>NC_083284.1:63248697-64531197 GCF_963506605.1 Zootoca vivipara | reverse complement strand
TTTGAGACGACCTAAATATAGAACAATTGCTGAATGGCTTAGACACTGAATACAGAATAAATGAATTACAGCTACATCCCACCATTCCTTTTTTTTATTCATTAAAAAATCTTTATTCAGAAGTGTGAAAAGCGAAAATGTGAGTCACTTATAGGATCTGTTTTTGCTACCGTTCAGAATATGCAAAGCAACTCTTACTGCGGCTGTTGATATCTCTGTGGCCCATTTCTTAGAGGCAGGGTACCTGTGCCTGTCTCAGGATGAGTCAATACACAGATTGGTTGACTTTTCATCACTGTACTTCATGCATAGGCAAAAACTCTCAATCCACTGAACACCAGAAGTCCAACTTTCTCTGGTTTTCACAGATTTAGCAGAAATCACTAATGTGGCCTGCACAAGCTATATCCTAATAAGCTGGACACTTTTCCCCAGCCAGGTGTGTGACAATTCCCCCCCCCCTTTTTTGCATTTCCAGGAAGACAGCAGGAAGAAAATGTTTTCTGAGTCTCTGGTGGCCAATTAACATGGACTGGATTTTGCTTGGTCAGTCACATGTTGTGCAAGCTGGCACTAATGTATTTCCTTTAAAAAAATTGCTCTATAACTACCAGTATCTAAAAATTAAAATAGAACATTTCAGAAGACTACAGAACACATTAGATCAGAGGTTTTCCAATTGCTATCCAGGGTATGAAAGAATTCCTAAGAAGCTTCTGTTGTTGTTGTTGCTGCTGCTGCTGCCACTGCTGCTGCTGCTATTGTTGTGGCATTCTTAGCAGACAGATCAATAGAGATGCTTCCCTGAAAGGCAAGTTGACCCCACCACTAATCTTGCTTAAGTATCCAACCACAGGAGAACATTACTCTTTCAGTTCACACCAGGCTATGGTGGAGGTGCTGGTTGATCCTTTGTATGCCTCCCAACAGTTTCCAGAATTATCTGTGGTGACCAGAGGCAGTTGTGCTATCAGAGCAGGACTTTGGGGCAGATGTTCAGAACAGAAGGGCTGCCAAACATTGCGTGGCTTCCTTACTCCATGTTGAATCACATTAAGAAATGCACCGTGCCATTTAAAGAGATGTGTGAAACATTTAAGTCTAAAATCACCGAATTGCTCCACTGATGTCAAGGTTCTTCTGTGATTCATGGCTCTTTGACAGACAGTTTTCTGGGACATAACTGCAGAATACCAGTTAATTGTGGGTGTGGCTTTTTTATATATATAAAAAATTAACTACCTGAATTTAAAAAACCTGGGGTTTGACTCACTCTTTAGCCAAAATAGCCCCCAGCATAGTTTTTTTAAACAATGCAACATTTACAAAGTTTGGGAAGTATAGGTTATTAGAACTTTAAATGCCCCAGTATTAAGCATTTATAATTTGCCCTTCTACTTCTACCTCTCTTGGAGTGAACAGACCACAACCTTAAGTAAGTTAAAATGCTTTACTTACAGTAATCAGAGGTTTCACTTATGCATCATTCAGTGCTACAGCAGAAACAACACAGCTAAAGTATTAATGGTTATATAATACACCTAATGGTCAGGGGTCCCTTTACCCTTTACCTTTTTAATACAAAAGTTAGAACTGGATATGGAACAACTGATTGGTTCAAAATTGGGAAAGGGGTAAGACAAGGCTGTATATTGTCTCCCTGCTTATATGCAGAATTCATCATGTGAAAGGCTGGACTGGATGAATCCCAAACTGGAATTAAGATTGCTGCAAGAAATATCAACAACCTCTGATATGCAGATGACACAACTTTGGCGGCAGAAAGTGAGGAGGAATTAAAGAACCTCTTAATGAGGGTGAAAGAGGAGAGCGCAAAATATGGTCTGAAGCTCCACATAAAAAACAAACAAACCTCTGGTCCCATCAGCTCCTGGCAAATAGAAGGGGAAGAAATGGAGGCAGTGAGAGATTTTACTTTCTTGGGCTCCATGATCACTGCAGATGGTGACAGCAGTCACGAAATTGAAAGACACCTGCTTCTTGGGAGAAAAGAAATGACAAACCTAGACAGCATCTTAAAAGCAGAGATATCACCTTGTCGACAAAGGTCCATATAGTTAAAGCTATGGTTTCCCCAGTAGTGATGTATGGAAGTGAGAGCTGGACCATAAAGAAGGCTGATCACCGAAGAATTGATGCTTTGAATTATGGTGCTGGAGGAGACTCTTGAGAGTCCCATGGACTGCAAGAAGATCAAACCTATCCATTCTGAAGGAAATCAGCCCTGAGTGCTCACTGGAAGGACAGATCCTGAAGCTGAGGCCCCAGTACTTTGGCCACTTCATGAGAAGAGAAGACTCCCTGGAAAAGACCCTGATGTTTGGAAATATTGAGGGCACAAGGAGAAGGGGACAACAGAGGATGAGATAGTTGGACAGTGTTCTTGAAGATGAGTTTGGCAATGGAAGACAGGAGTGTCTGGCGTGCTCTGGTCCATGGGGTCACGAAGAGTCAGTCACAACTAAACAACAACAACAATACAAAAGTTAATCTCAAACATGTGGTCTGAGCCTGGAGTCCCAGCCCCAGATGTCTGTTTAGTTACATGCTTCACAGACAAGAGGGGAGGGAAGGAGGGAGAAAGGAACAGGAAACAACCCTTACTTCTTCCCTCTCCGAAGGCGAAAGGGTGTGACCTTCTCTAGAAATTTACAGCTCTCTGGACCTTAAACCCTTCATTTACTAACTAGCATAGCTATGCATTGTTAGGTTTTACTGTAATATCTCCCAAAAAAGGAATGACATAAGAATTCCCTGAAGGTATGAAGTTTCTAAACCAATTCAATGAACTCCTGCTTCAGGTGTGAGGGTTATTTTTTCTTCTTCTGCATATTTGTGAATTACAACTAGAAGTGCACTTGGGCTGGTATGCTTTAGTTTTTTCTTTATTAACTTGCCAGGAAGGAAGGAAATCAACATGGAATGTAAAAAAATAAATTCCTTTAAGAAGTACTTGCTCATGCAAGAGATGTTGGTAATGATTCAAGCTAAATAACATATCCAAGTGAAAACCATAATTCACTGTGACAGAGTGTTTGCCATATTTGTGAAAATAATTGAGTATCTGAAACAATTTCAAAGGCACCAGTTTATCATATGGCAGTTTTAGCACATTGTCTGAACTGTAATTCTGAGTATTTAAAATAATTCAATCTAGAAACAGATCTACATCAATGAGCACTTCTATTCACTTCATATTGAAAAGAATGACTTGCCTTTCCATTGTATACATACTCTTTAGAATTCTATATCTTCCCTACCGTGAGTTCATGAACTTTAAATATTAGATCTGCAAGAACTTTAAATTTTGGATTAATAAATCAAAGCTCTGGTTGATTAATCAACCGAAGTGCTGCTGGGTTGCTGTAGTTTAAAAAAGATAATAATTGGTGGAGAGAAATTGAATGGTCAATTTTATTTCTTTTTAAAGGGATCTAAACTCCACTTCTCATGATATTTCTCAGAGATCCTTATGGGGGTGGGGGTGAATCATCCAACATACAAAACTGAAAACATTGGTTGAGAAAATACAAATGTTAGTACAGCATTTCTGGTCAAAGGCTTCCTGAAATAAAACCCTGAAACATAGCAGGGATGTCCAATTGTCTAATGCAATTGGGCCCACTACATTGAAGACACTACTGAATACATTTTTTAACAAAGTTGAGCTATTTCTTTTCTAATAGTGGCCCCATTCATATTTGTTTGTACAGTAACTTTTTTTGGTCTTGCTTCCATAGTCCTGCCATGTTCTTGAATATCGAGTGGTTGCCCATTCACTTTTTTATTTAATCTCCATAGCACACCTCGAGTGAAGCATCTGCATCCTTTAATATTTCTGAAACTTTTCTTACATAACTAACTAAGAACCAAAATGTGTAATTTGATTAAGTATCAAGTAGCAGAATGACATATTTCCTACAGTAGTATTGCCAGAATTTTAAACTATAAATAATTTTGCTTGTAAAGACCTGGAGCTAAGTTTCGGTGATTTTGTATGCTAAGTAAGAAACTGTTTTCCTCAAGCAAATGAAATGAATTTTCATATAGAGTTTAGATGTGTGTAAACCACATAAAACATCAGAGAATCAAAATGAATAAAATCATATTTCAAATGTTTGTTTTAAAGACTGTTATACTACTCAGTTCAAGGCCATATGCTGCAAATCCAAGGTACACTACTATTTACTTTGAAGTGAGTTCCATTGGAAATTTCCTGAGGAAACAATGTTTACCAGTTTATAACGTTGACCGAGTAAAACATGTTTATAGAGTCAAGCTGTTGCTTATTGGGAGGAACAGAGGGTGGGGCAAGGTGGCAGGAGGTCAGCATGGTGCAAACACACTGGCGGAGCCAATCTGATATTCCTGGTGTTGTGTTCACATAATGCCAACATTCCTTGACCCTCTGCCTTCCAGGAAGCAAAAGCAGCCCTGAACAGGAAGCTAGAGTAGCTTTCACTTCACTTGGTGAACTGCTTCTGGTATTTTCTCATTAAAATATTTAATTCATCATATATTTTATTTTGCATATGGACGATGAAATGCCAGAAGGTCATTTTAAGAAGGAGAAGGAGGAGAAGGAGAAGAAGAATAAGAGTTTGGATTTGATATCCCGCTTTATCACTACCGGAAAGAGTCTCAAAGTGGCTAACATTCTCCTTTCCCTTCCTCCCCCACAACAAACACTCTGTGAAGTGAGTGGGGCTGAGAGACATCAGAGAAGTGGGACTAGCCCAAGGTCTGCCAAAAACCAAACCAAAATTTGAGTCTTGTCTGAATTTATTTAAGGGGGAGGTTTAAAGGTCTGAACACACAAAGACAGACTCCGGGTTGATAGGCTTATTCATAGCATAACAGCTATAGTCCAAAGATTGCTTTCCATGATAAATCAGAAGCTTAAGATCAAATGTGCTTTTAAAATAATGCACCTGAAAATGTATGTCTTTTAATAAATTAAAGCTGTCTTTTAGTGTGGTTTAGAGGAGGCCTGAATATAGATGTGATAAAAACCTAATCTCTCTCGCTTTCGCTCTCTCAACTACTTCAAACAGTATTTTATGAACATAAAAATAATTAATTAATTATTATTATTATTTATTAATTATATTAATTAATTAATTATTATTTATTAATTAATAATTAATTAATTAATTATAAGTGTGGTATTCAAGTTTCAGAAATAAATATATATTGCATGTACAAACAAATGCATACTTCCAAACTGTCTGAATTTACTATGAATTCTCTCTCTTTTCTGGAACTTGTCCCTAGCCCTGGGATAAGCAATATGACACCCTCAAGACATTGTTGAACTTCAACTCCTGTCATACCTTTCTATTGGATAGCTGGCTGGGGCGATGGAGCCCAGAAACTTATGCAATGCGCCCATTTAGTTATTCATACCCTAGTCTAGTCTAGTCTGTATTTGTCCCTGTTTGGCCCCTTCTTCCTAGGAGGCTGATTTGCCTACTATTTCTTTAATGAAAGCTGAGCATCTGGAATCCCTTGCCAGCAGGGCCCTGGTGGACCAGTTGCTCATATTGCACCACTGATAATCTAACCTTGCATGGGACCAATGTTATGACACAATATTACTAAATGACTTGTGATATTGCTAAATGAGCTATACTATGAGTTACAGCTATTCTATAGCAGCTCCACTGCAGGATGGAACCTTCTGTTACAATATGCAAACATACCTCTTTCAGAGGCCACTGCAAGACAGGCTTTTGCAGGTGGAATTAATATAACAAGATGAAAAGAGCCTTCAGCAATGTTGTATGTGTGCACACACGTGTGCAAGCAATAATCCATGGTGAGAGAAAAGGGGTACTGCAAATACATACAAGGATGTCCCTGATTTCTCTGAAACGTTGGAGGGCATGCAGAATCTAATTTCCCTTCTATTTAGCTTGAATTACACTGAGCACAGGAACATCAACTTATTAGGAAATAATATTGGGGGGTATTAAGAGTGCTAACATAAATCATATACCCCAGTTTCCCTCCAAAGTATGCTTCACGCGGAGTTTCTAGAAAAACAAAATTCGCAAACAGAAGTTGACTTGGCTAAAATACACCACCAAGAGTTTAAAGACCAACCTAGCATGAAACCCCTGACTAGCAGTATATTTGTTTAAAGTATACAGAAGAAAAACAATAGGTTGGCTTTCTTTAACAGAAAAACAAACTGACTCGGAAGAGACTTTAAACTAAAGATAAACGCTCTCTCTCCCAGCAACTTTACATACCCACATTCCAACCCTTCAAACCTCCCACCATACTCCCACACAACTACCACACAAAATGCTTTCCAACAGAGCCTTATATACATGGAGTACAGCCCACACCTGTGACCGGCTCAAAAGCAACTTTGATTATTCAAGAAACCCAACACAACTCTCCTGCGAAATTTTGCTAATTGTATTGAAATTCCTTTCTAAAATCCTGTGGAATTCATAGAATGGTTTCATCTGATTAGGAACTTTCAAATTTGTTTCCAGTTTGGCTTTCAGATAAATTTGTAATCCGTGTTTGGAAACCACCCAGAAAAAAAAAATAACATACTTCTTCTTGCAATTGATTTGGTTTCCCTCATAATGTGTGCAGAATTTTTGTGGAGAATAAGACTGATCTCCCCGGTTTCCAGGAAAGAAAATAACCATGTTCCTGAAAATTTGGGAGATGATTTTCTGTTGCTTTCTTGGGAGTGAGAGAAGAGAAATTTCTCCTTTGTAAGGGGTTGCTATTTTCATCACAAGGTTTTGGCTGGTGGAAAGCTGAGGAAAGAACATTGTGCCACTTTCCGCTAGCCACACTTCCCAGAATGCCTTGGTGACACGAGGCATTCCTCTTAAAGTGCTACCTTTGGGAAGCTGCAGAGAGAGCTTTGTGCTGTTATGAGAGGGGTGGCTAGAAATAACAAAAGTTGTTAAAAGCCAAGGAAAGGAGCTGGGAAAGCTCAACCATTTGATGAGGTTAAGTAAAGTAGCAACTTTCTTCTAAAATTTTCTGAGAAAATTCCCTCCTTCCTAATTTTCGGGGAAGGTTTCCTTTTACCTCAGCTCCCTCAATGTGTTTTCTTGCATAGTTCTAATTTAGAAGCACCCTTCAAATATGCCTTGAATTTACTCCTCCTAGCAACCCAATAACCATAGCTGCCAAGTCACCCGTATTCTCCGGGAAACCGCCGTTTTTCTAGCTGTTCTCAGCTGAAAAAATGGATCCCCCCCCCCCGGTTTATTCTGGCGCGGTGGCCATTTTAGAACTGGGCGGAGCATGCTCAGAAGCCAGTTCCAAAATGGCTGCAGTGCGACTTCTGGCACGGCGGCCATTTTGGAACTGGGCAAAGCAGCATCAAAAGTCGCTTCTGAGCATGCTCCGCCCAGTTCCAAAATGGCGACAGCGCTACTTCCGGTCTGCTACTTCTAGTCCGGTCCCTTATTTCTCCCACAGGGACTTGGTAGGTATGCCCAATAACCCTACCCCACCCCTACCTGCATATTGTGACTCAGTTCCTACAGTGAGAACCTGAAATCAAAAAATCTACTGTGCAACATAAAAAGAGCCTCTTAATACTCACCCCAGATGTTACATGCAGCTGAGCTTTCTGGAGAATGGGTGCTCTGATATCCAGCTGCCATGAAGGGGGATCTTGGTGCAACTCAACCTTGGAATGATGACACTACCCATACAGTAGCAGAAACCAGGGGAGGGAGCAATCAGTGCTACATGGGGCCTCACCACCACCACAGAAGAACATCATCGGGACCAACACGTCTGCTGGCTGACTGCTGTAGTCCTGCACAGTTCTGAAATCAGTGGCTGAATCACTGGTATAGGGCCATAGGAAACTCCCTGATTCTGGTCAGACTTTCAGCCATTTAGCTCAGTATTATCTAACTGGCTGTCATCAGCTCTCCAGGGAACCATACAGGAGTTTTTCCGCAGCCTTACCTGACCAGGGATTGAACCTGGGACCTTTTGCATGCAAAGCATGAGCTCTCCCAGTGAGCTAAGCCTCCACAGCCTTTGCTGCTGTTGTCATCTGGAATTATTCCAGAATGCCTTGATGCTTGAAAAGCTGTAAATTGTCCAATTAGGAACTATTGGGTGCTCGCCTTGTCTTGCCTCCGCATAACTCGGAGCTAGATGTAAACAATTGCTATTGACTCAATTGCAAAGGAGGTGAAAGACCAAGGTATGTTTCCGAAGAAACAGGGAAGACCAATCTTATCACCACAACAATAAAATGTATCACCACTTGCATCTTGTTTCTCTCCCTCCATTTAATTAAAATAACTTATTATTCTATTAACCGGCTAAACTGAATGGATATGTGTGGTCACAGAATGGCAGAGAAATTCAGCTGAGGACTATATTTAGCAGGCTCTAAAAGCGTTCGACTGTCAGCCATAAGAGAATGCACTTATTTTCTGCCAATAATTAGTGCATTATGAAACTCTATATATATTCAGTTTAACAAAAGCATGTCTGATTGTAGTTTAGACAGGCAATAATCACAAACTTTCCCCAACTATGACAAAACTGTAACTCAACCTGGGCGGGTAGGTGGGTGTTTGCCTATTGGCTATGGCAAAACAGACAGAAGCACTTCATTTAGTTGGCTATTCCTGTTGATTTCAGGAATTCTGAGGCGTGGCAGGAAGCAACAGGTAGGTCAGACCAACCACTTTCCTTTCGCTCATGTGGCTGTTGCTGCTGTTGCCATGTCCACAAGTTGCTCTGCAGATGTCTATCCCCTATTTTAGGACTTGTCTTCTATGGCATGATTAGGAAACATTGATATCCCCTCCTCTTGTGATAAAAGGAGGGTGTAGCATCATTGGGGGATGTCCAGGACCAGTCTACATCCATGTTATGCTTTTTCTGAAATGGCCCTATAAGCCACTAGAATTTAACAACTGACTTGGCTGTGTCCTGCAAACTTACTGAAACTTAGAGTCCTTTCCCAAATTCTATGACTCAGTAAGTTTCCAAATATCTGGGTCTATGCTAAAAACTGGGTCTATGCTAAAAACTGTCTTTCAGTTGAAAGTGGTCTGGTTATTTTATTAAACTTTTCATAGAGTTTGATTCAATTCCATTTGTATATTTTATTCATTGGTTGAGCATATTCTCCCCCCCCCCTGCAATGAGTTCCAGTTAACCTTTGCAGTTTAAAAAAAGGCCTAAATCATTGAATTGTATCCACGGATACAATTAACGGTTGAGCCATCTACAAATGAAATGCCATTACTGCTAAGCAATTAGCATATGGATTATCTCAAGGGGGGGGGGGTCACACAATTCTGTCTCTAGCAAAATAACTGTGGTGTGTGACTCAAATTCTCTGCACACCGAATGGCAATATTCAGTTACCACAGAACTGCATTCTGGGAAATTGTCACCCTCATGATTAATAGCCCTTATGAAAAACAATTAATTTGGCATCCTGTTGCTTGATCAACTACAAAGGCTAATTTTCTCGAAGAAAGAAATATGTTTACCAGCATATATGTCGGTGTTTTAATTGCTGCTCATTAAACAAAAACATTAAATATTAAATAAAGTAATACTGGTCACAAATAAATACATATGTGTGCTGTATTTTTCATGATTTTCAGAAGAAATGGAGTTGGCAAGTATATGGCTGGAAGATACCAGGAAGGCAGATGGTTCAGCAACCAGTGGGACTGAACCAGGAAATCTTGCCAGCAGAGTCCAGTCAGTTCACTCTGAGCAACCAGGGGAGCACTCTGATCTCAAATTCCAAAGCAACAGGTGAACTGAAACACAGCTATTCTTGGAAATTCACACCTTGAGCACTCTAATCAAACGGAATGAATATGGGGAACCTATGGCCCTACAGGCATTGCTGAAGTATGGCTCCCATCATCGCTGGCCATTGACTGTGCTTGCTGGGGCTGATTGGAGATGTAGTTCAGCAACAGATGAAGGACCAAAGGTTCCCTACACCTGAGGCAGAAGGAATTACCCAGTGGGTAGTCCATTACAGCAAATCGAGCACAGCCCCACCAGCCTCAGTCTGCCTTCAACCAGCACCCTAAAGGTTACCCATCCCTGTGTTCAATATAGCAACTCTCTCATTCCTCAGCAGTCCCATGGACTGCAAGAAGTTCGAACCTATCCATTCTGAAGGAAATCAGCCATGAGTGCTCACTGGAAGGACAGGTCCTGAAGCTGAGGCTCCAATACTTTGGCCACCACATGAGAAGAGAAGGCTCCCTGGAAAAGACCCTGATGTTGGGAAAGATTGAGGGCACAAGGAGAAGGGGACAACAGAGGACAAGATGGTTGGACAGTGTTCTCGAAGCTACGAACATGAGTTTGACCAAGCTGCAGGAGGCAGTGGAAGACAAGAGTGCCTGGTGTGCTCTGGTCCATGGGGTCACAAAGAGTCAGACATGACTAAACAACAACATTCCTCAACAAAGCACTCTAGTTTATAAGAACAGAGCGGAGAAGAAAAGTTTCCTCCATAGGTAAGTATTGAACGGAAAGGGACTTAATTCAAGCCTGGTCTCTAGAGGGAAAACGAGAAGGATATTCATTTGTTCTCTTCTCACAAGAGATGGGCCTTATTTTATTTCTATTTTGAGCTACTTTCTTTCCAAAGTTTATTTTATATTCCCTCTTGGTGGCAGAGAGTCTTGCTATTATTCAATTCCCTGGAGATTCTGCTGAAACAGTTGCCTTTGTTGTCAACTTCTTGGCAGTCAAATATGTGTCTAGCCCTCGTCTGTTGCTTAGCCTTTCTCTACTGTATCCTATGTGGGTCAACAGAAAGAATGAGGAGCCCTTAAAAGAGGATGGATTCAGGTAGATCTAGATAGTGAGCTTTAAGTTGGAGATATATGAAGGAACCAACTTAAAATGGAATTCCATGTGCTGTGTTGAGGTTAAAGGGGGAGATCTACTTAAGGAAAGGTTGAAGAATACTGATGTGGGATATATCTGCCTTGGTTTCTTACATGGGTTGTTTGGGACAAACAGGTTCAAATCCTGTTTGGTAGAAAGCAGAACAACTCTGCAGCAGACTGAAATATCCACAATGAATATTATATATTTTTAAATATATATATATATTTATTACGGGTTTTCTTGGTTTACAAAGATAAGCGCAATGTCTCTCTTGGCATTTTTACAAATCAGTTTCATTTGTTGAGACATTGATGAGGAGAGGGGAAGGAAAGTACTGCTATTATTTATTTATTTATTTATTTAATTAATTAAATTTGTATACAACCCTTCATCTGTAGATCTCCGTGTGGTTTACAACATGATTTTTGAGCATGCTTTTTTGTGTATGTGTGTGGAAAAGCGGCATACAAATAAAATGAGTGTGGGATGTGGGTGGCGCTGTAATCTAAACCACTGAGCCTCTTAGGCTTGCTGATCAAAAGGTTGGCAGTTCAAATCCCCATGACAGGGTGAGCTCCCGTTTCTCCATGCAGAGGTTCCACAACTTTAGGACTCACAAACCACTGTTAATTGAGTTGAGATGTCCTTCATCTGTACAGTGTGTCTGTGCAAAAGGTTGCACATACCATATTTCCAACCTCCTTTGCAGGTTGTAGTTCCTGTGTAAAATGTCTGTGTTTTCCCAGGCACGCAGACTAGTATGAATAAAAAATGTCATTTTCTTTATTTCTTAATTTCAGAAAGTATGTAATATTTAGGCAACTGACAACTGCCAAACATTTTGTATTTTATAGCCATTTTGAAAAGAAGACGGAACACCAGGAATTTTTCTTTTGACAAAGCCACCCTGGCAGAGAGAACAATGCAAAATGTGGGCATGCACTCTAATTGCTAGAACAATACAATAAAGACTCTCCAAAGAAAAAATAATGAACTTAGCTTATCCTGTTTATTCAGAGCCATTTTTCACTAACCTTGTTCACAGAAGACAAATACAACAGCATTAGGAAAACGGTTCTTCACTTAATCCGCTACTGTTCCTCATTTAAATTACGATGCAACTGGTTCACTGCCTAAGGATTCAGAGTATTTTGTATGCTAAAGGAAGTCTGCATTATTGAATGCTTGTAGCCTTTCTTATAGAGCCAAAGTTTTGCTAAGTGGTACTTGGAGTCAGTGACAAACAGGTGTTTTATTTTATTTTTTTAAAAAAGCTGTTTCTGTGTTTCTTTAGCTATAGCTCAAGTTTAATTTGGCAGGTGTGCTATTGTACTTAATTACTTTATTATTATTATTAAGGGAAAGATCCAACCAATGCAGAAAGTAAAATAAAAATAAAAATGAAGAGGACAGAGGTGAAATGAATAAGAATGGACCAATTTCAATGTAAGACCTTATATATGGATTATTGACACACTCATAGTGGGATATATTAAGGACACTGGGTGGTGAGCCAAAAGGACACTGCGGGGGGCATACCTGCCAAGTCCTGGATGGAAAGATCCGGGATCGGCACCAGAAAATGGCAGCGCCGACGCCGGAAGTCGCTTCCGCGCATGACCAGAAACACGTAAAAACGACTTCCGGTGCCACCATTTTCTGATGCCCATAGAAGGGCAAAGCACCACCGGAAGTTGCTTTTACACATTTCCAGTCATGCGCGGAAGCGACTTCCGGCGCCGGCGCTGCCATTTTCTGGTCCAAAGCGGCACCAGAAAAATGGCCGCCGTCAGAAGCCGATTTAAGGGAGAATATCGGGATTAAAAACTAAACGGGAGACCGCTGGGAGACCGTAGGAAAAAAGGGGTTTTCCCGGTGGAAACGGGATACTTGGCAGCTATGCGGGGTGTGTGTGTGTGTGCAACAATGACTTAGTATGGAAGGCAACCGGGACGGGACACCAAATTTTGGCATTGCATAGGGTTCCACTGAAATCTGAAAGCCCAAACTTCACTACTGTTGGTGTTTTTACCTTCAAAGGGTTGATGCGGCACACTTTTAGAGGCACACTTTTGCTTTGGGGGAAACTATGCTCTTCCAAGACTAGGGCTGTCTATCTGGATGCCTGCCTGTTAGGATCATAAGAAGAGCACAGCTGGGATTATAATGCAGGGCCATCTAGTCTAGCATCCTATTCTCACAGTAGCCAAACAGATGCAACAGCACTCTGCCTACTAGGGATCTTTTGAACAATATAACACAACACAATGGCCAATAACAATAATTCAATAATTCAAAAGTTCGATATATACATACCGGTAATCTGCCACTAAATATTGCCGGAACAGAGTTTCCGGAACTTCTGAATTATTCTACCGCGACTGGTGAAGAAGATTTAGAGACTTTGGTTGTAATTTCTAATCATTTGTATTAATCTATCAATAGTGTTTAGTGCCATTGTTATTGGCCATCGTGTTGTGTTATATTGTTCAGCTTGCCTATATTGTAACATAGGGCTCTGTTTACAGATTACTAGGGGTCTTTGGCAATGGGGTTTTATTCTGCCTCTGGTACTGGGTACCAGTAGTCACTGATAACACTTGCCCTCCAATGATTTGTTTAATTCCCCCTTTTAAAGCCACCCAACTACAGTCATCCACCATTATATCTTGCCGTAGTGAATTCCATAGGAAAATTATTTGCTGTGTGAAAATATTTCTTTTGTCTGTGCTGAATCTTCCAACATTCTCAGGATGACCCTAAGTTCTAGAACCAAGAGTAAGGGAGAAACACTTGCTCTATCCACCTTTTTCCAGAAGAAACCAAACATTGTTTGTTGATAGTCATTAGATTCATTGACTTCCTTGCATTTGTCTACTGCTACATCCACATTCTCCCCTCTTTTTATGTGTGGCTTGGCTCAAACTGTTGGCAAACCTCACACAATGATCTTCAGGTATGCCTGAAGATACTGAAAGGCATATGGCCCTGTTGGGATCACACAAAAGCATTTTGGTACAAATTGAGTTCTCCACCTGCAGCCTATTCACACAGCTTGCAGCTATTTGCAAACTCCAGCCCCAAGTGTCTAATTTTAAATAATTTTTTGAGGGGAAGATTTTCTCATATTCACATCTGATGGAACTATGATTTTACTTATTGGTAATGCTTTGTTTTGATTGCTTGGTCTTTTTACCACCCCAGCAGTGCAGCTATCGATGCGCCCTCTAAAATGTTATTTTTCTTTCTCTATGAAGCCCCAAATCAATGATCGAACTATCTTGATGACATTTGCTAAGTGCAGGTGACTTGCAATATGGATCTGCTGAGTCTACGTGGTGTCTGCTCCTATTATCATACATTACAATAGAAATAATCTTCCTTTCAAACTGCCTAGCTATCATTTATGGGCAAATTTCATCTTCATGAGGACTGAGTTTTGTACTTGGGTGTGGGGTGAACCAATTTTCTCTCTATTATCTACATCATTGCTTATTTTAAGTATAGAAAATGGCACAATTTTCAAATGCCTTCCAGACACTTTCTGTTTTAGAAATAGCCCCCCCCCCCTGCAAACTGTTTGACATGCAAAGTTTCTGTACTTCTTAGTTTTCTTTCTCAGTTTGAAAGCTGCTGAGTAGGCTAGATATTAAAGACCTCATTAGTAACTATCTGTCGCCTTTGAGTAAGCTAAGAATTCTGTTTAAAATGTTCGCTGTAGTCACAAAATAATTTAAGCTGATTCTTACGAACATGTTCTTATTTTTAAATTAACATGTCATGTAAGGAATACAGACAAGGTTGTTGTTGTTGTTGTTGTTGTTTTGAGAATACAAAACATTTTGTCCATATGTGTTGTGTACACATCTGACAACGAAGGCACTTGAATGTAATCCAAGCCCTAATCATGTCAAATGATTTCAAAACTAGCATGGATTCACAAATCAATTTCCTCCTCCTTTTTGGAGTAATTTTATGGTCAGATTTGTCAGATTGCCACCTTGTGAGTGATCCTACATGGTACCTGCTATTGTCAGTTCGGGGGCAATTTGACTTCCCAGTGTTGCTGTCTTCTATTTAGGAATGTGTGGAATCTTCCAAATTAATTACCAAATATTTCATCCTTCCTATACATTAGCAGTATGTGTTCAGGATGACTTTAGTCCAAAATAGGATTAGCAGATATGTGATTTGCCTTTCATAAATATTGATTTCAGATTAGCTTCCCATTCAAAGCACTGACCTGGCTATTCTTTACTCAAAAGTGTGGGCTATTTCATGTAGTTCAAGTTCTCAGCTATTGTTCAGCAGTGAACGGAACAAATGAGGCTATTTCACTTATTTCTTGACTATTTCAACTTTCTTCCTAATTCCCTAATTTCCAATGCACAATGCATTTTGAAACATTGCTCAGATCTTGGCTTAACAGTGCACCATTTTTAATGTTTTAGAGTGTCTGGGAATCAAGATGGAAAACTATTTGCAAACCTAAGACTTGCTTGCTACACATTTATCCGTAGCAGCAAATACGTAATTTTCACTCTGAGATAGAAAATTACAGCTATTGAGAACATTTATGTCCATAACTTTAAAGGGGCTCAGTGACACTTGGTTTCTTGCTGCTGTCAAATGAGCCTCCCCAGCTAATGGAGCAATGAATGGTGTTCCTGCAGATGATCTCAATGATTGAGCTGGGATAGAAAGATTTTGGCAGTCTCTAAAGTACCTTGGACCTAGGTTGTTCAGGGATTTGTAAATTAATGCAAGGACCTTGAACCTGGCATGGTGGTATTTCAGCAGCCAATGCATATGTTTTAATAATGGTGTCACATGTTCTCAGCTAGGTATCCCCATCACTGAATTTGTAATGAGTCATCACTACCTAGCCACCACATTCTCCACCAGCTGGAGATTTTGAAACAGGCCCAAGGGCTGCCCCACATAGAGTACACTGGAGTAATCTACCTCAAGGTTACCAAAGCATGGAATATAATGGTTGGGCTATCCCTGTCCAGGAGCAGCTGAAGCTGGTGAACCAGAGGACCTTTAGTGACAAAGATGTATCCAGGAGCACATCCAAGCTATGCACTGGCTCCTTCAGACACAAGAACCTATCTGCTGAACACAGAGCCTCTGTTGTCCCATAATTCAAACACAGTTTGTTGGATCTCATCCATCTACTGTATGCCAATCCAGAGCATTCACAGCCTCTCCTGATTCAGATGTTATGGAGAAGTAGAGCTGTGTGTCATATTGGTGACATTTTGCTCCAAAACTCTTAGCGACCACTTACAACAGCTTCATTTATATGCTACATAGCACGGGGGACAGAAAACCCCCATAGCACAAGTGACAGGGGGCTGAGGATCATTCACCCAGTACTGCTCTCTGAAGATAACACAGCCCTTACCACTGACTCTCTCCAGGAACATACCATGGTCAATAGTATCAAAAGCAACTGAGAGATCAAGCGTAAGTAACTGGGTAACATTTCCCCATCTCTCTCCTGATCAACAGTGACCAAGGTTGATTCAGTTTCAAAGGCAAGCCTGAAACCAGATTGTAGTAGATCTAGAGAATCAATCTCATCCAAGCATAACTGCAGTTGCTCCTACAACTGGTTGTTGATGGGCGGGGTGAGCAATTGCCATTAGGAATGATGATCTAAGCAGGAGCCATGGAAAATGTGATAACAGCTGTAGCATCTTCCCTGCCTACACCAATTCCTCACGGGATATTATGGTCTGGGTAGGAATTTCCCTCCCTCCCTCAACTGATACGTAGTATCAGGCCTCTTTCCACCTGCCTTGCACCCCCCGCCCCCCGCCCCTGGGAATCTTCATAAGGAAGTTGTGCCTGGAGGAAGAACTGTAAGAGGAGAGACTCCATCAGGCAAGGCCTTTCCACATGCCTTGCCCTACCCTCGAGTCTCTGCTACTCATTTTGTATTGTATTATGTTGTGCACTGTGGCTTGCTGCTGTTTTCAGGTACATAGCAAGGAAGGGGCAGGGGGGGCAGGCCGCCCCTGGCTCCAGTCTGGTGGGGGCAGCACGGGGGCAGTACCACCGGCCCCAGGCCCACCCCTCACCTCCTCTGGCCGAGCACGCCGCTGCCCTCGCCACCACCACCCTCGTGCGCCACCTGCTGCCCTTGCCGCCCGGGCACACATCGTGCCAGCTGCTACCCAAGCACACTGCCATCACGGCGCATGCGCCAGGGCGGACTGCGTATGTGCCGCCCCGGGCAGCCAAGCAGCACCCTTTGCCACTGGTTGTTTTATTGATTGAAGTTTAGAAATTATTTATCAAGAGTGGATTTCTGTTTAATCTTGAAATGCTTATATTTAATATTATTCTATATTATTTTAATGAATGTTGAATGTTATTTTATTTGCATTTTGTATTATGCATTTTGTCTTATTTACATGATGTTAGCCGCTCTGAGCCTGGCTTTGGCTGGGGAGGGCAGGATACAAATAAAATTTATTATTATTATTATTTGGTGACAACTGTTGGAGCCCTGAAACAGCTAATGCCATTGGGCACCCACCCAAGTGTATTTAAAATGGGGCCACATACAACTTATTAAGTCTTATCAGATGCAGATGATTGCAAAGTATATCAAAACATTGAAACAAAATGTTCTGTGTTAACTTTTCTAACCATTATGGGGTGGGGGGATAGTGTCAAGTAAGGAATAATATAAGAACTTAAGCTAAAAGTGTAGAACTCTTAGTAACTGTAACCATTCAATTATTATTCATGCATGCAATATGGTTAATCAGAAACTACAAAGGATTGTAAGTTTCAAACCCTTAAGCAAAATTTATGAGGTCAACTTTTTGGGAAATATTCCTCTGGGCTGTAATTAGTATTTTGCAGCTTATACAACCTGGTGTGTGTGTTTTTTTTCTGCTAGGCAATTTGAACATCTGTCTAGATTATCTGAAGGCAGATTTTTATCATGAAAAAATGTTCATATTATATTTTAAGCAGTGCTGAATAGAAGAAATCAAAATAGATACATCATTCCAAAAGCAAGCAAAAAAGAGGTGGTGTGTGAATTCTTTTGCCTGCTACACATTACCTCCACAAGTCCATTAACTCTGATGTCTGATTGACATACAGCATAACATCACCACAGGAATCGAGTCTGAATTTAGTTCAAGTCTTGAGAGAAACATCATTTTAAAAAGGTGATTAAAACAACTCTGAATTATCCTGGCTTCCTTTAGAAAGCCAGACAACCCTGGTGAGGTGGAGAATGGTGATGCTCTGGTACTAGGTATGTGTCTCAACATGGAGAATTGTGGTGGGGGCTGGAGTTCAGGTTGTTGTTTAGTTGTTTAGTATCTGACTCTTCGTGACCCCATGGACCAGAGCACACCAGTCACTCTTGTCTTCCACTGCATCCTGCAGTTTAGTCAAACTCATGTTAGTAGCTTCTATAACACTGTCCAACCATCTCATCCTCTGTTGTCCCCTTCTCCTAGTGCCCTCAATCTTTCCCAACATCAGGGTCTTTTCCAGGGAGTCTTCTCTTCTCATGAGGTGGCCAAAGTACTGGAGCCTCAGCTTCAGGATCTGTCCTTCCAGTGAGTACTCAGGGCTGATTTCCTTCAGAATGGATAGGTTTGGTCTTCTTGCAGTCCATGGGACTCTCAAGAGTCTCCTCCAGCACCATAATTCAAAAGCATCCAGGTTAGGTTCATGGTGCTAATACAGGTGCACAGCATCCTAGACTACTATGGACCAAGATATGTGAGATTGTGTTTTCCCTGATATACCCAACTGTTCCGCAGGACAGGACATCCTTCAGATACAATCTTATGATGTAGGATTGGGGATTAGTGTGGATACACTTACTGTCTGAGACGCCTTCCTCTTACCTATCAGGCAGCCACCATCCCTATTACTTTTTCAACAAAGGCTTTAAGTAGATATCCTTATTCCAGTTTGTATCCCAGATTCTTCTTCTTCTTTGGTGATCACTTGTCACCAAGTAAGATTGTCTTCCATAAACACGGTTTTAGTGAGTGTGGAGGCCAATTCTGGATCCACACATCCTTCCACAGTGGGGACATAGATTTCCGGGCGTGAGTTGATTGTGGTGAGGGTTTGCCAAGTGTGCCTTCTTCTTAGCACGTTTCTCCCTTTCATCCTGACTTTGAGCATCTTCAAAGTCCATGACACCTTTCATAAATGCTGTTCTCCAATTGGAGCACTCGCAGGCCAGTGTTTCCCACTTGTCAGTGTTTATATTACTTTTTTTAAAAAAAGATTTCCCTTGAGAGAGTCTTTAAACCTCTTTTGTTGACCACCAGCAAAACAGTCTGCATCTGTACTGGAATTGTATTATTATTATTATTATTATTATTATTATTATTATTATTATTATTATTATTATATATTTATACCCCACCTTTCTCCCAGGTTGGCTTGGCATCTTAGTCTAAAAAATGTGTTGCTCATATATGGGTCAAACTGGTTGTAGGCTGATAGTCCGTACAAGGGTTTGCTGAATTGTCTGCTTCTGATTGTAATCCTGGCCAAATTGGGCAGAGCTAAGAAGAAGGGCTTGGGAAGGGCTTGATTTTTAAGATGTCAGTGAAATTTTGTATAAAGCAAAATTATAAATTCTGAAGGTCCTTAGCGTTCAAACTCTCTGAGCAACTTTAAGCCAAATCTTTCACATGGCCTCTCAGGGGGTCCTGCACATCCAGAGATTGTCGCCAGATTCCTCCAGAAATGGACTCTCAAAGTAAATTATTCAGACCAAACATCAGAAGAGTTTTGAGAGGCGCCAAAGGAGTTTTTGCTCAGACTAATGGCATTTCTCACTGGGGTTTCACAGATCTCTCCAGTCTTTTCCAATTATTTAAATGTGCTGCTCTAAATGGCCCATAGAGAAAACTTCCTATCATTACGCCCACAAGTCAACCTGCTCATTTCAGCCTACTGTCATGTGTATTGCAAACTATTATTTATTTATTTTTAAATGCCATATAATTGTCAGTTTAGGACAGACTTCTCAGTTTTCTCCTTATGGTCAATGGTCAATTTCCTTATGGCACTTTAAATAAATAAAATGTGTCAATCCTTTTTATACCAGTGAAAACCATATGCAAAGTAGTCTCTCCCAAATAATTACAAGATTGAGAGTCAAGCAGCGATCCTATGCATAATGCTTGGACCTGAAAGGACCCACTAGCGTTTATTTCGCAAGGAATGAATAATTGAAATGAATGGGGCCAATTTGTTTCATTCATGGCTATTAAAACACACACACACACACATTCCAGAGCTGAAATAGTTCTGAATGCCACATGGTAATGTTCTGAATGTCATATGGTAATCTGTTGCTCGTTTGCAAGATAGTCAGTGACACTTTAGCTAAAGTGCCCTAGGTTTTCTTTTCACCCAGCATCCTCTCGTCACAATGTGGAAAACTCTGGAGCTTTTAAAAGTTTATAAAACAGAAATGCGAAGGCTTGGGTTTCTCCCTGTGCAAGATCCTTCTTTTGGGAAACAGCATAGAATCATAGAATTGTGGATTGTAATGGACCACAAAGGTCACCTGTCCAACTTCCTGCAATGTAGGATCTCAGCTAAAGCATCCATGACAGAGCAGGTTCTCCCCATAGAGGAGAACATGGGTTGTAGAAGGGTTAACAAGACATCCCAGGGTTGGAGAGGCGGGTCAGTTTGGATGGCCACATGTGTGATTGGTGGGTGTGCTGTCGCTGGGGAAATTTGCATGTAGCAAATGATTGATTGACAGCCTTACCCTATATATGCTTAGAGAGCAGCTTTCAGTTCCACATTGGCTGCTCGCAACGAATCTCCCTCCTGCCCTCCTCTAATTTTAGGGGTTCTTGCATTGACCTTGCTGTGCCTCTCATGTTTTGGATCAGGGGCCTGGTAGGAATTTTGCCACTTGGCTGATTAGCTGGTGCCAGGTGGTTTTTGCCTACTACGCTGCAATAAGTCACAACTTGTAAGGTTGGCGGTTAGGCATTGGTTCAAATTGGATGGTGGAGGGGTACAGATTTTGGTTGGGCCTGCCCCTCATGGTTGCTGCTGCCTTTAGGGGTATTCCTTTAAAGGAATCCGGGGGCTCTACATGTTTGTCCGTTTATCCCCCACTAGGGGCCAGGGCAGCGCATGAGCCTCGGGGAGCATCTGAGGGATGAGCTCAAGGGCGTGGGCCCCTGCCCCAATCTCTCCCAGAGGGTGCTTACCTACTGGCTCCCCTACTAGGCTAGTGGGAGTCAGATCTGTCCCAGGCGGGGGACAGATGGCAAGAACCAATGCCTAAGCAACCACTCACATTCAGTTGTATTTAAATAAAGTTGTGGCCAAATGAATGCCAAAAAACTTAAAATATTGTGTGAAGTGTGAGTTATTGGGGGGATGTCTTGGTACCTTGGCATGCAAACAGCCATGCAACCACTGCTTAGACGCCTCCAAGGAAGAAGAGTCCACCACCTCCTGAGGGAGACTGTTCCACCGTCAAACAGCTCTTACTGTCAGAATTTTTTTTTTTTTTTTACTGATGTTTAGTTGGAATCCCCTTTCTTGTAACTTGAATCCATTGGCTCAAGTCCTACCCTCCAGAGCAGGAGGAAACAAGCTTGTCCCCTCTTCCATGTGACAGCCCGTGAGATATTTGAAGATGGCTATCTTATCTCCTCTCAGTCCCCTCTTTTCCAGGCAAGTTTTCCCGTTCGTCTGCAAAAATAGTTCACAATTAGTCAGCTCTTGCAGTCATTTACTGTGCTTCTCTCTGCATATCCCATTCCATAGTGCTAAGTTATTTGCAGTTAGTAGCTTTGGTTGCAACCTTACGCACACTTACTGGGAAGTAAGTTCAACTGAACTCAGTGGGACTTACTACTCAGTAGATGTTTGTAGGATCATGCTGTTAGAGAGATTTTTTGACTGAAAGAGGCATGAAGTGGGGCTGCCCTTTATCATCTCTGCTCTTTGCCCTCTCCCCGGAGGCTCTTGCTGAGATTTTAAGATGCCATACAATGTTGGAAGGCTACCAGAGAGAAGGAGAGGAGCATTTGATTAATCTATATACAGACAATATTATCGTTATCCGGAGACATTCACATCAGGCAATGATGGCCCTAAATGAGGATTCTATGACATCTGAAGCAGTAGCAGGATTGCATATTAATTTTGGAGTATCAAAAATATGTTTCTTTAATATTGGACCTCATACACAAAGAGAAATCAGTATAAAAGTCCTCATTCCAATATGTACTAAGGTTATTTTGATACTTAGGCTTTCAAATTCATATAAATATATAATGTTGGTCCTTTCCTTAAGCAGATGAAACAGGATTTGAAATTTGGTCCAGCAAACACTCATCAGTTCTTGATAGAGTAGCAATCATACCAATGAAGACCATTCAAAGGTTCCTGTCCTTATTTCAAATTCTCCTCATCTCCTTTCATCAGGGTCAGATTAAAAATGTTACAATGTGTTAAATAAATTAGTATTTTGGTGTTTTTTTAAAAGGAAAAAAACAATCATAGCAGAAAAAAATATCTGGATGTACATTTCCAAAATATAAGATTTTAAAAAAATAAAAAATAAGACCTACATATAGCAACAGTATTTTGTGTTGTGTAGGCTCCAATGATGTAAGCAATGGCCCTCGCCTGGTAGCCTGCTCCCAAAAATATCACACGGAATTATTTCACCATTAATATACGTCCTCTTAATTGTATTTCAGTTCAACGACTACTTTGATAAAATACATATTTTGTTATGTGCAAATGGCTTTAGATACCTATTAGGTACATAAATTACCATATAGCATATATTCAACACAAAAAACAGTGACAACTTGTTGTTGACAAAGGGCAGCTGGACATATAAAAGGCCCCATTACCTTCAGTTGCTTAGGGCCTCATCAAACCTAAATCCAGCCCTGGGCTCACCCCATTGGTTCACCCACATGAGCCCACTCAGCTGCGTCTGTAAATGGTGTAGAAGCAGCAGCAGAAGCAGTGGCTTCCAGTGAGAATTTGTGAGATCTTGTACACTCTGCAAGATCCCACCAGAACCCACCAACATCAGTGCCACTTTGCAGGTGCCACCACATGACCCAGGTGAGGGAGACTGCAGTGGCCGGAAAGTAACTTCCTATTTCGCCTCAGGCGGCAAAATAGTTTTCAGCAGAGGAAACAGAGGATTAAATATTGACAAATAACTATTGTGGTCTCGATCATTTGAAGTTATATCACCCCCCCCGCCCCCAAAAAATCCGTTTACACTCTACATATGTCACATTTCAGAAAAAAGGCAGCAAAGACTATCACAGTATTCTCTCCTTTGATTCCATTGGCCAAACATCCTAGATTACTTGATATGATATTTCAGAGAGGTAAAGCTAAATGGGGAAAAGAAGAGGTGTTATAGGCTGTATGACCAATGGCAGTCAGTTTTGGTCTATACGGTGCTTTTTTTCTATTAAAAAAAAAGTTTAGTGGTACTCTCATTTTGATTCAAGAAAATCATGATGACAAACCTAGACAGCATCTTAAAAAGCAGAGACATCACTGTGCTGACAAAGGTCCGTATAGTTAAAGCTATGGTTTTCCCAGTAGTGATGTAGGGAAGTGAGAGCTGGACCATAAAGAAGGCTGGTCGCCGAAGAATTGATGCTTTTGAATTATGGTGCTGGAGGAGACTCTTGAGAGTCCCATGGACTGCAAGAAGATCAAACCTATCCATTCTGAAGGAAATCAGCCCTGAGTGCTCACTGGAAGGACAGATCGTGAAGCTGAGGCTCCAATACTTTGGCCACCTCATGAGAAGAGAAGACTCCCTGGGAAAGACCCTGATGTTGGGAAAGATTGAGGGCACAAGGAGAAGGGGACAACAGAGGATGAGATGGTTGGATCATGTTCTCGAAGCTATTAACATGAGTTTGACCAAACTGCGGGAGGCAGTGGAAGACAGGAGTGCCTGGCGTGCTCTGGTCCATGGGGTCATGAAGAGTCGGACATGACTAAACGACTAAACAACAATAACACAAAGATTCACAAAATGTTTAGGGGTATGCATACCCCTGCATTCCCCCCCCCCCCGCAGAAAAAAGGCACTGGGCCTACATAAGGGGAAACAATTAGCCATAGGTTGTGCAGAACTCTAGGACAACTACTGCATAGCACCAACATGTGGTACTAAAGGAGCTTATTACCACTTCTGGTTGGAGTGTCCTCAAGTAAAACTGTTCAGGGAAGAGGTGTTCATTTTTTAAAAAATATTATCTAGGAAGCTTTACAATGTACTCCACTACTTTTTTATTGCCCATATTTGAATATGGAAACATAAATCCAAGGAACTTGAAATAGTATTACTGGTTGCTGTGAGGCAGACCATTGCCCAAAGATGTGAAACATCGCATAGTTTGAACACTGCAATTTGGCAAGTGTGTGGAACATTGCCATTTTAGGAAAGGGAGAGGGGGAAACATAATTTGTGATCTCTACATGGAATTGAAGCTCTGGACGTTTTTCACGCTATGTGGTGGAACTTCATTATATGAGCTACCAGAGTGAACCTGCTTCAACAACTGCCTGCAGTATCCTTGCAAATTCGGAATGCATGAGCAAAATGCAATATAGATTACTTCTGATTATTTACCCATGGGATATAATTGCATGCATATATTTGGTTGATGGTCTCTCTATTTTTGCTTTTGCTTTTTTGTATTCGCTGCTTTTGTTTTATCTATAAAACCTAATAAAATGTTTGTTTGTTTTTTAAGGAGAGAGAGCAAGAATCACTTGCAGGATGCCAGAAAATCCTTTGCTTATAGTACTGAAAACAGAGACGATACAATAAACAGGACCAGTGCCAGGTTTACGTATAAGCTAAACAAGCTATAGCTTAGGGCCCCACTCTCTTGGGACCCCCCAAAAAATTAAAGGGAAAAATATGAATGTACATTTCCAAAATATAAGATAAAAAACAAATAAAATAAAACCTACATACAGCAACAGTGTTTTGTGTTGTGTAGGCTCCTATGATGTAAGTAATGGTCCCTGCCTGCTATATAAGGGGCCCCATCAAACCTAAATCAGGCCCTGAACAGGAGAGCAGTTGGGTGTGCCGTTGAAATCAAAGGGAAACAAAATTAAATGGGAATAACACAGGCAAATGAAGTGGTAACAAAAAATGAATGAGGTTTTAGAAATGAAAATGAATGGAATGACTAAACTCCCCACTCCCTTCACACACCTAAAACATGCATTAGACACATCAGGATGGATTCTAACCAGGTACACTCACAAAACCCACTGCAATGGCTCCTGTTCACAAGAGGACAGTCGTCCCCCCCCCCAAAAAAAATTCCACTCTGCTGGTTTAGAAGAAACCTCAGAACAGTATGCTGAAGTGGGAGAGGGAAGATCACTCCACCTGGCAAGCAGGAATTCTTGAGCTGATGGGGGGGGGGGGAAATATTAGTGTGATGTTGGATTTTGCCCATCAATTGCCTCTTTGAATCTCAGTGCTTTAGTGGTAAAGTGCTTTGTATGCAGAAAGTCCCAGTATCAGTGTCTGGAATCTCCAGGTATGGATGACAGGTTTTCCCTCCTACCTAAAACCCTAAAATGCTACTACCAGTCAGTGTGGACAATACTGAGCTAAAGGAAGTAATGGTCTGACTCTGTATAAGAAGGCTTCCTGTGTTGCTGTGTTCCTATCACACACCCTGCTCAAAGTGGGATCTGCTTTTGTGTAAAAGGTCTGAAGAGTGTCCACAAAAACTCTTCAGAAAGGTCTGAAGAGTGTCCACAAAAACTGCAATGTGCATTATAGAATCAGGAATGGATTCCAGGATTTACTCCAGACATGATCAAAGAGGCTTAGAATGGATTGTGAAAAACACCCACCCCTTTTAGTATTAGAGTCTTCTATTTGCTGTCCAAACGGGGCTAGAAATCTCTGCTCCCCTCTAGCTGGCATCCAGAGTTCCGGATCAAAATGTCTTCAAGTGTGGAATTTGGGGTCCTGTCCAACCTCTTATTGGTGCACCTCCATGTACAAATATTGTGCTATATAAACAAATCAACAAAAGAACCCTAGGCAGAAATTGCTTGCATTCAATCGATTGCTTCAGGCTGTCTTTGAGTTGTGCTTGAGCATGAAAACGTTCAGAGAGGCAGCTGTGAACATAGACTAGGGGTTAAAATAAATACTTCACTGGTTGTCTAGCATTCTGAAGCCATTTCATAATGAAGTGGCCTTGATGTGACAGGGCATGCTTTGTGGAGTCATTAATCCCAGAGTCCAATGTATCATCCTGTACCCTGCAGTGCTTAATGGTTATTATTATTATATCAATCTCCCACTTTTTAATTTCTGAGAAGCCCATATTGGCCCTGTTCCTTTTATAGCATTTTAAAAATAGGACAGGACAGTGATGGAGATGAAAATTGCCTTCTGGACCACAAAAGCCTGCTGCTATTATGCATTTGCCTCCTGTACCGAACTTTTGTGAATATGATTTTGCTGACTCTAATTGACAACCATGGCACCATAGTGACCACATGGAACAACTGCCATCCTCTCGGGGGCTATTCTATAATCTACCAGTTTTAATGTATACCTGTGATACTACTAGAGTAAGCATTCCACTTAACTTTTCGAAAGAAAAAAGGGGGGCAAATAACTCTGAATGCATCAGGTGTTGGCAGATAGCAAGCTTGGGTGGTGTCTAAGAGGAGATATTGTCCTTGTGAAATAACTGGCATACTTAGAACCCTATTTGGGGGATCATGTGAAGAATTAAACTGGGAAGAGGGGGGGCACACTTGCCAGTCTTGTCCCCATCACCCCCCACATATTTTGACTCAACATTTGACCCAAACACTTTGAACATGAAGTTCTGAAGCTTCCTTTCTTTACCCTCAAGTCTCCTTCAGAGCCTCATAGGAGACAAGTGGGGCTAATGTATGTGCCCCCTTCCCCCTAAAAACATTCATTTTGAACTAGGGTTGCCAGACTCAATAGAGGACAGGACTTCTGTGCCTTTAACTGCCCTGCTCTCTTTTGAGTCTGGAAACCTTAAAGAGAAACCAGCAGAACCCTTTGCTTGGAAATTAAACAAAGGGTCTGCTGGTTTCTCTTTAAGGTTTCCAGGCTCAAAAGTGAGCAGGGCAACTAAAGGCACCGAAGTCCTGTCCTCTATTGAGTCTGGCAACCCTATTTTGAACCCCTGAAGGAGAAGCTTCCTATCTGACTGACCACTTACTAGGTTCAAGAGGCCCAAAGTGGCCCACCACCAAAACATATTTTGCAGCCAAGGCCTAATATTGGAAATTACTTGGTCTAGGATAAGTTACAGGTAGGTAGCTGTGTTGGTCTGAGTCGAAGCAAAATAAAAAAATTCCTTCAGTAACACCTTAAAGACCAACTAAGTTTTTATTTTGGTATGAGCTTTCGTGTGCATGCACACTTTGTCAGATACGAAGGTCTAGGTCTAGGATAAAACTGCCTGGTTTAACAGACAATGAGATGCTGGGGGGCGGGTTCAGCTTCCCTTACTCATTTGCTCCTTTTCATTTTAAAAGGACCTCATCCTCTAAAGGTTCATGGGATAGAAAGAGATCTTCTCTATATGCTACCTAGGGTTGAAGCATGACCAAGAGCAATACAGCATTCTCTGTGACTGCTCCCAATACTGAGTCCTGTGAAGCAATTCTGGATACCTCTCTGCTGGCCTTTTGCTGGTTGGTGAATACATTTTTTTATTTTGCCCACAAACTATCTTTCTCTGATATTTTGTCCCCAAATCCCTGTCTGTATTGTACGCTATCAACTACATCCCCCAAACCTTTTTCTTGCACTGCAATTCTCTGGTCAGGTAATGATTCAAAAATGCATGTACTAGGGTGAAATAGAACAACTATCTCTTTGGTCGGTTGACCAAACAACAGACACTTGTCTTATCAAGATTGAGTCTCAGTATATTGAAGGCATTGTGTAAATCAGGTGTTTTTAACCTTTTTGAGTCCATGGCTGCCTTAACCAACTACATTCTTTCTGCAGCACCCCTGTGGGGCTCAGGCAGTTGCGGAGGAAGGGAGGTGATGGGTGCGGTTCGCCCTGGGTGTCATCACTGAGGGGGGGTGACATTCGGGGCGCTGCCCACCCACAACTCCCAATCCTACCCCAAGCCATCGGGAGAAGGGGCAGAGTTGTTCCTTGCCAGCGGCCTTCCCCCTTCATTTTGACAGCTCAGGGGAGGCTTGAGAGTCATGGGCGGGTGGCCCACTGTTGCCCCTCGCTCCCAGGCTGCTTCCTGGGGGGGGGGAGCCTCCCCACAGCTGTTAAAAGGGAGAGGGAAGGGAGGAAGGCTGCTTGCAAAGCGGTGAAACTCTCTCCCCCCTCCCATCCAGGAAGCAGCCCGTCATGGGTGGCTCACTCCACCCCTCATGGGCAGCTTGCTCCGCCCCCAGGATGCTCGCCCCGCCCCCATGGCCCCGTCCCCGAGTGCACAGCATGGGTGTTGGAGCAGCTAGCTCTGCCTCTAGTGGTTGTGTCACCCCTTTCCTGCAGAGCTGTCAGCCTCTCACCCTTTTTTGAACACCCACCCTTGTGGAGTGTTCCCTCAGGCTCCTCTCCTCACCCCTTTCCTTGGGAGTCCTCTGGGCAGCAGCAGCTGCTGTCCCTGGTCTCTGAGATGCCCCACCTCAAAGAGAGGTGCCTTCCAGAGGTACCATTCACCTGTGGAGCTTATAGCCAGTGCTGCTGCAATAAATAGCTGTGCAAGCCTTTGGGAGGCAGAGACGAGAGAGGACATCAGAGGATGGAGGGACAAAGGGACAGAGGCCAGTGTTGTCCATGGCACCTGTGACCATTATTCAACAAAGGCACCTCAGGGTGCCATGGCACACTGGTTGAAAACCACTGTTATAAGTAATTAACACAACGTAAGTTCTGTATTCATACAGAATATAGCAAAAAAATTGCGATATTCTATTCGGCAGAATTTATTAGACAACCTTTACTGAAAGTATTTCCGTCATAGTTCGAAGTAATGAAAGGACAGGATTAATAATAATAATAATAATAATAATAATAATAATAATAATAATAATAATTGATGCCTTTCTATAACTTTCCAGAATCTGAAAAAAGTAGAAATTACAATTGTTGGTAGTTGGCTCATGAAACAGCATGACAGGGCTAAAGGAAGCTTGGCTAAAACACTCTGTCAAGGTCCATTATAATTTTTGGCTCAACAATTCAATATTGGCAATATAAGCAAAAACAAAAGTATCTTTTAGTAAAGAAAATAATGAAGTTCAATAAATTCAGTGCTTGATATCCAGAACGTAATCAATGACCACGATTTTACGAAGTATGCTCCGGAAAACATAATGTAGGATTATGAGTTACATAACATAGAGTTCTGCAAAGCATCAGTATGCAATACTCAGTGGCAAAATAAAGCAATTATGAATGACAATATGCAGCCTGAGATCCGTGTTCATGCCTTGGTTGAAATGATTATGTAAAATCCTAAAATAATGCTGTTAATTAAAATGACTTCGAGATAAAGCCTTGTCTTCAGTTGCTCAACAAAAAAAAATTGTTGTTTTGTAAATCATTAATAAGATATGCAAAATACCTAGAGTCACTTTAACCTAGTGGCTCTGGAGTAAAAAAATAGCATGCCAGTTACTTGTTTGCAGAGCACATGCTTTGTAGGTCTGCCTCAATCTCTCCAGCTAAAAGGATCCAAAATAGCAGGATCTAGAAAAACTCTGCCAGAGGCTTGGTAGATCACAGGAGTTGGTGCTGCAATGGTCTGAAGGACATCATATCTGTCAGGAGCAGCTAGCGAAGCCATTGCCCGCTCATGCTCTCAGCCCAAAGGTCGGATGCGGAGGTGAGCCAAAGAGATCAGAGGAGAGAAGCTCAACCAGCTAGAACAGGCATAGGCAAACTTGGCCCTCCAGATGTTTTGGAACTACAACTCCCATCATCCCTGACCACTGGTCCTGTTAGCTGGGGATGGTGGGAGTTGTAGTCCCAAAACATCTGGAGGGCTGAGTTTGCCTAGGCCTGAGCTGGAGGGTAAAGATGTGGCAGGCAGCACATTTAGAGCAAGGAAGAACAGGGGAGAAGTAACAGAAAAAGGAAAGAGAAAAGAGCTAAGGGGGGGGGATAAGCCTTGGACACAGCATGGGAGGAAGGGGGAAGCAGCACTGCTGGGACTACTGGATCCTCCAGTGGTGAGTCAAGGAGGGAAAGGGTTAAATGAAGGAAGGAAGGGCTATTTGCACACCTGATGTTTAATGAATTAATCAAGGATTAATGAGGAAGCAGCACTTCTTCAATATCAGCAGGGCTTTAACTCATCTGAGTGAAGAGCTCATGAGTGTTTTCCTTAAGGCAAGTGAACCTCTGAAGGTCTTTGGGACCCATGGTGGAAGATGATAGACTTTCATGACATCATTTATGTCTATATCAGAACAACTGATAAGAAATGTTACTTCTTCTCTCTTCTGGAGGAATAAGTTCTACCCATGCCTTGTTGCAGTGATGATGGCCATAATGAGCATGATCCATCTGTTCCTTTAAGTCTTAAGACATTGAGGGAGAATGGTAGAATCCATCTTAGGGCGCAGTCAGACATAGAGTTTATTGCATTACTTTTCTTGATTGCAATGTGGATATTTATTGATAAATATCCTGTGCATGCAGTGTCGGACATCTCAGTCAAGAGCCATGGAAGGGAAGGGGCCACAGCTCAGTAGCAAGGCATGTATTTTGCATAACAAAAGTTCCAGGTTCTGTCTCTGGCTTCTGTTGATAGACAGAGAATGCCTCCAGTGTCTCGAACTCTGGAAGGCTCCCTTCCCCCTAGCCCCATGAGAACATCTAGGGAAATGAACAAGAGTCTATTGGCAGGTTGCTGTGATGGGGTCTCCCTCAGGAGACTCTCCTTCCTTGGAGGTGTATAAGCAGAGGTTGGATGGCCGTCTATCACATATGTTTAGTTGAGAGCCCTGCATTGCAGGGGGTTGGACTAGATGACCCTCAGGGTCCCTTCCCACCCCACATTCCTATGATTCTATGATCCACATTGCCTTTGTTTAGATGTAATTTGGGGTGTCGTAATTGGCTTAGACCACAGCGCCATCCACCTCCCTATAGGCTACTTGGCCACCACAACAGCCATACTTTAATATATGCAAGATTATTGTATCAGGTTTTCCCAGAAGTGATGTATGGAAGTGAGAGCTGGACCATAAAGAAGGCTGATCGCCGAAGAATTGATGCTTTTGAATTATGGTGCTGGAGGAGACTCTTGAGAGTCCCATGGACTGCAAGAAGATCAAACCTATCCATTCTGAAGGAAATCAGCCCTGAGTGCTCACTGGAAGGACAGATCCTGAAGCTGAGGCTCCAATACTTTGGCCACCTCATGAGAAGAGAAGACTCCCTGGAAAAGACCCTGATGTTGGGAAAGATGGAGGGCAGAAGGAGAAGGGGATGACAGAGGATGAGATGGTTGGACAGTTTTCTCGAAGCTACCAACATGAGTTTGACCAAACTGCGGGAGGCAGTGGAAGACAGGAGTGCCTGGCGTGTTCTGGTCCATGGGGTCACGAAGAGTCAGACATGACTAAATGACTAACAACAACAACAATTGGGATATTTGAAAGAAGATAAGATGTGAAGTTGTGAGGGGCATATAACATACTTGGGTACCTGATTTATTCAAATCATTCTTCACATCATGAGTACACCAGACCTGGCCATAATAGAATACTGTGTGAGAGAGTAAAACCTCATTCCATTTCATCAAATAATTTCACTTCATTCTTTTCTTCTCCCAAAACCGCACTAAAGGGAAAGAACACATTCGGCTGGAAGCAGTACTATCCTGGAAGAGATTTGCAACCCATGTGCAGCTAATTCATTAACTCTCATTTTCTTCTCGTGATATCGATGGGGAATGTCAGAAATGTCACTTTTTAAAGAGACTGATCCCCTTTAATGGTTATTTAGTTGCTCACATGGTGCTGGATCAGCAGCATGAGAATGTCTAGGGAAATGAACAAAAGCAAACGGCAAAAAAGGAACTTTGGGAAAAGGGGAAATCAAGAGTGAAAACAAATTACACTATAAGTGATAGGCATTGACCTGATAATGTACATCCCTTGTGGAAACCAATCTAAAAGCTCTGCGACTAAGAGGGATGCCCAGTGCCAGGCTGCAAATGCTTTCAGGAAAGCATGAGAGGGAGAGAAGAAAGCATGATCTAGAAATGACAGGAGCTCTGAGAGGGAAGCAAAACACGTTTGGGGGGCTTCAATTGTCATTTTCATTAATGCACATGGTTACTGTGGTTGTTACTAGTAGATTTCACTTACAGGCCAATCTGAAAGCCTGCTGCAGCACAAGGGAGCAGCTTGCTCTCCTAGGCAAGCTGGCACACAGCCCTCAATCTCTGCTCCTTTTAAACCCTGCAGGAGAAACCCCTGTTGAGTTTGGGGTGTGTGGCAACAAGATCATTTACCCTGTGTGCAGCTAAGGTGGAAAGCAAATGGGTATCACAGATCACATACCCTCCAACATTTTTCCAATGGAAATAGGGACATCCTTTTCCAGAACAACAAACAACAAACAAACAACCAAGACTTTAAAAAGGTAAAGGTAAAGGGGGATTCGAACAGCCAACCTTCCGATCGGCAAGCCCTAGGCTCAGTGGTTTAGACCACAGCGCCACCTGCGTCCAACCAAGACTTACAAGGAAGCAAAATGTGAATCTAATTGTAGCCTAAGTAAAATATGCTGCATGTTCAAACTTGAAACAATAAGAGGAGCCTGCTGGAAAATAATGATAATAATAATTTTATTATTTGTACCCTACCCTCTGACTGGGTTGCCCCAACCACTCTGAACGGCTTCTAGCATATACAGGGCTGCATTCAGATGTATTCTAAAGTTTGTATTGTTACTTATCTCCTCGACATCTAATGGGAGAGCATTCCACAAGGTGGGTGCCACTACTGAGAAGGCCCTGTGCCTTGTTCCCTGTAACCTCGTTTCTCACGGTGAGGGAACAGCTAGAAGGCCATTGGAACTAGATACAGTATACCACTCCAGTGCCAGATTTACGTATAAGCTAAACAAGCTATAGCTTAGGGCCTCACTCTTTTGGGGGCTGCAAAAAAAATTAAAATAAAAAAAAACCCTGGATGTACATTTCCAAAATATAAGACAAAAAAACAAATAAAATAAAACCTTAAGTTAGAGCTTAATAATTATTTCACCATTAATATACTTCTTCTTAAATGTATTTCAGTTCAACAATTACTTTGATAAGATACATATTTTGTTATGTGCAAATGGCTTGAGATACCTATTAGGTCCATAAATTACCATATAACATATATTTAACACAAAAAACAGTGACAATTTGTTGTTGACAAAGGACAGCTGGACATATAAAGGGCCCCATTACCTTCAGTATCTTAGGACCTCATCAAACCTAAATCCAGCCTTGTGATCTCTGACCACTGGCCATGTTGGGAGTTTGAGTCCAGCTACATGGGGAGTTTCCCCATCCCTGCTTTAAAGCCCATATGTTTAGCCACTTGCAACTCACCAAACTGCCACCTCCCATGTGTGATGTGGTAGGACTGGCATAGGCCTGTCTCATTTAAGCGAAGGCATGGTCCTTCATGCACTCAGCTCTCTGCCAACGACACAGTATGGGCTATCCATGCACACCTCCTATCTGTTAACTTGAGTAACTTGCATATGACTGAGAAAGAGTCCTGGATGGGCTTATGGGAGTATTTTCTGAATGGCCTGGCACCCTGGTATGCGCCAAATGAGAAATAGGTGGGTAAGGATCTGTTTCATTCTGCGCATAGCTGCCAAGTTTTCCCTTTTCTCGCGAGGAAGCCTATTCAGCATAAGGGAAAATCCCTTTAAAAAAGGGATAACTTGGCAGCTATGATTCTGCGCCAGTCTCGCCCCATATGGGTGGTGCTCTCACGCTATGACAGTTTATGTGCACGATACGGACATCAATAAACACAGTTTTCTAGCAAACCAGAGAGAGCACAATCCCAGCAAATTTAGGAACTCTCGAGTGATTTTATGGGGACAGTTTAAGCACACGTTGGAATGAATGGCACTTGAGTACTGTCTTTTTACTGGGTTATGCCCACTGTTTGTAAAGCAGCAAAAACCTCAATATCGTGGCTGCTCTGAGTTTCATGAACATGAGTTGGAAGCATTTCTGGAAGCTCGTTTTAAGCTCCTACTGTGCAGGTATTTTTTTTAAGAGGCAAATTGTCCCCCCACCTCCCAATTCAACAGGACCAAGGGAAATAAAGCAAATTGTCCATCATCTGGCATGACTCACTCAGCAGAGGAAGAAATGAAAATTACTGTCACATTAAATGTCAAATCTGTTTGAAACCCTGGTGATCACTTCCAAATAACTTGACAACTATGATCAGCTTATTCTGTAAAAGCCATGGTAACCAGCTGACCACACTAATCGTGAACCTAGATCCCCAGTATCTGAATAATGATGTTAAATGAATAGAAACTGAAAGGAAGAACAAATGATTCTAATAATACAAAATAGGATAAATTGTAGCATTAGATGAGTGATAGTGTGAAAACCACAAACTCTCTCTCTCTCTCTCTCTCTCTCTCTCTCTCTCTCTCTCTCTCTCTCTGTGTGTGTGTGTTTGTGTGTGTGTGTGTGTGTGTGTGTGTGTGTGTGTGTTCTGACATTTCTCTGTTCCTCACACTCTGTCAGGACCAAGACAGAAACCTAGCAAGCTGCATAGAGTGCTTTATATGGAGCCAAGCCCTATAAAATGAACCTCAAAGCACTTCTCCCAGCTGTAGTCATAGAAGGGTATGCTTAGTTCAGAGTTCAGAGCACACAAAATAAGGCTTAGGTCCTTTCCCAATGGGCAGGTGAACACACTTCTGAATTTTATAACCCCATGACACTTGGTATTTGTAACCCATGCATTCTAAGATACAGGTATAAAGGGACCCCTGACCATTAGGTCCAGTCGTGACCGACTCTGGGGTTGCGGCGCTCGTCTCGCGTTATTGGCTGAGGGAGCTGGTATACAGCTTCCAGGTCATGTGGCCAGCATGACAAAGCCGCTTCTGGCAAACCAGAGCAGTGCACGGAAACGCCATTTACCTTCCCGCCGTAGCGGTCCCTGTTTATCTACTTGCACTTTGATGTGCTTTCGAACTGCTAGGTGGGCAGGAGCTGGGACCGAGCAACGGGAGCTCACCCCGTTGCAGGGATTCGAACCGCCGACCTTCTGATCAGCAAGCCCTAGACTCTGTGGTTTAACCCACAGCGCCACCTGCATCCCTTTTAAGATACAGATATACTGTCAGATAAATCCCCCCTGGCTTTTAAATGCATATGTATTGGCGGAGACAGGCTTCCAACTTTTGTAGGCTCATTACTTTTGTGGATCTGACTATCAAGAGCACAGATGATCTTAAATTTCTCAGATGCTTTGCTATTGAAAAAACCACCAATTTCCATTTCAGTTTAGTCAAAACTTGCTGGTAGTCTAGCAAAGTGGTGAGAGCCCTTAGCATTCCTGTCTTGGAGTTTCCTTGAAACCTTCTCAGGTGCTTCACCCAAGGAAGAGATCCAGACTTTGTGTTATGGGGAATTCTGGTGTCAGCCTTTTATCCAAATTAAATGAAACAATAAGAAAGCTTCAAAGGCTGCTCCTTATTATGACCCTTATTGAGTGGGTGATGAAAATAGCATTGAAACAGACCAGAGAAAGGAAGCAAATCTGAAAACAGTGACTTCTGTTAAAGGCAGGTAGTGAATGGAAAGCCAAAGCTATTTGAAGAGCCCCGCGACTTAATGAAAATACATAGGACATTAGCATTACTAATGCCTTTTTGCTTCAGACTGTCATCCTTTTGTTAGAGGTTCATTGTGACTACATAATTTTACACAATTCATATTGAAAGTCAATATGAAGAACAGGTCGGAACAAGGGCAGGTAATCCATTAGGACACTCAACACTCCAACTGCAGTCACAGAAAAATAAGTTGCCTATAGCAACTTATTGGTCTTCTTTGGCCTCTTATTTAAATGACCCTGAAATTTAATTTTGTGCTAAAGTTTCACCTCAGAATTTAGTTTCAACAGCAGGCTTAGAGCAATGAACAGCCAAGAGGGCGGCCTGCACATGGCCACTCCAGAATTGGTCTGGGTGCAGCCCCCCAAGGCCCTGCCCCTGATTGGCCTTGTGGGCACTGCCCACCCACACATGAGAGGTCATTGCGGCCAGAGGTGGGTGGCGCCAGGAGACCATTCCTTCCCCTGCTGCACCAGAAGATAGCACCCTTCATGGACTGACCACAGCCTCGTCATGCAGGAAACATCACCCACCCACAGCCCCAGGTGAGTGGTTATTCTGAGAAACATGATAAAAAGATGTGCCTCTCTCTCTCTCTCTCTCTCTCTCTCTCTCTCTCTCTCTCTCTCTCTCTCTCTCTCTCCAAGAGTTTAATGCATCCAATACAGTCTTGCAGGTCTCTGGTAATGATGATAGTTATTCACTGCACAATGTAGAGTCAACATAGTAAATAACCTTTTATTATTGTAGCTGAACTAAAATAAAAAATGATGAAGCCCCCTTTTAAAATGTTCTGTTAGGCATGCCCATGTAACTTAGCTTGTGTGACAGCTAGGGTGAATCTGGGAATAGCATCGCGAATATTCTTTTGTTTAATTACTCAACACGGCAATTTCAAGTTTATCTAATTATAACCAAGGTTTAATAAAACAACAGGTCGCAAAATTGTTTTTAAATTAGTCTCAGGGATGTTCACTAAATTAGCTGCAACGAACTGTAGGTTCCTAAAGTGTTAATATAATAGCAAATAAAAATGACACAAGGATCCTTTGCACTTTCAAAATGTTTGCTTTATATTTAGGCTTAACTCAATACTTTCCTTGATATTGAGGCCAATCACTTGTCCTTTTTTGAAATATCCTGCTCACATGGAAATGAGCTGATGACCTCCTGACACAAGCACCCACTGTCTGAGTTTCAGGTGACAGAATCGGGGAATAAAAATTGCTTCAAGAGCTTTGCTGGTTGCCCACTTGCCTTGGGATCTGAGAGAATACTTCTCCCTTCCAACACGGACCTGTCAGTGCATTGAAGTGCATGCGTATTTAAATTATGATAAAGCAAAAATAAATAAAGAATTTTCAATATATGGTTTGAAAATTCTTTATTTATTTTTGCTTTATCATAATTTAAATATGCATGCACTTCAATGCACTGTACAAGGTATGGAATAGATATAGAAGATTTGTAGAACCGTTGACCCCGTTGTGGGTATCACCAATTGAGGCATATGCCAGAAAGAAATTAAATACGGAGAAGAAATGGCCCACTTATAGAGAATTATTAGAAGGAGATCAGGGGAACTATAAATTGAAGAAACATGAAGAATTAAAAAAGATAGGAATTGGGAATTGGCAATATAGACAATTGACCAGTATTTTCCAAGCAGATAAAAAGAAAGGATTTGCCAAAGATGCTTCCAAATTCGAAATAGAAGTGATCCAAAATAAAAAGAAAACATTATCCAGAACATAGAGTTTATTATTAAATTGGGATTTATTAGAAGAAAGTACAAAAGAGGTGATGATACAATGGTCTAAAGATCTCGGTCATACAATATATATCGAGCAATGGGATAAATTGTGGGGATAAGACATAAAATTCACAGCTGCCAATAACATAAAAGAAAATTATTCTATAGATGGTACCTAACGCCAGGTGGCGCTGTGGTTAAACCACTGAGCCTAGGGATTGCTGATCAGAAGGCCAGCGGTTCGAATCCCTGTGACGGGGTGAGCTCCCGTTGCTTGGTCCCAGCTCCTGCCAACCTAGCAGTTCGAAAGCACGTCAAAATGCAAGTAGATAAATAGGAACCGCTACAGCGGGAAGGTAAACGGCGTTTCCATGTGCTGCTCTGGTTTGCCAGAAGCGGCTTTGTCATGCTGGCCACATGACCTGGAAGCTATACGCCGGCTCCCTCGGCCAATAATGCGAGATGAGCGTGCAACCCCAGAGTCGGTCACGACTGGACCTAATGGTCAGGGGTCCCTTTACCTTTACCTTTAACGCCAGTTAAGTTGGCTAAGATTTATAAAATAAAATCAAACCTGTGCTGGAGATGTAACAAGGAACCGGGTACTTTCATACATATATGGTGGAAATGTGAGGAGATTGTTAAATTCTGGAATATAATTCATGAGGAAATGAAAAAAATGATGAAAAAATCAATACCAAAAAAGCCAGACATGTATCTATTAGGCCTATTGAATGAGGAAATTCCAAAAGAAAATAAAATAGTTTTTTTGTATGCAAGCACGGCAGCGAGAATGTTAATAGCAGCTAATTGGAAAACGGGTAAAGTACCATCTAAAGAAGAATGGATTAACAAATTGAGTGAGTACCTCTTGATGGCAAGGTTGAGAGCAGCGGTAAGAAACCAATCCAAACAAAAATTAAGAAATGAGTGGAAAAGTTATGATGATTACATGAAAAAACACTGCTCGAAAGAGGACCATAGCTGCCAAGTTTTCCCTTTTCTCACGAGGAAGCCTATTCAGCATAAGGGAATTTCCCTTAAAAAAAGGGATAACTTGGCAGCTATGAAGAGGACATGCTAACATGCGTCGAATAGGAGATATGAAGAGAAATACAAAATAAGCAGAGTTGGAGTTAGCTTTATTCTTTTGATTGTAGAGTTTCAAAGTAAATAAATGCACGAGTGTATATCAGTATGGAAATGGAAGTTGGGAAAGTGTGGGGGGAAGTGGGGAGGGGAAAGGGTGGGAAAGGGTGGGAGGAGGGGGAGGAAAAGTTGTTCTGTTTTGGTGTATTTATGTGTTTTGCTTTGTTTTTTGGATATTCTTATAATTTCTATTAAGTTCTGTGATTTTTCTTTATGGTTTTTTCTTCCGTGTGTGATATTATTTTGTAATGTTTTTAAAGATTTGAAATAAAGATCTTTTTTTTAAAAAAAAAAAAAGTCTAGTTCTCCTCCTACCACCTGAGGTGAGATGGATGGTGACAAGGACATGGCCTTTTTGGTGATGGCACATCTTTGTAGCAACCCCACTCGAGAGCGACTCAGTTGGCACTACCTTGATATCTTTTCAGTACCGAAGAGCTGTCTTCTTGTTGTTCTCCCAGAACTTCCAAACTCTGAGCTTTAAACAAATCCTCTCTTGCCTGTATATGTTCTCATGTTATATTGCAGGACTGTCACATTTGGAAACCTGCTCTGGGCACCACATACATAACCACACACATATTATTCACCTCACTCCTGACAATTATGAATTTAACAGCTTGGAAATGCATCCCCCCAAAAAAGAATAATAATAACCCCATACAAACAAATATTAAGAAAATAGAAATATTGCATTGTTCAAAGTTTCTTTTTGCTATTAGTTTGGGAGACTGGTTTTTTTTATTTGTTTTGTTTTTTTTATATAATTGCTTGGTTTGTCACACTGTGTTAGGCAAAGTATGGTTCTCCACAAGAAGCACATCTGCTAAATCCCTTTACTGTTATATAGACCTCAGCTGATCCTTAGCTCAGCAGATGAAATCTGCAGCACTAAAATGTTTTGCTTCCTAAGAGAAGAACAAATCTGCTTTGAGAATAGGGACAAACCTTCCAGAATAAAGCAAGCTTTGAGGAAATTACTTGGACTAACTTTGCGAGTGGACATCCCAAAGAACTGCCTGTAGTTTTAAAACTACATTTAAAAAAAACTGGAGCAAAAATGTCAATTTATTTGGACAAGTTGGGTTCTAATATACTATTTAAAGCCCTTGATCCTAAGTTTGAGTTGAGTCGATATACATTCCATTGATATCAATGGGCATTTCAATTAGATATTTCTCTTTTTATCTCATGTCTTTCTACAAAATGTTCAAGGTGGATTCCCTAGCGCTAATAAGAGCAAAACAGCTGAACACATAAAAGCACAATCCTATGTACGGTATGTTTACTTAGAAGGTTAGCTTTGTGTTCAATGTGACTAACTCAAGATGCTTATAATTGTGCTGAAAGCTGCTATTCCATGCACAGCCACTGAGGAGTAAGCCCTGTAAAACTCAGTAAGTTGCATTTCCCAGTGTGCTGGAACAGTCAGTAGACCGATTCACACATGCAAGTATACCATACACTAGCATCACATCAAACAGCAGAACAGGACCATCTTCACTGGCCTTGCCTCCACTGTTGCATCTGCTGTTCTGAAGAAGTGAGCATGACTCCCTGAGGAGTCAGAGCTTTGATCATGTTGGGTTCTCAATCATGTGGGGAGCCTGTTCACTTTGAGGGTGGCTTCTTCCTTGAGATCTTCCCCTGAACACGTCAGTGACATGGAGAGTGGGACTGAAGGAGGACGTGACAGCTGGGGGGTGGAATGCCAGATAGGACTTAAGAGATCAGGGCCATCTCAAGCAGGTCGGGCGCCCTGGCGCTGAGGCGCGGAGATCACTCCGGCGCCCCCGCCATCGCAGTGCGCAGCACTGCTTCCGCGTGGCTTCACCACGCAGCGCCCCCCCTGCCGGCCCAGCGCCCCGCGCCACCGAGACTACACCTAGAGCTGGGCCTGTAAGAGACAATAAATTCTGATTGTCATGTGTGAATGTGCCACCACTGATTGCCATGGACTGGCTGGATGAAGGGAAGTGGTGGTGGGCACCAGCTGGGGAACCCCCAAGGGAAGAAGGCTCAGAGGCCAGGGACTGGTGGTTGGACAACAATGAGTGGTCAGAGGGAGAAGACTGGGAGGAGGACATGTCAGAATGGATGCAAAATATTGTGTTTCAGTGTGCAAACCCTGGAGCCAATTTGAGCTATGTGATATTTATAGACTCCATTTCAGGCATAAATGTGGTGTGTGTGTGTGTGTGTGTGGAGGGGGGGTATTATATGCATGTTGCTTTTATATTTTATTCCTAGCGCAGCAATGCCTGCAGTATTTTACCCTGAGAAAAGACACAATATTGTTTCCTGCACTGTGAATTGATTTAAATCCCTAGCATTTACTAAACATATGAAAATGTGAAAAGATATATATACATTCTGAATGAATTTCAGGGAGTTCACAAAATAATTTAAACAACTTCCACCTACTGGAAAATTGAAATTCATTTTGTAGTGTGACGTGGCGGAGAAATTGTACCTTCTCTTGTGCTCATTTTGGAAGATAAAAAATAAATGTATGCTTTTACGTGATTTAGTAACTGAACAGAGCAGGAATGGTCTCTCTTAACCAACAGAACCTTTCGGTATTTATTTTTACAATATCTCTAGTCGTAAACATGGAGGCTATAAATTGGGGCTAGCTAACCTAGTGCCCTCCACGTGTTGGGCTTCAATTTCTTGTAGCAATTTTAATATGCTAAACATCCTTCGGCAGTTCAATGACATCACAGAAGCTCAGACAATAGAGAGAGCAGCACAATAGTACAGTCTCATGTGCAAGAAAATATAGCTTGCTTCAAATCTATTGCTATACTTTATATATATGTATATGAACTGATGTTGTTTTTGTTCCTGGGCTTTTTTTGCATTTCATTCCTAATCTGCACTTCACCAGCAAAACTTGACACTAATGAAATTTTTCTACATCCCTCCTTAAAAATAGTACAAAGGGAGAGCTTTTCCCTTTGAAAATGTACCGCTTACTTCCAAATGACTGGAAGCAGAGATCCTTTAACTCAGGGGGAAGTCAGAAAATATGCAAATAGCTTCTTTAAATTCCTCTCTTGTAAGGTAGGTTGTTCGTGTCAGGATGACCTTGTACCTTGAAAGAAATTATACAGGAAGAAGGTGTTAAGTTTCAGATAATTTCAATTCCAAACATCTCAGGGTGCATGAAAGTACTGTGGCTGTTCAGTTATTAATTTTATGCACAGGTCATAGTAAAGGGGGAGGAAGGATCAAATAGATTATAGCAGATATTAAAATGCTCTCAGATGTCCTTTTTTGGGGGGGAAAGATTTATAACTAACAGCTTAATTTATATAAGCACCAAGAGATAAAAAATAAAAAGTATGCTTATCCAATGGATAAAATGGCTTTCTAAAAAAAATTAAAAATCAGTGTGACATTGAGGGTGGGCATTATGTAGTGGTTAAGAGCATGAGCAATGAGTTGGATCTCCCCTGTTAAAATTACAGCTTTTCCAAGAACTCATGAAATCCTAGCCTATATCACATGGCTGATAGGGGGTCAGTTCACCCATTCATTACTTTAATATTCTTTACTATTTGCTTGTGGTGTCAGGAGGTATTCATTTGCAATAATCAAGCATTATAGGCTATTCTCATGATAAAAGATTAACAGGCACAAACACATCGAGAGGAACTTTTTATTTTTATTATTTCAGCAAGTCTGCCTAGACACTAAATGTAGTTATGTAGCTTTGTTTTAAAAGGTTTTGGTGATTTTATCTACATTTCATTTTGTATACCACCCAGATTTTTCTGATTAGGCTGTTTGTACACATTTCTAAATAAATAAATATCAATAAAATAGCAACTATCTTTATTGTTAGGATCTAGACGAACTATATCAGGGCTGCTTGAGCCCTTGGCAGGCTTCTAAGTACCCCTTAAATCAGGTGTGAGGAATATGTGGCCATGTTGATGTTGTTGGACTACCAGTTCCAGGAGCCCCAAACAGTATGGCTGATAGTCCAACAATGGCTGGAAGTCCATGGGCTTCCCATCCCTGTCATAATGAGGCCATCATTTTAGTCTCCCCAAAATACACTGCTGCATGCCTTCCATTGTTTCTTAGTATGGTAGATTTCTAAAACGAACAAACATGGCAGGAGGCCTAGCAAGCATCACCATCATTATTGGACCCTAGTAGGCACCACCAGTAACAGCTCCAGCTGGTGGATGATAATATCAGGCCTGGGCATGGAAATTGAGCTGTTAAGAGTCTCTCAGAACTATAGGTACAGTGTATCTCAGTTAGTGCTTCCTTACAAAGCTCTTCCCCATTGTGTTGCTCCACTCAGAAGCTTCTTAGAATATTTATCTGTGTATCAGCAGCCACCCAACTGGTGCAGGATTAAGGTGAGATACTGCAGGCAAATTAGTGGATACTCATTGTACAGTGGTACCTCGGTTTAAGTACACAATTGGTTTCAGAAGTCTGTACTTAACCTGAAGCATACTTAACCTGAAGTGAACTTTCCCATTGAAAGTAATGGAAAGTGGATTCATCTGTTCCAGACAGTCCACAGATTACTTAACCTGAAGCGTACTTAACCTGAAGCGAACTTTCCCATTGAAAGTAATGGAAAGTGGATTAATCCGTTCCAGACGGGTCCGCAGAGTACTTAAACTGAAAGTACTCAAACCGAAACGTACTTAAACCGAGGTATGACTGTAATATGATTTTAGACATTACTTGCAACACTTATAAATTCTGGTTTAGGAAATGGTCTGAGGATTCAGGAAAAATAGTGTACGCTGGTATAATTATTTAAAGTATTCTCTTCTCTTTCTTTACACACACACACACACACTACAATTATGTAGTCTATGGTATTTCCGGCATAGAAAAGTCATTTGTCTGCTTGAAAGATTACTTTTCTTTTTAACAACCACAAACTTGTATGTTTCCCTGTACTTATTGTTGCCTCCGCTTTAGGCTGCTTCCATCCTGACCACTTCAAATGTCATGAAGATCTACTTTGAAAAGGTCAACATGTCATCATGACATTTCCTTATGTACTGTTATCTGGATTTTAAAAGTGACCAAAAATCCCTCTACTCTCAAAGACCAGGAGTCACTCACTCTTTCAGGGGAAAAAAACCCTACGAGCGGTAAGGGAGAGGGGAGTATTTCAATTGGGCAGTTGAGAGAAAAGGGTCTTCAATACTTTCCTGGGACTGGGAAAGAACATTGGAAGGAGGGCAAGGAATATAACACCTTTCAACCTTTCCAAAGATTATTCACTGCCTACATATTTTTTTAAAAGGGGACATTCTAAAGTTGATTTGGCCTGAAGTGGAAACAGGAATGGCGGATAAATTGAATTCAATTTGCATTTAAAGTCAAATCTGCCTGATTTGTACTTACGGTAGGTGAACAATAGGCAAAATTTATCTTTTTAAAAAAAAAAAAAAACTTTATTAAATTTTGGATTAAAAATACACTCAGCACACACCAAAATAATACAAATACACCAAATAAACGTTAATATGTAAATAATAATATACAAAATCATATAACAAACTAATAACGCAACCCATAATAATATAAAAAAGGAAAGAAGGAAAAGAAAAGAGAAAGAGAAAAGGAAAGGAAAAAGGCAAGAAAAAGAAAAACCAAAAAAGCATACATTCCTCTCATCATACATATTCAAAAATTTATCTTTCTCTGAATTTTGAGATGCAGTTCTCCAGCCAATTAATGTTTACACAAATGCATATACTAAGGTAAAGCGGATATAAAAATGCATAGATCAGTGGAAATACCATATAATTTTGTTGGGAAAAAACTCCACTGTCTGACTGAACATGAAGGTCTGTATCGATCCTTGGGATCCTAAATGCTGTGAGTGGGACTAGGCTAGAAGTGGAGGGAGGGGAGTAAAATCACTACCTGTTGTGGACAGGAGGAGGCAGGGAAGGCACTGAACAGTTTTGTAGATAGAAAAACAAAACGTATAACAACTACATTGTACTATTGGTATCTGAAGAAGTGTGCATGCACACGAAAGCTTATACCAGAACAAACTTAGTTGGTCTTTAAGGTGCTACTGGACATTTTTTTAATTTAATTTATTTTTTATTTTTATTACATTGCACTACGTACAGAAATGTATGCATTGCATTGTGCTCATGCTGTGTGCTTTTAATACAGTTGTAATCATTAGTAAAACAAAACACATGTTTTAATGAGACTGAGGGGGCGGGGACTTGAATCAAACAGTTCAAGGACTGAGATGGGAATTACTCCATGCAGATTAGAGTCACAAAAAGATTTTTGTACACTGAGGATGGACAAAAGTGAGGGACAACAGGGGTGGAGCCATAATTTAATTACATAACTCATTAGGTAAGCTGAATAAGTTATGTAAGTTAGGTTATTTTGCCACAGTATAGTTTCTCACAAAAGATGAACTGCAGCAGAGTGGAAACAGTTCTGCATAAGACAAATACAGGGCAGAATGGAAAACGATGCTTTCAGATATGGAAAATTTGTTTAAAGTTGGGATTTTGTTTTTGTATCCCTTTCTCTCTTTTTTTGTAATTGTTATATATTAGGAGCACTTCCTCAGATTCAGTGGATATTACTGGGAGGAGAACGAAGAGGAGGAGAGATGGAGAGAAACTTGTAGCCTTAAGAAGTCATTAGAGTCAAGATGAAATAATAAAAAATGGAGTAATCTGCAACCTTTCTTCCCTCACCAGATGCTGAGCTTCAGAATAGAAAACTTCAACAAAGTGAAAAGCTCTTGAAGCAAAGTTTACCTGTAGTAGAAAAAAATTAAACCCGAACACAGCAAAGGAAGCAGTAATCACTCTATTGTATTCCAGAATGTTCGGCACAGAATCTTTTTGTGTCCATGTGGAATGACCTCATTAAAGCACTTGACTCTGCTTCCTCTTTGCTGCATCAATATATTGTATTCTTTGGTGACTGTTAAGAGAGATGGGTGAAAAGACTGAAGGGGAGAAGCGGTAGAACCAATTAATGAAGAAAGATGAGCTAGAGGTTGAAAAGCAAGCTTTTTGTTGTTGTGTGGTATTCCTCATCTGAAAAGAAAACTTTGTACGGTGTGTTTTTTTAAAAAAACAAACTTTTCCATATGAGTCTCATGAAATACTATGCTGCAAATTTCTCCTGTATCTTCCACAAAAATCACATTCCACCTATGTTCTGATTTTATGGCTAATTTTAACTGGTGGTATGCTGTATTCCTATTGTATTTCTCTTGTCTTCTTGTTGTACAGTACTTAGACACTATGACATTATGCAGTGTATAGCTCAGTTGGTTAGAGCATGATGCTGCTAACGCCAAGGTTGCAGGTTCGATCCCCATATGGGACAGTTGCATATTTAGATGTTCCTCAGGGTTGCTTCCAACTCTATAAGTCTATGAAATAAACAGAAGTCAATGAGAGGTGAATTGCATTCAAAAAATTGTAAAGTGGGGTTTCTTCAATGAGATTTCCACAAATCAGGTGTTCAGTATTCCTTTCGTTTACCTTTTTTTTAAAAAAAAAAAGTGACTCTTTTGTGAATTTACTTCCTTTCCTTCTTCAATTCTTCTGGGTGTCCACAGGATAGCCGAGCCGAAGACATCATGAGGTTTTGAGGAAGTGTGAGCTAGGAAGGCTGCAGATCATGAAGAGGTGATTATACCACGGAAGGGGAGACACGCATGCCCCTCAGACACATTGTAAGTAATGTAAGTGCAAAACAAAAATATGAAAGAATTTCTCAAGTTTCTTGAGAGATTGTCAGAAAAATCCCACGTTTTTTCCTCATGATGTGAAAACAAGAAATTTGAGGGAAGAATGCAGCATAGCATTTGTATAATAGAACTTGTAGCACAATCCTACATTTCATTTTGCAATGCCTTTTGTCCAGCAATTTTTTGTTAGTCCTACTGAAACTTCTGGCTTCCCTTGAAATCTCTTAGTCATTTTTATTGGGCCAAGCAGAACCTCCAAATTTGCCTCAACATTTTGCTTTTAGATGGAATTTCATGGCAATTCTACTAAGGGGACTGTGTATATTTCTTTATACACCCCGGGTTTTTTGTTTATTTGTTTGTTTGTGTGTGTGTGTGTGTTTCTGCCCCCTCGTTGAGATCAGCTTGACCAAATGACTCATCATACATTTAAAGCACATGACTTCCCCTAAAGGATCATGACAACTGTAGTTTATCCCTCACAAAAATAGAATTTCCAGCACCATTAACAAACTAAGCTTCCCAGGATTCTTTGGGGTTTGCCCTATGTAAATAAAAACAATTATCCAGCTGACAGAGTTGGGTCAAGGTACATTGAGGCTAACCAAATTTAGTGGAAGCTGTTTGATTTAACTAGCAGTTGTTACCTTTCTGCCTTATCGCTAGACAGATTTAGAGCCCTATAAAAATTTACACAGGTGGGATGCTGCTGTCACACTGACTGGAACTGAGATGATTCACTCTAGGAGAAGCTCTAGCAGCAGCAAACATATTAGCATCTTACAGTCAAACTGTTGAAGAAGTTCAATTGTAAATATGAAGAGAGAAAAATTAAGTCACCAAGAAATAGTTAAAAGAAAATATTCTGCACAAAATGGTTGTCATATATTATGTAATATGTATAAAATTCACAAATGAAACATAATGGGCTAATATTATTTCTACTTCTCCATTATATCTGCAGGTGTGGAAATGGATGTGCTGGGCCACTGTCTTGTCGTGGTAATAAACTAGATGAGAACCAACAAACTGAAGCTCAATCCAGATAAGACAGAGGCATTGTTACTGGGTGGTTCTAGACCATATGGATCAGAGGTGGCCTGTTCTTGATGGAGTTATACTCCGTATGACATAACCTCCAACCGACGCAGGTGGCGCTGTGGTCTAAACCACTGAGCCTATTGGGCTTGCTGATCGGAAGGTTGGCGGTTCAAATCCCCACAACGGGGTGAGCGCCCGTTGCTCAGTCCCAGCTCCTGCCAACCTAGCAGTTCAAAAGCACGTCAAAGTGCAAGTAGATAAATAGGTAAATAGGTACTGCTCCAGCGGGGAGGTAAAAGGCGTTGTGCTGCTCTGGTTTTGCCAGAAGCAGCTTAGTCATGCTGGCCACATGACCGGAAAAACTGTCTGCGGACAAACGTCGGCTACCACAATCCCAGAGTCGTTCGCGACTGGACTTAAATGCCAGGGGTCCTTTACCTTTACCTTATTCAACAACAACAATTTTACTATTTATACCCCACTAATCTGACTGGGTAGCCCCAGCTTCAGTGCCGGATTAGTATAAACTAAACAAGTTACTGTATAGTTTAGGGCCCCACTCTCTTGGAGGCCCCCCAAAAATTCAAAGGAAAAAAATGGATGCACATTTCCAAAATATAAGATAAAAAACCAATAAAATAAAACCTACATACAGCAACAATGTTTTGTGTTGTGTAAGCTCCTATGATGTAAGTTATGGGTCCTGCCTGCTAGCCTGCTCCCTAAAATATTACTGGTTTGCTCATTTCTATATATAGGGTGCCTACATTCTGCATGTGCAAATGGCTTTAGATACCTATTGGGTCCATAAATTACCATACAGCATATTTGTTTAGTCGTTTAGTCGTGTCCGACTCTTCGCGACCCCATGGACCAGAGCACGCCAGGCACTCCTGTCCTGCACCGCCTCCCGTAGTTTGGTCAAACTCATGTTCGTAGCTTCGAGAACACTGTCCAACCATCTCGTCCTCTGTCGTCCCCTTCTCCTAGTGCCCTCAATCTTTCCCAACATCAGAGTCTTTTCCAAGGATTCTTCTCTTCTCATGAGGTGGCCAAAGTATTGGAGCCTCAGCTTCACGATCTGTCCTTCCAGGGAGCACTCAGGGCTGATTTCCTTAAGAATGGATAGGTTTGATCTTCTAGAAGTCCATGGGACTCTCAAGAGTCTCCTCCAGCACCATAATTCAAAAGCATCAATTCTTCGGCGATCAGCCTTCTTTATGGTCCAGCTCTCACTTCCATACATCACTACTGGGAAAACCATAGCTTTAACTATACGGACCTTTGTCGGCAAGGTGATGTCTCTGCTTTTTAAGATGCTGTCTAGGTTTGTCATTGCTTTTCTCCCAAGAAGCAGGCGTCTTTTAATTTCGTGACTGCTGTCACCATCTGCAGTGATCAAGGAGCCCAAGAAAGTAAAATCTCTCACTGCCTCCATTTCTTCCCCTTCTATTTGCCAGGAGGTGATGGGACCAGTGGCCATGATCTTGGTTTTTTTGATGTTGAGCTTCAGACCATATTTTGCGCTCTCCTCTTTCACCCTCATTAAAAGGTTCTTTAATTCCTCCTCACTTTCTGCCATCAAGGTTGTGTCATCTGCATATCTGAGGTTGTTGATATTTCTTCCGGCAATCTTAATTCCTGCTTGGGATTCATCTAGTCCAGCCTTTCGCATGATGAATTCTGCATATAAGTTAAATAAGCAGGGAGACAATATACAACCTTGTCGTACTCCTTTCCCAATTTTGAACCAATCAGTTGTTCCATATCCAGTTCTAACTGTAGCTTCTTGTCCCACATAGAGATTTCTCAGGAGACAGATGAGGTGATCAGGCACTCCCATTTCTTTAAGAACTTGCCATAGTTTGCTGTGGTCGACACAGTCAAAGGCTTTTGCATAGTCAATGAAGCAGAAGTAGACGTTTTTCTGGAACTCTCTAGCTTTCTCCATAATCCAGCGCATGTTTGCTATTTGGTCTCTGGTTCCTCTGCCCTTTCGAAATCCAGCTTGCACTTCTGGGAGTTCTCGGTCCACATACTGCCTAAGCCTGCCTTGTAGAATTTTAAGCATAACCTTGCTAGCGTGTGAAATGAGCGCAATTGTGCGGTAGTTGGAGCATTCTTTGGCACTGCCCTTCTTTGGAATTGGGATGTAGACTGATCTTCTCCAATCCTCTGGCCATTGCTGAGTTTTCCAAACTTGCTGGCATATTGGGTGTAGCACCTTAACAGCATCATCTTTTAAAATTTTAAATAGTTCAGCTGGAATATCATCACTTCCACTGGCCTTGTTATTAGCAATGCTTTCTAAGGCCCATTTGACTTCACTCTCCAAGATGTCTGGCTCAAGGTCAGCAACCACACTACCTGGGGTGTACGAGACCTCCATATCTTTCTGGTATAATTCCCCTGTGTATTCTTGCCACCTCTTCTTGATGTCTTCTGCTTCTGTTAGGTCCTTACCACTTTTGTCCTTGATTATGGTAATCTTTGTACGAAATGTTCCTTTCATATCTCCAATTTTCTTGAACAGATCTCTGGTTTTCCCCATTCTATTGTTTTCCTCTATTTCTTTGCATTGCTCATTTAAGAAGACCCTCTTGTCTCTCCTTGCTGTTTTTTGGAAATCTGCATTCAGTTTCCTGTATCTTTCCCTATCTCCCTTGCATTTTGCTTGCCTCCTCTCCTCCGCTATTTGTAAGGCCTCGTTGGACAGCCATTTTGCTTTCTTGCATTTCCTTTTCCTTGGGATGGTTTTCGTTGCTGCCTCCTGTATAATGTTACGAGCCTCCATCCATAGTTCTTCAGGCACTCTGTCCACCAAATCTAAATCCTTAAACCTGTTCCTCACTTCCACTGTGTATTCATAAGGGATTTGATTCAGATTGTATCTTACTGGCCCAGTGGTTTTTCCTACTTTCTTCAGTTTAAGCTGGAATTTTGCTATAAGAAGCTGATGATCTGAGTTACAGTCAGCTCCAGGTCTTGTTTTTGCTGACTGTATAGAGCTTCTCCATCTTTGGCTGCAGAGAATATAATCAATCTGATTTCGATGCTGCCCATTTGGTGATATCCATGTGTAGAGTCGTCTCTTGTGTTGTTGGAAGAGAGTGTTTGTGATGACCAGCTTGTTCTCTTGACAGAACTCTATTAGCCTTTGCCCTGCTTCATTTTGAACTCCAAGGCCAAACTTGCCAGTTGTTCCTTTTATCTCTTGATTCCCTACTTTAGCATTCCAATCCCCTGTAATGAGAAGAACATCCTTCTTTGGTGTCATTTCTAGAAGGTGTTGTAGGTCTTCATAGAATTGGTCAATTTCACTTTCTTCAGCACCGGTAGTTGGTGCATAAACTTGGATTACTGTGATGTTAAAAGGTCTGCCTTGGATTCGTATCGAGATCATTCTGTCATTTTTGAGATTGCATCCCATTACAGCTTTTGCCACTCTTTTGTTGACTATGAGGGCCACTCCATTTCTTCTACAGGATTCTTGCCCACAGTAGTAGATATGATAGTCACCCGAACTGAATTCACCCATTCCCTTCCATTTTAGTTCACTGATGCCCAGGATGTCGATATTTATTCTTGTCATCTCATTTTTGACCACATCCAGCTTACCATTATCCATGGTTCTTACATTCCAGGTTCCTATGCAATATTTTTCTTTACAGCATCGGACTTTCCTTTCACTTCCAGGCATATCCGCAACTGAGCGTCCTTTCGGCTTTGGCCCAGCCGCTTCATCAGCTCTGAATCTACTTGTACTTGTCCTCCGCTCTTCCTCAGTAGCATGTTGGACGCCTTCCGACCTGAGGGGCTCATCTTCCAGCGTCATAACTTTTATATGCCTGTTGTCTTTGTCCATGGAGTTTTCTTGGCAGGGATACTGGAGTGGCTTGCCAGTTCCTTCTCCAGGTGGATCACGTTTAGTCAAAACTCTCCACTATGACCTGTCCATCTTGGGTGGCCCTGCATGGCATAGCTCATAGCTTCTCTGAGTTATTCAAGCCCCTTCGCCACGACAAGGCATTGATCCATGAAGGGGCATACAGCATATATTCAACACAAAAAAACAGCAACAATTTGTTGTTGACAAAGGACAGCCCCATTACCTTCAGTAGCTTAGGGCCTCATCAAACCTAAGTCCGGCCCTGCCCAGCTTCCAATATACAGTGGACCCTCTAGTTATGTACCCCTCTGGATATGTAACTTTCAGGTTACGAATGCAGCAACCCCGGAAGTGTATACTTCTGGGTTTCGCCATGCGTATATGCGCAGAAGCGCTCAATTGTGCCGCGTGTGTGCACAGAAGTGGCGCCTCCACCTACGAAGTTTTCGGGTTGCGGACGGACCCCTGGAACTAATTTAATTCATATCTGGAGGGTTCACTGTATATAAAAACATTAAACATGAAATAAACTTCCCTATACAGGGCTGCCTTCAGATACCTCAGGGACTGGGTAACTCCATACCCTCCAATGTTTCTCTGATGAAAATCGGGACATCCTAAGGAAAAGCAGGACATTCTGGGGCCCCAGAAACAGGGGTGGCTTCTGTAAATCCAGAACTGCCCCTGGAAAATAGGGACCTTTGGAGGGTCTGCTATGAAGGAGCGGATACATAGCTTGGAGGGGGGGTGTTTACTCTTGGATCCTTTGCTGTCGCTTGAGGTTCAAATGGTCTTGGTGCAGAATTCAGCAGCCGTGTTGCTCACAGGGGCAATATGGTTCAACACTGATCCTGGCTCGACTGTGCTGGCTGCCAGTTAGTTTCTGGGGCCAATTCAAAGTGCTGGTTTGAATTGGCTTGGGACCCCAGTACTTCAAGGCACACCTCTCCCCACGAGAAGGGGCCTTTTAGGTGATGGCTCCCTGCTTGTGGAATGCTCTCCCCAGGGAGGCTTGCCTGCCACCTTCATTACATAGCTTTAGGAGCCAGACAAAAACTTTCCTCCTCAACCAGGCCTTGGGCTGATAAAACAATCAATGGCCTTTTAAATATGTCTGTGGGAGGGGGTTATTGATTTGTTTTTGTTTTATTATGTATTTTGTGTTTTCATTTTGCATTTTTATGTTGTGATCTACCCTGTGCTCTTTGGACAAAGGGAGGTATACTACTACTACTACTACTACAGTGGAACCTCATTTTATGAACACCTCGGTTTATGAATTTTCGGTTTACGAACACCACGGACCCATCTGGAATGGATTAATTCACTTTCCATTACTTTCAATGGGAAAGTTCACTTCAGTTTATGAACGCTTCAGTTTATGAACTACACCCATGCTTTGGGTTAAGTACGCTTCAGATTGAGTACTCCGCGGACCCGTCTGGAACGGATTAATTCACTTTCCATTACTTTCAATGGGAAAGTTCGCTTCAGTTTATGAACGCTTCAGTTTATGAACAGACTTCCGGAACCAATTGTGTTCATAAACTGAGGTACCACTGTACTACTACTAATAATAATAATACTCCATGGATATTTATTTCTGTCGATCTACTGTTGACATAATTCAATATATTTTATAAATATTACTGTGAGGGACAGGGGCTATCGCGAAGTCCCTCCCCTCCTGAGTTCCAGCCCAGCCCAGAGCGCGGCTGAAAGCAGGGAAAGCTCCAGCTCAAGTGGGGAAACAGGAAGTGGTGTCCAAGGCTCTAGCAGGGTAGAGGAGCCATCGTCCCAGGTGGGACAGGAAGGAGGAAGAAAGGGGGGCAGACCCATCCCCCCAACTCCGGAATTGCGCAAAAAGCGTAGGGGAAAGAGGATGGGTCTCCCCAAGTTGTTATGCTGGCGCAAGACGCGCCAAACGCCATTCGGAGGTACTGATTCAAGCTGAGAAGATGTGTCTCTGTAAATAGCTCTACCTTTAGCACTGTAAATACGCAGCACCAATAAAAAGATAAAATGCAGAGCGGTGTAGAGTCGTTACTCTGAAGTAGCCCCATCCGGCCACTGTGACAATTACCTACCCTTTTTTAGTTACTATCTGCCTTTTCTGAGATTTCTTTTCTCACTTTTTGGTGGGGTCATTTATCTGGTTATTTTGAGAACCAGGGTGTTTCCCCCATTTTTCCAAAAAGGTGTCATCATATATATAATATTCTGAAATTGTTAAATTGGGTCAGGTTAATTTAATTTGTGTTAGGCTCCAAAGGTTGAGATTATCCAGTGGGTTTACAAATAAATCACAGATGAGCTGTATGTGATGTTATCTGGCCTTATTTTCTAAATGAACCAGTTTTGGTGGATTAAAAGGACATACTAATGAAAATGACTGCAGATTAAACAGGAAGAGCTAGGGCAGGCCTTATAGGTAAAGCAAGCTGGCATTCAGAAATGACTTATCTTTGTGGAGCCTGGGAAGAATTTAATTAAATCTATCTGATATTCAAGAAAATTAGTGTACTAAAAAGTACTGTGTTGAGCTGATCTTGATGATTTTCCACTTCTCTTTCCCCCCGTTGCTTCACAGAAAAATAATATAAATTTTTCCTATATTCCTCCTCTTGCCAATATATTTAATATGGGACCTCAGTGATATAAGAAACTGCAGAACATGGTTTAGCATTTTATCACACACACACACACACACACACACACACCCCAAATATCCTTTAACCAAACAATGAAAAATGTTTGTGCCCTAAAATCCCACAAGTCAGACATAGGGACAATAAACTTTAGTTGCACCTTATTTTCATGGTCTTCCATGCTCCCTCTTAATTACTTAGCAATTTGTGTGAGTTGCTTTGGTTATGCACAATGGTTGTGTTCCAGCATTGCACAAGTATGGATCAGCACAACTACTGTGAAAGGTGGGGTTTTTGTTTCCTTCAGGGATGCGGGTGGTGCTGTGGTCTAAACCACTGAGACTCTTGGGCTTGCCGATCAGAAGGTTGGCAGTTCGAATCTGCACAATGGGGTGAGCTCCTGTTGCTCTGTCCCAGCTCCTGCCAGTTTGAAAGCACGCCAGTGCAAGTAGATAAATAGGTATCCCTGTGGCGGGAAGGTAAATGGCGTTTCCATGAGCTCTGGTTTCCGTCATGCGCCAGAAGCAGTTTAGTCATGCTAGCCACATGACCCGGAAAGCTGTCTGTGGACAAACACCGGCTCCCTCGGCCTGAAAATGAGATGAGCCTGAAAATGAGATGAGAGAAAATGAGATGAGCATTGCAACCCCAGCCTTTGACTGGACTTAACCATCCAGGGGTCCTTTTCCTTTACCTTTACCTTGTTTCCTTCTTTTCCTTGCAAAACTGTCTGAAATAGGGTGCTGCCATCATCATCATCTTTTCAGTTTATATACCACCCTCTCTCCCAAAGGAGTCCAGGCTGTCAAATGCACCTCAGAACAATTCCAATACAAATACAAACAGTACTTAAACAGTTGTAAGAAGAGGAAGGTCCCTTCATCCATTGCCAAGCACAAGAACAGAGATGCAATCTGTCCAGAGTTGGCCCACATATGAGGTGGGGTAAAGCACTTGCTTCAGGCAGCGCAAGTGCAAGAGATGGCACCCTGCTCTCCCTACTGCTTCCACTGCTGCCAGAGTGCCCTCTTCTTGCAATTGATAGTGATTTCACCTCAGGGAGAGAAATGAGACAGGCTGCCCCTGCACATCTCTAATACTTAATGGGAAGGCGGTCCAAAGGATAGGGGCCACAGCACCTAAGACCCAATTCCTGCATTGTGTGGAACAGAAGGCCCTCACTTGCAAAACACAATAATTTACTGGGTATGTAAGGAGTGAGATCCTGGCCCCAAGCTGTATAATGTTTTATGCACCAGAACCAGCTCCTTGAACTTATTTTAGTAGATAATTGCCAGCCAATGAAATCGCCAGCCACGGCTTTCAGACCAACCTCAAGAGTAGTTCCACGTAAAATGATTTGCAGCAATTTAACCTGGGGGTTACTAGCACATGGAAGACAGTCTTTACATGAACCTCAGTGATGAAGAGGAGAGAAAAGAAATTCTCGTGCAAGAACATATAGCCACAGGACTACAAAACCCAGGCAATGTGTTGATTCAGACTCGTGACACCAAAGAGTCTTAACACGCTTTCCCTAAGAGAAAATTCATAGACAAAAAGACCTTCCTACTCCAGTTGTCCTCAGGCCAATAAGTCATGATACAGCCATTAGTTGACTGACCAGTATGAATCATAACATACAAACCACATTTGTAGTCCTGAAACAATGTGAGGATATTTTCCGCTGTGGTGGCATGATGCGTAAATAATTTTGTAGAAAGTTTAAAGAAATCCAATCAGCCAGATTTCTCAAGAGATGGAGTTCACAGGTCATTCTACTGACACCAAAGTTGAGCTAAGAAGACAATCCTCTTATGTAGAGATGAAGGGATCAGACCATCTCTAGTCCATTTCAATTTTGCTGGTTTCAGTCTTAAGTCCTCTTAGAATTTTGAAGTGTCAGGCATAGCTCTAGTGGCTTTAGCCCAAACGTAGCAGAGTTTTCTTGCACAGCGCAGAAGCTAGTTGAGGTGGAAATGACTAGTCGGCTAGACGCAGAATAACTATTTACAGGATTTATTAAAAGAAAATAAAAGCAGCAGAGTTTCTGCATACAAAGCAAAGCAAAATAAATCCTCTCTGTCTCTCTCTCTCTCCAACCATATACACAGCACTTCTACTCCTAACACCTAACAAAAACCAACTGTGCTAGCATTCCTAGATAACAGAGTTCAGTGCTGGTCATTAACCAATCAGAAGAGAGTAGTTTCTAGGTCAGGCAGACCTTGGCTTTCTGCCAAGAGTAAATTGACACTGCCTTGAGTTAATTGTGTGAAGCCAGAATCTGTAAGTTTCCCATGAGAACCAATTAACCAATTAACAGAAACTGAACAAGTCCATGCCATCCTATTTCCACATTAATCACTAATATATGTGTAATATAGTTAAGAGTTCTGGGGGTTGTTGTTGTTGTTGTTGTCGTCAATACAGCACCCATTTGATTGGGTTGCTTCCAATGTAATATAAAATACAACTAAACATCAAGCATTAAAAACTTCCTGATACAGGGATACCTTCAGATGTCTTTGGAAAGTCATGTACGGTGATTGTTTATCTCTTAGACATCCGATGGGGTGCATTCCACAGGGTGGGTGCCACTACCGAGAAGGCCCTCTGCCTGGTTCCCTGTAACTTCATTTCTCGCAGTGAGGGAACCACCAGAAGGCCCTCGGAGCTGGACCTCAGTGTCCGGGCTGAACAATAGGGATAGAGACACTCCTTCAGGTATACTGGGTCGAGGCCATTTAAGACTTTAAAGGTCAGCACCAACACCTTGAATTGTGCTCAGAAACGTACTGGGAGTCAATGAAGGTCTTTTAGAACCAGTGTTATATGGTCTCGGTGGCCACTCCCTGGAATCCCACACTGCTCAGAGATTGGAGTGGAGTACAACTACACACACACACACACACACGAAAATGTGTAGTTATATATGTAATTTAACAGTAGCATCATAAAGGAAGGATGTGAGGTAGGCCAGGACTGTCTAGGACCAAAACGCTCTCACCAGTGCACCCATTTAACCCCCCACCACCACCTCCCTTTTCCAACCACACACTCCAGAATTAGGGTGAGGAACCTGCGCCCCTGCAGGTGCTGTTGGACTTCCGCCGTTTGGCCAGCTCAACCCATGGTCAGGAATCAGCGGTGGAGGAAGGCTCTTGGGCACCTGGGGCAGTGTGCCCAGGGGCGGGGTGAACCACCCATAGGGGTGGGGCGCATGGCACCCATAAGGATTGAATGGGGCCCATGGTGTCCCTTGCCATCCCTATGGGTGCCGCGGTGTGCCCCGTCCCTGTGGACATTGCGTGCCCCGTTCCATGCCGGCCTGTGCTGTCCCTATGGGTGCTGTGTGCCACAGGGTGTGTGTCACCCATAGGGTCAGGGTGCGCAGCAGGGCCTCAGCCGCCCCACAACTGGAGGGGAAGGCAGGGAGCGGACAGCATGGAGCCTGCAGGCACTGATTTGATTTGATTCAGTACGTGCACGCTGCAGGCCCTGTGGTGACGAGTGCCACCCGTCATTTTGTCACCCCCCCCCCAATCAGGGTGACACCAGGGGCAGACTGCACCCACCCCACCCCATTTCATACACCCCTGTCAGGAATGATGGGGGTCGTAATCCTGCCACGTCTGGTGAGAACCACGGGTTTCTTACCCTTGATTTAAAGAGAGAGAGAGAGAAATAATTAGTAAATGATGCATCAAATGAAAGCAACTTTTAATAAACTCACAATCCCTCTTGCATAACCAAAATTAGATTTTTCTGCTACACAGTGCCTTTTCATTTCAGAAAGTGAAGCTGAATCTTGCTTTGTCATGCAAAATCCAATCTGTAATTAGCAATGCAACAGAGAATCTTCCCACACCCCCTGCTGCTCCTTGAGTATAAAGCAAATCAACTATATGGTTTTTTTTTTAAAAAAAAAAATCTGACTCTCAATGATATTTTTTGGCTACTTTTTAAAAAATTGCTTTTGCTGTTTTGTAAGAAGAAAATGCAATGATTTAGAGCTGCCCCCTGTACAGTCTGTTCTGCTGCAGAATTGCAGCATCTGCAATTTTTGCCAGGTTCGGCATGTAGAAACAATAGGCTTGTCGGTGATTATACGCCGGCATGCCAGTAGCATTATTTTCCAGAAGTAATCAGCATTGGAATTGTCTTTCAAAAGACATTGTTAGTCTGTGCTGCATATAGGTCTGCTGTGTGTGTGTTTTTCTCTCTCTCTCTGTGTGTGTGTGTCTTCCATTTTGCTTACAGCAGCGTTTCCAAGTCTCCAGACACCAGTGACACATCCCCCCCTTAAATAAAAACTATAGGCTCACATTAATTTGAAACCCAAAAGTACACTGCCAGTTTTAATTAGCAATTAAATAATATTATTGAATTTGAGTAAATCTTGTAACATGACCATCACTTCCCTTCGACTAGGGATGGGGGATAAATTTGATTCAGTTTTCATTTAAAGCTGAATCTATAGAATTTTCTCTTTCCAAAACAATGTGAGAACAGAGAAAGAGTCATCCTGGTTGGTTTGTTTTTGATCCTAATGTATTGGCTCAGCCAGATTATCAAGTAATTTTTTTTTTTGGGGGGGGGGGGGGTAGAAGCACGCCTCCTTCCACTGCTGAGACATAGCAGAGTAACCTGCCTCCCGAAGAAAGTGAATGTAAGTACCTTGTTAGAAAGAGTACTTAGCTAGGAGAACTAGTGGTCGGAAGTATTTATTGTTAAAGATTTAAATTACTATGCAGAAAATGCTATGTTTAAATGCTTTGCATTTAAAATGCTATGCAGAGGGGTTTGTATTAGGCAAGAGAGGTTTGTCTCTAGCTAAATGCGGCAAGGAAACGTGTGGATGTTCCAATTCGGATAATTGATGATTCATCCCAGAAGCCTGAGCTGCAATATTTCTCTCAGCAGGGAGGTGGAACCTGATAGTGCAGCATCTCAGTCAGTTCTCAAGTCCCAGGGATGTTGCTACAAGCAAGATGTTTGCATAGGAGCTTTCTCTCTCTGGGACAAGAGAAAGGAAAGTTTATTGAATTGTTTTAAGGACTAAAAAGAAGACACCCTGATGTTGTCGCCAGCATGCATATCCACCAGAGGGAACTCTCCAGGAGGGGTACCAGCAGAGCAAGGAGCTCACCACCTGCCCTTTGCTGAGCTTTCTCTCAAATCTAGAAATCGGCACGTTGTCCATCCACAAACCCTCAACTGTGCCACCAATTTCTGTTTACCCTATTCATATATGAATCCTTAGTTCCTTAAAGAAGATCATCAGATAACACACTTGAGACTAGTATAGAGTAAAAGGCAGGTGCCTATGAACTAGATCAATGTTTCCCAAATTTCAGTATCCAGCTGTTTTGGGACAACAACAACAACAACAATTTATTTATACCCCGCCCATCTGGCTGCGTATCTCCAGCCACTCTGGGCAGCTTCCAACAAAATATTAAAATGCAATAGTCCGTCAAACATTAAAAGCTTCCCTAAACAGGGCTGCCTTCAGATGTCTTCTAAAAGTCTGGTAGAAGTTGTTCTCTTTGACATCTGGTGGGAGGGCATTCCACAGGGCGGGTGCCATTACCGAGAAGGCCCTCTGCCTGGTTCCCTATAACTTGTCTTCTTGCAGCGAGGGAACTGCCAGAAGGCCCTCAGCATGGGACCTCAGTGTCCCATCATCCCTAGCTAGCAGGACCAGTGGTCAGGGATGATAGGAATGGTGGTCCAAAAACAGCTGGAAACCCAAGTTGGGGAATTGTTGGACTAGATGTACATCTCTCCCACTTCATGACTACCATTTGGGCATGCACTCAACAATTAAATGGAGATAAAAAGTGATTCAGCTCTCATACATACTTCCCAAGTGAGTGGCTAGTGGTAGCAGTAGCCATGCAATCCTTGGCTTTGCAAGGGGGCTCTCAATCAGCTGGTGCCTGTAGTGACTGTCACAACTGGGAACAAGTCCAAGTGAAATGAGACTCCTCATTAAGGCACTGGCATATTCTCCAGTTCTTCCCCTGCAGTCATCCCAGTAGCTGGCCACTATCTACAGCCACTGATGACTCTGCTATTATCCGTATCCTAGCAAGTTAACTTGCCCTCTTCTCTGATAATGAAGCTAACGTAGCACCTGAAATGTCTTTGCCTTGCAACATTTAATGACAATCTGCCGCAAATCCCACAGCAACCAGGAAGCGCAGATGGGACAAATTAACCCAATACTTTTTTGAGCATAAGAATGGAACTGCCTCACCACCTGAATGTCTGATATTGATATGCCGAGGTGGAGTGAGCACTCAGAACACAATACATGTTATGTATGACTGTAGCTTGGACAATTTGTGGTTGTTAGCAAAAGAATCCTTAACTCCAGTGTTGCAGCCTATAATTGATCTGCCTTTGGTTAAGCTTCTGGAAGCAGTACAAGTCAAAACCCAAGAGAGTAGTTGCTACAATGCAATATTTCCCCCCCACAGCACATTAGCAGAAAGTGCTCCTACTATTCTTTCCAAGTGCAAATACAGTTCTGAAAAAGCATTTGCATTTCTTCATTTTCTTCTTCTTTTTGTGTGTGCCACTGATCTGGATTAAAATATATGGAGCCTCCCTTAGCTCAAAAGAGTTTTCAGCCACATTAGCATTGTATTTGTGTGCTTCCTTAATTACACTGCTGTCTAGTGGGAGCAAAAAGTTCATTACTTTGTATTGATTAGTAAATAAAAAAGCTGCTTTAAACTCTGGTTACTCAGCCAAGGGAGAGGGAAAGGGAGTGATCCCACACACACACCCCAAGACCCAGAAGTGAGTGCTTCTCAAGAGATTTTGTTTGTTTTCATAGTAGTTTTATTCTGCTTTCCCCAGGTGATCTGTGCAAGCTAATGTGATATATAGCACAAGCTAATGTAGCTCACTGGCTTATGTGACTTCACACATTACATATTTAGGCACACCCCCCCCAAAAAAAATGTTCAGTGAATGCCCCCCCTCAAAAAGAAAGGTCAGCTGTGGTGATGCTGATAATAATAATTAATACAAATTTCATTATTTGTACCCTGCCCATCTGACTGGGTAGCCCAGCATATACAGAAACATAATCAAACATTCAAAACAGGGTTGCCATATTGCAAACAGTGAAAGTATTGAGCTTTTTTTTTTTTTTAGTTTTGCCCAACGTTCTGGAGCTGTTTGGGCAAAATTGCAAAAAAACAAATATGTGTTTTTGAGCTATTTTTATGGGGAAATGGTAAAGAAAAATGGGCTGCCATAAGTCCGTATTCTCCCAGACATTTTCCCAATTTCTGCCCAAATGCAGTATTCTGTATATGTCCAGGGGAATCCAGACGTATGGCAACCCTACTAAAAACTTCCCTATACAGGGCTGGCTTCAGATGTCTGTCAGTGTTTTGAAAAAATATGGCAAAGCTTCTGACCTGCTTTGCCTGGCACAAAAGACTCCACGAAAAGAGTGTCCTTGCAGAGTATATTCTGCTTTTATTCTTAAAAGCTTTTAACTGCAGAACGACAGACATCAACACCACCAGCTTTCTCCAACCAAACAAGCAACCCGACCAACCAACCAACACCACTAACATATATACAGGTACAATACAATTAGGTGAAAGGTTGCATGAGTCACCGCAGGCTGCTGACTCATGCTGACCCAGCTCCCCAGCATTAAAGAAACAGCGGCCCATTTTTTAGCTGTGACACCCCTTCCGTTTCTTTAAATGCAAAAACTCCAACAGAAAAACAAAACATACATATACTATATACATAAACCCAGTTTTGTCATCAATTCCTTATGACATGTTGCTGGCAAAGGCTTGGTAAACAAATCAGCAATATTATCTTGTGATTGACAATACTCCAGTTTGATTAACCCATTCTGTACACAATCTCTAACATTTGCATAACAGATGGCAATATGTTTTGATGCGGATTTCATTATTTCCGAGCCCGCTAATGCAATGCATGATTGACTATCTTCATACACTTGGATAGGCAAATCTACTTTACAATCTAGATCTTTTAGAATCTGTATAAACCACACGATTTCATTGCATGCTAGAGACAGGCTCCCATATTCTGCGTCACAGGATGAAGTTGCTACAAATCCTTGCTTCTTTGACCGCCATCCAATTATGGAATTGGCAAACATCACAACCATTCCACTTGTAGATTTTCTGGTAGTTATGCAGCTCCCCCAGTCTGCATCAACAAATACTTCTAGCCTCTCATCTTGTGTACTAGATATCTTTAAACATACACTTGATGTCCCCTTTAGATATCGGATAAGCCTTTTCAAACCACACCAATCAACAGTACTGGGTTTAGATACACGTTGGCTCAGAACATTTGTAGCACATGCAATGTCTGGCCTTGACCACTGGCTTAAATACAGCAGTGATCCTATTTTTGAGTGATACAACTCAGGCTGATCAAATTCATCATCACACACTATCTTTGTGAAATCTGGTATCATGGGAGTTTGAACTGGTTTGCAGTTTTCCATATCAAACTGCTCTATCAGATGATTAATTTTCTCTTTCTGGCTCAATAGGAAGCTTCCATCAGCTTCTCGCCTTACTTCTACTCCCAAGTAATTGCTTACAGGCCCCAAGGCTTTAAGCTTAAACCTCTTTTCCAGCTGACTAGTGAGCTTCTGGATTTCATCTGTGGAACTCCCTGCTACAAGCAAATCATCTATGAAGACTAAGAGCATTAGATATTTGTCACCTGTCCCCTTGGTGTACAGGCATGGATCAGCCACACTCTTTTTAAAACCTAGTTTTACAAGGGCTTGATTTAAACATTGGTTCCAACATCTTCCACTTTGTTTGAGCCCATAGACAGCCTTTTTCAAACGCCACACTGCACCATTCCTCTCTTCAAAACCTGGGGGTTGTTTCATTAACACTTCATGGTCTAAATTTGCATGCAAATATGCAGCATCAACATCAAAATGGTGGACTGCTTGTTTTCTTACAGCAGCAATGGAAAGCATTAAACGAAAAGTTTCACTCCTTAAAGTGGGAGAAAACACTTCATCATAGCTCTCCCCTTTAATCTGAGTAAACCCTCTGGCTACTAATCTGGCTCTGAAACGTGGCTCTCCAGATGCAAGGGTTTTTCTTTTGTAGACCCACTTGCATGACACCACTCTGCCACCAGGTGGCGGCACTATGACCTCAAACACTTTGTTACGTTTAAAAGAGTCCATTTCTTCTTTCATAGCTTGTTGCCACAAAGCACGTTCCCCAGGGGGTAAGTTTAAGACTTCATCATAACTTTGTGGCTCTATACAATTCATATTACATGCTCTCACTCCTAGGGTCAAACGCTGAGGAGGTACACCCTTGTTTGAACGCTGAGAACGTCTAGGCAAAACTACTTCTTCCTGCTCACTTATCTCTGGCTCTTCTTCCTCTACCTCTGGAGAAGAAGTATCATCTATTGCCACATCTTTTGGGGAAACCTGTGCCTCCTCCTCATCCTGCTCCTGTGTTGCCAATGGCTGAGAAGAAGCCTCCTCTCTTACTTGCAGGGGCAGTAGGCAATCTGGGTTCGCGTGGATCATGGTCCACCTGTCCTGGTCAGCAAAATCTGCGCTTCGTGACAGAACCACGCGTCCTGGGCGTAAATTGAAACGCCACCCTTTGCCATAGGACTGATATCCCACAAAACGCAGTCTCTGTGCTCTAGCACCCCCTTTTTGGCGCTGAGCTTTGGGGATATTTACATGTGCCCAAGAACCCCAATTATGGAGCATCGTCCACTCTGGTTCTTTCCCAAACAACACACGATAAGGAATATCCTTTATAGAGCTGGACCAGATTCTATTTATCAGGAAGTTCGCTGTGAGGAAAGCCTCACCCCACAGCCTATGGTTGTGACCTAATCCTGCATCCACTAGCAGACAGTCCTTTACTGATTGTATTACAGCCCCACGTCTTTCACACAGACCATTTTCTGCAGAACTATAAGGGTTAGTTAAACGATGAGTGATCCCCTTACGTCTCAACCATGCCCCAAACTGTTTATTTAAAAATTCCCCGCCCCTATCTGTTTGCAACTGCACAACAGGGCGATTGAAGAGCCTTTCAACTTGGGCAACCCATTCTCTGAATGTGGGGAAACACTCTGACTTCTGTTTTAGCAAAAACAGCCAACTAAAACGTGATTTATCATCTATCACCAGAAAAGCATATCTGGCGCCCCCTTCAGTCTTCTGTGGAAAAGGGCCTATCACATCATAATGGACAAGTTCTAAAACCTCTTTAGATACTCTGTCACTTTTAGAAGCCACAGGCTTCCTCTTAGATTTGGCCATTTTGCATACATTGCAGTCTAAGAAACAGTTACAGCTTTTTACTTTTAGGTTCTTGCACACCTTTTGCATCTCTGAAAGCACACGAAAATTTGCATGACCCAGTTTCCTATGTAGTTCATGTATACACCCCTTATGAACTGGCAAATTCTCTTGAACCACCTGGGCTGCTTTAACAGGCTTGTCTTGCATTACATACAGCCCATTTTCTATCTTTGCATGGCCACATACCTGAGTTCCTTTCTTTATCAGACAACCATCCTGCGTGAACTCAACACTATACCCTGCTTTAATCAAACAACTTACAGACAGTAAACAATAGTCCAAACTGCTTACAAACAGAGTCTCTGGCAGAGTAGTGTTCAAACACTGCAGGAAACATGTTCCCTGGCCATTAATCTTGCTTTTATGACCATCAGCAAGATAGATAGAGTCTTTTCCATCGACTGGCTTCCCCAGGGTCTTAAAGTACTTCCGTTTGTTGCAGATTATGCTGCTGCTGCCAGAGTCCAGCAACCACGTTCCTCGAGGTATCTTCCTCTCCTCTCGAGAAAATGCAGAAACAAACTGAGCAGAACGCGTGTTCTTCTTCCCTGAAGAGAGCCCCTTCTGCTTACGTTTCTGTGTTGATTGCTGTCTCTGCTCCACGCAGTCTCCTGGAAGTCTTGCCCTGCATTGACGTTGGAGATGCCCTGGTTGGTTGCATCTAAAGCACCTCCTCACTGCCATGGCCAAGTCCAAATCTTGGCTTTGCTCCTTTGGCAGATTCTGCTGCTGGCTCCCTTGGCTGTAACTCCTCCTCTCTTGGAGTTCAGCCTGTCTATCTGACCTCCTTTCTGCTTCCTCGGTCAATCTTCCAACCACATACTCAAGGGTCAGATCTCGGGGACGCATACTCTCCATGCTGTTAATCACGGGCATCCAGCTATCAGGCAAACTCGAAAGAATAATGTATGTTTGATCAGTTTCATCATAACGCTTACCTCTCTGCTGTAGTTGTAGAAACAGAGATTTCAGCGTTTGAAGATGAGTTGTCAAACTCTCACCTTCTTTCATAACAGTCCTGAACAGCCTTCTGGTCAGAGAAATTATAGTTCCAGCAGTTTCTCTGACATGCACTGCCCTTAATAAATTCCAGCACTCAAACGCTGTGGTAGCATTTGCAACATGCAGTAACTGGGAGTTGCTCAAACACAGCATAATTTGGGTACGAGCCCTTTCATCCAGTCGTTTTTTATCAGCAGAGTCCCATCTTGAAACCTCAGTCTCAACACAGTCCCATAGTCCATCTCTCCTTAGCAACAACTCCATTCTTATTGACCAACTCAGCCAGTTGCTTTATTTACAACTTGGGAAGACTGGAAATCTGCCATCTCTGCTGGTGCTTGCTGAGCCCCTTCAGAAGGGCTCCAGCAATCTCTCCAGACTCTCTCTTTAGAGTCTGACTGGATGGTCCTGGCTGGCACTCACCGGCTTCTAGCTGCTGCCTCTGTTGGCCCTCAGGTATCACCTGGCTCTGCAACCAATGTAGCCGCTCTGTGAGTCGCCTGCTGCGGTCCTGTAGCGAGTCAAGCTGCTCCAGTAGCCCATGCTGGGTGCCTTCCTGCTGCTCCAGCGTCGCTGCAGACAGTTACAGCTTGTCACAACTGCTCCAACGCACAGCCACTGGCTCAATGCACCACCAGGACTCACCAGCTCCCCTGCTGAGATGCTGTTAGTCGTTTTGCACTCTGCACATGCTCAGAAACACTGGGCCCATAACCTGTCAGTGTTTTGAAAAAATATGGCAAAGCTTCTGACCTGCTTTGCCTGGCACAAAAGACTCCACGAAAAGAGTGTCCTTGCAGAGTATATTCTGCTTTTATTCTTAAAAGCTTTTAACTGCAGAACGACAGACATCAACACCACCAGCTTTCTCCAACCAAACAAGCAACCCGACCAACCAACCAACACCACTAACATATATACAGGTACAATACAATTAGGTGAAAGGTTGCATGAGTCACCGCAGGCTGCTGACTCATGCTGACCCAGCTCCCCAGCATTAAAGAAACAGCGGCCCATTTTTTAGCCGTGACAATGTCTTCTAAAGCTTGCATAGTTACTTATCTTCCCGACAACTGATGAGAGGGTATTCCACAAGGTGGGTGCCACTACCGAGAAGGCCCTCTCTACCTATGAGGACAACATGATGGCAAATTGGAGTGTACCTTTTCAGAACCTTGCCAAAGCAGAGCTGTAATCCAGAAAGCCCATAGTCCAAGTCAGATGGAGAATTTGATACAGAGATGCTTGATCATATGAGCACCTCTCCTGGAATTCTTGTCATCAGGAGCACTTTCCTGGCCAATAATCCCTGCTTCCTGAGCAGGCAGTCCCTCCACCCTTGTATTTACACCTTATTCTCATTGCTACCTTCTATATTCTTTCCCCCAAGGGAAAAACTTACCTAGGAGGAAGCAGGGGGAAGCTACCTTGACATGTCCCAGAGCCCTTTCCTCCTAGGCATCACTGCTAGCAACTTTTCCTTCTGTGGATCATGGAGGTGAGAGGCAAACATAAGAAGCTGCCCTGTACTAAGTCAAACCATTGGTCCATCTAGCTCAGCATTGTTCACACTGATGGGTATCAGCTCTCCAGGATTTCAGATGGGGTTCTCTCCCAGCCCAACCTGGGGATGCCATGGTTTGGGCATGCAAAGCAACTGCTCTAACAATGAGCCACAGCTTTTCTTTTTCCAAAGACCGTAGGTTAACAACCAGAAGTATGAACCACACTTGTAGTTGATCTCAATTAGGGTTACTGAAGTCATGTGTTACTACAACATTCCTCCTTTGGCTGCCTGCTTCATTTCATTCTACAACTCAACGTCACCCTGGGAATTTTAGTCTATCACAGCAGTAAATTGTTATCGAAGCCTGATATTGCCAGCCACAGCAATTACGTTGGAGTTCTACCTTGTTGAAATGTGTTTACTCTTAAACACACTAGAATACACCCTTCCCTGTCTTTCCTAAAGAGTTTGATATCAGTGTCACACTGGTTCTCTCCATTGTCCTGGTTTCTATTATGCCTGTTAGATCAGTACTCTCTTTTTCAACAAACAAACAAACACACAATCACTACAGGTCACCCATCTTTGCTTGGAGGATTCTGGTATTAGCATCTAAACACGTAGACACTGTGTCTCTCTAAAGACTGTATATGTTTTACCTACAGTACTTTGGCCTCTTTGAATTGCCTTCATGATGTGCTGCTTTTTCTTTTCCCAGTTGTACCCATATCGTTTAGGCATGATTGAGTCTGAACCAGATGTTCCTGAGGTCCCATTGGCTTCCCTCAGCAGCCAGCTGCACTTTGGACTCATACTATGGAGGTCTTGCATGATGTTTTGATAGAACTAATTCAGGCCATGGGGTTCTGCCCACCACTAAGAAAAGTCACTGCAGGAACTAATCTCAGCCACATAAAACTTCCATTTTCACATTACGTTATCTTAAAATAAATTGGCTAGGAACCTGGCATTACTGAGACAGCAGCATTCACATATCCCAGCTACTGAAACACAGGCCGTATTGTATTCTCCTACACTCTTTTTCCTCAGCTCAGACGTGCTCCGGCATTAAATTCCTTTGATTTGTATCCTTCCCATTTCAAATACAAGCAATGTTTGTTTAGCTTTCCTGCAAATTCAGCCTCCTGTTAACAGCGCTTCAGGTAAACAGACCACAAAGTCAAATTGTCCTCTAGCATTTCTCCCCTAGCAGAACTAATTCTAAAGGTGGAGAAATGCTGCAAACCTCCCATGGTGTTTTGCTCACATTATTCCCTCCTGTTGCTGCTGGCATTTACAGCGTGCATACCACAGCACAAAGGGATGGCTTTTGCTGTAACCATTATTGGTATAAATGTAGGCTTATGCTAATGACATTTTACTTATTCACTTGCACTGCTCTGGACTTAGGATGTGAGCCTCTCTGAATGAGAACAGAATAGCTTGTTTTGGTGTGACCTTGCTAATAATTTCCTGTAAATGCGTTTGCTTTTCCTCTTCTGCAGAAGGAAACACTGCAAGGTCCTTAGCTTTAGTGTTGTCTTGGAGCCACAATAATGCATTCACAAACAGGTTAAATGTAGATCACATTTGAGAACAATATGGCATTGTGGGCCATCATCCTAATCTTTAGCAGAAAGGGGTACTTCTTGACAGTATGTTTTCAAACTAGCCATTCAAGGACTTCCGATGTTGAGGATTTTATAGCTTTATGTTGGATGTTTTGGTATTTTTGCATGCCACCCCAACCTCCAAGCAGTGCAATATTTTAAGGGCTTCCAAATTTGGGGCCTGCTTGGAAACAAGGCACAGTTGAGACTGTGGTGTCTTTATGATATATGGTTTATTTACACATATAGCCAGGTATTTAGGGGATGCTGTTGGTGCTGTGGGTTAAACCACAGAGCCTAGGGCTTGCCAGTCAGAAGGTCAGCGGTTCGAATCGCCGCAACAGGGTGAGCTCCCGTTGCTCAGTCCCAGCTCTTGCCAACCTAGCAGTTCGAAAGCACATCAAAGTGCAAGTAGATAAATAGGCACTACTCTGGCAGGAAGGTAAACGGCATTTCCGTGCACTGCTCTGGTTCGCCAGAAGCGGCTTAGTCATGCTGGCCACATGACCCGGAAGCTGTACGCCGGCTCCCTCAGCCAGTAAAGCGAGATGAGCGCCGCAACCCCAGAGTCATCCGCAACTGGACCTAACTGCCAGGGGTCCCCTTTACCCTTTACCAGGAATTTAGAGGAGTCTGGCATGCACAAACTCATAACAGTGCAGCTCCCCTAAACCAGGTTGGGTTCCTGCCTTTACAGGCTTTCAAGGGTGTTGGCAAGAAAGTGTCATGCATCAACTAAGTAAGTAGTTTCACATTTGATTCAGAGTGCTTCTGTTACTTTGCAGAGGCTTCAACTCAACTGTTGTCTCTCTAGCCATCTACTATTGTTGGTTTTCTTTTATGCTTTGTGCTTTTACATTGATTTAACCTGCATTGAACTTCATATACCAATGGATATACAACTTTGGAAGATGTATGTATGTATGTATGTATGTATGTATGTATGTATGTATGTATGCATCCTTACTTTAACTTTGAAGACACTAAGGTTTTGTGTTTTTTTTAATACTTATTATTTGGCATCTCTATTCAAATCACAGAGCATAAGCACCATCCTATAAAACTCTAGGAGTCAGCTATACACCTGCAAATACAATGTTTTAAGTGTGCTGTAAAGTGCATTATAAAAATGTGACACTAGATGGCGATGACAAGCTATGGCGAATTCAATATATTTTTCAAAACATTTTTATATGTGTGTAGATTGCACCTTAGAACCTCATTATCAATCCATCAAAGTCTGGTTTAAAATAACATTTATCTCCAGAAGGGGTTTTGAGCAAACAGTGGTTTGTGGTGATCCCCACAACCAATGAACAGTAGAGGAATGGAAACCAAATGTCCAAGGAGTTATCTTGCTTAGCTAAGCCTCTCCTCCACCTGCTATGGAGAGTGGATTTCTCTGAAAGAATAGCTTGCCATATTTTGGGGTACCCCCCCAACTTCAGTATAGTACTCTTTTTTTATTGATATTGTCTTACTATTCATATTATCACTATTGCCAAGAAGGAGCCACAACAGGACTTTGTGAAGTATTTCTTCTTCCTGTATTATCCAGAGACTGATAAATGTGCCAGTGTTCGGGCTAGGAGGTATAATTTGCTGAAAGATCTCTGAAATTTCCCTGATAAGCCTCCAAAAATCTGCATACCCATCTTATGTGCAATAGTGAGCCTCTCAGATTGCATCCCTTCCAGAGGAGAAGTGACAAGGATTTTTAAAGCACATTATTAAGATTACACTGTTGCATCTTCTAGACATGCAGAAGGTCCCAGGTTCAATCTTTGGCATCTCTAGGTAGGGCCACAAAAATGACACTATTCACCAAATAAGCTTTCTAAGGTCTAACTTGTATGTACCCAAATTTCCTCAACTCTGTTAGCACTGCAGGCTATTTGCTGATTGTTACAGACAGGACCAAATGTCTGTCACTAAAAGGAGCACTCTGCACCTCAGGGAACCATCTCTGTGAAAGCTGAAGCTGCAGAAACTAGATGGACATTCTGAATGAACAGATAGTTATTTTAAGCTGGAGAAATGCTTGAAAGTTTCTATTTTTTTTCTTGATTCCAATATGAACTAAACTCATTCACATCTCTTGGGTGAATGTGCAGATTGAAATGCACTTATTAAGAAATGTGCGTAGGGATCTGGGTCACACAAGACACTGAGCCATAGTTAAAATAAACTATGGTTTACTGTGAATGAACGGCAGGCCTTGTCATTCATTCTCAGCACCAGGCATTTTTATGAAATATGATGCATTTTGTGCAAAGAGAAGACATTGCCATCTTGCTTGGATTCGGTTTAGTATTAACTTCATGAGCTTTCACAATGTGTTAATGGTCCTGAATGAATTCTTTGTTGGGACGGTTCCAATTGTGTACAGTGGTGCCTCAACTTACAAATTTAATCCATTCTGAAGGCACCTTCGTAAGTCAAAAAATCCGTAAGTCGAAAAAAGCCATTGGAAACGCGATTTACCATAGGAATGCATTGGAAACGGAAAAATTCGTAAGTCGAAGCAACCCTATCTAAAAATTCGTAAGTCAAAAAATCCCTATCTAAAACCGCCACAGTTTTTGGGGGGATGTCAAGACATTTGCAAGCGTGCAGCCATTACTCCCATTCGTAAGTCAAAAAATTCGTTTGTCGAGTCGTTCGTAAGTCGAGGTACCACTGTATTTATTTATTACTACATTTTCATCCCACCTTTCCTCCAAGGAACTCAAGGCAGCAGACATGGGATTTCCCCGGTCCTTTTTGTCCTCGCAACATCCCTGTGAAGTAGGTTGGGTAGAGAGACTATAACTGACTCATGGTCACCCATTTATCTCCATGGCTCAGTTGGGATTTGAACTCCAGTCTTGCGCGTCATAGTCTGACACTGTAACCACTACATTCAGTGCTTTCTTTCGGGGGTACGCAAGGGTAGGAAGTACCAACACCTCTTCTTTTGTAGTTTTAAAAAAGTCTGGCACTTACTGTAACAACTTCATGGTGAATATCGGCACTGTGCTTACTACACATCGCCACAAACCTTTCAGCCTCCCACTCAGTGATGGTCCCCAAGTTCACTGCTTCATTACAAGTTACAGGGCGAGTACAAGCTCTTACAAAGTGAAATTTCCTCTATAAAAATCTGAATTTTCTTTAACCCCAGTGCAAATCAAACACAGCAATAATTCCATCTGAGGAATGGTATGATTACTCAAAGTGTTCTGAGAAAAATAATCCCCAAGAGAATACTGGGGAAATGGGATAATACGTACAGCTAAGTTGCCCACACTTCAACAGGCACATAAAAATTCAGACATTTCATTTTTTTCCCCTCCATGAATAACAGAAAGATTCTAACTGATGTTTAAAGTCAGCTTTTCCACAAGTCTTAGCCAACCAATTTAAATATTCGGCCAGAAGGAATACATCAGCATGATAACCATGCATAGGGAGTGGTGATTCAAGTCTTACTGTGGTTCCAAGTATTATATGGCATTATTATTATTATTATTATTATTATTATTATTATTATTATTATTATTATTATTATTTCACAGAATTATGCTACTGTTTCCCGGTATTTACAGAAAAGCCAGGCTTCTATTCTTGAGTAAATTGTTGTTGTTTAGTCGTGTCCTACTCTTCGTGACCCCATGGACTAGAGCATGCCAGGCACTCCTGTCTTCCACTGCCTCCCGCAGGTGCGTCAGACTCATGTTAGTAGCTTTGAGTCTTGAGTACCGCAAATATTCTTGAGTAAATATTCTTTCAAATGCTCTCATTCCATGCTCTAATTTCCAATGTAAAAACAGGGCAGGAATCTTATTTTAAAAATATGTATATGTTGTTCATATTGTAAAATATCGCCTTATAAAGTGGTGTACATAAAACTAGTGCTTGTTGTAACTGGTACCTCATGTTTTCTATTGCGTCCATATATTGAATTAAAACTTAGAATCATAGAATTGTAGAGTTGGAAGGGACCCTGAGGATCATTTAGCCCAATCCCCCTGCTGTAATGAAGGAATATGCAGCTATCCAATATGGAGGTTGAACCTGCAACCTTCATAGAATGTACAACCACATTCTAATAACAAAACCGCTGCCTGCTTTTTTCCCCTTCTGTTGCTGCTGCCATCCCTTGCAAAGGAAGTGGTGGCTGTTTTTTTTGGGGGGGGGGTGCGGGGCGAGGAGGGACTAACCAGCATTATTTTGCATCTTGGTATTATTTTGAATATTATTTTATTTGTATTGCAACTTGCATGCCACTTTTCAAAACCAGAACAGCTCACAATTGGAAAGGTTGTAATCAAATAATTCAGTAAAACAGCAACATAAAATTCACATAATTAAGCTGCTGAGGACGGAACAGGAGGGAAGGTTGGAAATATACCTTTTAGTGGCATGGGCTAAAGCAGGCATCCCCAAACTTCGGCCCTCCAGATGTTTTAGACTACAATTCCCATCTTCCCTGACCACTGGTCCTCTTAGCTAGGGATCATGGGAGTTGTAAGCCAAAACATCTGGAGGGCCGCAGTTTGAGGATGCCTGGGCTAGAGGCTGCAGCATGTGGAGGGCCTTTCTTGACCTTGGGTCCCCATATGTTTCAAAGAATCAAAGAGTTGGGAGGGATCCCCAAATCCTCTAGTCCTACAACTCCCAGCATTCCTGGCCACTGTCTCTGCTAGCTAGGGATGCTGGGAATTGTATTCCAACAATATATGGGAACGCAAGGTTGAAAAAGACTGCTCTAGACGCTGTAACCACCAGGAACAACAACAACAAACAACAACAAGAACATGCTTAATCCAGGGGTGTATTTGAGTGTCATAGAGAGTGGCTGCCATTCATGTCTATGGGGAGGCAATGAAGTGCTGTTCCTGCAAATATAACTACAGTAGGGCTATACAATGCTTGTTGAACCTGCCCCAGGCCATTTTTTGCTGGTCTGAATGGATTTTATTTTGTTTTGTTTCCATCTTTCTTACTTGATTTAATAATTTGATTTAGTTGGTGCCATTGCATTATATTTTATATGTAAGGTACTTTGAGAACCCATCATAGAAAAGTGTTCTATAATAAATTATCTTAATTAAATCAATTAATTAAAGACACGTGTGAATTAGAAGATCTGAAAATCTAAACTCAAAAAAGCAGCCATGGCAGCACCTTACTTGTAAAAAGGTAAAGGTAAAGGACCCCTGGACGGTTAAGTCCAGTCAAAGACGACTATGGGGTTGTGGCACTCATCTCACTTTCTGGCCGAGGGAGCCCGCGTTGGTCCACGGACAGCTTTCTGGGTCATGTGGCCAGCAGGACTGCACCTCTTCTGCTGCAACAGAACATAGTGATGGAAACCAGAGCGCACAGAAATGCCATTTCCCTTCCTGCCGCAGCAGTGCCTATTTATCTACTTGTACAGTGGTACCTCGACTTACGAACGAACTTGACAACCGAATTTTTCGACTTACGAATGGGGCAAATGGCCGCACGCTTACAAATTTCCCGACATCCGAATGGAAACCGTGGCGGTTTTAGATAGGGTTTTTTTTACTTACGAATTTTTAGATGGGGTTGCTTTGACTTACGAATTTTTCCGTTTCCAATGCATTCCTATGGGAAATCGCGTTTCCAATGGCGTTTTTCGACTTACGAATTTTTCAACTTACGAAGGTGCCTTTGGAATGGATTAAATTCGTAAGTCGAGGCACCACTGTACAGTACTGGCGTTCTTTCAAACTGCTAGGTTGGCAGGAGCTGGGACAGAGCAACAGGAGCTCACCCCATCATGGGGATTTGAACCGCCGACCTTCTGATCAGCAAGCCCAAGAGGCTCAGTGGTTTAGACCACATCACCACCTTACTTGTGGAATGCCCTCTGGCACTTGGTTTCAAATCTGTGTTGTGGTACTTTAGTAATGGTATACCTCACAATATAATGTTGCAATTAACATCCCTTGTGTTTTCAGACTGTCATGACTTGTAGCAGGATTTGTGGTTTTAATACAGTATCAGTGCCACATCTTGAAATCTTTGGCGACAGAGTGCGTTACAAATATTTCGGTAATTAGAAAGCCCAAATGGCTTTGGGGGTTGACCTACTTGCTTCTTTTGGGGGTGAGGCTTTCTAAGCACACAGTATTCTTCTTCAAGCCAAGTCTGGGGAACTTTATTGAACTCCATCCTTGCAATACGCAAAATCCAAAGGTTTCACTGCTCTAAACTTGAGGAAAAGATCTGCAGTCTTTTTTAAAAAAAAAAATGATGGAGAGAAAAGTCCTCCTTTAAGAAAAGAAAGTTTAAACTTTCTATGACATGCATAATCCTGCAGCTGCATTTTTATTTTTTATTTTTGAAAAAGGAAGCTTTAAGGAGCCAATACGTTCTCCAAGGGGAAAGTAAATTAGGGTTTGCAGTTTTCATGTCCTTTGCTCCCCTTTACACTTTTCCCTGATGTCAGTTTATAGCTCTTCACCCTCTGGGGGAATCTGGTGTATTCTGCCAATGAAGCTCATTAATCTTCCATCCCAAGGATCTCCTGCTGCCCAATTAGACTTGCTGGCAGGGTGTTAGCTGCCCCAAACCCCAGGGGTCGGTTCCACTCTGCAGTTCTGGCGGCTGCGACTCTCTTAGTTTTAACATTGTACCTGCCAGACATTGATTCCACTTGTTAACTGATTATTAGGAGTGCAAAGGAAGTGTTCCTGAGATATGTACCACCATGTAGATGCCCCCTGGGTGTTCTTAGCTAGCCCTTTATTTGTACTATTTTTTCCCCCACTGCTATTATGGGAAAGTGAAATACTCGCCTATCAGGGGAGAACATTATACCAATATATGATTCGCATGACATGGGTAGATTTGCATCCGCGAGAACATTGGGATTTACAGATCTGTGAATCTGAATTTGTTACTTTCTTTTCCCTTTCCAGTTCTTTCTAACAGGGGTCAGTCAAGTTTCCACTATGCAAAATATGCAGTGCTTCCCCCCCCCTATATATATATATATTAAAAACGTTTAGGAGTACTCTCATTTTGACTGAAGAAAATCACCATTTTATAGCTCAAGTAGGGGGAAAATAAATACAGTAAATGGACAAAAGTACAAAGATTCACAAAATGTTTAGGGGTATGCGTACCCCTGCATCCCCCAAGAAAAAAGCACTGAAAATATGTATGTGTAATTTTTTTTTACAGCCATAATAAACTGTCTCTCTCTCCTGCGGCAGCGTTCATTTCTGTAGTTAGCTTTTACTATTATGGCTGTTTCGTTCACTAAACAGAAGCAGCATTTATTTTGCAAATGGCTAGAGCTTCAACTGTTTTAATTCATTTTTTATAAAAAAAAACCTTAGTAGTAAGTTAAGTTAATTCTCTTCTCAGCAGTATATATATTAATTCTGGGCCAATAGAGTATCCTAAGTATTCATCACACTGGCAAATGAAAACAACAACAACAGACAAGTATCTAACTGAATACATATTCCCAAACTGGCTTAATTTACAACCCTATACACAAGGATGGGAAACCTGTCTCCTGACAGGCATAGGATTATGCTGTAAAAGTCTGCTCCTATTTATATCTCTACTCAAAAGTAACTCCCATTATGTTCAAGGAAACTTACGCCTGGATAAGGGTGCATACAAATGCAACCTTATTGGACTGGAACCGAATTAAGAGATGAAATCTACTAGTTGCATTCAACCTGAAAAATCAACACCAGTGACAAGTTCAAAATAAGTGATTCAATAAGTTCTAGAGGTCCTTTACAGGGTGGCAGGGAAGGGCAGCTATCTTTCCATCTCCTCCAAACTAATGATCACAAATGATGCCACCCCTACTCTTGTTCTATTCTCCAGGAGCCTCATCTCAGTGAATGTGAAAACAGGAACATAATAAATTGGAATTGTCTTGCCCATCAGGGTCAGCTCTCTGTTTCCATCAATGGAGGGAAATGCTCCTCAAAGCTCACAAGCAAGGCATGCTGTGAAAACTAACCCCTGTTCCCCATGTTTGGTATTCAGAGCAGAGATGCACAGCTTATTAACATGGAGTCTTGATTTAGCAAGCATGGCTAAAGACTTGATACTGTACTATGGTCTTTGGGAGGGTGTCCCCAAGGCCACAGGGTTTTGTGGATCTCCCTTTCTGTCTTCATGGAGATAGTTTCACTGCTATAAGTCTTCCCCTAGCTACCAGGGAAATGTCTTCTACCATTGCTCCAATAAATAGAGGCGGACAGGTGTGTGTTAGGAGTGGATCACAGAGGGTTTAAAACCCCTAACAGGGTTCAATCCAAAAAGGGTTTAAAAACTAATTGGAAGGCCACCAAGAAGCAGAGAGGGAAAATTATTTACTATTTATTATATTTTGCTGGAAGCACACAGAGTGGCTGGGGAAACCCAGCCAGATGGGCAGGGTATAAACAAATAATAATAATAATAATAATAATAATAATAATAATAATAATAATAATATTCCACCCACTCATCCTTTACTATGTTGGCAGAAGCCTGGCAGGGCTTTGCATTGGAATACACCCTACAACCCCCTCCTCTGACCCTGCGAGACTGCTTTTCATTAGACTTTGAGAGACTTAGGTAAAGGTAAAGGGACCCCTGACCATTAGGTCCAGTCGCGGATGACTCTGGGGCTGCGGTGCTCATCTCGCTTTATTGGCCAAGGGAGCCGGCGTACAGCTTCCGGGTCATGTGGCCAGCATGACTAAGCCGCTTCTGGTGAACCAGAGTAGCACACGGAAACACCATTTACCTTCCTGCCAGAGCGGTACCTATTTATCTACTTGCACTTTGATGTGGCTTTCGAACTGCTAGGTTGGCAGGAGCTGGGACCGAGCAACGGGAGCTCACCCCATTGCAGGGATTCGAACCGCCGACCTTCTGATCAGCAACCCCTAGGCTCTGTGGTTTAACCCACAGCGCCACCCACGTCCCATCAAGAGAGACTTAATGGCCCTAAATATTTCTCACCTTGTTAAAATGCCATTTAAGCACCGGGGACGGGGAATCTGAATGTTGCCAAGAAGGGTTTTAAAGGTGCTCCCCAAATCTCATGACCACATAGGAAGGTTCTCTCTCACACACCATTCTGTACCTGAATGCAGCCTGTTCACTTTTCTTCTATGTGGACCCCAACAGGGAGGCTTTGAGAACTGACATAGTCCCATCTGCATCACCCCACCCCCTCATTTGCATAGCCTTGCCAATGGAATTTGCTAGGCTTCTGTTTAGGCTGCATTTTGAAGGAAACCCACCTGATCCACACTTTCTGAACTAGCATATGAATTTGGACTTGGTTCCATTTCCAATTTTGTTCACTCTGCATTTATAAGCCAGCCAGCCAGCCAGCCTAATTCAAACTTTGTGACAAAGCAGGGGGGTCGGAATATACCAAAATGCATTGCAATACTGTATGTATTTTAGGGTGAAAGTGCATTTTGGAAAAATGCAATATTCTATTCTATTCTATTATTTTATGGGTTTTTAAAACTTTTTTTTTTTGGTAAGTCACAGATTGTTGCAGAAGTAAGACAGAATGGATTTACGACCAAATATTGTTCTTGTGAAATGGACAGGACCAGAAACAGACTGATCCACCCCAAATTACAATAGTCTCTATTTCACAGTCATATTACTGTGTGGCAGTAACTGGCTTTTGCATATATTGTGAAGGCAATGCTACAGCAGAGCAACTTCTGTGTGAAAATTGAAACAGCACAAGAAGCTATACATAGAGGCAATGTATCTTAAGGGAAGGATTTTTGTTCACTTCAAAACACAAAGGTGTCACAATGATATCTTTGAGTGCGTATATGAATAGCAAATATGAATTGCTGAGATCTGGAAGATCTTTTCATGTACTGAAAAATTCATTGGACTGTGGATGTCATATAGTTCATTTCATCATTTGTTGAAATGCGGTCACAAATTAGCCATTGCAAGCAACATCCTTCCTCATGAACTGGATGTGTTTGAAGCTGAACAACTTAATATTTCTCATATGCCGACTCTATTAAAATATACCCCATTCCACAGTTCATATATAAAAATCTGCTATTCAGGGAACACTCCTGAATATTGTGTCAAGACTGTCATTTCTTGTCAAATTAGCAATGACAAGATGGGATCACACCCCAGTAAGAATGCATTCATTATTCCAATAAATGTTGAAAGAAATGTGGCAACAGAGGCACACAGGTGATCTGACCCTGGAACATGTATTACAGGGTATTTGATCTTGAACCAACTTATGCTTCTGTTGGGTTACTTAGACAAATAGAAATTTGAAATATCCAACAGGAATTAATAGGCCATTGATGGAAATGCCCCAGGATAAAGCCTATGAAGGGTTAATTGGCCGTGTATGGTGATGGCTTGTAGTGGACCAAAACAGCATCCCTTTGCACCCTAATTTCAAGGACCATTTATTGGAAGAATGATTCTCATTACAATATGTTAGGCTTGCCAAATAAACAAACAAACAAATAAACAAATTATTAATTATACCCCGCCCATCTGTTTTTTAAATATTTTTATTGATTTTACAAAATTGATTACAAAAACAAACACAACAATTCCAAACACAACAATACAAAATAACACAGAACAAAACAAAACAAAAATGGAATCTTATATAAATTCAATTTTTATCATTGTTATGTGGACTTCCCCGTATCCCCCCATCTGATTTCCATTTCCAATCCTTTTTAGCAATTTATTCTATCATATTTATATCCAATTTATTATCTCTTAACCCTATTTATGAACTCTTCAAAAATTCTTCCCTTTCCTGCTTCTCCCCCTTCCCCCCGGGACCTCCCCCTGCCACCAGAAGATCCCAAAGTGAGGAAAAGAGAAGAGCAGTCCTTTATATCTAGCCTCTCCCCCCTCCCCCTCCCCTCCACCCTAAAGCCCACCCCCCCAATATGGCTGGGTTTCCCCAGCCACTCTGGGTGGCTTCCAACAGAATAGTAATATACAATAATCTATTAAACTTTAAAAGCTTCCCTAAACATATTTCAAAAAGTAACATTCCTGACGCCCCAGAAGTTGTTGAGTTTCTTAAGGAAACCCCTAAACACATACACACACCCCACCCCACCCCCACCATATCCAAGAGCCAATTCTTCAAGCAGGGAAGAATTTTTTAAAAAAATGAACCCTCCCCCCGGAAAACTCCCCCCCAAATGAAAATGTCCAGGCCCTAATGCACCCCTTTATCCAACACGGCCACCCACCTTACTTCCCTCTCTACTACACCCCACCCAGCTTTTCAGGCCCCCAACAGCCCTCAGAAACATGTATTGAGGAGCTGCCACCTTTCTCCCCCCCCCCAACAACCTCGAACTTACCACGGCTGGTTCTGTTCCCCTTCCTCACCGTTTTCTGCTCTCGCTATCCAGGCCTATCCAGGCCTCGTTTCTTTCCCGCACAAACACAAACACGTTACTTTCCCTGCCCTTCCCCCCCCCCCCGCCTCGACAAAGATGCAACATGGACTGGAAATAATCTGGTGCATCCATCCTTATTCCGAGGTGGGCCGCAAAAACCGCTGATCAATTTTTAGGTTCCAGCCAAAAGTTTAAATAAAACACGAAGCTTTAAAAATAAAAACACTGCTAATGTGCTTGTTCCAATTAAAATGTGGAGAGGCAGAGAAAGCATATGCTGTCTGAGTCTAGTGAACCATACATATGATAAGCTTCAGTGTGTGTTATTTCCACCCACATTCATCCTTTTAAAACTCCATTATAAGTCATATGCTTCCCCCCCCCCTCCCCATCCAGGGTAACTTTAAATAGATATATACATTGAATTCCAAATGAAGATGGGCAGCAATACTCCATGTTTAAATAATTTCATTCTTTCTCTAGTGATTTTGTTTTTTACCATTTATCCTTTAAAGTAGCACTCCTTGTAATACTCCCACTCTTAATACTTCTTTTCAAATGCTTTATTTGATGCATAAACTACAGTGGTGCCTCGACTTACGAATTTAATCCGTTCCGAAGGCACCTTCGTAGGTCGAAAAATTCGTAAGTCGAAAAGCGCCATTGGAGACGCGATTTCCCATGGGAATGCATTGGAAATGGAAAAATTCGTAAGTCGAAGCAACCCTATCTAAACATTCTTAAGTCGAAAAATCCCTATCTAAAACCGCCATGGTTTCTGTATGGATGTCGAGAAATTCGTAAGCGTGTGGCCATTTGCCCCATTCGTAAGTTGAAAAATTCGGTTGTTGAGTCGTTTGTAAGTCGAGGTACCACTGTACCGTACTTCTAGCTTACCTTCATTTCTTCAGTAATAATTAAGGCTTAGCATATGATGGTGGCCTCTACAGCTATTGCTCTTTTCTCCTCATCACTCCTATTTATAACTGTAGAAATGGGGCTTCTGAAAGTAGGGCCCTAAATGTTCTGGAAGTAGATCCACTGCTTTCACCATTCTGTTTCCAAGAGAATCCAAACAACTGCCAGTGGTAGGGTAAAAACAACACAAAGTTCTTGCTTTTTTTGTGGCTGGAAATTCATTGCCAGAACCAGCAAATGGCATTTCATACCTCTGTGGGAAAATTCATGTGGCCAATTTGGCCAGTGACCTCCATCTTGGAATCCAATATGGCTGTGCTGAATTTACATGCCAGTAAAATGTACAGCCCCTGTTATAGGTTCTGAGTTAATCCCAACATCGTTTCAACTCAGCAGATCTTTCACAACATTTATGTCATGGCAGTTATAGTGAATTCAAATATGGGTGTTGCAAATTTAGAGTTTTGTTCATTATACAATATCTAATAGGTTAGGGAAATCGCTACAATAACTCTAAAATGCTAATATATTTCAGATTTACAGCCAGATTTCTCATGGTATGAGTAAAAAGTCAATTACTTCTCAATCTTTTGGCTATAGATTGCATTATTAACGCATACTGTTTTCAGTACTGACAAATTGTGCTTTTTTCCTCTATCTGGCATACCTGGCTGAAATCAATCATCAAATTTTGAGATGTCTACTATTATTATGTTGTTGCTGTTGGTGGTGGTGGTGGTTTGCTTGTTTGTTTTAAATATCTAATCAAACATCTTCTAATAGTACAAGAGGAAAATGAATATTACAGTGGAACCTCGGTTTATGAACACCTCGGTTTATGAATTTTCGGTTTATGAACGCTGCGGACCCATCTGGAACAGATTAATTCACTTTCCATTACTTTGAATGGGAAAGTTCGCTTCAGTTTATGAACGCTTCAGTTTATGAACAGACCTCCGGAACCAATTACACCCATGCTTCAGTTTATGAACGCTTCAGTTTAAGTACTCCGCGGACTGTCTGGAACAGATTAATCCACTTTCCATTACTTTCAATGGGAAAGTTCGCTTCAGTTTATGAACGCTTCAGTTTATGATCAGACTTCCGGAACTAATTGTGTTCATAAACCGAGGTACCACTGTATATGGTTTGAAGGCTTATCAGCCCATTGCTTTACAGAATCTAAGCAGCTCAGAATCCACTCTGTTCTCAGATGGGAGTACAGTAGATTCTATAATGGATATAAATGTAAGAAAATAAAAAATTGAAATTAAAAAATAAGTATTTGCCTCTCACAGTGTACCAAATTATGTTTCCCCATGGCACTGAGGTGAGATGGAGGAGAAATTGGATTCAGTGAGCATTTAAAGCTACATCTATCATATCCACACTTCCTGAAACACAATTATCTTTTTAAATTTGCAATCACCTGAGTTTTGTGATGCAGTTGTCCAAACAATGTTAACAAAAATACATATATTATGGGAAAGTGTGCATAAAAATGAAGTTATCAGTGGAAAATAACCTACAGAATGCATTACAGTAGCAGGAATTTCATGCAAAAATGTGTACATTAGTCAAAACTGCACATAAAAATGTGTTTGCTAGGAGAAATTCTCACTAAAATGCTGGTGAATTTTCACGAATATGTATGTAGAGAGAGAGTGTGTGTGTGTGTGTCACAAGTTGTTGCCAAATGTGGATAACTCAATTTAAGATAGGGAACACGAGAAACAGAGATATTGATAGATCCTTTCATCCCTAGTGCTAAGGCATTATATTTCACAACTTCCAAAATTTGATGGAAGGGGGACAGGGGGGAATAACACAGTGAATGAAGCTGTTAAACTGATTCGTGCTTAGCACAGCAGATACTGTCAGAAAGTCACTTTGAATCTGCTGAGAGTTCTTCAGGATGGTGTTTAGTCTCTGCTGTCCCCCCCCCCCCTCACACATCACATCCTCCCCCAGTTATTTTGTGTCACAGCATATCATTGCAAGTTAGATTTTTGGCGTGCAAGTCTGCATTAAAAATAAAAATAAAATAAAAATCATATAGTGCAATGTTACCCTCTTTGTCAGTTTTGATTTGTTGTAATTGTGGATACGTTCCAGGCACTGACAACATAAGCAGTTGCTGCTTTGTGTACAGATACAGTTGAACAGCCTGTGCTTAATATGTCTTGATATGTATTTGACATATAATTATGAATTTATAGCCTAAACTCAGGCTTGGGTTTCAGTTTTGCAGTACTCAATTTTCAAATCAAAGTCCTCAGTTGCTATATCCTACTCTGCACTACACAGGAGTGAAGTGTGAGCGTTACCCAAAGGCAAAATCATGCATAGATTCAAAATGGGAATCCATGCAATCTGATACTTGGGCAAAGCAGCTAGAGATTTAGAAGAATGGTTAGCAAAATAAAATTGGTTTGAATGACACTTGCACCTCTTACACAGGATGAAAAGGCTCAGGCTTTAGGAAGTCTGCAGGGGAATAAAACTGACAAGTTTCAGGACAGTGCTGAATATAATCTTCTGCATTCACTTATGGTCCTGAGTTAATGCAAAGATGTTCCAATTTAACATAGGAGTGAAAGTGCTATTAAGGTGGGAGGTCATCACCACCACTGGGGTCCAGCTCCAAGGACCTTCTGGCACCTCCCTCAGTGTGAGACGTGAATGAACCAGACAGAGGGCCTTCTTGGTAGTGGTACCCACCCCGCGGAACACCCACCCATCAGATGTCAAACACAGAAACAACTATTTGACTTTTAGAAGACAGCTGAAGGCAGCCCCATTCAGGGAAGTTTTAAATGGTTGATGTTTTATCGTGTTTTTGATGTTCTCTTGGGAGTCATCTAGAGTGGCTAGGGCAACCCAGTCAGATGGGAAGAAGAAGAGGAAGAGGAAGAACAAGAAGAAGCCATGAAGTTATATATCTCTGTAGTTATTGATGTAATATGGTTTTGACTATCTCTCCCCTTCCCAGGAAGATGGGCCACCACAACATATTTTTCATATTATGCACCTTTTGAAGAAAAATAAATAAATAAAAATATTCTAAAAGTCAAACAAACACAGATTTCTTGTTGCAGGAAGGTATTGTGGGCTAATAAACATAACTACCTGGAGGTGGGAGGAAAGGTAAAAAAGGTAAAGGGCCCCTGACCATCAGGTCCAGTCATGTCCGACTCTGGGGTTGCGGCGCTCTTCTCGCTCTATAGGCCGAGGGAGCCGGCGTTTGTCTGCAGACAGCTTCCGGGTCATGTGACCAGCATGACAAAGCTGCTTCTGGCAAACCAGAGCAGTGCACAGAAACGCCGTTTACCTTCCCACCGGAGCGGTCCCAATTTATCTACTTGCACTTTGATGTGCTTTCAAACTACTAGGTGGGCAGGAGCTGGGACCAAGCAATGGGAGCTCACCCCGTTGCAGGGATTTGAACCACCGACCTTCTGATCAGCAAGCCCTAGGCTCTGTGGTTTAACCCACAGCGCCACCTGGGTCCCAGGAAAGGTAAATACTCCCAATAAAGAAATCAATACTAGTTTCCCACAAAGCAAATAAAAAGAATAGTGTCTGCACATTTTGCCTATATCTCAGGTTCTTCAAATGCTAGAAACATACTCTTTTTAAAAAAGAAAGCTGGGAATCTGTGGATCATGGTTCATTCAGTGGACAAAAATGTATAGACATCCATGTCGAATCATGTGATCAACACCTGTACTTCAACGAACTATCTTTTTCAAGTTCCCATTTTGAGATCTCTTGATTTTGAGATTTTCCAGCTTTGTAGCTCACACACACACACACACACACACACATAGCAGTCTCATTGTTAAATGAAATTGTATCCCAACGTCTTTTTGGTTCCCAATGAAGTCGGCTTTTGTTGAGCTACATAAAAATAAAAGTGCGACGCAATAACATACTTTAATGAACTCTAGCTTTAATGACGGCCTTGAGCAAAAAAAAGCAATTTAAGTACAAAGAATAAATGGAGCCTTAATATGTGTCACTAATCAAGAATGTACAAATGGATCCTGTTTTCTGACAACAGTGGGTACAAAACAGTTTGTTGCCTCGGGAAGAGAGAGCACTCTGTAGCCTAAATGATTTAACTCCAGACTCCAGAGCCATCAGCGCGTTTGTTCTGTATCATAGCATTTTCCCTCTGAACTCTGCAGGTTTGGTTCACTGAAGGGTTACAGAGAAGCACTTTGCGTTTGTTTCCCCCCCAGACGGCAGTAAGAACAAAATGTGGAGCACTTAAATTTTCAATGATGTTTGTTCACACACATGTCATATTCCTTATATACCTTTATTTATTTAGTGTATTTGTATCCCACTTGTCCATTAGCATGCTCAGGAAAGCTAGCCCAATCAATATTGCATTATGTTAAACACCGATTATGCTAAACACAGGACAATAAGAAGAAAGAGAATGATCTAAGGATAACAATTTAGGGCTGCCCCCTTTGTCTCCTGATGGCCATTCATTCCAAGCAGCATGGATGTTAATTGGGGAATCCATCACAGGAACATAGGAAGCTGCTGGCCCAGCTCTCAGAATTGTCTGCATTTACTGGCAGTAGCTCTCCAACATTTCAGATGGAAGTGTCTCCCAGTCCTATCTGGAGATGCCAGCGATTGAATCTAGGACCTTCTCCACACAAAGCATAATACCACCCCTGTTATCATGCTCCTTACTCTGTAACTGGGAAGTGACAAATGGAGAACTAACCTTGATCTCATCACACTGATGTACCAATTACAAGAAGCAGTGATGGCGACGAGAGTCCATAAACACAATTTCCCACATGGGACCACTTTTCTTCACAATACCCCAGATGTGTGTCTACACAGAGATGGGACGGAGACACATTTCTACATCTCTGTTTTTAAACTAACATGGGAAGCTAGCTCATGGTGGGTCTGCGCACAGTCCACCCATCCAGCCACGGCCCTGATCCAGCAGTCCCCAGTCAGGGTGACCCACCCTTTACCCACCTGGTCCCGAATTATTGGGGGGCAAGGCTAATGTTTAATTGGGAAGCAGGAGGAGGGGACATTGCATTTCCATCCTCCCTGCACTACCTACTGAGAGCAGGAGGGTTAGTTCTGCAAGATCTTCTTTTTCAAGCGACTGTCGGCAGAGGCATTGATCCTGTCTGGTGCAGGGTGCTCTGCTGAAAGCAGCTTTCCTGCAGAGGAGCTTTTCAGCAGAGACTCCAATCCTGCACAGTGCTCCTTTTCAAAGAAATGATGAGAGGCTCGGATGAGTCCTACATTCTCCATCCTCCCCCAAACATCACCACAACCACCTGATCCATGCATGGGCCCGAGCAGCCAGTTATCCAAGCTTGACACTCACTTCCCTTAATCCTGGGAACTGATGGAGGATGCCCTTGAGATCAGAGTATGTGCACTATCTGAGTACAACTCACCACCAACATTGCACTCTCTCTCTCTCTGCCTCATACTCCCACAGAGGATTATTTGATCAGCGAGGGAAGTTACACTTCAAGACTAAGGTTGCAACTCTAACCATGCCTCCTCAGAAGAAAGTCTGACTGTATTCAGGGCCGTCTTAAGCTGGCGCCATGCTTCAAAGATCCTCCAGCACATAGCTGCCAAGTCTCCTGTTTTCCCTGGGAAACCCCCGTTTTTAAAGCCGTTTCCTGCTGTCATCCCGAATGGCGAAATATCCCGTAATTCCCCTGGATTTCTTCTGGTGCCGCTCTGCCCATGTCTGGGCACTGGAAATCGGGCAGCGCCAGCACTGGAAGTTGCTTCTACATATGTTTGGGCATGCGTAGAAGCGACTTCCGGTGCCGGTGCTGCTGATCCCGTATTTTTCTAACCAGGACTTGGCAGCTATGCTCCAGCACTCCAGAGCACCCCCTCCCCCCATTTCCCAGAGTTGCTGACCTTTTTACAGCGCTGCCAGCAGCTTTGCGGGGCTGGAGGAGGCGGGCAGTGGCTGGAGGGCAGCTCCTCTGGCAGGGAAGAGGCGGAGGCTCCGGGCGCGGCAATATTTCAGCACGGCGGGCAAGGGCGCTGCGCCCAGCTTCCGCCTCTTCCCTGGCGCCCGTGTCGTGGTGGCCATGGAGCCGGAGGCTCCAGGCATGGCACTGCTTCAGTGTGGCAGGCAAGGGCGCTGCACCCAGCCTCTGCCTCTTCCCAGGCGCCCTCTAGAACTCGGCGTGAACTTGGCGCCCTGGTGCCCCATGCCACTTGCCTCTATGGGCAAGACGCCCCTGACCATATTCAATAATGACGCCCGGACCCCTGGACCCTCACTTGTGGGGTGCCTCAGGGCTCTGTCCTCTCCCCCATGCTTTTTAATATCTACATGAAGCCACTGGGAAAGATCATCGGGGGGTTGGGGCTGGGTGCCCATCAATATGCGGATGATACCCAGCTCTACCTCTCTTTTAAATTGGAAACAGTAAAGGCAGTGAAGGCCCTGTGTGAGTGCCTGGAGGTGGCTGGAGGATGGATGGCGGCTAATGGATTGAGGCTGAATCCTGACAAGACAGAAGTACTGTTTGTGGGGGACAGGAGGCGGGCAGGTGTGGAGGACTCCCTGGTCCTGAATGGGTCGACTGTGCCCCTGAAGGTCCAGGTGCGCAGCCTGGGAGTCATTTTGGACTCACAGCTGTCCATGGAGGTGCAGGTCAGTTCTGTGTCCAGGGCAGCTGTCTACCAGCTCCATCTGCTAGACAGGCTGAGACCCTACCTGCCCGTGGACTGTCTCGCCAGAGTGGTGCATGCTCTAGTTATCTCCCACTTGGACTACTGCAATGCGCTCTACATGGGGCTACCTTTGAAGGTGACCCAGAAACTACAACTAATCCAGAATACGGCAGCTAGACTGGTGACTGGGAGCGGCTGCCAAGACCATATAATGCCAGTCTTCAAAGACCTACATTGGCTCCCAATACGTTTCCGAGCACAATTCAAAGTATTGGCGCTGACCTTTAAAGCCCTAAACAGCCTCGGCCCAGTATACCTGAAGGAGCGTCTCCTCCCCCATCATTCTGCCCGGACACGGAGGTCCAGCGCCGAGGGCCTTCTGGCGGTTCCCTCTCTGTGAGAAGCAAACCAGGCAGAGGGCCTTCTCGGTAGGGGCACCCACCCTGTGGAATGCCCTCCCATCAGATGTTTAAGAGATAAACAACTACCGGACATTCAGAAAACATCTGAAGGCAGCTCTGTTTAGGGAAGTTTTTAATGTGTGATATTTTAATGTATTTTAATCTCTGTTGTAAGCCGCCCAGAGTGGCTGGGGAAACCCAGTCAGATGGGCAGGGTATAAATAATAAATTGTTGTTGTTGTTGTTGTTGTTGTTGTTGTTGTTGTTGTTGTTGTTGTTGTTGTTGTTGTTGTTGTTACTATTATTATTAAGCTTCCTCACAAGTATGTAGAGTTAGCCTTAAAGTATTGCAGCGGTAGAAGTGACTAGCTTTTGAGGATGTGTGGCTGAAAAAGGCAATAGCACCCTGCCTGTGGAAAACTTCTCCAAACTTCAACTGACTATTTTTTAGCTTTCCTCTTGCACCAGACTTTTTGAGTAGGCTGCTAAGGTGCCTGAGATATATTTGTTTGTGACATAAGTTGCATATATATTCTGGCTGATAATTGTAACAGATGGAGGGTTGTTGTATTTTAAAGTCTATTCTGTTTTGTTTTCATTGTGTCTTGCATTTTACATTTTTCTAACCCACATCAATATAAATGTGTGGTGAGGGGTGGGATATAAACCTTATAGATAAAAATAGTAGGAATATTACTAATGTAATTATTATGAAAAATATAAAGATTAATTGGATTTATATAGTTCTTGTGTGTTTAAAACGGTAAGACAATTCATGGTGGCAAGGGAATGTAATATTGTGGCACTTCCAAAACAATGGTAACATATCTCCTTTGAACAACTACAGAAAAGATATTGCCAAAACACATTAAGCCTTTAAGAAGATTATAGAAGAAATATTTAATTTTCTTTTCAAATCACAACCAGCAGAATAGCCCCAACAACTGAGAGTTACTTTGTGAATCTCTCACCTAATTTTGATATGAATATTTTGGGAACATTCTTGAATATAAAAATATGCATATAAAATGCATATATTAGTGAAAATAACATGCAAGCTATGTTATATTAGGGGGATTGTTTTGCCAAAAGTACATATATTAAGCAAAATTGCATACAAAATTATGTACATGGGGGGGGGATATCCACATTAAAAACCTCATGGTTTTTAAGGAAAGCTTTTTAAAAACAACAACAACAACAACAACAACAACAACAACAGACTAGTGCAGAAATGTGGAGAATTGAATATAAGATGGGGGAAAGTGAGAAACGGGGAGACTAAAATTAACAGATTTGCCTATGCATAACCCTAGGCATCAAAATGCATAGCTGGCTATGGAAAAAAATTTGTAGCAGTATTTTTTGTCCACAGACTGGCAGCAGGAGAAACTGCACATTTAGCACTCATTTGTACAAATGATTTATTGGCATATGTCTACTTGCTGAATCATGAAACAAATGCCCACTATGCTTTCTTGTTTTCATTGGATAAGACATGCTTGCTTGTTAATAGCCCAGGTACCTGGTACCTGAAGTTAGGACCAATTTCCCAAAAAAGTTTACAGACTTTTGGGAGAGGCAGTCTTTTATGCCACAAATGACCAACATTGGAATATGTGGTCAAGAGGGCTGGTTAAAATATAAATAAATGACGGACCAATAACTTGTGTGGACTTCTTTGTGAAACTTACATGAGATGAAATAGTTTGTAGAGATATCATCTTGTGATGATATCATGCAGAATAAATGAAGCTCATTCAGAGCGAGAGCAAGAACAGCCACTAAGCTCACTCGGAATCAGCTTAGTACATGCTTAGCAATGCAATGCAAGCTTAACGTGCGCTAAGTAGTATAAAGTCACACTGCCATATCTGAAAATGGCTAATATTAGTCAGGAGCATATTTTTGGCAAGAGATAATAAGGACGAAGGACTTTTATAAAATGCATTGAAGCAGCATACAATTGGGACTGCAAACATACGTAGAAAGGGTAAACTGGGGGGGGTCTTTATCCACTTTTCACACAAAAAATATTCATTGGAGAATAATTCAGCTCAGCCCTTATCAAAACATGTATACACACACACACACACACACACACACACACACAATTTATCAGGTATAATTAGAAATTCTTAGGGGATTCGTGTGGGGTGGTGGGAGAGACTTTGTTTAGCTAACTCTTCATCTGTTTTAAATGAGATAAATGTTGGAATTTTACCAGGCAGGATCAGATGGAGAGGATCAATTTCCCTAGTGGTCTAAATAAATTCATTCCTAATCTAGCCATAATTGACATTCAATGGGTAGAATTTTGCACTAATGCTTATTTAAAGAGGCCATTTTTTTAAAATGAAGGCAAAAGGTCATTTTTAGTAATCTTTGAATTAAAGACTAAATGAAACAATGAATGGGTGATTCAAGTTTTTCATGCTCCACCAGCTAGCCATGTTATGCTTTGAAAGGTTACTTTGGAATGGAAAGAAGCCAAACTCTCTGGCTTATGTGTATGTGTTGTGGGTTCATAATTAACAGTCTACAGTAAAATAAAATAAAATTGTCCATTATAGTACCTGCCCTCTGCTAGAAAGCTGTTATGGTCACCACACACCAGTATTTGTGGACGAGCTACAAAGATGCCAGACATTATGAGGGATGATACAAATGGAAGAGATTCCTAGAAGGCAGGATACATTGTGACTCTGAGCACAGAAACACACTCTATCTGCCTGCTGGCCATTTAAAACCAAACCACTCCATTCTAGAAGTGGTGCCATCACCAAACGCCTAGAGTTTTACTTTGACATTCACTCCTATGAGGAAACAAGCATGGAAAAAAGAAGAGGCGCACTTAGAGGCAACAGCATGTCCCCTGCATACCTTGCTCCTATTGGAATAATCTTACCGCCACCGAGACCATATAACACTGGTCCTGAAAGACCTACATTGGCTCCCAGTACATTTCCAAGCACAATTCAAAGTGTTGGTGCTGCCCTTTAAAGCCCTAAACGACCTCAGCCCAGTATACCTGAAGGAGCATCTCCACCCCCATCATTCAGCCCGGACACTGAGGTCCAGCTCCGAGGGCCTTCTGGCGGTTCCCTCGTGGCGAGAAGTGAGGTTACAATGAACCAGGCAGAGGGCCTTCTTGGTAGTGGCGCCCGCCCTGTGGAACGCCCTCCTTTCAGATGTCAAGGAAATAAACAACTATCTGGCTTTTAGAAGACATCTGAAGAAGGTAGCCCTGTTTAGGGAAGTTTTTAATGTCTGATGTTTTATTGTGTTTTTAATTATGTTGGGAGCCACTGGGCGGGAAATAAATAAATAAATAAATAAATAGTATTACCACCTCTAAATTCCCATGACCCCATCCTGCATTGAGTTGGTCACAGCAGAATGCAATGTTATAAACTGGCTTTTAGAAAAAGATGCAAAGGGGAGAGGGGCTGTTTTACATAGAACAGTGCAGTGTGCAGTTGGATCCAGTAGTGGCCAGCATGTTGGTGGGCCTGTGTTTCTTTCCTGGCTACCGAACACTCTGTGTCAGAAGGGCAAAGTAGGAAAAGCAAACAGCAGGGAGCTGAACATGGTGCAGGTACAGCAGTGAGAGTCTCAAATTGGCTCTATTGCCAGTTAAATCCATTGGCTCATTAAAGAAAATTAAATTGCATTGGGGCCCGGCAAAATCTCATGGTTGATTGAAAATGTGTTGACCGCATATCTATGAACATCTCTGAGGGTGTCTCTGGTTTCCAGGAGTGGCAACTTGAATAAAAACTGGGGGGGTCAGGCAGTGGTGGAGCTTCATGCTCCGGCACTGGGGGCGGGAGCGGGGCTGGCGCCCATTCTGAGGACGGGGCGTGCTTCCCGGAGGGGCGGGCCGCACAGTCCAGGGCCGTGGCGCACCTCCCGGAGGGCCGTAGCGCACCTCCCAGGGGCACGGAGCACCTCCCGGAGGGGCGTGACACACGTTCCGGGGTGTGTGGCACGCCTCCCGGAGGGCTGTACCGTGCATTCCGGGGGCGGAGCGTGTGTTCCGGGGGGTTGTGCCCCCTCATATATTTTATTGTGGGCGGTGAAGGGACCTCACCGCCAGGAGTTAGGTCAAGCATCCCCAAACTTTGGCCCTCCAGATGTTTTGGACTACAATTCCCATCTTCCCCAACTACTGGTCCTGTTAGTTAGGGATCATGGGAGTTGTAGGCCAAAACATCTGGAGGGCCGCAGTTTGGGGATGCTTAAGTTAGGTCTTACACTCAATTCATGACCTGGTCCAAATTGCATGGAAGCACTATTTGTGTGGGCATGACATCAGTGATACACTTGGGAGAACTCTCCCATGTGTTGCAGTCATCTCTATTATAAGATGGCCTGTGACTTCATCTAGTGTATATATTTGAATCAGTATCTACCCGATAATATTATGGGGATAACCAACATCAAATAGCTTACATTTTGTGCCGTATTTTTTATGAAGTCTCAAGAAATATCGTCTTTTTTAATGAGCTCATAAAAAGTTAACTATGTAGTATCTCTTTTATGGCATAATGAGGAATCTTCATTGTAGGATCATTACCCAACAATATCTAAATTTAGTTTTACTATTAACATTTGGAAATAGTCCAGAACAATTATATTCCTTAATTCAATGTATATCAAGGTAGGCAGAAGCTAACTAGTGAACGAATGGTATGTTCCTTAGATTCGGTGGTGAAGCTACGGTCATGACGGAGCCACTCAGAGTGAGGGCATTGTTTGGCATGTGTTTGTGAAGAGCCAGCCACCAGCTGCTGGGATTCTTGGAAGCATCACAGGAAAACGACACATGCAGAAATGGTGGGAAACATTGAGCTGTGAGATGGACACCTGCTTTGCACATGAAAGGCTTGTCAGCCTTTGACAATCTCCAGAGCAATCTATGTACTCTCGTCAATACTCTTAAAAGCTTCTTTTGGAATTCTTCAGATGTTTCTCCTGGCAAGGTATCTCCAGGTCCACTTCAAATTTTGCATGGGAAATGTTGCAATACCCAAGAGCAGGGACGGTCAATATGTTGCCCTTCAGATGTACACACACGCATAGACGGCAATGGGCAGCAATGATAGGACAACAACATCTGGAAGGTACGGCATAGGCTGCCTGTCTCCAAGGATGCTGCGGACACCCCCTTCTCTGAGGGAATTCTTTGACTGTTAATGAAAAGACTTTAAGCTTTCCCACAAATTCACCAGACCCTTCACAAGAAACCCCGAGGTTGTCATGAACTGGGGGGAGGAAGGGGGGGGAGGAAGATCCCAGCAAGTTGTGTAGCCAAGATTGGCACACACTGGCACAAGCTGGGGATGGGGAAGAAGAGGTTGGTGTAGCAAGTACTCACAGGGTGGCAGAGGATAGTGAGGGGGTGGGGGTCAGTGCACAGGAACCAGAGCAGCAGAATCCATCACCGGAGCCAGAAGGTCTCCTGTCTCCATGAACACAGAGGTCTCTGAGGTGTAGGGAGCAGTAGGCGGGGCACTGCAGGAGTCTGAGGCAGGCAGGGGTCCACAACCCAACTCATTAGCATGCCAGGTGGGGCTCACTAGCTCTGGGAGGAGGTGTGTGATTCCTCAGCTGGTGTAGGCTTGGAGCAGGTGAGGGTCACATGCCTCATCAAGCCCAGGTGCTGCAATCAGCATGCAAAGCACTTTGCAAAAGCTGAGGCGCTGTATCTGCTCAACTACCCTTGTTGACCGACCTTGACTTGGATGGTCTTAACCTTTAAGGAACTGTGCTTCAGCTTTGACTCTGAGTTGAATTGCCCTGACTGCTGGACGCTGGACTGACCCTGAACCTGAACCTCATTTCCTGACCTTTGCATTTCGCTTCTATGGACTGACCCTTGGACTTTGAATTTTGGAATGGACATACTGACTTGCTGCCAGGTAGGCCAGGGGTTCAGGACACTATGTTCTTTCAATGCTGCTTTGGCAAACTCTGTTTTGCTTTGATTGTGGGGTTTAGCAGCTAAAGCAAGGGTGGGGCCTGCCAGCTTTCCTATCTGTTCTTTTATTTCTCCCTAGTTAAGTCTTATACGTACTTTTTTAAATCTGTAAATACTACTTCATGCTTATACAGTGGTAACTCAAGTTACAAACGCCTCAGGTTACAAACGCTTCAGGTTACAAACTCCGCTAACCTGGAAGAGTTACCTCAAGTTGAGAACTTTGCCCCAGGATGAAAACGGAAATTATGTGCTGGTGGCACATCGGCAGCAAGAGGTCCCATTAGCGAAAACACACATCTAATTAATAACAGTTTCAGGTTAAGAACGGACCTCCGGGATGAATTAAGTTTGTAACTAGAGGTACCACTGTATCCTGCCTTTGCATCCAAGAGCTCAGCCTAGGTAGGCTAGGCTGAGAGATTGTGATAGGCCCAAGCCGAAACCATGATTGAGTTTAACTGTGAATGTTAAACTGTACATGCTCAGAGTATTGCTGCTGCTGCTGCTGTTGCTGTTGCTGTTGTTTGTTGTTTGTTGTTTGTTTATGGCTGCCACACTGGTTTTTTAAAAAAATTCCTTCAGTAGCACCTTAAAGACCAACTACGTTTCATTTTGGTATGAGCTTTCGTGTGCATGCACACTTCGTCAGATACATGCACACGGAAGCTCATACCAAAATGAAACGTAGTTGGTCTTTAAGGTGCTACTGAAGGAATTTTTTTTATTTTGTTTCGACTCGGACCAACACGGCTTCCTACCTGTAACTAGAACACTGGTTTTTGTTCTTCTCTGCAAAATATCAGGAGTAGTGTGTCAGAGTAAAAGCATGGGAGGAAGTAAGGAATGCTTGCTTCACTGTGCTGTTCCATACAATTCCACACAAGTAATGTCTCACCCACACGGAAAGCCATGTACATGGTTTCAGATGCTCATTTCACATTTTGTTTTCATTTGGAAAACATAGCTTATCATATTGACAGACTGCTTTGTTGCTGTTGGAGTGGATAGAGAGAGAAAAATATGGCCAGAATGCCTTTTGAAATGATATTTGAAGGTGGAGGTGCAGTTGCCCCTGCTTTTGAGACAGCTTTTGAGGACAACTGAAGATGCATAATTTCCGTTGCACTTATGTGTGTGCCTGGGTTAAATAACAGCTCCTTCCTGCTGTATTGCTGGTTTTTGAATTGCATTGTTTATATTTGGGTGTGTGTTATTTTACTAGCATGTTATGTTTCTATCCTGTAAAAGGGTATTTTTTAAATGAAATGCTGGGAACCTCTGGGTTGAGGGTTTGGGTTGAGAGTATGAGTTAAATAAATTAGTAAGAAGTAATAAGTTGAGGGTGGCAAAGCAAGCACACCCTGTCTTTCCTTCCCTCCTTCATAGCTATATATCAGGGTTTTGCTCTTGTTGCTAGCTTGACAATTATAGTCCTGTGTACATGTGCTGCTTAAGCAAAGCAAATGGTTTGGCTCTTTATTCAATTAGCAGATTATTAACTCTTCCCTCAAGACCGAGAATAACAAGTTGAAAAAGCATGTCTGGGGAGTTACTCTTATGAATTTTATGTGGTTTTAATTTGAATTTTAAAATCTGTGCAACTTGTTCTCCCTGTTCTTTCAAGAGATGCTGAGACAGACTTATGAACTTCCAATATTTGCTCTAAGTGTTCCCACTGAAAGAAGTGGGTGGGTGTCAGGAGAGTTTCTTAATGCATAAAAGTTGGAGTATATTGTCTGAAGTTGTACTTTCTGTTCTATAAAAAAGTGAGGTAAATGTTCAAAAACTAATGCTAATGCAGCCTGCCACTTGAAGGCAAATTTGCTGTGACCTCTTGCAATGGACATTGCGTGCAAATTTCTCCCCCCAAAAAACATTTTGGATTGCGGCTTTGACCAAGATACACATTTTTGGCAAGCAACTTTCCCATATGAAATGCAATGTTATGTGTTATGTTTGCTCATATTTGCAGTTTTCTAGGCATGGTTTTGGTAGGGAAACTACCTTACAAAATTCAGAAAATTGCCAGTTTCAAAAGATTGCTTCCCCTCTCATTCTCCTCCATAGCCAGAGGAGGAGGAGGAGCTGGCCACTGAAGTCATGCCATGCGAGGCTCCATGCTGAACCCCACCTCCACTTTTTGACATGGGGGGCAGGCCCTTCCCAAAAAATATTGGTGGGGGAAGGATTCTAGGAGATGGCGCGCCTCTGCTTCAGCCCTCTTGGATACATTTTCCTTAGGAAAGGAATATCTGGTCACAGCACGGTGACGGTGCCCTTGTATCTCTGAGTTTCCACAGACCAGCAAAGAATCAATTATGCAGTCATGCCTAGTCTACTTTCCCGCCCCCCAGTAACTCATTTGTTTTCACAGCCTTATCCTGTGCCATGGGGAAACTTCATCAAAAAATTACATTCTATTTTATTGAAAATGGAAATGCTCTGTTTTGTTTGATGATGCTGGCAGGCTGTAGCAAAGGTCACAAGGTGGTAGAGAAAAGAGTCACTGCAAGATCATTAATCATCACCCTGCAGGAAGTCTTGGTTTCATTAGACTAACATCCTGCTTGCAAGTGGCATGGAGGAAATGGAGAAATATATGGGTGAAAATGGCCTAGAAGAAATTATTATTTCATCACAGGAGCAACAGGAATGTGAAATGAAAAGCTATGCCAATCTCCCAACCCCAGTTTGGCATGCACTTTGACCTTCTGATAGCAGAAGCTGTACCCTTAGTTTGCTAGTTACCCATTGAATCCTATATATATATATATATATATATATATATATATATACACACACACACACACACACACACACACACACACACACACACAGAAATATCTGAGGAAGCTCCCGCACTTGTGCCTCGCTCTGACTTTCCCACCAGATTGTCAGCTGTCATTTCGATTAAAGGAGCTAGATGCTTACACTGTCAGTAAATTGGGTAGGATGTTGTCTCTCAGCCCGGGGAACCCTAGAAGTACCTTCGGGACCCTGCAATTTACATCTCTCAGGATTAAAATACTAACCAAGTGCAGCAGGAGTAATAATGAAAATCTCTTAAGATCTTGCAAACTGCTGCTTCGGGATACAGTTTGTGGTGGAACGTTTGATCAGCGTTGGTTTGAAACTGATCATTAGTGCTACCTGTGAAAACAAGGCCGGGATGCTTACACTTTCCAATTGGAATTGCTATGTACATTTTTTATATATATATAAAAAACACATTTATCTATTCTGTGGCAAAATAACCCAGTTCTAGAAGGAGAAAAGCTGGATTTTGTGGCTTGTGAGCAAATGAGCAATATTTGTATTTAGTAGTTAAAAAAATGCACAGCAAGCTTTCCAACGTGACATACTCTCCATTAACAACTCTGCATTTATTCTGCTTCTCTTCATTATGGGGAAGAGGAGAGGAGGAGGAGAACAATAAAAAATATATTGGATATTCAGCAGCTTCTTTGACTTCTGAGAGCCCCTTAGCTACGCTCTGTACATTAGTTTCAACCAGAAAAGCTAGAAACTTGCTGTCACACTGAAATCTGAGAGTTTTAGAAAGTGAATCTTGTTGTTAAACATAACATCCTATGGCACTGTTGATCTTCTAAGATGTAGTTTGGTTCTTAGGAACATCCAAGGCTTTGTTCAGAACAACATTCCTAATCCATTTAACAGGGTTTGGTGCTGTTTTCGGGAGGAGGGGGTGAATCCTAAAATATTTTAAATCAAATTTACTGAAATTAAAGTCTGGCAGGAAAGCGTGCATTTCAATGGTATTTTGACGGGTTATATTTAAAACCATCTAGAAGCAATATAGGGGTGGGTTAAACCACAGAGCCTAGGGCTTGCCGATCAGAGGGTTGGCAGTTCGAATCCCCACAACAGGGTGAGCGCCCATTGTTTGATCCCAGCTCCTGCCCACCTAGCAGTTCGTAAGCACGTCAAAGTGCAAGTAGATAAATAGGTACCACTCCAGCAGGAAGGTAAACAGCGTTTCCTTGCGCTGCTCTGGTTCACCAGAAGTGGCTTAGTCATGGTGGCCACACGACCCCGAAAAACTGTCTGTGGACAAATGTCTGCTTCCTCGGCCAGTAAAGTGAAATGAGCACCGCAACCCCAGGGTTGTCCGCGACTGGACCTAATGGTCAGGGGTACCTTTACCTTTAAGAAGTAATATATTGGACAATGACCCGACCCCACACTTTGTGTGTGGTCTACAGCTTTTCTTGTAGAAACTTGCTACAAACTATTTATGATGAGGCCTGGGAGCCCACACAATGCAGAGCACCAACCAACCTCTCCAGTCAGGCCATATCTCTCTAAGTCAGCACTCTAGGAACTGGCCTCCTGGCTCATAGGTGTTTCTCTTAAAAGGGCCATGTGGCAGATATTTGCAGTAGTTTATAACACGTTTATTAAAGTAGAAGCATTGGGGAGATCAAAGATGGTTGACGCTGAGGAGATGAGTCCTCTTGGGCTGCAAAGGTGGCAAGGCATTTTCTGAACATTCAGGGACAGGATGAAAAAATAACAGCTTCAAGGGACACTTCCAGGAACAGAAGACTTGCATTTTCAGCAGCCATTGAATGAGTAGCAGAGACTCCTCCTCCTCCTCCTCCTCCTCCTCCTCCTCCTCCTCCTCCTCCTCCTCTTCTTTTCTCCCCCCCTCTTCCTTTTTAAGGTAAATAAACTTACTTTCCCCTGATGTGGGAAAGAGGTGGTTGTGGTCTTCCTTCCATCTGTGGCCATCCTTGTTCCATGATGCATTTGAGAAAGGATGCTATGGGGGAATGGAGTGGCTTCTCAAGTCGCACAATACAGCTGAAAGGATGCTCTCATAATCTGAAGCATCCTTCTTCAGGTATATTGTGGAATAAAGTGGTACCTTGGTTCTCAAACTTAATCCGATCCAGAACTCCGCTCCAAAACCAAAGTGTTCCAAAACCAAGGCATGCTTTCCCATAGAAAGTAATGCAAAATGGACTAATCCGTTCCAGACTTTTAAAAACAACCCCTAAGACAGCAGTCTAACATGGATTTTACTATCTAACGAGACCATTGGGCCATAAAATTGAGTATATCTGAAGGAGCGTCTTCACCCCCATTGTTCTACCCGGACACTGAGTTCAAGAACCGAGGGTCTTCTGGTGGTTCCCTCGCTACGAGAAGCCAAGTTACAGGGAACCAGGCAGAGGGCCTTCTCGGTAGTGGCACCCACCCTGTGGAATGCCCTCCCACCAGAGGTCAAAGAGAACAACAATTACCAGACCTTTAGAAGGCATCTCAAGGCAGCCCTGTTTAGGGAAGCTTTTAATGTTTGATGGATTTCTGTATTTTAATGTTTTGTTGGAAGCCGCCCAGAGTGGCTGGGGGAACCCAGCCAGATGGGCAGGGTATAAATAATAAATAATAAAATAATAAAAATAAATAAAATGAAAGCAATAAACAGCGTACTGCAGTCACACAATCAGTCAATCCGTAGCTGAACTGGGTTCCACGCAGTCACAAAAACAAAACAAAAAAGCTGCAAAAACAAAAACGCAAAGTAAATAGCAAAAACAGACAGACCTCAGCGTAACACTCAAAACTGAAGTGTGGGACTCAATTTGGAAGCGTAACACTCAAAGCGGAAGCCTAACACTAAAAACGGAGCATGTTTGGCTGCCAAAAAAAGTTCACAAAGCAGAGCACTTACTTCTGGGCTTGCAGTGTTTGGGTTCCAAGTTGTTTTGAGTACCCAGGCATTTGAGAACCAAGGTACCACTGTACATGAGAACTGCTACAACCACTTTCCTTTTCCAGCAAAACCTGTAGAGGGAGAGAACAGTTTAAATTGAAGAAATCTTCTGCTACTGCCTTACTTATGGATGAAAAAAGATGTGAGTGACCCTACCCCCCAAAAAATTACCCTGGAGAGTTTTGAGAATTTATTCACCCTACTGGAATTGTCACTTCTCCTTTCATCACTTTCCCCGGGGTTGGGTAACATGGTGCCTTCGTATTGTTCTTGGACTCTGAACTGCCATCAGCTTCAGCTACCATACCCAATAGTTAAGGAAGATGCGATGCCTGAGAGGCATCACTTTGACTACCTCTGCATTATCACTATGAATTCCCCCTACCCCCCCCCAAAAAAAAGTAACTGGAAAATGTTGAATGCTGCTTATTAGAATCATAGAGTTGGAAGAGACCGCAAGGGCCATCCAGTCCAACCCCCTGCCAAGCAGGAAACACCATCAAAGCATTCCTGACAGATGGCTGTCAAGCCTCCGCTTAAAGACCTCCAAAGAAGGAGACTCCACCACACTCCTTGGCAGCAAATTCCACTGCCGAACAGCTCTTACTGTCAGGAAGCTCTTCCTAATGTTTAGTTGGAATCTTCTTTCTTGTAGTTTGAATTCATTGCGCCGTGTCCACTTCTCTGGAGCAGCAGAAAACAACCTTTCACCCTCTTCTATATGACATCCTTTAATATATTTGAATATGGCTATCATATCACTCCTTAACCTTCTCTTCTCCAGGCTAAACATACCCAGCTCTCTAAGCTGTTCCTCATAAGGCATTGTTTCCAGGCCTTTGACCATTTTGGTTGCCCTCCTCTAGACACGTTCCAGCTTGTCAGTATCCTTCTTGAATTGTGGTGCCCAGAACTGGACACAGTATTCCAGGTGAGGTCTGACCAGGTGAGGTCTGATACAGTGGTACTATTACTTCCCTTGATCTAGATGCTATACTCCTATTGATGCAGCCCAGAATTGCATTGGCCTTTTTATCTGCTGCATCACACTGTTGACTCATGTCAAGTTTGTGGTATACCAAGACTCCTAGATCCTTTTCACATGTACTGCTCTCAAACCAGGTGTCACCCATCCTGTATTTGTGCCTTTAATCCCCCCCAAGTGTATGACTTTACATTTCTCCTTGTTAAATTTCATCTTCATCTATAAAATTCATCTGTTACTACATATGATACCCATATTCACCAAAATTCTACCCATGTCATGGGATAAATTTTGTCCTTCTATATTAGATACCCTCTGTTCAGAATCTGCTACAGTTATAAACAATCTTTGGAATATTATGAATTATAGAATAGTCCAATCCCTTGCAAGGCATGAATACGGAGCTGTCCCATATGGGGATCAAACCTGCAACCTTGGCATTATCGGCAACACACTCTAACCAACTGAGCTACTGTATCTTCAAGTCATCAAAAGCAGGGATATTCTGATGGCTTGCAGAGAGGAAAGCGGTGTCTAGCCTGTCCACAAACAATCAAAAGTGGATGCTCATTAAATAACCAGTGTTGCCTCATTTCCCTGGAAATAAATGAATGCTCATGAAGCACCATCAGTTTTCAATGGATTCTGCTAACATCCCTACACCCTTTTACGCACACCTTATTTGCATGTCATCCTTTGGCACTTCTCAGTGATGTGAGAAGCCATCCTATAATACTGACACAATAGGCCGATGTAGCTCTTATTTCTGATGGCAAGCATTGCAGTGTTAAGATGTTCCCAAAGGCTGTGTCTACACTTGACTATGATTTAGCCCTCATTTCTTCTCACTGTACAATAGCTGCAAGTGCTGCCTTTCAATCTGATGACTCAACATGCTATTCAAGAATACAGGCTTTTATCATGTCTTATTCATACTGTTAAACAGCCCTGCAAAGGGGATGGATAACCATCACTGCCACACTGCTATTTAGCTGATTATATATTTTGGGGGTATTTTTTTCTTCTCAAAATCATTTCAAGTTGCTAAAGTGGGTTTTTTCCCCAGGCACGAAAAAAAGAGGGGGCGGGGGGGGGACAAGAAACAAAAACTTTTCAACAGAAGTGGAGAGGATAAACTACTAGAGGATTGCAGGGGAAATAAAATTGATAAAAACCTGTCCTTTCAACTTTGGGGAAAGCATCTTGCTTTTTTATGTCCAGAACAATCTGAAATACTTTTCTTATCCTACGACACCCCCAGGACTCTTATCTCTAAGCACCAGGGCTGATAATGTTTCTGGCAGCCAAGCACCTCCTAATCTTGTTAACACTCACTATTTTGCCAACTTAGCACTAAGTTTATTAATAGGTCCTCGAATCTGGAGGAAAAAGAGGGTCTCTGGAGCTTAGGGAATGTCATTATTTGTTGTCTTTTTAAGTCTGATTTCTCTGCAGAAAAATCTGACCTGTAGAAAACATGGCATTAAGAAACCATTAGTACAAAGTGAATAGGGTTGTAGGCTGATGGCAAAGGATATTCCCTTGACTTATTGCTGTTCTTTTGTCATCAGTTTTCTCTCCAAACACAGTATGGGGCAATGCCTCTGCTAGCAGGGGAGAATCATTGCCTCAACACATTGCCATTACGTAAAAGTGAAGAAAAACAAGGCCATCAAAAGTATAAGCCGAGTGAGGCAGATTTCTGCCCTGTATGGAGCCTCAAATTCAGCCGACAAATTCATTTTTGCCTTATATTTTGAAACTGTTGCTTCAAAGTTCCTGAATGCAGTTATGCTAGGCCAGTACATTCCAAAACTTTTTGCCCTTGGGGAATACTTTCATCTCAGTTTTTCTACTGAGGATCTCTAAAATATTTTCCAGGTTGTTTTGCAGAGGATTCTGGGATGTCTTCTAGAGTTCAGGAAGGCTTTTCGCTTCGCCCATTGCTCTTGCAATCTTGCATACATGAAAGCTGGGCCAAATACACTTTTGTAGAACAATTTGCCCCGTGCAAAAGAGGTGGGGGGGATATTTGGCAAACTTCTAGTGAATGGGCAAATTTTCAGATTTAAGAAAGCTGAAACGACTGTCCTAAAGGTGGGGGGGGAGCAATGACTCAAGTAAAGGTGCTTTTCAACATTCTGTAACATTCTTGACTCATACAAACTTGATTCCTTCTTACTGAAGGAAAAGGGAGCAGGTTTGGATATGCACCCCTTTATTTTTCATATATAATGGTTGACATTTATTCTTAGGAAGATACATAAAGCAAGGGTTTTAAGAGAACTGATGTGATGAGTGCAGAACTTCTCCTCCTCCCTAGCACTGAATAGCCTGACTTTTGCAGCATGGTATGTGTGTTTGTCATTGTATATATGAGGATGCATACAATATATGCCTATATGCAAAATTGGGGGGAGGGGAATGCACTGTTTTCTCCAGCATTGAAGCTGGTGCAAGACCTTTCGCTGCCTGAAGCAAAGCACAATATGGCTCTCTAATGGATGGGCATTTAAAAAGTGGGCCAAGAATAATAAAATGTGCAAACATAGCCATAGCATGATTTACATTAAGATCCAAGGGAGGTGGGTCATTCTTCACAGGGGGTAGTTTGTTACCCCTGCTCCTAAGAGAAGCAAAGTACATAGACAACACTCTTAGTTCTGTTTCCTCTTGCCAAGCCCCTAGACATGTGGGGGTTATAGGAATATCTGCACAGCATAGCAGATTTGGGAATCTGTGTACATGGCATTCCTGTGCCCTATCCGACACACACCATATGCCTGCTGATTTTTCATAAGGTGCAAAGGAACAAGCCCACTGAGCAAGTGACAAGATGTTCCATTGTTTCCTTTTATTTCCATTCCATTTCCAGCTCAGATATCACAGCTGCTACAGATGTGACAAACAATTAATTTAGTGCCCAGCTGTTAAATATTTACTACCTTTTTGATACACTGTACGGGAATCGTTTTGGCAGATATAATTATTTAATTATGGCTGAATGAGGAAAGTGAAGCACAGATGGATTCCTGGTGTTATTGTCTTTTACTTTCATTCTTGTTCCTAAAGGGATAGGCAGTATGGTAAAATTAACAATGGGTTCCCTACAGAGAGAGAGAGAGAGAGAGAGAGAGAGAGAGAGAGAGAGAGAGAGAGAGAGATTTCACCTGCATATTGCGCTCTAGTCTTTAATGGCATCTGGGAAATCCCATATTAGATTTTGCTTGGTGGACTATTGAACTTTTCATTGCATTTGCAAAGTAATAAATGTCATATATTTGTATGAGTAAACAGGGCTCGCAGAATGGAAGCATTTCTACATTCCCGACTTTCCCAGGAGCACTGAATTTCATTTTTTTAAAAATTTATTGGGAATGGATCCTCACAATGTGTGAATGTGGAAAATGTGTGAATGTGGAAAAGAGCATTTTAGTATGTCTTTCTTTGGTCTTTGGGACCCCTGACCATTAGGTCCAGTCGTCTTAATGGACATGTATTGCATTTTTACTCTTGTTTTATGTCACTTCAAAACTTCACTTGATTTTGGGAAGTGATGAAATACTACTAAAGGATAGTTAAAATACTCTTCTTTTTCCACCCTATCACCGTCCCTTCTTCTGCTGTGCAGCTCCAAGCCTTGCTCATGTGCTTACAAGGCTTTCAGAGGCTACTTTCAAACAGGAGCAAAAATAACTCTGCCTATAAGCCTGGGTCACCAAAAGTTCTGTCTGCCATGTTCTCTTTGGGAAGGTAGGAAATGTCACAGAATGATTCTGCCCTCATGTGATCATAGCATTTGTAGACTAAATAGTCAGCAGCTAGTATTGCTGTAGAGCTAGTTTGAGGAGTGAGCGAGAGATGCGGCCCAATTCAAAATGCTGGTTTTGACCCATAAAGCCTTAAACGGCTCAGGACCGCAATACCTCAAGGACCGCCTCTTTCCATATGAACCTACCTAGATCCTGAGATCATCTTCTGAGGCCCTCTTGCATGTGCCCCCTCCTCGAGAGGTCCAGAGGGTGGCAACACGAGAACAGCCCTTCTCTGCAGTAGCTCCCCATATGTGGAGTGCTCTCCCCAGGGAAGTTTGCCTAGTGCCTTCATTATACACCTTTAGGCACCCTTTTAAAATGTGGCTCTCTTTTTTTGGGGGGGGGGGTGTTATTGGGTCATTGTTCTTATTTTGATTTTATATATTGTGGTCTTTTTCTGTGAACCACCATGAGACCTCCGGGTTGTTGTTGTTGTTTAGTCGTTTAGCCGTGTCCGACTCTTCGTGACCCCATGGACCAGAGCACGCCAGACACTCCTGTCTTGCACTGCCTCCCGCAGTCTGGTCAAACTCATGTTTGTAGCTTCGAGAACACTGTCCAACCATCTCGTCCTCTGTCGTCCCCTTCTCCTAGTGCCCTCCATCTTTCCCAACATCAGGGTCTTTTCCAGGGAGTCTTTTCTTCTCATGAGGTGGCCAAAGTATTGGAGCCTCAGCTTCATGATCTGTCCTTCCAGTGAGAACTCAGGGCTGATTTCCGTCAAAATGGATAGGTTTGATCTTCTTGCAGTCCATGGGACTCTCAAGAGTCTCCAACCTCCGGGTATAGGGCGGTATACAAATTCAATAAATAAATAATACTATTTTATTTGTTTTATATAAATTTGCCTGCCACTTGATTGTAACCAAACCACTAAGCAGTTTGTTAAGATACTTTTTTAAAAAAATCAATAAAGACAAACACGTTTTAAAAAGAATTTAAATCAGCAGGGAACTAAAAAGAGAGAGAGATTAAAGCATGTCAACATCTACAAGCCTGGATAGGTTTTGCCTAAGCAAATGGGTTTTAAGCAGGGGCCAGAAAGAAACCAATGAAGGTGGTTAAAAAACACGCTCTTTCGAAATGCTACGTTCTGAATATTGCCATAAAACAACACCAGCAAAGGCCAGAGGGCCTTTATTCAATTGCGCTAATCTTAAAGTGAGGTATCAGTAAGCACTGATGGAGTATGCATGGCTGTCAAATGCTCCCCCCCCCACTTCCCCTGCTGTGGTTGATCAAAAACCCACTACCCAAACATATTAGTATGAACAGAGCAATATGGCATACTGCGAACTTCATGAGTATCATGGTGTGAGGAAGATTTGTTTGTCCTGTAATTTAATGGTCCTATTTACTAAATATTTGCATATTTCGCTGGCATCCCACATACTCCAATATTGGATAGCTTGTAATCTTAGATATGTATGTAGCAACCATTGGTGCGTCTCCCATCCAACTTTTACACGCTCCCTCCCTGCACAATATATATATATATATATTGCCCTTAAACATTCACCATCAAGTGCAGCTTAAAAACAAAGAATCATAAAAGAGAATAGTAGGAGCCTTTAAGTTACCCATCAACATTTACCAATTTGAGCCAGCACACCGGTGACCTGGCCACTGTCTTCCGCACTAAAACAAAATGTATTGTACTTCTATGTCCTCTTCTGTGCTCTTTTTTTTTTGTAATATATTACTACTTTGTGGTGCCAACCATTGACACCCTGCCCCTACCAGGTCACCTGAGTTTCCCGGGGGTCAGCACAGTTCTTTAAAATCGCATGTTTGCACAAAAAGCTATGGTAGAGTAGGACTCAAGTGTCTAGGACTTGTTGTGTTTAATTTCTCCTTCATTAAGCATGCAAATCAGCACTTTCAAAGTTCCAGTTCAGCTCTGTGTGATCTATATTGAGAGCAGACGCCATCGTGGTATTTAGATGGATATCTATCAAATAGACACGAGGATCGTTGAGTTAGTTTTCCTGGTTATAATGCTAGTGCTTCTGTCCTGGCTTCTCACATTACCTGTTGTGTTACGAAACTGTTGCTTTTTTTATCAATATACCATCACACTAAATTTCATTCACAACAGCAGGCATGGTGTGACGCAATGACTGATGTCACATTGCCACCTGTGAGGGACAAGGGATACAGGGAAGTCCCTCCCATCTTAAGTTCCAGCCCATCCCCAAGCGCTGGGGAGAGCAGGGAGAGCTCTGCCTCCAGCGGAGAATCAGGAAGTGGTGTCCGAGGCTCAGGCAAGGTTGCGGAGCCCATGACCCAGGTGGGAAAGGAAGGGGGGAGCCCGGGGGGAAGGCCAATTCCCCCAACTCCGGAATTGCGCCGAAAACGTAGGGGGAAGAGGCTGGGTCTCCCAAAGCTTCTTTGCTGGAAGAAAACGCGCCAATCTCCATTCGGAGGTACTGACACCTGACCGTAAGCATGTATATAGATCGCTCTGAGCACTGTAAATAATCAGCACTTAATAAAAGTCTAAAAGGACTATGCTGCGAGGAGTCGTTACTCTAGAGTAGCCACATCAGCACCTCTGACACCACCCTTTATCCACACGTGTGCTTCTGTTCACCTATGATTCCCTCAGGAAAACAGTGAGAAAGAACTGCATGCCAGAATACCACCCCGAATTTCAACATATGGTGCCATCCATGAAAACATACAGAGATCTAGCATTTGAGTATGGCTAGGGGAGGGACCCAGGTGGCACTGTGGGTTAAACCACTGAGCCTAGGGCTTGATGATCAGAAGGTCGGCGGGTCGAATCCCTGTGACGGGGTGGCCTCCCATTGCTTGGTCCCAGCTCCTGCCAACCTAGCAGTTCGAAAGCACGTCAAAGTGCAAGTAGATAAATAGGAACCGCTACAGCAGGAAGGTAAACGGCGTTTCCATGTGCTGCTCTGGTTTGCCAGAAGCGGCTTTGTCATGCTGGCCACATGACCTGGAAGCTATACGCCGGCTCCCTCAGCCAATAATGCGAGATGAGCGCGCAACCCCAGAGTCGGTCACGACTGGACCTAATGGTCAGGGGTCCCTTTACCTTTACCTTTAGGGGTGTATGAAGTGGGGGGGTGACAAGATGGTCCCTGCCTCCCCCAGCTATAGAGTGGCCGAGGGCGTGCGCAGTCAGTATGGGCGCCGCTCATATGGCGTCCGTACGGGCTGCTGCTGTCGCACACCGTCCATACAGGTGTCCGTACGGGATGCAATGCATGCGCAGTCCATATGGGATGTTGTGCATGCACCACCAGGCGGTTTGCCCTGCCCCTCGGCATCCTGCCCCGGGTGCCGGAGAGCGTTCCTCTGCCAATGAGTATGGCATGTTGTCCATATCAGACTGTTAAACGTAGCCGTATGTATCCCAAGCCTGTTTTTTTTTTTTTTGAAAAAATAAAGCCAAAAATCAAGAAAGTTGTAATGTGAAATGTAACAACCTCGAAATGAATCAATGGTCATTTGCTTTAGGCTTTTTGCCTGCAATCACGCAAGGGTAAGAAGTGTTCACCTTCATCTAAACTGGTTTCCAAAGGATTACCCAAAACCGACTTATCTCTTGCTACTTCTGTTGCCACTTTACCCTAACTTTAATTTAAACAGGAGTTCAAAAAGAAAGCAGGAGGAGAACAGAGCATTTTCATATTCTGCTGTAGAATATAGATCATGAAATCTGGGGAAGTCAATTGCATTTCAGATCTGCTGCAGTCTTTCTTGCAGTCCTTGGGAGTTCTGCATAATTATCTTTAATCCTTACCACTGCTGACTCAGTACTTTGAAAGGAGAGAAAGAGGAGAGGGAAGGAGGGGGGGGGCTTGCCTTTTTCTTCCTCCCAGTTTAGTCTCCAATCCCCACTTTAAAAAAAATACAGGTGAATAATCTATATTTCAAAGAAGGATGACCTTTACTTTATTTAAATGGAATTTTTCTTTCAATATCTGAAATGAGAAAGTGATTAAGGCTGGGTTGATAGGCAAGGTGTATTTTAGAAACAGATAAACTTAAAGGTCAGACACTGTCACAAGGAGGGCTCTGACTTTTAAAATATTTAAGTATTTCGTAAGAATCTGAATTCAGGCATGTTCGGTACATTCTTAAAAAGTTCTAATGAAATTATTTGGCATTTCCAGAAGAGTTCCTTTTCTGTGTTAACCAGAACTCAGCGAAATCAGATGAATCAAGATGTGGCCTGATCTTGGCTCCTCTTTGCACTGGGCACATGGTGCAGAGGGCTTTCATGGGATCTACATATTTAAAAAAAGTCCCTCCCCAAAGCAAACCTTTCCCCCCACATTCACATCCCATTTTCTTCCTGCAGTATACAAGCTGGCCACCTTGTACCCACGATTGAGTGGGCCGGCACCTCAAACATGTGCAAGAGACGTCATCACACCACTTGTGTGCATGGCATCGGCACATCACACGCCATGCTCTCACTATGCACAAACATGGCGCAATGTGCTAACGTCAGTCTCACGCATCACATTACTTGCTGGTGTGTCATGCGCACGCCGTGCTGGCTGCACAATTAAGGTGAGCATGTCGTGTGGCATGCATGCGTGGGCTGTGTGGATTAGGGGGGAGGCTGGTACCCTTCTTGAAAATATGAGGGGACTTGGCCCCGGTCCCCCCTAGATGGCAGCATATGTGGTTCTCTATTGATCTTATTTTATGCTCACAACAACTCTGAGAGGTAGGTTTATGAGCTTCATGATAACACTCTGACTATATAAGGGGTAGAGAAAATGTTTCTGCCCAAAGGCCATATTCCCTCATGTGCAATGTTCTGGGGGCTTCATGCACAATTCAAAGTGTTGGTGTTGACCTTCAGAGCCCTAAATGGCATCGGCCCGGTATACCTGAAGGAGCATCTCCACCCCCATTGCTCAGCGTGGACACTGAGGTCCAGTTCTGAGGGCCTTCTGGCGGTTCCCTCACTGCGAGATGTGAGGTTACAGGGAATCAGGCAGAGGGCCCTTTTGATAGTGGTGCCCACCCTGTGGAATGCCCTCCCATCAGATGTCAAGGAAATAAACAACTATCTGACTTTTAGAAGACATCCCTGTTTAGGGAAGTTTTTAAATGTTTGATGTTTCATTTCTTCTTCTTCTTCTTCTTCTTCTTCTTCTTCTTCTTCTTCTTCTTCTTCTTCTTCTTCTTCTTCTTCTTCTTCTTCTGTTGGGAGCCACCCAGAGTGGCTGGGGAAAGCCAGCCAGATGTGCAGGGTATAAATATATATATATATATTTACTATTTACTATTTGTTTTTATTATTCATGTAGTGGCGGGTGAGAAGGCAAGGCATAAAGAGGGTCAAAAATTAAAGGAAGGAGGCCAGTGGATGTGACTGTAAACTTTGTACAGTAAACTACATTCCCCAAAAGTCTGAGGATTCAACACCTGCCTTCCCCTCTATTAATATTGATATAACACTTAATAATAATACAGTGGTACCTCGGGTTAAGAACTTAATTCGTTCTGGAGGTCTGTTCTTAACCTGAAACTGTTCTTAACCTGAGGTACCACTTTAGCTAATGGGGCTTCCCGCTGCCGCCGCATGATTTCTGTTCTCATTCTGAAGCAAAGTTCTTAACCCGAGGTACTACTTCCGGGTTAGTGGAGTCTGTAACCTGAAGCGTCTGTAACCTGAAGCGTCTGTAACCCAAGGTACCACTGTAATTTTTAGTAATCCAGGAAGGCAAAAGCACTCCGAAAAGCCATGGAAGAAGCCTCAGTGAGAGGCTTGGCCTAGGGAATGGGCAATGGGAGTTTACCTGTATATCTCCCAAGGGCCAAACAAAGATGTCTCAGCGGCTGCTTTTGACCCCATGGCCTGAGGGTCCAAATCCATACACTGCAGGCAATTAATGGGGAAGGGGAATGGCACTGAGCATGTATACAAAAGATGTATACCAAACATGTGGATCTATGGATTCAGAATCACATCTGATGCAGGGGTGCAACTTGAATAATTTTTTTGGGGGGGAGGCAGGCAAGACCTTCCCCACATAATTGATCACAAGACTTGGTGAATGCACACCATTTGAATGGCAATGGCCATCAACTGGGGAGGGAGGGCAGCACCCTCAGATATTTTCCTGGGGGGAGAAAATGGACTTGGGTCCCCTAGGAGTTGGCTCCTATGATCTGAAGTCAGTTGTTTTACCAATCTGCATTCCAACGTATTGTATGTTCCTGGGCCATGTATCGATTCACACACGGGTGATATTTTATTTAAAGTACGCTTGGTGCCACATTCAAATAAGGCCAAGGTGAAATCTAGGCACATATTTTAAAATGCTGTGAAAATGCTTTTTGGGGAAAAAAATTTTTTTGAAAAAAAAGTGCTGAATTTGCCATAAGCTCACCTTTGCCATCTAGTGTCACATTTGTATAATGCACTTAAAACACACTTAAAACGTTATATTTGCAGCTGTATAGCTGAGTCCCAAATAGTGGTTGCACAATAAATAAATGCAGTGATAGCTTTCAAAGCCAAATAGTGACACACCTTGGCCGGGTAAGCTCTGCTTTTATTGATAAGGAGCATATTTTTTTCCAATTCCAATTAAAAACATTAGAGGTTATTCAGAGGCTGCCCTTAAAAAAAAATACATGCAAATGAGGTCATTTAAAGGTTTTTATTAATTTCCTTGTAGCTGCTTTAGCATTTTTTCCCTAGCAATAATATAACAGCCAAATTGCCCTATCTCTGAAGTGTGATTATGAAGTACACAGCTAATTATTTCATTTAACTATGGGCAATTTAATCCTTTTGATTTCATCTTAGTGGTTGTCTTTCCAATGCACATGGTTATTTTTAATGTTTCTTATTACTTTAGTTAAAAATTGAAATTATAGGTACAGCATCTCAAGGAAGTTTGAAACCAGTGAAGGTTCTGGATTGCTAACAAGTTTGGGGTCAACAAGATCGAGTTGCAATAGCACTCTGGAGCTGAATTAACAATATGGGACTGTTCGCCAATGTTCTTTTAATAAAATAAATTGTTTCCATTTGCTAGTAAAACTATTACCATTCCAGGGAAAGCGGGGCAGAGGGAGAGACATCACCGTTGCTTGTAAAGATCAGAGGTCAAGATTGCAAATTGTTCCTATTCTCTATGTCACTTTTTATAATGCTAAGAATTTTATGAGTCCCGACAGCTGCAGATTGGCTTCAACGGGTTGCAGAAATAAGTAAATGCAGCGAGAGCGAGTTGAGAAGACCAAAAGCACAAAGATCAATGTTTAGACTGAGTGGAAATGTTATTTGCTTGCAAATAATTTTGGTTGGGAGTGGAAGGAATAGTTTACTCCTTTTGTTTGGTGCAGAGTGATCCTTGGGGGAGAAAATGTGTAACCCGCAAAATTACGGGAACACTTGAGCTTAAGTAGAAGGAGTACAGTCAAGTAAACTGCCTCATCTGTTTTTATCTGCTATTGGGAGAAAGGTACTATGGACTATGCAACCTGTGTTTTTATGTCCCTTCATCCCCAAATTTTTCAGAATTGTTATATATATTTTAAGACCAGTTGCATACCGTCTCTAATAATAATCATTTATAATAATCATTTATTATTTACACCCCTCCCACTCTGGGTGGCTCCCAACAGAATATTAAAAACATGAGAAAACATCAAGCATTAAAAACTTCCCGGTACAGGGCTGCCTTAAAATGTCTTTTAAAAGCCAGATAGTTGTTTATTTTCTTGGCATCTGGTGGGAGGGCATTCCACAGGGTGGGCACCACTACCGAGAAGGCCCTCTGCCTGGTTCCCTATAACCTCACTTCTTGCAGGGAGAGAACCGCCAGAAGGCCCTCGGCACTGGACCTCAGTGTCCGGGCTGAATGATGGGAGTGGAGATGCTCCTTCAGGTATACTGAGCCAAGGCCATTCAGGGCTTTAAAGGTCAGCACCAGCACTTTGAATTGTGCTTGGAAACGCAGGGGAGTGGCGTGGCGCATATTCTGGGGGCAGTTGCACCACCTGGGGGGGGCGTGGTGCCCAGTGCATGGGGGTGCGCGGCGCGTGTTGGGGGCACTGCGATGGCACCCTACCGGAATAGTGGTGCTGGGGGCTGTCCGCTTCCTCCGCACCCCCGTTCCTCCACCAGTGACCATGATACATTTTCCACAAGCAATGAAATACCTCTGTGGGGCCACTACTGAAAGACAGTATCCTAAATGTTAAGCATCATGGCCCTGTTTGAAATACTTTACTTTGTATCACGGCAGAGTATTTTCAAAGAAATTGAAAGCAACACAGATAGACTCCGGCTCCTTGAGATTATGCACTGAATTGCACCACTTGCACATGTTTAATTTGCATCAATATACTCTGGATTCAGAATTTTCAGGAATTTCTGTTGTGACCACATCGGTTTCAGCGGGCTGTTTTATTTGTGAGTACACAATACTTTCCAATGGCAGTGTTGGAGTCTTTAGTGAGCCACCACTGACATATACCTAATCTCTCTAAATTGACAGCGAAAGACACATTAACTCAGCTTCTCATCCGTTCTGCTACACAAAAGAGTTGCCCTAGGTGAGAAGGGGGGGGGATGTGTCTTGGCAATAAACAGTAATCTACCATGTAGTGTTTTTTTTAAAAAAAGCATAATTTAATAGCTGATTGTTTCCTGGGCACAGCATAAAATTGGATGCAAACAGGAAATGTGCGACACAGGTTTCTAGCATAATTAGTAATATAGGTATACATTCAAGGTACTACAGATCTTATTTTAATGAATAGAAGGTAGATTAACCTTGGAATGAGGCATTCGATAATTTTCCTTGGGCTGAGAATGAATAAAAGCACATCAGAGAGGAACAAAAGCTCTCTTTGTTTGTGGGGCAAAGGTATGTCTCTCTTTCTGTGTACAAAGCTAAATCTGTAACCAGTTTCAATGTCACTGCTATTTATAAAAATGAAAATGTGAATCCTTCTTCGATGATGTGAATCAAAATTCGGCATCACGTCTGATGTCTAATAATAAACCATAGGTTTCAAACCAGAAATATAATTTGTAAGGTAAGTTATATCACTCTAGCATCCTCCAAGTCCATTTGCATGTGCCCTGCTTGGATGGCTATGAGATGCCAAACACATGTGCAAAACACCACAGTAGATAGAGCATGACTGGTGCTAGTGATCTAGGAAACATAACAGATAAGCAAACCCTGTTGGTTTTAATAGTATATTGAACTTAGATTTTTGATCTGCTATGGAATTGGCACCAGGGGATTGGGAGAGAAAGCTAGGGGAAGCCAGAATACTGTACCGAGAACTTTTCAAGTGTTGGCCCCAGTTAGCGGTGAAATGGCATTCGTTTTTTGGGCAGCAAAAAATATTGGTCTGGCTCTACGGATACATCAACGCACAAGTCCCTAAAACATGGATGTTATCAGCCATTTCAGGGCTTGCTGGTATCTTGGCCTGCTGTCGCAGGATTGGGAATTATCCAGAAGTCAGGGATTTGAGAGAAAATGGCTGATACAGGCTGTGTAAGCTACAAGGATACTTTGGATCCGTGTTTTCTGATATCTTGGCAGCTCAGGAAAGCACAAGATCAATTAACTCTATAATTCTGTTAATTGAAGCACAGGTAATCTGGGATTAGCTGGTAGTTGGAGCAGAGAAATCCTGTGGGGGGGGGGAATGCTTCTTCAGCAAAATCCATTTCACCTGATCTCACTCTCTCCTGCCCCCACCACTCCATTGTCTTCCTCCTATGGTCTACAAGATCCTCCTCCTTTTACTCCTATGCCCTTACATGCTTCACTTTCTATTCAGCTTCTCGGAGCTGTTCCTACTGCCTCTTTCACATTTATGTGCTTTTTAAGGCTCACATTTGCAGTTCAGGTGCTGATCTGAACCTTGGAAAACCTGAAAGGGACAAGGGGTGTGTGTGTGTGTGTGTGTGTGTTGTGCTTCCCAGTTACTCTTTCAGTTCTATTTGCTTTTCAAGGCTTGTATCAGGAGCTCATCTACTGATCTGAGCCTTAGGAGGTACACAGACTTGAAAGAGGAAGCAGGAAAAGTGATAACTTTCCAGCTTCCTCCTCCTGTTCTAAGTACTTTTCAAGGTACAGGAATGTAACCACCTTTGCTGTCTTGTGATAAGTATTCAGTGGCTTTGAGGGGACATGGGGAAATCCTAAACGGCACCAACAGTTGCAACTTTGCTTTACCCGTGTGTGTGTGTGTGTGTGTGTGTGTGTGTGTGTGTGTGTGTGTGTGTGATTTCTTAATGCTTTCTTTTTTTCTATATTAAACTGGGGGCCTTGTACAACGCCTACTTTTTTATTTTAAAAAAAGCACCCAAAAGGCAGCAGCAACAACTATGACTCATTTGGATTCTCTTTGACCTCACTATCAGATTAGTCAAGCATTCTTTATTTTATTTTTACATTTATAGAAGGGTTAATTAATGTAAATCTCAATGAGTACTACCAGTTCTTTTGTGGCATCATACCCAAGCCCCAGCATGGAGTTTCAAAATGGCAGTCCTAATTGCTCCCAACCTGGTTCTCTTGGCCAGTCTTGCAGGCCTGGCGCCCAAACAGACCAGTGCCAGTGGCAGAGCCAATTCTTCTTCTCACTCCTCACTTACTTACTTTTGGGGGGGGGGCGCGGCGGAGGAGCTCTCATCTGCAATTTCAACTTCCCTAAGCAGAACATTTCCTACAGAATAAAAAACTATCTCTTTAGATTGTCACACAACCATTAAGTTCTATTGTTCTTTTTATTGGTGACTTACAAAATAGTATGCATATAGTTTTTGGGGGGTTTTTTCCTCCCCATCCTACAGCAATTAGAATTAGGTCACCATAACTTTGTTAAAACCTTCTCGCTGATGTTAATTGGTGGTGACATTTTATCAATGTTTAAAAAATGTTCTTCTTCTTCTGAAGCCATATTTCTAATTTTGATTCTGCTTTCTTTATTGATTTTAATCTGTTATGTCTGAAAATACCTCCCAAGTGATAATCACTAAAATGCCATTTAGAAACATGTAAAGCCCAAGAGAGGGGTTTCCTTCAGAATCTATCGATAGCAGCTTTCTTGTTTCCAGTTACTCAGGGCCACATCCTGCCATCATTTTGGATTTCTTGTGGAAGCTCTATGCCTCAAACAGTGGCAGAGTGTATGGCCTTGCTTTGCCCTTGAATTGGTAGATGTGAGTGAGCAATGAACCTGAAATAAAACAAAAACAAAGAATAAGGAATAAGCAGGACATCATGTGTTTCCTTGAATCCCTCAGATTCAGTCAGTAGTGGAGGAGTGACAATCTCACTCCTCAAATCTTTATAAAGAGTGCAAGCTAGAAGCACATGGGCAACTGATTCAATCCTGCCATCTCCACATGGTATATTATCTATTTGGTATAGACAATATTGTACAATCACTGATGGCCAACTTTTGTGTGATTAGGCTCTAGCACTGATATTGCTGCACTTACATTTGACACTGGATCCACCATGCCAGGAGCTGTGATGTTTCTGTGGGCATCCAATAATAAGACTGGCATTTCGAGTATGAATGCTCTGGATGAACTGAACAGAATAATAATGCCGCCAGTAATGTCCAATGGGAGGAGGACATGGGGATATTGTAAATGTAAACAACGTTCTTCTTCCTTCTGCTGCTCCGAGGTTATTTTATTTTTTTTAAAAAATGAAAAACTGGGCCAGCGCTTACAGAATATGTTTACTGCATCAGAGAGCTGCCTTTCAAAATAAGCACATTGCCGCCAGTGTTCTCTCTTTCTCACTAATGCTGCTGTAAGGGTGGGAGATGAAATCATATGCCTGTTAAAACTATTCCCGAAATAGTGTATGAATATGTGAAGGAAACGAGTTAAAATATTGGGATGAAATGGGGGGTCACATGCAAATGTAGCAAATTAACTTTTTGAGCTGATTATGGCAAAAAGTCACGGTCACCGCATAGGTCAGCCAGCTTCTTGTTAATGAGGCCTTATTTAGGAGAGGCAACGGATTCTCTCTCTCTCTCTCCCCCCCCTTGCTTTCCCTCCAAATGAATGTTCTCTGGTTTCCTCTATTTCTGCAACTACATGCTGTTCTGTTTCTAGGGCTGTTAAATGCAGCTTAAAAACATCATTACTTTCTCAATCCCTTGAGCTGCTCTCTTAGGTATATAATTTGGGCCAAGGGAGGGTCATGTTTCACGCAATTGTATGCCATTCAAGCTTTCCTACAGTACTAGTGTGGAGTATCTCATGAATACTGCATTGTTTTAATGATGGTCTAAGTTTATCAACCAGAAATCGCTACTGCTATTTCCTTTTACAGATAATTTTGAGCTCCTTTCTATCATCCAATGCATAGTCAGAGGGCTTCTACCTGGCCATTGGGCTGGGTTCAGGAGACTGCGTTCAATTCCTTGCTCAGCCATAAAGCTCACTACTCATCCTAACTTAAACTACATCACGGAGTTGCTGGGAAAACTGCTAAAAAAATGTAAAGCTAGGCCAAAATTCTTTCAGGGAGAGCCACATTTTCCAATTCATATTGAGTTAATTGGATAAACTGAAATAGCATCTTTGCTATAAAGCTATAGAATAAACTACTAGCAAAGGGTTATGATCAATGAGATGTATTTTTAGGAAGCATAATTTCTATTATCATTAAAAATTGCCACATTTCCCCTTTCAGTTTTCTCTCCTTTATTCAAACCTCTTCTTTTCTTTTAAACTGCCATTTTAAAACCTGCCTTCTCTTTTGTTGCCCTTCCCCACCCTGACCATGTAAATCCAGGATTTTGGTGGGATGGTCTCATGATTGCCACTTTACATCACTTTACATCATTTTTCTGTACTTTGGAAGATATATAATTTTCCCTTGACAAGTCCTCAAACAACATATTTTATTTTTAACAGTGATTGAATTGGGGGCAGGATTTTCAAAACATGAAAGACTATCTAACAAGAAAGCTGGGAAGCCCTTTTGGGATAGCTCAGTTAATAGATCTGGAGATTCGTACTGCCAGGGTCATGGGTTCAAGCCCCGCCTTGAGCATTGTAGGAAGTTGGGTTAGTTGACCCTCGTGGTTCCCTTCCAACTCTACAGTCCTCTGATTCTATGGTATGTTGGCTAACTGAGGTACTGTCTTGCCAAATGCAAGGTTGTTGTTTTTTTTAAAGGGGGATTTAGAAGTAATATAAAACACAAGTGAGAGAGAAGATTAAAGATGTTTTTTCTAAACAGTAAGCAATATATACATACCAAGGAAGCACCTCAACCTGCCATCTGGAAGCCCTCAAGAAATGGTGAAGTGACTCCCTAGGTCAGGGGTCAGCAACCTTTTTCAACTGTGGGACGGTCCACCATCCCTCAGACCATGTGGTGGGCCGGACTATATTTTGGAAAAAAATAAAAATGAACAAATTCCTATGCCCCACAAATAACCCAGAGATGCATTTTAAATAAAAGCACACATTCCACTCATGTAAAAAGACCAGGCAGGCCCCACAAATAAATACAGTAAAAGGACACCCAGACCGTCTGCAGGCTGGATTGAGAAGGCGATTGGGCCGCATCTGGCCTGCGGACCTTACGTTGCCTACCCCTGCCCTGGGTAGCCTCAGGTAGCATGGCTCCACAGCCGTCAGTCCGTACATGAGCTTCTCTCAAACCCTGCCCAAAACCATCTGATTTCTAGATAGCTAGATAGCTAGCCCATGCGGCTTGCCTGAGGGACTACGTGTAGCTCACTAGCCACCTTTTTCCAATGTCTTTTCCAAAACAGTGTCCAACATCAAAGAAGGTACTCATCACTATTGCTTCCTTCCAACACATTAGGACATTAAATGCTGTTCTCATGCCGTCTAAGAGCTTAACAAAAGATGGGGAAAGGGAAGGAACAGGGGGCAGGAAGGATAACCATGTTAGATCACTAACTCCTCAAAATACAAATATCTTCCAGATAGATTGCCCATACAGCTACTAATCAGGAAGTTCCTGCTTCAGATCTCATTTCTGCTATGAATTTGCTAGGTGGGCTTAGACAAGCCACCAGCTCTTGGCTCCTCCACCTGTAGTCTGGGGGAATAATGCAATGAGTTAAGCACATGGGAAGTGCTTTGAAACAATTGTTTAAAGTGAAGTGCTTTAAACAAACATTAAATATTGCTACTATTTATTCAGTTATACAAAAGCAATAGCTCCGAGAAGCAGAAGACTAATCCAATCAATTAAGCATGGTGCTGATTTTCAAACTGCCTCCCAACCTGATCTTGACATTCTTTCACATGCAAGATCTCCTCTGCAAGTCAATATTGTTGTAAGTATGAAAGGTCATGGTCTTGGGGTCTTGATGAGGGCTAACTCTTGACCCTTTGGAAGGGACATGATACCACAGTCTGGTTTCTAATTGATTCATTGTAGTTGCATACTAATGGACTTTTTGATATTCTGTTTTAACTGGGTGGCAAGGGAAGGGATATTCTGTGCTCATGTTAATTAAAAGGAAGCCTGTAAGCAAACATTTGTCATGCCCAGGACCTCATTTCCAAAATGTGTTGGTGGGGAGGCAGTGTATGCTTTGAATTTCAAACACACTTCTGTTGAAGACTTGATGAATCAGGAAACCCTTAGGGTTAGGGACGGGGCAGAAGATTCGCTGAAATACATTTAATTCTTATATGTCCCTGTGACACTTCATTCCACTGAAAAAGCTGTTGCTGGAGTATCTGATGATTTACTGCTGGTTAAGGAACTTCCTTCTAATCTCATTTTTTCTCTTTCTCTGGAATATTTGACATGGTCAACCATGTTTTTGGTTGTTCATGTTTTTGAAACCATTGGGGGGGGTGTTTCTGTTCGCGAGGAAAATGTTGCAGTGTGGAGTACAGTCCCTGTATCAGCACCCCACCCTCCCATGTTGTTATCCCAATTTCACCTGAGCGTCCTTTATGTTGGTTCTGGTTATGTCTCCCTTGAATGACTACATCCACCTCTTCCACCACTTCCTCTTTCCCTGCTGAAATAAAACTTGGTGTGTTCTTTCTTCTCTAAAGTCCTACCTGGTGTTTCCTTCTAGCTCCTGATCATTGATCAACATTTGAAAAGCTTAGAACTGAAAGGGAGGGAGATGTAAGCAGACTGCTATATAACAGCCAAGGAAACTTGAAATCAGAGGGGATATAATTTTATTTTGTTGTAGTGAGGTGGGGGGTTGTTAAACTGACAAAAATTTCTTCCTAGAAATTGGATGAATTTGTGATTATAATAAACTTTACAATCAGGCTACAATCAGATGGGTAATGATTTTGAGAAAGGCAAAATTGACTCGGCTCTTCCCATTTGCCCAACACTGGGGGCAGTGAAATGACTCAGTCCAAATTCACTTCAAGTTGAATTTAGTGCCAACATAGGGGAGAGTCTTGCATCTTTCCTGAGTGATATTAGTGCCCTTGAATGCTTGAGTTTCCTTCAGAATGTCTCAGGCATTTTGACTGGGTAGCAACTTCTGAATTCTCCTTACACTTCATTTCATTTATTTAGCTACAATGTTCCTTTTGCTTAACGTCCCATTCAGAAAAAAATAATAATTCTTTATTTCATATTGATGTTCCCTGTTTCTCTGGTGCTTCTATCTGCCCTTCCTTGGAGTGAAGATAATACAATTGGCTGTGTCAAAATACAGATTAATTTGATTACTGTGATATAATTGTCATCACATTGCCTTTACACCTTGCAAAAAAGAAAACTCATGAGACCAATGCTCTAACGAAATGGTTGTATATATTAATATAACAATTTGGAGGAACTACAAACCAAATTAATCAAATTAACTGAATTCCGAAAGTCTGGACTTCCGGTGAAGGTGCGCTAGGGAACGGATCACGGAGAGAAGAGCTCCGGCAATTTCGGAGCTCCAAAAGCAGACAGAGTACGTTTTGGAGGGGGTTGGCGCCTAAAAACCCCTCTAAAAGAAAGGTGAGGGTACGGGTCCCCCACTGAAGTTGAGAAAAGTGGCGTAACTTTGGCAGAACTCTGCGGCGGCACCTTCTAATGGTGAAAGTCGCGGAGAGGAGCCGAACGCAAAAAGCTACATAGTGTCTGCTGCAGCGGCGCCCGAGAAACTCCATTTCTAGCAAGCACCAGAGCTCTTTGACGAGAAACATCGTAACAATACACCGACCGTGAGTGTTACAAACTTGACATAAAGACTTTATTTTTTAAAAAAAATAATTTTTATTAGATTTTTATACAAACAAGACAAACAAACAAATCATGCAATATAAAATCTGTCCCCTCAATTACCCTTCACCCGCGAGTCCACTTCTGCCACCAATAGTACCCGCGGCCGTTGAGAATCAAAGGGGTCCAGTATAAGGCTGGGTTTGACCTCCCCCTCCCCCCTCATCCCCTCCCTGCCACTGAAAGGACAGGGATGGAGGGGCTCTGGGGATTGGTTTCCCCTCAGCTGCTCCTTTAACACAAGCCTTAAACAAAACATAAACACGATACCTATATAAAAACAACAACAACAACAACAACAACAACAACAAAGAAAACAAATAAAAATTTAAAAATTCCCAATTCTTATTTTCTTCACATTATAATTGTGACTTCCTCAAATCTCTTCTTCCTGGTTTTCCTAACTTCTCTAATTGATTGTGGCGGATTTTCTACTCCAATTCCAAATCTTATTCTTATAATATTGACTTATTCCTCCTCCTTCTTCATGCTGCCCCCCCCCACAAGTCCCCTCCTGCCACAAGAGGAACTCGTGAGGCGCAGCACTTCAAAGGTTCCATTTTTGTGTCTGGGCTTCCCTCCACCCCCTCCTCTCCCCCCCCAGAGCACCTTCTGCCACCAGCTGCTTCTGAGCAAAGAGAGGGGGGAAGGCGGCCCTCCATCCAGACACTTATCTGAACACAAACATATTACTACAAATCCAAAAATTGTTTCCCAAGCCATTCTTCTACTCCCCTCCAGAAAACTAAATTTTTATATCTATTCACTCTCCTTTCTCCTCCCGATGTCTCCCCCCCCCCTGGATCAGCAGTCCTTTAACAAGCCAAGATTTCAGAAACCGTTAATCAATCACCAAAATACTTTTTAACTAAAAAATTTCACCCCACACCCGTTCTTTCCCACTTCCAAATCCAGGCCTCTGTCCCCCCCTCCCTCTGCCTTTCTTTTCCCTCAATTGCCCATGCCCAATTTTTAGTCCCTCCAGGAGCCTTCTTTTCTTGAGTCTTTAATTCATTTTGTTGTTCTTGACAGCTGTCATTTTCCTTTTCAAGTCCTTGTTGTTCTTCCTCCAAGTCACATTTTTTATAATCCACCTCAGTTTTTGCAAAATCCACTTCTTGTTCTTTGCTCTCAAATAGGCTTTCCACATTATCCTCTAGGTCCTGATCTTGAACCAAAGTCTCTGAACATGTTGGACTGGAGTGTTGCAGTGTCCTATGAATGTCCTTCAGAATCTCTAAATAGTTCAAAACTGTCTCTTGGAAGCTTGGTGAATACATTGTTTTCATTCCTTCTAACCACAGACTGGCAGGAGATTAGGAGGCAGAGTACACTGGAAATTTCCATTCACTCACACTTTCCTCCATCTTGCCTGTTCTTTCCATTGTCTTTAGTTTTCCAACAATAGAACATCTCTTAATTCCAGATACTTCTCTTTTAATATGATCTTGCAGCCGATTGAACTTTCAATGAATTTTTATGAATTTTCCTTGTCTTTTAGCAATTTTGACAGCTTTGACAGCTGTCAAATAAATTTTCCCCTTTGTGCACTTACTGTTCCTCAGGAGGTATCGGCACCGGGGTTTGTAAAGGAGTATAAAGTCTTTGTTTCTTTTGGGTGCTAAGAACAAAGTCTCTTTTTCGGCTTTGGAATGTTTAATGCGCCTCTTAATTGACCATTAGGAAGAGATCGACTCCCGTTTTTGAATCTCTCCTAATTTTCCCGATTGTTAATTTTAAAGTCCAAAAGTCCAAATGAAGATTTGACTTACTTTTTAAAAATCTTTTATTTTCTTGGGAGAATCTGCCGCTGCCCGGTAGAAGACTCGGGGCTTCGCTATGTCGGAGGTAACGATGCCGTCCAAAATGGCTCCCGCGACTCCACTCCACCGGCTCTCGGAGACTCTACTGTGTCTCCGGGCAGCAGAGGAATCGCCCAATGGAGCCTGCCGGACCTTGAGCCCTCGGGACGCCCTTCCCGAGGTTCTTTTGGGTAATCCGCGCGCCCCGCGGAATTCCCCCCCCTCCGCGATGCCAGGGACTGCGGAGATCGCAGTCCCTGCATCTTCTTTGCCGGCGTGGCAGACCGGAAGTCTTGACATAAAGACTTTAAACTTAGACCACGGGCGGGAATTTAGCCGATTCTTGTAGCAAAGCATTCCTCCAGGCTACGGGGCATGTAATACAGCCATTGGTATCCCTCTTTTCTAGGTGAGCCTTGAGTATGAACATGTGCACTCAGGTATGAACATGTGTGGTTTTCACCCAAAGCGTGCATGCCAGGCCTAGAGAGCACACCCAGTTCCTGCCAGCTGCAGGAGGAACAGGCTTATAAATCCACACTCTAATCCCATTCTTGGTTTGCCCTCAAGCCCCATGTGACCCATCCCTTTGGCAGGTGAACTCCCAAGTCATATTTGAGGAAGCAGGGTGAGGGGAAAACACACATGCATTGCGGCAGTGGGAACAACATTCTTGCTACTTTACGGGACCCTGTGAATTGTTGATAGAGTGATTCCTTTTTTTTTTTAAAGGAAGCATACCATATTATAGATACAAACATTCCTCTCTTCCCTTTTCCTGAGTTAGGGCTGAATCAAAGAGAAACATCCAACTTTTAGCTAACTGCATGGAACCAGTTTGCTTAAAGGATTGCCATGCCGCCTATATGTCTACTTGACCATTTTGATCTGTAGATATTTCACAAGTTCCATACAGTCAGCGCTGTTTTTTCAGAAAAAGAGGTGCCCGAACTCACCATGAACACCCTCCCACATTCTCTTAGAATGGCAGTGGCGCCCACTTGAGAGGTGGTGGAACTGAGTTCTGGTGAGTTCCGGCTTTTTTAAAAAAAAACAACAACCCTGCATACAATGATGTCTACTAAGCACTTCTTTATTTTGATTTCTTTTTAATATCTGCATATTTTGTCTATCTAATATTGATAATTGCTTTATATTGCTTTATGTACACTGCTAGAGTATTCTTAATTACATGGTTCCCCCCCCCATATAAACAAATAAAGCACATTTTTTTCAAAGCAATGTTTTACATACTTCTGATATATCACTAGTCTAGCTCAAAGTCATGCAGGTATGTCCTAGAACAGGCATCCCCAAACTGCGGCCCTCCAGATGTTTTGGCCTACAACTCCCACGATCCCTAGCTAACAGGACCAGTGGTTAGGGAAGATGGGAAGTGTAGTCCAAAACATCTGGAGGGCTGAAGTTTGGGGATGCCTGTCCTAGAACTTGCTTCAGCTACAAATAAAGACTTATGGGTGGGTGTGCTAACCAGTCAGTGCAGCATCATAAGAGATGGACTAACGTCCCCTGGGGCAAGTTTGGAAATAATTCCAACAAACGTCAGCTACCCAACTGGTTCTGAAATGGTATTCAGTTGTTATCTTATCTGGGTTATGTTAGAGTGGCTAAAAATAATTTGAAGAAGAAAAGAAACCACAAAAAGTAGGCAGATTAATATTTATAGCACAGTTCTATTATTTATGGATTGTGTCCTGTAGGACAAACACAGGATATGAAAGACCTGTTGTCATAGGTGGTGAGGGAGGTGCAACCTTGAGAGAAAAAGCTCCACCCTTGTACTGCATACCATCTTGGTGTGATGGCGGCAGAAACCATGTCCCAGGGCTGCAGAAAGGAAATTGGAACCAAGGTGAGTGGGTGGAAACAAGTTAGGGGTCTTCATCTTCCACCCTCTTGGAGTGCATCAGTAGGTAACATAGTGTGTTTAAGTCCATGCAATAGTGGTGCTGTAGTCTAAACCATTAAGCCTCTTGGGCTTGCTGATCAGAAGGTCAGCAGTTTGAATCCCCACAATGGAGTGAGCTCCCGTTGCTCTGTCCCAGCTCCTGCCAACCCAGCAGTTTGAAAGAACGCAAGTGAAATAGATAAATAGATACCGCTGTGGTGGAAAGGTGAATGGCATTTCTGTGAGCTCTGCTTTCCATCACTGTGTTCTGTTGTGCCAGAAGTGGTTTAGTCATGCTGGCCACATGACCCGGAAAGCTGTCTGTGGACAAACGCTGGCTTCCTTGGCCTGAAAGCGAGATGAGCGCCACAACCCCATAGTCACCTTTGCCTGGATTTAACCGCCCATGGATCCTTTGCCTTTATATATCTATATCTATCATGTATCAATCTATCAATCTGTCTATGTTTGTAGTATTTCATTATAATATACTCATTAATAATCATTAATACTGATTCACTTTACTACTGATAGTGATTAATTTTATCTTACATATGTCACTGGAATACAAAGGAATATATTACAATTACAAATGATGATGGTAGCTATAAATATTATTTACAACTAGTAAAACTGAGAGCAGGAATGATTATTTAAACACTCATGTAATTGAAACAAAACATTTATTTCAATGTTTAATGAATCATCTAACATTTGAACAGGTAGCCTACTCTTATTATTATTTTCCCTTTGTTTTTGTTTTGGTGAACCTATTGTTTAAATTGTCAAGAGATTTGCCAAGCAAGCTTAAATTCCACCGAGAACCTCATAAAGCTCTGTGGTAGATATTAAGTGGTAGATATTAAGTACCATGGGAGTGGAGAAGCTCCAAGCTGCGGCCCAACGTATCTAGTAAATGTTCCTGCTCTGACCCAAATGGCCTGCCCCTCAGGAAAGACTGGGTGGGCTGGGAATATTAGATGCTCCTCAATAGTGCATGCTTTCTCCCATCTAACTGGTTCCTCCAACCATCCAGCAGGCATAGGAGCAGAGAAAGCCAGCATACCTCTAGTAGCCCTTATTGTCAGGGTAGGGGAACTCGTGACCCTCCAGTTGTTGTTGCCCATCTTGGCCAGTGGTCAGGGAGAATGGGAGTTTCCATCCCACAACATCTGAAGGGCTACAGGTTGACCATCCTTGCATTATCCATTGTGGGTTGTATGGAGGGGTTGGTGTTGGGAAGTACCGGTAGATGTGGTCATTTATTTGCTTCCATTACCCCAGCAGGGTGTGACCCATGAGAGCAGCAAATAACCAGACTGTACAACTGTGAGGGAATAAAATCGGGCCAATTCTTTATTGACCCAGAATCGGTTCATCATTCCACAAACAGCAGTGGAGGAAGCCGCTTGGGTGCCTGGGGTGGGGCGAGCCGCCCATAGGGGCGGGGGTGCAGCACGGGGCCTCTGGAGTCTGCCTGCCTCCTCCCGCTCTGCTGCCCTACAGCTGGGGGGGGGGAGGCAGCAGGTAAACCATTTGAGTAGCACAGAGCCTGCCCAAGCCCCAGCCACCACATCTCTCCCAGGAGAGATGTGTGGCTCAGGTGAGCTGCAGGCCCTGAGGTGAGTTCCGCCCAGCATTTTGTCACCCCCTCAGTGTCCACACCGTTCCTCCACCCCTGTCCACAACCCCACATCAATGGAAAGGGTCCACTGGGTTTGAACTTCCCCAAGTTACAATGTTGATCCAGCCCAATTCTATGTCTGCCCTCAAAATACATTCTTCCATCTAGCAAAGGCAGGAGATAATAACAAAAGGGGGTGGCGGGGAACCTAACCAAGTGCCGATCAGGTTCAGGGGGTGGGATCCTTTCTGGTTCTGTCAACCAGCAACCCAAATTTGTTCTGTGAAGGCTCTAACCCAGGTAGGAAGCTTTCAAGGCAAAGTAGCCCTGAGCTCCAGGGTAAGCAGGCTTTCCTGTCCTCTTTGCAAGGACTCCTGGGACAGCTTTTTCCCATGAGCCCATTGCATGGGCAAAATACTGGGGCAAACCTTTTGCTGCAGTCTATGGGCCCCAGCTCCACTGGGCAAAGGCTCTTCATGCATATTGGGTGTGGAACAAGGATTATGACAGGAACAGGAGCTGGGAAACTCTATCTGGATATACATTGTTAATACATACACCAAGAAACCTGTTACAAGTTGGCAGGAATCTACCGTGAGCTCTCCTGTTAGGAGCTGGGGATACACTGCAACATTTTGTTGTGGATTCCCATTAGACACAGTAGTAGCAACAGGAGCTATAATGCTGCAAGTCGCTAGGCAGAATCCATAGCTGCCAAGTTCTCCCCTTTTTTAAGGGAAATTCCCTTATGCTGAATAGGCTTCCTTGCGAGAAAAGGGAAAACTTGGCAGCTATGGCAGAATCCGAACTGCTAACTGGAATTAAACCTGGCCAGCTGTCAGAACAATTTGGAATTGAACAGCTCTATCCATTCATCCCCAGTTTTAATTCAGGTTAAGATACATCAGATACCAATATTGTATTGCTTAGAGCAAGCATGCTGGACATGAGAGAAATATATCTAACAAATACTATTCTAGGTAGCACCATTTTAATAGTAATTCTAGGCAGCATATTTTTCAGTTGCTTCCCCTTATTGGGACACCAGGTCCAAAAACAAGAATTGTTAAACTTTGCATTGAATCAAACAAACTACCTGTCTTTCTTTCCCCCTTCTCCTTCAGTGTGTAAACTGCACTGAGAATGCACAATATTTCCTGAATTGCTAAGGATATTGAAAATATGACCTGTGGGATTCGGCATATTAATAATCCTAAGAAGTGGGCCAAGTATGTTAAAATAAGATTGTAGTTTTGAGAGCATATTGGATCTAATGATCATTAGTTTTGAAACATTAGAATCATGAGGGAACAATCCTGGAAGCCACACAAAGTTTCTGATGTTGCAAATCTAACTTCAAGTGATTGAAAATGCCCTGAGGAGTCTAATTAGAATTATGGATGGGGAAAAAATTATGGATGGGGAAAAAATTCTGACAACAATTTTGTTAATGCCTGCATAGATGTATTGCTTCTTTGTCTATGAGTGCCTTGATTAACCACCCGCCACTTTCATTCTTAGCTTATATATATATATGAGTTAAAATTCACTATTAAATGACCAGAATAATCAACATCTCTATAATGTCATTCCAAGGATCTACGGTATAAGCATCTCAGTGAGTATGTGACTATCTTTTATCTGAATTGCTTCACCAATATGGCCCAGATAAGTCCTGTTAGTCTGGGTCTACCCATGTAGTAGAAGGGGCCAGCACCACTTCCAGCTACAGGTGAGATACACCACGCTGGAAAATTCTCACATGTTTAGTTTCCTAAACCTCATTGCAAACAATAAGTTTACACATCAACAGGAAGGGCCGTCATGATAGCCAGCTTTTGACAATACTTGCCATTTTTAACAATAGCTGTATATATCTTCACTTTTATGCACAGTTTCTCCTAAGATATGCATTTTTGTAAACATTGGTAGGAGAACTGCATCTCAAAATATGGATTCAAAAGCTCTTTTGCTTTGCACATTGTTTTGAAAAGTGCAAAATTGATAGATCCAGCTTCAAATAAGATAAGATATCTTTATTGTCATTGTCCCCTTGCGGGAACATCGAAATTACTTGGTTGCTACATCCACACACTGAACAGATTTTCCCCCCCCCATCCCTATGACCCACTCACTTGAGTCCTTTGATTATAAATTGTCTTATTTTGTTTTATTTATCTTTTACATTGCTGTGATGTGTTCTGGTTATGTAATAATAATAAATAATAATTAATAATTAATAATACACTGCTGTCTATAGAGAGATTTCCTAGATTTCCTCTGAAAGTTGACATCACACCGGAAAATAGAGGGGTTAAGTTCCCAAAAGTCTAATAAACATGCATATTGGTTGTCAATGCAGATTGAAGTGACAGTATCCCTAGAAGGGCTTTAAGAAGATGATATTCTCTGCTGTTCAGTACATTTGTTCCTACATTTACCAAATATAAAATGGAATCTCTGTCCAGAACCATATATCTGTACCAAATATGCCCAAGAGGCAATTCATAACAGCAGAGTGTCATATTCTAAATGAACTACTAAAGGATGAAAATGTACTTTCTGTATTAAGGGCTCGGTTTCATTTCTCTGTGTGACGTCTTCATCTGGTATCTCTGAAGTCCTCCTGGGATATCCAAGAAAGGCTGGCAAAGAGCTACTGAAGTGTTGTCTGCCCAGTACTGGACTCATTGAAGAGCATCTGCTAGCTTGTAATTCAAAGTAGTCTTGAAAGGGGACTTCTCTTCCAATTGCTAATGGCTGCGGCTGCTTCTGCCTCTGCACACATAGATTTGTAATAGACTTTCCATTGCTAGCATTTGGAGAGTGGCTGCAAGTGCAGTTGCTGCTGAGTATTATCAGCTATTATAGCTCAGTTCCAAGTTGTGGCGCCACCATCGCTGGATCCAAGGAACTCAATTTCAGATCTCAGCAGGAACCAATTGATTCACAGCAGAAAAGTGATTTCCTAGTCGAAGGACCTGTTTTAATATGGGCACATTCCCCATTGGGTGTTGGAAACAGTTTTCCAACAAGCATCCTAGCAGACAAATTTGAAAAGGAGAACATTTGGGACTTTCTTGTTTTAGTCTGTGATGAGCTATAGGTGAAGGGCTCTGTGGTGTTCAGTGCCCTACCATCGCATCCACCTGCCCAGGTATAAACACTGATGGACTGGCAGAATTCTGGTACTTAGTAATGGCAGCCGTTTCAAAAAAAACCCAAGACTGTATAAAAGGGCTCTGAAGGAAGGAAGCCAAGTTACTGAGGGCAGAAGGTAGGGTAACTGCTGTGCCCCCAATTCACACTGGGGAGGGCAATAGCTCAATGGTAGAGCAATCTGCCTTGCATTATTATTATTTATTAAATATCTATACTGCCCTCCATCTGTATATCTCATGCAGGAAGTCCAGGTTCAATCAGTATCTCCTATCTGAAACCTAAAGATCAATTTTATGCCACTAGGATCACTGGATGTATCACAATCATTTAGAAATAAAGTCCAACAGTCATGCCTTCCTGTCCCGCTCATAAACCACTTCCTTTGTGTAACGTAGGCAAACACCTTAGGACAACTGTTCATAAGAATTTTCCTAGATCATGTATTTCTATCCCTAGCTGTGCTTTTTTTAAAAGTTTGTGTGTCAAGACCCCGCGGTCACCCCCTTGAGGATGAATAAAACACAAAGACACAGAATATTAGGTTAATGTTATTGGGCAAATTTTGGCCACAACTTTATTGGTTACAGAATGTGAGCGGTATTGGCTTAGGCATTGAGTAGACCAGACAATATCTGACTCCTGCCCATTGTGCAGGGAGTCTGGTAAGGGTAAACCACCAGGAGGGGGAGCCCCATCCATGCAAACCAACTTGTGCTCCCCCCTGTGCTCCCGAAGGGGTCGTGGTGTGGCCCTAGCCCCACCCCCGGCTTTGAACAAGATCCACACACCCATATTCCTTTAATGGAATACCCTTAAGCTTGGAGGGGCAGGTGATGGCCACACCTCACCTCCCCCATCATAAGATCAACCAATGCCTAACCGCCACCGTACAAAGTTGTGACAATTGCTATGAGGTAGGTGAAAACCAAATGGACCAAGCCAATTTGCCAAGTGGAAAAAATTCCAGCAGGCCCCTCAATGGCAACCAACCAAGGTCCATAGCAAAGCCAGAGAAACAAACCTGCAAATAGGGAGGGTGGGTGGGAGATTGAGGAAGTGAGCCAAGAGGAAGCCCCCTGGCTCACGTCACCACTTAAATGGGTCCCGGCCATGCCCCCCCCGCCTGCCAATTGGCTGGCTGGCTGATGACGCGGCTGGGATCCCCCAGGCAATGGGGGCCTAAGTCCCCTGCCCCCGGAGGAGAGTGGGTGGTCACGCAGTCCACTGCAACTCCTCCCCACGGCTAAGTGGAGTGGACTTCCCTTCAGTTGTCCCCCCCCCCAAGATTTCTTTTGTAATATGTAATATGTAATGGGAGGCAGGGTTATCAAGAGCTCTTTGGGGCATTCATTATACCCATCACATCCATGTATTGTAGGGCAGGTGGCAAACTTGAATAAAATACAGTGGAACCTCGGTTTACACCTACTGTACCTCTGTTTATAAACGTCTCCATTTACGAACGCCACGGACCCAGAAGTGTTTACATCCAGGTTCCACGGCATCGGATGTGTAGATCGCTTCTACGCAGCAGCAATCTGCACAGCGCGCATATGCGCAGAAGCGCTCTATCGGCGCTTCACGCACGCGCAGAAGCATGCCTTCAGGGAGTCTGAATTTGTTAAACATGACTTTCTCAGCTCCGTTAATTTTAATGGGTCTGTGCTTAATAGGATTTAGTTGGATACAACCCCATTATCACCTTGTGATGAATATTGTTTTGCCTGTTGTGTTTTGGTTCCTTCATATTGCTGTTTCTTCTCCATTCCTCATTTGCCATTTTCTCCTGACATTTTGGAAGGAGAGGTCACAGGGGAAGGTTAAGAAACTGGCATTATGTTTTCTGTTTAGTATTTTCTCCCCCCTGACATAATGAACATCTTTTCTCTCCATTGCTTTAGTCAGCAGAAGGTGGTGACTGAACCAAACAAAGTCATTAACGGTTAAAATGGCCCCTATAATTATTTTGTCAGTTGTATCAGACCTTGAATGTTAAACTATGGAAATCTTTTGGAATCATTTGATCGAGGGAATGCTAGTTTAGCCTGGTGTTTTGAAACTCCTGTTTAAACCTTTACAGAGATTGAAAGCTTCATAGGGCATTGTTTGTCAACAATCAAAACAATGGATCAGGCTACAAATGTTGTTCCTTAAGGTTTGAGCTTGATGATACCATTGGAATAGTTGCTTCATTCATGCCACACACAAAAATGTCACAACATGTTACGAAAAAAGCATGCCAAAATTGTTTCTTTTTTTAAAAAAATAATTAAATAAACAGTTTGTTGAAAGCAGGTCAATGTTGATATACTGGTTTGGCAGTGCCTGTAAAGCTGGGGTTTACCTAAATTAAATTGTGTTGCTATAAGATGGAGTAACACAATGCATTTACATAAACGATTTGGAAAAGTGTGTACAGTTCTGTTGCCTTACTTCATTTATTTTTAACATTCCTAAGCCATCCTCTTTCCAGATGTGTTCCACTGTAAAATAGTCAAAATAATATAATTTATACAGTAAGACAAGCAACAATACTATGAAGCAAAACAGAGGCCATAACACCAATTTAAAGGTAGGCAACACAATCTCAATTCCAGTCACCTTATTTAAAAAATTCAGAACGGAAACCTCTCCAATCAGAGACTCTCCTGTATTCAGTGCACATTTTAGAATTCTGTTTCTCCAGGTTTCTAATTCATTTGGGAATGTTCCATGAATGCATGTTCCTCTCCACTTCACCAGCTCTCCCTCCAACCTGTGAAGGCTCCCAAAATAGTGACAGGAGTTGGAGCTAATGGACTTGTCCTTACTGCCTACCCCACCAACACACACCAAGTGATTGAGGTTTGTTAAATTAGGCATGGTGTTCAGAAAGAAGATGGGGGGAATAATTCTACCAGAGCGGCGGCAGGATATAAGGCCACCCAATGATACTGATTAGCAGTAATTCAGGAGAGACAAAATGAAGTACTTCACCACACAGCGTTCAGCTATCCTGTGGAATTCACCTTCAAGGGGGAATTAGCTAATAACCATCCCTTCATGAATATGTCCATCATCAGGGCTGTGTTGGAGTGTGTTCCCAGTGGTTTTCTGTAGTGTGGGGAGGGATGAAATAAAAATGTACTGCCCTTGAATTAGATTTATCTTCACAGTGGGTAAAACTGAAAGCCTTTCAGATGGAGAGAGCTTAAATAAGAGGAGGAGGAGGAGGAGGAGGAGGAGGAGGAGGAGGAGGAGGAGGAGGAGGAGGAGGAGAAGAAGGAGAAGAAGAAGAAGAAGAAGAAGAAGAAGAAGAAGAAGAAGAAGAAGAAGAAGAAGAAGAAGAAGAAGAAGAAGAAGAAGAAGAAGAAGAAATGTCATATTGATGCTCCAAGTATTGGTCTGGCTGCTCTCCAACCCTTTGAAATTTGGGAAGAAATGCTCCACAGGAAGGGTTCTATATCACAATATAGCAGCTTTCCCAGGTGGCAAGCAGCTGCCCTCTGGTCAGCAATTGGTATTGCTACAGCAGTGTTTGAGAAGAGAGTGTTGGGTGATGGTCCCAAAACTCTCCTACCCATGAACCTGGTCAAGTCCTATTGCCAGAACCACTGCTTCATCTATACCAGGCTTCCTCATCCTCGGCCCTCCAGATGTTCTGAGACTACAATTCCCACCATCCCTGACCACTGGTCCTGCTAGCTAGGGATCATGGGAGTTGTAGGCCAAAAACATCTGGAGGACCGAGGTTGAGTAAGCCTGTTCTATACTATCTTTTTGTACCTTGGGTAACCAATGGGTCATTTGGCATCTCACAGGTCCTGGATGTGATCTGCAGTTGCTGAACCCTAAGTGGCACTGTGGGTTAAACCACAGAGCCTAGGGCTTGCTGATCAGAAGGTCGGCGGTTCGAATCCCTGCGACGGGGTGAGCTCCCGTTGCTCAGTCCCAGCTCCTGCCAACCTAGCAATTCGAAAGCACATCAAAGTGCAAGTAGATAAATAGGTACCGCTATAGCGGGAAAGTAAATGGCGTTTCCGTGTGCTGCTCTGGTTCGCCAGAAGTGGCTTAGTCATGGGGTTCCGGTTTCCGCCGGCAGGAATGGCGGACCTGTTTTCCATCCCTCTGACCTTCGTAAGGAATTTGGCGGTTGCTAGGGGAGTAAATGGCAACCCCCTACCCTCTCCGGGGGTTACGGAGAGGGGCCGCTGGCCCGCGATGCCCCCAGACCCACTCCGACTGTTTATGGAGTGGGGGGAGCTTGGGCTGAAAAGCACTTACGAGGGCCAGGACTCCCGGACGCTAATCTGCATGGCGGGGATTTCCATGGTTAAAGAAGATAATTAGGCTTAAATCTATGGACATACTTCAGAAGGAGGGGAAGAAGCGCTGTTTACTGCTGAGAAATCTATGCTGCTGAGGGAGAGGAGTTAAAGGCTGTATATCATCTGGAAGAAGGATTGATGGGGACGGAGCGATAAGGGAATGGAGTTTTATTTTTCTTCATATGAGTTACTTCGTACCTTCCCAGACGCGATGTCCTGGCTTGTTTGGAGTGAAAGAGAAGCAAAAGACTGTGTGAGTTGAACTTTATAAACTGTTGTTACTGAGCATAATTTTTAAAGATGTGGAGTTGCCGATGAGAAAAGCCCCCCCCCCCTAGTCGGACGGAAGGAGTCCTGGACGCGTTCGGAGGATTTATGAGCTGTGACGCACTTTGAATTGGAGCAGCGACCTGAAGCTAAGTTCAGCTATAGGGCAAGGAGATCCATTAATTTACCAAGAGTTTATGGTTTGATGTTTGGGTCTTCTTCCTGGAAAAGCTGTAAATTTTATAAAGATCGTTAATCTTCATGGCTATGAGAGAAAACGAAAGTGATTTGAGCTTTTTAAGATGGCGCTGCTTCGACGCAACAGGGAGTTTCAGACTAAGAAGATTTATGGGGAGGCTGGACTGATTAACCCACACAGGAGAAAGAACATTTGTGAAACCTCGTTTGATATTTATCTCAGCAGCTGGGAAACAATCGGTTGAAAGTGGAAAACATCTATGTGACTGTAAGGGGAAGATCTGGATTATTATGAACTTGGAGGACGATTTGAACTTTAGAAAAAAGACGGCAGTGGACGGTTGCGAGGAATCCCCAATTTCTTGAAGCATGGGAACCCAAATAAAAAATTCTTTAGACGATTTGGCATAACATTCGGTTTGATTGATATATATATGTGTATAATTTGAAATAATGAATGTGATATAATTGGTTTTAATTGGAAAATTAATAAAATATTTTTTTAAAAAAAAAAACAGAAGTGGCTTAGTCATGCTGGCCACATGACCTGGAAGCTATACGCCGGCTCCCTCGGCCAATAATGCGAGATGAGCGCCGCAACCCCAGAGTCGGTCACAACTGGACCTAATGGTCAGGGGTCCCTTTACCTTTACCTAGGGTTCAGCTTTGGTTTTAATAAGTGGTACATCATACTGTATAATGGGTCATTGCTTAAGCTTTGCTTTCCTCGCCTTCCTGTATGCGAGACAGAAGCAAATTCAGATACATCGAAAGAGGCTCATGCTCGGAAGCATAACAAATCGGTCTAGGCTTTCCATTAAGGTTGCAAGGAAATTGTATTCATCTTTATTGTGGAAGCAGTCTCAGCATATGCATTTTTTTTGCCAGTAGGAATTAATGTCGCTCAGTGCTGACAGGCATTAAGAATATAGCTGATTGTTATTTGCTCCAAAGCTGACCACAGCCGGAAGGATTAAAATCATTTCAACCTTTTAATGTATTACTCTGTTTCAGGAAAAGGAAAGGAAAATCTTGAACGTCATTGGATTTAACATCCTCCATTGATATTTCCCCTGGTAAATATATATTTATACTTAAATGCAGGCTAAGCAAGGCCTAAGAAGCCATGAATGGCTATCGTTTGATTATCTTGCTTTCATCCACCAGAGCTATTAAAAGGGCAATAATGCTAAAATGGAATATTTGGAAGCGTTTTCCCCTCCAATTGCCTTCTCTCAAAAATAAATGAATGAATGAATTCCAAGTTACGCCTGATGTCTGTCAGATAAGAGGATGATACAATGAATGGTTTTAATGCTCTGATTTTGGACTTATGGTAATCCCCTTAGAAATATAAGTAGCATTAAAAAGAAGTAGATGAAATGGGCTGTTGTTAAACATTTCGGTGGTAAGAGTGTAGCTAAACACTTGCAATAATGGACACATTTCGGATACACTGGACTAGCAGCTTCTAGATGCACCATAATAAAGCATTTAAAATAAACCTCAAGCTTTTAGTGATTTGATGCACTAAATACGTTTCTGCTCCAATTATTCCAAGTTGTGGGGGCTACACTTATTCCTAAATAGGTCTTGGACAAATACAAATGCTAGCTGATATGTACTTAAGATGATGCATTTTGTACAGCATAGTGGGCATTCAGTCCGGTTCCAGCTGAGTGAATGAATCAGTGAACTTAACACAACCTTGGTGGGGGGGAGAGATGAACAGGTAAGCTCTTTACTCCCAGAAATTTTCCATTTGCAGCTGTTTTTGTCCTTAGCAGATTGGAGTCAAGGGGCAGCATCACATATAGCATTCAGCGAGAGAGGACGAAAGATCCATAGGTATGCATTTGTATTTTGTATACAACCATAGTATCGTATTTTCAGCCAGCAGCACAAGAATCAGAGTTGCAGTCTTAAGTCTACCAACAGCTGCCCTGCATCATTATATTGATCATGTAGGAGCATCGTTGAGATGAAAAGGCATATATTAGTTATATATATCCAATTATTATTATTGTTGTTGTCGTTTAGTCGTGTCCGACTCTTCGTGACCCCATGGACCAGAGCATGCCAGGCACTCCTGTCTTGCACTGCCTCCCACAGTTTGGTCAGACTCATGTTGGTAGCTTCGAGAACACTGTCCAACCATCTCCTCCTCTGTCGTCCCCTTCTCCTTGTGCCCTCAATCTTTCACAACATCATGGGCCTTTTCCAGGGAGTCATCTCTTCTCATGAGGTGGCCAAAGTATTGGAGCCTCAGCTTCAGGATCTGTTCTTCCAGTGAGCACTCAGGGCTGATTTCCTTCAGAATGGATAGGTTTGATCTTCTTGCAGTCCATGGGACTCTCAAGAGTCTCCTCCAGCACCACAATTCAAAAGCATCAATTCTTCAGTGATCAGCCTTCTTTATGGTCTAGCTCTCACTTCCATACATCACTACTGGGAAAACCATATGTACCATATATCCAATTTTGATAAATGATGGCATTCACAGATGTCAGTTTAACAATCCCAGTCAGATTCTGTGAATATCTGAAAGCTGATCTATAAAAACCTCACTTTTGGACATACACTTCAAAATTTTGACAACAGCTCAATTCAAACATTGTGCCAGCCCCATGGTTTAAATAAGCTTAACTATGGGTCGCTGCAATGCCTGATTTTGAACCGATCTTGGTTCCTTGTCAACTGGCAAACTAGAGTGTAGAAATAATGGCTTAAAGTGGGTTGCCAAGCTATGGTTTGTGCTAATTACATTTTGATATGATCTCTGACTTGGCACTGTGGACAAAATAGATAAGTGAGTGTGAGGAGCTACAAAAGAATGTTTTCAGACTCTGTGAATGGACATTGAAATGGCATATAAAATGTATAAAATTGTTTTGCACATCACAAGTGCAAAACTGCTGCACATTGTAAAGTGTGTGGTGGTAAAATGTTGCACCTTGGGTCAAAAATCCCAGCTCCCTGTATACAGCAATCAGATCTGAACTGGGGGGGGAGGTGACTGGCCACTGATCATAAAGGGGATCTTGAGATTATGGTGAATAGTTCATTGAAAACACCTGACCCAGCTTGGTGTCAGCTGTGAGAAAACAATATTCCATTGCCATTAGGAAAAGAACACATGCAAATCTATGATGTGACCTTACTTTGGGGCTTTCCACAGCCCCCATATGTAGTGGGGTGGTGATGGATTGTATTGACTTGCAGTATCATTATTCAGCTAGCACTCTGGAATAATGCACACTTTTTTTTTTCACTGAAGAAAAATCCAACTTTTGTGAAAGATCCAGAATGGATCTTCAGTATTTTCATTTGTGCAGCATTGTTTCATGCAGAGAAGTGATATGATAACTGGAGATGATGGTACTGATTGAAAGCACTGTCCGTGATAACAGTTAGTAGCTGCCGCTGAAATTTCACCACAATAACCAGATTCACAATAGCTCAGGGATATATGTAATTCCTCTTCCAATCTCCTATACTAAGGCATCAGTATATAGCCATGGCAGGGCTATATCCCCATGTGCATACTCATGATTCCGGCATTTACTGGCTGGAGGAACATAACTACAGTGACATAACTTTCCTCAATTTAGGCATGACCCGCCATTAGTATGGAAAGGAAAACCCCACATTCCCTCTCTGATAACAGTAACTTGTGACCAAAGGTGTAGACAATCAGCTACAAATTAACTCCTACAAATGTTGGGTCAAATAGTAGCTAAACCTCCATAAATTGCTAGTGTATCAATGCCCTTGGAATGGTGTGTTCCGTTCTAGTAAAATCAGATCTAAAAAAATATTATATTGCTGGGAAGAGGACAGCCAAACGGATCAGGTGGGTGGAAAAACTGTTCCCCAACACTTGCAGAAAAGCTTATAAAGTCTTTCCTGGATTATACCACTAAAGGCTGCAAATGAGGTATTATGCATCTAAATAGCTCCCTGCAATCAATCAATCCAATCAATTAATCAATCAATATTCAATTTATTTTCTTGAATATGGGAAATTAACAGGTCAAGGTGCACGTTTTGCCTCTTGATTTTGCTCAAATGTGTGATTTATCTCTCTCTAAGTGAACAAACATTACCCATGCCTTAATTAAACACTTACCAGACATGGCTGAGCATGAATTGTTGTTCCTGCCATACTTCATTATTTGCACATTGTGTTTTTAAATCCAAATTCAAGCCTGCTCATGCCACGGAAATGTCACAGAAGGCTAACTACTGAGTCTTCTCATACAAGTATTAAAAAAGATGTCCAAACCATTTTGATTTCCGCCTCCCCTTCTATTGGGAAAGAATATGATTGATTCAGCTTAATAACTGGAATTCACTGGAGTACATCTTATGCTGATGACTGACTAAGATTGCAGTCTACAAGGCATTGCTACAATGAGCAGTAGCTGACTAGTAGCAGGTGTTGGTGGAGTCTGTCAGTGTGCCTGAGAAGGAATAGGACTTGTGAGTTGTAAAATGGTTGTTTTTTGCTTTAGAGACTTACCTGCATGGGCGCGTCAAAAGTCCACATGAAGGTTAAAAGCACAAGTGGTTGCTTTGTTCAGGCTGTTTTGTGCAAGGGGTTCAAAAATTCAGCCTATGGACCTGCCAATTAAGGGGAAACAGTACCTGAAACAAAGAGTTTACCAGCCACAATGGCCAAAAGCTTGGGAGGGAAGACTGAAAATATCATATATAGGTCAAGCTATGAAACAGGGTAGTTAGTTGAGGGGTTGAAGAGTTGTGGAGTCAGTTTTTTGAAGAAACTGAGTTGAAGAGCTGCAAAAGCGAAAAAGCTGAACCACTTTCAGGGAGCTGGAATACTGGAATGTGTTAGAGATCGCCAAGGGCACTGCAGTGGAAAGAAATCAGTGTGTGTGTGTGTGTGTGTGTGACTGTCACTGTCATACCTCACTTTTCTGCTCTTAATGTGCTTAGGGCTGGTATTTTATTTTCTATTTTCTACAGGAATATTATTTATAGGCCACCTTTCATTATGGAAAACAAAAAGGTGGCTTGTAAAACAAAACCAGTGCAATGACGTTAACAATAAAATATAAATAAGAATATCAGGAATTTCTTTTAAAAAGGGTTTTTGCTACTGCCTTGATTTCAGACACCCCAGAGAATACTGCTTCATCTTTAGCCTCCATAGACCATTTTGATTTCTCATTTTTCCAGTCAAGTTCATTTCTCCACATTTCCCCATCAGTTTGTGACCCCCCCCCACAAAAAAGTCCACTTTTTTGGTAAAGCAGTTTCCCCAAAAATAATAAAATTTTGTACGCTATTTTCATTAATATATTTGTTCCAGGTCACCCCAATTTCTGAGTGGTGTGAGATTTCAGGTGTTCCATGCATACATACTAAGGGCTTGTGTTACCTTTTGGAAATGAGGCACAACAGAGACTGTGGTGTCTTTATGATATATGGTTTATTTACACATATATACAACCTGAGTCTGAGATGAAAGGGGTTCACAGCATTAACACCCCAGAGAGTGTTTTACATCACATTTCTCTCTCTTAATCTTTCAATCTCTCAATCTCTCTGGCTTGCTGCTTTGTTTCTAGCTCACCTCACTCTTCACGCTCTGGCTTTGTCATTCTAACTATTCATGCTTTGGGGGAGGAGCCCCACCCATTGACCATCCACAGATCCACTTCCTTTCTTCGCCTTAATGGCCCATCACCCAAGCAACCACCTCACCTGGTATCTAGCCTGCCTTTTCAAAGATTTAGACAGGGGACCCAGACGGTCATCCTACCCTATCAAAACGTATAACAATGTGCATTTTTACTTTACCACATTGTATACATCTTCATGCACATTACTTGGCTCGAGGGACAAGAGCAAATTTCAAAAGATGGCTTGATTGAATTCCCTCCACCCATATCTCTCCCCTCCCCACCAGTCTCTTATCAGTCTTTCCATATACAGTAGAGTCCATAAAACCAACATTTCATTGCCATCTAGCAACAGGGGCAATGGCAACCCTGTTTTCAAAATGCTCAGGTAGGTCTTGTTGCTGAATGGCTTTAATTTTAAAGTGAAAAGGCAAATTTAAAAGCACTTGTATTTAACTGTTGACCTCATACATTTGCCCTGCCCTCAACCCCTGACTGTGACCCCTATTTTGGGCCAACTTGACATTGGTGTGTGTGTTTGTCCTCTAGTCTCTGCATTTATAATGGCTTTTTCTTTTATATATATGTATATATAACAATTTTATTGAAAGATTTTTCAAACATACTAAATGCTAAAATTCAAACTCATAAGAAAATACAAAACACAATTGTACAGAAAAGTGAAAGAGAAAAAAAGAATAGAGAAGGACTAACTAAAAAGACCCTTAGTCACATTTTTATTGTATCATATCATTTATCCACACATAACAAGGCAGACTCCCCTAGCTCTCACCTCTTCTCCCAGTCTCTCACCCTGAAACAACCTTCTTACCCTGCCTTTCTGCCAGTACCTCCAACTGTCCCCTTCCAGTGTGTGCCCGTGTGTGTGTGTGGAAACTCCTGCCTCCCTGTCTTACAATTATCTACAACAACAATTATTCAAAAAATTTAACATATGCACTGCAGAATAAACCCAGCTGGATTTAGACTCCAACCGTTTTTTGCCCTTCAGCAAGATGGCACTTTTCCTAGACTTCCTTCTGAAGCTGACCTTAAAATTTTAACCACTAAGACTCTAATATTAATCTTCTAATAATCAAAATATCAAACCTTTATTGCGTGAGCATACAGCCATAGCAAAATAAAACAATACAAAATGCCAGAGACAAGCAACAAAGCATAATTCAAGGCGATATTGCTGGCGTAATAACATTTAAATTACCCTAAGTCAATAATGCAAAGATTTAGGTGCCAGCACCAAAAATCTAATATGTGGATATATGTAAAGCATAAAATAGCCCAAATTAGGCTCGGCACATTCAGTTAAAAATGAAATACATACAATTAAAACAGGTTCAGGTCTAGGACACACTACCCTGTCAGGGTAGCCCTGAGTTTCAGAGCCTACACTATGAAGATTGCCACCCCACGTGAAATTTGGGGATTTGTGTCCACAAGAAGCGATTTCAAACAGTATTCCTTAGATGTAATGGTGGACGGGATCAAGAGGAGGAGCTTAGATCTTATTGGCTCATAAATGGGGCAATAGAAAAAGAAATGTAGGAAGTCCTCTATTTCATTCATTGTGCATGGGCATAGGCGCTGAGTGATAGGGGTCTTAGAGTAAATCCCCTGCAGGAAGTCCGTGGGTATAGAATGGAAACGGGCCATAGTAAACACTATTCTCGAATTGGGCTCCGTCAGGTCTATCAAGTAGTTGGCAAGTGATCTTACCACTTTCACTTTAGGAAACCACACAGAGTGGCGGGCTGTGGTGGACCGTGCCCGGTCCATGGCCTCGTCCCTTGTAAGAATCCAGGTCCGGATTTTATGTTGGTCCCAGGATGACAGCGTGTCGAATTCTGGGAGGGAGTAGCGTGTAATAATAGTCTCCATGCCCTTAGACCATTTATTGCTATGGGAACAAGTTAAAAAGGCTTGCCTGGCTAAGAGGGAACCTGGGGCATTTATTAATTTACAATAAAAACTAATAATTCCAGTGTGGGCTCTCGCAACAATGGAGGGGAGGTCCAGTTCTGTTCTTAACTGTGCAGCAACCGAGCCCTTGGGGAGACCCAGTATCTTTCGTGCAAATGAGTTTTGTAGAATCTCCAGCCGTTGTAGTATTTTTAAATTCCACCCCCAAATTTCAACCCCATACAGTAGAACCGTAGAACCATAATCAAAAATAGTATTTCTCCAGTTTCTATGTCCAATTTCTTATAAAGCCTTTATAATTGCTTTACCTGTAGATCCATTAGCAACTGCTCAAGCCTGATTTAGCCTCCATTATCATTTATTGTTTAGATAACTATTCAGAAGAAGAAGAATCTCTCCATTGCCTTGTTCTATGCCACTGTGAGTTGCCGCCTGGAGGACCTACCCTTACATTGTCTTTTCACCTCGCCATTATCTCAGCCGGATTCAGCAATCCATTAATCCTCCCTCCACAGCAAAGTATTCAATCATCTGCATTTATAAGTTGTTTGCTGCTCATGTAGTGTTCAGGTTAATAAAGCTGAAGGTTTGCGTGGATCATAATCTCTTCTAACATCCTCTCCTCTGGGAATGTCATTGCTCTAATTGTTTAAAATGTCCCAAATTGTTTAAAATGTTTTTTAACTTGTGTGTGGGGTTTTTTAATTAGGGGATGTAAAATATGTCTGGGAAAAGACAGGGGGACAGGACCCAACCACAGTGGTTCTGGGTAAGGGGAGGTATGATGTGGGGGTGAGGCAGGCCAGTATGGGGCACAGGGCACAGGCAGATGGCAACTGTGCCATGTGCTAGCTCTGCCTCTAACCTGGAGAATTGTGATTGTCCTATCAGCCAGCCCTTGGGTCTGTGGCTTCTGCTGTTGCATGCCAAGTCAGCCTTGAATAAGACTGCCCTCATCCACAGTTGTCTCACACTATAGTGTGACTAAAGCAATTCAGACAAACTTCAGCGTTTATTCACTGAAGCACACATGTCAATTGATTTCTCTCTGTGCTTGTCTAGGGCAGCTCCACACTATGTGACAAATGTGTGCTGTGTGCGCACACCAGAATTAGAACCAAAACGTATGTGAAACAGGTCTTAGTATGTGTTCTCTATTGTGGAGGGTCTTTAGAGTGTGGCATCAGCATACAAAATGATCAATACATGTGGAATGTGCTTTTCAACAAGCTAAGACTTGCACAATCTCTTGCCCTGTGGCCCACATCACATCTGGTTGGATATTTAACATTTGCTGAACTGTGGAGCTCATACCATTGTAATCCTGGAATTTTAAACACACTTGAAAGCCTTAGCTCCACCGGATTCTTCACGTGTACATTTTTGAATGTTGCCTATACTCCAATTGCTTCCTGCCGGAAGTATGAATTTGTGCACATAGAACAAACACATTTCTATAATGAAAGTGTAAATATCCCCCTACTGTAAACTTGATGACTGGCAACTGAATGTCTGGACTGTTGTAAACAGAATGGCTGGTATGATATGAGGTTTTATGGAAACTCTGTGTTGCATCTCCAAGAGTGCATTTGCACATGGGAGTAATCACTTTATATAGTCATTCAGTGATGAAGGCTTCAGTGACCAATGGACAATGGAAGAAGCCTTCACTCCCAATGGTTTTCATGTGAGGTGAGTACAGCAATGAGTACATCAAGAGTACACAAGGCCTGGTGTGCTGTAATAGTTATTGTATTGGTCTAGAACAGGCATAGGCAAACTCGAGCCCTCCAGATGTTTGGGACTACAATTCCCATCATCCCTAGCTAACAAGACCAGTGGTCAGGGATGATGGGAATTGTAGTCCCAAACATCTGGAGGGCTTGAGTTTGCCTATGCCTGTACTAGAATCTGAGAGACACTGGTTGAAATCCCCACTTGGTCATTAACCTCAAGGGGGTGGGAGCTTCGTAGAGTTTCTCAGTTTCAGCCTAACCCACCTCACAGGGTTGTTGTGAGGATTAACTGAGGGTTGGGAAAACCCACATACACCACAATCAACACCTTGGAAGAAAGTCAAGCTACCGTATTTTTTGCTCCATAAGACACACATGACCATAAGACGCACTTAGTTTTCAGAGGAGGAAAGGGGGAAAGCCCCATTTTTTGGGGGGGGGATCTGCTCACAGTTCTGCAGCTTCTTTTGCAAAGAGGAAAAGCCCAATTTTTTAAAGGATCAGCTCAAAGTTGTTGAGTTTACTTTGCAAAGGGAAAAGATCCTGTTCAACTCACAGTTCTGCAGCTTCTGGTAATTTAATCAGCCAGATAATCCAATCAGCCAGTCACATGTTGCAGCCTCCCTCTGCAGAACATTCAACAATGGAGGCCTGGGAAAGGGGGCGTGGCTGGGAAGGGAGCTAGCTTCCCTTATCTCCCTCCGCGCTCTCTTGCAATCAGCTGCTGAGTGGCCTCTTTTCAACATCCCTCTTTCCCTCTTGTTAGCCTTGAGCTCTTTCTAAAAAAAAAAAAAAAAGCACAATCTGCTTTTTGCCCCTGGGCAATTTGGCAATCCAGGGACCACACATTCGCTCCCTAAGACACACAGACTTCCCCTCTGATTTTTTAGGAGGAGAAATGTGCATCTTATGGAGCGAAAAATACGGTCTATTTGCAATTAAATAAACCAATGTGACTTTTTCAATTATCAAAGCCAAAACGATGCTTAACTTGGATAGGATCTTAAATTGTCACCATCTCTTTTTCTTTCTTTCTTTCTATCCTCAACCTCTTTTTGAGTTGTCTGTTTCATCCTACTCCAAAACGATCTAACAAAAGCAAACATGTTTGTTTGTTCGGCGTGAATTATGCAGCCCTATGTTAATACAAAAAGAGAAAAGGAAACCAAGCAACTGCCTTTTAAGTTGAAAAAGAAGGCTCTGCCTTGAACAGAGACCCAGACACAGCATGTGCTTAATGACGGAAGTCTGCTTTCCTCTTTAGGCACTTCTGTCAAATTATCTGATTTTCCTTTTATTGTCATGCGCCAACATGAGGTGAAGCATCTGGAAATGGCTTTTCATAACTGATGCTATGAGATGATGTTAAATCAGTTGTCCTTTGAAAACAAGCAACTTTATAATTATAGAGCTTTCAAGAACATGGCTTTCTAGAACATGGGTTCACACTAGAAAGGATCAGGCAAATGCACAAAGAATGTTTCGGTCTGGCAGATATCAACAGCCAGCCCAATGCGCCTCTTTTGGCACCTCTGAGAAGAGAATAGCTATGAGTTAGTCCCCTGTGTCTCTATTCTGCAACTGCAAAGAAGTGCAGGGCTAAAAGTTAATTTTATCTTGACCTGAATTAGAATAGGCCTGACCACCTGGTGATTTGGGTCCTGTGTTTGAGGAGTATTTTGACCATGGCTACCATTTCCCACTTACTGAGTGGCGAACGGGTATGTGTGAATATGAGTCCAAAGTTTGGCTGAACACATTTAAAAGGTAAAGGGACACCTGACCATTAGGTCCAGTCGTGACCGACTCTGGGGTTGTGGCGCTCATCTCGCATTATTGGCCGAGGGAGCCGGCGTACAGCTTCCAGGTCATGTGGCCAGCATGACAAAGCCGCTTCTGGCAAACCAGAGCAGCACACGGAAACGCCGTTTACCTTCCCGCTGTAGCGGTACCTATTTATCTACTTACACGTTGACGTGCTTTTGAACTGCTAGGTTGGCAGGAGCTGGGACCGAGCAACGGGAGCTCACCCCGTCGTGGAGATTCGAACCGCTGACCTTCTGATCGGCAAACTCTAGGCTCTGTGGTTTAACCCACAGCACCACCCGTGTCCCACATTTATGCCTCGTTTATGAAGGAATTTATCTGTGTGGCTTTACGGGTTCTCCACACCCAATGATTCCATGCACCATTTATGTGACTCATGAAAATGTTTATAGTGAAATATGCATAGACTAGCAGACAAAACACTCATAGAATTAATAAACAAGAGTAGAAAAGTCTCATGAATGATTGAGACATATAATCTGTTCTACAAGGAACACAGATTTGTAAACTGGTTTTCAAAAGGTAAAACATCCTTTTTAATATGGATGCATTGAATTTTTAAAGCACTGGTGAAATATTTATTGTGTGACATTAAAAGAAATCCACAAATGTTTTTAGTGATGGGCAAAAATGTTCTTTAAAGAACATTGGCAAAGACAGGAATATAGTTGGCTTAGCCCCTCAGTAGGTTTTTTCAGTGTTGTATATGCAGTTGGTGTACAATGCGCTGAAAATGTTTTATGTGTGTTTGCATCAAATGTAGTTGCACAAGTGTCATGGGGTGTCTGTGGAATCACTGGTAATTCAGTTCTGTCCCCTCTTTGTCTACACAATGGTGTGACCCTACAGAGGTATTCACCAGTACAAGAAACGAATTCTGGTGAATCTCAAGGCAAAGTATGGACAAGCCTGTCATCAGTTTCTCCTTCCTAGCAGCCTCTTCAGCCTTTAGTGACTGAATATAATTTGGACTTCAATCTGAATTGAGATGCACTAAAAGCACATTACACAGTGCCAATCCCTGGGTTTGACAGAGATCTACAGTTAACTCTAGCTCCCTAATGAGGATTCGAACACCACACATTTCTTTGTAAACACAAGTTTGCTACTGTGCATTTTGAAGTGTGCACTTTAAGCAACTTCAAAAACTAGAAACAAAATAGAAAAATGTGCAGAGGGCTTGAGTGACTGCACAACCTTCATATTCAGGGAGCAATACATACCAACGATTAGCAGATGATAGATTGGGCGTGTCCTGTGGAAAAATTAGGTGTGGTAGACATTTCAAAAATAATAATACACAATACTCGGGGCTGGGCCAAGACGTTTTACTGTTGAGGGAGAACATCAAATTATGTGACCATGGGCGTAGGCAGGGGGGGCAGGAGGGGGCAATTGCCTCCCCCTAGAAGCAGGGCCACTGGCCAGCCTGCCCCACTGCCCGCCCGGTGCCGTCTCCCTTCTCCCTGGCTGGCTGTGGGGCGGGCGGCGGGAAAGCACCAGAGCCGCGCAAAGCGTTTGGCTGGCTTTCCCTCCCTCCGCCCCACAGCCAGCAAGGGAGAAGGGAGACGTCCCTTCTAGCCGGCTGGCTGTGGGGCGGGCGGAGGGAAAGCCAGGCAACCGCTTTGCGCGGCTCTGGGGCTTTCCCTCCACCTGCCCCAGCGATTGCAGAGGGGGAGGAGGGGATCGGAGCAGCCCGATTTCGGGCTGATCCTGGCTCCCCCTCGTCCCTTCCAATCGTGGAGGGGGAGGAGGGAGTCCGAGCAGCCCGATTTTGGGCTGATCCTGTCTCCCCCTCGTCCGTTCCTATCGCGGAGGGGGAGGAGGGAGTCGGAGCAGCCCGATTTCGGGCTGATCCTGGCTCCCCCTCGTCCCTTCCAATCATGGAGGGGGAGGAGGGAGTCAGAGCAGCCCGATTTCGGGCTGATCCTGGCTCCCCCTCGTCCCTTCCGATCGCGGAGGGGGAGGAGGGAGTCGGAGCAGCCCGATTTCGGGCTGCTCCGATGTGGCCCCGCCCCTTGGCCCCGCCCCTTGCTCCCCCTTGCCCCCCCTGATTTTCATCCTGGCTACGCCCCTGTATGTGACTGCAAAGTGAAGGTTCATAGTATCCAAGGGTGGCCAAGTTTATTTTGGCTCCTGGAGCAGAAAATCCCACAATTGCCTCTCCTTGGAAGCCAAAATTCAGTAATATTAATAATAAATAACAATAATATGCTCTGCCCTTTCATACCAACCGGAATTCAGCTGCTAGAACCAGTCGGCTCACTCTTTCTAATAGTAGGGCTGGCCCTTCATAGTTTATAAATCTCCGCATCTCATTTTAAACCATCAGACCAGCCACAGGAGGGTGAGTAGTTTTGTTGTGTTGAAGGCAGCCCTCACCACCTGTATTCCCTGGAGAGGGGTTGGGTTTATTGGGCTGCAGCTATTTGTGCTGTCTTGGGGAGGGGGTGTTGTGTAGCCTGCATTTTTTAGTTATAAATTACAACCTTATTTATTGAAACCTCTAATCATCCAGAAATGCCGTCTGTTGCCCCTGAAGCATTAAAAAAATGTTCACAATGAAAAGTATGAAAACTGCAATTGTTAAGTGCAAACTTACAGCCAGCTGTCTGTGAAAAATGAATATAAACAGCAAAGCACTTTATTCTATTTTTAAAAATATTATTCTTGGGGGGGGGTGAGCTTTGTAGTTTCAAAAGTGAAGCTAAAAGTCAACTTCTCCAAACTTTGTAAAACAATTAGCTGGTTGGCTAGCCTACTGAAAAAAGAAAGCCTTGCTAGGATAGCTGAGAACTACTCAGGAGAGCTAGAATTTCACTTTCTGGATGAAGCACAACCCTGTGTTTGATTAGAAATGGTTGGTTAGTTATCTGTTGGTTGAGACACCCATGGATTATTCAGTTCATTAGCTTGACAACTTCTGAAAAGCTCCTGCCTCATCTTTTCTATATCAATTAAGTGGGACATTTAGCATGTATGTATGCATTATGTCCTAGGGAGCTGGGGTATTGCATGTAGGAACGCTCTGTACATGGAGCATCATTTGAAGACCATTCAGAAATTAAACCTGCGGAGAAGCCTGCTGCTCTGCTGTTGGCGCAGCTTCTTATTTTGAGCCTGTGACTGTTTCTTTAATCTGTATTGGATCACAGAATGTTCTGGGCCCAATTCAAAGTGCTCATTGTTATTTTTTAAAGCTGCTTAATTCTACATCATTTCATCTATTAAGACCTTTTGGTGGGGCATAGGCTGGTCTGCATCCCAGCACTCTCTGCAGTGTGCTCAGTGACTATGTGGGACAGAGGCTTGTTAGTGGTGGCACCTAAGCTCTGGAATTCCCACCCTTTATCCCAAGGGTGGGGAGCCTCAGGTCTGGGGCATCAAATGAAACTCCCTATGCCTGTCTATGTACCCCTTAGGGCACTCCCCAGGTCACATCCCTCTCTATCCTGCTTCTCACCTACATTGGCGCGCAACGAAAAGACTTCCGGGGTTGTCGACTTCGAAAGTCGAAGCATTCGTATGTCGAAGTACCACTGTATACAAAAGCAAAATTCATGCATTCCTCCGTGAATCTTTGCCTCTGTCTCCATTTGTCCTCACAGGCTTTCCCAGAGGGGAATGTGGCCTTTGGACTGTAAACCTTTCCTCACTTTGCTTTATTCTGCTTCCTACGTACCTCCTAGGCTTTGGAAATATTGTTAAACTTTTCTTTCTTTTTTGTATATGTTGCAACATTTTTTAAACTCATTTTTTGGGTTTTTTAATTTGATTTAATTGTTGTTTTCTCATGATCTTGAACTGCATTGGGAGCACTGCATGTGAGGCTCCCATATGCCCCCTAATTGTTTATTATTCCCTGTGTTATAATATGTCTTGTTATTTCTATAAAACACTCTAAGTTTGGGGAAAGTAGGGCAAGAGACGTGGAACAGCTGACATCAGTATCAGGACATCTCTCTCTCTCTCTCTCTCTCTCTCTCTCTCTCTCTCTCTCTCTCTCTCTCTCTCTCTCTCTCTCTCTCTCAAACTCAGATGGTTCATTTCCATCACAAACTGAGAACCTTAAGATACAAATGTGCACTATGACAAATATTAAGCTATCACAAAGAATAGCAGCTCTATGTCTCCTTTGTTCCTTAATTTCTGGAGATACTTGGCATATCACATGATGCCATGTCATTGTTGTTGTTTGGTCATTTAGTCGTGTCCGACTCTTCGTGACCCCATGGACCAGAGCACGCCAGGCACTTCGGTCTTCCACTGCCTCCTGCAGTTTGGTTAAATTCATGTTCGTAGCTTCAAGAACACTGTCCAACCATCTAGTCCTCTGTTGTCCCCTTCTCCTTGTGCCCTCCATCTTTCTCAACATCAGGGTCTTTTCCAGGGAGTCTTCTCTTTTCACGAGGTTGCCAAAGTATTGGAGCCTCAGCTTCACGATCTGTCCTTCTACTGAGGAATCAGGGCTGATTTCCTTCAGAATGGATAGGTTTGATCTTCTTGCAGTCCACGGGACCCTCAAGAGTCTCCTCCAGCACCATAATTCAAAAGCACCAGTCCTTCGGCAATCAGCCTTCTTTATGGTCCAGCTCTCATTTCCATACACCACTACTGGGAAAACCATAGCTTTAACTATATGGACCTTTGTTGGCAAGGTGATGTCTCTGCTTTTTTAAGATGCCATGTCATTAAGAGTGTTCAACTTTGCTTTAATTGGCTGCTACATGCCAAGATGGAGCCCGTACATCCAGCGATGGAGAAGCAGCTCTATAAAAAAAAATCTGGTTTAGTGGCAACTCACACCTGCTCTTCTCTATAGCTCCATTTCAATGTAGCCATGCACAAAGTATTTTTTGGAAATGAATCAATACACAGAATTTATATTCTGAGTTGTTTCCCTGAAATACTACATTTTAAGTGAGGTTTTATAAGATCCGGAATGAAATGAAGAGAAAAGGATTCCTTGAAGCTTGACCTATGCCAGATTATAAAGAAATACCCAAATAATCATTGACCCTTTATTATTCTCTAAATCACCTGTCCCTTGACTGAAATAATTTTCTTTTAGAGAAAAGAATTATCATTCAAGCCCTCCTGCTTTCCATACTGTTTACTCTGAACAACCAAAGAGTAGGTGGTCTACATAATACAGTTTCTTAGGCTTTCTGAATGAGATTGGAATTGGAATTGATGTACTTTATACCTCATTTTATAAGACAGGAAGAATGCAGAACATTTCCTTTCCAACTCTAATAATGTCTAGCAAATCTTTCTCAGCATGATATGTGTGTGTATGTGCTCATGCATAAAATGTGCTGTGTCTCTGCTTACTGGTGCTTTGAATATGCCTCACAAATAGGTGACTGACATGTTCTATGATTTCAGATTTTTAAAGGAAGGCAACCCTTTATTATGACTACATATAGGCTGGGGTGAGTGATCAGCAGAGAAGCTGTGCTCTCAGTAATAACTCGACAGAAATGGTTGTTGCTTCAACCACATCTTGTATGCAAAGAAAGTGAGAGAACTCTGTGCTGGGCAAACTATTGGGTACAGTGCACTGCTCTGATTCAGAAATGACCCACCAAACATGAGCTAATCTGATCCTAACAAGGGCGTAGCCAGGATCAAAACTAGGGGGGGGGGGCAAGCCATGATCATTCAGGGGCGGGGCCACAAAGTGGGAACGTGGGCGGGGCTACAGGGCCAGCTGGCCTGACGACATCGTGGTGGCGGCAGCGGCGGCAGCGGCCACCTTGTGCTTCTGGGGCTGGCAACGGCGGCGGCTACCCTGCTTGGCTGGAGAGGACGGGAGGGTCGGGCAGGCAAGAGGGGATGACAGGGTGGGCGAGGGCAAGGCAAGGCACGGCCGCAGTCACGACGGCTCCGAGGCGTTGCTGCATATCAGCATAATATTTCAACCATGTTGTGGGTTAAAGCCCCACCTTAGGAAAAAATTCCTGCATTGCAGGGGGTTGGACTAGATGACCCTTGTGGTCCCTTCCGACTACAATTCTATGATTCTATTGATATATTGCCATAGCATATGCATCATTCTGCTTTCTTGAATTGTCCTACTCCTAGGCATAGCAGCCAAATCCTAGAGGCCTAGGTGCCTCTCCCCCCCTCCCAATTACTGGTAAATACCGTATTTGAAAGAGTCACCCCCCCATTTTGATGGGCTTTCTATGTGGGGCTTATCTGCCCCCCCCCAGTATTTTATTAAGGATGGAAGAGGGAGGGAAGGAAGGAATAATAGAGAGAGGGATACCTCATATTTGTGGGTGCCTCTGGGTGATGCTGTGAAGCTGGAACTCTGCAGCAAGAGGATGGGAGGGTCGGGCAGGGGAGAGGGGGTGGCAGGGCAGGCGAGGGCGAGGCAAGACAGGGCCGCAGTCTCGATGGCTCCGAGGCGTTGCTGCATATCAGCATAATATTTCAACCATGTTGTGGGTTCAAGCCCCACATTGGGGAAAAATTCCTGCATTGCAGGGGGTTGGACTAGATGACCCTTGTGGTCCCTTCCGACTACAATTCCATGATTCTATTGATATATTACCATAGCATATGCATGATTCTGCTTTCTTGAATTGTCCTAGGCATAGCAGCCAACTCCTAGAGGCCTAGGTGCCTCCCCCCAAAAAAAGAAATTACTGGTAAATACTGTATTTTAAAGAGTCCTTCCCCCCCCCCATGTTGATGGGCTTTCTATGTGGGGCTTATCTGCCCCCCCCAGTATTTTATTGAGGATGGAAGAGGGAGGAAAGGAAGGAAGAAATAGAGAGAGGGATAACTCACATTTGTGGGTGCCTCTGGGTGACGCTGTGATGCTAGAACTCTGCAGCAAGAGGAAGATACCGGTACACCTGTACAGGAGCCTTGTAAGCAGCTTTCTCTCTGCTTGATTTACAGCAGGCACGTCCAACAGGTAGATTGTGATCTACCAGTAGATCACTGGATGTCTGTGGTAGATCACTGCTAGATCACTGGCACCCCTAAAAAAAGCTCACCCAAATTTTTCCTCCTCCCTAAAAAAAGCTGAACTATGACCTGAAGCCCTAAGCAAAAATGGGCCTCCCTCCCTCCTAAAAGAAGCTCAACAAGTTTGACCTAAACCCCCCAAAACAGGGCTTCCCTTCCTTAAAAAAACTCAACAGCTTTGACCTGAACCCCCCAAAAGGGGGTAGATCACTCCCAGTTTTTAACTCTGTGAGTAGATCAGAGTCTCTTGGGAGGTGGCCACCCCTGATTTACAGTATACAGATGCAGGAGGAGGGGCAGACTGGAACACCAATGCTTTTTATAAACATCACTGTGTCTATCAAAGCTACAGCCCCCCCCTTCTTATTCACTTCCTTTTAGCCTTGCAGGGCCACCTTAGTCAAATTGAATCCTCTGCACCCTCATTAAATCGCCAATAGAACTGTTAATGCAATCCCTGAATGCCCATTAACAACTCCCACTGAATAACAATAGGGTGAATAGGGTGGACCTTGCCTGAAGGGATATTCTGCTCCATTGTCTTAACTGCTTAAGTACTGGTAGCCACTTTGCTTTATTTATTTGATGTGTTTTTGTTACAGCTGTGTTCCCGCCCCCAGCAAGTGGAGAGCTGCTCTTGCTAAAGCAAAGCCCTTTCCACTTCAGTTTTTGGAGGGGCAAAGTATTGGTTATGGTCTGTAAAATACAATAATTTTTTGCTTCTAGGGGGGGGGCAGCTGCCCCCTCCTGCCCCCCCCCCTGTCTACACCCATGGATCCTAATACATATGGTTTGGGCCCAATGCAGTTCATTTTAAGGTTGGGCCCTTCCTGAACTCTAGAACTTTCAGTTTTCCCAGTGATGTCACAGAAAACTGTCAGTTTGCATTTCTTAGTACAGAAAATATTGACCTGGTGTGTAGAGTTCTTTCCTATTCTGATTAGTTCAAGAGGGTTCTAGAAGGGTTCTTCTCCTGGTGAAAGGTTTTCTTTCTATGTGAAGGAAACAGGCAGAAGGTTTTCGTTTGGGTTATTTCTGCTGGGAAGCTGAGTACAGTGGTACCTCGCAAGACGAAATTAATTCATTCCGCAAGTCATTTCATATTGCGAATATTTCGTCTTGCGAGGCATGGTTTCCCATAGGAATGCATCGAAATTTAATTAATGCGTTCCTATTTGTCTTGCCTCCACACACACACTCAGTACACTGTACAGTACTGTACCCGCTTCTCAGCTGATCAGCAGCAGCGCTGAGAGGGCCGATCCCAGCCCGGCCCTAGGGCGAGCAAGAGAAAGCGTGCGGTGGCGGCGGCGCTGAGGGGGCTGATCCCAGGCCGGCCCTAGGGCGAGCAAGAGAAAGTGCGTGGCGCTGGTGGCGCTGAGGGGGCTGATTCCAGGCCGACAACGGCAGCGGGTGGCAGTGGATCCCCGAGGGCGAGCATGGCATGGCAGTGAGGGCAAGGGACTTTACTGCAATGCGTCCCTATTCGCCTTGCGAAGCACAGCCATATAAAACTTCGTTTTGCGAGACGCCTCGCGCAACGCAAAACACTGTCGTCTTGTGAGTTTTTCGTTGCATGAGGCATTCGTCTTGCGGGGTACCACTGTACAGCTAGTTTAAACTGATTTTGTTCTTTCTGTCACGGTCATACTGACTATAATAGTAAGACCAGGAGGAGCCTGGGTCTCACTCGCTTTCTCTTCTATCTCTCTTTGTCCTGGTGTTCTGTTCTGTGTGCTTAGTGTTAAGATTTAGTCTTATTATAAGTTTTGAAAGTTTTATTGTTAAGTGCTGCAACTGGATTTTTATGGACTGTGCCAATCCTGAATATTTTGGATTTGTGACCATTGTGCTCATTTGCCTTCAGTGGCAAGTAAAGCTCTGCTGGATGAAGTACATTTGCCTCTGGTCTATTTTTTGGGGAACTCTGCTATGTGTTTAGGTTTTTCCCTCCTCCGGCGATGGTGAGAATGCTCAAACTCCTAATAAGGCATAACATTTGTAGGGTCAATATCTTGGCCAGTTGGATTTCTGAGAATTATTTGGTCCTGCTTTTTACTGAATGGCTGGTCCATTCTCATTGTCTGGTTGTGATTGTGGTTTGGCACCCTCCCCAGTTAAATTACGAGGCTAGATGTTTTGCCTAAAATTGAACTGACTTTTGAAGCCAAAAGAGCTGAAATTTAAATGCTTTGATTTATCTTAAGTTATGGATGACAACTGATGTTATTTAAGCATTCTTTCAAATCTTTTGATCGCTGCGCACCTAATATAGCCTATATTACATTAGAAATGTGTGGATTTTAGTTCCAAACACCCTGCAAATACTTATAAATTGGGGCGGGGGGGGGGGAGACCATACATTCTCAATAATATAATAACTTTGCAATGATAGTAGGACTGAAGCAGTCATAAAATAAATTGAAAGTTAATGTTTTAAGGACAAATTAATCAAGAGGATGACTGAAATAAAGCTATTAAAACATGTTAAATACCCAAATGCATCTTTAGTTAGATTTTTAAAAAAGTTTTAAAGTTGTATTTTAACTACTTTTGCTTAATAGCTCAGATAATGGACTCCATTTTATAATCTGTTGTAGCATATGAAAATAAAACTATTAGGAAACCAATTGATATGATCATCAGGAAACTTTAAAATGGTTGTTACAGAGCAAGAAGCATTCTGTGTTTGAGAATGTGAATTTTATAATATGCTGTATCTTCATGTTTGAATACTCACACAGTTTAATTATCCTGTGTTCAGCTGTTGGCTAGATCAGCTTGAGTATGGGATTCAAAAAGTGAATGGTGAAACATATTTGGCTGTGAACGGGGGTAAGATTTATTTGTTTCAGCCGGAAAGAAATTTGAATACTATGATCCACAGTTCTGTGCATGTGCACATTCATAACCATCGAAAAGAACCTGTCTTTGCATGCAAAAGGATGTTCATGAAACAGACAGGAAAATTAGGGATAGTATTTAAGGAATAGGGCAACTAGGGATGTTGCCAAGTTCACCTGAGCCCTGCTAAGGAACAAGCATAAGTGAAGTCAGTGTCAAAAGTCACACTTTAAAAAGCTCCCAAATTCTTTTCCAACTCAGATTTTTGCACACCACCACCAAAGGGATGCGTCTGCACACAATCCACCTTCTGATTTTGTTTCTTTGCTTCCACCTACCATTTTGCCAAGATGGCTGAGGGTATTTTTTTTCTGATCCTACAGACTGGAAAAAATACCTAAACATGACCACTGCAGAAGAGATTCAGAGAGCTAATCGATCTTTTGGGGAAGCGTCAGGAGAATACTGTATACACATTGAAGTTCCTGAATTGGAATAGATAGCTAGATTTTAATTAAATAAAGGGTGGTGGGATTCGGTGATTGGCTGATATGAGTGGTAAACCTGTTGATGACCAGGTCTCTCCATGGTTTTAAGCTTGGTAATGAGTTGCATTTCAGAAAAATTTGCAGAAAAATTTCAGAAACAGACTGGAAAGAGTTAGATTCTTATCCCATTATACATGATAAAGCTTTCTTTAACACCTCACCCCTTGCTTTTTCCTGCAAGACCAATTGCAGTCGTTAACAGTCGTTAACAGTCATCAACAGGTTTACCACTCCTATCAGCCAATCACCCATTCCCACCACCCTTTGAGTAATACCCCTCCCCACCCTCTGACTATACATAAGGGTCTGGTGACTTCTGTTTCAGTGTATCTGAAGAAGTGTGCATGCACATGAAAGCTCATACTTATGACAAACTTATTTGGTCTCTAAGGTGCTACTGGAAGGAATATTGTTGTTGTTGTTGTTGTTGTTGTTGTTATTATTATTATTATTATTATTATTATTATTATTATTATTTTGTTTTGACTACGTCAGACCAACACGGCTACCTACCTGTAACTAGATTTTAATCATTTGTGTTAGGGAAAGTTACTTCACTTTAGCCAGCCCTGTGTATCTCTATGCTATCTCTATGTCTGAATTCTTTTCTGTAGTAACATGTTTGACCTTAAATCACTGTGTGTGGTTTAATTGTTGTTGCTCATGAGAAGAGAAGACTTCCCTGGAAAAGACCCTAATGTTTGGAAAAATTGAGGGCACAAGGAGAAGGGAACGACAGAGGACGAGATGGTTGGGCAGTGTTCTCGAAGCTACGAACATGACTTTGACCAAACTGCGGGAGGCAGTGGAAGACAGGAGTGCCTGGCGTGCTATGGTCCATGGGGTCACGAAGAGTCGGACACGACTAAACGACTAAACAACAACAACAAAATCTTGCAATTGCCAGGCAAATGTGGATTTATTTATTGATTTTTTTAAAAAAAAATGTTTAGGCTGTGAGTCTTTCAGGTTAACCTTAACAAGCTAACCTGAAAAGTTGTCTCCTCTGCAGGGGTAACTGAGTGTCTGAGAAGCTAAGCCTTCTGTCTTGGAGATGGAAGAGGAGATAAAATGAATCTGAGGGTCAAATGAATGCACTCCATATTCTTCAACATAATCACTTATGACCTTGAATGACCATGCAGTGCTCAAATGACATTTGTGGTCTTGTGCATGCTCCATTTAAAACCTAGAAGCAGAGAAAATTATCATGGGCACTGACCACTTTTTATCAACCTAGCATGCTCCTGAGTCACACTTTCTTAGAGTAAAGCAGGCGTACTTTGTATTCATTATTTATATCTTATTGATTTTTTTTTTTAAAAGAAAACATCTTCCTATGCTTAAGTGCTTACTACTTCTTTCCTTCCCTCAAGCAACTGAAAGCAAATTAAAAGAGGTAATGGAACTTAGGCTGGACGACTGTGCTCCTTTGTACTAAATAATATATTTGGAGACAGGGTGATGTTTGCTCCACCCCCTTCTCTCTCGTGTGTGTGTGGTTGTGTGTGTGTGTAGTGGTTAAGAGTGGTAGACTCGTAATCTGGGGAGCCGGGTTCGTGTCTCCGCTCCTCCACATGCAGCTGCTGGGTGACCTTGGGCTAGTCACACTTCTCTGAAGTCTCTCAGCCTCACTCACCTCACAGAGTGTCTGATGTGGGGGAGGAAGGGAAAGGAGAATGTTAGCCGCTTTGAGACTCCTTCGGGTAGTGATAAAGCGGGATATCAAATCCAAACTCTTCTTCTTCTTCTTCTTCCTAATATTTAGGTAGGATCTTTAACTTTCACTTATCTGAGATGTGGAATTATAAACCTTTCTTCAGATATACTAAACCTTTTTTTAAAAAAATATTTTATAAAAGTACAAAATTATAAGTGAACAGAGTAAGACACACACACAAAAGAACAAACAAGAAATAGTACCCATGTAGAAAACAAAACAGAAAAAGATATTGTGTGCAGTACAAAAAAGGAAAAACAAACAAACCTTGTTATAGTAGTTAACCAGACTTTAATTTAATATGGTATTTATACAAAAACTTAAGTCAGGGGAACTTTTGGCCTTGCTTGTCTACGGGAAAGTGAGTTACTCTTTTATGGCTTTTAGTTAATAGTTTTATTATTAAAAAAGAAAAAAAAGATCACATTTGCAACTACCCATATGTGTCCTGAATCAAGCAAGAAATATCCCTACTCCGTCTGTGAAATGAAGCAGGGGGGTGGAGGCTAATTACTTGTGGTCAGTGCTTTTTTCTGGGGGGATGCAGGGGTACCCATACCCCTAGACATTTTGTGAATCTAAGTTTGGCCTCATGGAGGGGTAGTATTTCAGCATCAGTAGGAAAATGAGAGTACCCCTAAACATTTTTTTTAAAGAAAAGAAGCAAGATCTTTCAAAATCAACCCAACTATACAATAGAGCAATATGTGCAGTATACTACAGTGGTACCTTGGAAGTCAAACGGAATCTGTTCCGGAAGTCCATTCGACTTCCAAAATGTTTGTAAACCAAAGTGTGGCTTCTGATTGGCTGCAGGAAACTCACCTTTCCCTATGACTATTAATAATTCTGCAGCCCTGTCTTGACTTCCAATATGGCGCATTTCCAAATTAAAACTGCGACACTGCTCCCACAAAGATTCCAGGAAACCGTCCAAGGTTTTTTAACAAGATTCCGGCGGCTAATGAGATCCTGCTTCTGTCTGATGTCAACAAATTGGAGAATCTTTTATTCTCTTCCAAGCAAATCAAAGATCAAAAGCCTTAATTATATAATACTTTCATTTCCACACAGTTTATAATTTTAAAGCCATATTATGTCAACGAATACCAAACTTTCCAGTCTCATTTGTTAAAGATAATGTAAACGGTTCTTCTGGATTTGTCCCCCCCCCCACAAAGTAATATAATGAAGCAAAGTATAATAATAAGAAAGGCTCACCCCCCCCCTTTCTGTTTTGTTCCAACATACCAACTTAGATATTAATCCTTCTTCCACTCAGTCTTTTTTGGCACATCTGTGGCTGTATTGTTTAGCAGAGTAATTCCTCCCTCCTTGCTCGAAGCATGTCCAAAACTTAAAACCAATTTTTCATCTTAAAAAATGGAACTTGATTTGCTCGTGGAGACAGTGTTCAGGAGAGCCAGACTCTCTCGGGGGCTTTCAATCCAGTGCCCCCCAGCCCCTCCTTCCTTCCGAATTTGGGGCTGGGTTGTTGGGCATCCACGGATGAGACTGTGTCTTCCCGTACCCCCCCCCCCCAGGAAGATTTAGGAGGCTGATTACTCCTATTTCAGCCTCTAATTACCCCGTGAGAGCCGGAGCGATGGAATTTTCAGCCATCTCCCATAGCGCCTCATTTTACTGATGTAGAAATATTGAATGATCTCCAACACGGGCTGAAATAACCTAACTCCATGGGAGTTTTGCACATCACAGGGAAATTGAATGAAATACATTTGGAAGAAAGTTAATGCAGGATAGATTTAGTCAGTGCTTTTTTTTTCTTAAAAAAATGTTTAGGGGTACTCTCATTTTGACTCAAGAAAATCACCAGGAAAGGAAATGAAGCCACCATTGGAGGTGGTAACAACAAAACTGACCAATCACTGTGCTAAATTCCAACTCCTACTTCACACATTAAGCGCTCGCTTAATGGAAACACCGTGACAGGAAATGAGGCCTGACGATTCACTGTGCTAAAAAGTTCAAAATTTTTAGTTTCCTCTCCTATTAGATGCACAAAATGTTTAGGGATATGTGTATCCCTGCGTACCCTCAGGGGAAAAAAAGCCTCTGGATTTAGTCTTTAATAAGAATGAGTGAAGCTTCCTTTTTTCCTTTCTGTTTCATAACTGTTTCCAAGATTACCTTTTCCAAACTCTCAACTCCCATCTGTTGTAGACCTGGGGTGAATTTCTTTTAAGCTTCATGAAATATGTATCAGCATACATGTTCCTCCAATGTGTGCTTTCTCAGTTAGACGTGCATGTTTCCTGTAAGATTTCCTGCTGTTTTCTTAAGAAGGACAGAGGGATTCTGCACTGAGGATTTTGTACGTTTCTTTGTTTTATGCAGTTCCATAAAATAAATAACTCCATTTGCCATCCAAAGTAATATTTGTTGGAGAAGATTGTTCCATCACAATTTTCTCCATTTCTAATTATCAGAGCAAGATTGTAGCAACTGTGGTGCCATCTTGGAGCTTTGAATAGCCCTATGATTCCCCTTTTTGTATACATCCATATACATTTTCCATCCATAATTCAGACTAAGCCTAAGAATAAACAGATACATAAGAGAAAACAAAACTACATAGCCACTAAATATATTTCCCACCACCCGTACCCCATATTTAAAAGGTAAAGGGACCCCTGACAGTTAAATCGAGTTGCAAACGACTCTGGGGTTGCAGTGCTCATCTCACTTTACTGGCCGAGGGAGCCGACGTTTGTCCGCAGACAGTTTGTCCGGGTCATGTGGCCAGCATGACTAAACTGCTTCTGGCAAAACCAGAGCAGTGCACGGAAATGCCATTTACCTTCCAGGAACAGTGGTACCTATTTACTTACTTGCACTTTGACATGCTTTTGAACTGCTAGGTTGGCAGGAGCTGGGATTAAACAACAGGAGCTCACCCCGTTGCGGGGTTTCCGATCGGCAAGGCCTAGGCTCAGTGGTTTAGACCACAGCGCCACCTGTGTCCCTACCCCATATTTACTGTGTTTAATTATAAAACCTTAAAACCTTGGTATTTGAAGAAGTGTGCATGCACACGAAAGCTCATACCCATAACTTAGTTGGTCTCTAAGGTGTTACTGGAAGGAGTTTTTTGTTGTTGTTGTTGTTTCGACTACGGCAGACCAACACGGCTACCTACCTGTAACTTTAAAATTCTAATCTTTTGACTTGACTTCCGTCTACCACCTCAATTTGAGTAATTTCCCCCTCTTTCCTTAACTGCCTTCTTTAAATGTTTTCCATTTCTTGGTATTAACTTGTTTGGTTATTGTGAGGGACAGGGGATATCGCGAAGTCCCTCCCCTCCTGAGTTCAAGCCCGTCCCCGAGCAAAGGGGAAAGCAGGGAGAGTTCCGATTCCAGTGGGGAAGCAGGAAGTCGTGTCCGAGGCTCAGGCAAGGTAGAGGAGCCAGGGTCCCAGGTGGGACAGGAAGGGGCAAGCAAGGGGGGAAGACCCATCCCCCCAACTCCAGAATTACGCAGGAAGAGGAGGGGCAAGAGGATGGGTCTGCCAAAGCTTTTGTGTTGGAGAAAGACGCGCCAAAAGCCATTAGGAGGTTCTGAAACCGACTGACCACATCACTCCGTGTAAATAGCAATGACTTGAGCACTGTAAATACGCAGCACCAATAAAAGAATAAAATGCAGAGCTGCGTGGCGTCGTTACTCTGAAGTAGTCCACTCCGGCCACCGTGACAGCAACCTCCTAATCATTTTTGGGCTACTTTGGAGTTGCCGGGATGAGCGTGTCAGAGGCGGAGAAGTGGCGGCAGATCGCGGAGCAAGCCCAGCTAGAACTGCAGCAGCTATCGCTGCAGGCGCAGGGAGAATTGAAGGCAGCTAAAGAGGAGACTAAGAAGGTCCAGGACGACCGGCTACAACTTGCGGAACAGGTGAGAGAGCTTCAGGAAAAAGAGCAGCAATTAAGGGCGGTGGCGGTAGACCTCCAAAACAAGCTGGATGCAGAGAAAAACAAGGCGGGAGGGGCACCCCAAGTCCAAGTGCTGCCAGGAAGGAGAGCTGGGACCCTAGTTAGCAAGTTCAATGGAGACCCGAAGGAATTTCAAGGCTTTGAGACTGAGATTGTGTATGCTCTTGAGCTGCACCACGATGAGTTCCCTGATGATGAGCACAGAGTAGCGTTTATTGTGGAGCACCTTACCGGGGCAGCCAGGGAGTGGCTAAGACCGTTAATTGCAACAAGGAATCCTTGCATGAAGAATGTCAAACTATTTCTAGAAGGTTTGAAAACGATGTACTCGTCCGATAGTCATATGGACCAGACTAAGGAGGAACTTCATAATTTACGCCAAGGAAATATGACAGTTCGCGCGTATTGGGCGAAATTCACCATGCTGGTGCACAGATTGGGGTGGGAACTGGGGTCCCCCCCAATGCAAGCGGCGTTCTACTTGGGGTTGCATGAGGAGGTGAAGGATGAGCTCTCGAGAGGTCCAAAGCCCAGTGATATGGATCAGCTGAGCAAAGCGGCTCTGGCGGTGGGGGTGAGACAGGAATCCCGGTGGAGCGACAAACAAGCAACGCGCGCAAAGCGGGCTTGGTTCCCACGGTCGCAGGAGAAACCACTCCCCCAACAACCCTTTCAAGCCACGCCTGGGGCCAGCCAGGACCAGGAACCCATGCAGATTGATAGCGCGCGCGCGCGGGCTTTTCAAACCCCAGCGGCGCCAAGACGCAAGGAGGGAAAGGGCGGGAATTGCTTTCTCTGCAACTCCCCCCAGCATCTCGTCAGAGACTGCCCACATCGCAGGGAGTGGCAAGGAAGGGCGGGAACGGTGGTGCCCTCCCCCACTGACGCAGCACCACAGCAGGGAAACGGGAAAGCCTGGCTGCAGGAGACAAGGGGCAGCAGCCAGGCACAGTCAGCAGACAACAGCCCCAGCCCACCCACCCGCACAGAGAGGAGCAGAGCCAGCCCACCCCTCCCAGAGCAGGAGTGGTTCTAGAAGTCACGCTAACGCTCCCAAATGGCTATCCCCTGACAGTCCTTGCCTTAATTGACAGTGGTGCCTCAGCGAACTTCTTCTCGAGAAACTTTGCAGAAGAGCACCAGATCCAGCTTCTGCAGCTGGATTTTCCCCTTCACGTGGCAACCATTGACGGCAGAGAGCTGCTGGGGGGGGCCATCACTCATCAAACCCCCCCCATGAGAATGACGGTGGGAAGGCACTCAGAGACACTGGCATTCAACGTCACCACCATCTCAGACCCCCCCATCGTCTTGGGCATGAGCTGGCTGGCGCGCCACGACCCCTCCATCAGTTGGCACCAGAGATGCATCACTTTTGGATCGGACTTTTGCCTGGAACATTGCATGCAGCACCAACCAGGGGAGGGGCCTCCGATAGCCACGGTGGCCACCATGCACGTCAAAGGGGGTGAGGCGATACCCAAGCCGTACTGGGACCTGCAGGAGGTCTTCAGCGAAGCGGAGTCCGACCACCTACCCCCACACAGGCCTTTTGACTGCCAGATCAACCTGGTGCCAGGGGCAACTATACCCCCAGCCAAGCTGTACGCCATGTCAGACCAGGAACTGGAGGATCTGCGCGCTTTCATCGACAAGAACCTCAAGCGGGGGTTCATCAGAGAAAGCAAGGCAGCAGGGGGCAGCCCGGTCTTCTGGGTGGACAAGAAAGACACGCAACAGCGCCGCCTGGTGGTGGATTTTAGACGGCTGAATTCGGTGACAGAGCCAGTGGCTTTCCCCATGCCCAGAGTGGATGATCTCCTGACAGCAGCACGCAGGGGCAAGATTTTCACCAAGCTAGACCTGAGGGGGGCGTACAACTTGATCAGGATCCGGGAAGGCGATGAATGGAAGACCACGATGTTCACGCCTCTGGGCTCTTTTGAATATCTGGTGATGCCCTTCGGGTTGCAAGGGGGCTCAGCCTGCTTCCAGGCCTTCATGCACCACGTCCTGGGGTCCCTCCTCTTCAAGAACTGCCTGGTCTTTCTGGATGACATCCTTATCTATTCCAATGACCCAGTGCAGCATGTGAAAGATGTCAGGGAAGTGTTGCAGCGCCTGAAGGAGAACCACCTGTATGTGAAGCTGGAGAAGTGCAAGTTTCACACCAAGGAGGTGGACTTCCTGGGCTACAAGCTGTCAGACAAGGGGCTGGCGATGGACAAGGACAAGGTGCAGGCCATCCTGGACTGGCACAGCCCCAGGACGCGCAAAGATGCCCAACGCCTACTAGGCTTCGCCAACTTCTACAGGAAGTTCATCAAGAACTTCTCTCGCGTTACGGCTCCCATCACTGACTGCCTGAGAGGCAAGCAGAAGTTCAGGTGGACACCAGAGGCGCAAGCAGCGTTCGAAAGCCTCAAGAGGGTGTTCGCCTCGGACCAGAACCTGTTCCACGTGGTCCAGGACGCGCCCCTACGCATTGAGACAGATGCTTCTGAGAAAGCTGTGGGCGCCATTTTGTTGCAACTGGACGCCAACAGGGAGTGGAGACCCTGTGCCTTCTTCTCCAGGAAGTTGACACAGCCCGAGCGCAACTACACCGTGTTTGACAAAGAACTTCTTGCGATCCACGCTGCGTTCAAACATTGGAGACACTTCCTGGTGGGCGCCAAGCACCCCATCCAGGTGTGCACAGACCACAAGAACCTGGAGTTCTGGAGAACTGCCAGGGTGCTCAACCAGCGGCAGATACGGTGGGCAGAGTTCTTCTCGAACTTCAACTTCTCCATACACTACATCCCGGGAGAGCAGAACGTCAGGGCGGATGCCCTCTCCCGCAAGCCAGAGTACATGGAGGAGGAGGAGCCACCAGCCCCAAGGCACATTTTCCCCCCGTCGGCATGGTCCTGCGGAGCAGCAGTGGTGAGCGAGGCAGAACTCACAGCACTGACGGCAGCGGATGACTTTGCCAACCGCATCTTCAGAGAACTGAGAGGGGGGAGGGAGCAGGCAAAAGACTTTGCAGAACGCAGAGGGCTGCTTTTCTACAAGGGGGCACTGTACCTGCCCACCACCCAGCTCAGACGTACGGTCCTCAAACAGATGCACGACAACCCAACGGCGGGGCATTTTGGAAGGGACAAGACCACTCACCTAGTCATGAGACACTTCTGGTGGCCAGGGGTGAGGGAAGATGTTCGAGACTATGTACGGGGCTGTGACACCTGCCAGCGGGCAAAGGTGGTCAGGGCAGCGCCACCAGGGTTGCTGGAGCCCTTCGCCACGCCACACAGGCCGTGGGAAGTGCTGTCCATGGACTTCATCACAGATCTGCCTTCTTCCCGGGGTAAGACCGCAGTGTTGGTGGTGGTGGACCTCATGTCCAAAATGTGCCACTTTATACCGTGTGCCAGGGCAGTCTCTGCAGAAGAGACAGCCAAACTGTTTGTTGATCACGTTTTCAGACTGCATGGATTACCTTTAAGGGTTATTTCGGATCGTGGCCGCCAATTTGTTTCCAGGTTCTGGCGGCGGCTCATGAACCTCCTGCAGGTGGAGGTCAGCTTGTCGACGGCTAGACACCCGCAGACCAACGGACAAGCGGAGAGGGTCAACGCCATTCTGCAGCAGTACCTGAGATGCTACGTCAGCCAGAGGCAAACGGACTGGGTGGATCGCCTGCCACTAGCAGAATTTGCCTACAACAATGCAGTGCACGTCTCCACAGGGGTGTCGCCCTTTAAGGCCAATTACGGGCGCGACCTCAGATCTTTCCCAGAGAGGGAGGGGGAGGAGGAGGAGGAGGGCCCACAGGCTGAGGATTGGGCAGAGGAACTGGAGACGGTGCACCAGCAGCTCAGAGAACACTTGGAGAGGGCCAAGGAAGCGTACAAAAAGGGGGCAGATCGCCACAGGCGACTAGGGGAGGTCATCAGGGTGGGGGACAAGGTGTGGTTGTCCTCGGAGGGCCTTCCCACCAGAGGGAGGTGCAAAAAGCTGGCACCCAAAAGGCTGGGCCCCTTCACGGTCACGCAACAGGTCAACCCGGTGGCATACAGGCTGGCACTGCCAGAGGACATGAGGGTGCATCCAGTGTTTCATAGATTGCTGCTGTCGCCGTACAGGGAAAGCAGCAGGCTCCGAGACAGCGAACAAACCCCCGAGGGAGGGGGGGAGAGGGAAGGCAGGGAGCAACTCAATGAGGCCACGGCCATCCTGGATTCAAGGTGGGGGGTGGGGGGACTGGAGTACCTCATGGCATGGGAGGATGCTCCACCGTCCCAGAATGAATGGGTCCCAGCCACTCAGATACAGGAGGAATTCTTGGTGGAAGAATTTCACGCCCTCTTTCCCCACAGACCCAAGCCCTGGCACATGGAAAGGGAGGGGGAGGAGGAGGAGGCACGGGAGAGCAGCTCACCATGGCGCTGGGAAGCGGAGTTTGAGGAACCAGAGGATGAGGTATGGGTGTCACCGAGATCCACCCAGTCAGAGGAAGGAGCAGATTGGCAGAACGTTTTTACCCCCACCAGCTCTGACGCCACGGACTTTTTGGGATTCCCGTCCGCCCAGGCGGAAGGGGGGGGCTCGCAGGACTGGGGGGAGGTATTCACACCAACGGGCTCGGAGAGCACTGAGTTCTTAGGCTTCCAGTCGTCACCGACACATGGGGGGGGCCTGGGGAGGGGTGAAGGAGAGCTTGGGAGGGGGGTGGATGTGAGGGACAGGGGATATCGCGAAGTCCCTCCCCTCCTGAGTTCAAGCCCGTCCCCGAGCAAAGGGGAAAGCAGGGAGAGTTCCGATTCCAGTGGGGAAGCAGGAAGTCGTGTCCGAGGCTCAGGCAAGGTAGAGGAGCCAGGGTCCCAGGTGGGACAGGAAGGGGCAAGCAAGGGGGGAAGACCCATCCCCCCAACTCCAGAATTACGCAGGAAGAGGAGGGGCAAGAGGATGGGTCTGCCAAAGCTTTTGTGTTGGAGAAAGACGCGCCAAAAGCCATTAGGAGGTTCTGAAACCGACTGACCACATCACTCCGTGTAAATAGCAATGACTTGAGCACTGTAAATACGCAGCACCAATAAAAGAATAAAATGCAGAGCTGCGTGGCGTCGTTACTCTGAAGTAGTCCACTCCGGCCACCGTGACAGTTATAATAACTGTTTTGTCTTTTGAATAAAAAATCAAAACATAATAAAGGTTTTATTTGAGAACAATGTTTTTCTAGGTAATTTTTATAACACTCCCATTCCTTAGTGAACTTTTGGCTTTTTCTATTCTTTATTGTTTCTGTCATTTTAGCCAGCTCAGTGTATTCAAATAGCTTTACTTGCCCTTTGATTCCAGGTTTCCTTTACAATAAATGTTTTGAACTCCAACTTAAGGCTAGACCTCCGTCTTTTGTTAAGCAAAACCTAGTCAAATATCTTTCTTGGCCTATTTGGAAATTGCCATTCTAGGACCACCCTACCTTTTGCAAGTCTTCGTAATCTCTAACTCTCTCCTGAATTCCTTATGGGCCTATGCTGCTAAATTTCAACCCCAAGTTACTCATGCTGTTTACCTGTGTGTGGTAAACATATATGCTTCTGAGCAAGTTCAGCCATGAGAAATGGTTCCCCTAGCACTAAATTTCTGCAATCATTCATATTTTGGAAAAGTTTTCCCCTGAATAAGGAGAATTGGTCTGTAGACATGGTGACACACATCCTTATCAAGCATAGCAACTGGTGGATGAACATACCAAAATGAGGAAATATGCAGTATATTGTTGTTGTTTAGTCGTTTAGTCGTGTCCGACTCTTCGTGACCCCATATGTATATATGTGCCCTGAATTCTTTTGACTTCTAGATAGAATTGTGCCTGCAGCAGGAGGTTGACCTCAGTTTAAAGAGATAATATTTATAATGTACCCAAATCAGTGCATGAACCACAACCCAATAGAAATGTATATTTGATTGGCAGATGCATCTCGGAAGCTGGAAGATTCCATTGTGGATTTCTTATCAAGGCAAATTCCTGTTGGAATTCATGGTCTACGTGCAGCTTGGCAAGTGAGCAATTAGTGTCTCCACAGCCTGGGAAGACAGAGCACAGAAGGAGTCTGCCTAGAGATAAGAGGACCTAGCAACAGCTCAGTGATTGGCTGAGGTTCCTCATATGGGCAGCATGACCTATGACACTGGTTGTTGAGTAGTGTTGAGGAGTAAGTGTTAGTGTGGTGTGGTTGCTGCTGAGGAGTTGCTGAGAGTGAAGAAGTCGTGTTGTAAATAGTAACCTGTAGATAGCTTGTATGTTTACTGCTGTATATAATAAACTACAAGAATCAAGTTACTATTTGTCAGCTTTGTTACTGATCATCTGGACTGCCTGCAATACTCTGCTATGCTCTGCTAAGCTGTGCAATAGGCGAAAGCACTTCAATTGTTCACCGGCTTCAAAGTTTTAACAATTCCATCAATAGTATTTTCCTTTTTATTGCTACTTGTAAATGGAGCTGAGCAAAAGTTACGTTGGAACCTAAATCACTGTCCGAGGTAGACATGATTTTCAATTAGTAATATGGAAACTGTGTATAAATTATATCCAGCTTAATAATCAGTTTAATGCAATGGCATTGAGTCCCTCCAGGCATCATTTTAACATGCATTTTTGATTATTTGTGCTCATGATGCTATCTCACATGATCCTGCTTCCAATAATATTTGGGCTTGCAAAGGTTTTGAGATGGTAACGCAGCCTCATTTCCAATCCATGCTTACCCTGTGACATTATGATGAAATCATATCATTCTGTAATGCCACAAATGTTCTGGTTATTTTTGCCCTATTTTTGTTGCCCTGTAGCCTCTCCAAACAGCAATAATGTGTGAAGAACATGTTGCAGTATACATCTATAATAAAACACCAGCCTAGCGGGGCCAATTCATGCCCCTAATTCTGATGAAAACATAATAGTGAAGCATAATAGAGAATGTGTTTTTGTGGGGTTACATTCTTTTCATAAAAATAAGACAAAGAAAATGTTGGAACGATATAGTGAAACAAAATAGGAGGCTGAGCCTAAAATATAATATACAAATCGTGAATGAGCCATTTAATCAAGTAACTTTGACGTATGATGTCACACCACAATTCATCAAGGCAAGAGAGTCTGAATAAATCAAAGAGAAAGTTCCAAACAGGGCATTTATTAATATCAAAGGAGATCATGGGGACAATAATAAATGGATCATAAATTGTTAATTAAAACATTTTGGTCAGAGATCAAAATAAGGTTTCTAACCATTCTAAGGTTGTCTCCCGAGAGCAGTCTTGACAGGAAAGAATTTCCATGACTTTTTACTAGATTTGGATGCATTTGGAAAGTGGGTTATGTGATGAATTTTAAACTGGGGCTTATGTTAGTTAGGGTAATGAATCTACCAAAAGCTAAGAACTTTTAAGGCTGTAATCCAATACACAATTACTTGGAAGTAAGCCTCATTTAACTCAGAAGGACTTGTTTCTGAGTAAATATGCTTAGGGTTGCATTTGACGGTCACTTGGTGGAAGAGGCATTCATGTGTTTGTCTTCCTCTCCAGTGGAAATGAGAGGGGTTTAGAACTTCGTGACTTTGGATATAATCAGGACGATACCTGAAACTTTCTCTGAAAATTCTTTTCACAATGGGAAAGAGGATATTGGAAACTGACTCTTCTTGAGAAAGGAGACATGGCATGGGGTGGAAAGGTAAAATGGAAAGAAGGATTTCTGCCTCAGAACTCCAACAATAGAGTTGTACCTCAGAACTGCAGCAATGCACCCAGGTGAAATAAAATCTGACATTCATCAATAGAGATGGGTGAATTGGTCAGCTTTGGAATCTCTCAGTTTCTAATTGTTCCAAACTGACATTATTTCCTCATTATTTCCGGCTGAGGGAGCTGGCGTTTGTCCACAGACAGCTTTCTGGGTCATGCAGCCAGCATGACTAAACCGCTTCTGGCACAACAGAACACCATGACGTAAGCCAGAGGGCATGGAAATGCTGTATACCTTCCCGCCACAGCGGTACCTATTTATCTACTTGCACTAGCGTGCTTTCAAACTGCTAGGTTGCAAAGAGCTGGGACAGAGCAATGGGAACTCATTGCATGGATTCACCCCATTGGAATGCCTAAGAGGCATAGTGGCTTAGACCACAGCACCACCCCCCTCCCTATAAGCTACTTGGCCACCACAACAGCCATACTTTAATATATACAAGATTATTGTATCAGGTTTTCCCAGTAGTGATGTATGGAAGTGAGAGCTGGACCATAAAGAAGGTTGATCGCCAAAGAATTGATGCTTTTGAACTATGGTGCTGGAGGAGACTCTTGAGAGTCCCATGGACTGCAAGAAGATCAAACCTATCCATTTTTAAGGAAATCGGCCCTGAGTGCTCACTGGAAGTAATCCTGAAGTTGAGGCTCCAATACTTTGGCCACCTCATGAGAAGAGAAGACTCCCTGGAAAAGACCCTGATGTTGGGAAAGATGGAGGGCATAAGGAGAAGGGGACGACAGAGGACGAGATGGTTGGACAGTGTTCTCGAAGCTACCAACATGAATTTGACCAAACGGCGGCAGGCAGTGGAAGACAGGAGTGCCTGGCGTGCTCTGGTCCATGGGGTCACAAAGAGTCAGACATGACTAAACGACTAAACAACAACAAAATGTGGGGCATAATATGAGGACCGTGGCGTTCGCACAGAGCCCCCGGTCGTTCCACGGACTATTGACCCTGCACCACCATGGCTTATTTCTTCCACTGCCACCACACCAGGTTTCCCCACTAATATATTCAGACTCAGTCAGGTTCTGGTTGTGCCTCTAGGGCAGGCATCCCCAAACTTCAGCCCTCCAGATGTTTTGGACTACAATTCCCATCTTCCCTGACCACTGGTCCTGTTAGCTAGGGGTCATGGGAGTTGTAGGCCAAAACATCTGGAGGGCCGCAGTTTGGGGATGCCTGCTCTAGGGGCTCCCTCCCTCCCTCCCTGCAGTATAGCTTAAAGTGCTCCAAACATATGCTAAGAGGATATAACGGGAAAGCATAGCGGAACAGGAAAAACAAAGAAAGAAAAACACATGAACCAGACACCCTGGTGGCTTCTTATGAGACCATCTCCAAGATGCTTTTGTCCACAAATAGCCACAAAGTAACTACAGTCGAAGCTTATAGAACCAATGTTTTGCATCTGAACGTGTTCACATCTTGTGAACCCTAAAATGTCTCATAATTTTGTCCTCCATTGACTTTTATGATTGCCCTAAGGCTCACACATATTGAAAGCAGTGACATTTCATTTTGCAGAAAGTAAGCAAACTAGTGCTATAAGTAGGTTTTCCCAAGTTTTCATGGGCCGCTCATCTCTTTAGGGCCAATTAGTACAGTAGGCCAAAACATAAACCATATGATTGCTTCTGTTGCACTAGATAATTACCATATACTTGAGAGAGCAGGCAGACTCTGATGAAATGTTGTATTAGAAGCAAGCAGATTCTAGAAAACTGCTAAGCACAAACTTGCCTTAGAAAATATCCAGTGCAGAATTTTCCTCAATAGCATCAATCAAGCTAGATAAGGCTTTAGGATAGATTGATTTATGTAGTTTTTTAGACGGGGGTGTCGGGGGAGAAATGTGGGGAAACCAACCTATTCAAATCTTTAGAAACATATATATGTATATAATGTTCTGAGAGATTGTAAAGTCAGACTTAAACTGCTTTGTAAAAGTAATTTGAGTGATTGCTGATATTTTTGTTCATAGCCTGGATAGTAAAGACACATCAAGAATGACAATGCTGTTACAGGCTGTGGAAAATTAAGATAATGGTGCACTTTAGAGCAGACCAAACGATCTGTTGTATGGAACATCATTCTATTTTCACGTTCTGCCAGAGTAAGTATTGACTGACATTTCCAGCTGGGTAAAGTTAAATAGAAGCCTATCAACTGGCAGATAGCAAGTCAGTCTTGTTGATGGGGGAGGGGGGGGAGTCATATTATCTATGTTGTGCGTCCCTTTGACTGGAAGTTGATTTATCTGGAATATAATGTGATTAGAGCATTTTTGAATTCAAATAGATTTCTTTATGATGAGTGTTTTGTACAAGGCATGGAAATGGATTTCCTGAAGATGATGCATTTTCATTTGTTTCCGCTCGTAGTGAATGGAAAATGTAAGGCGGCGTGTGATAAGGAATTATGTAAACTCCTCAAATCAAAATGAAACCAACATTTTAACATCCGGGAAGGTTTTCTTTTTTATTGTTTTATTTAAGCAAAGGAGACAGAGAATTATGGTACTGAAAAGAGTGGTATATTCTCCCCCTGCATAAGTGAATTCAGGGTTGAAAAATACATTTGTGTACAAGGGTTTTGAAAATGTGGCACTATATTGGCAATCGAAAAAGGTCCAATAATAGAGATTGCCTTGATCACTGCAATATAGGCCTACGCCCTACACAATTTAGGAGCCACCAAAGTGAATAAATATAATTGCTTGGTCTGTTTTGGCATCTAGTCTACACTGTCCTGTTCTTCCTGAGCAGCACAGCTTTTACGAGGGTCGCTCATGAAAGATTTCCCCATGTTGCTCAGACAGAAGCCCGGTCCTGTGGCTATCAAATCCTTCCTCACCCCCCACCCCCTATTCTCCAGACCTTGCACCATTGGACTTCCATCTCTTTCTAACCATGAAGTTATTTTTGAAGGGCAAGCTTTTTCCAGACATTGAAATGCTGATTTCTGAGGTCAAGTTGTGGCTTCTGACACAACCTGCCAACGTCTACAGACAAGGTCTCCACAGCTGCATAAAGTAATGGGAGAAGTGTTTGACTCTTGCTGGTAGCTATGTAGAGAAGGACTAATAACTGTACTCAGTTTCATTTGTCACAGTCCACAGGAAGTACATCAGGGGAAATCTTTAATGAACGCCCCTTGTAGATGGTGCTCAGGTCAAACTGAGTCCTTTGTGTGTTGCAATTCTGATTTACTCATTCTTCATAGACCACTGCATTTTCTTTTATTATTGTTGCTGCAATAATAATAATAATATTTGAGAGACTTGTGAATAAAGGCCTGCTCTTTCTGTACCCCAGTGTAGCTGTTCTGTGCAGCAATATACGAGCAGAATGCAGAGAAAAGGAAAGCATACCTAGGCTGGCATACTGCCTGTCCCTGAGACATTTCACTATAGAGTCAGCTAATTACATCGTCCTTCAGTTTTAATTACATACCGTAGTTCTTCAGGTGACCTGGTTTCTCCAAGGACAGCATGACTTATCTTTTGGGTTTCCAATTTGAATGTGCTTGCTAAAGTTTATAATAATGTGAGATATGGGCCTGTACACACACACACACACACACACACACACACACACACACACACAATCAATCAATCCTAAATCAAACTTTGAGACAGTTCCTTGTGAGCAGTCTATAGGGAAGTTCTAAGGATTTTGATGTGGCCCTCAGAATGTCTCTGGAAGTTCCTGAACATTTCTAAGTTGTTACAAAGTTTCAATTAAAAGCTGAATTCTGTCTGTGGAATTCCAAGGTAATGAGTTTCAGTAAGACTATCAAGCATCCTTCCTGGTCTGATGTACATACAGTAATATGCATTATCAGTGCTCCCAATATTGGAAGCAAAGTAATTACTCCTGTTCAGAATGTAGTAGAGGTTACTGAAGAATATAGGCTCCTGACCATTTCCCAGCTATTATGGTACTCACTGTCACTGGGACAACCAGGAATGCCTTCTGGGGCTTAGCCACAATTAAGCAACAACTGGATCAGATTTTCTTCTTTTGTGTGTAGTTTATCATATTGTGTGCATGCACACATTCTGTCTTCAGTTCAGAGACATCTCATCTTAAATGGTGACCAGCATAGAATCCATTGTTGGTTGCTATTAGTGTTAAGGGAAGCCTTCTCATCATGCCCTTTGTTGGAAGGATGTGTGGACGTTTTAGTGTGGGATTGAAATATTTATTTTGTTTCTGCATTGCAAGTTCTTCACTCAATAACAACAATATTGCATATAAACCCTGCTCCCCCCCCAATTCTGGGCTCCCCAGCACACATCATGTTTATGACCCACCATCTACATATTGTGACCTTCCAGATATGGTGGAGAAGTCTGGAGGTGAAGGTGGGAGATTTCTTGTACAAAAACTCTAACCCAGGCATCCCCAAACTGCAGCCCTCCAGGTGTTTTGGCCTACAACTCCCATGATCCCTAGCTAACAGGACCAGTGGTCGGGGAAGATGGGAATTGTAGTCCAAAACATCTGGAGGGCCGAAGTTTGGGGAAGCTTGCTCTAGCCTTTGCAGTCTGAACGGCTGAAAAAAAGTCTGCCACTCTGAGTCACAAGCTGTCACAATGAATGTCCTGGAACTCCCTTGGTTCCAGAACTTCATGAGGGCATTTCCTATATAAGGCAGCAAGGAGCCAACAGCATGTGGCAGCAGGAAGGAGGAACAGGATCCATTACAAGTCAAGGACACTAAGATCCCAGGGATAGGGGGGAAATGGCACTGATAGGATTTGTAGACCCCCACTTGTGAATTCATGAGTTAGGCCTCAGGTTTCCAGAGCTGACAGTAGACCCCAATTTCTAAAGGGCTTTTGATACACTTGCATTAACTTTTCCCTGGGAAGAAAACCCTCCTACTGCCACAATCTCCTATAAACTTTAGTAAGAAAATAATCTCTCAAGAGAAAGCAAAGAACACTGTTCTATTCTTTGGCCTCTTTTGGTGGAGAACGATCTGCCAGGTTTGTACAGATGTATTTCCTCTGTTTAGGTTTTTACTGGTTGTGTTTATTGGTTTGTGTTTATTTCTATTTTTGTTTGTAAGTCACTTTGCCATTTTTATGCGTAAAGCAACTAATAAATATAAATCATCACCACCATCATCCACTAGACCATGGGTAGCTAATATAATACCCTCCACATGTTGTGGACTACAGCTCCCATCTTGACCACTGACCATACTGGCTGGGTCTGATCCATCTTTAGGGTGCCATATTGGCTGCCCCCTGCAACAGATCAACCTTTCCACTCTGTCCGCTCTTCCTATTTTTGGAAAAAATTCTCTCTTCCCACTTTATTTCCTAATCCTCATGTGCATGCTCACACACACACACACACACACACACACACAGAGAGAGAAGATGAGTAGAAATACTAAATTATACACACCTTACCTATAAACAAATAAAACATTTAGCAACAATATGGCTAGCATGTGGGTAAGAAAGGGGCAAATCTAGACCATGATACATCAAATGTGGAGACATCAAGGAGAACTGCACAGAGGGAGGACATTGCCGTATGACTATATGATAGAATTTTTTTTATAAAAAAAAGTTTGTTCCCAAATAACTTTAAATAAAACCCCTCTTTGGAGAGAGAGAAAAGTGGCAGCAGCAGCCACACAGCTGTGCATATCCACCTGGCAGAAACCAGTTTCTAAAGCTTTCTGCTTTTGCTTTTATTTATTTTTTCCCAAATGGACTGCTTAACAGATGGAAAGCAAATTAGTAACTGGAGCTTGTTATAAAATGTAAAATATGTTTCTGACCAGGTAAAATCACAGCAGCATGAGTACAGAACAGTGTTAAGGCTGAGGTGGTGCCGTAAAATGGATAAGGCCTCATTCTCACTGAGGTAAACCTATGCTTGGCAGCTGTGACCAGGTCCAGATTATTGGAACGAGAGACCTAAGGCTAATAGAAGAGGAGACTCTAAGGAGCACATGCGGCATGCTGCAGCAGTAAATAAACAAATAAAATCATATTATTAGCTAAAATTGATAAATTGTTCAAATAAAGAATAAGATCTTCAGACAGGAATTGATCATTCCACTAATTTAAAAAATAAAAATTCCCTACCTTTGCCCATGAAAGGTATATTCCTCAAAGGGATCAAGATGCATGGATTTCCACTCTAGACCATAATATGTTTAGAATGGCAAGCATATTTGAATATTGAGAAACAGCTTGACACCCCCCACCCATCAAAGTTTATTTTTGGTCACAAATAAAACTAAAGTAGAATCCCCTCCCCTTGTTCTTTTTTTTTTTTTGACAGGAGCAGACAAAAATAGATTAATTTTTTTCTGGGGAGATGGGACATGTTGATGTCCTGGCGCTAGCAAACTTGTTTCAAGCTATAGTTTGCTCATGGGATAATCCTATACCCTGCAAGTATGCCAAGATCTTGCCCCGGAAAAAGTGCTTTTTCAGGGCCGCAATCTTGTGCAGAGCCCCAAAATGTGCATGTTTGGGTGCCATGTGAGCACAGCCCTGAAAAAGTGCATCTTTTGGGCTCCGTGATCTAGCATGGGTCACATGACTTGTGCTGGAACAGAGGCGGGAAGACGTGTGTCTCGATTTTGGGACTCAAGATCTAGTGAACATCATTACAACGACCAATTTATTACTTTTTTGATGGAATAATCTCTTAATGCTGTCCTAATAATTGGATAAATTTATAACAAATGCTAAATTATTGCAATTTTGAAAGCCATAATGATTTAGTAGCTAAAATAGGGATCAGTGCCTAACAGCCATTGGGTGAAACTTGCCCCATCGGTTTAGATTGCTCAGCCCCTTTGAGCTCCTTGGAGGAAAGAGGGAATAAAAAAAAATATGTTTAGATTTACAGTATTATTACCATTGATGGTGCATGCTTAAAGTATTTCATTACCGTGTTTCTCCTAAAATAAGACACCATCTTATATTTATTTTACTCATTTTTTTTTATTACCTCCTCTTCCTGCTGCGGCTCGGAGCCCAGAATTGGCTGTTGCTGCTGCTGAAGCACCGACAAAGCACCCAGCAGCAAATGCCGTGTGAAGCCTCGAGCCAGCGGGACCCAGCTGAAGCGCAGACAAAGCACCCAGCAGCGCCGTGCAGAGCCCCCCAAGCCGCAGCAGGAAGAGGATTCAAAGTGCTACAGAGCACTGCTGGGTCCCGCTGGCTCGGGGTGCTCCACGTGGTGCTGCTGGGTGCTTTGTTGGCACTTCAGCAGGGCGCACTGCTGGGTCCCGCTGATTCGGGGCTCCATGTGGCGCGCGCTGCAGCTCTTGCCGGGTCCCGCCGGGTCGGGGCTTGGCGCAGCACGCGCTGTGGCTCTTGCTGGGTCCCTCCAGGTTGGGGGCCGGTGTGGTGTGCGCTGCGACTCTTGCCGGGTCCCGTCGGGGTGCGCACTGCGGCTCTTGCCGGCTCCCGCTCGGTCGGGGCTCCACGTGGCGTACGCTGCTGGGCATTTTGGAGGGGCAGCAGCATCCGGTTCCAGCCACTGGCAGGCATCTTCCTCTTCCATGGCGCCATCCAGCCCTGCTCCCACCACTACGGCTTATTTTGGGGGTATGTTTCATATTTTGTCAATGCATGAAAATCCTGCCATGGCTTATTTTATAGGTACGTCTTATTTTATGAGAAACATGGTATCTCACCTGATCCTATGCTCCTGATCTTATGCCCTGAAGATACAAATGTCTCTAGGAAAACAGGCATTGATGAACTGCCCTTTGCCTTCTTCCGGATGCATAAACAGCAATTCCCTAAAACTGATGCTGTTCCAGTTCCAATCGGATTTCTTTTTATTTATTTATTAAATTTATATACCACCCTTCAACTGAGGATCACAGCACAGTTTATGGTATAGAAACACAAAAATACACAACAAACAAAAGTATAACCCCCTTTTCTTTGCTGCAAGCAGTAAATCCAAGACAATTTATTCTACTTGGCAAAGTGAATGATTTCATCCAGATATAGTCAGAGGACAGCAGGTCACTATGGGCCTCTTCCCAACCCCTTTACTTTCAAAAAGAGCCCTTGGCTTCAGAGGACTAGGTAGAAAAGCTTACTGTGCAGGCCACATTCATCTATGGGATGCAACAGACAGTCTTCCTCCATTTGTCATATGGACAATTAGTTTTTCACTGCAGTTTATTGCTCCCATAGTGTACTGTCTTCCAGATGGTGTATTTTTTACCCTGGAAAAAGAATTATTTGGCAAGCAGGCAAGGTTAACACAAAGAGAGACAGTGTTGAGCACACTGTGTGATCTGTCTTACATCCTTAATATTTGCAGCTGGATTCCCCCCCTCTTTTATTTGAAAGCAAGCCCCCATCAATTTAATGGAACTTACTTCTGATAAAGTGTGCATAACCTTGCAGTGGTGGCCTGGGTGGGAGAGGAATTAAAATTTATTTGCATTTTCCGGAGAAACCACCTCATTCATGCTTCTTGACCCAAAATGCAGCTATCATTTGAAATTTCACTTCTCCAAACTGTGCAATGCAGTTCTCCAGCCAAGGAGTTTATACAAAAATGCATGTAAGGAGGGGAAAGACTGTGTTAAAATCCATAAATTATTGAATATAACATGCACAGGTGCATTTTGTTAGCAGGCCCGGCTCTACGTAGACCCCCGGTGGCGCAGGGCACCATGGTGCCGGCCCGCCAGGAGGGCGCCGCGAGCTGCGCCTGCCTGCTGGCCGGCCGGCCGGCCGGCCCGCCAGTCCGCTGCACAGCTGCGCGCGGTGCCCACCTGCCCACCACGCTGGGAAACGGGGCGGGAGGGCGCCGGAGAGATCACACTGTGCCTGCCCGCCCGCCCGCCGTGCCCACCCGCCCACCCCGCCCACCCGCCCACCCCGCTGGGAAATGGGGCGGAAGGGCGCCGGAGAGATCCGGCGCACCATGGCGACAGGGGCGCTTAAGACAGCGCTGTTTGTTAGGGGAAATTGCGCGCAAAAAAGCCAGCCAAAATGGAGAAAAATAGTACTGAAATGCTGCTGAATTTTCGTGGGTTTTTTTTTGCAAAAAAATATATGTAAATTGCTCCAAGAAGAACCTTACAGAGTGGTATCCCATTATGCAACTACTGGTCCCACTTCTTCCTTAGCCCTGAGCAGCATCCACTGCAGAATTCTGAGAATTTGTTACCAGAATGCAGTCTTTTAAGTCCATTATTCACACCAAGCTGGACTTCATCCTATATCATTCCCATGCATCTCCTCTTAAAGGAATTCTGCCTTAGAGCATAAATGAGTGGTTTGGTGAGTGGATAGGACAGAATCTGTGTTCAAACCTCCAGACATTTCCAACAGCTTTAATTATAGTATATGCAGGGCAGTCTCGAGCAGGTCGTGCGCCCTGGCGCTGAGGGGCGGAGATCGCTCTGGCGCCCCCGCCCTCGCAGGGCGCAGCATGGCTTCCGCGTGGCTTTCCCACGCAGCACCCTACCTACCAGCCCGGCGCCCTGGCACCCCGCGCCACCGGGACTCTACCTAGAGCCGGCCCTGAGTATATTTATTAATTCTGCTAGTGGTACAACAATAAAACTGCTAGCACAATTGCAAACACTAAGCAGGGTCTGGGGTGGTTTCATATGGAATGTGGGACTGTGTGTTTGAGGGAAGTGGGCTACAGGACCCTCAAAGTCCCTTCTGACTCTGTAATGCTATGATGCTATGGAATATTAGAGAAAGAAATTCAGATACTTGAGAGAGGCAAGCTAGTGTGTAAACTACATATTACCGTAAACTAGCATGAATGCTGGCAATGAGGATTATGGAATGGAGTACAATATATCTCTGGGAAGAATAGCATGATTTTGGCATAGCTGTCAAGTTCTCCCTTTTTTTAAAAAAAGGGAAATTCCCTTATGCTGAATAGGTTTCCTCGTGAGAAAAGGGAAAACTTGACAGCTATGGATTTGGGGCCTTGGGTTTGTTACAACCTTCATAATAAAACTTTTAAAATAAAATAATGCCAGCGATTTCCAGAACAAATCAAAACTCTGCACTAAAAAAAGGGGAAATAAGTTCTGCTCACACCATAGGACTTCAATTTCCTCCCTCTCCCCACTCCAGATACTCCTAAAATCTGCTCCAGGGATTCCCAACATCTCTGAGTTGATTTGAAGAGTGCACAGAGGGCTGAAGGGCGTGAGAAAGAAAGAAGAGGACATTTTGCTGTGCACACAAAAGTCTGTTTCACCTATGGAACTGAATTGTTGGTTGCATCTCAGCAATATGGACCTGTAGCTTTTCTTGGTCAGTAGAACAGTGTCTTTTGTCTGATGCACTTCAGCCCTAAGCACTGATCCCAAGATGGAGAAGATTCACTTCAGACTTGTTTTCAGGTACAGTGGTACCTTGCTAGACAAACGCCTCGCGGCACGAAAAAATGACAAAACGAAAATGTTTTGCGATTTTTTGGCAGACTCACGAGATGAAGTTTTCTATGGCCGTGCCATAGAAAACTTCGCAAGATGAAGCAGGGCGCCGCAAGGAGAACGTCAGACCGAGAGCCCGCCCGCCTCGCGCTTCCGCCGCTGCCATCGCCCAGCTTCCGCAGCAGCCGGATCCCCCCTCACTCACCTTAAGCCTGCCTGCCTGTGCGCGAACGGGCTGGCTGGTTGATTGGTTGGGCGCGAGGGTCCGGCTGGTGGGGAAGGAGGGAGGGAGCCTCTCTCTGGCCGCCCTCCTGCTTCCCCCTGAAAAACTTCCGGCCGTGGCGGGTGAGTCGGCACCCTTTTTTTGCGCTCCCCCCCATGGGAACGCATGAATTAAATTTCAATGCATTCCTATGGGAAACCACGCTTTGCAAGATGAAATTATCGCAACACGAAACGACTCGTGGAACGAATTAATTTCGTCTTGCGAGGTACCACAGTAGAACCACTAACTACCCCAGCTAGAATGTGACACTAAGTATGAAAAGTAATTTATGATTATTGTTTTTTCTTTCTACATTACAGCCAGTTTCCATGTGATTCCCGTCATAGTTCCTCATGCTTTTCTAAATTTGTAAGAATGACCAGCAGCTAAGGACAGATCTGCCATTTTCATTTCTCTCAGTTACTCAATTTTTTCAGTCTTATATTCAGTTTCCCCATTTCTGCAGCAATTTGAATTTTTTTTAAAAAAAAATCCTCAAGGAAACTCATCATTTTAGTGCAAATTCTCCTAATAATTTTATTGAATATGTAGTTTCAGCTAATGAGTTTTTTTTTGTTTTTTGCAAACACTCTTCCTTAATGTGATGCATTTTGAATCCTGTTTTCAATAATAAGTTCATTTTTTGTAAACATTTATTGGAATTGCATCACAGAATTTGGAGAAGTGTGAATTTCAAGGGATGGCTGTGTTTCAGTTTGTGTTTTGAAAGGTGTGTTTCAAAAAATGTGAATTAGGTAGGTTCACATTAAAAATGAATGGAAGCGAATTCTCACCCCCATCCCTACTGGCAGCTAGTGCCTTAAATATAATGGAACCTCCCCTACAATACTTCTTCATGGCATTGTTAGATTAATCCCTGATTCTAATGACTGCATGCATATGGAGAACTAGAGCATACATAATAAATAGATACACCTTGCATGTTCTCTCCTAACTACATGTTTCCTGCTAACACAAGCAAAAGCGCACCCAGGACTGATTTTAGTTTGAAAGCTTTGTGTTAAAATTGCCCATGAAGCCAAATTAGCAGAAACATCCAGAGATGTGAAATCAGCTTTGGTCATGCGTATCAAATCTACAAACACTCATTGCAGGTAAACAAGCAAAAGAATATATTCACAGTTGTAATGCGAAGCTTTCTGATTGTTTCCTTAGAAATAAAAATGTTTGCAATATGCCTTTCTTTCAAATGATTTTGAAAGAGCGATTAGGCAAGCAGTAATGCGAAGGCAAATTAATTTGGACAAAGTTATGGGATATCTGATACACCCCAGTGTGCTGTGGTCAATTATTGGAGCTCATGACTCCTCAACAGATACAGCCATTCAATAGGCACAAAATGTTAAGAGGTCATCATTGACCAGAAGCCAGAAGAAAATCATTTGACACAGAGGAACAAGGTCCGCTCTCAGCTTCAATTGCCACCGAGGTTTTACCTCTAGGAAGGAAATGGACTGTTTTGCATTATAACACATTGCTTTGTGTTGTCAGATGAAGAATCTAAAATTGGGGTATAGGCGTCTTTGGAGATTGTGGGGGGTTAACGTGTTGTACCTGATCTGTCCAGGGCTCAAATGGGGGAAGGCAGGGAAACCACTGAAGGATTTGGAGCTGAGATTTAAAATCCAAAAACTTCATTGAACCTTGTTGGTTGCAGGCCACTGAGTTGTGTAGCCCCTGGCTATCTCTGCCAGTATCGTGCTTTTGTTATTCAGATCAAGGAGGGTCTTCACAGAATGGATACATGGCAGGGAGAAATGCCATGGGGAAATGCTGTACTGACATTATACGAAGAACCACAGTCATTTGTAAGTCTGTAACCAAAGGGAATGTGACTATGGAGGGGAAGCTGTATTTGTGTTTAACCCTTGTTCTTATTTGTTGCATTGGTGGGTTTCTGCAACCTTCTTCTTCTAAGAACTGATTATTTTATCCTTTTAGTAAATTTTTTATCTTTGTTTCATTAAAACACTTACAACACCACTCACATCTAAAGCCAAGTTCCGCTCTACTTTGATAGGCAAGGGAAGGTTCAGTGAAGCACAGCCATGGTAAAATAACTCTTTCAGCTGAGAGTGTTAAAAAAAAAAAAGTCTAAAGGGAAGAGTAGACAAGCAGGCCATTCTGATTTGGCCTGGAATGCCCTTCCCTAAATGGCAAAGGATCCCTGATGTAGCTGGGGTGCTGTCACAACCTAATTCAAAATTTGAAATGAATTTGGAAGCAAAACGTCAGGAATTTCAGAGGAAGTCAAAACATTTCAACAGGGTTCATAACATTTGTCAGGTGAGTCACCTTGCCGTCACATCCACCTCAAGCAAGCCTTGAGAAACTGCTTTAAGCTGGGGAAAAGGTTAGTTTTTAAAAATATAACATGAAGGAAAACTCGGTGATCTGCAGAGAAAACCAATTAACCTAACTTGGTCCAAATCAACCAAAGAAAGCATAGTCTGATCAAGAAAGTTCCCTACTTAGGGGGCAGGGATCACCTCCCTCTCAATTCCTGGGGTGATCTTTGTCCTGCAGCAAGGACTGAAATAAATTCTTTCTCCTTACTACATAAACCCCGGGTCTGTGAACCAGAAAATTGCACCGTGACTCCACCAGTTTGGCATGCACCCCGATATGCATGCCCAGCCCACAGGGCACCCCATCACCCACTAAGCAGATACAGTGTTGGGCATCACCAGAGTTCCCCTATCCTGTAAGGCATGGGTAGGCAAACTAAGGCCCGGGTGCCGGATCCAACCCAATCGCCTTCTAAATCCGGCCCACAGCCGGTCTGGGAATCAGCGTGTTTTTACATTAAAGCTCCTCAGATCTTAAATTGACTTTCCTACCTGGACTAAAGGCCAGCTTAGCAAGAAATTACTCCCAACGGTGTGGAGTCCGTTCTCCCCCAAGTTCCTATTCAGCTTCTTCAAAGGGTGATGGCAAAGCCCACACTCCAAATGGGAGGGAGGCTAGGCACCTCATCAGAAAAGATACAAAGTTTTGGAGAGGAGCAGGAATATCTATCCCTGCTCCTTCCCTGTACGGATTGGTCAGTTGTCCAGTTGGGAATGGCAGAATCCCCTCAGTTTTACTGGAGATTAGGGGAAAGGGATTTTTCCCCAGTTCATCTGTTGAACTGGATATAGCAATCAAGCCTTATGTCACCTATCCCAGCTTGCTCTTCAGGGGTTGAACACAGCTTATTGTACAGAACAGAGTGCATTGTACTCTGTGTATATACCCAAGTATAATTGTGAAGCTTTCCAGTGCAGAAGTGAATGAGAAATCATTTACTTGGAAACATCTATCTACCTGTCTCAGTTTCTCAGAGCTTTGGCTATGATATGAATTATTGTTTGGAAACAAGTCTCACCAGTTACGAAAGAACACTATTTCCACAGATATGCTGAGAATACTACTATATTAGCTGTTTCCTTATGTGACTTCCTGTTGGAAAGAAATGAAGCATGTTGAGAAGCAGATTTCTGGTGGATGCTCTTGACAAGTAGGGTTGGCATATTCCCCAAAGTGAAAATCCAGACTTTATTGTTGTTTTGGCGGTGGGAGGGAGGTGTTGTTGAGCTTTCCTTGGGAAATCTCCCCCACAAATCACATTTTTAGGTTTTTTAGGGGGATTTTTAAGGCATTGTTTGTTATAAATTGCCATACATCCTAGTTTTCCGGGACATTTTGACAATTTGGCAAAAATCCACCTGGATGCCATTCAGAGAACCCAATTTCCAGACATGTCCAGGAAAACATGGGCATTTGGCAACCCTATGACAAGGATATTTCCAAAGTTATTGAGAAATCAGCATCTCCCCAGCTTCTACGCTATTGTTTCACATAGATATTTATCCAAGGAAGTCCCCAGTCAGCAACATTCTTTAAACCATGATCAATATTTAAATATATGTATAGTACAGGCCTGCAAAATGTGTGAGTTACTAAAGCAAGTGCTGCCATCAGCCACATATCTATTACGAAATAATATTGGGGAACACTGGGTATTAAGAGTGCTAACAAAAATCATATACCCCAGTTTCCCAGTGGCCCTTCAAAGTACGCTTCACGCAGAGTTTATAGAAAAACAAAATACGCAAACAGAAGTTGACTTGGCTAAAATACACCACCAAGAGTTTAAAGACCAACCTAGCATGAAACCCCTGACTAGCAGTATACCGTTTAAAGTCTATAGAAGAAAAACAAAAGGTTTGCTTTCTTTAACAGAAAAACAAACTAACTCGGAGGAGACTTTAAACTACAGATAAATGCTCTCTCTCCCAGCAACTTTACATACCCACATTCCAACCCTTCAAACCTCCTACCATACTCCCACACAACTACCACACAAAATGCTTTCCAACAGAGCCTTACCTTATATAAATGGAGTAGAGCCCACATCTGTGAGCAATTAAACAGAAATTACCGGCACCTGTTTTTCTTAAACAGACAGTATTGACATTAGACCGGCTCAAAAGCAACTTTGATTATTCAAGAAACCCAACAATATCATGGTCTTCCAACTGCTCGAGTGCTCTCTCCAACTTTTGCAGCCTATGGAGGACAGCAAAAAGAGGTTTATCTACCCCCCCAGGTAGGCTACCATATATACTTGGTGGTCTGTGCTTAGCTTAGTGGATCATGAGCATGTACCTAGGAGTTGGTTAAGTTGGCTACTGCCAAGGGTGCAGCCCCGGGGGGGGGGGCATAAATATCACTCCTCTCTGGCTCTAAGTTGCAAGGAGCTCAACTGCCCACCCACTTTCCTTGCCAAGGGTGCCAGGGAGCCTAGGTGTGCCTCTGATCATGAGTTATGTATGTTTAGTATAGAAAGTTTAGAGATTTAATGTTCAAATTAGGAATGTTTTCAAACAATCGAGATCTGTGTCAGTCAGCAGGGAAGGGCAATTGAATAGTACTTATGGTACTATGCTTCATAGATAGATGGGAAAGTTTTCTGTGAAGTTTCTTTGAGCTTAGCCTCCTTAAAAGACAATTTTCAAGTTTCAAAACTGCTTCTCGGAGCTTAGGTTTCCTTAAAAGTTATTTTCTGTTTTGCCCAAAGGCTTAGTTCTGCTTGGACAAGTATTAGCAGAGGAACCATTTCCCAAGTTAGACACTTAAATATGCCTGATGGGACCCATTTCAACAGGAACACAGAAGCAGGATTGTGGAAGGAGGGGAGGGAGGGAGTGTTCAGTCCATTGAAGATGAACTTCTTGTGACTTGTGGTTCTGCTGCAATTTCCAGTGTTTGGACAGAAATGTTGCTCTCTTAGCCGAAGCAAGCCTAAGTAAACTCTCAATCCAACATAGAATTAGACCAGACCTTTCACATGGTGCTTCTAATTTGGAAGACAACCAGCTCTTTCTTCAGGCTGGGGAGTTTAGAAATTGTTAAAGCACTGGCATAAGAAATCCTTGGCACAGAATTAACTCCCAGACAAAATTCTATTCAGTTTATTGAAAACAACTTACATACCACTTAACTTCAATTGTCTGTGTTTTACAAGAAATGCAATGCAGAAAAGGTAAAAATAGGCTAAAACAGATATCAGTTAATATGCGTTCTAGAATTTTAAAAAGTGTCTTTAGTAGGTGGTGAAACTTCAACAGAGAAGGGGCCCTGTCTAACTTTAACTGTATTTTAATGTTTGATGGATTTCTGTATTTTAGAATTTGTTTTGTTGGAAGCCGCCCAGAGTGGCTGGGGGAACCCGGCCAGATGGGCGGGGTATCAATTATTATTATTATTATTATTATTATTATTATTATTATTATTATTATTATTAACTGGAAGGCAGTTCCATAAAATTGGGCCCGCAATACTGAATACATAGCTCCTGGTTGATACAAGCCATGCATCTGAGCCATGGAAGACCAACAACAGTGACTCATCTGAAGACCTTAAAAGGAATTAGGCAGTCCTTGAGTTATCCTAGACCCAAGTCATTACGGGTATGTCTGGTAATAGACTTTACCCTTCTACAGTCATGCTGCAGTGGTAGGCACCAGGTGGAGCCTCCAGGCCAGACCCAAGTAGCCCCACATAGAGTGGATCCAGGAGATTCATATCCTCCAGGAACTCATGCAACTGCTTGGCCACCACCCTCTCCATCACCTTACCCAAGAAAGGAGTATTTATAACCAAGATCCTATAGGATGCTGGGGTCAAAAGAAGTCCTATTGGTACTCCTGCTGGATGGTTTCTTGCTTGTTTTGCTTTTAAATGTTTCATTGTTTATCTCTCAAGTTGCTAATCTTCCCTAGCAGTTGGAAGTGAAGAAAAATGGAGAAGACCAGCAGCCTGAGTGTTAACAATGACTATATGGGGGAAAGCTTGGTCAGCAGCAACAGCTACTTAATCCACAACCCCACCAATTAAAATTTGACCTCTTCAGTTAAAATTGGCTGCCACCCATTAATCAAATAAAGTTTTGCTTAGTTAATTTACTGATTGAAAATTCCAATGAACACTCTGAAAAGTTTTATACCATCCAGTATTTTATTTATTGAACAGTAAAAAAGGAAACAAGCTTAGTTTTGCAATTTTTTTATACAGTAGTGTTGATGGAAACTTTAGTAGAAACTTTTCTTTGTATTTGATCCCATAACCTGCTGACATTTAGCAGCAACTCTCGAATATCATCAAATCGCAGAATTGCTTTACCTTCATTGCACTAAGGGTGGGCCTGAAAACTGTATACTCAAGAGTCTTTCCACTCACTTCAATGGCATTACTCCAGAGTAAGCAGCTTAACAAATAGTCAGATACTGACACATTATCTGAGAAGCTGCATTTAGCAGGCTAAGCACTTCAGCTCACAAACTCCTGGAGCTTATTGATTTTTCCCTTTCTTTCTTTTTTTCCTGAGGAAAATAAACTTTCCAATTCTAGTTTATTTTTAGAGGTTAATCCATTGCAAGTTGCTTTCTCCTCCTTTCTCTCTCTTCCCCCACTCTAGTCTCTAACACAAACTGGCTTGTATGCATATACTTAACGGTGGCATAGCTGGTACATGAAGAACCTCCATCCCACACACAAGCCAAGTCCACATTTCCTTTGACAGTCATGCAGAGCTCCTGCAAGATCTGGATTCTCCATTCACTTCAATGGGCAGTGGTGAAAATCCAGAGTGGAGTTAGGTTGGAATCTGGATTTTTTTTTAAAAAAAAAAACCCATTATCTGTGATATGGTTCTGAATCCCTGCTTGCAGCAAACTGGTTGAAAACCAGGACCTTGTACCCTATTATTGATTTGGGTGCACTTAGACATTCTCCATACCATTGATTCAATAGGTTGATCTCTTTTCTGGATCCGGACCATTCAACCCTGTTTATGCTCATTTAGCTTTGGCAATCATTCAGTACTGTTGTTCTCAATATGATTTATTCTCCACCGTATGAAAAGTGAATGCTCTTTTAAGTATGCTGCATTGCCCATTCTTTGCTGATTTCTCCCCACCTCCAACTCATTTATACAGAACTGGAAACACAATCAAAACAAGAGCTATGTTTCTTACTGCTGAGATGGTGCAAAATGACCCAGAGGAAACAGCTGAAATGCTGAAAACAAGTGGGGGGGGGATGATTTTACTCTCACTAATGAGCAGATGCTGCACCAAAATGAGCAAAACAAATGAGCAAACAATGGAATCAATGAGCAAGCAAAGTGTGTGCTTGAGGGGGGGAAGGTGGAAACCTACAAAAAGACTTGCAAAACGCAGATGCAATCTGAACAGGCCCTCTCCTTGGTACTGAGAAGCCTGTGCAAATGAAGCGTCCTTTCGAGGAGCATCTTTAAAATGCTGCTGCTGACAACATTTGGATCCTGTTACGCAATCCAGATGCTGTTTGTTTACAGCTGATCTTCCATGGCACAGGGGGGATGTGTCAGATGTTAGCTGCATTGAGATATCAAAACCTAGAAAGGCATGATATGCTAAGCAACAGGCAAAAGAAAAGCTCACACCAAAAGCCACTGGCATAATTATGAGAACAAAAGAGATTTCTCCTGTCAATGCTTAAAAGAGGCTTCAGTCCTTCTGTCGGAAGCTGCTCTGACCCCGGCTGTCAAATACAATTGGAAACACACTGAAACATCTGATTAGTGCATCTGGAGCTCACAAGGCTCAGACTGGACTGTGAACCATTTTTGATACAGCAACTAGAGTTGCTGTAGATTTGTGCTTCTTATCCCTTATGCACTTTTCCTACACTAAAAGGGGAGAGATGTGAAAACTCCCCAATCTGATGTGATGGTGGAAACCACACTTCCATTTGCCCTGCCACTTTCCCCTGAGAAATCCGCAGTTTAGCGCTGAATCAGAACAAACAGCAATTGGGTTTTGCGGGGGAAAGCATTGGGACAAAGGCATAACCACTTTGATCCATGTTTTCTAGGCATGGAGCAAGTGGAAGTGTGGACAAGCCAAAAGGCCAGCTCAGTTGTACTGGCTTTGACTTGGCTGCAAAGCATCAGCATGACTCCCAAAATTCACCTCCCTCAGCAACATGGCCAAAGGGGCCTGCTACATTTGCTGGAGGTAACAAACATAAGAACATGAGAAGATCCTGCTAGATCGGGCCAGTGGCTCATCAAGTCCAGCATCTTCTCACAGTGGCTAACCATATGCCAGCAAAATGGTCAGCAAAGAAGTTGGTGAGGATCAGGACAAACCAAGCAGCTCAGGGCCTAGGAAGGTTACTACTTGGAGATACCATTTTGTGGTTCTCCTCAGGTGCCCAAAATGTATTGGGCCGGCCCGGAGTTCAACCACCAATGACCGCCATCTGTAGATGCAAATAAGCATTCTATGGGAAGGATTCAAGGAGGGGGAGGAAGGTGGGCAAAGAAAACTTGCACCTCCTAAACTTTCCCTTCCCCCCTCATCTTCCACCAACTCCCTAAAGAGCGGGATGGAGGCAGGTGAAGGAGAAATTGGGCCAGCCAGACTACGGCTGAATTAAAGCATTATTCACCTATGAGTATTTTGCTCAGAAAGCCTTTGAGCTTACTTGAGAGTCATTCCTCGCATCCACTTTAGCCAAAAGCCTGATCTCTGTAAGTATTTTTGTAAGGTTTTTCCTCTTGAGAGTATTTCCCCAGAGTCACCCCCCTCACTCAACCTCGGCTTAGTGAGATCTATTTATGGCACACTGTTATGTGTCTTAAAGATCTATTTGACTTTTGTATGGCTTCAGATAGGAAACAAACATATCAGCATAAACTGTCAGTCGCTCCGGGATTAACCAGTTTACCCTCACACTACTGGATGTCTGGAGGGCAATTGTCACAGAGAATACTGCACACATTTATAGCAGTGTGAGGTAAGGGCTGCCTTCGGTTTCTAAGCTGGTGTTGTGTACTGTCTGAGCCAATCTATGAGCAGTGTATTGTGAGACAGACAGACAGACAGATATAACCAAATGTCAGCATTTCAGGGGAACAAAACTGACAGAACAATTCGCATGTTCCTTTGTAGGCAACAGGGCATGGGAACATATGGTCTCCATAAAGGCGGTCCTCATTTCCATCTCTGGCAAGCATTACTACTTAAGCATATCAGACAGCACAACTAGAAGAGATCCTTCCCTGAGGCCCTGAAGAGTCAGGCTGGACATTGCTGGACTAGATGGATTAATAGTCTGGCACTATTGGCAGATTCATATTGAAGCCCTAGGCCTCCACGGCTGACAGTGTTCTAATGGACAAGGGTCTGGGTGAAAGAAGTACACACTGTCTAGCATAGGCAAGCAACTCGTTTTAGCCCAATATCTTCATTCCCTCGTGCACAATAGATGCATTTGGTGTTGGGTTCGAACAGAGGCAAAAAGTGAAGATAACAAAGGATGTGATTGCTACTTTTACACGGTAGTCCAGATCCTCCAACATTTCTCTGATGAAAATAGGGATGTCTGAAAGGGTTGCCCCAGCCACTTCCAACATGGATAAAAACATAATAAAACGTTAAACACTAAAGCACTTCTCTATACCAGGCTGCCTGCATATGTCTTCTAAAGATTGTATGGTTACTTATCTCATTGGCTCAGGAGTCGCATAACTCCACACACTCCAACATTTCTCTGGTGACAATAGGGACACCCTAAGGAAAAGTGGGACATTCCAGGATCAGATCAGAAACCCAGGCAGCTTCCGTAAATCCCGTCTACATTCCAGCCATAAAGAAGGAAGACTTCAAGAATGCATCCCAGCCAGGCAAAATCATTTTGATCACAGAGCCAGGATTGTGAGGAACAGGGCCTGAGGAAAGTGTATGTTTCATATCCATTTTGTCTCAGTATTCCTGAGCTTTTATATGAAGTGGTTGCAAGTGGTCATTAGGGGATTTGAAGCGAGGTGTCATCATCATACTGATGGCACTCGGCTCTATTTTTCTGTAACAGCTGAATCAGGAGAGGCTATGCAAGCCCTGGATCTGTGCCTGGACTCAGTGGTGGCCTGGCTAAGGACCAAAAAGCCAAGCTTGAATCCTGGCAAAACTGAAGCAGAGTAAGAGAGCAGTTCCCAGGTCTGGGAGATTGGTCAATTATCTGTTCTGGATGGAGTTGCATTCCCTATAAGTACAATTTCATAGTCTGCAGGGGATCCTAGCTCCAACATAGGTGTATTCAGAGGCAAGAGGTTCCTTTTAGCAGCTTGGGGTTGGTGAGACAGCTTACTGCCCATTTCCAGACCAGGAGAGCTTCATCTTGATAGACTTGATTACTGCAATGTACTGCATGTGGGGCTATCCTTGGATCTGGTCCAGAAGCTTCAGGTGGTGCAGAATGGGGTGGCTCAATTACCTCCAAGCAATCTGTAACATCCCTGCTTAGAGAACAACACTAGCTGCATATATGCTATGGACCATTTGTTACTAGTGTGCAATGCCCCCAAAGAACTTGGGAGCAGGTACCTTAAAGAGTGTCTCACTCCTTATAGACCAGCTTGATCTCTGAGAACATCAGGGGCTGTGCTTTTGGAGGCTGTGCTCCATAAATCAAATCTTTCTATGCTCAGAGCATTCAGCACAGCAGTCACAGTATTATGGAACATCTCTCCCCCCCACACACACACACCCCAGTGCAGGCGAAACAGATGCTGGCACTGTATGAGCTACAGCATTCTAAAGCCAGCAAGCATTTTAGGAATGTCAGTTTTTATCTGGCCACTCTTAATACTGTGCCGTTTTATCTATGATGTACAGTATATTATTTTGTATTCTAGTCTGTTGTAAATTGCTTGGAGATCTGATTACACATGATACATAAATATTTTAATAAATCATAGTAAATAAGATTTAGATATAATTTTAGTCCCTGGATATGTTGCTGTCAGGGCTAGAGTCAGACCGCAGGTCAGCAAGCAAGGAGCAGAGTTTGTTATAAATCTTTATTCAAAGGAATGGCATGCAACTCAGCCACGCTTCCCAGTCATGCCCCTCTAGAACAGTGGCCAGGACTGATGATTCCCACCTTCAACCCACTCTAAGGTTCCTCCTCTGCTGGATGTTTCCCAAGCAGTTTTAAACTGCATCTGGGCATCTTTAATTTCTGTTCCGCTCAATGCATCACTCTGTAGGAGGGGAGCTTGTCACAGTAGGAGAGGCAGGCAGCCTTCTCTTCTGTAGCCTTTTGCCCCTCCTCTGCTTCAACCTCTAAGTTGGAACTGCTTCCTGTCACAGGCTCTCCCTGTTCACCAAATCCTGTTGCCTCTTCAGCATCCAACAACTCCCACTCTTCCCCACTTGACCTCTTCTCAGTGCTCTGAGCCTTCCTCCTCTGAGGTTTCCCCAGCAGTGCCTCCCACCTTTCCTCTTCAGCCAGCCAGTCCCTTACAGTTCCTGAACATTGGTGGTAAACCCATTAAGATTTATACATTATCCTGCTGAACTCACTAAATTAGTTTTCTAGCATCATAGCATTACATGGATAACCTCAGTAATGCAAAATAGTACAGCAAGTAGCCTGTGACCCTGTACACTGACTTTTCCAAAGAATAGTGTAAAAAGAGCAGCTAACAGAGGGACAGATCTAAGTAAGAATATTATAACACAATTAGCTCCAGTTGTGCTGATTTAAGACATTTAGGTTCTTTAGCTGTCTGTCTACATCAGGCATCTCCAAACTTCGGCCCTCCAGATGTTTTGGCCTACAACTCCCATGATCCCTAGCTAACAGGACCAGTGGTCGGGGAAGATGGGAGCTGTAGTCCAAAACATCTGGAGGGCCGAAGTTTGGGGATGCCTGGTCTACATCATGGTCTACCTGATCCATCAGTGAGGCCTTGCTTTGAACTGATTGGAAAAGGTCCAAATCTCACTTTCAACTGAAGACTAGAGGACTGCTCATCCTTCTTTACTGAGGAGAATCAAGTTAGGTTACAGCAAGTCTAATTTATGCTGTAATTTTAATCCTAGTTATGTACGGCTGGAACCTTGTGAGCAAATGAAAGAACGAAAGGAGAACCCTGATAGGTCAGTCCAAAGGCCCTTCTAGTCCAGCATTCTGTTCTCACAGTGGCAAAACAGATGACTATGAGATGCCCACATGTACTCTCCCCATTTGTGATCACCTGCAACTGGCATTTAGAAGCATAATATATCCAACAATGGAGAGAGAACTTAGTTAATGTGGCTGTTAGCAACTGACCGCCTTATCATTATTGTAAAAATGAAATCTGTAAGTTAACCGGTATATGTGGTGTGAAGAAATACTTTCTTTTGTCTGTACATACTTGTATTGCATGTTAGTAAATGCATTGTATCTACAGTCAGTAAAACGTTATTGCACCTCTTTTGTGGTCTGGTTCCTGGTTCCATATTGTTGAGCCCTGACAGTGACATGGGCAAACGCTTACAAAATGTACATTGCAACTTCTCTGTGACTTTCTAACAGTGTACTTGGATGAAATGCTGCTATGGGAAATGAGCATCTCTAGCCTCCAAGCATGGCTTTGAAATCAATATTGCAAGTCCTGTTCTCTGGTTACCCTCATAATTCCACTTTTGGACAGATAAATGTGATTTGCAAAACAGGCATAGCGTCAAGATGTCACAGCTGCAGGTTTCCCCCTCAAGACTTTGCTTGTTGTTCTTGGTGTCCAACTGTTTTTAATTAGCAGAAGTCTTGAATGAGAGCCTCTTCTTGGCTTGAGTTGCAAAGATCAGAAGAATGGGAAAGAAATGACAGTGCTTCTGTGTGCCATTTCCATGTTTGTTCAGAAGTAAACGTTGAAACCTGTTTGCGATTCAATTATAAGAACTTAAACCTGCAACAGATTCCAGCCTGTTCAGGGCTCTATTCAGCCCTCCATCCAAGATACTCCATTCTACCAAAACCTAGTTTTCTTTTATTCCCCCCACTCCATGCACAGTCAATGTTCCATTCTACTGAACTGCCCACCTTTTTAAAGATTTAGCATAACTATTTATATTTTTATGTGGATGGGTCCTGTTTTGGCTACATAAGAATCCAGGGTTGGAAAATGAGTTCATTTTTAGTATGTAAGGCAACTCCAGTGTAAGGGAACTGCAGTGTGGGGCAGGTGGGGGTGAGCTACATGCTTGGGGATTGTCTGTGCATGCCTAGTTGCCATTCATATTTGACATGAATTTGTCTAATCCAGGGGTGTCAAACTCAAATTCATCGGGGGGCCGCATCAGCAGTTTGGTCACCCTCAAAGGGCCGGTTGTATCTGTAGGACTATGTGTCCACTCTTTATTATCATAAATTATTGTCACTGCATTCAATTATTACTGGGTTTTTTTGTAGTAATGTAAGTAATAACTAGCTCTGAAAGCAGGAACATAGTCAGAATAATGGCAAGTAGATATTCAAATGTACAATTATTGTACAATTTATTGAAAAATGATTTTTGGTAACCGCACTGGGTGGTGGAGGCTCGCTAGGGTTTCATGCAGGACCTTTGCAGAGCTACTAGTACCTGGAGATGCTGGAGTCCTTCTGCATGCAGGACAGATGTTCTGCCAGTGAGCCACCACCCTTCACCAAAGGGACTGGCTGAGGTTGACTCACTGGAGCTGCTCTCCTGGTTCCAGGGTTTAAGGGCCAGAAGTATAAAGCAGCATCCTATGTTTCTGAGGAGAGGGAGAGGGAGAGGGAGGGGAGGGGAGGGAGGAAGGAAGGAAGGAAGGAAGAAAAGAGGGAGTGGGAGGGAGAGAGGAAGGAAGGAAGGAAAGAGGGGAGAGAAAGAAGAGTAGGAAATAAGGAAGGGAATAAAGAAGAAAAGAAAAAGAAAGAGGGAGAGAAGACAGAAAGGGAGATAGAAGGAAGGAAGTAGAGGGAAAGAAAGAATAAGAATGAGGGAGAGGAAGAAAGATGGGAAGGACGGAAGGAAGAAAGAAAGAAAGAAAGAAAGAAAGAAAGAAAAGAGGGAGCAGGAGGGAGAGAGGAAGGAAAGAGGTGAGAGAAAGAAGAGTAGGAAAGAAGGAATAAAGAAGGAAAGAAAAAGAAAGAGGGAGAGAAGACAGAGATAAAGAAGGAGGAAGGAGAGGGAAAGAAAGAATAAGAACGAGAGAGGGGAAGAAAGAAAGGGAGGGGGGGTCGCCGCCTTGATTCAGCGCCAGAAAAGAGCGTGAAGGGACCCAGGGGCAAAAAGCATTTCCCGTGCAGCGTGAGGCAGCGGGTGTCCGTTTTAGGAGACGTGCGTAAAGCCTCAGAGTTGCACGTTCGTGAGGCTGAGCCGCTGCTGAGGAGGAGGCGGCGGCTTGCCGGGTCGGTGCCCGGCAGTGCCGTGCGGAGAGTCCCGAGCCTCTGGGACGCAGCAGTGCTCTGTAGCACTTTGAATCCTCCTCCTCCTCCACACGGCGCTACTGGGTGCTTTGTCTGTGCCTCAGCAGCAGCAGCAGCAGCCGTTTCCGGCACTGAGCCGTGGCAGGAGGAGGAGGATTCAAAGCGCTACAGAGCACTGCTGCGTCGCAGAGCCTCGGGACTCTCCGTGCGGCGCTGCCGGGCGCTGACCCGGCAAGCTGCCTCCTCCTTCTCCTGTTGTGGCTCGGGGTGCTCCACGCAGCGCTGCTCTGGCCGCCTTTCTACCCCCCCCGCCCCAGCTGTTTGTCGGCGCGGCGCTTCAGCAGCAAGGTCCCGCTGCTGGGTCCCACTGGCTGGGGCACTCGGCGGGCCACATGACAAGGTCTGGCGGGCCGGATTTGGCCCCCGGGCCTTGTGTTTGACACCTGTGGTCTAATCCCTTCATTAAATTTTGGTTTGATGGGGAAATAGCATCTGCAGTATACTGTAGCAGTGAAATCAATAAATTAATTACATATTATATATGTTTCCTGCCAGGAAAGAGGCACACCATTTTTGATGGGTGGGTGTTAGGAGATGTATGGAGCAGGTTGCTTATGTCTTCCTTATTCCCCTATTCTCATTTATTTCTCCAGCTTCTCACTGCTATCTATACCTCCAACTTCCAAATATGTTATTCCCTCTCTACTCTTCCTAAAAGGGATGCGGGTGGCGCTGTGGTCTAAACCACAAAGCCTAGGGCCTGCTGATCAGAAGGTCGGCAGTTTGAATCCCTGTGACGGGGTGAGCTCCCGTTGCTCGGTCCCAGCTCCTGCCCACCAAGCAGTTCAAAAGCACGTCAAGTGCAAGTAGATAAATAGGTACCACTCCAGCTGAAAGGTAAACAGTGTTTCCGTGCTGCTCTAGTTTGCCAGAAGCAGCTTAGTCATGCTGGCCACATGACCCGGAAGCTGTACACCAGCTCCCTCAGCCAGTAAAGCGAGATCAGTGCCACAACCTCAGAATCATCTGTGACTGGACCTAAAGGTCAGGGGTCCCTTTACCTTTACCTTACTCTTCCTAAAGCCTTCTTTGTGGTCCCAATAGTCACACTTGGACTAGAGGCTAGCATTTCTCTCTTCAAATATGCTGACTTCCTCTACTTTGTGTACTCTTACTCAAGCTCCCTTAGCAGCGCCGTCTTAAGCGCCCCTGTCGCCATGGTGCGCCGGATCTCTCCGGCGCCCTTCCGCCCCGTTTCCCGCCGCGGTGGGCGGGTGGGCGCGGCGCTGCTGCGCGGCGGGCGGGCGGGCAGGCACAGCGTGATCTCTCCGGCGCCCTCCCGCCCCGTTTCCCAGCGTGGTGGGCAGGTGGGCGCCGCGTGCAGCTGCGCAGCGGACTGGCCGGCCAGCCGGCGGGTGCAGCTCGCAGCGCCCTCCTGGCGGGCCGGCGCCATGGTGCCCTGCGCCACCTGGGGTCTATGACGAGCTGGCCCTGTCCCTTAGCCAAGCCTAGGACCTTTCCTTCATATCAGACAACAAATAATGTATCTGTCTTTCTTGTTTCCACAGCTACATGGTAAATGTGGAAGCTATTGCAGGTTGGGCATATGCTGAAATACTTGAACAAACTCTAAGCTTTTTTGGGTTTCACATGCCCCGCAATCCCAACATGCAAAGCTATTATCATGGAAATAGAGCATGGTAACTGGTTTGCAAATAAATACATGTATCAGTATTTAGGTATAAATACATGTATCAGTATTTGTAGTATGCCATGCAAACAACATAATGCAAACTTTCTGATATGCACAGACAACATCTGGACCGCCTTTTCATTCACAAACTGCTGAAAAAGGAAGGCTAGACAACCAGCAGCACAAAGCACATAAAAACCACAATGAATTATGAGCATTCAGTTATTATTGGGAGTGCTCTATTTTTATTGGCATTCTGTCACTCTGCTCATGTAATAAGGATTGTAGGATGGGAAGAGAGTGGCATAAAGTCTATGGGCTTCCCTTGACAAACATTGCCTCAATTAGCAAGATGGCAAATGACACCTACAGCGTTGAGGAAACAAAGGCTAACCACATCAACCTGCTGATATTTGATGACAACAAGGAAAGACCAAAAGATAGAGAGGAAAAGAATGTATGTTGGTATAGAGCTATGGGTGAGAAAGAGATGCAATTGACTTGATTCTGAACTCCCTAAATTGTACTGGATCAATATGCAGGATACCAGTATACTTGACTGAGGAGGAATGGTGCCCCCCCCCCTCTCCTGATCCTTCCTGAGAACAGGAGGACAGTATAGGTTTAGATCAGTGGTTTGAAGAAGGGCATAGTTCAGAGGCTGCAGAGGGGAGAAGATGGGAAATATTGGAAGAGAAACAGCAGGAAGAAGTAATACCAGGGGAGAGACAGCTGACACTCAGTGTCTTTGGAAAGCATTATACACACACACACACACACACACAGAGAGAGAGAGAGAGAGAGAGAGAGAGAGAGAGAGAGAGAGAGAGAGAGAGAGAGAGAGAACCAGGCGTGCATTGAGGGTAGTTGAACAGAAGGCCCAGAGACAGAAAGCTCAGATTAGCCAATGCAAGGGTGTTGTAAAATAGGAGAGATAGGAGAGACTTAGCGGGTGGGACTTCTCTTGGAGCAATGCTATTATTTAGAGAGAGACCACATTCCTATGTCTCTCGCTGTGATTATTGAATAAACTAATTGGTAAGAACTCTTCTCGTTTTCTCTCTGCTTCTTTGCTGCCACCGTGGGAGGGATAGGATTCCCCGAAGCCTGACAGTCAAGATCTGTTGGTAGAGCATGAGACACTTAATCCCAGGGTCATGCGTTCAAGCCCCACATTGGTCAAAAGATTCCTGCATTGCAGCTGGTTGGACAAAATGACCCTCATGGTCCGTTCCAACTCTACAATTCTAGGAAATACAGACAGAGAGACCATAAGTACTTAGATGTAAGCAGCTTTAAACTATATGGGACTTTGTGTTGAATGGTTTCTTTAAATATTAAGGTTCATTATTGTTTCACAAGATGTGTATCTCTTTAAAGGACAGAGTAAATATCATGACCTAGTTTTACAGCTGTGAAGCAGTATAGCAGTTGCTATTAAGTTGTGTTAATTAAGTTGTGTCAGCAATTGGGTATAGTATATAAAGAGCAGCATGTACCTCTCTCAGTATGCTGGCGAATGGGTGGGCCATACTTATAGATGTAATGTAATTTAATGTAAGAGGAGATTTGTTTTTGTAATTAAAGCCAAGCAAAAGATATTTCTGCGTTTCTTCATTGTTTCCTGAATGTGTGGTCTCCAGCGCAATTAATATGCTAAATACGCAACACTTTGACCCCCTGCAGACTGGGTTTTTGGTGGGTGTATTTGACAACATGTCATTGATGCAATGATAGTGGTGGATCTATACTGGTTCATCCACATGTCAGTCCACTTTTAGTTGTGCTGTGATGCTTCCCCAGTGGTCCAGCATTATTTCCATCTGGCAATACAACAAACGTAGGACAGCAGCCTCTCCACCCCCTCACATTTGAACTCTGGAGCTGATGAAGTGCCTAGCCAAAGGATCTACTCTCCTCCCATTGCCTGGGTAACTTGCCCATTCTCTAAGCCAGGCATAGGCAAACTCGGCCCTCCAGATGTTTTGGGAATCCAATTCCCATGATCCCTGACCACTGGTCCTGTTAGCTAGGGATCATGGGAGTTGTAGTCCCAAAACATCTGGAGGGCCAGATCACTATAACTACCTTAAATATTGTTCTCTTTCCTGCCCCAAAATAGGTAGGGTAAAAAGAGGAATTATGGTGGCACTATCCAAAGAGTGTCTAACATTCTGTCCCACCCTTTCTGTGACAGGTTCCAATAATAATCCATTGGTGTTTCATCTAGGTATGATCCTCCAACATTTCAAAACATGCTTGAAGTGGAATTTTGTGGCAAACTAAATATGTGTGAAAGCCCCTGAAACTTTTAGCTTGTCTTTTGAATGTTCTTTTCATCTTCCTTTTAAAAGTGCTTAAGTGTTGCCTCGTCAATAAGCAGAAGCATTTGAGCTGCTCAGAATTTCATTTACTTTGAATGTGAATGCAGTGGCAAATCTATAAATGAGACAACCTCACAAACAGGAAGCTTTATCAAAGCTATAAGTTAAATGGCTATCTATTCTATTATTATTATTATTATTATTATTATTATTATTATTATTATTATTATTATTTTAGTGTATGTGTGTGTGTATATCCTACTAACCAGATCAACCATTTTGCTAAGGTTGCAAAGCGTTAAAAAGAAGTGTAGCAACCAAGGGAGGGGGCAGGGTATAGCAGGGAGAAAGAAATGATATTCTCAAATAGTAAAAAAAATAAAAATAAACACTTCTACCAAGTGTACAGAAAGCCATCCTATTTTTTGCTTGAGGAAACTCGACACACTGCAACATAATGCAATCTTTAAAAGCATAATGACACAGAAGCATCTGTGAATATAGTGCATAAATGCTGACATTGACAAATTGCATAATAGTCTATGGAATATAAATAGGCTTGGTGGGCCTTCCTTCCATTTTCAAATATGCTTAAATTCTTCGGGGGGGGGGGTGTTGCGGAGAGAAGAAGTTCAAGCACCTTCAATAATTTAATGATGTAATTCCAGGAGGGGAAATGTTCACTGTGCTGCATTATAATAAGAACAAAATGACAAGTCACAATAAATCTAGCCCCAAATGACAGACTGATCCAAGACATCCACCTACCCCCCGAGTAAGTTTTCTGAATGATGCAAAGAGTATTTGGCTGCAGGTGTGAAATTAGTGATTGGTGAGTTATTTCTGAGGTGGTGGCTATCAAACCCTCCAAGTGTCCCTATTTTCCAGGGACAGTCCCAGATTTACAGAACCCGTCCTGGTTTCTGATTTGATCCCAGAATGCCCCACTTTTCCTTAGGAAATCCCTGTTTTCATCAGAGAAATGTTGGAGGCTATGGAACCAAGGAGATAAGTAACTATACACCCTTTAGAAGACATCTGGAGGCAGCCCTGTGTTAGGGAAGGGTTTTTTTTTTTTTAAGGTTTGATGTTATGTTTTGTTTTTTTATAAATGTTTGAAGTCGTGCAGAGTGACTAGGACAACCCAGTCAGATGGGCAGGGTATAAATAGTAAAGTAGTATTTATGGAATAGGACATCCCTATTTTCATTGGAGAAATGCTGGAGGGTATGGAGTACTGTATTTGCTATAATGGGTAGTCTAAGAGCAGCAGTGTTATCAAGCTGATATTGAGGTCAGGCAAAGTAACAGGGATAATGGTAGCTGATGAGACCGTGCAGATGTCAGCAACCAACAGCCACAAATTTTTCCACCAAGGTCAAATTTGCATAATATCTGATCCACCGTGACAAACCCAGCTCACCAGCCATGTGCTAAAGCCTGCCAAGCATTTCTCAACACATGCATGCATGCAGATATTTTTCCAGTCTATGGCTACCAGCAGAAACTGCAGTTTTGTTAAGCCACTGGAGGGCTGCCGTACATGATTCATTGGTTCCATTCGGCTTGTCAAGGTGCAATTCAACCCTGAGAGTCTTGTGGCTGTTACCCCCACCAGCACCAAAAAAAAGACAGAAAAGAAAGGAAGATTGCATATGGAAGCAAGCCCTGTCTAATAAAAGGTGCTGCTGTTCCTAACATGCAAGTAAGGACAGATAGCTTTCTTTCGCCTTTATCAAGCTTTAATGCAACTTAGACTCTAGGCAGACAAGTTTGTCTTCCTCCTGCTGATTCCCAGGAAGCATTCCATGTTAGGGTAATGAGTTCTATCATTTCTGTGGCCTTTTCTTCTCTTTTCCTCCTTTGCTTCCTCACTTAGCAATGGTGCCACATAGTTGCTGATCATTTCCCCCCTTCTCTGACTGCTTCTACCCTGGGGCAATGCCTCTGTGCCTACTCATTTTTCTCCCATATCCTTCATGTGGGATGTACAGTCAAATGCAACATTCTTTATTTCCCTAGAGTGGGCACAGGCAAGGGGGCATCCAGTCAGTGCAAATTCCTGTTCTTGGTTTGGAGCATCCTCCCACTGCATGTGATCTGAGCGATGGGCATGGCCCTGGCTGACTCCATCAAAGAGCCGAGTCATGCAGCCATTTTCTCAGTCTAGTGTCGAGTTGTCTTGTTGTCTTGCTCCAGTGCTGTCTTGTTCTGTCTCTTGCTGCCATGCTGCTCTCCTGCAGTCATTTTGCGATCTTGATGTAATTTTGCTATCTGCTCTCAGCCAGCAGCACATGAGCTCAATGTCCCTATGAGATGAACTCACAGTTTATTGTGTAACTACTAAGTAAAGCCTGCCTTTCAGGGATCAAATCGTGAACTGAAATGTGAGTAAACTTTTTGTTACTTTACTCAGAAAGACTCTTGTGTCTTTATTCTTTTTTAAGAGGTATTAAAGGGGAGACCAGGAACATAATCTTAACTAAGAGATTCAAACGGATCTGCAAACTAGCTTCCAGCTATATTGAAGGGAATCTGCTCTGCTACATCACTCACTAGCATGAGTGAAAGGAGGATAACAATTTATTCAATATATCATTTCCTACTATAAGGTTACCAGACGTCCCCGTTTCCCGGGGACAGTCCCTAGATTTACAAATCAGTACCCTGACAGAATCCATCTATTTAGTAGGAAGTTGAAAAGTGTCCCCAGATTCATTGAAAAAAATCTGGTAACTTTATCCTACTATCCTTAACATTCCCACACTTCATGCTTGTGCACTTCCAGTTTTAAACATGCCACATTGCAGTTAAAGTAGAGAAGTCAGGATTCTGAGAATAAGTCAAGGCACCTCAGCTCCATGGCAACTACAGAAGCACAAGACAACCCTACAAATATATTGTTAGCTACATCACAGGGCCCAGTATTTATCCGTGTTACTAATTTAAAATGCATGTCAAAATCCCATGGCCCAATCAGTCCCAATTGCAATGAGTCAAGTAAAGGTGACCTGGCATATCAAACTTAAAGGTTTCTTGCGCAGAATGGTTTTAGTGTGGACCTTCACCCTATTGTAATGGTTTTATTTAAATTCCCCACGAAGGGTAATTGGGGGGGGGGAAACCCAGTGCATAGTAAATGGTATTGTCTACAGAGCAATGTGCAAAGGACATTGGGTTATTAATATTAATATGATGAGCTCTGAAACATTTTTCATTTGGGTTGAATAAAGTGTCAAGCTTTTCAAAGTCTCAGAAGTGCCATCTGATTATGATGAATCCATTGCTCAAACTACTTAGATATTGGCATCCATGTATAAAAGGACACAGTTTCCAGTTATTGACACATTTTTCATAACTGTAATAGAAGCTTGAGAGCAGAAAGTATCCCCTGGTGTCTGTGACAAAAAAGGCAATCAGTTCTGTATGAGACACTTTATCATTGCCAAAGATCATTTGCAATTGCAAACATGTGGAAATGTACCTCCTCTATCTTCTACCAAATTTTTTTTCCAAAAGAAAAACTTTATAAATATATAGGTCCAAAAGGAAAAAAAACTACTAGATATATGTTGCAGCGGAGAGTACCTTAAAACTAAAGCAAAATAGAGCTGTTTTGGATTCCTCTGAATAATGCTCTAAAATAAAATTAAAATTAAAACTTTATTTTTTAAAAATATAATCTCATCACAAAATTGTCAGCTGTTTCATCTAAACAGCAACATCACAGTGTGTTTCAAAAATTTAGTTTAAGCCACACTCTGTGACTTTTGACAGAAATTATTTCCTCTCTCAGAATCATCACACTATTCCTGTCAAAATTGTTTGCCATCCTCAACACTCTTCAGATAGTTAGCAGCAAACTCACCATTAAATCTTTATGTGAAATTTAGGTACGCCTCTTATTCCAAACCATTTGAGAAAATGATGCGTAGATGGGAATTCCCTTGAAAGAGAGGTAGGCAAGATGAAGGACAGAACAAGGGGCAAGGTGGTTTGGCCATTCCAGTCCAAAGGTATTGGTGTATTTGTGACTCGGGAAGAAGGGAGGACGGCTATGATCTACGATGTGTGTGTCCACAGCACTGGATTTAGGGCACTGAGCTGAGGGGTTGCAAAATTGAGAAGATCCATAACTGGGAAGATCCATTTGGAGGCACCAAATTTTTGGCCTCGCACAGTACTTTTTTCTTGGGTACGCAGTACCAGCACCTCTTTTTTTTCTGGACGAAAAGCACTGGTTAAAAGTGTGCCACTTACTATAACAATTTCATGGTGAGTACTGGCACCTTTTTGTATGGAAGAATGCACTGCACATCACAAACGATGACCAAAGTCCACCACTGGTGTCTGTATGCAGTAGGATCTCCTTGGAGGGGTGGGGCAGATGAGGACACATTAATTTGCACTGGCCCCCTCCTGCTCTGGATTCAGTATGGGCTTAGTTACTTAGAAAAAAAAGTCTTTTTGTTTGTGTGTTGGATTGACGTTTGTTCCAGGTCAATGGGAAACAACACGTTTTCCTGGGTGAAGTAGTCAGACAAATGTCCTGGGTCCTGTGTGTAGAAAGCAAGTGACAACTGGAAGACCTCTTAGACCCGTGCTTTCTAGAAACAGGAAAAATGGAAGTGTGGATGAGCAATTTCAAAAGGTAGCACTCTTAATCCCAGGCTTTTAAGTCGCCATGTATGTGTTTCTTTGGTTCATAATGCATAATGCAAGAGCACATTAACCATTTACTGCCCTCCAGTTCTGCCATATCTGCCCCAATGGAACTTTCAGATAGCTCTTCTGTTTAGCTTCTCTGGCACCAGAGAACAATTAATATATTGCCTTGCACAAAAGCAAAATAAAACGGTTAATGCTTCTCATTTGTTGGTGGGTTGCTGTTTTATTTTTATATATTGCCTTTATTTTGGTGCCGGCAACAGATGAGGATGTTAGGATTTGTGAGACAGCTCGCGTATTTTTGAATCAGAATTTAGAATGCTTAGTAATTTTGCAATTAGCATTCATTTCAAGTCGTTTGAATATGGAGATTGTCATATCCAATCAATCCAATGGTCCATCTAGCTGAGTATCCAGATATTTCACATGAAGTGTAAGAAACCTCATGGTGGGCAATTAAGCAGCAACCTGCCCAGGGGATAGCTGTATTCTTAACTTCCATCTGGTTTCTGCTCAGAAGCTGGGGATTTTTATCCATGAACTGAATCAATAGCTGTTTTAATGTGATGCTTAAGATAATTGTGGACCTTCACATTCTACATAGAAAATGTTTGCTTGCCATTTTTTTTGCTTGTAGGGCAGGTGGCTGCAGTAGCTACCCTAGAGGTTTAGCCAACCATTCTCTCAAGGCTCCCATTCTGACCCAAGGTAATAATAAAAAGAAATCATTGTCTAAGGGCTCAAAGCATTTCATATTTATTGTCTCAGTAATAGTGTAAAGCAGTGGTCGGCAGAAAACAAACTGTGATTCATAGGTAGACTGGTCAATTTTTAGTGGACCATCAAACCTATGATTCTGTGATTTATTTTAAGGTCTCAGCCTCATCTAGTATGAAGGAGTTCCATTGTTTAGGTGTGTATTAATGCACATTTCTGTTTTTGTTTGTTCCTCTTTACTTTCACATTCAAAAGTTCTTTAAAAAATTCTCATGGGTTGGGATGCTGTGAATACCAACTCCCCTCCCTCTCTCAAAACAATATATAGCAGCACTTTTATCTCTCACACACATACCATATCAAAGTCGGGACCAAGAATCAGCATTGCCAAGCATCTCTGAAGGGCCACATGCCAAGAGGGCCCCCACTGCCTCCCCTTCTTGTTGCCACTGATATTCACCTGTCCTCTGTAAATATGCAAGGAGATCAGCCAGCAGCCTGCACTGATGTTTCCTTCTCTCTTCTGTCCCAATCTGCACTAGTGAAGATACTGACAGTGGAAAAGAGGAGAACTAAGGCTAGCCCGGGACGCGGGTGGCGCTGTGCTCTAAACCAGAGCCTCTTGGGCTTGCCTATCAGAAGGTTGGCAGTTTGAATCCCCACGACGGGGTGAGCTCCCATTGCTCAATTCCAGCTCCTGCCAACCTAGCAGTTCAAAAGCATGCCAAAAAGTGCAAGTAGATACATAGGTACCCCTCTGGCGGGAAGGTAAATGGCATTTCCGTGCACTGCTCTGGTTTCGGTGTTCGGTTACGCCAGAAGCGGCTTTGTCATGCTGGCCACATGACCTGGAAAAACTGTCTGTGGACAAACGCCAGCTCCCTCTGCCAGTAAAGCAAGATGAGCGCCGCAACCCCAGAGTTGTCTGTGACTGGACTTAACTGTCAGGGGTCCTTTACCTTTCCCTTTTTTTAAGGCTAGCCCAATGGTGGCTACCCATATTGGCTAAGCAATTTGCAGAATCCTCTGATGTCAATTTGGGCAAATTCTTCACATCTTTATGTTAACATGCCCTATTGGTAGTGATGATGTATAGTTGCCATTCAACTCCCATTAACTTAATACACAATATGAAGAAGTTCTAACAAAAATACAGTCTTGCACAAGTATGTGTTGTAGAATTATTTATTTCTATATCGCAGTTGTCCAGTTTATAGGATTCAGAAAGAAAAGAATTTCCAAACCGGAACTGATTGACAATGAAAAGTTAACTAATATTTATTATTTGTTGCATGCAATTGTTTGACTGTTATTTATTGCAATCTGTTTGGTAGGACAAAAGTGTCTGTTGCTTTCTTCTATTGGAAAGCTGGGCGTTCTGGTGTGTTCCCCACACAGTGGAATTTAGTTAAATACTTTATCAGAAACTAAATGTTTCATAATGGAATGAATGTGTTGCAGAGAGAGAGAGAGAGAGAGAGAGAGAGAGAGAGAGAGAGAGAGAGATTTTCAATATCTCATAATTTTGGAATAACATTAGTTTGCTCCTAAGCAATGCATAAATGTTAATAAAGAATAAGTCGTTATGACTGGATTCATTTCTGGAGTTGAGGAGAATGAGAACTCATTATGTGAACCAGCTGAAGCATTCTCTGAAGCAGCGGTTGAGTTGAATTCCTGTCACCTTTCTCATGACAGCAATAACAAATAAAGAAACCGAGGATGGATTCCTAGAGATAATTAAGCAGTGTTGATCTTAGGACATTGTCTTTTCAATGAAACACTGATTGCATTGTTCATAACAAAACTACCTCTGCATGACAGAACTAATTAGTGACCATCTGAACTTACTTAGCCAAACGAGAGGAGGGGGGAAAGCAATTAAAAATGCCGTCATCACTGGATCTATCATTGAACAGCTGGTTGTATTGATAAGCAATACTGCATGTTAAAGCTACTTTAGAAGACAATAGAACTTAATCTGCTTGCTAAGTAGTAATTAGAAAGCAATGAGAGACTCCGAAATTACTGTTATTATGATGCAAACAACTTTCAAAAGTGGTGGGGTTTTTGGTTTTTGTTTTAAATCACATTCTTCCTGAACATTTACTTAAACATGGGTGGTAGTGTGGGTGGTGGAGGAGAGTTTTAAATATTGACAATAGGACAAAACTTAACTCGAGCATCTGTAAAGATGGTTAGAAAAGAAGCCCCTAAAAAGCCAGTTTGTGATGCAATGATTTCGCTGTCTGGTTTGTTGAGCTCAAAGCAAGTTCATAATCCATTGCGGTAGAGCATTTTATTTCTTATCAATGTTATCCCAGTCTGTGTGTACTGGATTTGAAATTGCTTTTGCATATGTTTTAACTCTTGATACTTCTGTTCTGATATTGCTTCAGGATGTTTCATGAGAAGCAAGTCACAAACTATACAATTCTATGATATGAAATAAATATAAAATAAGGTGCTACTGAAGGAATTTTTTTATTTTGCTCCTAAGTATGATTAGCTAATATCTGTGGCCATGTGGAGAAGCAAAGCCATTGGGTGTACATGTCAGAGGCATGCAGGCTACCAATGGTTTGTTATGATTTTTTGGCATCCATCTGTCTAGAGAGACAATGAAGTGCACGTCTGGTGGAAAAGTCAAATCACTGCTTTTGTTATACAGTGGTACCTCGGGTTACGAACGCCATCCGTTCTGGGTCGCAGTTCGTAACCCGAAAAGTTCGTAACCCGAAACCGCCTTTCTGCACATGCGCAAACTGGGTTTGCACAGTTCGTAACCCGAGGTGTTCGTAACCCGAGGTGTTCGCAACCCGAGGTACGACTGTACTGTGTTTTAGGACTCCAGACATAGACCAGATGAAAAAGCTTCAGGCAGCACAGTTTCAAGGTTCTGAAAACAGGTTTATTGGTTCTGTCAGACAAAATCAATAGGTGCATCAAGAATAAAGCTTCTCTACTTGCACAAAACCCATGTGCATGTACAGAGTGTTAAATACAATTTCATTCAGTAAAGGTCTGCCCATTAGCCATCCCTCTGCAGTATTCCTTTAACCAATCAGCTGCCTTCTTAGTTTCAAGCTGTATTGCTGTTTTGCTCCCCCAGGGGGTGCTGAATAACTATTATAGCATCTAAGTAGCTGGCAGTTGGACCCAGGTGGCGCTGTAGGTTAAACCACAGAGTCTAGGGCTTGCTGATCAGAAGGTTGGCGGTTCGAATCCCTGCAACGGGGTGAGCTCCCGTTGCTTGGTCCCAACTCCTGCCCACCTAGCAGTTCGAAAGCACATGAAAAGTGCAAGTAGATAAATAGGGACCGCTCCGGCGGGAAGGTAAACAGCGTTTCCGTGCGCTGCTCTGGTTCGCCAGAAGCAGCTTTGTCATGCTGGCCACATGACCCGGAAGCTGTCTGTGGACAAACGCCGGCTCCCTCGGACTATAGAGCGAGATGAGCACCGCAACCCCAGAGTCGGACACGACTAGACCTGATGGTCAGGGCCCCTTTGCCTTTACCTTTAGCTGGCAGTTACAAGCTGTACATCACTTTGCATATCTTCTAAACTTAGATATCTTTGTGGTTAGCCAGTTTCGTTTGTTCTTAGGGGACTTCCATCGGCCAGCATAACAACAGGTGTTTCGGCTTGTGTGCAACGAGAACTTTGCATGTTTGAACAACATATCCTAAAAATTGCATTTACAGACAAGATGAGAGGTGCATCAGACAAAATGGAGTTTAAAAGTTTTATAGCCTTTGCTCAAGAGGTCAGGGGTGGTCAGATGCCACACTTAAGCAGCACTGAAGTGGCCTCCCTAGGACACAAGAGTCATGGCAACGAAGAATTGTATCCAATTCCAGTCCTGCTCAGTTTATTACTTTCAATGGGTCTATCCTGAGTAGGACCAGCTTTGGTCACAACCCAGTGAATGAAGTTACTGTTGTGAAATCACTATAATAGCAAAATAAGAAAGAAAGAAAGCCCATGTTATTAATGAACTCTTGTGCACTTAGCTCCACCACCCCCCCGACAGAGTCACATTTATCTTGGTGAATGATGCACACAGGGTCCTGTGGACATAAACCCACTACTTAATTAAGCCCCCCCCCCGGCCACTGACAACCATCCAATTCCTAGGTAATGTTAAAGTATAAACTAACCAGATCATAGGATTTCATATCACAGTGCCTAAATAAAGTCACCAAGGGCTGAAATTTCCCAGCATTTTAGTGCTTTAGTAAACTGAATGCTAAACTGCCAAACTGAAACATTTTTGTTAATTCAATAAAAATATGCTAAATGATTCAGTTTTTTTTATTTTTGTCCAACTGTACTGAAAGCTTCAAGGTTTTTCAAACATTATCCTGTTTTTACAACAGAGTTCCAGTTATTTGAATGGTTAAGCTGTAAATTGAACTGATCATTCAAACTGAGGAAAAATCAAACATTTCAGCACTTTCAGCATAATACATGCATGAAGCAAGGTTAAAAGGATTGAGGAAGACAAAAAGAATGTTCATTGCACACATTTCTTTTTTAAAAAAATATGCAAATTTGCAATCCATCTTCATAAAAAATAAGCCTTGCATCAGGATTCAGGATGCACCTTTTCTCAGTGGAACAATTGTGCTTGCAAAAGACACATCGATACTGAGCAATTAGGTTTGCAGCTGAGACAAAATTTAATTCCTGTTTTACCTTAACAAAAGAAATAGGAAAGCACTTCTTTCTAAGTAGCTGGGAATCAAATATCCTTAATGCAATATCGTGTAGTGGAGTTTCTTCATTAAATTATCCAGAAAATTAAAGTAAAGCAATGCTTGCTGGAGTCCAATAAAAAAAGATTGACCAATTTCTCCCCCACCAAAAAAACACATGGCCCTTTCAGCCTTCCCTTTTGATTGTACTAGACATCTTCTACATGCTATGACTGCCTTTTAAGCTTGCTACCTTCAAATATACCTATCCACAATGACATTCCAGTGGGAAATTCCTTTACATCTGCCATTGAACCCATACGTGTTGAAGAGAATTCTATGTTGTGTTCTGGATCAAGGGCACACTCTGGGCTTTGGGAAATTAATTTGGGTGGTTTTTTGTTTTGTTTTTTGTTTTTTTGTTTTGCTAGAATTGTGAGAGCTACCAGGTGAAGCCAGGTGCAAAGGACATGTGCTTAGAATTTAAAAAAGAAATACTGGACCCTGGAATTTGTTTTGGGTACAAAAACTGAACTGAGCTCACAGTCCTTCCATTAATTTGTTTTCTGCAGAGCACTGGCCAAAAGATTTGGCTCCATTGTTGTCTTGGACCCTGTGTGAGCACCCTAGCTACACAATATTTTCTTTTAGCTGTGCGTCACACACAAAAGGCTGCATAGATGGGCAGGATATCTTTCTAGAACTATAGCCATCATAATTACAGCAACGTCACCAACACAGCATCTGCGGGTGACACCAGTGTTTAATGGCAGCCACAAAAGGTGTCAGTAAATTAAGGTTACCAGATTTTATTCAATGAATCCGGAGACACTTTTCAACTTCAGTAGGAATTTGTAAATTTGGGGACTGTCCCCAGGAAACGGGGACGTCTGGTAACCTTGCAGTAAATACCCTTCAGAAATAAACACATACCCTTCTCTGTAGGTGAAGATAGTGGTGTTTGATGAAGATGAATTTTCCCCATTGATGGGAGAGCTGATGGGGCCATGCTGGTATCATTTGTTGGTCCTGTATTTTCTCTCTCTGCTTTTACACATGGCAGCCACTTTGCATTATGCCTTGTATTCACAGCATCCATTTCGTGATGCAACATCTTATTTATATGGGCATGCTCTTCTGAGTTACGGAGGCAGAGCAACAACTCATACAATCTCTGTTATCTCTGTTCGTTCAGATTTTGGCAGGTGGGCAAAGGATAGAAGTAAATCATGCTCTATGGAGTTATCCAAATGAGTAGCCTTCATCAGTGGCGGAAGTGGGGCATCGATCCAGCTGATTAGGTCTGCAACCAGGGGAGTTGGAGTCGTGGTAACTGGTAGGCCCTCGGGTTTAACTGCTTTCTTTTTGAGCAAGCAGTTAGGTAAAAGAGGGTGAATCTTGATATTAGCAAAAACTCTTGTGGCAAAAATTCCAAAATTGATTAAAGATCTTCTTAGGGACATAATAAGTGCAGGGAACATTTTGGATTCAAATGAGAGCAGCACTCTCTGCATCTGGGGCCTGCTGCTAATGTGATCAATATGGTTCAGATCAATAGAGTAAGGGTTTACCCCCAAAAGTCCAGCTAGATGCCTCCTTATCTCATTCTTGTAATACCAGTTAATCACCTGACCTCTGAAGGGGCAAACTGTTAGGCAGTGTTCATGTTGAGTTCTGGCACCTCTTTTTCTAGAAAAAAAATAGCACTGAATGTTCTTAATGTGTTACTTGCGTCTGGAAAAATAAGACTTTTTTATTTTTAAAAAATCAACTTTCATTTTCGGACTCCATGTAAAAAGATGTAAGAATTTATTATTATTATTATTATTATTATTATTATTATTATTATTATTATTATTATCATCATTATCATTATTATTAATACCTGAAGGTCTTAGGGTGTTTCACAGAACAAAATCAAAATATAAAACCACAAAATATATAATCAAAATAAAAAACAACCCTATAAATTTAAAAATTGAAATAAAGTACACTACTTCAGAATAAATTCCATTGAATTTAATGAAACTCACTTCTGTTTAGACATGCATAGATTTTTCCCTGTAAGCTCTAAATATATTATTATAGGTTTTTTTCCCACAATGTGAAATTGAAAACTTTTGATGGAGGAGTAAGTATGCCTGGGTGAAGCTGATTAAGGAAATCAAGAGAGGATTAGCACAGCACCTATAACGTAGATTAAAGCGTTCTGAAGAAAGTTCCAACATTAAAAAAGATGAATGAGCATTGGACAGGTTGTATTTCTGATTATTGACCTTTTAGTCAATGTACATGGTGAGCACACTGTGATGAGGAATGACTGGTGACTCATAAGCTCTGTTATTCATGAAACCATAGATAAGACAAACGGCATGTTGATAAACAGATCTCTTAAAGGAAGATGCTTTAGACACAGGTGGCGCTGTGGTTTAACCACAGAGCCTAGAGCTTGCTGATCAGAAGGTCGGCGGTTCGAATCCCTGTGACGGGGTGAGCTCCCGTTGCTTGGTCCCAGCTCCTGCCAACCTAGCAGTTCGAAAGCACGTCAAAATGCAAGTAGATAAATAGGAACCGCTACAGCGGGAAGGTAAACGGTGTTTCCATGTGCTGCTCTGGTTTGCCAGAAGCGGCTTTGTCATGCTGGCCACATGACCTGGAAGCTATACGCCGGCTCCCTCGGCCAATAATACGAGATGAGCGCGCAACCCCTGAGTCGGTCACGACTGGACCTAATGGTCAGGGGTCCCTTTACCTTTACATGGTGAGCACACTGTGATGAGGAATGACTGGTGACTCATAAGCTCTGTTATTCATGAAACCATAGATAAGACAAACGGCATGTTGATAAACAGATCTCTTAAAGGAAGATGCTTTAGACACAGCAAAATCTTAGCATAGGTAATGACCCATGCTAATTATTTGGTCATTCATAAAAATGAATAAGCAACACACCAGTAAATTCTTCTGCATGAGCCCCCTTGAAACAAATGCCCATTCTGATCTTAGGATAATGTACACACCATGTCAACGTAATAATAATGTCAATTTTCATAAAGTCATTCTTTCAATCCTCTGGGGTTCCAATTTAAGTAAGAGCTGTCCGCTTATATTTGTTCTGTCAGAATTTGTGTTCATTTTCATTTACCTTATTTGGGAAAGTACAGATCATTTTCCTGGAAGGGGTCTTGCCTTTTCTTTCTTTGGCTATCCTGCTTCTTAACCATGCTGGCATCTTCTTTGACTTATTTCAACTCTTCCTATTCTTGGAACCCATACCAAACCCATATTAAATTGAGCCTCTGTTTAACTCAATTTAAATCACTCTTAAGGAGCCCACAGAGATCTGACTCTCCCTTTCAACTTTATATTAGCTAATCCCTCCATTGTCATAACTCTCTACTTTTGAAATTAAATGTGACACTTTCCATATATACCCATACTGTATTTACCCTCTTTATCCTTGCCCATTCTGGCTTGTTTGTGCAAGTCAGGAGGGGCTAACTGAATAGATCCAGCAGGTGGTTAACACATCTTTATGTGAGGGGAGAGAAGGTCTGTACCTCCTTGAAATCCCAGGGGCAGAGCCTAACTGTGTTTAAGGCTCAACACAGGGGTTTGGGCAGTTACTGCGGTTGGTTTCTTGTGGTGGTCAGAGTGAGTTAGAGACAGAGGGGTCAGACACACACACACACACAGAGAGAGAGAGAGATAGAAAGAGAGAGAGAGAGAGAGAGAGAGAGAGAGAGAGAGAGAGAGAGAGAGAATCGGATTACGGTGTTTCAAAGTATTTAAAACTTGTTTGCGTTCACAGAACTGGAATCTTTGTTAATACGTTACAACCTGACTGAGTCTGAATATATTAGTGGGGAAACCTGGTTGGTGGCAGTGGAAGAAATTAGCCATGGTGGTGCAGGGTCAATAGTCCGTGGAACGACCGGGGGCTCTGTGCAAACGCCACGGTCCTCATATTATGCCCAACATTTTGTTGTTGTTTAGTCATTTAGTCGTGTCCGACTCTACGTGACCCCATGGACCATAGCACGCCAGGCACTCCTGTCTTCCACTGCCTCCTGCAGTTTGGTCAAACTCAAGTTCGTAGCTTCGAGAACACTGTCCAACCATCTCGTCCTCTGTCGTCCCCTTCTCCTAGTGCCCTCAATCTTTCCCAACATCAGGGTCTTTTCCAGGGAGTCTTCTCTTCTCATGAGGTGGACAAAGTAATGGAGCCTCAGCTTCACGATCTGTCCTTCCAGTGAGCGCTCAGGGCTGATTTCCTTAAGAATGGATAGGTTTGATCTTCTTGCAGTCCATGGGACTCTCAAGAGTCTCCTCCAGCACCATAATTCAAAAGCATCAATTATTCGGCGATCAGCCTTCTTTATGGTCCAGCTCTCACTTCCATACATCACTACTGGGAAAACCATAGCTTTAACTATACGGACCTTTGTCGACAAGGTGATGTCTCTGCTTTTTAAGAAAACCATACCTTTTACATACAACATTTTAAAATGGTGAAATCCTATAAGGTTCACATTGCTTTATGTTTCATGTTTGTCTACCTTTTCTTTTCACTTCGGGAGCGCTCCAAGATACTCCCTCCACCCCCGAGTGTTCCCTTTTTGAAACAACACGTATCTTTTTTGTAAGCAATGCTGTGCAGACTTTTGTCATTTTCAGGAATCCTTGCTACAGGAAACAAGCAGGAGAAATGAAATGATCGGGATTTCATTTGTTTCCCTCCCTCATTTGTGTGTTTCCATCTCATAGAAATGAATTAGAAGCAAGTGGAGTAAAATCATTTTCCATTCATTTTCGAAGCGACAGCACACTCCTATCTGATACATGCACTATGTCAATGTTCTATCTTACAACCAAAGCACTCTAGTTTCCCTATTTTGCTTTTGAGGGATCTGTCATCAGCATATAAATAACTAAGGAGGCTGCAATACTTGGTAGATTAGTACTCACCAACAGAGGGGGAGAAAATCCTCATTGTAGGGAATTGCTATTAAAAAGAAAGAGATTTCTCTTGCCAATTTCAGGTGAGGAGTTGGGGAAAAATAATCAACTTGGAGTTTTCTGTGTTTCCAGCTCTTAATTTTGGATATCTATAGAAACTCCATAGGGTATCACACATATTAGAAGGTTGAATCAGCTCCGTGTGTAGCCTTATTTTAAGGCCAATAGGGGCGATTTAGATGACGTTTCAAATGCCCATGTCAGATTGCACTGTGAACAGACCCTCCAAGTGCCCCTATTTTCCAGGGACAGTCCCAGATTTACAGAAGCCGTTCTGGTTTCTGATTTGATCTAGGAATGTCCTGCTTCCCCTTAGGACATCCCTATTTTCATCGGAGGATTGTTGGAGGGTATGGAATTGTGTGACCACCAAGCCAAGGAGATAAGTAACTATACAACATTTAGAAGAAATCTGAAGGCAGCCCTCTATACGGAACTTTTTAAATGCTTAATGTTTTAGTATGCTTTATATATGATGGATGCTGCTCAGAGTGGTTGGTGCATTGCGGTCAGATGAGTGGAGTTAATATTATTATTGAATAGGATGTCCCTGTTTTCATCGGATAAATTTTGGAGTGTATGTGTTAACAAGGCATCTTGAGTTGGATCAGGGTTTTACTAAAGCCCCAAATTTCTCTGTGGAATTGTTTGTCCCTTCCCATCACTGTATTCTGCCCCCCCCCAACATTTAAAATAAAACAACCATTGCATTTATTTAATCATGTTAAAAGGTGAGGCCATGTTGATTAGGGAAACCAGCTTGATTAGGGAGGAGCAGTGTTTTTTTTCCTTTAAAAAAGTGTTTAGGGGTACTCTCATTTCAACTCAAGGAAATCACCATTTTATACTTCAAATCGAGAAAATTAAATGGACAAATGGACAAAGATTCAAAAAATGTGCCCCACCCCCGAAAAAAAAGCACTGGGGAGTGGTGACAAGCAATTCAGGGAGGTGGGAGATATGTTGTTTTGAACGTTTACTTAGAAGTGCATGCAAATGATTGCAGTCGGACTCACTCCCTCGTAAGTGTGCTCAGGCGTGCAGGCTTTATGCAAGCCGGGAGAGCGTTCTGCTATTCCTTTTTATGGGCATTTGATGAAGCAAGTGTGTGAATCCTGTCTGAGGTCCACGAATGTCTTTCTCACAGGCCTGTCATAAAGGAATGTCCAGGAGCTTCAATGACTCAGTCATTTTTGTGCAGACTGTCATTTAAACCCATATTTGTTTGGCACCTCTGCCTTCGCAGCCTAGCCAACTTGCGAGAAGGCAGGGTGCCATCCTGACAGATGGCTGAGGCCGTAAAAAGCCAAGAGACCATGAACGAGCATCAAATGTGTTTGCTGAGGCTGGGAGTCCCAGTCAAGACCGCCCAAGCAGCTGTCTGTCCTAAGGTTATGCACCTATGGTTGAAGGGATGTGTCACCACTAATTCATCTCATCACTACTGCAACTTGTGAAAAGGAGAGGAGGGGGACACTTTTGCCTGCAGTTTGCACACACTAACACTGGAGTAACAGATACTAAAGAATCCAATACAGCTCCCTCTCTCTACCATCTGTCTATCTAAGTGGTACCTCAGGTTACAGACGTCTCAGGTTACAGATGCTTCAGGTTACAGACTCCGCTAACCCAGAAATAGTACCTCGGGTTAAGAACTTTGCTTCAGGATGAGAACAGAAATCGTGCGGCGGCGGCAGCAGCGGGAGGCCCCATTAGCTAAAGTGGTACCTCGGGTTAAGAACAGTTTCAGGTTAAGAATGGGCCTCCAGAATGAATTAAGTTCTTAACCCGATGTAACACTGTATCTCCACATCTAAACTCTCCACCTTACTGCAGTTGTCAATATAATTCGTCTAGGTTAAAGCTGTTTAAATTTTTAAAATTAACCTGAGCTTGGTTAATTTCAGTGCCGTTCACGGTGAAATAATTACTGGTTTGCTTTCCCTTCAGTCTGCAACCTGAAATCTATGGGCTTTCATTGTGAGTTGACATGTGTAGGGTTGTGTTGTTAATTGTTTTTCTACTAGCTGGCCTGCTTTGGTACACAAGGGGCAACTCGATGGATCTCTTGTTGGTTTGCATTTCTTAGTACAGAAAGTATTGATCTGATGTGTAGGGATTTTTCCTATTCTACTTAATTCAAGAGGGTTCTGGCAGCTTCTCTGTGTGAAAGAAGCAAGCAGAAAGTTCATGATGTTTGGGTTATTCCTTCAGAGAAGCTGAGTACAGCTGGCTTAAACTAGTTCTCCTATCTCTTCTGTCAAGGTCATGCTGACTGTAAAAGTAGGGCCAGAAGGAGCCTGGGTTTCACTTTCTCTTTCTGTCTCTCTTTTCCTTCTGGTGTGCTGTTCTATAGTATTCTTAGTGTTAAGGTTTAGACTTCTTATAGGCATAGCTGCCAAGTCTCCCACTTTTCGCGGGAAACCCCCATATTTTAAACCGTTTCCTACTGGCAGCCTGGATTGGAAAAAATCCCGTAAATCCCCCGGATTTCCTACCTGCCAGGGAGGCTCCATTTTGGGTGCTGGCGCAGCCCGATTTCCAGTGCCCAGCAATGGGTAGCGCGGCACCGGAAGTCGCTTCTACGCATGTCTGGACATGCGTAGAAGCGACTTCTAGTGCTGTGCTACCCATGTCTGGGCACCGGAAATCGGGCGCCACTGGCACCGAAAGTCACTTCTACGCATGTCCAGACATTTTTCAGCAGGAGACTTGGTAGCTATGCTTATAAGTAATGTAAGTTTAAGTTAAGTCTGCTGCAACTGGATTTCTTATGGACAGTGCCAATCCTGACCATTTGTGACCATTATGCTCATCTGCCTTCAGTAGCAGTAAAACTCTGCTGGATGAAATGCAATTGCCTCTGGTCTTTTTTTTTTTCTTTTTTTGAATCTTGCAACGTGTTTAAGTTTTCACTCTGCTTGAGTAGAATTTCAATGACATCTCTATACCTTTCTTCTGGTATAGTCATACCATGTACAGCAACTGTCACTATTTTCCAGGGACAATCCCCATGTTCTTGAGACCCACCCCTGGTAAATTGCTTCCCTTCTTTTGTTTCAATTTCAACTGTGACTTTAGGGGAGATCTGAGAAGTCTTTTAAAACATTTTGCTGGTGTGCATTAGAGTATTCCAAGTAGCATATGCCTGATTCTTGGCATGAGAATAGGGGTGCCGTAAATGCACAAAAGTATTCCTATTTTCATTGTGAAATGCTTGACTCATGTTGATCCAAGCCAAATTTAGCATGCTACTTTTTGGACTCGTTTTTAAGTCTGATGTGGAGAGGGCTGCTGATTTATTTCAATGTGTGTGGGTATTATTTATGAAAAAGGCTTCCTATATATTTATGAATGAATCTCAGTCGCTCACAAATCATCAACATCCACAGAGGAATTAAAGGCAGTAAAAGTAGAGGAGAAAGAGATGAGGGCAGCATAAAAAAATTATTTTCCAGATTTCTGTCAGCATGGACTCTTTGGAGATTTCTTTTTCCTAGTTGGGAGCATCACTTTGTATGTTCCCCCTCCCCTCCAGAGCAGCCAGAAGTATGTGCCTGTAGCATAGTTCAAACTTCAGTGTTTGGTGTCATTAATTCCCCCACAAATCTGGAATCCAATGTTAAGTCTAGAGCAGCAACATCCAAAGATCTCTGTCAGCACTTTGTGAACTTCTGTGTCAGGAAGATAGATGACATCAGAGCATATTTTCCCTGAGGCACATTTACTTACTTATTTTCCTCTCTCCTTTCTTTTTCTTCTTCTCCCTCTCTCTTCCTTCTCCCACCTCTCTCCCTCCCTCCCTTGAATACCAGCATAAATGGATTTAGCTCAAACTGATGAAACAAGATCTTTCCAGTCGCTTCAGATGGTATGTGTTAATGATGTTGTGAAGCAATTATGGGGCTGTGATCATCAGCAGCCTTGGAATTGTGCTATCTATTAACCTGTCAACAAATAACACCCGAGTCAGTGTAAATGTTCCTCTATTAATGGCTTAAACGAACATATTACAGGTGACTCCTTGTTGTACAAGATACTTCAGAAGCTGTACTATTTAAGCCCTCAAATGTTTCCACACCCTCCTCTCCAACCCAACTTGTTCAATTCATCTACATTTAACATGAATAAAACAGAGAGAAGATTTGCTCACTTTCATCTCTTGTGAAAACAGATGCACTGGTCAAGTTTGTATTTCTACCTGTGGTGTACAGTAGAATTGAATCCTGAATATGCAAACTAGCTTTGAGATCTTCTTTTGTAGCCAAATTACACATTACAAAAGAGAAAACAGTGATTGGTCTAATTTCCCCCCTCAAACCAAATACAGTTACAGAGGGATGTCACTAATTTGATTCGATAAGTGGTCCGGGGGCTGTTTAGTCCTTTCCGTAGTCACATTTCCCTGATCCAAATTTGCCCCACCAGACTTGTTTTGTTCCACAATGGGAGAAAATAGTCACTCTTCACCCCACTGGAGCAAAGTGGTTTACACTGGGGGAAATGGCATAAGCAGAAAGCTTAAAAGGAGATAAATGAATTTTGGGGAAACAAAACAAAGTTGGAAGATCAATCATGGATCTCCTGGCCAAACAATGTCACTTGGCCCTGAGAGAGGAGATTACAAAGTTAGCATATTTGAAAACAGGGTCTGGTAAAAATGTAAGCTTGAAGCATGTAGTATTTGTATTTCCTCCATCATGCTTCTATATTGTAGCTTTCGTTACTTAGTTTCAGCACCATAATAGTAGTTGAAGTTCAGGGGAAATCCACTATTAAACATAGTGAGATGGAATGTTAAGTCTATTGTTATCGTAGGCTTGTGTACACATGACATTTTATTCTAAAGTCAATGGAGACTGAGTACTTGCTTTTCCAATGGAATCTATGCACCAGCTAGATCTAGTGCAGGAATTGAGGAACTTACACCCTGTGCTCTGCTGTGTTTCTACTGCAAATCTGTGTTTAGGCATTTATTTACCACATTCATATTGTACCTTTCCCTGAGCAGCACAAGACAAGATGTATTGTATCCTTACAATAGCCCTGTAAGGTGGGTTAGGTTGAGAGAGAGTGGACCAAGATCACTCATGGAGCTTCATTTTCTCCCAGGTTTCTCCCAAAACACTGGTTTTCCATTTGAATGGGTTTTCAGCTGTCACCAAAAAACTACAACCACCACCACAATGTTAATTAACACCCAATTGCCATCGTTGTGACAAACAATGTGTTTTAAACCACCATAGATTTCAGTGGGATCTGCATGTATATCATGGGACACAAATTTACATCCAGAAAGAGAAGCCATATGTGATAAACTGAGATCTTTATTTGTACAATTACTCATTATTTTAAGTCCCATTTATTTATGTTGTTTAAAAAATGTTTTAATGGAATTTTCACTATATGAGAGAATGAAGATATGGCAACAGGCCACCAAATATTAAGAAATAAGTTAAGTACATTAAAATAAGGTAGAGCATATATAGAAAGAACAATGAGAAAATAATACTAAATAAAATAACAAGGAGTTTACAATTTCTTGATTTAAGAAAATGGAAGGTTTTTCAATTAAAAAATATTACAGTGCACAATGGTGAAAAATAGTACTAATAAGAGCACATTAAGCAATGAAACAAATATCTAATGTCCTAAACCCCTTCCAACAAGTTGGATTGTTACTTTAAGTGATGGAAACATTGAGCAGAGATCTCTCTCCAGCTGAAATCATTGGGGCTTTAAAGGCCCTGCTTTGGCTGGATAGTGCCCAGAATGGGCTTTTTGGTTGGTTGTTGCATATTTTAAAAATCCAGGGAAAATTGAGTGGCAATTTTTGTTACGCAACAGAATTAGGAAATTGGAGTTGAGAGTGGGAGAAATTGTTAATAAAAGGCAACACTGAGTGACAGGAAGGGGGGGATGCTAATCTTTTTGCAGATCAATAGTATGAAAGCAAATTTTCCCTGTGCCATTTGAATTAATTTTATAATGGGAAAACATCAAGGTGGCTGGGTCAAAACATCTATTGCCTGGGGAAAGAATCAACCTGTGAAGTATTAAATTACTGCACTTCACTTGGAGAGATGATTTGCTTATGCTGTTGCTTGGTGTTCCTCACCCTTACTTAGCAAAATATTATTTGAATGAAAAACGATTAATTTCTGAAGAATTTGTGCTTGGCTTATTTTTATTATGGCAACATCCTCCCCACCCCCCACCCCTCCACTCACCAGTGCGTCAATCCTGGAGAAATCCCACACCAACTCATTTTAGGCCAGCGTAATTCAGTTGAATGTTTTATGAACACAAAGCAGGGCTTCTATTTTATTATACTTGAAAGCATTTTTAAAACTGTCAGTCAAGGAGCTGATCCGAGTTCCTCTGAGAAAGGATACATCAATATATTGCCCTTGTAGTTTTTGAGACTCAGTCCCTATAGTTATTAAACTTCAGTGAAAGCTTTGAGTCGCTGAACTGTCAACCATATTTAGAGCCCATGACACAGTTCTATTTCCCTAGTTAGAGGGGGGGGGAATCATCTTAAGATTTAGCAAAAATTGCCCCCCCTTTTTTCTTTTTCTTTTTTGCCCAAGGAAAAATGTATCATTCTTTCACCTTTATCACGTTCTTTCCCCCACTTTTATTCTGATTAATATGTTAAGAATTAACTGAAGCAGTTAATTCTTCCAAATGTCCTACTCTGTCTATAGCAAAGTAGTTGATAGCATCTTATATGATGCTTTGTGTGTTGAAAAGGTATGCATTTACTCTATTCTAATTTCTGCAATGGATCTTTAAAATGTTTGAGAACTTTACATAACACTACTGGGTAGGGAAGTTGTGGCTTGAGGGCTCAGCCTTTGCAAGGAGGAATCAGTCAGTCTCATATTATTCTCTATACACAAACTTGCTGATGTGTTTCGCTTGACAATAATAAATGATGACATACCAATGGGTTGTGGAGGGGGGTATGTAGGTCCCGGCTGGAAATGTATTGATTCTTTATGGTTTATCAGCTTCACCTGCAGAGGACAAGGAACTTTCAAAGTGTCAATACCAAACTTGACACAAGAAAGTTGACTGTTTTTCTGAACCATGCAGAGTGATGCAGCGGTTTCAACCTTTAAGACCTAGTGATGAAGTAGACTCAACACATAAGACTTTGAAGATGACTCATTACTTGGAGGATGACAACTATGAACAAGGAGTATTTTTATGCACATCAAGTCCAATACAATGTGTTTCTCTCCCTTGAGCCCAAGAGAGTCTTTATCTGTCTATTGCTTCCCTCACAAACTCCTCCAGACACACCATCTCCATACTCAGCAAAACAATGGCGAAGCAACCAACCAACTCCCACTGTTCCTATTACTCCCACAGACACACATGCTCACTTTTAAAGGGAGTTAACAACTTGACAAGGCAACGATTCAGCATTTCAGTGACCTTAAGTGGAGTCACAGAGTCACAAGGTTCTGCAGCTGTTACATTACATTGGTTTTCTTTTCCCCAGTGCAATTGATTCTTTGTAAAATGCATTTTCTAACAAATACTAACAAAGGATACATGTTGAATAGTTGAGGCTGGTCCTTTAAGGAGAACGGTGCCCTGCTCCATCAACAAATTCCCAACAGCATTATAGTACATTTTAGCACATCAAGGGGAAGGAGCGACTGACGGTTGGAGTACCCACCAAGTGGACCCTGACAGGCCTGAGGGGGGAAAGCATGGTTCTAATGAAAAGATGTACAGGTATACCACTTTTTTAAAAAAGAAAACCAACAACATATTATTGTATTCCCAAAGTGTACAGTGTCCTGCCTTTCATATTTTCACCCAGTGCTATTTTTCTAGAAAAAGAGGTGCTGGAACTCACCATAAAAAATTCATCCCAGCAGCACCTTAGTGCCAACTAAGTTTTTATTTTGGTATGAGCTTTCATGTGCATGCACACTTCTTCAGATACCACCAAGATCTGCACCTGCGGTGGCTCCACCCGGGCCCACGCCCTAGGCTTCAAGGCCCACCGCAGCGGCCCTACTCGTCACGGCATAGCCCCCACGGCACGCATTGCCTGCGATGACTGGGTATGGGCCCGACGCTCCAGCACCATCCATTTTCAGGGCTAGTATCTGAAGAAGTGTGCATGCAAACGGAAGCTCATACCAAAATAAAAACTTAGTTGGTCTTTAAGGTGCTGTTGGAAGGAATTTTTTTATTTTGTTTCGACTACGTCAAACCAACACGGCTACCTACCTGTAACTGGAACTCACCATGAACACCTCCCTCATTCTCTTAGAATGGCAATGGCACCCACCTGAGAAGTGCCAAAACCCACCTGTGAGGTGCTGGAGCTGAGTTCCTCTGAGTTCCTGCTGAAAAAAGCACTGTTTTCACCTAATTTTAGCTTAACACAGAATTCAAGGAAAAATAGATATTTCTGCTTGGAGAAAGCCTTTTGAGGGAAGTTAACAACAGCTGTAGTTAGTATATTAGTGAAATTGTATCAGGTGTGTACGTATAGGTGCCTGGCATGTGGGTTGATCACATTTCTCAACTTTGCCATTGTAAACTGGGATGGTGTCTTGTTGCAAAGCAGATTGCAATGAGGTGGGATGTGACAACACTCTCATTTCCCAGAAAGTTTTGAAGTGCTTCCACATTCCCTCAATTAGCTGATCACCAGGACCAAAGACCCCTTTAAACTCACAGAAGCAGAAAGGTCCCATGTTGACCTTCAGAACTTTGAAGGGGAAGATAACAAGGAAATACAGTTCTTTTAAGTGGTAAGGAAAGAGGTCTGCAGTCGTGTAGATGCAATGATGAGAATGATGCACTGAAGATGAAACAGCTTGTTCACATTAAAGCAGAGGAGCAGGGTATTTTCTGAAATATCTTGGCTATGGAAAATAATTGAGACCACTACACAAAATGGTTCAGCCGCTCCCATTCACTCCCATTCACTGCCAGCTTCCTCCATTCCATACTTGTGTCGAAAGCAATAAACCCTGAAAATCAAGAAGTATCATGTAAACATTTTAAGAGGGTTTCAAGTACTTTCCCTATGGAAAATTCAAGATCAATGAGTACTACAGAGATCCACCATCTACTACAAAAAGAAGACCCATATAGAGTGACCACCTAGGATTAATCTAAAGATGTTTACTTGGCATCATGTTTGCTGATGTCAAAAAATACTTCCTGTTCTCATTGTACTTCCTGTTCTCATTGATTCAATTGTATTTGATGCAAATTTATCTTTGTAATTTTATTTTGTTTCCTTGGCTGCTGCTTTATCCCTGAGCTGTTTTTCTCCTTCTTCATCACCTTTGCCCTTGCTCTGCCTCATTATTAGCCCATTACTATTTAATCTGATTGGCTGTGATATCCACCATGATTTTGATGATGCCCATGCACAAAATGGTTTGTCCCAATGAAGAACTGCAATGAAAAGCATTCACCGCTTTGTTTGGGGGGGGGGACCCATCTCCTGTACCATCAAATAAATTTGAAAGTTCAATGAAGTGAATGTTTTCCCCACCCCCAGTAATTAGTTTAGCAGCATCAAATATACTAATTTGGTAAGAAATCAGTGAATATTAAGTGCAGCCTTAACTATGTTTGTCTTGTTTACACCATGCTAAATTCTGGGCTGAATGCCAACAGGATGAATATCTCTCCAATACACAACAGTCAGTAATTCCTGTGTGATTTCTCTACAGGGATCTGATCTGGGTCTGCCTCTTGGGCATTTCACGTCTTCCAACATAAATGATACATAAGTATCTGAGCTCTCTAAATGTAATCTCAATTGTTGTTGTTTAGTCGTTTAGTCATGTCCGACTCTTCGTGACCCCATGGACCAGAGCATGCCAGGCACTCCTGTCTTCCACTGCCTCCCACAGTTTGGTCAGACTCATGTTGGTAGCTTCGAGAACACTGTCCAACCATCTCGTCCTCTGTCGTCCCCTTCTCCTTGTGCCCTCCATCTTTCACAACATCAGGGTCTTTTCCAGGGAGTCTTCTCTTCTCATAAGGTGGCCAAAGTATTGGAGCCTCAGCTTCAGGATCTGTCCTTCCAGTGAGCACTCAGGGCTGATTTCCTTCAGGATGGATAGGTTTGATCTTCTTGCAGTCCATGGGATTCTCAAGAGTCTCCTCCAGCACCATAGTTCAAAAGCATCAATTTTTCGACGATCAGCCTTCTTTATGGTCCAGCTCTCACTTCCATACATCACTACTGGGAAAACCATAGCTGTAACTATACGGACCTTTGCCGGCAAGGTGATGTCTCTGCTTTTTTTCAATAATCTCAATGCCGCTTCCCAATTTTCCCAATGCATGAGGACAAGGAACCACAATGAACAAGGGACAAGGAACCAAAGGAATATGGATCATCACCCACTACATGTTAAATCATAGATATACTTGTTTGGGTGTAGCTTTATAATGACAGGTGCAGAGTGGGTTTTCCAAGGTTGCTAGTTTTTTTCCTAGTGCATCTCACAAGACTTCTGTCACAGGCCAGGAGTCAACTTCTCCTGTGAACAGCAGCCTGAAGCGGGAGAAGGCAGAGTGACTCCACCTGGAGCTGATCAGCCTTCAAGGACTCAGAGGAGAAGGCGCTGATGAGAACCAGCTGGCTTCAACTTTCTCAGGCTAAGCTTCCAGCAGCAGCCCAATGCTGGTGACAACACTACTAGTTCCTGTTCCTACTTTGCTGCTTCCTGCTTGTTTTGACCCTGGACCCCATGATCATCAGATTCCCTGACCCCCATACTGTCTGACCATGTGGATTGCTGTTCGCCTGACTCTAGGATTGGACCTGAATCAGCATTCAGCTTCCAGGCAAGTATACCTCAGAGATTCGTCTAGTTAGTTGGTCTTCACTGAGCTGAGCAATGAGATGACGACAACTTCCCTGCTACCCGTATCGGTGACTAGAGAATCACCACTTGCTACATGTCAGAGTGCCACTGCAGGCAAAGAATGGAATTTAGTTTAAAAAGCCAGTAATCATAGTGCAGGGATAGCCAACATGGTTTCTCCCTACGTGTTTTGAACTACAACTCCCATCAGCCCTAATCATTGGCCATGATAGCTGGGACTGGTGGAAGCAAAACAACAGGAGGACCCCACATTTGCTCTTCCTGACTTGGTGGTGAATTGGTGTTTTGCTATGATCTCCTCGGCTTGCATCCCTATAGAGCAGGAGTAGCCAATGTGGTGCCCTTCAGATGTTTGGGATTCAATTCACATCCACCCAGACCAGCATGACCAGTGGTAGAGATTGATGGGAGTTGTAGTCTGAAGCATTAGCTGCCTCTGCTATTGAGCATATCTCAGATCACTCTGCACAGAGGTTTGGCATACTTGCTGCTGCTGATTGGATTGAGAATGAATGATTCATAAGTATTTCAGGTGGGGTGGGAAAAAGAGTATTTTGCTCTGCAAATACTTCTTTTTAAGTCCAAAGCAAAGTCTTAAACTCCCAAAGAGAACCCTTGGGAGCTTTCTGTATGGTATGCTGTCATTATAACATTAAGCTTTTATAAGTCTTGTGTGAGAAAGAGAGAGAGAGAGAGCGAAAGCGCTGATTCCCCCCCCCCTCCTTAAACTCTACAAAGGAGAGTGTTAGTTCCTTTGGTGCTGTGAAACCACATTTCTGCAAGGTTATCATTTCAGATGGTGTTTGGCTTTTATTCCTCAGTGCCAATAGTAGGAAGAAAAATACGTTGCATTATTAGCAAAAAGAAAGAATATGTACTATACACCACTTGGCTCCTTTTCTCAAGCTGCAGCTGCCCTTGATCACTGTAAAAAGAGTGGGTGTCAACTCAAATGTGGCTCGGAAGTTAAAAAGAAAATTATGAGAGTAGGTGCCGTACAAGCCTGAAAGGCTTCCCAAATGACAAAGCAGTTCAGTGCACTGCTATCACAATGTTCTCTTCTTCCCTAACTTTGGCTGTAGGTCTACATCCTTTGACGCGTGCGTTTGATTCAAGTTTTCAAGGTGATGGAAATGTTATCCATTTTTCTTGCCTTCCTGAATTTGGAGTAGGGCTACCAGACCTTTGACAGTACAGGCACCCCCCCCCTACTTATGCACAAGTGACTTGCACACAGCAATTGTGTGGATGTATATGTGTGGAGCCGGGAAATAAGTACCATATTTTTCCATGTATAAGACTAGGTTTCTTCCCTAAAAAATAACGTCCCAAATTTTGGGGCGTCTTATACATGGGGGCCATCTCCCTCCATTTTCATAAATCGTAGTCCCCTAAAACAGGGAGCGTCTTATACATGGGGGCATCTTATAGATGGAAAAATATGGTAAATTATTCAATTCAAACCCAGAAATGAGGGGCAAGAGCTGTAAAGTCCTCATGGCTCGCAAGGAGACTCTCCCTGGAGCTCAGAGAGGATGTCAGTAAGGAGAAAGGAAGCCCCAAATCAGGGGTCCCCAGACTTACCGGCGTTTGGGATGGTTCCCACCGCGCCGATCGCGCGGCGGGCCGGAGGGCGGGGGAGCGCGCGCCTGTGCGGGCCGGCGGGTGGGGGAGTGCGCGCCCGTGCACATGTGCACGGGCGCTTACTGGCGCGGCGACGCGCTTCCAGGGTGGGAAAAGCGCCGAAAATTCATTGTGCGCATGCGCGTGGGCCTCCCCCGACCCGGAAGTGCACCAGAAATGACTTCTTCCGGGTCAGGAGAGGCACATACGCATGCGCACAAAGGATTTTCGGCGTTTTTCCCAACCCGGAAGAGCGCTGCCGCGCTGCGCACTGTAAGAGCGGGCGGCAGCGGCGGGCGGCGGGGGTCGTCGCAGGCCGGATTGGCAGGCTAATTGGGCCGCATCCGGCCCCCGGGCCGTAGTCTGGGGACCCCTGCCCCAAATAGACCAGAGGTACAGCGGGGCTTTGTTTATGCTATTCAACCTACCTGCCTAACAGTTGATTTGTAGCACAGTAGCTATAGTAGCTGTTTTTCCCATGTGTCCTCCATCCTCTTTCCAGCCCCAGAGCTTCAATTCTAGTTGTGGATATTTTTGGATACAGTATTTATTTGGTGTGGATTGAGTAGAGAATGGAAGAGAAGGCGTTTAAAGGGTTCTTGGAGGGTGCTCCCCTCTTTATGCAATTTTGCTTTGTGTGTGGGGCCCCCGGAATGTAACCTCCGCATAAGTAGGGAGACCCCTGTACAATCCCACATGTGTCTACACAGAAGCAAGTTCCACTGAGTTTATTGGGGCTTGCTCATATAATAAGTGGGTTTAGCAGAGAAACATTGATCTAGTGGCTCTCCAGGATTTCATAGATGAGCATTTCCCAGCTCTATCTGGAAATTCTGAAGATTGACCCTGGGATCCTCTGCATGCAAAGCAGATGCACTAACTCTAAGCTACAACCTTCCCCCAATTTGTGAAAGCCAGAACTGGCTACAACAAAACATAACAAAAACAAAACAAGAGCTAGCATTGGAATGTGAACCAGGATGTCCATTACTGTCCAGTCAAGGATTGGTCAGTTGACTCACTGGGAAGCTTTTCTTCTTCCCAAAGACTGGCTGGCTAGATTCTCAGTCAGAGCCCTGATTTCTGCTTCCCAGTGATGTGGATGTCTTCTTCCTCTGCTACTTGGTTGAATGGTGTCCTCTCTTTCCCACTCCCCCTTTAAATCCCTGTGCAATGGAGCTGTTGTTCCTCTCTTTTTGTCTACCTCTACCTCCCCTCCCCATGCATTTGCTCTTTTCCCTGGTCTTTAATTTCTCTATTTGCCCCTCATCTTGGAAGAGAGCTCCTAGGAACAAGCTGGGCAGGACACAGGTTCTGGTCCATTTACTGGAAAGGTCAGGTCTGAAAGGAACTGTGTTGCCCATAGCAACACTGGACATTCAAACACGTGCTGGGAACAGTGACACACACTTCCTGTTTGGGGTCACATTGGTGCCTTGTGCATTTCCACTGCCGACTTGTTTACCCTACCAGTTGGATCATTCAAAGTTGTTGGCAAAGCTTATTTTCAAGACCTATGTACAAAATAAAGTGGCCTCCCATCTGAATTGCAAAAAAGAGATTCAGGTAGGTAGCTGATTGTCCAGTAGCACACTAAGTTTGTTCCTGGTATAAGCTTCTGTGTGCATGCACACTTCTTCAGATACACTGAAAAGTCAACAGACCATTATATATAGTGGGAGGGTGGGGTGGGGTTTTTCTCAGGAGGGTTGTAGGAGATGGATGATTGACTCAATGGGTATGGTAAACCTGTTGACAACTGTTAACGACTGCAAATTAGTCCTACAGGGGAAAAACAAGGGATAGTATGCAGATGATTAGCATATGTATTGAGACAGGAATCCAATATCTCTGTTAAGACCAGGTCTCTCCATGGTTTTAAGTTTGGTAATAAGTTGCAATTCAGCAATTTCTCTTTCAAGTCTGTTTCTGAAATTCTTTTGTTATAAGAGAGCTGCTTTGAGATCCTGTATTGAATGTCCTGGGAGATTGAAATGTTCTCCTACTGGCTTCGTCTTGTGATTCCTGGTGTCAGATTTATGTCCATTTATCCTTTGGTGTAGGGTTTGGCCTGTTTGTCCAATAAAAGAGGACAGTGATTTGCGGTGTGTGTGTGTGTGTGTGTGTGTGTGTGCATATGCTAATTTATATGTATTGGTGCAAATTTACAAAGAATGTTCTGTTTGCCTGCTCAGTCGGCTGCCCAGGCATCACCAGCTGTTGGTGGGCAACTTCAAGTCTCCTCCACTCTCTTTAGTTATGATTCTTTATTTTTGAATTGGACTTGGGCTGGGCATCCCTTCAAGCAGAGAACTAAGCTAAGACATGTGGCCCCTGTAGAATGGAAGTTTCTCAATGCTGTTCTAGAAAAGTAAACCTATTTCCTTCTCTTTGCCTTTAATACACACAAACAACCTTTAAAACAACAACAAGAAAAGCTTGACACAATCAGGACTGATGGTCAACAATGGGATTGGAGCCAACAGACAGCAGGCAATATTGCTGTCCAGCCTTCCATTATTGCGACAAAAAACAATCATGATAGAAAAAACGATTTGTTGAAAAATTGCAACGCTCGTATATTTCACAGACGCTGGGATCTGTTAAGCAGGCCAAACAAATATATTATAAATATGCTGACTGTGGAGACACATGCAGAAATACATGGTTATTATTCTAGCTTTTGCTGAGCAAATGATTTGTTTTCAGGCATTGTGGGTCAACTTGGTGCTACCTTTTCATCACTCTTTTTCATTTTGCATTTCTTGCCGTAGACCTCAATGGGCAGGCGTTTCTCCTGTGGAATGTACAATAAGGCCCTTCTGCACTTCATTACTGTTTTCGAAAGCAGTGAGGCGGCTCATTTGTTTCTTGCAAGAGGCACCTTTTTGTAACTCTACAATTTGGAAACAAAAGCAAAACCTCCCTTGTTTTTCTTTCTTTTCTTTTTCTTTTCTTTTTACAAGGGGAAATTATTTTTATTTTCTAGTTCACCTTTTTAGCTCACCCTCTGTGGGCATTCTCTCCTCGCCGACTCAGACATGTAAATGGTAACGATTTCTCCGACTTTTGCATTTCCTGGAGACAATTAAAAAGCTATCTACACCTTTCTAGTGAACCAAAGTGCTGCCAATGAGCATTATGAATGGGATTTTCCTTGCTTGTGCCCCCCACATCTTGGAAAATTAAACAAAAGCTCCTTTCTCCAGCAGATAAAGTAAATGAAACTGTTGAATGTGTTGTATGAAATGAGGAGCCACTGAAAAGAAGCAATTCGAAGAGGCCATGTGTGTTTTATATCTTTTGTTCAGCAGGGAGCAGGGAAGTTAATCCAGATATCTTTTGTATATCTATTGCAAATAACAAGGCCTTGCACAAGCATTCTGTACTATGATAGTTAAATGACCTCATTCAGTAGTAATGCTAAATCATAGTTTAGTGTGGTGGAAAAGAGCCTGGGGCTCATTTGTATCACTTCCACTTTCCTCAATCAGGCTAGATCGGAAGTACAGGCATATGCTTCCTGCTTTAAGCCCCAGGTAGCACGGCCAGTGTCAGGAATGATCGGAAATGTAGTTCAGCCACATCAAAAAGGTTAAGGAAGGCTGCCATAGGGAATCTATCCCACAACTCTGCCTTGAGTGTCTATATATCGCTTGCGTTCCTAAACAGCTGGAAGCTGGAATTCAGCTTTCCAGTTGTTTCAGAAAATGGGTGGGCACGAATGAGAGAAGGTGGCACTTTGAAAGGTGTGGAGCAGGCTTCCTCAACCACAGCCCTCCAGATGTTTTGAGACTACAGTTCCCATCATCCCTGATCACTGGTTCTGCTAGCTAGGGATCATGGGAGTTGTAGGCCAAAAAACATCTGGAGGGCCGGGTTTGAGGAAGCCTGGTGTGGAGGATCCAGACATTTTAAGACTGCCAAAGTAATCACTAACATCTTGAATTAGGCTTAGAAGTTAACAGCCAGTGCAGCTGGGTGAGATTGGTAGCAATATGGCCTCTATGATCTATGTCGTGGGACAGGATATTACATTCTTGACCAGTACCATCTCCAGTTGCAGTGTTATATCCTATGACTTATCATAACTTTAGTCTGCTGTAAGTCTTACTTGCTTTTCTAAATTTATATCAGCTCAGCCTGGATAGCGCAGTTGGTTAGAGCAGGCACCCCCAAACTTTGGCCCTCCAGATATTTTGGACTACAATTCCCATCATCCCTGCCCACTGGTCCTCTTAGCTAGGGATCATGGAAGTTGTAGGCCAAAACATCTGGAGGGCCAAAGTTTGGGGATGCCTGGGTTAGAGTGTGGTGCTGATAATGCCATGGTTGCAGGTTCAATCCCCATATGGGATGGCTGCATATTCCTACATTGCAGGGGTTGGACCAGAAGATCCTCAGGGTCCCTTCCAAGTATACGATTCTATGAACCCCATGTGGTGGCAACATAGACCTCACTAAACTGGTAAACCTGTGTCTGAGTTGTACCACTTCAGCCTAAAGCTATGGGATCCCCTATCAATGCCCTTTCACTGGGGCTGGGGCTGGATCCTACATGCATATAGTGTCAGGGAGAGCTATATCATTCTGTTTCCTGGGATCACAATATTAGACCCACGGGGGTAAAGGAACCTATTGTATGGTGCCAAGGATTTTGCACGCGAGCAGGGATTATACAACCCTTTGGCCCTGTCCATCCATGTGCTGCTTTTGTTATCTCCTTCAATTAGGCACATGGGTGATCCCACCCAAGCAGGGATCATGAAAACTATATTGTAGAGCAGGCAAAAGGTAACCGGATTTTTAGGGTGGGGAGGGGGAGGCTGCTTTAGTTTTTTTTTAAGGCAGGTAAGAGGGGTATGATACAGGTTTATAAAAGTATGCATGGAGGAAAAAGGGGAAGGGAGAGGTTCCTTCCCCCTTGTATAGTTCTGAAAACCAGGGTCATCCAATGAGGCTGAACATTGGAATAATTACAATGGACTAAAGAAAATACCTGCTTACATGACATATCATAAAACTATAGGATCCACTATCACAAGATGTAGTGATAGTCACCAACTCTGATGGCTTTACTTGTTTACAGTGAGATTAAATGAGCCCCCCCCCCACAATCTCTCAGTCCTTGTTCCACTCTGTGTGCTGTCGTACAACCGCCAACCCTGAACGTCCGCTGCAATGTTGCTGCCTTCCATTCAGCAGCCTCACGGCCCATGGGCAGAAACTGTTCTTTGACCTGTTGGTGCAGCTTATCATGCTTCTATATGAAAAGGTGATGGCCAGGGTGTGAGTCATCCCTGAGAATATTCCTTGCTCTTCTGAGGCAAGGGTCTCCCGCGATAACATCTAGCGGACTCAGGGGACAGCCCATGATATTGTGTGCTTTAAAATGGGATTTGACAAATCGATGTGGGAAAAGATAGCTGTATACTACCTCCCATATTTTGGGACCCAGGTGGCGCTGTGGGTTAAACCACAGAGTCTAGGGCTTGCTGATCAGAAGGCCGGTGGTTCAAATCCCTGCAACAGGGTGAGCTCCTATTGCTCGGTCCCAGCTCCTGCCCACCTAGCAGTTCGAAAGCACGTCAAAGTGCAAGTAGATAAATAGGGACCGCTCCGGCGGGAAGGTAAACGGTGTTTCCGTGTGCTGCTCTGGTTCGCCAGAAGCAGCTTTGTCATGCTGGCCACATGACCCGGAAGCTGTCTGCGGACAAACGCCGGCTCCCTCAGCCTATGGAGCAAGATGAGCGCCGCAACCCCAGAGTCGGACACGACAGGACCTGATGGTCAGGGGGCCCTTTACCTTTACCTTTACCTCCCATATTACCAGTTGCTAGGAATTGCAAGTGCTGCTTTATTCATGCCCGGATTGCAGGATTTATTTATATTTTTTAATGCTCCAAATACAGAAGACCCCCAGGTCCAATTCCTGGTGTTTATCTTTGCAATGAAGAAAGGGGAAAACTCCATCTCTGGAGAGCCAAAGCCAAATAGAGGAGACAAAACTGGACTGGATGGTCAAAGAGTCTGACCACATGTGAATAAAATTCAATGCGACTACATCACAGCAGGCAAATAAAGATAATTGAGAATGAGAACTATGAACAGGTTAAAACAGATATGGCTTTTTTGTTTTGTTTTGTTTACTCTGCTGAACATAAAGGCTTGAGAAACATGCCTGCTTGAGAAATTTCAGCTCAACTCTACCACTGTGCTTATCTCAGTGAATACAGTGGGATTGACTTTTGAATTAATATGTATAATACGTATGCTTAAGAATGAACCATTATTTTCTTTGCCAAAGTATGGGTGAAATAGTTAATGTGCAATGCTTCTGAACACCTGACTTCACCCAAAGCCTGAAAAATCCACTGTGCATATAAGAGATATTTGAAGTGTCAATCAAGGTGCTGTTTACCGATCCACCCACTCTGTTAAAGTCCTGCTGTCTGGAACATATTGGGCGGTTTTTCATTTGCCTGAGCTGACAGATACAGATTGTGACAAGTCTCATATGGGGACACCAGCCCGAGGGTACAGCATTGAAAAGAACTGATGAATTCAAAATTAATGGTGGAAAATGTCATGAATTACCAGTCTAGTCACCCACAACTTCTTTCATTTTTGCTTTTAGTTTTGTGAAATTAGATACAGCTTTTAATATACAAGAAGACAGAGCAAAAATATAAAATACTGTATATCTTTTCAGAGCCAAGGTGTATCAATTCGCTTCCTCCCTCCCTCCCTCTCCCTCTCCCTCTCCCTCCCTCTCTCTCTCTCTCTCTCACACACACACACACACACACACACACCATTCATTCTTTTTTTGTCTTTTTTTGTCTTTTGGGCCTCAAGATACAATTCAAGCTTGATTTTTGTAGTCAACAGTGTTCTGGGCAGGAATGCTTTCCAAACCAGGTTGCACTGAGATTTGTGCTCTTGTGTTTTCTATTCACTTAACATGGGCTTCTACAGGACCCTTTCCTGGAGAAATGAAATGTTTAATTTTTAATGCAATCCTGTTCTGTAGTTGTTCCATACATGCTAATTAGCAAGTCTTGTGAGACATCAAGAACAGAATTAGCCCAACAGTTTACTTTTACAGTGGTATCTTGGTTCTCAAAGGTAATCAGTTCTAGAAGTCCATTCTAAAACCAAAGCACTCCAAAACCAAGGTGCGCTTTCCTGTAGAAAGTAATGCAAAATGGATTAATCCATTCCAGACTTTTAAAAACAACCCCTAAAACAGCAATTTAACATGGATTTTACTATCTAACGAGACCATTGAGCCATAAAATGAAAGCAATAAACAATGTTCCACACAGTCACTAAAAAAAGAGCCACAAAAATGCAAAATAATTAGCAAAAACAGACAGACCTCAGTGTAACACTAAAAACAGAAGTGTGCCACTCAAAACGGAAGTGTGGCACTCAAATTGGAAGCATAACACTCAAAACGGAGCACATTCGGCCTACAAAATAAGTTCGCAAACCGGAACACTTACTTCTGGGTTTGCAGTGTTTGGGTTCCAAGTTGTTTGAGTACCAAGGTGTTTGAGAACCAAGGTACCACTGTATTAGGTGTTTTCCCCATTCTTTGAATGAAGGAGAAATCCTATTTAAACCTCCATCCCTTCAATTTCAAAGAAATCTCTCACCTATCACCTCATATTTGGGAGGACTTCTAATCATTCTTCCCCTGCATATTTAAAGCTGGCTGGAATCTTGGCCCAGCACTAGTATGGGTGTCCTGCCTCACATATATATCATTGGTACTGGTGGTAGAAGTCAGGCTTCTGTGTGGTTGTTGTTTTACCCTTGCCTCTCCCTTCCATCTGTAAATTTTGCCAGGACTCTTCACTGTGACATCTCTCTGGAGTAGGGCTTTTTACTGCATTGAGTGCCATGTGTACTGATGACACAATATCAGTAAACAACAGCAACAAGGTTGGTCACTTCTTGTTCCTCCGCCCCAATTCATTTCCTATAAAGAGGCCAAAATAAGACACAGGATGGTTCCAAGACATATGAAGTACTCTTAATTCGCCAGCAACTCCCGCTGAAGAACAGGAGTAAACAGATTGCAAGGCCAAAGGTGCTGATTCCAACTGATTCCAGGATTTTTAAAGGTCTGAAGCCTGGCAGATTTTCACAATTCCTTTAGACGTCCAACAACAGTATGTGCTTCTCCTGGATTATATAGTTAACACAAAACTGGCAACAGCCAGCCGTTTTGTGTCCATATTGTAATAAATCATAAGCAATCAGGGTCAGCAATCATGTAATGTGATAAGCATTAGTCTATTGTGTGCCAAATAATTTCACCAGCAAGCTGTTTCGTTCATTCTCCTATGTTCATATACTTTTTGGGACGCCCCTCGAGCATCTACAAAATTCAATTAAACATATTTTTGCTTATTTGTTTATTTCCTACAATAGTCAGGCTGCCCACACGGAATGACTTAGAAAACAATCCAGATACTCTTGTGTGTTTGCGCGCATTATGAAGCAGCAGAGTCAAAGCAAGGAGATAAAAAAAAAGTGTGCTTTCAAAAAAATCAAAAACAACTTGTTTTAACTTGAGGAGGAGGAGATTGTGTTAATTAGACATATGCCAAATGCAGAATTTATCTGCTGCCTGTCAGCAAACATCTGCCACTGAAGATATTTTCTTGTTTTCAATGTTCCAAATGTGCTAGGTGTTAGAAACGGGGAGTTGATGGAATTAGAGCAGGATGAAAAGCTCAAGAATGCCTCCTGCAAAAAAAAAAGACATTAGTGAAATGCCAATAGTATGTTATCTGACTTCTCTGTACAGCAGACCACACAGTTTCTTCTTGAGCTAGATAGTGGAGTGTCTATACTAAGAAGATGTTCTACCACTTCATTTGTGTTCTGCTGCTACTGCCTGAATTTGGGGTTGTAAACCATGGCTGAATAATGCACTTATATCAAATTATGGTTTGTATCTATCAATGGATCAATCCAGATATGATAACTCTGCTGGAAAGTGCAGATCTGCTAAGATTGCCTGAAACAAAATACTGTTCAGACGTTCAGTCTTCAAGTCTTCACACCCAGAGATATCACATGCCAGGCATCCAAGCGAAGTGTGTATGTGTGAACCAGGCCCAGATGACTAGTAGTGGGGTGTGTAAAGGTAAAGGGACCCCTGACCATTAGGTCCAGTCGTGACCGACTCTGGGGTTGCGCGCTCATCTCGCATTATTGGCCGAGGGAGCCGGCGTATAGCTTCCAGGTCATGTGGCCAGCATGACAAAGCCGCGTCTGGCAAACCAGAGCAGCACATGGAAACGCCGTTTACCTTCCCGCTGTAGCGGTTCCTATTTATCTACTTGCACTTTGACGTGCTTTCGAACTGCTAGGTTGGCAGGAGCTGGGACCAAGCAACGGGAGCTCACCCCGTCACAGGGATTCGAACCGCCGACCTTCTGATCAGCAAGCCCTAGGCTCAGTGGTTTAACCACAGCGCCACCTGGGTCCAGCGGGGTGTGTAACCTTCCTAAAAATCATGAGGGGGAAAAATTAAATTTCTATCTATGGCATTCTATCAGTGGTGACCTATTTAAATGCATCAAAGTCATCAAGTGGTAAACATGGAAGGAAAACGATGCATGGAAAATAATGTTGCAAAGGAAACATAATGCAAAAGGGAGTGATGTCATCAATTACATATCATTTGCAGACAGAAAGCACAAAAACAACTAATAAATAAACTGATTTCCAATCCAGACATAAGATGACTAACTGAATATTGGCAATTTCCACTCCTATTTCTGTTGGAATTCTCTGTCATCCCTAAAAGGTAAAAAGAAAAAGAAAAAAGTAAAGGACCCCTGAACGGTAATATCCAGTCAAAGGTGACTTATGGGGTTGCGGTGCACATCTCGCTTTCAGGCCTAGGGAGTTGGCATTTGCCCACAGACAGCAAAGGTAAAAAGAAAAAGAAAAAAGTAAAGGACCCCTGAACGGTAATATCCAGTCAAAGGTGACTTATGGAGTTGCGGTGCACATCTCGCTTTCAGGCCTAGGGAGTTGGCATTTGCCCACAGACAGCTTTTCGTGTCATGTGGCTAGCATGACTTAACCACTTCAAAATGGAACACCGTGACAGAAACCAGAGCACACTGAAACGCTGTTTACCTTCCCACCGCTTTGGTACCTATTTGTCTACTTGAACTGGCATGCTTTCGAACTGCTAGGTTGGCAGAAGCTGGGACAGAGCAACAGGAGCTCACTCTTTCACAGGGATTCAAACCATCGACCTTTTGATCGGCAAGCCCAATAGGCTCAGTGGTTTAGACCACAGTGCTACCCATGTCCTGTGTCATCCCTAGCTAGGATTCAATCATGGATCCATTTAATCCCGTTCTGTGCTACTGTGTTTTCTCACACTCTGTGCTTTTTGTGAACACATTTGACATATCACACACACTTGTATGCAAAATACATACTTTCCAATGCACTCACCTGTAAAACATGCATTTTGTATTGATCTTTTGCATTACTGCATATTTTTTGTGCACACTTTATGTGCACTGAGAAAGCATTGCAGAATCTGAAAAGGTATGCAATCCCCCTGGGAGCAGCATTCCAATAACAGACAAGTCCAGGTTGTTTGGTCCACACGTTGGTCCACTGTGAAAAGTGGACCCAAAAAATCCCTAGAGGTTGTCCCTGAAATATGACTTCTCTTTGTTTGTGTGTGTAGTCTGAAAGGGGAACTACAGAAAACTAAAACAGCAGTGCAGAAAATTGAAGACAGTTATTTATACTGCCTTTTCCCAGAAGGAAGACAGTACTGGTTAATGTTCAGATAAACAAAATTCTCTGCACTGTAATTAACTATCTAAAAATGCTGCTTCTCATGTTGTTGTTGTTTTTTGTAATTGGGAGAGAGAGCCTCTGACTTTGGTCTGTAATTGAGGGTGGGAATAGGAACAACCATGCTTTAATAGAATTCATTTGTTATTTCTTAATCATTCCTGAAATGGTTATTATTTACAATTAATACACGTGGCAATAAAATAAAATTGAACTTGTTCTGTTTATTCTACCAAACTTCTGGCAATTTGACCAAGCAGCTACGGGTAACACTATGCCTGAAAGCAATACATGCACTGTGGCCTACAGAATTAAAAATGTATTGCTCATGTTATCAACTCATCTTTCCTTTCCTCCACTTTTTTTGGGAGGGTGGGGGTGGGGGTGGGGATAGGATATATTATTGTGGGCAAGACTTATTTGCTTATGATTGGAAAGGTTGGTCAATGGAATGGTGTTAACCATGTCTGACTTGATCCAGGAACAGCATACTAACCTGGTTTGTGTGCCAGAGACATGACGGGACAAAGAAGGGAGGTGTATACTTCTCCAAGGCATGTTCACTAAGGCAGTGTTTCCCAACCAGTGTGCCTCCAGATGTTTTGGGACTACAACTCCCATCATTCCTGACCACTGGTCTTGCTAGCTAGGGATGATGGGAGTTGTAGTCCCAAAACATCTGGAGTCACACTGGTTGGGAAACACTGCACTAAGGTACCCAGGGTGGCACCAGGGGAAGCAAGAGAGCAAGGGAAGATGAAGTGGACATGAGCAAAAAGGCTAGCATCTTCTTGGTGAAGTCCCCAATTCAGCAGCTAATCGGATTTGAATGTCTGTGCTTGGCACCGAGAAACTTGACAATATAGGGATTCTCTTAGTGTACCTCCCTCCCTGAAAACAGTCTTCTGCCCTGGTCTGACAGGTGGCATTGATTATCCCAGGGCTTTTGGTCTTGTGGAATTCAATATGCATGCAATGATGTCATGTCTGGAGTGGCTTGGGTGTTCATGGACTCATATGATATATAGCAATGAATCAATGCATGTGGCAGAACAAATGGTAATCCTTTTCTGTATTGGTTTGGGGGAAAGTGATATGTGGATAGACGAATTGGTAGTACTGTGTTCTGTATAATGGACAGATTATTATCTGATTCTGATTGATCTTGTGACTATTTTTAACCCCTACAGAGATTGGAGATTAGTTATTATGGTCTGCTTCCAAAGAATCATGGATACAGAAGACTTTCTGAGGTTCATGGGGGATTTTTTTTAAGGTTGATGATTTTGTTGTGGCCCTAGTGAGTGGTTCACTGGACTGGAAGGATGGGAGATTGCCTGCACTTTAGAGAGTTACACGCCCTCTGAAGGAATGAGTACATATGTAGCTTGGGGGTACAACTGGATCCTTTGGTCTTGCTTGAGGTTCAGGTAGCTGCAGTAGTAAAGAATGCCTTTTCCGTCAGATTTGGCTGGTGGCCCAGCTGCAGCTCCCCCCCCCCTCCATTCTGTCACCCGTCCTCTGGTAAATTCTAGGTTAGATTGCTGCAACATGTTATATGTCGGGCTGCGTCTGAAGACAGTTGAGAAACTTTAGCTGGTGCAGAATTCGGCAGCCAGGTCCTTCACTGAGACAAGACTGGCTGCCAATTAGCTTTTGGGCCAAATTGAAAGTGCTGTTTTTGATCTATAAAGCCTTAAATGGCTCAGGACTAAAATACCTCAAGGACTGCCTCTCCCCATGTGAACTACGTGACAACAGTAATGGCAAATAAAGTTTTGTTCTCTGCCACCACTGCACCTGCAAATTGCCAGCTGGGGAAACTCTTTTGGACAAACATTTTGTATGAAGACATAGACAATCAACTATTTGAGCCTTCAAGGGACTGCTCTGACCAGTTTGCAATGCATTTTGCAGATAAAGTTGCAAAATAAATGTGTGTGTGTGTGTGTGTGTGTGTGTGTGTGTGTGTAACATTTTAAATAAGAATAAGTGTATGAGTTCTGATTCAAACTGAAATTTCTATGCATGATGGCAAACAGTGTATTATTTTAAATCACCATCATTTACAGAGCAACTAAATTTTGCTAAGGGACACAGGTAGCGTTGTGGTCTAAACACTGAGCCTAGGGCTTGCCGATCAGAAGGTCAGTGGTTCGAATCCCCGCAATGGGGTGAACTCCCATTGCTCAGTCCCAGTTCCTGCCAACCTAGCAGTTCGAAAGCACATCAAAGTGCAAGTAGATAAATAGGCACCACTCCGGTGGGGAGTTAAACGGTGTTTCTTTGTGCTGCTCTGGTTCGCCAGAAGCAGCTTAGTCATGCTGGCCACATGACCTGGAAAAATTGTCTGCGGACAAACGTTGGCTCCCTCGGCCTGTAAAGCAAGATGAGTGCCGCAACCCTAGAGTCTTTTGCAACTGGACTTAACTGTCAGGGGTCCTTTACTTTTACCTTTTTAAATTTTGCTAAGCACTGTACACAGCCTTGGTCTTTAAGGTGCTACTGAAGGAATTTTTTTATTTAGCCTTAGAATGTAACAGACATGACACAAAAGTGGGTGGGGGAGGGAAGAGCATAGGAAAGCAAGCAAACTCAGGTACCAGTTCCTAAATTTGCATTCTTAATGATGTTTTGAGTGGAAACAGAGGACAAAATGAAAAGCAAGCCGTTTCCTATCTAAGCGGGTGGAACAAGGCCTGCCATCCCATCTCTCCCTGTGCTTCATCCTGAAAGCCAGTGTTCTTTGAGTTGTCCTCTGTGAGTATGCATTCAATTAATAAAATCACCATACTTTTTTTTTTAAAAAAAATAAAAGCTTCAATGCATGTAAACATTCTGACCTCTCTTCCAGATCTGTGCATGGCAACAAATTCTCCCCTAATTGGTTAAAAATAATGCTTCCTTAGGTCTCCAGTGATTGCAAAGGATGCAGCCTTGTCCCTCAAACTCTGTTGTACTTAATCTTCACCTTCTTATGCACATAATGTTGCTGTTCTCCTTTTTTTAACGTTGTTCTCCATTAGTAATTAAGGGAATCTGAACTAACACTCAGGTGCCCATAGGAATGCAAATGAAGGACTGTGTGTTAGTTTAGACAGAGGTTAGAGTGTGTAATTTATTTATAAGCTAATGAATTAATGCATGAGAATCTGGAGGTGGTTAGGGGATTAAAGCTTGTTACTATATAATCTTTGCTTGGGAAAAATGTATAGTGCAGTGGTTTTTTTAGGTTTTAGCCAGCTGGTGATTAAAACGCTCTGACTGAAGCCAGATTGGCTTGCTTGTTTTCGCTTATGTGCACCTCTGAGCCAAATATGAGAAACCGCCATGAGCTTGTCATAATGCATCTATTTGAGGGGATTTCTAGACTCTTTTGAAAACACTTTCAGAGTTACCCCAGATAAACTTTCTCCCTTCTCCTTACATCAGTTGTTTGTCTCCCTGTTCAGTCATTTGGAAAAAAAATCAAAGCACAACTTGGGAGATAAACTTGTGGAAGCCCTATTAGCATGCAGTAATATTGCCAGCACAATTCAAGGCAGGCAGATGATATTTCTATGGCAGGTGTGGGAAAACTTTGGCCTATCGGATGATGCTAAATTCCGGCTGGAGATGATGAGAGTTGTAGTTCAGCAAATCTGGAGGACCACACGTTCCCTACACTTTTTTGTGGGGGGAATAGAACGGGGGGGTTTTTTTTGTGTGTGTAGGTTTTATCTGCTGTAGACCAATCAAGATTTTGCTGAAGTCCTATGTATCATCCTAATTTTGTTATTCCCAATCGGTCCTTAATATGCTGGTGCTAAAATACATTTGGAAAGACACTGCTTGAAGCCAAAAGATTTTTAGTTCGAACTCATAATGTGGACTAATACTGCAATCACATAACCACTTGCCTGGTCACAAGGCCCACGGAGCCAAATGGGACCTTACTTCTAAGTAGAAACACCTGGATTTCTACTGTTAGATAAGGTAGTGAATTAAATGCACACATATACATATTATTGACTGACTGATTACTAGCAGTCTTGTAATTCCCATTCCTTAAGTATTCTTTTTTAAAAATAATAATAATCAGTGCCATTTTGTAATGCACATTGCTGTTCCATGATCAGCTGGCAGTTTTCTGTAAAAGCCAGAGATAATTTAATTTCATTGAAACTTTCTCCACAGATGTTCTGTTGGATTGCTCTAATTTTTACTCTTGAGGAGGAGTTGGGAGTGGGATAGAACAATTAATGCAATGGGGTTAAGAAAAATTGGTACCTTTTTATCAGAAACTTTTTGAATGGTAATGAAGCTACAAGAATATTGCTTGATTTGAAGAGATCTGCACATTTCCCATCTCTATATATAGACATTCCTAACTAATCTAATATTTTGGTATTAAAATAGCTACCCAGAGTCGTGTTCTACCACATTATAACATTAAGCAAATCTTGTTGTACTTGTTAATTAAATCCTGGAAAAAAATGTTAACACCAGACAGTTTTAGTGTCAGCAAACTATGAACATGGCTAATTAAAATCTTTTTTATGCAACTCCTTCATGTAATTTTCTTTCTCGTGTGCATATTAAAATTATTAGATTGCAAGCTTGGCTCAAAAAGGCAGCTTTGGAAAGGAAAACTACGTAAAATGCACACATCCAATTCATGTTAGTACATAGACTACCTATAGACAAACACTGATTATATAGCAGGAATTGCATTCATAATTCAGAAAAAAAACCATACAGCATCCTTCTAAGGTAGATCAGTAAACGTTTTCCTCTGTGTTACAAAAGGGACAGGGTTTTCAGGTGCCAAAGAGGACAAGGCAGAGCAGCTTGAATTAGATGCTAAACCGGCTGAAATTCCCTTTTCCGCATAACTATTAAAGAGACAAGACATTTTTTACATCTGGAAACCTTCAACTAAGGTTGAGAGAGAAAGTGACTTCCCTAAAACAATTTAGTGAGTTCATGGCAAAGGTGGTGAGGTCCTGTATCACAGCTCTTTCTATAGCCACTATGTCAATGTTAAAAATGCATACATTTCCTGGCATTTATTATCATAAAAAAACTGTTACAATTCAAGCTTGTCCACGGTTGTAGAAGACTGCTTCTTTTATAAGAGCAAGAGACTTCTGTGTAAGCGACTTCTGACTTGTAAATAAGACAAGAGCACACACTCCAATAAAAATTACACACAGCGATGCTCCACTGAAAGTAATGGAAGCTTATTTGGTGGTAACCAAGGTTGCAATCATATTCACACTTAGCTGGGAATAAATTGAACTGAACTTAATGGGTCTTCTGCTTGAAGACATGTGCAGGGTTGCTGTTTATTAGGTACAATTGATTTCAATTGAACTCCTTGTTCACATTCAAGACTAAATAAGACATACATACACGGAAAAATCTACCATGAAAGCAGTGTTACCATATAGCCAAAAGCAGAAATGCTAAGCATTCCACTCCCACATGTGAAATAGAGTGATGTAAGGGAAAGTGCTTATAAAGCGAGAGCTAGCACTACCACCCATTGCCTCCTCAGCAATCTTCATAAATTGGAGGGAAACATTGGGGTGGGGTGGGGAGCCTGCTCAGTTAAGGAAGGATCCCAATTTCAGAGGTTATCCCAGAAATTATCCCACAGAGGGCCATGGAGATGACAGTGGGAAGCCGAGTCAACACGCTCATCCTAATTCCTTTTCATTGCATGATGAACTAGAACCCCTTGTCATGTGCATCACTATTTGGGAAACACATGTCATTAGACCTGCCTTGTTGCCAATGAGTAGAGCTTGACTGAAGCAATGTCTTTGGTACAAACCGAAAACCAAATGATTCCTGCGTCTGAATTTTGTATCTACCTCAGGTTACAGACGCTTCAGGTTACAGACTCTACTATCCCAGAAATAGTACCTCGGGTTAAGAACTTTGCTTCAGGATGAGAACAGAAATTGTGTGACAGCGGGAGGCCCCATTAGCTAAAGTGGTACCTCAGGTTAAGAACAGTTTCAGGTTAATGCATTAAGTTCTTAACCAGAGGTACCACTGTATTGCAAAAGTTTTTCATTCATATTTGACTTAAAGCATCTCTCCTATTTAAATTCCTAATCCAATATTAAAGTTTCATTGCTTAAAACTCAGCTGGCGTTCTTTACTTTGGAACAGACAGTAATGCCTTGGAACCAGATGGTTTGTGTTGCCAAGTGTAGGATTATTGCAGATCAAATCTCAGCATCAGTCAAAAAACGAGATTAAGATGAGAGTTGAAATGAATAGGGATTAATCTCTGACTGAATGATATTCACATTATTGTTTTCAAACTTTTTGATAACTTTCCGCAATTCCTATCTCAACTAGATAAGGGTAGGTTTGCAACAGTGAAAACTCATCCTGGGCTACTCATGTGCCTTTTAACAGCTTGATATGCAGAAATTAGAAGATGAATTTTATTCCCCTATGGGTAAAGGTAAAGGTACCCCTGACCATTAGGTCCAGTCGTGACCGACTCTGGGTGGCATAGTGCAAATTGTTGTACAGTGGTACCTCTACTTGCAGATGACTCGACTTATGAATGTTTCTCCTTACGAATGGAGCTCCGTCCACCATCTTGGATGCTGTTTAGATAGGATTTTTCTACTTATGAATTTTTAAATAGGCTTGCTTCGACTTATGATTTTTTTTCTCCCAATGCATTCCTATGGGATTCGACTTGCAATTTTTTTTGACTTACGAATGTGCGTTCGGAACGCATTAAATTCGTAAGTAGAGGTACCACTGTATATCAAAATGGGGAACAGAGTATGAAATATCTGGCTAGGCGCCTAAATATGGCTCTCTATGCTGCTGTATCCGATACTTGAGATTATCTGGCTCTTTGTGAATCTCCAATTGTTTGACTTCACCCCCGGTGGTGCACTCCATAGACAATCTCACCACAACAATAATTTGCGCCTTGTCCCTTGTTTGCCTGAATGAATTCATAACATTACACAGTCAGGGTTTGTTTTTTGTTTGGTAATCACATGGGGAAGCATCCATATTGGAGGATACACCTTACTTCAGACCGTTGTCCTCAAACTGAGGAGGAGGGCTTCAAACAGGTGGCGTGCAGGAGAGGGTGGGTCTTTTCAGAACCCCCCTTTCTCCTCCTTGCCTGTTTGCTTATTTGCAAGGAGTTTAAGTTGCAGAAATAGCACGACACATTAATCTTTTCCAGTATTAATTGAACTGTTCCCCAGTTGGGCAGGACTGTGGAGTAAAACCATCACCATTCTCTCCATTTGTTGTATTTGTCAAATACAGCACATGCACGCGTGCACACAGACACACACCTTTGCACTGGGCAACTTTTCTGTAGCTAAACCAACCCCTGGAAAGAAATGCAGAAAATGTGTTTTCTTGTGATTACACAATATCAAGACCAAGCCACATTTTATAATGTGATTAAGAGTTCATTCTAAGAATGAGTCCAGTACTGACTTTCAAATGTTATACTTTCTAATCCTTTAAGAAAGGATTAATACTATTTGTTTAAAGTCTCATTCTCTTCTGTAGTCCTTTATCCCAAGACAAAATACTGTTTGGTGATTATAAACATCATTTTGTTTTTTTGTGTGTGTGTTATTTTCCTATTACTGATCACACCAATGTAATCTTTTATTGTTAATCTACTTGGATTCCATCTTGCATATAAATGCATAAGTTAATATATACTAATTACATGTGCTAAATCATTCTTATTAATTTAGCAGCATATCTGTTTTGTCTATTGTTAAAGTAACAATCTACCTAGTTTTTATATACAAAACCCACTGAAATGAATAGGACCTGCATTGGGATACCTGTTAGGCATAACTTGTCACATGGGATTCTGGCATCATCATTCCATTTGTAGTGTTTTGTTTTGTTTTTTTTACCATACATGAAGCATAATATTGTATGTTTCTTATGTTGATGGGAAATTGATTTTGTTAAACAAAGCCGTTTAACTGATGTTGTATAACCATGAAAGGAGGGATGAAGCCTGTAGATTCTGCAGTTTGTCTCCCTACTTAACACTTGATCCAGACCCAAAGTCACGTATCCTAGGAAAATTCCCCGTATCATTGTCATAGGTTGCCCTACTTCAGTGAAAATCCGGACAGAGAAATTGTTGAGCTTTTAATAAAAAAATTCCTTCAGTAGCACCTTAAAGACCAACTAAGTTTTTATTTTGGTATGAGCTTTCGTGTGCATGCACACTTCTTCAGATACCTGTTGAGCTTTTGTTATTATTTTTGCCCATAGCTCTTTGTCATTTTTTGTTTTGCTGAAACAGCACTGCCAACATGGGCTGCCATACATCTGGATTTTTCCAGGCATTTTACTGATTTCCACCTGGACACTGGTAGAGACAGCTGTATTCTAGATATGTCCAGGGAATCCCGGATGTATGGCAACCCTAGCTATCGCTTTTGCTCAGCTTGAGTTGTTGTGCCATAGGCAGTTGCAAAACAACAAAAAGAAATGATGAAGTAAGTCCATCATTTTTTCCTACTTCTTCTAGTGACCATAACATCCCATCCATGAGGTCATATAGAACACCCCAACCACCTACAAATTATTGTTGTTGTTGTTTTATTACTATTATTTATACCCCACCCATTTAGCTGGGTTTCCCCAGCTTGTCTGGGACTGTGCTGAGGAGGAATGGTGGGAGGCTCCCCCTCCCCCTCCCCCTGCTCCTGATCAAGATCCTGAATCTTCCCAGAAGCAGGAGGACAGTATAGATTTGGAACAGTGGTTTGCAGAGGGACATAGTTCAGAAGGCAGAAGCTGGGAAATACTGGATGAGGAACAGCTAGGAGGAGAAGCACTGGGAGAGAGAAGGTTAACAAACTCAATTTCTCTGGAAAGCGTTCTTCTGCTCAGCCCAAGGTCAAGAAGAGCAGATCAGGTGGCAGCATAGATAACACAGTGGTTACGAGTTCAGGTTACAAGATGCAGTAGTGATATGGGTGACTAGGGAGGAAGTGGGTGGAACCCTTAATTGGGAGCACCTTCATTCCGAGAAAATGGATTCTTTGTTCTCTCACTGTGATCATTAAAGTTTCTAAGAAGACTCCTTTTCCTTTGTTCTGCTTCTATACTGCCAAAGTGGGGAGGAAGCCGGTTCCCCGAAGTCTGACACAGCAACTCTAATAATACACCTGATAATAAGTGCCATCGACATGAATGTGTTAAAACTTTTGGAACCGTCTGAACCTTTGAAGTGCTTTCGCCTGTTGCACAGCTTAGCAGAGTATAGCAGAGTACAGTGGTGCCTCGCTTAACGAATGCCCTGCTTAACGAAATTTCCGCTTAACAAAAGGATTTTTCGAGCGGAGGTTGCCTCGCTAGACGAATTCGTTTTATCAAAAATTCGTCTAGCGAATCGCGGTTTCCCATAGGAATGCATTGAAATTCAATTAATGTGTTCCTATGGGCAAAAAAAAAAAATCCAAAAAAAATATCAATGCATTCCTATGGGATTCGCTAGACGAATTTTTCGTTATAAGAAAAGACCCATGGAACGAATTAAATTCGTCTAGCGAGGCACCACTGTACCACAGCGATAGTTGAGCAACTCTTGAGATTGCCCAGCTGGATGACGAGCAGGAACAAAAACCTCTGACTAGTAACTTGACACTTTTTGTTTTATTATTTACACCAGCAAACATACAAGTCTATTCACAAGTTACTATTTACAACACTTCTCACTCTCAGCACTCCTCAGAACTAACCACAGCACACTAACACTCTCCACCACACACCAGTCATGCCTATATATGGAACTCAGCCAATCACTTGGTTGTTGCTGGGTCTCCTTATCTCTGGGCAGATTCTTTTCATGTTCTGTATTCCTACGCTGTGGAGATTCTAATTGCAAACTTGCTAAGCTGCCTGCAAATCATGGATTTCAACAGAATAGGCTTCATTTCCCAGTAAACATGGTTAGGATCAGGATGGAGTTTGACTGCCTTCGCAACAGACTGGGCCTACCTCTGATATTTCAGAGAAAAGGAACAAAAATGCCCATGCAAATCCTAGGGATTAAAAAGTTTGTTCTTAAATTATGGAAAATATAAATATCCTAGAGCCACTAATGGTCAGTGCGGCAGGCGGGGTGGCATCACTCATCTGGCCACCCAATGCTGATCATCACTGCTAGTTACAGAGAGAACAGCTCTAGTTTTCTTTCTGCAATTAAAGGCACCCAAAATAATGTGTGCTCCCCACCCCACCCCACCCCGGACACATCTGCAAGAGAAGGTACTTTTAAAAGTAAAATCTCTCTTCAGGCTATTGAAATGAAGCACTGTGATCTCATATAAAGCTCAGTGCAGCTGGTGGAAGGGAATAAAGGCAGTTGAATCCTTTCTAATGGAAAAATGAAGTCAGACTCACTCTACTTCTTTCTTACACAAAATGCAATTATCTAAAGTACAAAGCCCCATTATAGACAATGTCTATAATTAGCTGGGGTGTGTGTGTGGTTTTTATCCCTTTCCATTTAATAGATAAAGCATGTTCTGGTGGCATGCCTACATATTTTCTGCAGATGTTCCCAACAATGAACAATCAGTCCATTCCTGTTGTTTCTATCACAATTATTGCAAATTGTGGAAACCCATAATAAAAATCAATGTAATGAACAAACACCATTATCTGTTGATAAACATCATACTCTTTCAATTTCATGACAAATCCATTGCATATCACATACCATGAAAAATTATCTCCCAAATCTTCCATCCTTTTCACATATAATTGCATTTGTGTAATTTGGAATCCTAGGGATGGTGTTGTTTGGCGTCCTACATTGGAAGCATGCCGGGGGGAAAACATGTACCAGGAAAATGATACATTTCCATTAGTACATACAGTATAGGCACACCTCATTTTATTGCGCTTTGCTTCATTGTGCTTCTGAGATATTGCTCCATACGAGGAAGTTGGTACAGCAGCAGACAGCCTGGCCACTGCCAAGGGGCAGGAAGCCCCTCCCCCCTCTTCTGGCCATGGGAGTGGAGCTGGCTTTTGAAACAAGATAGATTGGATTTAATCTCCTATCTCTAACCATGCCACACACGTGCTCTGTGTCTCCTTAACTGTAGACCAACAGTGAAAACACAACAGCAGATTGCGGCCAGACACCACCATGACCTATAGCTGGGCCCAGGACAAACAATCCACAGAGGTGATGGAGGCGTCTGAGATGCCACCATGTATTCCATTGTTCCTAAAGAGGGGCTAAACCAAACCAAACCAAACCGCTTCCACCAACTGTGTTGAAATAAGATTCAATGTTGGTGATTAACATGATGCAGAAACTGGAGCAGGGGGGGGGGTTAATCTTGTTCTTCTGAGGCAACAAAAATATCTTAAGCTGGCCTTGGTTCCATTACCCACCCCTGGCAAAAAGAATGAACTGCTGAGAGACTAGTCACACATCCAGCCTCTGGTCAGCCATATGAGAGTAACCGATTGAATGACGCTCCCTGGCTGTATAGGATGGGGGTCTGTTCTTCTTGTGATTGTCTCTGCCTTCAACAGCTTGGGAACCATGTCAGATAGATGCATATTTATGGGCAACTCTTGAGCAACTTTCTTTCAGAAAACGTACACAGTGTACCACTGTTGCCGCTGCCCATCTAAATCACAGGGGCAGCCGAATGCTCCCAGCGCATCTCTTTCTTCTGCTGAATTTCAGTTGCTTCAAGCGGTAAGCTTTGACAGGCAGTCAACTTTCATATCAGACCCTCCCCACAGGTAAAGGGAGGGGGTAAGTTTCTATTATTTTTATTTTGCTTTTCCTCTTGACAGTCATCTCTCCCTCTCTCTCTCCCCTCCCTTCTACACCTTATTGAACAACTAAAAATGCAGGGAAGCAAAATGCAAAGCAAACACGGAACAGTCAGTGCCACTCGAGGCCCAGTGGGCTTTCTACTTTGTCAAAAGCTGCCAGATGTAAAGAGAACTATTTAAAAGGTGTCAGTCTACAAGCTTCCTGTAGTGACACCAGGAGCAATGTGAAAATCTATATCGGTGGTGTCAAGGTTCTTTTATTTGAACTTGAATAACACCTGCCACTTGAGTAATATTCCAGAGATAAAAACAAAAAACTTAATAGCATTATGGAATCGCATAGCAAAATCCTTCATTTTCTTCATTTACCTTTTAAAAAATATTTTTTACATCCCACGGATTAAATTGTGTACCAAGTTGTCATGAAAAGTCAAAACATAGAAACAAGAATTGTGGGGGGTGTTTGCATGTGTGTGAAGAAAAAAATAGAGTGCCGTGATAACAAAATTCATACTGCTGCTTCTTATATTCACACACGCATGCCCATCATCTGATAAAATTATAATCAGGTGGTCAGTTACATATGTAAATGGCACCAGATTTACAGCAGAATCACTTCAGAGTGCAAATGGAAAATTCCAATTGTTAACGCTCCTCTCCCACTTTTTTTTTAAACCTCCCTGCAATTTATTTATTTAGAAAATCTAGTACATCAGGGAGAAAGGGTCTAACCTTTCCTGCTCCTTGCTATTCTAGTTTTCTACTTGCAGGGTTTTTTTACAGGATGGTTTGTTCCCTAAGCTTAAATGAATCATTTGGGAAGCTAATACTATGCAACCTTGAAATGAGTATTAGCAATTTCTACTGGCTTGTGCATAGTGTCCCTATTTAACAGCTTGTTGTACCAATCATTCATGCCCTGGCATACAGAAGGTCTTTTCATCATGAGCCAAATCTCCTGTAGAAAAATCACATCAAGCTGTGATAGTTTGTCCCTAAACTCCCTATCAAGCACTCTCCTTTTATATCCAGCAAATTGCATGAAACAATCTTGATCATAAGTAGAGTCCTGCTGGATTAGACTGAACATGCATCCAGTCAGGCTCCGTCCTTCTGACAGTGACCAGCCAAATGCCTCTGGGGAGGTAAACGAGCAGGCGACAACATGTAAATGGTTTTCTATATGTAATACACTCAGAAGCCATCTTGTCAATTAAGCAGTATACACATTTAATGTTGCTGTTGTTGATGATGATGATTGGATCATTCTCTTATTGCTTGTCCCTGGTATCTGGCATTCAGATGTGTACCGAGGACAAGCTGGAACAAGATGATTGTACCCATGGGGTACTCTCAAGGGCCAGGATCTCAGCAAGCCAAGGTCAAGCACAGGGAATCACTCTAGGTCTAGGACTAGGTCCAAACCATGACCCAGAAGTGATCAAGGCTGATTAGCTCAGTTGGTTAGAGCAGTGTGCTAATAATGCCAAGGTTTGATCCTTAGCTGCCAAGTATCCCGTTTTTCATGGGAAACCCCCCGGATTTTAATCCGTTTCCCACTGTTCTCCCGAATGGAGAAAAATCCCGGAAATCCCCCGGATTTCCTACCTGCCAGAGAGCCTCCATTTTGGGTGCCGCTCTTCCCATGTGTGGGCACCGGAAATCGGGCAGAGTGGCATCGGAAGTCGCTTCTACACATGCCCAGTGGCCATCTTGGTGGTGGCCGCACCAAGATGGCCGCCGAGCATGCATAGAAGCGACTTCCAGTGCCGCTCTGCCCGATTTCCGGTGCCCACACATGGGAAGAGCGGCCCCGGAAGTTGCTTCTACACAACTTCTGGTGCCGTGCCACTGCTCATCCCGCATTTTTCAGTGGGAGACTTGGCAGGCATGGTTTAATAATAATAATAATAATAATAATAATAATAATAATAATAATAATTTATTCCCCAGCCACTCTGGGCAACTTCCAACAGGATATTAAAAACATGATAAAACATCAAACATTAAACATCATACCGGGCTGCCTTCAGATGTCTTCTAAAAGTCAGATAGTTTATTTCCTTGACATCTGATGGAAGGGCATTCCACAGGGCGGGCACCATTACCGAGAAGGCCCTCTGCCTGGTTCCCTGTAACCTCACTTCTCGCAGCGAGGGAACCACCAGAAGGCCCTCGGTGCTGGACCTCAGTGTCCAGGCTGAAGGATAGATGTGGAGATACTCCTTCAGGCATGGGCGTAGGCAGGGGGCAGGAGGGGGCAATTCCCCCCTCTAGAAGCAGGGCCGCTGGCCAGCCTGCCCCGCTGCCTGCCCGGTGCCGTCTCCCTTCTCCCTGGCTGGCTATGGGGAGGGCGGAAGGAAAGCCAGGCAACCGCTTTGCGCGGCTCTGGGGCTTTCCCTCCACCTGCCCCGGCGATTGCAGAGGGGGAGGAGGGGATTGGAGCAGCCCGATTTCAGGCTGATCCTGGCTCCCCCTCGCCCCTGCCGATCGCGGAGGGGGAGGAGGGAGTCAGAGCAGCCCGATTTCGGGCTGATCCTGGCTCCCCCTCGCCCCTGCCGATCGCGGAGGGGGAGGAGGGAAAGCTGGCAACGGAGAAGGGAGCTTTCCTTGGCCCGCTGTGGCCCCTCCCCCTCCCCTTGGCCCCTCCCTTTGGCCCCACCCCTTGCCCCCTGATTTTCATCCTGGCTACGCCCCTGCCTTCAGGTATACTGGGCCGAGGCCGTTTAGGGCTTTAAAGGTCAGCATATGGGCCAACTGCGCGGTGCTAATAACACCAAGGTTACAGGTTCAAACCCCTGTAAGGGACAGCTGTATACTTCTGTAGGGGGTTTAACTAGATTATTTTCAGGGTCCCTTTCAACTCTATGATTCTAAGTTTTATAGTGTAGCTCACCTGGTAGATGTTTAGGGTTTGATGTCAGAATCTTCGGTATCTTACTCGAGCGTCATTTTGTCTCTGGCTCTGCCTCTTCTCTGAGCCACTGTTTTCTGAATGGCCCTGGTATATGGGACACGGTGGCATGGTTTCTTAAAAGGAAGAGAAGGTTAGGATTACGCAAGCTTGAAACCTGCCCTCCTCTTATGTAAAGAATCAGCGCACAATACAAGCTGAGGTTGACAAAGCCACGGCATCTGAGAACATGTAGGGGCAATTGTAACGTGTGACCACCTTCTCTTGGATGTCTGAGTCATACTAGGGAGAAGCATCCAATTGCCTGAGACTCTGCCCTCGCTGCACCTTAGGCACCAAGGGAAAAGAGTGAGGATACACAGCAGTCTATGGTGAGGCCTCTTTGTTGCTAATGAACCACCACTCAGTACACTTCAGGAAATGGAGCAGGGGTTAGGGCTGGGTCTCCCATCATGGCATTTGTGGGCATTGTGGGACCTCCTAACACCCTTCTTTGCTCCTATCAGGGTGGAGCCTGACGTCCAATGTTTAATATATTTTAATACAGTGGTACCTTGGTTTGCGAACTTAATCCGTTTCGGAAGTCCGTTCTTAAACCAAGGTGTGCTTTCCCATAGCAGCAAGGGACTCAATTTACAAATGGGACACACTCAACATGTTCTGCTTCCAAGGCAAAGTTCACAAACCAAAACACCTACTTCTGGGTTTGCAGCGTTCTTAATCCAAGTTGTTCATAAACTAAGCTGTTCTTAAACCAAGGTACCACTGTATATACCTTTTCTATTTTAATATATTTAACAGGGTAGGAAATTTTGGGATCTTTAGTTGGGGTGCTAGTTTTTCACAGGGGTTTTTTTGTGTCTGTGTTTCATGTGTTTGTGATACGTGGATGGTACATACATTTTTGTATTTGTGTGAGGTTTTCAGGGGACAGGGTTGTGAGCATCACCAGTGTTTTGTTCTTCTTCTTCTATGATTTCTAAACGTGCCCCCATGTCCAAGAAGGCTGGGGACCCTTGATTTAGAAGATTTCAGGGCATTTGAGGGATGTTGTGCTTCTGAATTTGCACAGGGTCTAATTTCAGATCTGGCCTGGGATTCTGCTGAGCCCAAAGCCAAATGTAGCTGAGTTGAGCTTGTGCCTCTCTAAACTCAAACAGCGAAAGCTTTGTCATCATTTATGTCTTCAGGAGGATTGCATTTTCTCTCTCCCTTCTTCCCCCCCACTGCTCGCTTTCTCCCTCTGCCCCGCCTCTCTGTTAAGAACCTTAAGCTGCCATAGGAATATTTGCAGATATTTGCCAGACAGCTAATCAAAGAACGAAGGCCTCTCTTTGGAGACTGTAGCTGTAATTACAGCAAAGCAGCTGAAATGAGATGTGCAATCAAGCTAAGGATGAATTGAAAAACTCATACAAAAAATAAAATAAACTGTGCTTTTCATCTCTAATCCTATCCTAATAGAGACATGGCAAGGATTCTAAAGATCTGACTGTTTCAGATAACATTCAGAAATGGGCATAGGAGACAGTGCATTTCTCTGTACTGACACACTCACCTTCACACTAGCTGACGACCGAAGTAGGCCATTTTCACAATAATAAATAGGTGCTTTCTAACACACACACACACACACACACACACACACACACACACACGTCATTTATATACATTACAACAATTGTTTTTACCAAGTATTAACTTCAGCTTTGACTCCCTTACCCCCTTTTTGTGGTTCCTTACATTTTTATTCTTCCAGTAAGTTTTGCCATTTCTGCATACACCATTAGTTTCTGTATCCAATCTTCTATCGCTGGGACCTCTTTATCCTTCCACTTTTGGGCAAATAACATTCTTGCAGCTGTAGTCGTATACATAAATAAATTTCTGTACTTTTTGGGTAGTTCTAATCCTATAATTCCCAGGAGAAAAGCTTCTGGTGTTTTTTTTTCTTTTTTGTTTGTTTGTTTGTCTTTGTCTTGTATTGTCTTGTTTTGTTTTGTTTTTTACAAATGTTACCTTAAACATCTTTTTCAATTCATTACATATCATTTCCCAGTAACCTTATTGCAAGACCACCACAGGTGAAAAGGGTGCCGCCTTTCTCATGAAATTCCAACACTTATTTGACATGGTTTTCTACATTTTTGCCAATCTACTAGGTGTTAGGTACCATCTATAAAACTTTTCATATAATTTTTCTCTTAAACCATAACACACTGTCAACTTTGCATCCCTATTCCATAATCGATCCCATGCTTCCAATTTTATATTATGACCAACATCTATTGCCCAGTATATCATTGAAGATTTCACCAAATAGCTGTTTTGTAAGTACTCAAAGTGCTTCATATATCCAACTTCAGTCAATGATTGTGTAAGGAAGAGCAGTAGTATTATCTTGGAGTGTGCAGCAACCAGAATATTTGGTTCAGACCCCAGTTCAATACTTCATAAAGCAGCCTGCTTCAGCTCAGACCAATTCAGAGGCTGCTTGATTTGGCTTGGGGGTCCAAGTTCATTTCATCTCCCCTCACTATTGGAAAATAAACACCGCAATAACTTCCCCCTTTTTGACAGCAGGGGATGAAATTTGAAAGCATAGTAGTTCCTTCCCCCAGAGGGAATAAACTCTGCTAAATTGCAGGCAAATAGCTCCAGAGGCTTTGTGCTGGATACTGCTAAAATGTAGTTTTTTCACCCCTTCCAAAATGGTTCTATAAGTTTTTTAAAAAGTTGGTCAGAGTTGGATCAAATTTGCAGGCATTGCCACCCCTTCTGATGGCATGAATCCTGCCAACTTTTAGAAAGGTAGCTGTAGTGGTTTTCTGACAACAACAGCTGTTATTTGGGTGGATGAAAATGGAATGATTTAATCACCTCTAGTGTTTTGTGGTCTGAAAATTGCAGGCATAAAGAGAGGTGTCTTTGGGTAAGAAACCTGTCAGATGACGTACAATTAGCTCCATGGGCGTTTGTGCAATGCACATTTAAAGTTGATTTTGGTGTGAGAAGTGAAAGGAATTCACTTTCCACATAAAATTGTTCTTTCTGATTAAAAGCTTGACCTTTCAGTCACAATGGAGCTCTCCATCTCCTCCCCATTTTGATATTCACTTTCCTTACCCTCATCAGCCATGCTGGAACTATGGCAAGCTTAGATACTTAATCGTCACTTGAAGCAAACACTTGCCTGCGGCATTTTCTTTAAAAATATATATGTGGTCCATGGGGCAGGCAGAGGCTGGATCAGAGATGAAATGTAGGGTTAGTGCACATATTTATAGTCTAAAACAGGCATCCCCAAACGTCAGCCCTCCAGATGTTTTGGACTACAATTCCCATCTTCCCCGACCACTGGTCCTGTTAGCTAGGGATGATGGGAGTTGTAGGCCAAAACATCTGGAGGGCCTCAGTTTGGGGGTGCCTGGTCTAAAATGTATTTTCAGTGTTCAGAACATCAAGATGCAATCTCTAAGCCAAGCTTCCTCAAATTCGGCCCTCCAGATGTTTTTGGCGTACAACTCCCATGATCTGTAGCTAGCAGGACCAGTGGTCAGGAATGATGGGAATTGTAGTCTCAAAACATCTGGAGGGCCAAGTTTGAGGAAGCCTGCTCTAGGTCTTCATAAAAGACCAGGAGAACTCCTGTCATGTACTTCGCAGATTTCAAATGCATGACTTAATTTTACCTTTTCACTTTTCCAGCTTCCAACAAAAAATTGGGGGGGGGGATCCTTTCTAGAGAGATTTCCTCAAGTCTGGGAATCAGTACAGAAATAGGGCTCATGTGAATTCACACATTCATTCATTCATTCTTTCCTTCAAGGTTACATTTCAAGGCACAAGTTTGCAAGTTCATCATCACAGCTTGTTTCCTTCCCAGCCTTGAGTATTCAGAGCCAATACTGCCTTCAGCGGTGGAGGTAGAATATAGCCATCATGCCTTGTTGGCCTCTGTTAGTCGTATCCTTCATGAATTTGTAAATGATGGCAATATTTATTTGCTTAGTTATTTCTTGAGGAGAATTTTTTTATTTCATTTTAAACCCACCCTTTATGGATATCTTTTACTACCAAGGTCATGGTTGTGCAGGCATGTGCTTGAGGAAGTTATGTGAAAGTCCATTCCCCTGGTTTGAGCTACAAAACAGTATTATAAGCTGAATTGTAAGAACCAAGCCACACAGGTGAGGTGATGTTCATGAAGACCAGGACAAATCAAGTTCACTCTCGATTGGAACATCCAATTTACAGTGGTACCTCGGTTTATGAACACAATTGGTTTTGGAGAGTACTTAAACTGAAGCGTTCATAAACTGAAGTGAACTTTCCCATTGAAAGTAATGGAAAGTGGATTAATCAGTTCCAGATGGGTCCGCGGAGTACTCAACCTGAAGCGTACTTAACCCGAAGCATGGGTGTAATTGTTTCCGGAAGTCTGTTCATAAACTGAAGCGTTCATAAACTGAAGCGAACTTTCCCATTGAAAGTAATGGAAAGCGAATTAATCCGTTCCAGATGGGCCCGCGGCGTTCGTAAACTGAAAATTCGTAAACCAAGGTGTTCATAAACCGAGGTTCCACTGTAGTCATAGCTGACATTTCTTCCCACTTCTACCTACATAATATATCTGGAGCAAATATTTCAATCTTTATCCACACAGCCAGGATGTACAGAGATGTGTGTTTTTTTGGTGTGTTTTTTTGGGTGGTGGTGGAATAAATTTGAACATATCTCAGCTGACCTCCAGCCTAGCCTCTGCCCACACCACACACATGTGTGAGCCATTTCCACCACCACATTTAAAATGTTATGTCTCTCTTCACCTCCACATATCTAGTTGAAGTCATGCTTCTTATAGCTTACTTTAAACTCCAGGCACAGGGACTAACATTTCTCCTGAGCTAATATTTGTCCTAACTGCAATGTTAACACAAACAAACCAAGGAATTTAACTGAGGAAAATATAATCACCATTACTCAAGCTACAATCCAATGGGATTTGTGTCCAAATAAATATACAGAGGTTCCTGTTGAAGAATTCTGGTTGCTCTATTGATTCCCCCCCCCCTTCAAAATCCAAAGCCCATGTATTGCAAGTTAAGTTGAAGCCCACGAATGTTGCAATGATGTTAGGAGGAGAAATTCAGTTCATGTTGAAAAGCGAAACTCTGTAATTCACACTTTCTGAAACTATACATGAAACTGAAACACAACAATCTTTTGGGGAAAAAAAACACTTCTCTAGCCAAGTAATGTATACACAAATACATATATTGGGGTACGTTGTGTAAAGAAATGGATATATGAATGAAGAAAGCATTAAATAAGGTTGGAAAATGAGGGGGAAATTGCTTTGCAAAAATGTTTATGCATGTTTGCTTTAAAAAAAATAAAACTCACTATTATACATCAGGCTTGACTGCTGCATGTTTAAGAATCAGCCCGCAAGCAGAAAGCCCTCTCCACCCAGAGGAAGATGTTTTCCCAGATTTCTGGATGAGAAATCAGTTTTATAGAAAAGTAAACATGCATAAATTGCTGGCAATTAAGAGGAGAGGACTAGGAGGGTGTTCTATGTCTGTGCCTGTAGGGAAGCTGGGATCAAAAGAGACAGAACAAAGCGTGGGCAGGAGAGTGATGGAGAAAACAGCGACACAGAAGGAAAGAAACAACAGTCAATTTATATAAAAATTGGTCAATCAGTTGCACGCATGTGAAGCCATGCACCATAAAGGTTTGGCTACAAGAAGAGATAATTGAACCATTCTATGTGAAAGCACAACCCAAATACTACAAAGCCACATGTTATGTATTTCAAACTGTTCATCAGATAGTAAAATCCACAATTGCCCCATGTCAGACTCCGCCAGAAACCTCTTAGAAAATATGTCATGTCTAATAGGAGGCCACCTTCATTAATGCCTTTGACTGCATTTGTACAAACTTTATTCTTCTCATGCTAATGACAGAAAGGATAGCACTCGGTGATCAAAGTGCAAATGCACTCAGTCAAGCTTGTTAGCAAACAGTTTGCACAGTTATAAAAGGCGGTGAATGGACCACAGGCTAAATTGAGTCTGTCCTAATTTGAAACGAAACTGCCTCACTTCCTTTCTTCCTCATCCCACTCTGAGCACTGAACAAGTAATGTGCCTATGATAGTCATGCATACATCAGATACAGTCCTACAGATGTGTACCGTGGCCTGCGTTTTGCTAGATAACACACTTGCTGTAGTTCCAGGCAAGTTTATCTATGTCAGGAGAAGAGACAGGGGAAATGTTTCCCTGTTAATTCTGAGCCTCTCAGCAGCTTTTGATTCCATTGGCCATGATATCCTTCTGGAGCAATTGTCCCAGTTAGTGGTGGGTGGCACCACTTTGTGGTAATTGGGTGGTCATTCCCAGAGAATGTTGGTTGGGGAGTATTTTTCAGCCCTGCGGAGCCTTTAATATTGGGTTCCACATGGTTCAATCTTATCCCCTATGCTGTTTACCAGGCATCCCCAAACTGCGGCCTTCCAGATGTTTTGGCCTACAACTCCCATGATCCCTAGCTAACAGGACCAGTTGTCAGGGATGGTGGGAATTGTAGTCCAAAACATCTGGAGAGCCGAAGTTTGGGGATGCCTACTGTTCACCATCTACATAAAACCACTGAGTGGGGTTATCCAACTTCCAGCTGAAGTATCTGAACCGTCTTCTGGGGCAGCCCTACATATAATGCATTGCAGTAATCTAACCTAGATCTTATCAGAGCATAGGCAACAGTAGTTAGGCTGTCCCTGTCCAGATAAGGGCACAGTCGGGCCACCTGAGTTTCAAGTGACAGCAAAGGATCCAGAATTACCCCCAACCTACGTACTCACCCCTTCAGAGGGAGAGTAACCCCATCAAGAGCAGGCAACCTCTGAGCCATCTAGTCTAGGGAACCACCCATTAACAGTGTCTTAGTCTTATCTGAATTGAGTTTCAGTTAGTTGACTCTCATCCAGTCCATTATTGAGGCAAGATAACAGTCCAGCGCATCCACTTCCTCACCTGCAGATGTAAAGGAGAAGTGGAGCTGTGTGTCATCAGCATATTGTGTGTCATCTACATATTGCTCTGCTTTCCTTTGGACCACATCAGTAAGTCCAAGAGTGGAGATCTTGTCATCTGGGCAGCCCAGGACCTCCATTCACGCTGCCAAAGCTTGTGCCTCAGGGAGTTCACTCTGGTACTGCTAATGTAGAGCTTTGACTTCACTCCAGGAGGCGCACTCCATTATCTCTCAAGACAGATGGATGCCAACAACAACCTATATGTGTGATCAGAAATTTGTTTGATAGCATAAAATGCTATGTTACACATATAGCATACAGTGCAGAGCCCCAGCAATACACATTGCTCATAGAGTTCTTTCAGTTCCCATATCAGTAAAATCATTCCACTCCTGCACTGGGCTCAGCTACCCAGGTTCAGGTGCTTATGGCTATGCATTTACTGTTCATTTGTTTCACTTGCAAAATGTGATATGCTGCAATTGTCAAGTGGAACTCGACTGAGATTAAAAACAGAACAAAAACCCTGCACAAGTAATGAACACATGGAACCAGTTCGTACCAATACAAAATATAGATAACATCTGAAGATATCTGCAGGGCTATTCTCTCCAAACTCAAAACCCATAAATTATCCTTGAAACTCTATAGCCCTTTACATGCAAGCAAAATAACCATGGGATTTAGATATTGCTGCCTCTGTGTTCTGGATGTATTTCATCAAAAGGAATAAGTAGATAAGGACTTATGGAGAGAGAGAAAGAGAGAAGGCAACTATTGAGAGGGGGGGACATTATCCAAGCTGGAGGCATTCCATTTTTATTTTCCTTTTTGAAAAAAGGTATTGCCATTGTCTTATTGTAAATATTTCTCCTTTAGAATCGGTTGTCTCCAATACCACAGGAAAGAACACCTCTATTTTGACCACCCAAAAGTTAACAGTTGGGTTCTACAGTCCTAAGTGACAACTCATTATGTTAAGTGGGGAGCGATTGGGGACTGAGAACCTGGGCACCTCCAACTCCCATCAGCCCCAGCCAACATGGATCTAGTGATCAGAGATTATGGGAGTTGCAGCTCAGCAACATCTGAGGAGCCACATGTTCCCCACCCCTGATTTGGATGTACGTTGGGCCTCCCAACTTCAGCAGGTGCTGATGTTTAAAGATTATCACAGTTGCACTATAAGAAGAATATAAAGTTGTGATTATCAATAGGTAGCCCAAAACTGGGGATGTAAAGGCAGGGTTTTCCTAAGGCACTGTCATGGACTGATTGGATCCATGGAGGAAGGGGGGGAGCAATCAACTGGGGAACCAATAAAGGGAAAAGGTCCAGAGCCCAGGGTGTGGTGGTTGGACAACAATGATCAGTCAGAGGGAGAAGAAGGAGACTGGAACAAGGAGGTGTTGGAAGCTGAAGAGGTAACAGAGATTATTGAGAGTCTGTTGCAGAGATAAGTCCAGAATCAGAGGCAGAAGTAGAAGCAGGTGAGTGGGGGAAGGGAGGCCAGAGGTTGAGATGAGTCAGGCTGGTGAAGAGTCACAGGTTTCTCTCCCTACTGGTGAAAAAAAACTCACCTCCCTGCTGTCTCCCAGAACCAGGAGAGGGCTGAAATGCATGCAGACACAGTCTCTGATTGCTTGGGGGAAATCCTGGAAAGGAGGGGACAGGTGTGGGGAGGTAGGGACTTTCAGTCTTGGCAACTGATTTCATGGAGTAAGACCTACCGGGGATGAGCTGTTGTGTGTGCTCACTAGGCCTGACTCTCAGCCAAGTCTGTGAAGATTATGTTTTTGCTAATAAAGAGTTAAATCCAACTTTGAATGGTGTGATCTACTGCAAGCTTGCTCTGTGACAGTCACATTGTTATGGAGAATTGTAATGCTGTCCTATAGTGAGAAGATGACCAATTAAAAATGAATATGTCATTCTTGCTTACCTGGACATGACCGCCACCCCCTCATCACAAAATCGTGAAGCTATACATTATGCTGTATTTTTGCAGATGCAAATGAGATATGAGATGAGAGAAAAACTTGCTTCTTTGCAGACTAGTTCACCAGCATACTAACAAGTGAATAGAATGCAGTACAAAAATGCTTTGATTATTTATGCTACGCTCATTTAGGATCAGGTCAAGGCTATTCATGTTTGCATTATTGGCAAATCAATGCAAACGTTTTAATCCTAATCCTGGGAGAACTGGGTGCTCTAAATGGAAAGAGATTTTTCAGCTGATACAGAAGTTCAAGTTTAAAAGGAAATGCTCAGCTTAAAATTTAGTGCCTTGTTTCAGTTTATACACGATCAATTGGAGATGGGAAGGGGGAATGCTTTGGATCTTCAAATATTGCCAGAATAAGACCTCTTTTGATCATTAGCACAAGCTTTTTGAAATTATTCCAGTGAATATTGAAGATCAGTCCATCATCAAATAATCCTCTTGAACTGGGTTGATAATTGCAATCCATGGCAGTTTAGTTTCGTCTGTGGTGAGCATATTGAGCTATTATCCGACACTTCTCAATCCTGTAGGAAGCATGAAATTGCTTACTTATTAAACTAGAAAGGGAAAAAACCCACTACAGTCTGCAAACTGTGTCTAGACTTCTTCATTTGTGTGCTATGCAGAATTTACTTTAATGTACTTATCAATTTTGGCAGCCGTGTTCTCTTTGTTTCACGTTCCATCTAAAAGTCCCATAGCTTGCATCAACATTTCCTCATATTTTAATCTCAGTGAATTGGGGTTCCTAACCATAGTTATTGCCTGAATCATGTTGGTGTGAAATGTTATGCTCTTGGGGAGCTCCTGCATTTGACGTGTGCTACCTTAAACAGCTGTATAACAGCACAGCAAGGGTAGGAGCTTCATGTGCATAACCTGGCCAGATGTTGTGAAGTGGTTAAACCAGGCACCCCCAAACTCTGCCTTCCAGATGTTTTGGGACTACAACTCCCATGATCCCTAGCTAACAGGACCAGTGGTCAGGGATGGTGGGAATTGTAGTCCCAAAACATCTGGAGAGCCGAGTTTGGGGATGCCGGGTTAAACAGCCCCCTCCATCCTGCATATAACATTAGGTGTGATGCAGCTGTTCCATGCAGATGGGGATATGTAAGGATGAACCACACCAATTTTTGAATTTCTTCTACCCCCAGAGTGTGTGCAGATTTCACCTCTGTGGGTATGGGCATGTGGAGCATTCATGGAGAAAGGGTCTTCCACTAGTAACACGTCTCCCATTTGCTTTTTTTGCAACAACAGCACAAATCAGCCTTCTTCATTCCATTGACAAATGGCATTGTTAAAGGAGGCAAGCAGCTGGCCTGGAGATCCACTGACAAACTGAGAAGGGAGAAAAGCTGAATGAGGCCTCTTATACTGCTATAGTTACCGCTAGAGGAGAAAAGGAAGCCCCCTGTGCTTGGCAGTAAAGCAGAGCCAACTCTCTTAACTGTCCAGCAGCTTGAGACTTGCTAGCCACACTTGCTGCCTCCCAGGGAACTCTTGGTTTGAGAGTGCAAAAGTCTTGTATCTTGTACATTTGTATGGATTGAAAAAAGCCAAATGCCATGTAATGGCATTTGCAGGCATGGCGGTTGTGGAGGTTAGAGGAGGGGACATCAAAAGTGCAGGTAGACCGGGATGGGGTGTATTTGGGATTTTAAGAAGGGGCTGTGGGTGTCGGTTACAAAATGGCTGCTGTGGAGGCACAGCACAACACAAAATGGCCACTGTGAGGCAGCAGAAGAACGCAAAATGGCTGACACTTTAAAAAGAGCCAAAAAAGAGAGACACAAACACAGGATGGTACAGTCATCACTTTCCCCCCTGCTTCAGCCACCACATCAATGAGAAAAAGGCACCAATATTGGGCACCAGATTGTATGTTCACAGAGAGAAGCATTGCACCTCACCTCTGTTCAAAATGGAAGTGTGTGTGTGTTCAGTGAAATGTGATCATGTTTAAGGGGGGCATCCTCAATGTAGAACAGACTGATCCAGTACAAAGAGGAACTGGGCAGGAAGAGCAAATGGTCTCACACAGAGTTTGGAGGAGATATTTTATGGGTGACAGAAACAGGGGTGCCCATGAGTACCAATTTTTTGACCCCAAAGTTAGACTGTCTAAATACCATGGTTTGGTAGATTATGGTCATCCTTAGATTAGGAATTTTGAGAATGATTCCAAACCATTACAACCATATTATCAAAAGCACTATTATTTCAAACTCATCCTTTAAGTGTGGGTATTTATATTGGGGAAAAAGAGGGGGAGTGACATTTGTAATGACTAAACATATTTTTTTAGAAGTTCCCCTCCCCATTATGAAGCTCTGCAAGGTTATTTCAAGTTGCTTGGACCTGGGTAAATTTCAGCTGTTTGTTAAAGATACCAATTAGGTGACAAGTTTAGAGATTAAACTGTTTTATGCCCTTTTTTGGCCTCACACTTATAAGATTATTAATAAATTGTGTTTCATTTTCAGTTGCATTAATATTTTACATCAAAAACTGCAGACATGGCAAGTTTGCAGCAAATCCTTTCAAGCATGCATCTAAATGAAAGAATGAAAAAGGTATTTGGTTGCCTTTGAATCTATAGAAAAGCTCCAGGAAGATCATATATTTAAGATGAGGCTATGAAGTTGGAAGAAATAAAAATCCCAAAATGGGGCTCCATTTAAATGTAGAGTGACTACCAGAAAGGGTAAGTGGAGAGATGAATGTTCATTTGTGAGGCAGATGTGGCCAGCAGCACATCTGACAACAGAGGATTAATCTGTTAGGATTCCTGCTCCGTGTTTGCAGTTATGAGATTGTTGTCTGTCACATGACAGTGTATGTTTTCATTCCACAGTGTGGGAAGTTCTGTGAAGTGGGGCTATTGTCCTTTGTTTCTTTCTCTTTGCTGTCTGATGAGAAAGAGGAAGGAGCTAAGTCAGAATGCTCCAAGTGTATTATATGTAAATAAATGTAGATTAGCCAAAATGTTGAGCTATTGAGTCTGTTTCGCAAACCGCCAATACTCTGCAGGATCCCTAAGCATGCTAATGCCTTTTCGTATCAGTCGCTGTGATGTTCAGGCTGAAGAAAGCTTTTGAAGCTCCCAAAAGACAGACCAGGAGGGATAGAACTTGCCAGTCGGGTATGCATAGCTGCCAAGTTTTCCCTTTTCTCGCGAGGAAGCCTATTCAGCATAAGGGAAAATCCCTGTAAAAAAGGGATAACTTGGCAGCTATGGGTATGTGTCTATGCCAGGGTCCTACTTGCGAGTAGGATGATCCTAACACCATCAACCACTTATAGTGGCCAGGGTATGCCATTGTTATGATGATTATGAGATAGGTAGGATTGGTGTTACCTTGCTGAATCCTTTTGCATGCATGGATGTGGCTGTGGGTACAGGTAGGTAGCCGTGTTGGTCTGGATCAAAGTAAAATAAAAAAATTCCTTCAGTAGCACCTTAAAGACCAACTAAGTTTTTATTTTGGTATGAGCTTTCGTGTGCATGCACACTTCTTCAGATACAGTGAAATTCATGCTCAAGATGGCCATAGCACATGTCTAACCAATTTGAAGGTAGAAGCTCACCTGCCTTGTCTATAGAACTGTCAGGGTCTCACAACCCATGCTAAGTGTTCTTGCTAGCCCAACCTACCTCTGTATGGCTCAAGCATAGGTCTTTTGCCTGTGTCTGTTGAAAGTTTAGTCATGGACCCTCAAAGCCCTGCCTTTGCCAAACTGGTCCCCTACATAGCTACAGACAGCATACTCTATCATGGTGACAGATAATGGCAGTCACTACTGTTAGTGTATTTCACAGTCTCTGGGGAATTTACTGAGGATGCCATAAAAACTGGTGTGTGTGTATGTGTGTGAGAGAAAGAGAGGGGGGGGACTTTGTTACCTTGCACCAATCCCATACCTCTATCCAGGTTCTCCTTTTTATGATTAAAATTTCAATTGCTATCATATGATGCACATCCAAGACAAACAGAAGGACAAGGTCTAAGCTGGTCTATCCATTTATCTGCCATCCATGGCCATAACAACTGATACTTCCCCTGCCCCACCCCTGGGAATTTAATTTGGTTTGACTACAGCTGACTATAGGGACGTGGGTGGCGCTGTGGTCTAAACCACAGAGCCTAGGGCTTGCCGATCCGAAGGTCAGTCATTCAAATCCCTGTGATGGGGTGAGCTTCCATTGTTCGGTCCCAGCTCCTGCCCACCTAGCAGATCTAAAGCACCGCTCCCAGGAAGGTAAACAGCGTTTCCGTGTACTGCTCTGGTTTGCCAAAAGTGTCTTAGTCATGCTGGCCACATTTGTCTGCGGACAAACGCCAGCTCCCTCGCCCTATAGAGCGAGATGAGTGCCACAACCCCAGATTCGTCTGTGACTGGACCTAACGGTCAGGGGTCCCTTTACCTTTACCTTTACAGCTGACTACAGCTGCAGAACTATTATCAGTCCAGACACAACCTGCCATTGGTACAGATAAGGGAAACCACTCAATCTCCAGTAAACAGAAAATTCTTAAAATGCCAAATAAAACCTTAGCTATAGCAGTACAAACAGCAAGTGCAGAAGGGCCCCTGGACTCCTAGCTTCTGTCCTAGTGGCTGAATATGTGTTAGTTCACGTGGGGCCATATCCCATAGGATGGTTAGGGGACAAATTAGTGCATTGTGGAAGAAAACTAAACTTATAACAGAAATTTGTCCAAGGCACATTGTGAGACTTTAAGCCAGGCATCCCCAAACTGCGGCCCTCCAGATGTTTTGGCCTACAACTCCCATGATCCCTAGCTAACAGGACCAGTGGTCAGGGATGATGGGAATTGTAGTCTAAAACATCTGGAGGGCCGAAGTTTGGGGATGTCTGCTTTAAGCAGTTCTCTCAGAGTTGGTTTTATTCCAATTTGAAAGTCGAGCCATTTTTCTTTTAAATAAATTCATTTTTGTAAAAAAAAAAAAATGACCTGATTATGTCAAGGAGGAAAAACACACATTAGCTAACTATTCCATATGTTTTTGCCTGTTATTTTACATCAGTATCCTGTGTGTACCAAAACAACTGTCTTGTGGTGAAGGCATTATTAGTTCCACACAGATGAAGAGATGTCACATTAGCTTTTTAAATGTTTCTATTTTAAAAAATAGATGGGAACAGGAGGAGAGAACTGAAACAACTTGTTTTCCAAAAGTGTGCGCTAAAGTGAGGTCTCTGGTTCTCACTTCTTCTGGAGAGCGATGAAAGATCTATTTTTGCTCATTAAAATAAAATAAATCATAGGGAATTGTTTTATAGTATTTCTCTGGCTAAACTGTCACTTCTGAAAGGGGACGGATTCACTGCATGCATCTTTATGTTAACAGCAATCTCAATATCTCAATCTTAGAAAACAACTACTGATCTCTGTGTATAAAATATATTTGGAAATAAGGGTGTATTCTGATCTAAATGCTTCTTATTTCCCAGCTGAGACTTCAGTAGCAGCCCATTTTGCTGGGTGCAGCTGTGGCACATCACCAGCACCCCTGGCAATCGTATGCAGTGGATATTTTGGAGGGGAACAGTTAGGGCCAGAGGCACCAATTTGCAAGGACAATTTGGGGAGGGTGATGCTGCGCACATGATGCCACAACACACCTCCCCCCTAAGCCAGGCAGAAGCTTCCCAGGCTTTGGGAAGGATGCACTAGGTGAACATTTAGTGGACTAGCCTAGTGCCCTTAGTCCACTGACCGCACACCACTGACCACTGGAGCTTATCTCAATGTGGCTGGGCTTGGAACAGTGTAGAGTGCTGGCTTAGATTGGCTTGCACAGCCCTGAACTTGATGCTGAGCTGCAGTGATGGCAAATCCATAGATCTGAATGGGCTGCTACTGCTTTTCCTTCACCATAATAAAAATAAAAATATATAGAATTCCTTCAACAGTGTGTCAGCGTTTGCCCATAGGTAGTGTGGCTCCCGTTGCTCTGTCCCAGCTCCTGCCAACCGAGCGGTTTGAAAGCACGCCAGTACAAGTAGATAAATAGGTACCGCTGCGGCGGGAAGGTAAACAGCGTTTCCATGCACTCTGGTTTCTGTCACACAGCGGTACCTATTTATCTACTTGCACTGGTGTCCTTTCGAACTGCTCGGTTGGCAGGAGCTGGGACAGAGCAACGGGAACTCACCCCGTCACATGGATTTGAACTGCTGACCTTCTGATTGGCAAGCTCAAGAGGCTCAGTGGTTTAGACCACAGTGCCACCCGCATCCCTGTGAAGAAGTGATACTACTTAATGAATTAAAGAGATAATGTGAAGTGCCTTAAACACTGAATTGGTGCCTGAGATTTTAATTTCCCCCTGCCCTCATGATCCTCAACTTGAAATCCACTATTTGCCATAGCTGCAGCTGATGGTCTGCTGTTTCCATCAAGCTAGCCACTGGTGAAATGTGTGGCAGAAGGCTTTTGTTAAACAACAACAACAACAACAACAACAACAATGATAGCTGTATCGGCAAGGTCCTAACACATCTAAACATTAGGAAGAACTTCCTGACAGTAAGAGCTGTTCGGCAGTGGAATTTGCTACCAATGAGTGTGGTGGAGTCTCCTTCTTTGGAGGTCTTTAAGCAGAGGCTGGACAGGCATATGTCAAGAATGCTTTGATGGTGTTTCCTGCTTGGCAGGGGGTTGGATTGGATGGCCCTTGTGGTCTCTTCTAACTCTATGATTCTATGATTCTATGATCTCTTGTCCTCCTGCATCACTTAGGAATTTACTTTTGACTGCAATGGTAACTTGTGAAACATGGCTGAGAGCAGAAATAGGAAGCTGTGGTTCTCCAGAGTTGCTTTACTACAACCTACTACTTAAAGCATGCCACATTGGCTGTAGTCACTGAGGTTGCTGGGAACTGTAATCCAACAACATCTAGAGGGCTACAAGTTCACCAGTCCTCAAACAGGACTAACAATTCATTCCTGAGTAAGAGTCTGTTCAACTGATAATTTTCTTAGGCCTTTATCATGAGTTCACCTTTTTAATACCTAGAGGGTACCCCAGTTTCATCTTTCAAATGTTTTTTGAAGTACTTTTTATTAACAATGCATGTGGATGCCGCAGGTGGTTGTTGTTTTTTTAAGCAAAAAAGGAAAGGAAAAGAAACAAAGCAAAAAAGCTTCCCATGAGCAATCCATTATGCTGTTAATCTGTATTTAAATTGCAAAGTTGTTTAAGGTCATTGTTACTCTAAACTCTCTGCCAAAATGTTATGTTGGCTTCTGGCTACACTGAGCTGACAGAAATTGCAGCACTTGAGGGGTGATAAAAAAAGCCACACCAAATCTCAGGCTGCAATGAGAGCCGTGAATAAATAAGAGCAAGGTCTGTTGGAAATAAAGACCTTTATGAACAGAGAAAAAGGGGACTGGTGGGTAGTTTATGACTATGATCTTATGCAAGCTAAGTGATATGTCCATAACAAAAGAAGGGGCGGTAAAACACATTTGTAAAAGCCGAAAGAGTTTAAAGTTTTGTAAAGCTGTCATTCAACAAGCAACTTGTTGATTCAAAATGTGCTAGGAGCCAGGATGCAAATTGGTTCGGATGATAACTATTATTGGGCCTGCTATACTATTAAGGGAGAGGTGAATGAGTTGCACAGTGGAATGTTTCTCTCAGCCAGGGATCACTTATGCATGTGGTATGTAAAGCAAGCCCCTCAGCAACTGCTCGCAACTGAATGCATGTTGTTATGTATTATTGGTTAAAATATATATAGCTCACTCTTCCTTGACCTTCACCAGGGCAAGATGCAGCATAAAATTCTGGAAGAATTGATCATTATTGTTATTATTATTTTAATAATCAGCAAACGAGCCGGAGATGGGGAACCTCAGGTTCAGGGGCCAAATGTGGCCACTCTGTGCCACTCTGTCTTACCCTTGGGACTCTCCCAAACCACATCCTTGCTGTTACAAAGGTAACATTTATGAATCCTACTGCACTGTGGTCCAATTTGCATTCATTGCTATGCCTACTTTTTCTCTGCTCTGGCTTGTGGTTCTTTGGCTTGAAAAAGGCTTGAAAAAGGTTCTCCACTTATCTTAGCTCTAAGGTCTCTCCCTGCCCCAACCCAGCTCGAAGCTGCCTCATGAGGCTCTTCCATTGTTCAAAGAGTACCAAGTGGTTAACAGTATCATCGTAGCATATTTAATGTCCAGCTGACAGCAGGCTCTTCATCATTTCTTATTTCTCCTAGAGCTTTCTGTGGAAATTGCTCATTTACTCTAGGCAGTGTTTGGTTTGATGTGATCTCAATCCTGAGAAATCATCCTTTGCTGCAACAACAACAACAAAGGGGGGGGGAAATCTCAGCAGAGCTGTATATGGGAAGATAGGATTGTATTTTGCCCAGGTTAGCACAATACAATGATCAAACATTGTCTGGCATTTATACAGACTGTCAGGCAATGGCTCAGGCACAAGACTGGCCTCTTATGCTAGCCATAGAATTACAATTTGAAGTATAGTTTACTATTCAGCCCATATTTTGAGAGTTTACTTAACCCCGATGGGACGAAATCCAGATGTGACACATAAAGGGGTTAGAATTCAAAGGAGAGGTGCTTGGTGATATGCTGGGCTATTATTGTCAACAGGATATCAAGTCTCACTGCTTTCCTGTTGGACCAGCCTGTAACTAAATAAGAGCTTGAAAGAAGATCAGGACATTATTGCTGAGCCCAGTATCTTTGAAGTTAAAGGAAGTTACTGAGAACACCTCCCCAAGATTGCCTCCAAGGAACATACCCCTGTCTGGGGATGCCACAGGCCCAGCATTCCACCCTCACCTCATGAGTACCCCAAGGATCAGATATGATGGCAAGGGCCATAGTTCAATGGTAGAACATCTGCCTTTCAGCTTCAATTTCCAGCATCTCCAGGTAGGGCTGGGAGAGATTCCTTCCTGGAATCCTGGAAAGTCACTGCCAGTCAGTATGGACAATTTTGAGCTAGATGGATCAATGGTCTGACCTGGTATGAGGCAGATTTCTATGTTTCTGTGACAGTGTCCAAGTGGAAGTTGAGAAACAAAAGTGCAGTGTCCACCTGGAAGCAAATAGTGTCTCATCACTGAGACATACTCTTGAGGAGGAAGGCAGACTTCAGTGTGCTCTGTTTTAGGTCTATGATATGCCAGGAAGAGTTGGGACAGCAGAACCAGCTATAAATCTCTTTAGCTTAGGGTTCACCATAGTTGATGCCTGCTTCTTGGGAGAAAAGCAATGACAAACCCAAACAGCATCTTAAAAAGCAGAGACATCACCTTGCCAACAAAGGTCTGTATGGTTAAAGCTATGGTTTTCCCAGTAGTGATGTATGGAAGTGAGATCTGGACCATAAAGAAGGCTGATCACTGAAGAATTGATGCTTTTGAATTATGGTGCTGGAGGAGACTCTTGAGAGTCCCATGGACTGCCAGAAGATCAATCCTATCCATTCTGTAGGAAATCAGCACTGGAAGGACAGATCGTGAAGCTGAGGCTCCAGTACTTTGGCCAACTCATGAGAAGAGAAGGGGACAGCAGAGGACGAGGTGATTGGACAGTGTTCTCAAAGCTACCAACATGAGTCTGACCAAACTGCGGGAGGCAGTGGAAGACAGGAGTGCCTGGCGTGCCTGGCGTGCTCTGGTCCATGGGGTCACAAAGAGTCGGACACAACTAAACAACAAATAGTTGATGCAGCAACCGCTGTTCTCCTGTCACACTTTCTAGAAATCTGTTGCTGGAAAGCTCCCCTGCTTTCAAAAACCCATGGACCTTGGACAGCTCCTTGGCCTTGTTGGTAAGGCCAAATTTTCAACAGGGATTTTCTTGTTCTTCTTAAGAGTATTTTCTTTTTCTCTGAGGAAAACTGAAAAAGCTTTCAGCTCCTAAATAAAATATACTTACAAGACAGTCTTGTTTTCCTTAGAACTTCAGATTGCCATAGTTTGAACAATCACATTTGCCCTTTTCTTGAGCCATCATGACTTCACAACTGCCACTTATATAGATTGAACTCTAAGGTGTCCACCTAGCTCACAACCCCACTGTGCAGATATCTGCTCAGAAGCTGTCCACGGTCTGTGCTGGACCAGTCACAATTCTAAAGCCTTGTGCCAGGTGAACACCAGTAGCCAATTAATGGAAACTGGGTTGAATACAAGGATGGCTATCGTTCAATTCTACGATCACACAGAGCTACCTGCTTTCCATCTTGCAGGCCCACTTGTAAGGAAGAGGAGCAACATTTTAGCCCAAGGGCTATATTTCCTAGTTGGTTACCAACTAGGAGCCACATGTCAGTAGTGGGGGGATGGAGCAATGAATGTGACTTTTATCTTTGCACAGTAAGATAAATGTTAAAGATTTCTAGGCTGACCAAAAAAAGAGGAGATTAAGGACGTGGACCAGTGGAGGGTGTGGTCTGGTGAAAGAGGGTTGAGAAGACTTCCAAAGGCCAGAGAGTGAGACTTGGAAGACCACGTTTATCCCCCAGACCTAAGGCTCCCTGCTTTGAAATGTTTGTAGATTTTGCAGGTGGGTGTTCCCACTCGGGTACATATCCTCTTATTCTTTCTTTCTTTTTTTCTCTCCCTCCCTCTCTCATTATGTTACTTCTTTCAAGTCTTCCAAAGATTTGACCAGAAATATATAGTCCACCATCAATAACAATAATTGTTTGTTGAGGGGGAAAAAGGACTGGGAGGTTATTCTCCCACCCTTTAGACACACACATGTATTACATCTTTTTGTATTTATTTCTAAATAGAGTGAAACCATCAGATCAAACTGAAAAACTAAACTTTACTGGCATTAAACAAGATGTATACCTGATATGATTAATCAATGGACTATTAATTACCAATATAAGCAAAGCAGTTTTGCTAGTCTTATTGAAAATAGGCAATGACCATTTTGCTTTTTATTGCATATATAGTTAGGGGATAATTTGGACTTTTGTGTCTGGGGGCATCCAAAGCATATAAATGGAGTGGGGGAACAAAAATGCATTTGTCCTTATCAGAAGAAAAAGGTTTAACTGCTTGCACCAGTGGGTTTGTTCTGAAAAGACTATGGATGCTGTGAAGAGCGAGAGTGAGAAGCTACCACCCTGGGATTAACTGATAAAGACAAGGTCACACACATGCTTGCTATCACTTGCACCATCTGTCATCCCATAAAGGGACTACTGGCTTGAAAGAGAAATGCATATCTCCATCTGATGTTTTGTCCAGCTGGCTGCTTGAAAAGATCATTTCTCAAAGGTTGCCCTTTTGTTTGGCGTGATGTGATATTCTCTGCACACTGTCTTATTTTCCTTGATCCCTTTTAGATCTGCACACATCTAAATAAGAGCATACACTTATTTAGCTCAAAGTGTACATTCAGCTTTAGCTGTCTCAAAAGGTTTAGCAGGGAGCTGACTAAGTGAAAAGTGATGCAGCTATTGATGGGGAGTTAGCTTGAGAGTTCATCTGCTTGGGAGGTGTTGCATGTTTTGGGGCAGACAACAGAATACTCTTCACAAGCCCCTCTGCTAAAAGCAACTTTGACCTCAGTGTGCACAGCAATTACAGTGTCCAACTCCATTTGACAGGCTTCGCTCAGCATTTATGATGTGTTTGCATAGGCCCATTCTTGGAGGAATTAGTTTGTAGCAGGAGTGATTCTAATCTAAACCATACCTGAGCCAAAGTTTATGGAATATATATTTGGTGCTGACATATCAGGTTAAATAAACTTTAAAGAGTATTTTCAAAACATCTTCACGCCTTGCTTTAATTTGTCACTCTGTGCTTCTAATATATGTGATTACTTTCTTTTGAAGTAATGGATTAAAAATGGATATTAGTGAAGAATGGAGTACAGTCTTGCCTAAGTTTGTCTTGCTATTTTTTTGTGGCATGGTGAAGTGCACACTTCATTTCCTCCTGCTAAAATCATTGGTGGGAAAAGTATTTACTTTGGTCTAGGGCTGTGCCCCAGAATATTAAAAGTTAGCATCTCAGAAAACTGGGGCTAACTTTACTGCGATGCTCTAAGGCCACGCTCATATCATAAATTTACATCCTTGCGATAACATTTTAGACAGTCATGGCTTTCCCCAAAGAATTCTGGGCTGTTGATTATTAAACGTGTTGAAAGTTGGTAGGAGACCCCTATTCTCCCAGAGCTACAGTTCCCAGAGTAGCAGTTCTTCCCAGGGACCTCTTCAGATTCTAGCTTGATGGTGGGGATAGAGGTCTCATAGTCAGTGCACACCAACCATTGCACACTCCTCTACTATTTTTATTTTTATTCTCTGCAAATGCTCACTTATCCCACAGTGTCCCCTAGAAATCTCATTTCTACCTTATTTTGGTTCAAGTTGGCTCTTCAGCTCAATAATCAATAATCCAATAATTTGGAAAAGCTGAATGACCACAACATCAAGCAAATATTTGAATATGTGGAAATGCCATTGTGGCTCTTATGATGGATCCTGTCTAAGGTAGTTGTACTTGGGTCCCACTGAAATCCATGTGAAAAATAAGCTTTAGGTTGGTCAGTTCACTTTGTGCATTGTGTGGACCATCCCCATTTGTCAAGTGTTAGCATAGAGGAAGCAAATTGTCTGCATGTGTGACTCAACCTTAAACAAATACAAAATTTCGATTATTATGACTGAACATTTTTAACCAGTTAAGCCACTTAACATGTGGACTTTTTAGCCAGAGACAAAGGGCGAGATTCAATGTACAAAAGTCAACACGACTTTTAGTGAGTTAAATAGTCAACAAAACGTTTAGTGAGTTAAAAGTTACTTCAGCACTGGCATTGGGACAGCATCCGCAACTGTATCTGACTGTAGCAGGCTAGCTTAAGAGGTGCAGGGCAGCCCCTTGTTTTCCTGAGGCAGGCATTTCCCTCACCTAATGATAGGGCTGGCCCAGGCTATTAAAGCTGTCATTGTATGCAAGCTTACTGAGCTCGATTGATCACAGTGGTACATACTCCTGAGTAAATATGCATAGGATTGTACATTTCACCTCACCAGGAAGCTCTACCTCTGCAAGGTATCTGGATAATTGCTGAAGACTTTAAAAACAGAAACAAACTAATTTTAGCAAATTAGTTTCTCCCATTATGTTCACAATATTTCCTGTAAAAGACAGCAGTGCACCTTCCATATGTTGGTAAATAGCTGTGTATATATAATTCTAACGGTTCTAGTTATACTGCTAATTTAGCAGTTGGAGGTATATAAGCTTTTTGTGTCCTTATTTTCCCTTGCAATACTTGAAAGCATACTGCTTAGCAGTGTGAAGCCTTATATTACCAAAGAGACGAGAGTGCAGTAAGTAAAAACACTTAATTTTTGTTTGGTGCCCCACCTCACCTCTTCAGCATTTCTGCTGTGATCTGAAACAATAAAATAAAGTTACTTACACATTCAGTATGCCATAATTTCTCAATTGCAATCTGTTTGCTGCAGTCATAGAATATATGCATTAATAAGCTCCTGGGGCGGTCTGAGACCGGTTCTTACTTAGGACAAGTAAACTACAAACCATGATGTAGCCCCCTTCTGACTTCCCCCGAAGAACAATAGAGAAGGATTTGAGTATATGTAGAAAGAAGCCTACTATACAAAGATAAAGTTAGAATTTGTTATCACATCCAATTTTGCTTCTGGCTCCACCATTCCCTGGCATGTGGCCCACAAGTTGTAGCCACGAAGGGATTTTGCCCCTTTTGCTGAGAAAAGTTCCCCATCTCCAATTTAACACAATGTTTCAGGAGCATGGGGATTTATTTAACAGGGAAGGGAAGGGGGAAGCAAGAGAAACAAGTTGTGTAGCTGTACAATTTAAAACATGTCTCTATCCTACCAAACAGGCATGGATGGAGTCTAGTAATGAAGTCAGGCAACGGAGATGATTTAGGGTCTCTCAGACCTGTCTCTGGTGTCACAGTCCTGGGATGCAGGTATGAGTTAGGCGGCAATGCTTGCTAGCGATCTAGCAGCTGCTGAATAAATGCTACTGTGTGGTGGTGGAAAAAGTTGGCTGCTTTTCTCTATGATATTCTCTGGAAGGTTCCTCCTGCATCTCTCCCAAACCTTCTGTTCCCTCTGGCAGTTCTGAACCTGCTGTGCCTCAGGCACCTCAGAGGGTAATATACTGTTCAGAGTTACCTGAGTAATTATACTTTAGAGCAGAATGCTTTTCTCAAGTGCCCACATATCCCCAGATTCCTTATTAATTATAAGCGCATTGTGATGAACGTAACATTTGCATCAACGCCATTCAATTCACTCTCTCTGATTTTAAATCAAATGCCATTCGTCACTTGCTGATTAGCCAGAATTTTGCTGGACAGCTGATTATATCCTTGTCGCTCTGTGAAAGGCATTCCCATTTTCCTTTGTAAGAAATCATCATGGTTGAAAAATAAATAACATCTGCTTCTAATCTCCTTACATAAAACAGCATTTAATGCTGGATTACCAGCTTCTGGTACCCAGGGTATTCTGAGCAGTTTGTGAATACACATATTGATTAAATGGTGGTGTTAGTTACATAGGTCTTATTCTCCCATCGCTGAGCCATCAATATGAATCGCTTGCCCTCTGATGTTTCACAGATGAAAGGGGTGTTGCAAGTACACCTCTGCATATTTGTAATTAAGGATGCATGGGGAATTTGAGTTCTGTGAGACTGATACAAACTGACCTCATTGCAGTAGATTGTGCTATTTAAATGTAAAGTTATTTTGAATATTGCTCCAAGTTTTATTGTTCATTAAAAAAAAACAACTCTAAAAAGCAGCTGTGCTGAGGGTAGGGGTGACCAGGGGTTGGGAACCTCTGGCTCAGGGCCAAATGTGGCCCTCAAAGGGACATTCCCCAAACCACACCCCTGACCAGTCCTGCTTCACACCCTCCTTGAGGTAAGGTTTACATTTGCTGCTCTGCCCTCTTTTTTTGTCTCTGAGCTAACCCACCACAGGAATGTGGCCCTCAGAATGTTTTCCAGAAGGAAATGTGGTCCTCAGGCCAGTGGCATTGTGTCCTTCACTGGTGCCCGAGGCGCACACACACACATACACGTGTGAACCAGGCGGGATCAGGGACTGGGCGCAGAGGACAAACAAAACCTGCTGTGCCAGCTCAACCCTCATTGCTGCTAGGCAGGTGCAGGCAGCGGCGTAGCTAGCCGCCTGGCTGCCCGGGGTGGCAAACCCGAAGGCACCGCGCTGTGTGTATGCGTCATGACGCATGCGTCATGATGCACAACGCATGTGTCCCGACGCACAATGCATGCATGCACAGCTTGTGCTCTGGACGCGTTCCCAGATCCTATCATCTCCTGGAGGGCCTGGGTGAGAAGCATCGGGGCTTCTCCTCGATGGTGGCAGCTGTGTTGTGTGGCAGTGGCGGCGGCAGCTGTCGGAGGTGGTCAGCCCCGTCCAGCCTGCTGTTCCCCTCCCAGCCTGCCGCCCGGGGCAGTGCGCCCCCACCCCCCATTACTACGCCACTGGGTGCAGGGGACAGATGGTTCAAAGTGCTGCGCTGTGCCACCTGCCTGCATTTCTGCACAGAGGGAAGCCCAGCCAGCCAACATGGCCCTTGGTGGGCACATTGTCCCAATGCTGGCCAGGCAGCCATTCAGCAAGGGGCTATGAGCATGGTGGCAAGGCCAGGCTCCAGGGCTCAGAGACCCCCAACCACAGGCAGAGCAGAGGTCCCCTGTATGGGCGGCTCATGACCCATCAAAATCATGCCCTCTCAAAATCATGTTCCTGGGCTATGATCCCCCTGGCCCTCCCCACACCATGCCCCTGCCTCGGGCTGAAAAGGGTACCCCAGTTATAAGGGGGATATATTTTCTCCCATTATCACCCTCCTGACAGAACTCCCTTTTGAAGCTCTTTGTCTCTCTGAAGCCAAATAGCAGCTAGGAGGAGGCAATTTTCAACCGGACTGCAGCATAATCGGTAAGCTGACTTCCTTTATGGGAGTTTCAGGCTGAAATGCATCAAACTAAAGCCCTTTATATTTCACAGTGTGCCACACGAATCAAAATAAGGAGGAGGAAATCATTTTAATGAATAAAGAACACCCTATTCATTATTCATCTGCTTATGATTTAACAAATAGTTTGAGCAATACAATTTTTCTAATTTTAATGAAAATTGGTACAGTAATTCATAAATATCAAAGTATGTTATTTGAATGTGTCAGATCTATGCTGCTAAAAATGCAGCAGGAATTATCACTTTGACTCTTTGACTTCTTTTGAAAAAAACAGAAGTTGCTTCTTGGTAAATGGATCTGATGTCAACTAATGCTCTTCTTGTGTCAAAAACTTCAAGAGCAGTGAATAGAGGATTATACAAATTATATGATGAATAGTGTGTTTCTATACCTGCTTAATCAGAAGTAACAGAGTAATGCTAACCCCCATATTTGGCATCTGGAAAGGGTTAGGATAGGAGCGAGTGCCCCTCTGCTAACAAAAGAGATACCCACATGGTTCCAGTGGTCCCCAGTACACCCAAAGAAACCTCCATGGGCAAAAAAACAGTGCTTCTGCCAGTAGTAACTCCTGAAACCTGGAGTTCCAGGAGTGAGCCAGAGGTTACCTAGGATCTACTGGATCCAATGCTTTTGCAGCTTTCTTGAGATTCCCCAAGGTTGGTCTGGCCAACTAAATACGTTAGTCTGAAGCTGGTATACTTCAAAGAAGTGTGACTAGCCCAAGGTCACCCAGCAGCTGCATGTGGAGGAGCGGAGACGCGAACCTGGTTCCCCAGACTCGTAATCTTCTTTGAAGTCTCTTCTTTGAAGTCTCTCAGCCCCACCCACCTCACAGGGTGTCTGTGGTGGGAGAGGAAGGGAAAGGAGATTGTTAGCCGCTTTGAGACTCCTTCGGGTAGTGATAAAGCAGAGTATCAAATCCAAACTCCTCCTCCTATTATTATTATTATTATTATTATTATTATTATTATTATTATTATTTATCCTTTCCCAGCAAAACCAATGGGAGGGATTTTTTAATTTAAAAAAATGGGGGAACAGGAATCATGATTTCTTAGAAAAGTTCTCTTTACTAATGAAATTTCCCTACACTAACCATACGATGCTATGCATGTCTTCTCAGACTCGAGCTAAATGAGATTTACTTCTAGATAAGTGAGTATAACGTGGGTGGAGAACGGGTGGCTCTCCTGATGTTGCTGGACTACAACTTCCATTATCCCCAAACACCATCTATGCTGCTGAGGCTGATGGGAGTTGGAGTTGGAGCGCCACAGCTTCCCCATCCCCGGTGTATAAGATTAGCAGCCATTAGAAGCTTTCCTTCCTGCCACAACTTATGGCTGGTGAACAAAGTTACGACTGGTGCTGGTTCTGGACTGCCTAATCCAATCCCTATCCCTAAGCAAGCTAACTACAAGTGTCTCAAAATATTGATGTATCAGTATTGGAAATAAAGCGATTTTGATTCCTCTAATCTGAATATTCATTTCCTTGAGGGGAGGAGTGGAAACATGAGGAATATGTGAAATTCAAAATTAACCGTGACTAATACAGCTTCAGTCTACAAGTTCTGAGATGAGAACTCGTTGATTGGGAAACCTGTGAATGTCATTCTCGCTTGTAACAACATATTCAGTATGATCCAGGAAAAAAAGATCAGCCACGTCCTTAACTCTCTGGCTGTATGGAAACAAGGGAGCCTAGCAAACTGCTTCATACTGAGTCAGTCCATCTAGATGTCTAGTATTGTCTACACTGATTGACAATCACTCTCCAGCCCTCTGGAAATGCCCTCTGGGGATTGAACATGGAACCTTTTGTATGCAAAGTAGCTGAGCTATAGCCCCTGCCCCATGCCAAATGTGTCCATCCCACAGCTTCAAACTCCAGGAAACTTCTTGGGTCTCTCTCCCCACATCCAGCCACACTTGCTCCCTCCACATCCCTCACTGGCCCTGACCTCTTTGCATATTTTTGCCTTCCTGGAAGGTATTCATGGACTCTGTTAATGTATCTTGCTTTCTTTGATAGAGGGTGCCATGGGGGGTGTTTGGGTGTATAAAGGGAGGAGGGTGGCGCTGTGCTCTAAACCACTGAGCCTCTTGAGCTTGCCGATCAGAAGGTTGGCAGTTCTAATCCGCACAATGGGGTGAGCTCCAGTTGCTCTGTCCCAGCTCCTGTCAACCTAGCAGTTCGAAAGCATGCCAGTGCAAGTAGATAAATAGGTAGCACTGCAGTGGGAAGATAAACGGCATTTCCGTGTGCTCTGGCTTCCATCACAGTGTTCCATTGCACCAGAAGTGGTTTAGTCATGGTGTTTCCGTGTGCTCTGGCTTCCATCACAGTGTTCCATTGCACCAGAAGTGGTTTAGTCATGGTGTTTTCATGTGCTCTGGCTTCCATCACAGTGTTCCATTGCACCAGAAGTGGTTTAGTCATGCTGGCCACAGGACCTGGAAAGCTGTCTGTGGACAAACACCAGCTCCCTCGGCCTGAAAGTGAGATGAGTGTCACACAACATGGTCACCTTGACTGGACTTTACCATCCAGGGGTCCTTAGTAGACTTAGTATGTACAGGCCATTGGTATGTACAGATCATATCTTCACAATGCTCCCCGTGGTTTCCACTCTTAAAAATGGTACGTTTTTAAGTCTGTTACCTGTCAAAACATTGACCAGCTTCATTAGGATCTGCCTTTAGTGAGCTGTGTTTCCAAGCAATACCCTCTGCTGTTCTGGACGGGGCATTATAACAGGGTACTATACGCAGATAGACTGTATTTGTGGATGACATCCAGAAGCATTATTTATTACATTGCCAACTATATACAGAACCTGGGAGGCACTTCTAAAAAGCCCTTGTTTTTCCAGGAAAGCTGTCTCTCCCCAGCAGAGAGGGTTCTATGGCTTCTCAGCTATGCTAATACTCCAGTGACTTACAATGTGGCCCTCTTTGCATTGGTGGCAAGAAAGATCAGGGATAAGGACCTGGACTAAATTGCAATAAACTGTAAGGGAGTGTGTGTTGTGTGGAGTCTCCAATCTACGTGAGTATATGCATTTTATGATTTTGATGCTTCAGACAATGGCTCTTCTTTTTATATACAGTTATATAGTTATATACAGTGCTTTTTTCTATTTAAAAATGTTTAGGGATACTCTCATTTTCCTACTCATATTGAAATACTCCCCCTAAATGAGGCCAAATCTAGATTCACAAAATGTTTAGGAGTATGCGTCCCCCTCCGTCCCCCCAGAAAAAAGCACTGGTTATATAGATATTCCATTTCATGACAGTGTTTGTATGGTTTTGTCATGGCCTTTGGCTAGTACAATAAAGCTTACTTGCTTTCTTTCTTATCTTTGTACAGTGGTCTATAGTAACATTTACATTAATTGTTGCTCCACCTACGTTTCTTCTGGTCCTGTCCACTACAGGCATGTGTTCTCCAGGAGGTCACCCAGGAGTGAAAGCAGCCCTCAGGCTGAGAACATTTCCTCACCCCTAGACTGGATGGTGAAAACTGCTCTCTAAATCTATTTCCACAGCCTTTGGGTATTTGGCATGTCCATAACCAGTTTGGGTTGTAGCCCCAGGATCATAGGCCATAGGGCTGTGAAGAGAGGCCTCCTCAACTATATTGAGACAATTTCCTGAAAGCTTTGGCGTTCATTTAGAAAGGTGGATATCCCACAGTTCCTATTGGCCTCATTTCTGATAGAGGAGGGCCTCAGCATATGATCTAAGCCCAAAGGTATTTGATATAGGAAGAGGGTCTCCTTGATTTATGAACTGCAGTGACAAGAAGTAGTAGTATACCGTATGCTTAAGTCCTAGCACATTTAAACACATACAGAAGTCAGACAGGCAACTGAATCTCCCTTCAGCACTGGCTGCCTCTGCTGCACCTCAGGTCACCAAGCCAGTAGTGGCTTGGGGAATGGGAGAACACTTCTTTCCCAATCTCTCATCACCACCACTGTTGTGGCATGCCAGGAGAGCTAGGCTGAGCGCAGCTCTGTATTCCAACACCTTCCACCACTCCCCATATTCCAGCACCTGCCACTTGAGAAAGGCACCTCAATCTGCCCAACAGTAGGACCGGCCTTGTAAAATATGTCTTAAACTTCCTTCATTTTAGCAGCACTTTTCCTTCAAGTTCATTTTAAAAACAATTTACTATGTTAAATAAGTCCAGTCCTTTCAGAACACTTGTATTTGGTATTTTGCCATTTTTCGCCAACTTTTGTTAGTTCCTCCATCGTACCTTTAGTCCCATCCCCCATGCCACCATGCATCATTTCTGGATGTAGCCTGCTTTTTAGCACAGGGATGGAAAACCTGTTGCCCTACACATTCCGCTAACCCCAAATCCCACTATCCCTGCCTATTGTCCACAGTTGCTGGGACTGTTGGGAGGGGTAGTTCTACAACCTCTGGAGTTGTCTGTTGGCTATGTAGCAAATTGTAAATGTCAGTGCTAAGAGTGTTTTGCTTTTGTTTCCCAGTGGTTCAATTCCTAATATCTACAAACAGCACGACAATTTCCCCAACAAACAAAAGAAGGTTAGAATAATGGTCTTCTGGGACACAAATATCCTCCAGCCCAAATGGCTGTGCAGTTAGTCTGCTTACACCACATTAATGGGTATGTCACTGGCTAGTGGTTGTTGCTTTCCCCCCTTCCCTCCCTCCTTCTGCTTGGTCTCAATCATACACAAGGTATCATACAGCTAAGTTCCACCTGGCTGAGCAACTGGCTTACAACAATCTCAGCAAAGCATACAACTATCTTTATATATATATATATATATATATATATATATATATATATATATATATGAGATAATGGGGGGGGGATCAGTGTTTGTTTGTAAAACCCAAAGCTTTTCAGAGATTTGTTTTTCTCAGGTCTGTTTGTCACAAAGCTCCAGGTACTCCCCCCCCCCCCCCCCGAGATTGTTACATGGTGTGTGTTTTGCCACAGAACAGATTTAAGCTGGTTTTCAGCAGATAACTCAGAAAATATCAACCCAGCTAATGGATATTCAGTTCAGTGCTGCCATACAAGATCCCACATAATTGTTTCAGAAGTCTGTTCAGATGTGTGCAATGCTTTCTTTCTTTTTCTGGGGGTACTCAATGGTACACAGTACCGACACCTTTTTTCCCCTAGAAGAAAACCATTGGTTAAAAGTGTGGCACTTACTGTAACAACTTCATGGTGAATACAAGGACCTTTCTTTCTAGAAGAAAATGTGTGTGTGTGTGTTTTTTTAAAAAACTTAAGGTTTTTATTATTATTTAACACCTTATGCATAGCTGCCAAGTTTTCCCTTTTCTCGTGAGGAAGCCTATTCAGCATAAGGGAAAATCCCTTTTAAAAAGGGATAACTTGGCAACTATGCTTATGATTCAAATGCAACCCAGAGTAAATGTCTCCAGGTGACCTGTTTATTTAGCATTCAACCTGCATTGTTTGCCCAAAGCTTGCCCCAAGGCTATGTGATGTCCACTATTTACTGAGCAGTATTTCTGATTCATTAGTGTGGAAATTATTTGGCATGCATTGCATATTGGGCATTCAGTCTGAATTGCATCTACGAAGGTTACTCCACTTCCTGTCAATCAGTTGCTACCCCACATCGTCAAGAACATTTCCTCATAATTTCCCTTTCCGCAAGGAAAGCCTCTTTATTTTTTTTTAAGTGAGTTTCATTCACTTTCATTCCATAAATAAACCCCACATTTTATGCTATGTGTCTGAATTCCTCCTGTATCTGATGTATCTGATCTGTATCTCCTGTATCATACCTGAAGAAGTGTGCATGCACACGAAAGCTCATACCAAAATAAAAACTTAGTTGGTCTTTAAGGTGCTACTGAAGGAATTTTTTTTATCCTGTAAAATAGTAACAGTCTGGACGGAACCACTTGCTGATTTTGCTTTTTAAACAGCATACGTTTTGTTTTGTGTTTTGTTTTTGTTTTTAAAAAAAACCTAGGGATATTTTAAAATAAATAAATTATTGGCATCATTTGTCAGGGAAGTTTCACACACCTTTGGCACATGGCTAAAGTGAAATTATCGACAGGACAAACAGGATGCATTTTTAACAAGTCGCCTGGGGCATAAACCCAAAAGACATTGAGGCTCAAAAAATAACAAGTCAGAATTCACAGATGTCAAATACCATCAGTAGAAAAACAACAACAACCCTACAACCACAAATGGCTGTTTCTGCCAAGGATGTCAGGGCAGCAAGATAGATTGTAATGTGAGCAGGTAGTAGCTATTGCTTCTGTCCCGTCAGGATCACCATATGCTATATTTTTTCCAAGGCACTGTCATCTTCTTAAGGGTTTTGACAATGCTGTTTTCTCAAGTGGGTCTTTTCCTTTTCGCAGCTCTTTTTTTTAAAACAACAGTGCTCATAATATTCACATTTGGGGTGCTCCCTGAATCTTTTGCCATGAAGTCAAGCTGTGCTGCTCATTTACAGTAGATGAGGAACCCTACCTGATTTCTCATGCCAGCCCTAATAAATATTATTATTGCTATCATAATCAAATCTGTATGCCACCTTTCCCCCAAGGAATTCACATCAACTTAACTGAGGTTGTCCCACTTCATCAGAAAAACTTTGTGTGGGATATTAGGCTGTGAGATATCCAGCTAATAATATGCTTCCTGGCAGAGCGGAGGTTGAGTCTCCTTACTGCAAGGCCAACAATAGCATGGCTGTGATTAGACATCCCCTTCAAATCTTGGCTTGAGGAATTTTCTAGATTGTCATTCAGGACACTAACATAACAATCATTACCGCATCTACTCAGAAGTAAATTCTGTTGGATTGATGCATCCAGGTAAAAGGGATTAGGATTAAGAAGAGAAAGTCTTAGAGCCATGGAAAAAGCATTTCAGTTGTATAACTTGAAACTGTGCCTAGTAACTGTTTTCAGAATGTCCAACTCTGTATTTTTTCAAGCTAGGAAAAAACAACATGGTTTCATAAAGCTTTCCATTTATGACTAAGCATAGTCCTTAGAAATCTCAACAATTGTTTTAAAGTCCCAGAAGCTCTTGTTGTCCCAAAGGTTGCCATGACCACAATATTATGGTCGTGCTTAAGATGAATGCAATTTCTGCTAATAATAATAATAATAAAACAAATAATTATATTCTGTGTTTTGAGGTTAGTGCTGTGCTTTTCAAATATTTATGATTGGCATCTATAGAAGTTTGCCACATTGGCAAGCAGGCTGTAAAAATTGCTCTGATGTTGCTTTGCAGCAGCTGTAGTTGGCTGGAACTCTACTCAGGAAATAAAATAAAACGATACTTTAGAGTGATATTCAACATTTAAAGGGCCACAAGAGTTTACTGTGGATGATGTTACACTCTGAATCGGTAGAGCTTTATTCCCAGGACTAGTCTTAGCCTTCTGCCTTCACAATGCATATTCCAGCATCTCATCTCCCCTAGACTCCATCTGCTCAGCAGCCCGATCTGTTGCTCCAGCAATGGACCAATGTATGTGCATGGAATTTTATACAGTTATCCAAGAATGGGAGCATCAAAGTGCAGTGTCACCTTGACAGATCTTGAACCCTTTCCCTGCTTCCTGTAGCAGTATCTGTTTCGGGGTGGGGATTGTGCATCTGAAACATTGCCATGTGCCCATGCAACCACTCTGGTTGCATGTCCTTGATACACAGGTGCACAATGCTACCATTAACACATCTTTCTACTGCAAGTTTGGGGAACGTGTGACCTTTTAAATGCTGTTGGATTCCAGCTTCCATCAACAGTCCCAGCCAGCATGGACAATGGTCAGGGATAATGGGATGTGTAGTTCAACAACATTTGAAGAGCTACAGGCTCTTAAAGGGACGTGGGTGGCGCTGTGGTCTAAACCACTGAGCCTAGGGCTTGCCAATGGGAATCCCCAATGGTTCGAATCCCCTTCACAGGGTGAGCGCCCGTTACTCGGTCCCAGCTCCTGCCAACCTAGCAGTTTGAAAGCATGTCAAAGTGCAAGTAGATAAATAGGTACTGCTCTGTCGGGAAGGTAAACAGTGTTTCTGTGTGAGCTGCTCTGGTTTCCCCAGAAGCAGCTTAGTCATGCTGGTCACATGACCCAGAAAAACTGTCTGCGGACAAACATCGGCTCCCTTGGCAGTAAAGCGAGATGAGCACTGTGACTGGACTTAACTGTCAGGGGTCCTTTACCTTTACCTTTAGGTCCTTATTAGAACAGGTGAGTGCACACACACTAAGGGGCAATGCAGATTGGACAGCTCTACAAATTTGCCAGCACTTCAACATCAGCATCACTCCACCTTATGACAGGGATACGTTTAAGAAAAGCAATGTTAAATATGCAGGTGCTGGCAGTGCTTGAACCAACTGCTCTTCCACTCAGTTGACTCTGCATTCTTTACAGTTGCATCAGCATTTTTCTCTATTTTCCAAAGCTCATAACTCGATCATAAAAATCCACTCTGAGCTATACATCACAGACCAAAAACACATTTTCAGATTTGCTGTTCTTGAAATATATAGTTGTAAACATGGCTTTTCCCAACAGTGCTATTCACATCCCTCCGTTGTATCGATAGATTGCAGAACGAGACTGCCTTGCTGCTATTTCCCTCCCTGATGTACATAGTAAACATAGCTGGAGGGATTCATTTATCTATTTTCTTTAATGCCAACATTTCACAGGCTCACTCATAATGTTTCTGTAAATAGTTGTCTTTTGTATTTAACAGCAAAAAAATGCTTGGAACTATAGAATGTAAATGAAATATGCTTCATCTGAAGTCCTTCATGAGAAACTCGTTTGCACCAAAGGGCCACAGTTGGGAAAATATATTGTGTGGAGGGATGCAGCTGATTTGATATTTAAATTGCGTGAAAGTTAATGTAGCTTACACATTTTGTGAATCGTGGAAGCCCAACTAATGCAGTTACTCTAAAACATTCTGTTCCAAGGGTGCCAAAATTTGCCAGCTCGGTTCTTAAGTCTAGTAGATACATGAATGTTGATGGTGGCTAATTCAAAATTGACATCCTATCTCAACATGTCAGTGGGCTATTTCAGATCTGGTGGGAGGGGCCACCCACCATCTGACATCATGACATTTCATCATAGTTGACCTATAGGGTGAGGGAGGGGGTCTGCTTCACCAGTGTGTTCCCAGCAGCAACACCAGCGGGTATTGAACTATGGACAGCAAACTTGCAAAATTACTTAACATTAAATCATCAGTGAAGGATAAATGGATTCATTTCAAAACCATCTTGATGGATGCAGGGGAGACTGTGAAGGCTAGGGGCGTGCCAAAGATTTGTACAAATCCCAAATAATGAACCACAGTGCGGTTCCTCAGAGGGATTTTTGGCATGGTGACACAGGATCTTCGGTGAGCAAGACAGCAGCAAAAACCTTGCAGATAATTGTGCATTAAATGCAAAACTATGTTCTTAAACTTACCTGCTAAGCCGAGATGGGAATGGCAGAGCTGCATTGCAAAAACTAAACTTGAGACTTTAGCTGCACCAGACTAGGAGGGGGACTTCATTCATGACTGGCAGGTGTAGTTTGTAATCAAAAGGAATAATCTTACCAGCACTCACCAATCATACTGCTTTAGGGACAGTTTTGCAAGAGCCAAACAGTTGTTTCCTCTAAGCTTAAGGAAGATGCTGGGATCCGGAGAGAAGTCAGCGGGAGAGTTCCATTGTGCATGACAGGTTAAGCTTGTAAGTGCGTAGTACGAAAACCCCTGGAGCTATTTCTCTGCATTGTGGCAGGTTTCTTATCAAGGAGTTTCTCTCTCACGTGTACTATTTTCATACAAATCTCCAATAGAACAGTGAGGGAGATTTAGTGAAATACTTTTAACTGTCCCCAAAATGTAAGGTTGTCCTTGAAAACCACTGCAGATGTCCTTCAGAAATTTGGTAGAACCAATGCCTTCAAGAAGGGGATTTGTTTTGCTTTTTTGTTTTATTGAACTCCACAAAAAATTAAAATATTAGACCACCACCACCACCAATCAAACTGTGCAATATTTAATATCTGCAAGAGGTAATTTAAAAATACAATACTAAAATCAGTTAAAGGAAATTACAGTCAAAATAATAGGGTGGATTCATATGTCTGTGCCAGACCTGACTTCTTGTTTTCAGTATGCAGGGTTTTTTTGCACGGGCATGCAGTCAGTTATGAGACCTCCCCACCCCTACACCCCTCCTGCTTCTGTGAACGAAGTCATCATCTTCTCCAGTTCTCCAAAATCCACAGGATTAAAGCACAATTTATTTTTGGAATCTGATTGGATTCCCAGGCTATGTCAGTTGTCCTACCTATTTCTTTCACACAGACGTGCAGTAAAACCCTGGCCTAGTTGACAGAAGTGGGAGTATTGCAGGATTTCTTACTTATCCTTTCTTAACTGTCTGATCTACAGCCCAGGTATTCTGGCTAAGCCCATTTAGTCTTCTTGACTTTAGCAGGACTAAATTCTTTTAAGTTAAAGTACTTTTGACTCCTCAGGGCTACAGATCAGCCTGCAAAGGAATAGAACGTGTCTGTCTACAAAATGAACCCTGTGGTGTTTCTAACTGCTCCAAAGAACAACTCTGTCAGGGAGGTTTTAATACCTTGGAAATCTTTTCCTCACTTGTGGCACTTCATGTAAACACTGTTGAGGAACCAAGGAACTAAATGCCAAATACAGAAGAGAAAGAGATGGGAGAAGGCGCGGGGGGGGGGGAGGGAGGTAACACTTGTGAACTGTTGGTCTGAAGCTGTGAAATCTCAATTAAATGAGGTGGAAAATATTCTGAATACAGTAGGCACTGGAAACTGTTACAGCAATTTATTTTGCCACAGTTTTCCTTATTTTAAATAATGCTTAGATCCATGAGTTGCCACTGAAATGTGGCATAAAGCAAAAAATTGAAGAAAATGTCTAAGTTTCTCTTCAGATGGAACATCTCTAAGGAATGCTGAGGACAATCCAAATAAAATTCTACAAGGCTGAGGGAATTTTCTATGAGGCTACATGACTTGTGCACATCGCTGCCAGATTTCACCCAAAGTTAGCGATTTGTGAGGGATTCGGTCTTTGGGAATTCTTATACAAAATAGCATTACTGGATATTGTGCAGATTCAAACTTAGCTATTCCACATATTTTACATTTCTGCAGATATTGTGACCATTTGTGGCAGTTCAAACTTACCAAAAGATTTATATGCATACAGTATATAATATTAATGCAGAAATATAGTGAAATTATGGGTGAAGTATATGAAAGTGATGCAGGTCACATATCAACATTCCACAATATCCATTCCAACTGAAAGTGAAAACTGAAGTGAAAGCTATCCCTGGGGCAAAATATCTGAAGTATTTTTTTGGGGGGGGGGGAGATGAGAGAGCCAACAAAGTTGTAATGGGACTAGTAAATCAATCTGGAATGGGTAAGCCTTCTCGGGAACTCTCGCCTCCCAAATAAACACCAGCAGCAAAGCTACACCTGATTATATACTACCAAAAATTAAAAGCAAAACAAGGGTTCATTATTTCTTTCCAGACTTTCTTCTGTTTAATAATCCATGTCAATGTCTGGAGTGGCACAGGTCAGGGAGGAGCCTTGAGAAACGGTTATACATAATTGATTGAACAACCTTGTATTCGATATCTAAATAGTTGAACATAAAAAGGGAACATCTATCCACAAAACTCTTAAACCATTTCATGTCCCAAAAATATAATTGAAATGAATGCTCCAACTCAAAAAACCAAGTGTGAGCTCCTTGAAAAACAAACGAACATTATTTTTCACTGTTGGAAAAGCTGGTCGAAATAATAAAAATTCTCCCTGACTTGGATCTGATGTAAGGAACTTAAGGTTTCCCAGCTTCTACTGTACTTCCCCATTTTGGCACTTGCACTCCCAAAAGGTTTCTCCAGGTAATTGAGGAGCTCTCCTGAAAAAAAATATATGTGGGGATACAGGGGATTGCTGAGACAAGAGTATGGAACAAGCAACTTCCATGAGCACCCGCAAGTTAACTTATCTTCAGATTGTTACAGACTTAGGCCCTATGCATTTAAAGCAATATTGTGCCACTGTGAACTGACATGGCTTCCCCACAAAGAACCTGGGAACTATAGTTGGTTAAGGGTGTTGGGAGTTGCTAGGAGTCCCCTGTTTCCTAACCATTCTCAGAGTGGTTAAACAATCAGTCCCTCTTCCCCAGGGACTCTGCCCTCAATGTATATGGCATTTTATAAAGGAACTTACGCAAACATCATGTTCCTACACTGATTCACTTACAGTCTAAAAGGCATGACAGAAGCTGTTTGCACATGGAAGGATCACCACAAGGAAACCTTCACTAAACCCTCTTCAAGGAGCATTGACCATTATCTGAAGGCCTCCATGCTTCTCATGGAGAAGATCTTGAAGTAAATGCTATGTCTGAGGGCCAAGTTTGAGGAAGCCTGCCTTAAGACATCCCCATTTTCATGGGAGAAATGTTGGAGGGTATGGAGTAATGCAATTCTCGAGCCAAAGAGATAAGCAACTCTTCAACTATTAGAAGACATCTGAAGGCAGCCCTGAACAGGGACATTTTATAAAGTTTAATGTTTTATTATGATGGAAGCCACCCAGAGTGGCCAGGGAAAGCCAGTTAGATGGATGGTGTAATAATAATAATAATAATAATAATAATAATAATAATAATAATAATAATAATAATTTATTTATATGCCCTGTGCGGCTCCCAACAGAATATTAAAAACACGATTAAACATTAAAAACTTCCCTAAAAAGGGCTGCCGTCAGATGTCTTCTAAAAGTCAGATTGTGGATTATTTCCTTGACATCTGGTGGGAGGGCGTTCCACAGGGCGGGCGCCACTACCAAGAAGGCCCTCTTCCTGGTTTCCTGTAACCTCACTTCTTGCAGTGAGGGAACCGCCAGAAGGCCCTCGGAGCTGGACCTCAGTGTCCAGGCTGAACAATAATCATTATCATGATTATTGAGGAATAGGATGTCCCTATTTTCACTGGAGAAATGTTGGCAGGTATGCATGCTGAATTGTGGCAGTGGGGAATACAGCAAAGTGAGGGAAGTGATAGGGAACAGCATAACAAGTGATGGATACTTTTCTTTAAGTGGATTCATAAAGAACTAGGTCATAGCCAAGTGTGTTTCTCCCTATCCCACCAATATAGAGAACAATAATACTGACTTCTCTTATGGAGTTGCTGTAAGACATGAATTTCCAACCTTTCAGGGCCTGTGGGTTACAGGCACCACACACACACCAAGCTCAACCAAGCACACACCAAGCATATTCAATTGGCTACAACAGAATGTTTGGAGTCTAATTTCGACAGGGTGTGGAGTGGGGTGGGTAACCCAGCCAGATCGGTGGGGTACAATAAATGATTTTGTTGTTGTTGTTGTTAAGCCTCTCCTGGGTCCTGCCCATTTAAAGGGCCAACCCTCAGGCTAGCTGATGGGTGTGCCTCCTCTGTTCCATAGCCATTTGTCTGTTGTGGTCCCCGAACTGCTGGTGAACTGAAGCCCTCTGGCATTTGGCTTTTGAGGCTCAGAAGGAGGTACTTATGAGGGTCCAGACTCTGGCCCTTTGGTTGCAGGAGGTTCTTCTGGGAGCTAATGTCCATCAGCCTTGAACTCAGTGGTTTCCTGGTCAAAGCCTTCACCTGGTCAGGCTCCTTAGCTGGAGACTTTGCAGCTTCTGACTCAGTTCTTATTGTTGCTGGATTCTGGGGTCATGACAATGGCTTGAAGTAGTCCATTATGCATCCTGAACCTGTACCATGTGACTACTTGCCTCATTAGAACAGGGTCGTATTTATAAAGCCAAAACTCACCCCAAGTCCCACTGAGTTCACAAGGGAGTTTGAAGCACATGCTTAACCATCCTATTCAAATATATGGAACTTGGAAAACGGTGGAGATTTTTCTGTGCCTGGCAGCTAATAGTGGCTGGAGTGAAGTGCTGTTTTCACAGAGGTCAGCATCACCATCCATTTTCCTGCTACTGTGTTAATGACTGCACATTTTCATTCTGCAGCCCCAGCATTTTGCTGTTAAATATTTTTGTCGTGTTGCTCTTTTCTCTCCCTCTCTCTTGTGAGTTGTCATTTGTGGTGATATTCTTAACTAATACATGCATAATTGTGTATTTGCTTTCAGATGGGCAAACAGATGGGGAGAGGAATATTCTCCATTTATACGAAGAAACAAGAATATTCCATAAATGGAAGAAAGATCATTATTTCCACTCCTACCACTCTGCAATCTCCAACTATCAACACAGCTCAATAGCCAGGTAATCACTGTTCTTTCTTAATTGTGGACAGCAGGAGCTGTCCTTGCCCTGCTGTGTATGCTATTACACACATAGAATGAATACAAAATATGTATAGTGAATATAAAACCCAACTATTATCCTACTATCCAACTATCTGTGGCACTAATAAGAATTCACATGTCCCTCGTAAGGCTCTTCAATTCAGGGCAGATCTGTGCTCCAAAGTTACAGACCTATGTAATCAAAACCAGATGGTGGCCAAACACCTGAAGTGAAGCAGTGATTTTAAATGGGAAAGTGGCAGATAGTAGAGGCATGCCGATCCTTCCTTTGCCAGCTGCTTTCATCATTGCAAACTCTCTCCTTCACTGATTTTCTACTGGATTGCCACCTTCCAGTCCCAGAATCCCAACTCTACAGGTGTTTGGAAGTAATGTTCCAAGGCTGATGATACAGGTACGCTGCAGTCACATCCAAATCCACAAAGGGACACACATTGGTAATATAGAATAAGGAGTAATATGGAAATATTTCCATATTGGTAATCTGGAATAAGGTAATATGGTAATAAGGAGTAGCAGCAATCATACTTGGCAAAAGAAATTTACAGCCAGGTGGCAGGAATATTCGTGGAGCATTGCTGATTTAAAGGACAAGAAGCTCCGAAATTCCCAAATGCAAGATGTGAAGATGGCAATGAACTTGAAGAGTATTTAAGGGACAAGCAGGCTCAGCTGAGCGAGGAAAATAGCACCAGTCCTGGAAGGGGATGAGATAAAACTAATAATAATAATAATAATAATAATAATAATAATAATAATACTGGACAGCAAGAATCATATATGACAGAATAGAATCATAGCATCATAGAGTTGGAAGAGACCACAAGGGCCATCCAGTCCAACCCCCTGCTAGTGAGTCCATTTCTTTACATTGTGTCTGTAGGTACGATATAAATGGTTCCCAGTCTTTTTAAAAATCTCTATTGTTCTTATCTCTGAGTCATAGAATCATAGAATCATAGAGTTGGAAGAGACCACAAGGGCTATCCAGTCCAACCCCCTGCCAAGCAGGAAACACCATCAAAGCATTCTTGACATATGCCTGTCAAGCCTCTGCTTAAAGACCTCCAAAGAAGGAGACTCCACCAAACTCCTTGGTAGCAAATTCCACTGCCAAACGGCTCTTACTGTCAGGAAGTTCTTCCTAATGTTTAGGTGGAATCTTCTTTCTTGTAGTTTGAATCCATTGCTCCATGTCCGCTTCTCTGGAGCAGCAGAAAACAACCTTTCTCCCTCCTCTATATGGCATCCTTAAATATATCTGAACATGGCTATCATATCACCCCTTAACCTTCTTTTCTCCAGGCTAAACATGCCCAGCTCCCTAAGCCATTCCTCATAAGGCATCGTTTCCAGGCCTTTGACCATTTTGGTTGCCCTCCTCTGGACACATTCCAGCTTGTCAGTATCCTTCTTGAACTGTGGTGCCCAGAACTGGACACAGTACTCCAGGTGAGGTCTGACCAGATTAGTCACCCCTCCCAATTTGGTGTCATCTGCAAACTTGATCAGGATGCCCTCAAGCCCATCATCCAAGTCGTTTATAAAGATGTTGAATAAGACTGGGCCCAAGACAGAACCCTGTGGCACCCCACTAGTCACTTCTCTCCAGGATGAAGAGGAGCCATTGATGAGCACTCTTTGGGTTCAGTCAGTCAGCCAGTTACAAATCCATTGAATGGTAGCATTGTCTAGCCTGCATTTTACTAGCTTCTTTACAAGAATATCATGGGGCACCTTGTCAAAGGCCTTGCTGAAATCAAGATGTGCTACATCCACAGTGCTTCCTTCATCTACCAGGCTTGTGACTGTCAAAAAATGAGATCAGTTTAGTCTGACATGACCTATTTTTCAAAAACCCATGCTGACTTATAATGACCACAGCGTTCCTTTCTAGGTGCTCACAGACCGTTTGCTTAATGATCTGCTCCAGAATCTTTCCTGGTATTGATGTCAGGGTGACTGGGCAGTAATTGTTTGGGCCCTCTCTTTTCCCCTTAGAGTGGCTTGGGGCATTTGGAAATACCTAACCTGCCTTTTTGTTGGTGCTATCGGCCCTAGGGCATGTAAAAACCTTACCAAAATCACCTTACCTGCCATGTAATTTGGGCTGCGCATAATGATGTGCACCTCCATAATATACCACTCCCCCAGCATTGGGAGGTACTACGTGACAACGTAGTGTGTGCACGCTCAGAGGATGACCTTCAAACCATTCTAAATATCTTTGCAGAAGCTTATGAAAAGCTTGGCCTATCACTCAACACCCCAAAAACCAAAGTGCTTCACCAACAAGTACAAAATAACCCCTCTGCAGCGCCACAAATCCAACTCAATGGCGTAATGTTGGAAAATGTCAATCACTTCTCCTACCTAGGCCAACATTGGGCCAACATTGATGCTGAAATCCAGCATCACCTGAGATCTGCGAGTGCGGCTTTCTCCCAATTGAAGTGCAGAGTGTTTGAGGACCAGGAGATTCGCAGGGAAACCAAAATGCTTGTGTACACATCACTTGGGAAGACAGGCGAATTAATATCAGTGTACTGGAAGAAGCAAAGGTCACCAGTGTTAAAGCAATGATTCTTCAACATCAGCTTTGTTGGACTGGTCATGTTGTGCGGATGCCTGATTATCGTCTTCCAAAGCAACTACTCTGTTCTGAACTTAAAAATGGAAAGCATAATGCTGGTGGTCAACAAAAGAGGTTTAAGGACTGTCTCAAGGCAAATCTAAAAAAATGTAGTATAAACACCAACAACTGGGAAACACTGGCCTGCGAGTGCTCCAGTAGGGGGGATTTGAACCGCCGACCTTCTGATCAGCAAGCCTAAAGTTTGCTTCTTCTTCGCCACCCTCACTCTTAAGCCACAAAAACTGAGTGGCTGCACACTTGAGGGGGTGGGACACCAAGGGGTAAGCCACATCCACCACTTTCTACTCAGCTTCTAGACCTCTAGCCACCTCCTTGAGAAAGTAAACAAGACAGGCACATGGCATTTATCCTTACTTTTGAGAAATGTCAATCCAAGACATTTATCTGCCTGCAGCGAAGCACCCTGCCAACAAATTCATACCTTCATCCACCATGAAAGAAGACTAAAATACATCTGTTGAACAAGACAAAGGTTGCAATTCACTTTTATGCATTGTCTTTAAATTTCAGCGTGAATTAAATTCTAATGGAAATACCCATTCATCTTCATCATGTGGCTGAGCTTCATGTTTGAAAGTTTTTACATCAATCCAAAGTCTCAGATACCATTCTACTTAGGCACATGGGCTTTTACTGGCAAGTAATACACCAAAGGGGGAGGGGGAAATAATAAAATTGCTCACAAGCAACCATCTGATTCTGGTGTTCTGAACAAGAGCTGTTTTATAAACACGTTAATGACTATGGCAGTGTTTCTCGCTCAGTATGCACTGAGGCATAATGAATTTAAGGCTCTAAACTGAAATATATTTTCCCCTAGCCATGCACAATCATTTAAACAACCATTGATTTGTTACCTGGTGCGTTAACACTTTATGATGAGTTTCTTCAGAGCTGTCTTATCTTACTTTTTGGATAATAAATAATGCACAACAGGAAGGATGGGGGTGGGGGTGGGGGCAGAACAGCATTCTCCAAGGAAACTTTTTACTTTATTTCAGATTGTGGTTGCTTGGTTACTGCACAAAGAAATTGCCTTTGTTTTCTTGAAAACTACCAATAATATTTATGAATCTAATGGTTAATCACATCTCTTCAAGAAATAACCCCCTCTAATAAAAATAATACTGTCAGCAACGTAATTTGTAGCAATGAAATCTTTAGGATGTTAGCGGTTACAAAATATCTACACTAATTTTCTTTGTTTCTGAATGCGGTAAGATTACAGCAGATTTTCAAGTCAGTTGTCTAGGTTACTCTCTCAAGTAAGCATCAGTTCTAAGAAGATTATTTTCACCACAATCATGGTTTAAATGTCTTTGCTTTAAAAAAAATCTCAAATATGATTTAAAAGTGTATTGTCTCTCAAAATGTTGTCAGGGTATGTTTTCCATAAATTTACATGGCTGGAAAATGTCATTTACATTATGGGAAATGCCATCGTCCCATAATGGTGGAATTTGCTGGAACTGAATATAGCTGTCCTAGGTGGTGAATCACTGAACTGCAATATTTCCGGGTAGGAAGGAATACCCCTGGACTATCAGCCTGATCTTTTATTCCATCCAAAGCAAGCGATTAACCAATTATTTGACCCACAGCACCTCCATCTTGCCATGATTCGGAGTCAGTTTTTAGTCATTATCCATCACCAGGGCAGATTCAGATCCTACAGAAAAGTAGAGTTGGGTAACACCTGCATACTGATGATGCTCACCCCCAATCTCCTAATGGCCACTCCCAGTGGCGTCAAATGGATGCTAAAGAGCATTGGAAGAAGATGGTAGCTCAAGGCACATCATGGCACAACTGCCAAGGGGCCAAGAGAAAATTGCCCAATGTTTTTTTTCTCTGAAACTGTTCTCTGAAACTGACCCTGGATATAATATTGGAACCACTGTGAAAGAGTGTGTCCAATAGCCACCCCAATAAGTCTGCTTAGAAGGCTATTAGGGTCAAGGGCAGGAATCCCCAAACTGTGGCCCTCCAGATGTTTTGGCCTATAACTCCCATGATCCCTAGCTAACAGGACCAGTGGTCAGGGATGTTGGGAATTGTAGTCCAAAACATCTGGAAGGCCGAAGTTTGGGGATGCCTGGTCAAGGGTATTAAAAAGCAATGAGAGATCAAGGAAGAATAAGAGGGTTTGCATGCCTCCTGTCCTCCTGAAGTATCTGAAGAAGTGTACATGCACACGAAAGCTCATACCTATGACAAACTTAGTTGGTCTCTAAGGTGCTACTGGAAGGATTTTTTTTAAAAAAATTGTTTTGACTACGTCAGAACAACACGGCTACCTACCTGTAACTAGTCCTGTCCTCCTGATTAAGGTCGCCCATCAGGGTGGCCAAGACTGATCCAATCCCATAAGAATCTAATCACATTAACAGAATCACTTGACTGGGGCACTTGAATAAGGCTCAAAGCACAGGATTGGTAGAAAAGTCACATGTTTGCTGCCTAGGGGTTGGAATGTTGTTCCATGGAAGTTCTGTTTCACCTTGAATCAGGCTTGGATATAAAGTGGAAGGCTTGATAGCATCCTCATCCAGGAATCTGTGTTAATGATAGCAGGATGCAAGCTTCTTTGCTGAAATGCCATTGAATTCCTAGGCCCCAGGTTACAAGGAAAACCACAGCGAAATGAAGCAAGCCATTTCAGATTTGAATCTGTCAAGCTGGAAGTAAAATTGCTCACTAAGGCACTATGGTTAAGAGCCAGTTCCACAAAACTTGCTTGACTAACCTGAAAGGAAAGGTCAATCTACATTTTGTTAGGCCCTAAACATCAAGACTGCATGTATGTCTTCTGCATTCCGCCTGCACTGGAAATTGATTCAGTTCCCTCTTGAACTGATTTACACTCCTTTGCTTTTATTATTGGCTCAATTCAATGTGTTACTCATTTCAGCTACCAGGGACAAGGGAGTTCTGCTTGAATTGCCTATAGTGTTAATGTTGTTCATACAATCGGTATGCATGTCTGTTTTTAAAGGAGTTACTATTCTAAGCAGCCAATATTTTAGGATAGCTCACTGCAATTTTTCATCCCCTCCCCCCCCCCCCATTTCCCCCTTTAAGTCTTTTTAAAAGGCTGCTTCTGACATGCAACAAAGCAAAAAAAAATGAAAGATTAGGAGAAATGGGGGGAAATTCTAAATACAAAAATAAGGAACTCTACGTCCCACATTGTACAGCTAATATTTATGAAGAGTTGATAATAGCATCAACCACATTGAATATTCTAAACTCGTTTATACGGCCACAATAAGGCAACCAATAACCACTTCCTTATTGTGGTCGTGATGAAGTGTACAATTCTTGTAAGGGAAAGGAATGTCATTGATTTTGGTAGTTTGGGTTCATCCTTGTTATGCAGTGCACAAATCTTCTAACATCCTGGTATTTGCCTTATGCATGATGCTTCCATCATTTTCATAGGTGCCAAGTCTCCCGTATTCCCCGGGAAACCCCCATTTTCCCAGCCATTTCCCGCTGGCAGCCCGGATTTTTTTTTAAAAAAAACCCCATAAATCCCCCGGATTCTTACCGGCCTGGGGAGGCTCCTTCTGCGCATGTCTGGAGTCTCTGGACCTGCGCAGAAGCGATTTCTGGTGCTGCGGCCATTTTTGAAATGGGCAGAGCATGCGTAGAAGCGACTTCCGGTGCCGCACCGCTGCCGATCCCGGATTTTTCAATCTGGGAGTTGGCACCTATTCATTTTACAGTTTCCATAGGCAAAAAAAACTATCTGTGCTAGGGATATGTGAGCTCCAGACTACTACTCTGGGAGAAATATTGGTAGGTTTTCCCCCCAAAAAAGTATTTGGATTCTCCTTGAAAATCCTCAGATTCCCTCTGTAGAAATAACTAAAGGTGATTCAAATTTCACTTTAGGTAAAATCTGGCAACAAACCATGGGGATGTGCAGAACACCCCAGAGAAATGTCACTAGTGCTACTGAAACTCTTGTAGCTTCTCTTGACACTGCTAAGAAGTTTTGCCTGGGGAGGAGGCATCAAATTCAGTTTGTATGTCACTTTTCAGGTAAACTTTCAGAGGCATCTCCAGACAGTGGTCTAATTAAGAACAAACAAGCAAACTTCAAGTGCATCATATTTGAAAGGTTTGTCAAGTTTGCGATTCGGAACTTCATCTGTTCATAGCCATCTGTCTGCAACACTTGTGGCCCTACATAGGTCATTAGACTCCAACTTTCATTATTCCCAGCCACCATGGCTAATAATAATAATAATAATAATAAATATTTATTATTTCTACCCTGGGTGGCTTTCAACAGAACATTAAAAACAAAATAAAACATCAAACATTAAAAACTTTCCTAAACTGGGCTGCCTTCAGATGTCTTCTAAAAGTCAGATAGTTATTTATTTCCTTGACATCTGATGGGAGGGCATTTCACAGGGCTGGTGCCACTACCAAGAAGGCCCCCGGCCTGGTTCCCTGTACCCTCACTTCTCACAGTGAAGGAACCGCCAGAAGGCCTTCTTGGTAGTGGCGCCCGCCCTGTGGAATGCGCTCCCATCAGATGTCAAGGAAATAAACAATGACCAGGATTTAAGGGGAACCGTAGTCCAGCAACATCTGTCTGCCCACGGCTTCCCATTTCTTGATCTATAAATATGTGAACCTTGTTGTTGGCATCTATCTGTCTTGAGAGACAATGGAGTGAGTCTCTGGTGGTGAAGTCAAACTGTGTGTTAACAGCACCAAAGTGACCTCCCCAGGGTCCAAGCCTGGGCAGTATGTATGGAGGGCCTGAGCTGCCCAGAATACAAGACCCCCTTCTCGGCCTCGCTGACTGGGCCAAAGGAAAGCAGAGCAATATAGGACTGCATACAAGATACTTGTCACAGAAAACTGCACAAAATGACCTTTGAATATTTCCCACCATAGCTATCAAAGTATTCACAACTAGGAAGGGGAGAGAAATTGGGTTCAGTTCACAGTTCATATGTGGAGCTGCCTAATTTGTGGTTTCTGAAACAATGTATGGGCCGGAATTCTTCTTTCTCTCAATTTTGCAATACAGTTTTCCAGCCAAGTAATGTGCATAAAAATACATAAAAGGTAAAGGAACCCCTGACCATTAGGTCCAGTCATGACCGACTCTGGGGTTGCGGCGCTCATCTCGAGTTATTGGCCAAGGGAGCCGGCGTACAGCTTCCAGGTCATGTGGCCAGCATGACAAAGCCGCTTCTGGCGAACCAGAGCAGCGCACGGAAACGCCGTTTACCTTCCTGCTGGAGCGGCACCTGTTTATCTACTTGCACTTTGACGTGCTTTCAAACTGCTAGGTTGGCAGGAGCTGGAACCTAGCAATGGGAGCTCACCCCGTCGCGGGGATTCGAACCGCCAACCTTCTGATCCGCAAGCCCTAAGCTCTGTGGTTTAACCCACAGCTCCACCCGCGTCCATAAAAATACATATACTAGGGTAAAGTGTGCCCGCATTAGCAACAATAGCATACAAAATGCATTATATAGGGGGAAATTCCTTTGCAAAAATGTGTATATCAGGCAAAATTGCATATAAAGTTTATATATTAGGAGAAATTCACACTAAAATGCTGCTGAATTTTCATGAGGAGTTTTTTTCTCTCAATTTTTTTTTGCAAACTGATATGCAAATGTGGATAACTGGGGGGGGGGAGAGAGAAACTGAAAGAAACTGAGATTGACAAATATGCCCATCCTTATTTACAACTTGGCTCTTACCAATCACTCATTTAGAATGTAAAGCAGCAACAACATGCCCCTAATCCACACACTAAGTACTTTACATCAAATGGCTAATCAGTCACTACAGTATGTTGAATGGAAATTATACCTGTACCTATACCTACTTGTTCATACTAGCCTTAGCTCTCTGATTGTGAATGTATGTTATCAGGCATGCATCCTATTTAGTAGCCGTGTTCAGGCATTTAACTGATGGGGACTGGGGCACACACACAAGCCATGCCTTAGCGCCATTAGCACAAAGATCTGAAGGGTTTCCAAAAGTGCATTTGGTTGAACCCACTTAGAAAGCTACCCACGGGAGGGGACTCTGGCTTCAGGTTTTCCAATCCCAGAGACCATTTCTGTGCACACTGAATAAAATGTGCTTGAAAAACCCTTCCAGACCTTTATGCTAACATCAGAAAGGGGTGTTTGTGTGCCAGGAGACACTGGGGTTGAACTTCTGTGTGTGACCCTGCCCCAATACACCCTGGTCTAAACCTTCATGTGTTCGGGCAAATGCCTGAACACAGCTAGTAGTACTTCAATCACTAGAGGTAGTGGCAGAAGGAGGTCATCACTATATGTGAAAAAGAGATTATCTCTTCAGGAGACTGGAATTTCCCTCCCAAATAATTATTCTCTGTACTTTGGTTGTTCAGAATCAGATTGTAAGTATACTGTGGGAACCTCATAGTAAGTGAAAAATGAAGGTGGCAAATTAATCCTGTGGCGTAACTTCCTTTGGAAGTTGCTGGACTCCAACTTCCATAAGCTGCAGCCAGCATTACCAATGGTTAGTGATGATGGGAGTTGTAGTCCTGCAAAGTCTGCATAGCCACAGGTACCCCATCCCTAGAATAAATAATAAACATAATAAATTAACAAGTTTGCCTGTTGCACTATTATACCTATTTTCTTGCTTATTATAGTTATATGAAGCAAAGCAAGTGGAATGTTTTTAATGCTTTATTAAATGTAGTTACATCCATACATCAAAGATATTTTATAGTCTGTAAATCAAACTCATCAAAATAAAAATTTCAACAAAGAAGTATATATCTTCATAAATTTGACTTCCCGTCCTTCTCAACATCTTTTCACTCTAATAAACCTATTGCCTAAATTTATCAGCAAAATCATAATAAAATATTGATATGCATCTATGTATACTGTATATATATGTTTTAACCCACTTAACCTTTATTTACAGAGCTTATTCAAAAGCTGCTACCGAATTCAGATTGTAACATTTATTTTTAAGTAACTCTTTAGAGGTTTCCAGTTATCAATGAACTCCTGTTTTTGCTTATCTTTAATATTTTCCAAGAGACTATCTAGTTCAGCATATTCCATATGCAGCATTAGCAATGGTTATGCTGTGGTCTGCAGGGCCATAGGTTCCCCATCCCTAGAATAAATGATAAACATAATAAATTAACAAGTTTGCCCGTTGCACTATTATACATAGTTTCCTGCTTATTATAGTTATGTGAAGCAAAGCAAGTGGAAGATTTATGGCGTGTGTATGAATATATCAAAATTCCTACGCAGTTTATTTCTTTGAGGAATTTCAGGTTTGACAGAAGGTCCCACCCTGTGGTGAAGTGGGATGGTAGAAAATTCTCAGCACTCATAAAGCAGAAGAAATGTATGCTGCTTATATATGAAGCTAAATGTGTAGCCTGCTAGGAATGCAGCTCTCTAAAACTCATTTCACTGACAGCCTACGGGCATCTGATGAGAGTAAGATGTTCCAGGAAGGGAGGTGTTTGACTCTGGCCCCAGAAATGAAAGGCCAGTGACTAATTTTCCAAGTTCATTGCCTGAGTGTGTTCTCTTAGCCATTAGGAGAGAAACTACACAACATAAAAGTAATCTCAAGAATGTAGGTCAGCTGGAATATTGCTGTACCAACACTTGTAAAGGGAAGGACTGCAATGTATTTTAAAAATTCAAAGGGGCTTTTATATAGCTACTAATAAAAGATGCCAAAACGCTGTTAGCAGCAGATTTAAAGTGACTTATTGCTTGTGGTGATTAAACCCAGCAGGCTTCCTTGTTTTTACAAACAGCATCTAGCCCCTTGTGTGTATAGTTTGCCGAGGCACGGAACGCTTTTGCAATCACCGGCGTGGAAATGTGGGAAAAATGAGTTGCAGCCTGGCATGCACTTTCCTGAGAAGGGTGTGCATTGAAGTCTGTGGGACTTACATCTGAGTAAACATATGCAGAACCAGGCTCGTTGTGTTGTTCCCTAGCAGAGACTGCTTTGGATATGGCTTACTAAAGGCTTTGGGATGCCTGTGAAGAAATTTAACTTCTTCTTTGAACAGCAGGTGCCCCTCCCTATGCCAAACACAAACTGTTCTTTTGCAAATCCCCTCAGTTTCAAAAAGTGGTTTGTGGGAAAATTGGGGTTAGTGTTCTAAAACACCAACCTAGGAGCTGGCATGGTAAGACACATGCTAAAGTTATTTGAAAGGGGCTGGTCCATCTAGCTTATAGAATGCTCTCCCCAGGGGGAGGTACATCTGATCCCATTGCAATATACTTTTAGGAACCAGGCAGGAATGCTTCCCATTGCCCAGGTTTTTAACTCCACATTTTAGAACAGGGGTCAGCAAACTTTTTTAGCAGGGGGCCGATCCACTGGTTCTCAAACTTTGTGGGGGCCGGACTGTATTTTGCAGGGGGGAAATGAACGAGTTCCTATGCCCCACAAATAACCCAGAGATGCATTTTAAATAAAAGCACACATTCTACTTATGTAAAAACACACTGATTCCCGGACAGTCCACGGGCCAGATTTAGAAGGTGATTGGGCCGGATCTGGCCCTCGGCCCTTAGTTTGCCTACCCATGTTCTAGTTTATGGAATGCTCTCCCCAGGGAGATACATATGACCCCATCACAATCTACTTTTAGGAACAAGGCAGGAATGCTTCTCATTGCCCAGGTTTTTAACTCCACATTTTAGAGGGTTTTAGATACTGTGGTCTCTTTAGCGGATGGGATGTGCTTGACCTCCCTTTGATATGTATGAATGGATGTGTTTTTAGGTTTTTAGGCTGTTTTAGTTTTATGCTTGTTTGAATTCCGGCATGTTCTTGCACATTTCTCCTAATAAATATATTTTGCGTGCACTTTTGACAAACATATATATTTCTGCAAGCAATTTATCAAAGTGCAATATATTTTTGTATGTGCTTTTTCAATAATATATTGGTGTTTTGCGCACACTTTCACCTAATGTATACATTTTTGTAAATGTTTTTTTCGGCTGGAGAACTGCAATGCATAATTCATATTTATGTGAATTTCGAATGATGGTTGTGTTTCGGTTCCCATATTGTTTCAGAAACTGTGAATTTGATAGATTCAGCTTTAAATGTATTTCTCCTCCATCCTTAGTCTACAGTGATTGGTGAAGGTCCATTGATCAATGGTAGAGCACCCTGTCTGCGCAGACAAGGGCAGATGCACTGATTCAGTACAAGAGAGTGTAGTGCCAGGCATTGAACACCCATTTGCTCTACCACTGAACTATGACCTTGGCCTGGACCAGCTGCTTATGTTCCTCTTCACCATTGCAACCTGCTTGTTCATTTCCTCTTTCCCTTTTTGCTTAGATGGGGTGACAAGGGCAGAAATGAAGGGTAGCAGCAGTAGCCCCTGCTCCTCTGGCGAATGAGGAGGTGGTAGCAATGCGGAGAAGCAGCATCAGCTGTCAACAGCGATGGCCCTATTGAAGGTGCCTTGCCCAAGGGCCACCAAATCTTGGAGCCAGCACTGAACAAAGTCCCCTTGGTTACAAAGAACTAATGACATGCTTCTATGGACCATGGCCAATGGGAGATGCTCAGCCATTTCTTGGTTTTCCTCTGAAATTTGTGCTTCCCTTCTAAAATAAATGGCTACATGGGCGCTAATATGCATGTTAAAAACAGCACTTGCTTTAGCACATTCCATTTGCTAAATTGATTGCTCTTGTTTTCTCTCACAATTAACGGCTCATTTTGCCTACCTCTTCCCCTGACAGCACTGATTTTGTAACTTCTTCGACTATTCACAAAGATAGGGGATTGTTTCAAATGGGCAACTTGTCTTCACAGTTGTTTACGGCTGGGAATTGTGTCATCCGCATAACACACACACGCACAGTTTCTGCCCACAATCTTCTTCATCCGCTTCACTGGCATATGTGCTCACTCACGGGTAGTTTGGTGGGAGGTGGCAGGCAATGCAATGTTTACATTGACAGCCTGGAGAACAGACTGCTGATGCCATCCTTTAGGCACCGAGTCCACCCTCTGATTCATCTCGTACTTGTGCATCAGTTCCACAAGCCTTTGTGGACACCTGTTGAGAGTTCTGTGCCAAGACTGCAATCCCATATTTGGGAAGAAAACAAGGCTTTGCAGTTTGTGAAAATGCTGTTCTAGAAAAGGATGGGTGATCTGAGGATAGAACACACCTGATAGGTTTTAAGATGGAAACAGCAAGTATCAATATTTGCCCCATGTGATCGTTTCCCCAGGCAAGGAAATATCAAATCTACGCTCATTCATTTAAAAGGAACCACAATATACAGGAGGTAGTGTTGTGCAAAGCCTCACAACCAGTTTCTTGAAACTCTTTGCCTCTGCAAAAGAAAGGGGTTTTTTTCTGCCTTTCATTGGGATTGAAGAATTTCAGCAAATATTTGTGTACATGTGTGTGTGTGTGTGTTGCGGGACAGACTGGGGAGTTGGGCACTCACCTAAACAACTAGTGTTACAAGACGAGTGTCAGTGGGGAATAAGTGCTTGTTCTTTCAAGTTTTTCTTTTAAAAGAAATATCATTGTACCACTCTACAATGCTTCACAGCTTCTTCAGCAGCTCACTTCCTTAAAAAAAAAAGTCAGTGGGAGTGTTACATCATCTCAGTAATTTTGGGGATCGTGGAAGCTAGGATATTGCCTGCGGGATAGCAGAGAAAGAGGGGAAACAGGAATACAATGCGAAGATTTTTTTTAAAAAAAAAAGTTATAAGGAACTTCCATATGTGTTGATAGTATTACTTTGGGGATAGCTAATGTGGTGCCCCTCAGATGTTGCTGGACAATAGCTTCTATCAACCTTGACCATTGGCTGATGGGGCTGGTGGCAGCTGAAGTCCCAACAATATTTGTAAGGCTCAATTGGTTAGAGCATGGTGCTGATAATGCCAAGGTTGCAGGTTTGATCCCCGTACAGCTGCATATTCCTGCACTGCAGTGGTTTGGATTAGATGATGATGATTATGGTTTATTTATTTATTTATTTATTCCCTAGCCACTCTGGGCAGCTCCCAATAGAATATTAAAAACATGTTGAATACATCAAATATTAAAAACTTCCCTAAACAGGGCTGCCTTCAGATGTTTTCCAAAAGTCAGGTAGTTGTGGTCCACAGAGTGGGCGGCACGACTGAGAAGGCCCTCTGCCTGATTCCCTGTAACCTCACTTCTTGCAATGAGGGAACTGCCAGAAGGCCCTCGGCGCTGGACTTCAGGGTCCCTTTCAACTCTACAATTCTACGATTCTACATTGACTATCACTGTACAGTCTTACCTTGGAAGTCAAACAGAACCTGTTCCAGAAGTCTGTTCGACTTCCAAAACATTCAGAAACCAAAGTGCGGCTTCTGATTGGCTGCAGGAAGCTCCTGCAGCGAATTGGAAGCCACAGAATCCAGGTCGGATGTTCGGGTTCCAAAGAACGTTCGCAAAGCCGGAACACTCACTTCTGGCTTTGCGGCGTTCGGGAGCCAAAATGTCCGAGTACCAAGGCATTCGGTATCCAAGGTATGACTGTATTAGTTAAATAATAATTGGTGGCCATCTAGTTTTCTGTCCCCAAAATACTTTTCTTTTTCTTTTTACCTCTTTATAAGCTGCCCATGAATTCCTAGGCAATCTGCAATAAAAAGGTAAAGGACCCCTGACAATTAAGTCCACTCACGGATGACTCTGGGGTTGCAGCACTCATCTCGCTTTACTGGCCGAGGCAGCCAACGTTTGTCCGCAGACAGTTTTCCCGGGTCATGTGGCCATCATGACTAAGTCACTTCTGGCAAAACCAGAGGAGCGCACAGAAACGCCATTTACCTTCCCACCAGAGTGGTACCTATTTATCTACTTGCACTTTCGAACTGCTAGGTTGCAGGAGCTGGAACTGAGCAACAGGAGCTCACCCCGTCACAGGGATTCGAAACGCAGACCTTCTGATCAGCAAGCCCATGACTCAGTGGTTTACACCACAGCGCCACCTGCATCCATTTCAACATATAAAGGACAACCTAGTTTGACCTGATAGTGAGTTAGAAGGCCAGTGTGGATGCTTTGGCAATAACGATGGGTACACAATTACTATATGTTCCATATATATGTTTTCATATTTGTGCTTTTCATCGTTATAGTCCTGAAATGTACCATGTTGCTTGCTGATTAGCTCACATTATGCTACAGAAGAGACACATCTTTTGTTTTAATCTCATGCTGCCTTCTTATGTAGGTTGAGGCCAAAAAGAGAAAAATCAAAATCAATGGAGCAGATGTTTTATATTTAGAATCTTCACTTTGAAACTTAATGACTTGCTACAAGGGCAAACATCTGGCTATGTGCAGAAGTAGATTAACACGCTTCCCTTGATTTCTTCAGGACAGGTGTAACAAGCTTGAGGGGAAAAATCATGCCAGGCTCTTCTTGTTTCTTAGTCAAGTGTGAAGGGAGAAATACCAATAAAAGGACACGAGGAGGTTACCCACCACAGCATGGATCATTAATTGTGAGCCTGTATTTTTATTTTTTTAAGGATCTGATTAATTCATAAAATGGTGATAGCTGTGAGGCAATAGACTTTTTGTGGTTGTGTGATATATGTGGAAAGGATGTGTGGGGCAACCCATCAACATGCACACACACACAGAGAGAGAGAGAGAGAGAGAGAGAGAGAGAGAGAGAGAGACAGACAGACAGACAGACAGACAGACAGACAGACAGACAGACAGTATACAGTGTACTGTATGAAGATTTTCATTTACTCATGAGACAAAGAAGTGTGGGAAGAGCTTTGCAAACATCTTTGTTCCCCATGGAAAGCACCCCCTGCCCCATTTCCAGTATTGTTCTTCAAGTGTGTGGGGAAGACAGGAAAAGGAAGCATCTCTGTTGCTTTGGTTAATTAAGACAATGATCTCCGTTTTATGTGTTGCGGCAATGAAAGAATCACAGAACAGCACACCAAAAAATAAATAAAAAATGGAGCACTGGCTTCAAGGATCTCAATGTCTATTGATAATATATTTTCTATGCAAAGAATGTGTTCTTGTGTGGCATTCTGATACAACAAAAATTTGGGACCAGGGCTTCTGAGGGTAGGCATGCCACTTCACTTTCCTTTCCACTCGCCCTAGCCTATCACCCAAAGGCATACAGTATTGTTCACTGGAAACCCTTTGGGCCATACAACTTGAGGGATTTCTTTGAGGAAGGCTCTCCTTTAACACTTACTACATTGAATAAAAAATGGATGGACACCCCAATCCAATGGCTACTTGAGTGTCAGTTGTGCTCTTTCCTTCTTACTCTGGGAATTAATTCTAAAGTGATGAGACAGTGCTCCCTTTTAGGATGTGGGTGGCGCTGTGGTCTAAACCACCGAGCCTCTTGGGCTTGCCGATCAGAAGGTCTGCAGTTCGAATCCCCATGATGAGGTGAGCTCACATTGCTCATTCCCAGCTCCTTCCAACCTAGTCGTTTGAAAGCATGCCAGTGCAAGTAGATAAATAGGTACTACTGTGACGGGAAGGTAAACAGCATTTCCGTGTACTCTCGTTTCCGTCACGATGTTCTGTCGTGCCAGAAGTGGTTTAGTCATGCTGGCTACATGACCCAGAAATCTGTCTGTGGACAAACACCTGCTCCCTCTGACTGAAAGCAAGATGAGCGCTGCCACCCCATAGTCGCCTTTGACTGGACTTAACCATCCATGGTTCCTTTACCTTTTTGAACATTTAATCCTGGAAAGCACAGGCTTTGGTTCAGAGACTCATTGCAGCCATTTCAGCCAAGATTTCAATTGGTGTTTCCTTTGACAACGTTTTAGCTCATACGGTTTGGATGGGATGTCTCACTATGTGATGTCTCACTCTATGTGACGAGAGGGCCTGAGGGTCCAGGATTTCTGGGTGAAGGTATCTGCAGAAATGTCCCTCATCACTGCACAGCCAGTATTGCTCTCACCACAAATAGCACTGCTGAATCTATATTCTTAATGAGCACTACACAATTAAAGATCAGGCATTAATCATTCACCTTTTAGTTGCAGTCTAGGCTACCATTGCAACATTTTGGAAAACTTTTGAATGATTAACCTGGATATAATAGAAAATCCAAAGCAGCCAGAGGACAACACTCATGTGCCAAGTCTTTTACAGTTCTGTTTAATTTAATTTCTTATACATACAATATGGGACATAACCACCCTGTCTTTTCAGTGTATTTCATTTCATTTGGATCTTCACAGCATATAAAGACTGACCATTTCATTATCTGTATTGTATCTATTTCTTTGTTATTTTGATATCCCTGCTCTGTTCTGCATAAGGTTTATTTCTTCACTGATAGTTGCTTTACGTTTGTTTGATATTCAAAAAGCAATAAAATGATGCAGAGTCTGTTCTTAGGGACAAGTTGTATACTTTTGTAAGAAGATCAACAACTTCATATTTGGGTTCTTTAAGAAGCCTTGAGTGGATGGCATCCAGACCCGGCAATTTCTTAGTGTTTCATTTGTCTGTAAGGCCTAGAGCTCCATTTCTCACTATTTTCTAGAGTTCTTCAGACTCCTCCTGGAAAAAAAATCTGTTCAGGCAAGGGTATCTGCCCTACATCTTTCATAGTCTGAAGTTGAAATTCTTAATATCGGAGATCACAGAAATGATGCTGTAATGCAAATGGACAATCAGTTTTCACATACTCTGAATATAGTGCTAAAAAGGGTCAAGCTCTGAAGGAGAAATCCCCTTCTGTTTATAAGACTGCAGTCATCTTGAAAATGCTAATAATAGTGGCACATATTACCTTTTCCTCCAATGTGTCTGTTTAAGAGAGAACCTGGCTATGTCCCTGTGTGAGCACATGTTGTGCTTGGAGTCACTGTTGCTTCCTCCAGGAAGGAACAATGCCTAAGGATTACTACAGGCTGATGCAAAATGACAAGCCAAGTCACATGCTGCATCTCGCCATCTGCCAAGTCACTCTAAAAAGACCTCACACCATGGAAAGCAAAAACATTCACAGTGTGATAACGAAACTTGTGGAATCTGGTGTCTGATTATTGAATTCCCAGAGATGGAGACATGAAAGTATGCTACATAGGCCTTGATCCAGCTATAGCTAAGCACATTAAAGTCCCATCTACTCAATGGGATCGTAAAGTACAGGGTCAGATTTTTTGCAGCTGAAAAGTGCATAAACAATGATGGGATTGTGTAAATAGTATTACAGGAGGGCTTGTGCTTGCCAAATTCCATTTCATTTTCTATCTTCTCCATCTATAGCTCAGTGTTGAATAAAAATGCTCATGTATCCTGTTGAATTTATGGTGCAGACCCCACAGAGCAGCCAAAATGTCACCAGAGATATTCTAAACTATGCTTTGACTTTGGTTTGACTTCTGTAGAAGGGAATTTCAGAATCGTACACCTTTTTTGGAACATGCCACATTCTTTCACCCTAATGGTTGTCTCTCTGGTGGTGAGACATTGTACATAAAATTCACCTGATGCTTGCTTTGGGATCTCTTTGCTTCAGCTACATGAATATCACTTACGTCAAGTGTGCTGTGGACTTTGTATATCATCTGCTTGTCTGGTTTCCCCCTCTTCTTCCCCTCCCACCACCTGTGCTATTTTTCAAAGTGTCAGTGGAGAGGCTACATTTAAAAAACTTAAGTGGTCTACACCGAATTGACAAAGGATTTATATTTTGAGCTGTTGACCAAGGTGGTTATTTCACCAAGCTTCTCTCTGCCACAACTTATCGTATTTAGTAGTAGTTTACAGGGCAGAGAGCTTGGCAGCCCTCACTTTTTAGTGTAGCTGTTGTGGCAAAAAGAGCCATAATTGCCAGGAAAGAGAATGCACCCATTTCAAAGCCCCAATGTGTTTTCAATCACACCTGAATAGGCTTTGGAACAGCTTCTATTATATTGTAACTTCATGTACATGTCATTTATCAAACCAAACACAGTCGAGCAACCATGTATTATAACCAACCTTTCACAAACAACTAATGTCTAAGGAAAGCTGCAAGAATGGAAAGTTTACTGAGTCCTGTGTGGCCTGCCATAAGTGGCTAGTGAGGCCAGCCATTGTGTTGGCCAAAGTAGACTTTGCAGTGCATATTTTTCAGTGCATACTATTTTGTTTACTTTGGTGAAATCTATTTTGGATGCCGTTATTAACAGGGTGCTCTTGATTTTCTTAGCTTAGCTTCTTGGCTTCGGGGCATTTCACACATTACTTTTTAAAAGTATTCCTCTAAGATTCTACACTGTACAACTAAACATGTAAAATGTGACAAAACATCTAACTCATCAGAGAGTTGGAGCTGTCTAAAGCTCCTTGTTTAGTATACATAGGGGAGGCTGGTTCACTGCCACCCGGCCCTGGAAAAACAGGATCACCCGGTTTTTGGACAAAAGTGCCCCCTGCCCCATTTGGACTTCATTTGGGATGCCTTTACCCCCATATTTGAGCTTGGCTGGTCCAAAATGGTGGTTGTGTTGCTGTTGGTGTAGCTGACAAGGAGCCTGGCCTGGTGCAACAATAGGGAGAAGGGAGAAGGAGCGAACTCCTCTCCTTCCCTTGCCCCCTCCTTCCTTCCATGTCACTGGTGCTCCTCCTCAGCCACCACTGCCAGTGGTGCAGGTCCACCACTGCTTGGCCCCCTCTGCCACCCCAACTTTAAAGAGGCAGGCCACCCCAACTCGGCCACCCCTTCTCCCTCTTTCTCCATGCTTGAGTCTTTTTCTGACACCAGCATGGGCAAGAAGCTGGGACTGTGGCTCAAGTCACCCATGGGAGCCAGCTGTCTAGTCCTGCCACCTGCCTGTCTACCTGAGTCGAGGACCGGAGTGGTGAGGGAGGCGGGAGGCCAAATGCAGGAAACCCCCTCCACCTTGGTATAAGCTTTCATGTGCATGCACACTTCTTCACATACACACTTCTTCAGATACACGTCTTCAGTGTATCTGAAGAAGTGTGCATGCACACAAAAGCTCATACCAATGACAAACTTAGTTTGTCTCTAAGGTGCTACTGGAAGGGATTTTAAAAAATTTTGTTTCATTATTCAATGGCAGTCTGCTGTTCATAATAAATTGGATAGTCTGTTGTGTATTGGTGTGTGAATGTATATTTATAGATATGAAATCATAATTATCATCAACATAGATGTCTGCATTTTGGACTTTCCTTTGGGGGGATGGCTATTGGGGGTGCTGTCATAACTAGCTCCTGCATTTCAACATGTGCTACTGCATCTCTGAGCCCCATTGATTCCAAATGGGTTTCTCTGGGCTATGTGAAGTAAAGACTGCAACTCAATTTAAAATGCATTGTGGCTACTAATGAAGAAATGTTTTTTTTAGGCAGCAAAAGAGCAGAGTCATTTTATAGTGCTCAGCTTTTAAGTGACATACAGAAGAGCTCTCAAATAATAAAAAACAGTAAAACAAAAGAATTGCTTTGGCAATTATTGAGGGACAGTGTCAAAGCATACAGCAAGCTCACTAAATAAGGCATCATTAAAATGAAACTAGCTACATGTTTTGTTTTAATAGGGGTCTTAAAGCCAGTAGGCTATTGCAGACACTGCAGTGTTAAACATCTTTATGATGTAGAAATTCCCCAGTTTTTCCATGTTAGAATCTCTCCGTAAGAATTCAGTTACATTTCAGGTCTTAGATCTACAGTGACATCTTATGGAGTTCCTTTGTCTGTAAATCATCTAATAGTATGTGGCAGGTATGAATACCAGATTTGCAGATAACAAAAAAAAAGACCTTCTGAAGCAATTAAAAAGGTGGTGTGAGATTCCACATTAATGCAACTTGATTTTACAGAGCAATCCTTAGCATGTTTACTGAGAAGTAAAATCCCCCAAGTTCAAAAGGCCTTACATTCTGGAACATGTGTTTCCTTTTTAAAATGCAACCCACCTCCTGCATGTTTAAGCTCTCCGCTTTCACGAAAGCACAAAAACTACAGACTGAGAATAGAAAGGTTCATGACGGTGGTATGAAAAGGGAGACTAAAACTCTCTCTCTCTCTCTCTCTCTCTCTCTGTGTGTGTGTGTGTGTGTGTGTAGGGGAGGTGCTACTGTCTGTTGGCAAGAGCTGCATTTAAAAAAATATTTGCAGCGAAATATTTACTTGCTGAATGCATTCTCCCTGGAGAATTGATCTGCATATAGAATCATAGAGCTGGAAGGGATCCCAGAATGGGGGTCATCTAGTCTGCAATGTAGGAATCTCATCGAAAGCATCCAAAACAATGTATCCACAGGCAGACAAGCCACCTGTGACTGTCCTAGTGGCAAAGGGGTGTGTAGGACAGGGGCGGCCCACCTCTCCTCTCACCTACCACAAAGCGTGAGCGAAGACAATGTTCCTTTTCTTTGCCCAGTGAAAAAAGACAGTCGTTTCCATAATGGAATGGTGCCCAGGATTTTGTGGCAAAGTACATCTTTGCATAGCACAGTAGAATTCAAAGGGATCGTGGGGAGTCATCTAGTCCAACCCCCTGCAGTGCAGGAATCTTTTGCCAACGTGGGGCTCAAATCCACAACCCTGAGATTAAAAGGGTCCTGCTCGGCGTTACTTAGCTATCCCAGATCTTTCATTCATCCAGTCTGCCCTTCTCCAAGTAACATAACATAAGGCACAGTGGGGCATCCCTAAATACGATCTAGGAAAACACTTGGGATGTTTTCATCTTCGCTGCAGACACTGAAGGCAGCTTTCTTCCTGGCAATCCGGGTTATACAAACACACAGTTGGGATGAAAAAAATCGGGCAGACATGGGAGTTGCACGGAGCAGGAAGGGACAAAGTGAGCAGGCAACAGCATTACATGCCTCCTGCATTCTTAGCTAATGAACCAGAAGGTCAATAAGCCCACGTGCTTTGACCTCTTTTGGGCTTTGTGGGGCAGCAAGACGTGATGCCGTCAACTCTTGGGGTCAGGACATGGTCCTAATGTTTTAGGACCAACAGAAGGGTGAAGTTGACCTGGGGCATAGCAATGAATGAGAAGCAGTTTATTGAGATGCAGTTCCAGCTGTGTTTGCAGTGTTTGCCCCATTTCTCACTGATAGCACATCCAGAATTTAGCTTAATACACCAGCAGCAGGGAGTGGTAGGCAACGTCTGCTTTCTTAGAACCAGATGCAGGATTTGGCATTCTGGCCTATAATGTGGGCCGGGAGCCTGGTGGTTTTTATGTATAATAAAAAGGCGGTGGATATACAGTGTGCCCAGGGTGTGTGTGTCCTGTGGCCCGTGAGAAATGTATTTTGCTAGGGCTATTGTAATGGTAGCTTTGGGTCCTTTTGATTCCTCTGGATGGGAAGAATATCTTAAAAAATAGCAACTTCAGTAAGGATTGAGTTTGGAAGAGACCGTTGAGGAGTGAGACAATGGTTGCAGCCACACGTAATGCTAAGTCATGGTTGGTTTTTAATTATGGCTTGTTCAACAAACCATGAGTCAGCTCAGAGATCAAACAAGCCATGATTTGTTTCTTCAAGGCTTTGTTTGTTTTCCAGCTGCTCTTGTCTATAGCTTGGCAATCATCTGGGGTGGGGTGGCCCAAAAAAACCATGAATAAGCCAGATTGGTGGGTTCATAGAATTTTCGTCTTTGGGACGATTGTGCCTGTGGCGATCACACAGGGTCCCCAGACATTTCACGGTCTATTGATCCCCGTGCAACCTCTTTATTTCCCACTGCCACCAACCAGGCTCTACCTGGTAAAATACTGAGTCCAGTCAGGGTTAAATTGGAACATAAAACTTCTGTTTATTTATTGCAGTTTAACAAGCATGTGGTTTCATAAACGGTCTTCAGTCACTTATAAACACATGGTGCCTATACCGGCCTATACCTTCCTATACCTGCTCACACTCCCTAAACCAACCTCCTTCCTGCATCCAGTTCCACCCTTCGGTTAACTACGGAACTTCATAGCAACTAACTGCTACTGACTCAGCTTATATTCCGCTACACTAACTCAACCTACCCAAAGACTCCCCCGTAATTCAACTCCCACTCCAATCCCAACTGAACTCTGAACCAACTGAACTCCCCCTCAGGGCTGGTTTTATAGTCCCTCTGACTCCACCCTCTGGGTTCTTATTGGGTAACCCGTTTAACTATTTCACCTTCAGCACTATCATAGGTCAATGTCACAGGGCCTTTTGTTGTTGTTGTTTAGTTGTTTAGTCGTATTTGACTCTTCGTGACCACATGGACCAGAGTGTATCCATAAGGAATTTGATTTAGATTGTATCTTACTGGCCCACTGGTTTTTCCTACTTTCCTCAGTTTAAGCTTGAATTTTGCTATAAGAAGCTGATGATCTGAGCCACAGTCAGCTCCAGGTCTTGTTTTTGCTGACTGTATAGAGCTTCTCCATCTTTGGCTGCAGAGAATATAATCAATCTGATTTTGATGCTGCCCATCTGGTGATGTCCATGTGTAGAGTTGTCTCTTGTGTTGTTGGAAAAGAGTGATTGTGATGACCAGCTTGTTCTCTTGACAGAATTCTATTAGCCTTTGCCCTGCTTCATTTTAAACTCCAAGGCCAAACTTGCCAGTTGTTCCTTTTACCTCTTGACTCCCTACTTTAGCATTCCAATCCCCTATAATGAGAAGAACATTCTTCTTTGGTTTCATTTCTAGAAGGTGTTGTACGTTTTCATAGAACTGGTCAATTTCAGTTTCTTCAGCACTGGTAGCTGGTGCATAAACTTGGATTACTGTGATATTAAAAGGTCTGCCTTGGATTAGTATCAAGATCATTCTATCATTTTTGAGATTGCCTATTTACTCTCAAAGCAGTATATCAATATTTTCAAGAAATAAATTTTATTGTTAATAACTATGATCACTCACTATACCCAGGGCCAGTAAAACAGTGAGAATGAGTGAGCGTTGTTTAAACGGAACTGAATAATAACCACATGCCCTGAATCATGGTAGGTTAACTTACAACATAATGGTTATGTCTTGAAAGCAATCCTGTTTCAGTGCTTTTTTAAAAAAAAAGTCATGCAAATAAATGCATTTTCCTGCACATTTGAGACCTTCACTTCCGCAGCTTGTTTCCTAGTGAAACACATTTAACTGAACAGCAGAATATGAGGTGGAAGAGGTCACACTCTCACGACTCATTTCTGAAAAGGGGAAGGAGTAATTCATTTTTTTAAAAAAAAAAAAGCAACGGCAATACAAGGCTTTTGCAGCTTCTAACTCTTCTTAATTTACTAGCCATTATCCACAGAGAATATATTACAAATTATGATAATAATCAAATTAAGAAAAATAAGCTCGCTGCTAATTGCACAGCATTCTGTAGACATGTCATTACCTCTTTGCATTGTGGAGCTGACCCTCAGATCTGTCTGGCAACTTTCCAGGAAATGTTTTCTAAATTACTTGAGCTAGAAGACAATTGGCTGGTGTGTACTTCTGAAAGAAGTGTTTAGCTTCTGCCTGTAATGCACAGAAGGAGATAGTAAAACTTAAAAACAACAACAACAACAAAAAACACCCAACAACAGCCATTATTCTTAGTTAGGGTTCATGTTTGTTTCCAAATGCATAGAAGTGCAAATAGCCAGCAGGGGTAGTCAACGTTATCCCATCCTATCCTCTCATGGGGATAGCTTAATGTCCAGTGTGTGTGTGTGTGTGTGTGTGTGTGTGTGTGTGATAATTCTGGGAAAATCCATTTTTTATTTTAAAAAAAAAACTACAAAAAACCCAGTACATTAACATAATTTATAGGAGTACTTATGAGGTATGAGGCTTGTTTTCCATTTTTCCTCCTTTGCTTTTCACAATGTAACACTGCTCAGAGTGGCTTCTAAGTGATACACCTCCACCATGCTGATGGAAAATGCAAAATACACCAATGGTGCATTCCCAGGGCCATTGCATGAGGTGAGTTATATAGTGATATGCTTGTACGGTAAAGGTAAAGGGACCCCTGACCATTAGGTCCGGTCATGACCGACTCTGGGGTTGTGGCGCTCATCTTGTGTTATTAGCCGAGGGACAGCTTCCAGGTCATGTGGCCAGCATGACAAAGCCGCTTCTGACAAACCAGAGCAGCACACGAAAACACCATTTATCTTCCCGCCGGAGTGGTACCTATTTATCTACTTGCACTTTGAGGTGCTTTCGAACTGCTAGGTTGGCTGGAGCTGGGACCGAGCAATGGGAGCTCACCTCATCGTGGGGATTCGAACCGCCAACCTTCTGATCGGCAAGCCCTAGGCTCTGTGGTTTAACCCACAGCACCACCTGTGTCCCTATGGGCAGGGGCAGCTCGCCCATTGGCCCTAGTGGTGTGGGGCGCCGGGGTGCTGAGGAGCACCCCAGCAAGTGGGGGAGCTGCGTGGCGGCCTCCCTTTCCCTCCTCCTGGACGCCCGCCAGCCGCGCCGCTTTTGGGAGAGAGGTAAACAAGCGGAGCAGGGGCCCTGTTCCGCTCTGCAGTGCTGGGGTCACCCCTCATCCCGGCGCTGCGTTTCATTGGTAGAGGTGACGCCACATGGCAGCAGCTCTACCAATGAAACGCAACGTAGAGGCGATGGCGGGCCGGTCACTGGTGGTTTTTTGTTTTTGTTTTAAGAGTGGGGGGGTGCCCGATGAGCTTAAGACGGCCCTGCCTATGGGTACTAAACCAAATCACATTAGGTCCCTTTGCTTGAGGAAGACACTTGGTCAAAACAAACACATTGGATAATCTTTTCTCATATAATATACTGAGGCTTTTTTATCTCCCTTTGTTCTGGACTTGGGAACTGATGTCACAAGTTAGAAGCATAGGGAGTTTAAGGAGGAAGAGGGAAGGGATGGTATCTCTCAGTTGGGCAGTAGGAGGAGGTGTATTTGTGAAGCCTTGGTAATTATTATTTTCATCCATGTATTTAAATCTAGAGTATTTTACAGTACATCTAAAAAATGCAATTATATTTTCTGGAATGAACTTTCTTTAATGTGTTAATGTTGTTTAATGTAGCACCCATATTATTTTCACTTGCATTCTCTCCTTGAAAGAATTCCGTCTAATCATTTATGGGTTCTGTGGATTTACGCTACACTCCAGCATACTGTTTTAAGGGAATCTGGCCAAGTATTCAAATCTAGTCAGTACTGAAAGAAATGCACAGTGAAGAGACTGATAATTTACTTGTTCATAAAAGTTTTATGCTGCACATAAAATGTTATCGCTTTTCGTACTTAGTGGCAATGTGAATTGCAGGCCAGAACAGAAACCTATGCTATGATGCAACAGTAAAAGAGAATTATATAAGTCACTGAGAGAACACTTACTTTTTTTTTTAAGGCAGACTTCTTGTACTCACAATTTCATGAATAAATTACAGAGCAAAATGAAACAAAATAAACATTTGTTTGAAATATCTTTACACTTGACTTCACCTTGAAAGATGAGCTAAGCTAAGGTAACATCTAAAACTTACCAAATTGCAAACCTTTACCTGTAGATTTTTCTCCCATAGAACAGAACGAGAGGCATACTTTGTTTTCTTCAGCTGAGAAATAATTTTGCATGCATGCTTTCCTTGACTCTGAAGCAGAACTTAATTTGAAGGTAGAGAAACACCATTAGCAAGTTCTCTTGCCTGGCCAGACAAGAGTCGTACCTTGGAATTCGAACGGCTTAGTCGCCCAATGTTTTGGCTCCCGAACGATCGAAAACCAGAAATGATTGTTCTGGTTTTCAAATGTTCTTTGGAACCTGAATGTCTTGCCTGACTTCCGTAGCTTCCAATTGGCTGCAGGAGCTGTGCCTTGCATTCCCAAACGTTTTGGAAGTCGTAACAGATTCTGTTAGACTTCCAATGTACATCTATACTTCTTCATTAGAACTTGGAGCAGAGATGAGTGATTAGGCAACTAAGACTGATCCTGTGAGTAGTAGGGATGGGTAGATATGTTAGAGTCTGGTGACATTTCCCAGTGGGGATGCGACAAAGATCTGGGGGGCCCATTTCCAGGTAGATTTTTTAACAGAAAAACCTAGCCCAGAAACACACATTTCAAACCAGTTTGAAATGCTTACAACCTGGTCTGAGGGATACAGGCTGCCTACATTCCCCCTCCAAAGAAAATTTCCTTTCAAAATTACAGAAAGAGTGCACCCAGAGGCCTACAGCATGATAAGCTAAGCTGGTGTGTAGCCTTCCTTACTGCTATGCACTTTGATGCATATAGAGCACATGCCCTAAGGAGCACTGAGACTTTATGATGTTCCATCACTCCTAGGAGCAATGGTATGGAACAACATGTTTTTCCCCAGTGTTTCTTTAAATATATATATATATATATATATATATATATATATATATATATATATATATATATCAGTTATATAAAAGAACATACACAATGTATTTTTTATTACATACAAACATACATACATATTTTCAAGGCCATGATGGCAAGGTGTTCAAGGATATGTCTGCTGTGTTTGTTGGCAGGCTGACCATCTCTGGAGATGGATGTTCTGAACTTAGCCTTTCAAGGGAACTAGGAAAGGAGATGTGTGAGAATGGAAGGATCCTGGTGAACTGGATTTAACTAACATACCCCCCCCCCCATTTTTAAAAAATCTTGCATCCATATTAGGGATGTATGAATTTCTTAACCATTTCACGTGCAACCTAAATCTCCTCCACGCACACTTTATTCACTTACACATGCAAAATTAGGGGTTTTCCCTTTTTTTTTGTTGGCAGGTGAATTACACATTATTTTGGTTCTGTTGCTCATACTTACATTTGCGCATTCTCATTATGTTTCCATTATGCAAGAATCAAATTCAACACCCAACTTTGTTGGTTAAGTAGATAGCTGTCCCTTTTGATGGCACATTCCTTTTTTGTGGAGAATGGGGCTTTGCATAACTAAACAGTTGGCCAAGTGCCAGTGATTTAGGGCTTTAGCCCAGGCTTCCTCAACCTTGGCCCTCCAGATGTTTTTGGCCTGCAACTCACATGATCCCTAGCTAGCAGGACCAGTGGTCAGGGATGATGGGAACTGCAGTCTCAAAACATCTGGAGGGCCGAGGTTGAGGAAGCCTGCTTTAGCCAACCAAGCCATAAGTACACCCACTGACTAACAGTTCACAACTAGTTTAAGTTCATTGATTTCAGTGGATGTATTCCAAGTACAACTCAGTCTGATACATATTTTGTTGCCACAGTAGCTGATGATCAGCTATGTTGTTTGCAAGCATAAGTGTCTGCATACTGTGGTTACATATGAATAATAATAAAAAACTTCTTTTTGCATTGCCAAAAGTCACTTATAGGGTGGATTTTGGGTATCAGAATGTGAATTTGGAGAAAGTCTCTGATCCTTACAGCAAAGTCTTATTTAATTTCTGGATGAGGAAATGCATTCACAAATGGGTGCAGTGCAGATCTGATCAGATACTTCCATAGTGTTGATTTGAGATGCAGAATTAAAGACTCCCAGTTGAACTGCCCTGAGACCTGTGGGTATAGGGCAGTATATGAATTCAATAAATAATAATACCAACAGCTGCTTCACGCTAATATGGGTGTTCAGCTGTTCATTTTTAGCTCTGGCTCCACTCCCCATGATGTGAAGTCAAGGGAACTAACTGTTCAATCTTCAGCACACTTACTAGAGAGTAAGCTCCATTGAGCTCACTGGGATTTATGTTTATGTTTTCGCTTTTTGTGTATTTTAAAAAACTAACTAATGTTTGTTATGTATATATCTAGCAAACATATAAAACAGTACTCACAGCAATAATTTTACTGATACTGCCCTTATAACGATTACCTAGTTTTATGATCTAAATTTTAAAAAGACAATCTACCTTGTTAAATCAGGTTCCATTGGGATATATAATTTAATTGTGGTAAACACATATTTGATCATTTTATAGGAAATTTAGCATGTAGAAATGTATTGAAGCCTTAAGAGTAGTTAAATTTGTCAGCTGTATTATATTTCATAATTCTATAAGATTTTTTTATTTTTAGTATCAAGTAAATAATAAACTTCTTTCAAACTCAGATATCAAATTGTTCTAAAAATGAATCATTTTATTTTATGCATTTTAGAAAAAAGTACTCGGTGAAATAAAATATATTTTCAGAAAGTTGTGAAGAACAAATTTTCTTACATGTAAACTGTGGAATACCAAGAGAAAGACTGGGGTTTCTGAACCAATAACTATTGAAGTATGTTCTCTAAGAAACTGTGTTAAGATCAGAAGCTCAAGGGGGAAGATACTGTTCTTGCTTCCAACAAGAACCTTCTGTATTACAACTAAAAGCTTTTCAAGGGGTTACAGATAAACATCATACAATAAAGAAAAAGCAGTTGCTAAGAAGAGACAGATGACTTTTAGAGGCTTTTTTCCTGAAGTGGAACATTTTTATATACAGATGCCTTCCTTAACAGTTCTAAAAATATAAAATCTATCAAACAGGCAATATTTCATAAAATCTAAGTTGATTTTGGAATAAGAGTCATGCTTCACTTTGTTAAAAGAACAAACATTATTTGCTCTGTTAAGTGGGACCATCCCGATAATGAGTTGGAATAAGGAAGTTTACTTGAGAACTGTGCACAGGGGCTACCAAACTGGCATACCTGCTTGTCCCATTATTATAGAATGATCACCTCTGTTAAGTATAGTAATTTAATTCACTGACATTTGTAAATGCTTGTATGCATTATTCTGTATTTAAATTTGATTGGTTGGTAACAGAACTCTAGTAGATCTAATGCGAATGGCTAATGTTGGTTACATAGGAGGTTACATAGGAGGTATCTAACGAAGGACAGTCTCCATTTTATGTGAAGCAAGATTGCTGTGTTTTAGACTCCACTGTGAACACTGTTAAGATGAATAGAGTGTTGGAGTGCTTCTTCTCTGCTTGAAAAAGAGCAAAGCTGCAGGAGAAGGTAAAAATGATAATCTCTCCTAGGAGCTGCAAGGCATGGCCTAATTGAGATACAGATGGCTGAAAGTGCTGAGCTCTGGAAAGGCGGGCGGCATAAAGTTGTTTAAGACTGTAAACTCATGCTTGGATTAGCATGTGTCTGTAAATGGTATCTTTAAATTCATCTATAAGATTCTACAAGTAAAGTTTTTAAAACTCTAGACGTTGGTTTAATTTCTGAATAAGAGTGTCAGTCATATATATGATTTAAGCTTCTTAGCTGTAATTTCTCTACTCTTACTTCAACAGCCTCCACCCTATCTCTGCATCACCTCACTCAATCTGAGAGAGGGTTAAAGGCGTCTTTCTTCAGAGTGAGGTGTTCCGGGCAAGTTGGTCAGGAGAATATCTGCTCTGGCTAGAACTGCCTTCCCCGAAGAAAGAATTAACTACTAATAGAATGCAATTATTAATGGAATGTAATTATTAATGGATTGCAAAAGGGAATTAACAAGATAATTTTTACAGATTAATTGAAAGAATTGAACTGTGTGAAAACATTGTACAGTCATACCTCGGTTTAAGTACGCCTCAGTTTGAGTACTTTCGGTTTAAGTACTCCATGGACCCGTCTAGAACAGAATAATCCACTTTCCATTACTTTCAATGGGAAAGTTCGCTTCAGGTTAAGTACGCTTCAGGTTAAGTACAGATTTCCAGAACCAATTACACTCATAATTCAGGTTAAGTACACTTCAGGTTGAGTACTCCGTGGACCTGTCTGGAACGAATTAATCCACTTTCCATTACTTTCAATGGGAAAGTTCGCTTTAGGTTAAGTACGCTTCAGTTTAAGTACTCCGTGAACCGTCTTGAACAGATTAATCCACTTTCAATTACTTTCAATGGGAAAGTTTGCTTCATGTTAAGTACGCTTCAGGTTAAGTACAGACTTCCGGAACCAATTGTGTACATAAACCGAGGTACCACTGTAATGTTTTGTGGCATTGACCTTTTAAAGAGGACTCTAGCTATGACTTATCATGGCTGTGGAGAGATACCAGCTTGTTAATGGATGGAAAAGGAATCCAAGATAATGCTGGAAGTCTGCCCAGAGCTATGGTGAGACGCCAGATTTCTTTTGGTTTGGGATAAGCAAGATGGCGTGAAGCTGTGGCGCAGCGACAATTGCAGTCTCTAAAGGGAAAGGGAAAATGCTGGATATGGTGGATTACAACATGAAGATAATGGCGAACATAAAACAAACATTTCACACAGAAATCTACAGGATACAAACTCCTCTTGCAAATTAATGGATATGGAATAGTTAATACAAACAAAAGTCATGATATCAGTGACGGTCAAAAGAAAGGATTAAGATCGGAAATGTTGTATTTGGATTAAGAGGATCGGAGGAGGACGAAAGAACAACATCATTCCCTGAATACACAGAAAGTCATCTAAAATTGTTTAATTTGGAATTGGATTATTGGCTCTTTTAATTGCATTGTAATTTGGTATTGTATTAATGTGGCTTTCACTGGATTGTTTTTAATGAAAAATTAATAAAAAGTGTTTAACCAATAAGAACTTGGATTGTCTGGCTCTAAAGAAGGATCCCCTTGGATCTTTTTCAAAGGAAAGACATGCAGAAAGGAGGAGGTAGAGTAGAAGCCACCAGCACTGCTAGTGCTAGTGCAGCTGTGGGGGGAAATGGAAGAAGGGAGAAGAGGATGGCTGCTGCACTGCTGTCATTGCCGGCCATGCAAAGAGGAGGCAAGGATGGCTGGAAGAGGTGTAGCAATGTCAGAGCCACCACTTACCTCAAAGCAGAACACTCCCATGTTCTTGCTCTTAATAAATGTTTTAGGAGAAGGTGGAGGTATTATAGGCACGTGGAGGTTATACAGAATTATCAAATGTGAAGCTAGACAGAACTACTATAGTCTGTTTTGAAGTCTTGGTAGATTCTGGATTCTGAAGTGATAAAACTCTGGAGTATATTAGTGGATTTAGAGTATGTGTAAATCACAGAGCATGACAGGCCTCAACAATGATACCATTTCCAGAATGGGCCCAGAATCTTCTGGCATTAGATGAATCCTGTTTTTTGGTTGAAGTGGATAAATCTCTGGAATGATGACCGAACAATTTCTGGAGTTTTTTGGCTGGAAGTTGGAACCAACCCTATTTCTGTATCAGTAGTAGGGAATGTAAGGTGCTCCAGACGGTGTGAAGTACAGCTCCCATCTGCTCCTACCAGCATGGCCCATGGTCAGGCATGAAACGGGTGGTAGTCCAGAACATCTGGAGGACATCAAGTGGGCTATTGCTCTTCTAGCAGTACAGTGGAAGGTCCAAGTCTACAAGATGTGTCATTAAACATGAAATAAATATTATGTGGTAGTAGTTATTATATGGAGTAAGTTAAAACTGCCACAACAGAGATTGTCAAATAACAATAAAGAGCAGGAAAGGGAGAAACCTGGGCATTATGCACATTTCTCCAGCCAAACCGAAAGGCTGGAACATTTTATGTTATTTCTTATTTAGAAACCATGCTGTTTCACTTGAACAAAATATTATGCAAGAAGTAGTCACTTCTATGCTTTTGTAATGGATCAATGAAGACTCTTTGAGAACTTGCTGCTTATCTGAGACCTGCACATGAGAATGTGTTGTGTTTGCTTCAGGTATTATAAAACAATACATGTATGGTATGCTTAGTTAAAATAACAGCAATGGTGTGTGTGTGTGTGTGTGTGTGTGTGTGTGTGTGTTCTTATTTGAACTCCTGAACAGTTGGAAAAATTCACTTCTGTCCTGAAACTATTTGGTGAAATGGTCTCCATTTAATATCCTTTAATATCATTTTAATATTATTGAAGGAAGAATGGGCTTAGCCTTTTCTCTTAGCCCATTCTTTCCTTCATCCATCAGTATGAACAAAAATAGTATTTCATTCAACATTAAGTGCACTAAAAATTCTCAGAAAATGTATTTTTATCTGGGAAAAACTGTTAGAGAATTTCACCTCATTTCCATAATAATATTTCTCAAAATGTCCTCACCAGGAATGAATAATATTGGCAAGTAATTTCTATTCACCCAAGTAAAAACAGAGCAGGCAATTTTTTTGTCAGATGTATTACTGTATTTCTATTTTTAACACAGCAAGGGTTAATGTGCAAAAAACTCTTTGCAGTTCCAAAACACGGTTTTTCTATCTCCATGGTACGTACCAAGAAAGTGACTGGTGAAATGATTTATATGCAAAACCACAGCACACTGAAAAGTATTGATTAATTACACTGATCCATCAGTTTTGAGATCACTTTTCAGAAGTTCTCATATGATGTATTTAGTTCAAGGAAAATATGGAGATGGATCAAAAAGTTCAGTGTTTAATTCCCCACCCCTTGGCATAATATATATTATCCAAGCCTTATTAATCATGAGTGGTGCCACAAACTCTTTCAACCTGAACTGAAGGTTTGGTTTCTAGATAAAAAAAAGTTCTGCAAACTCTAATAGTTCCCAGAGCATTTACAATGCATATATCTACCTTTCAGTCTTAAGTTTCTTCAAAGTGTTATTCTCCGTATCTCTACTTAGAGGTATGCCCAGGTGAGTAAAACGGGATTTACACTCAGATAACACACTCTAACTAAACTACAATTTCCAGGATTGTGGGAGTGAGGAGAAAAAGATACAATGAATAGTATGGAACTAATAAAACAGTATAATGTAGATCTGCCCGCTAAATTGATAACTTTCACATTAGAAAGATTAAAAGCAATTTCTGATGTGTCCACATCTTATTTTATATTTAATATTAATTTTGCATAGTCAGGAGTTTACTCTCTTTGAAGCAGCAATGAAAATGAGCATTTTGTGTATTCTAATAGGTTAGGTTAGTGCTTTTTGGCCTTGTTGGGCTCCCATAGTTCTGCTCCAGTTCTAGCTGCTAAGCGAAGCTTTTCCCTTAGTCTAGTTACATTCCAATAAACTAAGTTGAGTTTGAAGATCTGGTTACATATTGTTTTCTCTCTGAACTCCCAGCATAACAGAACAACAGATCTTTAAAGCAGTATTGTTTATATCTTTTTAATCCGCAATGGTAAACTCGATAGAATTTTCTTCTGAGGAAAACCAAATTATTTTGTGCTCTTTTGCAAAGTTAGCGGGTTTATCTCATTTTTCTCACGAATAGGATTTGGTCTACATTGTCAGATTAGAAATTATTCTAAACTAAACTAATTGAAAACCTCATCTGGCGGCATCATGAAATGCCATATGACGTTGAAGCTGGTTTAATCTCTGTAGCTGTGCTCTTTTACATCAGGGCATGTAGGAGAAGTTATTTGATAATGGAAATGGACTTAAAATGGTACACAGACAATTTGATTAGTAAATAATTCCATGTTCTTCATAGCAATAAATTTGTCCACAGATGTGGTTGGAGTGGTTATGAAACCCGAGATAGCAGAAATAGATTTTAAAGGATATGTTGCTATGCACAGCATTCTATGTTAGTACTGGATGGTGTAATTATTTATCTATATAGTCCCATATACATGAATAAGGTCTATTCAGGTATACACTGACAGAAATATGTCCTGCCAATGCAGTCTCTTCCCTCTTCTTCATGGTGTATAGATCATGTGAATGGATCTACTTGCATAGTATTATTCATCTGAGAAACTATATGTGAACTTGCCTCTAATCAGTCGGAACTCACTGGAACTCAGTTCCATTGTCCTCTCAGCTGGGCGCCATCATTGCCATTATAAGAGAACAAGGGAGATATTCATGGTGAGTTCAGGCCAAAATATGCCCACTGCTTCTACAATTTCCCCTTTTTAATACATTGTTATATTTCATATTAGCTAATTGACATTTATCTTTAGTGGGAGAGGGCTTTCTCTGTGGCACACCCTAGATCAGGAGTCAGCAAACTTTTTCAGCAGGGGGCCGGTGCAATGTCCCTCAGACCTTGGGGGGGGGGGGTCGGACTATATTTTTTGGGGGGAAATTGAACAAATTCCTATGCCCCACAAATAACCCAGAGATGCATTTTAAATAAAAGGACACATTCTACTCATGTAAAAACACGCTGATTCCGGACAGTCCGCAGGCCGGATTTAGCAGGCAGTTGAGCCGGATCCGGCCCCCGGGCCTTAGTTTGCCCACCCATGCCCTAACTTCACAGAGGTGAATATAACAACTTCCCTGTATCCCTTTCGCTTATATGCAATGGTTTTATCTGTTTTTATAACTGTATATTGTAACCCTGAACTAAATCACAAAGGCAGAGGAGCTTTGGAGCCCTGAATGAACGGCGTTTGTGTTTTGTTCCTTACTCTCAGTTTTATAATCTGAAGTTCCATTGTAAGTTTTTCAGAAGTCTACTAAAGTTTCCACCCCCCACATACTATGTAACTCTCATTTGTCTACCATGCATAGACATCCTTGACAGCTGTCACAACTAGTTATTATTCACTAAGGGGTGTGTGTGAGAGAGTTGATGTGTAGAATGCATCCTAAACTTTAGCCTCTTGCTCATTAGTTTGTGAAATGTTTCCAGTGAGAAGTAAACTTTCCCAACACATTCCTTAGCTTAATTAAATCACTATGTAACAGGACAGGAAACTTGGGTAATCAGTCATGCTTATTAAAATATGTTTCAAAAAGTATATCACAGAAAGTACATCCTTGTAAGTCAAAAACATATAGTTAACGAGTTGCCAGATAATTTACAATCAATTATCTTATTAAGAATGTGTGAACCACGTCCCCCTTTTCCTGCAATTTAAAAAACTTTTCAGTCCCATGCCCTAGATTTCCACAAAAATCTGAGTGAGCATCTTAGATACTCTTGCTTGCAAGAACTGCAATGTAAAGTTATGGCCTGTAACCATCAGGCGCTGTCCATTCCTTAAATGCAATGAAACAGAATTTACGTTCATTGCAAAAAAAAAAAAAACCACTATCCAAATAAGAAATCAACACCATTTTAATGCATTTAATAATAATAAAACCTTCCCAAATATCTTAGCAGGCTCTGAGACAACAGCCACTTGGATCCAAGTTTGCATCTGCTGCTAAGGCTTGAAATCAGGTCTCCCAACTTTGCAGAACAGAAGCAAACAGTGCCCCTGTATCTCTGGCCTGCAACATGTATAAGGAAAAACAGCCACCCCAGGACTGTCGAATAGCAGGTTGCTCACTCAGAATTGCGAGGAGAGAAGAACTTATTTGATAAATTGTGGAAGTGCCACCAAATTTTGACAAAGCGGGAAAAAGTGAGGCAGACCTGACAGTTGCTTCTTGAGAGAAACAACTGGGAAATTTAGAGTGAACTGTCTACACAGCTCTATGTGGAACAGATGAGAAAGCATTAATAACAAAAAAATAATGCTCCCTTATATCTTTTCTCCAGTGCTGGATTCCATTCTTGGAGTCCAGGGATGATGATCAAACACTCAGTGATGTGTGGACATCCTTGGGACACAGCAATATATGGTGACATTCTTGATTAACCTGTTTGTTGAAGTAAATAAATCCCTTGTTCATATACTCAGTTATTTGCTCCCTCTGTATTCCTGAGCTGAATATTTTAACGGGAGCCTTGCCTGCCTCAATAATTCAAATTTTTTTATTCCAGAACTCCATCACAGGTAAGCACAATTTTACCATAAGTCAGAATGACCTTGCTCACTTTTCTTGGACGTTGCTTGGCTTTCAGTTAGTAGCCCCGCAACCTGGTTCTCATGAACTGAAAATTAGCAAGAGTTTGCTCTATGTTGACAAAACGCCACCTTTCTCATTAGGCTCATCATGTTTGTACAGGGAGGGAAAACATGCAAAAAGCATACCCACTGATGGTGTGGTTTGTGTGGTGTTTGCACATAGAACAATGCTCAGGTCATTAGTCACCATGCGGTATTCCAGATCGCCAGCTCAGTGAGTCAGTCCTATTGCCTTATAAACTCTGCAGGTGGTCTTAATCTTTGTGTTTATGCCATCAAAACCATTCATTGAAAGGTCTTTGTGCTGTTGTCGTGACCACACAGAACAATAATACGTATGTTTCACGGTGAGATACAGGAGCTTACAACTTCATTTGAATATATCAGCACCAAACAGGCGCAGGAGTGCCATATGCCAGTAAATATTTATTTATTAAACAGGTTCATCACACCAAACACAGCTGAGTGGCTGTGGTACCTCTTACCTCATAGCTCTAACCTGCCGTCCATGATTAAATGCATCAAGTGTTTGCACTTTTTAATGGTTGTGCTTTGAGATAATTTTTTGTTAGAGCCAAACCAGAATTTTTAGCCAGCTCTCCTTTGAAGGTCCTTTGGGTGGAGTGTGAAACATAGCCCTCCGAAAGGTTGCGAGGGGAGACGATTCTCCAACATTTTCAGGGGGGGGGCTGCTGTTTCTTTTTTCTTTTTCTTTTTACTAACCATTGCTGATGTTTCTGCATTTTGCTTTTGTTACTACTACTACTAATAATAATAATAATAAGAAGAAAAGAAAATAATTAATAAGAAAAGAATATAAGAAAATCAATAAATGTTAATAATAATAATAAAATATTATTATTATTATTATTATTAATATAAATAAAATATTATTCTTATCACCATATGATGATGATGATGATGAAATACACTATCGAGTAGACTGTAGACCAGGTATCACCAAACTTCGGCCCTCCAGATGTTTTGGACTACAGTTCCCATGGTCCCTGGCCACTGGTCCTGTTAGCTAGGGATCATGGGAGTTGTAGGCCAAAACATCTGGTGGGCCCCAGTTTGGGGATGCCTGCTGTAGACTGAAATATGAAATAGACGATAGAGTTGATTGGAGTCCTTCATCAATCTCTTTAAATAGCTCCAACACTGCTCAGAGCCAAGCCACACATTGAAAAGAGATAACTGAATGCCACTCAGCTACATCTTCTCTTATACTTTTAGTTGGAGCATGTGACATGAAGACGCTGTGTTAGCATTTGCTCACTCCTCTAAGAGGCAGCCCATGAAGCAAAGCAGGTTGGGAAATACTGACAATGCCTATGACTAATTTTTCAAGTACATATTTCCAGGAATCCATGGAGGGGAGGGGAAAGCTTGTGATGCTCTTGTTTCTCCCCGCATCCTGTTGTTTGGACCGCACCCCAATTGTTTTCAGGGTCAAGAAACTACCCACTGTGGTGCGTGTAACTCATAAGGAGGTCTCATAAGTAAATATCCCTCAGCTTGGCATTTAAGTTGTATTTTATTTTATTTTATTGTCAATCATTATCTCCTGTGTGTGCAAACTTCCTATGATGGGTGGTATACAAAAAAAAGTTTCAAATAAATCAAATAAATAAATAAAGTCAATTTCCCTCACACTTTGGGAAACGGAGCAGGAAAACATCCAGTGGTGAACTTTTTCAAAGTTCTCTCCCCCCCCCTCCCCTGAAGTATTGACGTGTCCAGCATTTAGCTCAAGAATGGAAATTCTTGAAGGTGTAAAGTGGGAATCAGGAAGAGGAGTTTGTGGAACTGATATTCATCTAAGTGATATGAAATTCTCTTTGGGGTGGGAAATCACATTTATGAAATTATTGATTTGCTGTTTGGACATGTCCCAAATTAGGAATTTGGCCAGTCATCCCTAATCTAATCATATCTGAATACAGTCTTGACTGGCTAATCCACCATCTAGAATTAATAATAATAATAATAATAATAATAATAATAATAATAATAATAATGTTTATTATTTTGCCCCCTGCTCGTAGCTTTAGATGTGAGAGCATAGTTCCTCAGCTTCTGAATCAGTGACTTCCATTTCTCCACATGACAGGCTGATTCACACTTCCTGGCAGTGTAATTCTTTCCACCCAAGAGATGTGATTCATGCCTACAAAACCATCACTTGACCTAAAGAGTTAGTTGTACTTGTGTGGGAAGAAGAACCCCATCATTAGCTCTGCCTACGTGATTCCTTCATGCACAAATTACCAGTCAAAGGGAAAGAGCTCTCAACTTGCTTCCCGTAAGTAAGAAGTGGTTGTCATTTAGATCAGCCATACTTTTAGTATGGCACTATTCACTGTAGTACTATAAACTTTACATAAAATATACAGAAGCAAAGTATTCACTAAACATCTGTGCCATACCTAAGCTGACTTAATATCGTTTCCATCCTTAGTGTATTATTTTTTTGGCTGACAGCCAAAGAGCTACTTTAGTTTAGTCTAATGGCGCCTGCACATTCTTTGTGCAGTTTTTTTTTTAAAAAAAGGCTACCACGCCACATCACAAACAGCATTGTCTTAAACCCTGTATGTAGCCTTCATTTAGAACATGTATGAAACCTTCGGTCCTTCAGAGGTAAAGGTAAAGGACCCCTAGATGGTTAAGTCCAGTCAAAGGCAACTATGAGGTCGCGACGCTCATCTTGCTTTCAGGCCGAGGGAGCCGGCATTTGTCCACAGACATGTGGCCAGCAGGACTAAATGTATCTGGCACAACGGGACACTGTGGCGGAAACCAGAGCGCACAAAAACATTGTTTACCTTCCCACTGCAGTGGTACCTATTTATTTACTTGCACTGGTGTGCTTTCAAACTGCTAAGTTGGCAGAAGCTGGGAGAGTGCAACCGGGAGCTCACCCCATTGCACAGATCTGAACCACTGACCTTCCCTGCCATTGGCATCCTTGCTAGGGCTGAAAGGAGTTGCAGTTCAGCACATCTGCAGGGCCAGAGGTTCTCCTGCTTTAGAATATGAGGAACTCCCCCCCACACACACACTTGCATTTTCCCCTTCTCATATCCTATATATGACTCTGTTCCTAAACATGGGTACTTAGGAAGAAACTACCACAGTGAACCCTAATTAGTGATGTTAGTGGAGTTTGCAATGAAACAAATGTGTTTTATGGTTGGAGTGAAAAATGATTATTCATCCAGTTAAATCTGATCATTTTGTCTCATTGGGTTTGTGCGTGTGCACATTCTAAAAAAAACTTGCTTGGAATGCAGATTGTAAACATATGCACTATTGCTCTGAATATGTTTTTGCCATTTTCAGCATTCAAGGTTGTTAGTTCCTTAGACCAGTTTACTTCATTAACCTGCATAGCTCCAGAAAGGTTACCTTTTGTGTGTGTGTGGGGGGGGGGGAATAGCTTAGCCACAGCTTGCATTCCAATTGCCCATCCAATTGCCCTAGTTATCCCCCAAAGTAACTTGCTCCATTATATTTCCATTATATTCCTGATACTCTTCTTACTTGCAATACTTATTACGGAGATAACTTCTGAAATGAATTGTTGAATTGGCACGTAGTTGTCAGTTACACCTGTCTATTCTCTTCTTTTTAATGCATGCACTCACATGATGCACATTACTTAAAACTCTTCCGAGTGGGATTGATTCCTGCAACATTCCTTTCTGTGTTTTGAACATAAGTGCTCAAGTGAAACTGTAGCTTCAAGGGGGGGCTGAAAAAATGTTTTAAAATGTTTAAAAAGTGCAGCACCAGTAAAAGCAATGTCTAGAAATTGCAAGCAGAAGAAGAATATCTGCTCCATGGTGCTGCTACATAAACAAACCCAGGTCATTTGGAATCGAACAGTCCTGATGAGGAGCATTATAGAAGCTCTTCTAGTGGCGCCTTGTCCAGACTCTAAGACAGCCTGGTGCCTTTCAGCTGCTATGAATGACAACTCCCATCAGCCCTGGCCGGCACAGCCATATTCTAAAACATCTTCAGGATCCTAGGTGAGGGCAGGCTGACCTAGGGGGCAAAATTAAAATGCGCAAGGAATGGTGCAGGAAAACACATCCACTGAAAGGGAAAAGAATGGGAGAATTTCAGAAGCTGCCGACCCGAGGAGTGTCTGTAACATAACATGACATTATTTATATTGGTATTTCCTTGGAGGAATGTGATAGAGACGTGGTATTGGTGGTAGGGAAATGTGTGCTCTTATTTAAACAATAAGCACATGCTAAGGCAGCTGGCGCAGTCTTCTGGAACAGAATATATGGGTCAGCATATTGCATCATCGGCACTTTTCCTCTCTAGTCAAGGCACCTGCCTGAGTAAACAGACAACATGGGGCCCCAGTGCAACAAAATTACATTATTAAAGAGGCAGCTTTATGGATTTGTGGCCTACTTAGACGCATTATTTTTCCCCCCCAGAAGCCAACTAAGCCTTGTCATGAGGAAGTCCTGCTCTTTATAAATATACTTCAAGCAAGCACCTCGTTCCTTTAGCTGTCACGGAAATACGAGCAACAGCAAAATTACTAGCCACGGTAGACAATAAACTTAAGTGGCATTTCTTTCTCCTTTTTAAAATCCCTTCCGATATAATTTATTAATCATTTCTATAGCATGTTTTGGTTTGCAGCAGTGTGTGCTTTGTGTCCTCCCCTCTCCAACCCACTCTGTGTTTTCATTTTTGCAACAACACTGACAGATTGGTTGTGCTGAGAATGACTTTCTGAACACTACCCATGGAGTTGCATGCCTGGGAAAGGATTCTTGCTGAGGGCCTAAGGCTGTCAGTGTTTTTCCTGGCAAGTTTTCTGTGCTTTAGTAACTATGCAGGAATCAGAAATTCAACAGGTGTAGCAGTGCTTACCTGTGATGGTATTATCACTATTAATATACTTCTTAATTATATTTCAGTTCAACAATTACTTTGATAAAATACATACCGTATTTTGTTATGTGCAAATGGCTTTAGATACCTATTAGGTCCATAAATTACCATATAGCATATATTGCTGCAAAAATCTGCAGCAATTGGTTGTTGACAAAGGACAGCTGGACATATAAAGGGCCCCATTACCTTCAGTAGCTTAGGGCCTCATCAAACCTAAATCCGGCCCTGTTCAGATGCTACACTGAAAAGGGGCTAAAAATGCATTTGTGAAAGAACTGTAGATGTTGGGGGAACCATAGAATCATAGAAGGGAACCCAAGGGTAATCAAGTTGAATCCTCTACAATGCAGGAATCTTTTAGCCTTAAACGGCCTCGGTCCGGTATACCTGAAGGAGCGTCTCCTCCCCCATCGTTCTGCCCGGACACCGAGGTCCAGCGCTGAGGGCCTTCTGGCGGTTCCCTCACTACAAGAAGCCAAGTTACAGGGAACCAGGCAGAGGGCCTTCTCGGTAGTGGCACCCACCCTGTGGAATGCCCTCCCACCAGAGGTCAAAGAGAACAACAACTACCAGGCCTTTAGAAGGCATCTCAAGGCAGACCTATTTAGGGAAGCTTTTAATGTTTGATGGATTTCTGTATTTTAATATTTTGTTGGAAGCCTCCCAGAGTGGCTGGGGGAAACCGGCCAGATGGGTGGGGTATATATTATAAATTGTTGTTGTTGTTGTTGTTGTTGTTGTTATTATTATTATTAATTACTGCTACCTAGTGTGGGCCTCAAACCCACGACCCTTAGATTAAGAGTCTGATGCTCTACTGACTGAGCTATCCCAGCTTGATCGCTGGCATGAAAAGACGTATGCTTGGAACAGAGATGCCACGATGTGCTTAAGCAGTAGCTTACTGTCTAGTGGTTTCTTTCTGTCTCAGAATCTATTCCTTTCATGCAATAAAAGTCAATCCTACTGAATTTAAAGAGCAGCTACCCCAGTTTGGAAAAAAGCAAACAAAAACCAAGCACAAACCAAACCCCCAAAGAAAACAATCAAAGTAATTGGAGACAGATGGGCTAAGCAAAATGCAGCGTAAGCCTGAATAGGAGCTAAAAGACCACATGGAAATCTGAAAGTCAAAGCTATTCTCGTTGGAATGAGTTGTTATGAGTTGGCCTGCAATGAAAGCTCTTGGATGTTTAGAAGGCTAGCTCAAGATCTAGGTTTCGCAAATTAATCAACATATTCATGTTGTGAAAAAGGTTATCCGAGGCATAATGTTGGCTGAATATTAATTTATGAGGCCAATCATCACTCTGCTGAAGTGATGTTTCACATCTTCAAATGGAGAAACAAAAAACAAAAAAAGTTTTAAAATTTAGATGCTATTGAATATAATTCCCTCCATCATATTAATTATTTTTGCATTTGAATTAAGACGGCTGCATTTTATCTTGATTGATGCTGTTGGGTCCAGAATTTCAAAATTACAGGGGGAAATGTGTGTTGGCAGTGGATTATCTATAATTTTGGCAGCACGACAAGTTTTAGCAAACAGGTTTCTGGCAATGTGATATTGGTGTCTGAGGCACCACTGATATATTTAAAGCAAGGAAAAGCATTTCATGGCTGAGTGTTTGTTTCAGAGCAGCAGCTAAGATGTGGTGTGTGTTTATGTATCAACAGACTATGTATAGATTTACAGATTTGAATTAATATCTCCTCTGCATGTATTTGTGGTGCAACCCTATTGTCCATTTGCAGAAGTCAGGACACTCTTGTCCTCTGTGGGACAAGAGATCTGTTTATGGTTGAGGAGGTTGATCTGGTCTATATTGCTGAGACCTGGGTGGGTGAGCAGAATGGTGTTGGCCTCACCCAACTGTGCCCACCTCAGGGCAGCGTCAGGGCAGACTTGAGGGTTGGGGAGAGGGGGTTGCTGTGGTCTATAGAGATTCCATTTCTCTTTCCAGGCTCTCTGTCCAGTTTCTTTTTTTGGGGGGGGGGTCTAGAGTGTGTGTTCCTGGCATTGGGCAATTGGGACAGATTAGGTATTATGCTGGTATACTGCCCACCTCACTGCCCAGAAGTCTCCATGCCTGAGCTGACAGAGCTGGATTCAGAGGAAGTGTAGGGGACTCCCAGACTGCTAGTTCTGGGGGACTTCAACTTCCATGCTGAGGCAACTGGCTTTGGGGTAGCTCAGGACTTTATTGACTGTCATGATGACCATGGGGCTGTCTCAGCATGTCACTGGCTCAACACATGTCACTAGTGATACTCTGAGCTATTTTTTAGGAAGACCCCCGAAAGTTGTCACAATTTTTCAATTGACTTGCCCAAGATTCAGGACAAAGTGTCGCCTTTCAGCCCTAAGGATATTGACACCAGTCCCTTTTCATGGTCAGATCTCTTCCTGTTCAGATTTAGGCTTTGAGCACCTATTCCCCTCTGTAGAGGCAGGGGATCTATTAGGATGGTCCACCCTCAGGCGCTGATGGATCCAATGGCTTTCCAGATTTTCCGGCTGATATGATTGATGCTCCTGTTGAAGCCCTGGCCGACCTCTGGAACATCCAAATGGAGCCTGCTTAGCTCCCTGGTGTATTCCAGAGCTAAGGATGAGGAAACAAGCTGGGATACAGCTCGAACACAAGTGAAGGGAAAGATCTGGCTGAATGCAACCAATAAGTAGCTTACTGTTACCTATTGCAAAGCATTGTGTTGTTGTTGTTTAGTTGTTTAGTAGTGTCCGAATCTTTGTGACCCCATGGACCAGAGCACGCCAGGCACTCCTGTCTTCCACTGCCTCCCGCAGTTTGGTCAAACTCATGTTGGTAGCTTTGAGAACACTGCCCAACCATCTCGTCCTCTGTCGTCCCCTCCTCCTTGTGTCCTCAATCTTTCCCAACATCAGGGTCTTTTCCAGGGAGTCTTCTCTTCTCATGAGGTGGCCAAAGCATTGCAAGTTCCTTCAATTCACTTCACAGGTTTCCCTCCTTATTTCTTCTACATCATGCCAGCAGACTAGTTAAGGAGAGGAATATAATTAGTCAATTCACAGACATGTGGAAAATGCTGTTGAAGATGTTGGGTATGATAGGGCAATATATTCATCAATGTCTTATGTGTGTTTCCCCAGCTTGATTTACAAAGGTGTCCTGCAGGCTGCCCACCTAGCAAATATGTCACCAGTAGAATAAAGATGTACATCCTTTTAAAATGATAATAATGACATATTTCCTGTCAAGAGCTTAATCTTTCTGTTGATAAAAATGTTGTTGAGGAGGCTGTTTCTTAACTTTCGGTAGATAATTTGCTTCGGTGATTAAAGGATTAGCCACACACCACTAATCTTACTGTGGGGATTTGTATTCGAATGTCCAAGACGCAGGAACTTTTCCATCATACTCTTTCCCAGCCGAGTAAATATTTGTAATTATTCAGAGCTTGAACTTCTCATTACATGACCCAGCACTGGAATTTTTTTATTTATTTATTTTCAAATGTCATGGTGCTCAAGCTTTAACATGAAGGTGTTTGAAATACTGGTGTACTCCCAACCTTCTAGATCAAAAATTCAGTCGAGATTGAGTGGGATAGATAAACATGCTGCGGGGGCTCTTGAGTTATCAGGGATTACTACCCCTCAGAAGAGGGAGGCAAATATATGTTGTTTACTATGATACAAAATATGCTTTCAACAGCCCAAATCTTGGTTATAAGTCCTCTTGATAGGATTCTGTATGTTTTCTCCGACATTTAGCTCCACATTAATGGAATTTAATGGCGTAGCCATTAATCTTTAGTGGAATTTCCTATTAAGTCCATGGTAGAGGTAAGATATGAACTCAGGATTTCTTGATTGGTAGCTTAGTTTTTCTTGGCCACTAAACACCTGAGGATATTTTTTTCCCCTTTAGGAGTTCCTATCAGTGACATTTTATATACTTTAACCTTTAATAAATGCAATATGTTAGCAAATCACTGCCAGCTGCTTGGGACAGAAGAGCTGTTTATAGGCATTTTATTTTGACTAATAATGCCCCAAATCCCAGCACTGGATCAGAGACTTCTGAAAGTAGGGAAAAAGCTGGCTGGGACACCTATCCATATTTACCTAATTTAATCAAACCCAGACATAGGACTGCATTAGTTTACTCAACCACAGCCAACGAGATGATGCAGGAACTGATAGTTAATAACCCCTGAGCTGGGTCTAGTCCATGATAAATTTTATTTTCCCCACCCCACCAAAAGCTCTACCAAATATTTATCTTAGTGTGGTGGTAAATTTATCCACTGCTTCATTGAAAAGAAAATTGTTTTTAGCCTGAGGGCAAAGACTGTTTGGCTTTTTTATTGATCTGTAAACTGCTCTGGGAGCCCTTTCAACCAAAGAACTGGGTAAAAATGACATGAATGAATGAATGAATGAATGAATGAATGAATGAATGAATGAGTTGATGTTAGGGTTGCCAGATTCAATAGTGGACAGGACTTCTGTGCCTTCAATTGCCCTGCTCTCTTTTGAGTCTGGAAACCTTAAAGAGAAACCAGCAGACCCTTTGCTTGGAAATTAAACAAAGGGTCTTCTGGTTTCTCTTTAAGGTTTCCAGACTCAAAAGAGAGCAGGGCAATTAAAGGCAGTCCTGTCCACTATTGAGTCTGGCAACCCTAGTTGATGTACTAGCTTAACTACAGGTATATACTGGCTGAGTTAGCTGTAACATTTCACCAGGACCATTGTGCATCTGCTCTGTATCTCTTACTGCCAGATGGTGCCAACTTTATTTTACTTTATTTTTACATTAATATCCCACCTTTCCTCCAAGGAGCTCAAGATGGTATCCATGGTTCTCCCCAGTGCTTCCCCCCCTAAAAATAAATAAATGTTTAGGGGTACTCTTATTTTCCTTCTCATATTGAAAAACTACCCATCAATGAGGCCAAACTTAGATTCACAAAATGTTTAGGGGTATGCGTCCCCCTGCGTCCCCCCAGAAAAAAGCACTGCTTCTCCCCCTCCTCATTTTATCCTCACAACAACCCTGTGAGGACAGTTAGGCTTAGAAAGAGGTCAAATGGCCCACAGCTACCCAGTTAGAGTAGGGATTTGAACCCTGCTTGCATGCCCCATTTGCCAAAAAAAGGACACAACACTGCTGGTATACCAATGACAAACTTAGTTGGTCTCTAAGGTGCTGCTGGAAGGAATTTTGTTTTTTATTTTGTTATAACTCATAGAGTTATAATTAAGACAGGTTCCCTTTAAAGAAGAAAATGTACAGTAATTCTAAGATTAAACTGATGCGCTGACCAGAGAAGTAACAATTATTTTATTTATTTATTTATACCCTGCCCATCTGGCTGGGGTTCCCCAGCCACTCTGGGCGGCTTCCAACAAAAGATTAAAAATACATTAAAACACCAGTCATTAAAAACTTCCCTAAACAGGGCTGCCTTCAGATGTCTTCTAAATGTCAGACAGTTGTTTATTTCTTTGACATCTGATAGGAGGGCGTTCCACGGGGCAAGTGCCACTACCGAGAAGGCCCTCTGCCTGGTTCCCTGTAACTTCGCTTCTCGCACAATAACTACATATGTGCTCTTGTACATCATATAGCAGCCTCTATAAAAACAGGAAGTTCCTGTTTAATGGCCATGAAGATTGCTCAAAGCCAGCATCACCAAAAGTGGTCCATTTCCAGCCAATCTCTTCTGTCAGGCACTTGTTCAGGGAGCATCATCAAGCAGTATATATAACGAACCCAATACTTACAGTTGAAGGGGACAATACACTTATTTAATAGACCTTTATGAGCACAAACACTTCTCCATATATATAATTTTTATACAACACTGTGGCTGAATTTTGAAAAATAGCATCTTGCCTGCTTAAGAGGGGAAAGGATTGTGAGGCAGGGAGGGAACCATTTAATTAAATTCACACTGGCTGATTAGTGACTTTGTAGAACTGAGTTATTGGTGTTAGGAATGTAATGGAGATCAAGAGTAATTAAGTGGGAAATCAAGGCCATCCCCCTAGGGCAACTTGAAACAACATTATGGCCAAGGCCACAACTGGAACATATTAGAGGGCACTGTAGCATCCTCAGCTTTCACCACTTTCTGATGTCTAATATATGCAGCGTCTCAAAGTGGAAATTGAATAAATAAATGCTAGGCTGGGTAGTAGACTGTGAAGTTTAAACACACTAATTTTGTCTTTGTTAGAACAGCATAATGCCATAAAAGCCCTTCTAAAAACAACGGTAATGAATGTATGAGTGTATCAAAAAAAAAAAAAAAAAAGAGGAGGAGAAGCATAAATATGAAGCTGATCTTTTGTAATGCAACTGCAGAAAAAAAAGGAAGGCTGTAGAACTGTTGGACTGCTCATTTCAATGAGTCACTAAATAAATAGGAGTTTGGCCAAGCAAATACTATTTCTAAGATCAAACTAATTTCAGGGAGATGGAGCAGGCTGCTGTAGAATATAAAAGTAAGGTGTAGGTGCTAGTGTTTTTTTTATTTTAAAAAACCCTTTCTTTCTTACATACACAAACATGCTGATAGAAAAAAATGCCACAGGAATCTAGTAATTCACCTTTTTGACTTTTGATACCAATCGTCTTATGTTCAGTAAGAGATTTTCACACGTATCAATCTGGTGAGAGCTGTCATCTATAAAAAGAAAACCAGTTACGTGTTGTTGTTGTTGTTGTTGTTGTTGTTGGTTTTTTTAAAAAAAACCTTCATTAGTATAACCTGATCCCCTAACATCCCTTCTAACCAAGGATGGGTGCTTCAGGTATTTTTTGGACACACACTGCCGTCAGCCCCATTCAATACGGACAGTTTTTCAAGATGATAAGAGTCCTTCAACATTTGGAGGGTGACCAGTTTATTGTCCTTGCTTTAAAGCGCTTTATATCATCCAATATAAAGCGGATTGTGGTAGGGCTGTGAGGAAAATTTACTTTAGGGTTTGGGTTATGGCCTAGGCCACAGGTCATGCTGAGTAATGGGGGCGTGGCTATGCAAATCCCTGTGTTATGATTGGCAGAAGGGCCCCCTTTTAAGGTCTAGCCCTCCATTTTCTAGGCACATTTTGCCTTGGCGTCCGAAGAGAGCATCCTCTTTGGATTCCACTGAGTCTGGTTGTACTTGATCCTTTTATTATTATTATTATTTGTCCTTTTGGGTTAGCCTTTTATTAACTAGCTTAATTTAGCTCCGTTTGGTCTTCATTTTTTCTCCCCCTCCCCTCCCTCCCCAATCCCTCGCCCTAACGGCTCGGGCTCGGCTGGGGGTGTTGGGAATCCCCCCCCCACGTTGGCACCCCTTCCTTTTGAGTTTAAAAGGTGCTCCCACCCCCTCCTCTGGCTAGGATTCCCCACTGCTGCGTTCCTTGCCCCAGCGCTGTTTTTCTGAGCTGCTGCCTGGTGGGTGGGCGAAGGGACTTTTTGTACTATTGAGAGCCTTGGCTCTCGGCTCCTCGCCCGGCCGTTTCAGGCGCTGGGGGGTGGCGTGGGGCTGCGCAGGGTCTGCGTGGGTGCTTTGGTGGGGTTCTTTACTGTTGCGGAGCGTCGCAGCAGCTTGCGCTCTGCTGGGGGCCTCTTTTGAGCTTGTTTGGAGGGACGCGGCATTTGCCAGCGTTCTACGGTGCCGTGGGGTGGGGGTGCATTGCGGAAGGGACGCCAGGCCTCCCTGCGCCTGTTCTGCAGAGGCCTCGCCTGCCCCTGGGCGTCTCTTTGAACTCCCCCCCCTCCTCTTGTTTAGTGTTAAGCCCAGGGCTGCTGCCTTTCATATTGGGGGTGCGGCTTGGGGGGGCTACTGGGGCCCTGGGGCCTTGGGAGGGGGTTCCCTCTCATGTTCATTTGGGGGGCTTTGAGTTCCATTTGACCCACACAGCCGAGGTTATTTATTTGTGCTTGCGGTGGCTTAAAGAAAATTTGTGCTGCTTGCGTTTTATTCAGAGGCTTGTGTGCCTGCAGCCTGCTTTGGAGCTCTGGCCATGGGGTGTTATTACACCTTTTGGAATTTAGTTGCTGTTTTTATTTATTTATTTATTTATTTATTATTATTGTTAGGCATTGAATTCATTCCTTGGCCAAGCTTTTGAATTTATTGTAGTGCTTGATTGGCTTATTTGATCATTTTAATTGATTAGTTTAATTTTAATTTGTTTTAATTTAATTTTAATTTAATTTTTGGCTGGGAATAATAATATTAATTGATTTACGGGGGTAAAGTGTTTGGCTTTGGCCTGCGCATTTCTCCTTCCCTCCTTTATTGGGGGGGGGGCGGTTGGGTGTGTAGTGGGGCCTGGCCTAACCCAGCCTGCGATACAAATTGGTTTGATTTCTATTGGATCTTCAACAGGGCTGAAGGGTCTTCATATAGCTGTTGGCCTTTCTAAATAGTTTGTAGGCCCCCTTTGGGGGGTTTGGCTGGCGACATCTGTTGGTTTGATTTGCAATTCATTCCTGCAAGATTTCACATTTGTTTGCTTGTAATTTTCATTGGATTGTTCTTATAGGATGGCAGCCCAACCATCCACTTCGGGAAAATCGAAGAGGCTCATTAAAGGATCTTCAAGGGGGCTGCGTTCGCCATCCACGCATGCTGCAGGCCGCGTGGAAGCCTTCATTGCAAGCCTTGCTGGGGACCCACAGGCCCTGGCACAGCTTGGTTCTGGGCTGGATGCCTTATTACAGCGCCTGGACATTTCTTCCTACCCTCCAGCATTTTAATGCCAAATGCCTCTTCCACACCTCTGGTGGTGCCGGCCGCCCCCTCCGTCCAACGACGAAGGGAGGGGAAGCAACCGCGGCGCCCGAGAAAGAGGAGGCCGGCCACGGGTGGTGTAGGCGGGGTGGGGCAGGCTACGCAAGCAGGTGCTTCTACTAACGTTGTGATTTCACCTTACCTCTACCCCAGAGTTCTGCTGTGGCCCTGCGGCGGGATGTGCCTTCAACCACCTCTGGCGAGGATGCCCTCCCAGGGCCGGCCAGGACTTCTCGGGGCGGAAACGCCATCGCAAAAGGCATTCACAGAAGCGTGCCAAGAGGCGCAAGGACGATGCTTCGGCTTCTACCACCTCAGGTTTGTCCTCTAGTTCCGGGGATTCTGACTCATCTCTGGGGCTTATGGGGGCTGATGGGGAGACAGATTCGGGACTTCATAGAGTCATGGAGTCATAGAGTTGGAGGGGACCACAAGGACCATCCGGTCCAACCCCCTGCCAAGCAGGAAACACCATCACAGCATTCTTGACATATGCCTGTCAAGCCTCTGCTTAAAGACCTCCAAAGGAGACTCCACCACACTCCTTGGTAGCAGATTCCACTGCCGAACAGCTATTGCTGTCAGGAAGTTCTTCCTAATGTTTAGGTGGAATCTTCTTTCTTGAAGTTTGAATCCATTGCTCCGTGTCCGCTGCTCTGGAGCAGCAGAGGACAATCTTTCTCCCTCCTCCGTATGTCATCCTTTCATATATTTGAACATGGCTATCATATCACCCCTTGACATTCTCTTCTCCAGACTAAACATGCCCAGCTCCCTAGGCCGTTCCTCATACGGCATCGTTTCCAGGCCTTTGACCAATTTGGTTGCCCTCGTTGGGCTTGGCTTCGTCGAGCGAATTCCCATCGTGCCAGTTATGGCGCTGTTCAAGAATGCCTCAATGGGGAGTTGGTTCCTGGAACCACAATTTCCACCAACAGCGCTAGGGATATTATTCCCGGCAGCCATTTGTCATCAAAATTGAGGTCTAGGATTCTAGACGGTCAATATGTAGACTTTTGTGCTTTGGCTCCGCCGGAGGACGTGGTCCCTGAACAAGGAAAGACCATGGTCAGTACTAAAAAGAAGGACAGGTCTGAGAGGGTGGAACGGACGTTCGAGCGTTGGCTCGATTGTTATCAGGTCTTTTCTGGTGTAGTAGGGGCAGCATGGGACCCAGGTGGCGCTGTGGTGTAAACCACTGAGCCTACGGCTTGCTGATCAGAAGGTCGGCGGTTCGAATCCCTGTGATGGGGTGAGCTCCCGTTGCTCGGTCCCAGCTCCTGCCAACCTAGCAGTTCGAAAGCACGTCAAAATGCAAGTAGATAAAATAGGAACCGCTACAGCGGGAAGGTATACGGCGTTTCTGTGTGCTGCTCTGGTTTGCCAGAAGCAGCTTTGTCATGCTGGCCACATGACCTGGACGCTATACGTCGGCTCCCTCGGCCAATAACGCAAGATGAGCGCGCAAACCCCAGAGTCGGTCACGACTGGACCTAATGGTCAGGGGTCCCTTTACCTTTACCTAGTGGCAGCATACCCCCGTAGGGCCCTACACCTTATAGTATACCAGTCAATTGTACCGCCTTTAATATGACAGGGGAAGCCGCCGTGATTGTTTATGATGAGCGTTTCCGGCAGCGTGCCGCAAACATAGACACTGCACCTTTTGATAGGAAAGATTTGGACCTTTGGACCACCTACGTGGCTCCATCAATGACACAAAAGCCCGCAGATCAGCAGAAATCTAAGTCTCAGCCTTTCAAGGTGGCAAGTAAATTGCGCTGCTGGGATTTCGACAAAGGTCTATGTCAGCGCACACAGTGTATCTATGGGCACATTTGTGACCTTTGTGGTGGCGATCACCCGGTGGTTTCTTGTTATGTGGGCCGTCGGCCCTGGCGAGGGGGACGGGGGGGCTCCAAGCAGGCGACAAAAGGGTCCCTCCCTGCCCTCCCTGCTCCCCCCGCAGCTTCCACATCAAAGTGAATTGCCAAAATTAGCCTTTTCTCCCATTAAGTTGTCGGCCCTCATACAGTGGTTATCATCCTACCCTAATGCAGAAGCAGCCGCATACCTGCGGGATGGTTTCTCCTTTGGGTTCCGGATTCCGATAGCTTCGGTTCCCCTGGCTAGGAATCCTAGGAATTCAGAATACGGTGAGAGTGTTGCATGAAGTGGCAAGGCGGAAGGTCAATAAAGAAATAGTGTTACAGCGCATGGCTGGGCCTTTTGCGACACCGCCTTTTCCCAACTTGCATCTCTCTCCCCTGGGAATCGCCCCCAAAAAGGCTCCTGGTGAGTTTCGACTCATGCATAATTTGTCCCACCCCAGGAACACGTCTGTCAATGACGTGATTCCTCCAGAACCCTGCACGGTCAAGTACGCTTCCTTGGATCAAGCAATCACAATGGTCAGGAAGTTTGGGCCGGGAGCCTTGATGGCGAAATGTGATATTTATCTGCATTTATACTCATGCCGATTCACCCACATGATTTCTGGCTGTTTGGCTTTCAGTGTGAAGGCTCCTTTTATTTCAAGAAGGCCATGCCAATGGGCTGCTCATTAGCCTGTGCAGCCTTCAAAGGCGGGTGATTGAGAAAATGCTTGTGCCGGAACAGGTGACTCTTCGCCAGTTGCAATTGTTGCTGGGTCACTTTAACTTTGCCTGTGGAGTAGTGGCGCCTGGGCGCCCCTATTTTGCGCACGCTTACCCAAGCACACGGTTGGTTGGCGTTTGCCTCAGCTCTGTGTGCGTCTATCGCAAGGTGAGAAGGCTGTTATGCGTATGTGGATGGTATTCCTCGAGGAATGCAATGGAGTATCCTTGTGGCAGGGCATGCTGAACCTGCACAACGATTTTCAAGTGCACTCTGATGCAGCGGGCTCCTTGGGATTTGGTTTGTCCTGAACAGCAGGTGATGCACTTGAAGATGGCTCCCTGCTTTGCAGGGCATTGAAATCGCGCAGGAATTTAACTTTCCTTGAGTTTTCCTTTGCAGTGGCAGTACATAGTTGGGTTGACGACTTCACGGACCGCCGTGTATGCGTCTGGTCAGACACCAAGGCCGTGGTGACCGTCCTGGCAAAGCCAACTTTGGTATCGGCTCTGCTAAGGGCTTTCATTATGCAGTGCTTGTGTTTCAAATTTTCAGCGCGTTTTGTCCTTGGCTTATCCATGGCTTAGCTGACGCTTTGTCCCGCTTGCAGAAGGAGCGCTTCAGGTCCCTGGTTCCAGGCGCTCAACCCTCTTCATCTCAGGTGTTCCAATATTTGGCACATCCTTTTTCACCTGGGAAGGGCTGCCAGGACCTTTAAGGTCCAGCCTGTGACTATTTCCTTTTTCTAAATTATTTTTTCATAGGGACCCTTGTGCCAAATTTGTGGTGCGCAAGGCCATGGAGGGATGGGGTAGATTTTGTCCTTCCCCTTCCCCCTGCCAGGAGCCCAATCTCTTTTGATCTTCTCTCCAGAATGAGGTTGAAGTTAAGAGTTGTATGTAAGGAATTGGGCAGGTGGAAATCTGCCGCTTAAAAAATCTTATGTTAGGAGCCGTTGCTAACCTTTTTATTTGTTTCCGCTGTTTCTCCAGGACTTGCGGACGTGCACATATGGATGGTGCGACATTCCATAGTCCTTGGACAGGCCTTTGCGCTGCTGAGACACAACTGGGTCTTCAGCTTGGCCTTCCTTCCAACATCCATGTGACCTGGATGGGCAAGAGGGGCATGCGCTGGGGGGAAACTCCTCCCTTTGCTGCAGCGCAAAGCCCTTTTGCTTGGTTGTCCGTCCGCCCTGGTGCTCCAGCTGGGGGAGAACGATATCCCCGCTTTGGTCTCTATTTTATCGCTGCGCCTGGCTATCCTGCGGGATTTGTTGGAGATACGGACTTTGTTCCCGGAAACCGCCTTTCTCTGGTCTCAACTGTGGCGAAGGTTTCACTGGCGGAGTGACATTCCCCCCTTGGCCGGGGAAAGAGCCAGGAAAAGGGTTACAGTGCAGCTTCCAAGCGGGTGATTGGAATTGGGGGACGTTTTATACGACATCCCGGAGTTACGTTAGAGCCCCTCTCCCATATCGGGATGATGGAGTGCACCTGTCCCCCGCTGGGTATGACGTTTGGTTGAGGGACATATCTGAGGGCTTAAAAAGAGGGTTAGGTCTCTGAGTGTTGGCGGCAAGCCTGTGATGGCTTGATTGGCGGTTAGGCTTTTGGTTGGTTAATCGGTTGGTAGAGGGGTGTGGCACACAGATGCCTACCCCCACCTCCGTTTGCTCCATATAGTAGTATTCCGTTAAAGGAATCTCGGGGCTTACGCTCTTGTCCTTACCATCCCGCCATTGGCGGGGATGGTGGGCCCAAATTATAAGAGAAAGAGCCTTGGGGAACATTCTTGGGCAAAGAGAGGAGGGAATGACTGGGCTCAGCCACCTCCTCTCCCCCAGGTATGTTTACTTGACTTCCCTTCAGGAAGTCGGAGCAGGAACTGTCCAAGCGGACAGTGGTGAGTCCTGTCCTATGGTGACAGCTGATGTGAGTCCTGCCCCAACTGGGCAGATGAGGTGAGTCCTGTCCGAAGGGGACAGCTGATTGAGTCCTGTCCTAAGTGGACAGATGAGTTGAGTCCTGTCCTCAGTGGACAGATGGTGATAGTCCTTCTTTAGGAAGGACGAGTGGATAACCAAAAGCCTAAGCCAACACTCGGATTAAAATTGGTGTATTTAATAAAGTTGTGGCCCTAAATTATTTGCCAAAAACCAAACCATAATTATGTTGTCAGTTGTGAGTTATTTTAAGGTAATTTCTGGTAAGCCTCGACACACAAACAGAAGGCAAGCAACCCAATATTTCAGTTCCAAATGTTGATTTGGATTGTGAAATATCAAGGCCACGGAATGTCAAGCCCAGTCTCTTATACCACCTAGTAGGGGAAAACATGTTCAGCTCCACCCCATTCCTGGTGGGTGAGAATATACATCCAGGCTCTTTTGTTCTCTCTTCAGACACCCAAAGCCTAAGCTAGTGGTTCACAGAACATAGTTCATGGGAACTCCCAAACCTCAGCAGGAAGGCAGTTGTATGATCTCTGAGCTTGTCTACATCAGCCCCAGCAGGAATAGCCAATCATCAGGAATGATAGGAGTTGTAGTCCAACAATATCTGGAGGGCAGCATGTTGACTAACCCCTACTGTAGAAGGAGGAGGGGCAATAGAAAGATTATTCTATGCTGATTGCACCACATTTTTCTTTTAAAAAGCAGTAAGATAAACTTGGTGGTACTTCATCTGTAAGGAGATTTGGAGGAATGCCAGATAAAAAAAAACTAGATTTGCCACTGGAATAAACAATAAAGGTTGAAACAATAAAACCTTTATTTATGATTCATTCAAGGTTGTCAGTTTTTTTTAGAAATAGTAAATAGAAAGTGACTAAAAATGCATACATTCTTGGAGGTTTTAAATTGTTTAGGTCGACATTTAATCTTCTTTTTTTCCAGAGTGTTGTATCTTGAAATACAAGTTCATGCATGTCAAGGGGGAATAAATAGCATATCCTTTAAAGTGATTTTTTTCTGCTACATCTAGAAAGCCAGTCAACTTGCATATAATGTAAACAGCTCACCTTATTATGCAGCCTTTTCAGCTACTGCGGTGACTTGGGGCATAAGGCACTCGGGTGGATACAGTTCATCATTAGCTCTCAAGAGTTCATGCACACTACACTCCCAGTGAAATGTTAATGAGCTTTGCTCATAAGCTCCTTTGATGAACTGCTGATGAATTTTGCTGAATGGTCGTGAAGTGCACATGAATGTTCATCAGAATGCTCAAAGACCTAAATTCCAGATCACCTGGGTATTAAACCAGTCAAGCAGGAAAATGGCTAACCTATTATTAGGTAGTGATTAAAGAAAAAATCTTTAGAGAGAAGGGGAAGGAGAGGAAGAAGGAAAAGTACAGCATAAAAATCGAGCAAATAAAAATAAGACAGCAAGTTTGACCTACTGTATAGATTTTAAAGTGAATTATATATAAATTAATATAACAAGACTGTTTTTTGAGGGAGGAGTCCTAAAAACTGTTTCTCGTGATGTTTTAAATGTCAGCATTACTCGGACAAGTTGTAATATGCCTTTTTGTGTGACTATGGACAGTTTGCTATCTCTGAGGGTGAGCTCCCGTTGCTCGGTCCCAGCTCCTGCCAACCTAGCAGTTCGAAAGCACGTCAAAATGCAAGTAGATAAATAGGAACCACTACAGTGGGAAGGTAAACGGCGTTTCCATGTGCTGCTCTGGTTTGCCAGAAGCGGCTTTGTCATGCTGGCCACATGACCTGGAAGCTGTACGCCGGCTCCCTCGGCCAATAATGTGAGATGAGCGCGCAACCCCAGAGTCGGTCACGACTGGACCTAATGGTCAGGGGTCCCTTTACCTTTACCTTTATAGTGGGGCAATTGTCTTTCCAGCAAGCATGGCCAATGGCCAGGGTTGGTGGGAGTTGTAGCTCAGCCAACATCTGGAGGGCCAGTGGTTCCTCACACCTGATGCCGTGCATGGATGGGGAACCTCTGACCCACAGGACCAAGTTAGAAGTGCCACAGTTGAATGCACCTAACACCATACAACATCAAATGACTGAAAGTGTGGGAACCCATTGCATTATCAAAGTTGACCCACAGAGTTTAGCTGCAACTATATGTGGCCTACCAGCCAAGGCAGTTTCCATACCACCAAAGGAGTGGAAAAAACATCATTTCCCAAGACATCTGAACAGGACCATTTCCTATGCCCCACCATTGTCACTGGTCCTGAGGGTCATCACCTGTTCGCAATTTTTATGGAATCCTCATGTATTGGGAAATCTTCCTTTCATGCATAGAAATTCCATTGTAGATAAGAACCTTCCTTGTAGATAAGAACCTTCCTGTGGAACGTCTGAACAAATTTAAATCAGTGCCACCTTCAGTTTCAGGATTGTGGTATTGAAGAACAGATGGACTTCAGGAGGAGAGAAAAGTGACTGCATATATGTTTGCGCACATCCACTTTTCTTACCGGCTACACCCTCCACTGGCACATGCCCCCTGAAAAGGAATGTGGCTTTCATGTTGAAAAAGATTTCCTCACCTTGGGCCTCTATATTTGATGTAAATTAAATAATCTTACCAATGGACACGGGTGGCGCTGTGGTCTAAACCACTGAGCCTAGGGCTTGCCGATCAGAAGGTCAGCAGTTCGGATCCCTGCGATGGGGTGAGCTCCCATTGTTTGGTCCCAGCTCCTGCCCACCTAGCAGTTCGAAAGCATGTCAAAGTGCAAGTAGATAAATAGGTACCACACCGGCGGGAAGGTAAACAGCATTTCTGTGCGCTGCTCTGGTTCACCAGAAGAGCTTAGTCATGCTGGCCACATGACCCAGAAGTTGTCTGCGGACAAACGCCGGCTCCCTCGACCTATAGAGTGAGATGAGTGCCACAGCCCCAGAGTCGTCCGTGACTGGACCTAACGGTCAAGGGTACCTTTACCTTTACCTTAAATAATCTTACCAGATACCTACAGGGATGACTATGCTGATTCACAACAAAACCCATATTCATTTTACCCCACTTAATGTGGTAAATAGTTGGACTGTCCATAGGGTTAAAAATTAGAAACCCTACAAAATGAAGTAGTACAGAGACATATCCAAGTATGTCTCTTTCTCTTCCCGAGTTTCTTAGGACCACAGAGAACTCTGGATTAAGTATGTGAAATTACTTGAGCCGTACTAGTGCTTAATTTAGTCCTTCAAGTGTATGATTCACCTCAGTCTCCTGGCAGTGTGTTTTGAAATCCTTTCCCTCTCAGAATTACTGTGTGTGTGTGTGTGTGTGTGTGCATGTGGAATTTAAATTAGATAGAGGCGGAGAAAGAAAAAGATAATTCCCACCAGTTACTGGAAGGCACACTACAAGGGAAGGGGGGGGATAACAAGGTTAGGATAAAAGAGCTATCAGTACATGTGGAATGTATGAATTGTTAAAATATATTCAAATTGTAATTTCTCTTGCTACCAAGTCAGAAGGTGGAACATTCCAATACATGGGGGCAGGGGGAATTGCATATGAAAAACTATTTCACATTTTCGAACACTGTTTTAAAGGTTGTTTCAAAAACAAAACCGTAGGTCCTGGTCTATGCAGCCACGAAAATCAGTGGAATATTATGGCAGAGAGGGATATAGCATTTCAGACATCAGATGGATTACATTATTTGTGAATGCTCCCCCGTGGGAAAAGTGGAAAGAAATCTCCTTGTGAGAAGAAAACTATCACAGCAAGGACAAAGGTTCTGCTAGTCCAGTTCTCTCCCAGCTGAGCTACTTTTCTGCTTAATCAGGTCCTCCCTACAGAGAGAGCCCGTGTTGCGGTGGGTCCCAGCAGACCAGGTCTAGGTGTTGGGGTGGGACAATTGGAGCAGCCACAACAGCCTATTGGTGGTCCATCTGACGGGGTGCAATTGGGCTGAGGGCATACCAATCAAAGAGTCAGATTGACTCAGCCGTAGAGACCTCCCTTCTCCAGTTGAATTGTATCGGAACACCCACCCACCACTCTCTAATTTTAGGGCTTTCGCTTGACCTTGCTATGCCGCCGTGTGTCGTCTGCCGTTGTTGCAGGGGCACAGCAGGAATTTTCCCCACTTGGCTGATTGGCTGTTGCCACTTGGGTTTCACCTGCAATTCGTCACAACTTTTAAGGTTGGTGGATAGTCTCTGGTTCATGCTGATAGGGTGGGATGATCCCTTACCACCCTATCCACAGGCATTCCTCTTAAAGGAATCCATTGGACCGATGGTTGGTATTCCCCCAAGTGGGGTTGCCCTACTCCAGTGTTCTGGGCACATGTGGGGGAATCAGGGCCTGGCTGGTGAGCGCCAGTCGGGTAACCCCGTCCCAGGTGTGTACCTGGCTGCTGACTCATGGTGTGCCCCGAGTCAGCTTTTGGAACCAGAGCCTATGCAACCACTCACTTGATTTGTAATCAATAAAGTTGTGGCCTAAATTCTGCCAAAAACCAAACCAAAAATATGAGTCATGTCACTAGCTGAGCTTCCTGGACGCTCGGACAATTTCTATATAGAGTGGCTTCTTTCAGATGCTAACTCTAATGTGACAGCAAAGGTAGCCAAGTTCTGTGCTAGAGACATAAAAATTCGAGGCAGCCTATTTAATAGTGCCCAAAAATTTCAGGACAGAGCCAAAGATGATCCATTTGTTGTACCCTCCCAAGTAGTGATACCTTCTTTTATCTAATAATTTTTATAATGGTTAAAATGGTTTATATTTATTGCTTATAGTTTAGATCAGGGTCCCCAAACCAAGGCCCGGGGGCCGGATGCGGCCCAATCGGCTTCTAAATCCGGCCCGCGGACGGTCCTGGAATCAGCATGTTTTTACATGAGTAGAATGTGTCCTTTTATTTAAAATGCATCTGGGTTATTTGTGGGGCATAGGAATTTGTTCATTCCCCCCCCCCCCAAAAAAAAATATAGTCCGGCCCCCCACAAGGTCTGAGGGACAGTGGACCGCCCCCCCCCCCGCTGAAAAAGTTTGATGACCCCTGGTTTAGATTGTATTTTGGATTGTTTTATGTATATATGTGTATGCTGGTCGAGAACCGTTAACAATAAACTAAACTAAACTATGAGTCATGTCTGAATTTATTTCTAGGCCTGGGATAGAGGGTCTCCACATGCAACCGAAAACTCTTATTTATTTATTTTTGCTCTGTTTTTAATTCAGGACAGCATTTAAAATTATGACCTGCCATCTGAAACAGTAAAGCCTGCTTTATTCTCACTCCTCGGGATTCCTACGATTCCTTCTGGTAATGCATAGTCTCTGGTTGTTCCCTAGAAGATTGAGATATGAAAGATATTGCTGTGCATGAATACCTGTGCTTGAATTAAGCTACAGGGGGAAGGCCATTTTTGTGCCCTGCAGTCTGCTCTGTGCATTTGTCTCAGGAAAGGGAGCTCTGTTCTATTTGTCTCTATCTCTCTTGTTCACATCAAGAGCTTTGTTGTAAGGAAAAAGAAGCATGCTGTAAAGACAAGAATGGTGAGACTTTTTTCTCTCCCTTCCCCCCTTCCTCCATATTTTGACAGGAGAACTAACAAGACCCAACCACACACACGTACATATTCAAAATATGTTTATCCTATTCCTTGGCCCCCCCCCCCAAGACTCGAGGCATAAATTAAACAAAAAAGGAAACATTGCAGCACTACAACCAGGGCTGAATTGACTAGAGGGCTGTATTTGGAACTCAACTCACTCCCGGACACTCCAATTCTAACTAAAGTTCTTCTTGCTCTCACTCAGAACTGGCTTTGTGATATTACCATATTGCTTTTCATAAGGGCCATGTCTAATGGGGTGAAAATGTATATGTGTGTGCTCACACATGTAATAGTCGAGCATTGTATTAAGCATTTTGGGGTGTTTTCTTTTAATTTAGAGCATGCACTTTTGTAATCAAGTTTTTTTAAGTGTGTCCTTTTGTTTCTTTTCTACTAACTAGAACATCTATAAGTTCTCTTGAAAAAGAAATTCTCTTTCTTGCCTTTTTCATGTTTGGCGCTTCTTCTGCAGCTGCTTCCATTCCTATACTGTTCATTATAATGGTTGCCTGGTCTTCAGCCTGGCCTGATCAACAGAGAAGTAATTTGAGTCTACAGCTGAGGATTCCCCTATAACAGGGCTTAGGAACCTATGACCCTTCAGTTGTTGGATCCCATTAGCCTCACTCAATATGGCCAGTGATCAGGGATGATCGAAGTTGTAGTCCTACAACATCTGGATGGTTGAGGGTTCCCCATCCAGGGCCGGATTTAGATGAAGAGAGGCCCTAGGCTACTCCACTTGTGAGGCCCCTCCCCACCCCCCACCCTCACAACTAGAAGAAAATTTTGTTATAAACAAAATTTTGTTATAAACAAAATTGAGTGAAGCCCAGGGCAATGATTGGTATTTAAAATTCTACAATTCACAATTTCTCCTCTAAAGGACATAATATATTATTGTTAAATACCCTGGTGATTTTTTTAAAAAAATGCATAATATTAACACTGAAAAACTTTGCAATAACTGAACTTTGTAAACCTTTTGTGGCCTGGGCAGGCCTGGAACTAGTTCCCATGTCTTGCTCCTCTCTAAGGAATCAAGTTCAGCCTTCATGGCATTTAACCATGGCTCAGCATCCTCTGAGGTTAAACTTTGGACCTCTTGGAAGCTTGAAGGTCACCAAACCTTCTCTGAGTTACTAACAACAGCTGTATCTGCTATGACTGTTTTAGCAAACTCTTCAGCATACCATTTAGGTGGTTTACCCTTTGTGGACCTTTCAGATCTGTGTACTATATGCAAGTCTTCCATGCTAGGTTTCCCCTCTTTAGGGCAGGCCGGGTCGCCCTCTTATATACCTGCTGGGATTGACAAGTCATCTGACCCTCACCTGAATCTCATAGCTCTCCTGTAGCTGCCTCTGATTCAGTGGTATCGCAACGGGGGGCGGTGCGCGGTGCGCTCCTGGTGGCATGTCTCCAGGGGTGACAAGGCGTCGCCTCGCCACAGCAGTGTGAGCAGCCATTGCACCACCACAGCCACATGTAGAGGTTCCTCCATTCGCGGCTGCAGCCGCGAGCAGAGAATCCCGCCCCTCCCAGCCACCCTCCCTCCCCGGCTCGCCATTAGCGGCTCCTGCTTTGCTGCTTTACAGTGAGCCAGGGAGGGGCGGACGGGATCCACGGCTCCTCCTTCCCCGGTTTGCTGTAAAGCAGAAAAGCAGGAGACACTTACGGCAAGCCAGGGCGCCCCCTCCCAGGCTCCCTCCCACCCTAGCTCACTGTAAGCGGCTCCCGGGAGGGAGGGAGGGGGATGGACGGGAGTTGTGGCTCCCAAGAGGACGCAGCTTTGCCAGCGTCCCAGCAAAGCAGCATAGGGGGTGACAAAAAAAAATCGCACCGGGTACCACCTGGGCTTGCTACGCCTCTGCTCTGATTAGTTATCATTTAACTCTTGGGAGAAATAATTAGCATCACAAAACATGTGTATGGAAGTTGCTGAACCAATTAACCAACTAGAAGCATTACTGTTAATAGCACCAGTTTTCACTATAACTTGATATTGCTGGATAGTTTTGATGAACTGCAAAAGCATTTTTAGTTTGCTTTCTGTTGCCACCCTGGAACTTTTCTTTATTAGTGCCACTTTGTTTTGTACGATTCCTTGCAAATGAAGGGAAACAACTTTTCTGCTTGTATATGTTAATAATACTGGTATAATTTTGGTTACTGACATAGCTGCCAAGTTTTCCCTTTTCTCACGAGGAAGCCTATTCAGCATAAGGGAATTTCCCTTAAAAAAGGGATAACTTTGCAGCTATGGTTACTGAGGAGAAACAAAATTGTATGAAAACAAGATTGGGTGCAGGCCTGGCCAGGACATAGGCGCCCTGACTGTGACAGTGGTGACCTGTGTGCTTGCTTGCTTGATTAACGAATTCCTATGCCCCACAAATAACCCAGAGGTTCATTTTAAATAAAAGCACACATTCTACGCACATAATAACACCAGGCAGGCCCCACAAATAACCCAGAGATGCATTTTAAATAGAAGGACATATTCTACTCATGTAAAAACACGCTGATTCCCGGACCGTCCGCAGGCCGGATTGAGAAGACGATTGGGCCGGATCCGGCCCCCAGGCCTTAGTTTGCCTACCCATGGTTTTACTCCACCCCATTCTCCTTCAGAAGCACAAGGGAGTCAGAAAGGGCATTATACAAATTGTTCAGAATAGATATAGTTAAGCGGGGGGTGGGGGTGGGGTGTATCACACATTAAAGACCCAGGACATAGGTAGCACCACAGACACACCACTTCAACTCCATCTTCCTGGGTTGGTACCACCAGATGATTGTTTTCGACTTCTTCATGGCACCTCTCCATAACTGACTTTTAAGTTGCTTTGAGACTTCTTTCTGTATGAATGAATGAATGAATGAATGTAATAGTAATAATAATCTTCTCAATGGTTCTCTGCTTATCAATCTCTAGGAAGACCATTACCATTTGATCCATCCACCCTCAATTTCAAGTCTCATCTCACTAAATGGTAAGTAATATCTCTTATCAAACTATCATATCTTTTGGTTTTGAATTGGAACATTTAATATTGAAGCCAGTGGAATTCAGTTTCTGCTTTATATTTGATTCCTTCCTCACCTCTCACTCCTTAGCCCAATTTCCCTTTTAGAGTTAAAATAAATAACATTCCAGAGACTACTGTAGATGTTATTAATGGTGTTTCTACTTTCACAACTCAAGGGGAAAATTGTTTAAAAACTGGTGACCCTTTCTTTTGTGATGTCTTCTCCATAATTAATATGTTTATTAATTTTGTGTGCAGCACAAACTTGGTTGCTGAGTCCTGGTTGCTGATCCACATGTAATCCTAAAAAAGTGTGACAAACTTCAAAAATTCAATTCCAAGGTCCAGATGCTACATATGTCATGCATCAAATGTTTCCGGTGGAAAGGTTGCATATTAATAGCAGCATCTAAACCTGGCTTATCTTTAAACACTGACATTTGAACAAACGGAATATATCTAGAGAGAGAAATAAAATCTGCACAGTGGAAATATGTGGTTGAAAATTGGTCAGCACCTCTGAGGCGCTTGTTATGAGACTCCCCCCCCCCATCACTGAGTCAGTACATAAGGTTGAAAATACTTTCAATGTGAAGATTTCATTATTTAATTGAATGAATGCTGATATATAATATAATGAACCAGCAATCATTTGAAAAGCAAAACCATTGTGATATCCATGCACAAGGAAAACAAGGGATTGGGTGGCCACACCGGAGACTAACATAGTTCAGTGTAAGTGGTTATATCAGTTTGCAATGAGGTGAATGGGGCACCTAGATGAGGTCAGGTTCGGAAACTAGCTAAAATCTAGCACTTGCTGGAGATGCAATATGGTAGAAGGAACAATGTACCATGTATGGTGGGGATGCGTAAAAAATTAAAAATTCTGTAGTAGCATACATGAAGAACTGAAAAAGATGTTCAAAACATCATTGTAGAAAACACCGGAGGTTTTCCTATTAGGTATCTTAGCAATAGATATCCCTAAAGATAAGAAAAATGTGTTTTCATATGCTACAGCTGCTGCCAGAATACTAATAGCTAAAAACAGGAAAGGGGACACAGTCCCATCAAAAGCGGATTGGCAAAACAAGCTATGTGAATTCATAGAACTGGCTAGAATGACAGCAGCTATTAGATACCAATCAAATTAGAAACTTAGGAAAGAATGGGGATGTGTGGAAGAATATATCGTGTTTCCCCCTTTTTAAGACACTGTCCTATAACTTTTTCCCTCAAAAAAACACAGGGTGTCTTATTTTTATTGCGTCAGAATGGTACAGTACAGCAATTTGCGCGCTGAGCAGGCGGTGGAGAACTCAGCTGAGAGGCGTGTCCCCCCCCCCTGTGCCTGTCACTGGTTTTCTGGCTCCCTAAGCATGCAGGAGGGGCTGAGGAGGCAATAGGAACAGGGCCGTCTTAAGCCTACCCAGAGCTGTGGGAGGCAACTGAGCAGGAGAGAGGGTGGCGCTGTAAGAAGGACTCAAGAACGTGGCCTCATACCAGATAATAACTCTGATCCATCATGCTGAGGATTGACTGCACTGGGTGGTGGAGGCTCGCTAGGGTTTCATGCAGGACCTTCGCAGAGCTACCTGGAGATGCTGGGATCCTTCTGCATGCAGGACAGATGTTCTGCCAGTCAGCCACCACCCTTCACCAAAGGGACTTCTGATCCTTCTGGAGATGGTTGTGTGTTGCGCTCTGGATGACAGATGCATACCGGTAGATCTGGAACTGGGCTGAGGTTGACTCACTGGAGCTTCTCTCCTGGTTCCAGGGTTTAAGGGCCAGAAGTATAAAGCAGCATCCTATGTTTCTGAGGGGAGGGGAGGGAGGGAGGGAGGGAGGGAGGGAGGAAGGGAGGAAGGAAGGAAGGAAGGAAGGAAGGAAGGAAGGAAGGAAGGAAAGAGGAGTGGGAGGGAGAAAAGAGGGGAGAGAAAGAAGAGTAGGAAAGAAGGGAATAAAGAAGGAAAGAAAAAGAAAGAGGGAGAGAAGATAGAAAGGGAGAAAGAAGGAAGGAAGGAAGGAAGGAAGGAAGGAAGGAAGGAAGGAAGGAAGGAAGGAAGGAAGGAAGGAAGGAAGGAGAGGGAAAGAAAGAATAAGAAAAGAGGGAGCAGAAGGGAGAGAGTAAGGAAAGAGCAGCCTCATGTCCTTGATCACCATCACAGGGTACTTTCGGCACTCGGCCTCCAAGTCCCTCAGCGCCCGCGGAGGGCAGCTGCGCTCGCAAGTGGCGCCGTCGACCAGGCCCACGCTGGAGCGGGCCCTCGGCGCTGCGGGGCACAGCGGTGCCGAGCAGATGACCTTGTTGGTCCTCCAGCCAAAGATGCTGGCCGTGCTGAGGTTGACACCACTGCTGCCGCTGCCGCTGCCGGGCTTTCCGTCACTGGCCAACAAGGGTGCCAGCAGGTCTCGGGGGGCCCGGCGGTGTGGCGTAAAGGCAAAAAGCATTTATCGCGCAGCGTGAGGCAGAGGATGTAGGTTTTAGGAGAGGTGCGTAAAGCCTCCTCAGAGGTGCACGTTCATGTGCGGGATTAAACTGTGATTGAGCTGGGCAGGAAAAAGGAAAGGCGAGCGGAGGTGAGGAGAAGCTGGAGCTGCCCCGGGGCAGTCGCTCCTCTCCAAGGTGCGCGTGTGCATGGTCCTCTCATTTTTCTCCTCCCCTCGCCCGGGGAAAGTTGGTTTCTTTGGAGCCGGTTTTCCTCCTCGTGGGGAGAAGGGGGCAAGTTGAGGCAAGCTGTGCTGATGGGAGAAAGTTGTCTCTCTTCCCCCACCTCCGGCATGGCGGTGAAGTTTGTTTTGTCTTGGGGGGATGAGTCTCCCTCCCTCCTTCACACTCTGAGGCTCTGACTTCCCCAGGAGCAGCCACCCGCTTTCGCCCCATTGTGAACCCGGCGGGCAGCGGCACCATCCTGGCTACATTCACGTGGGTGGCTCTGTGTGCATGCCTACTCGATGTGCCCCTGCTGGGCGCGCACTGGGCAGGCGCCGTGGTGCACAGGAACAATGGTGGCTTACTTTCAGGGTACATCTTACTTTTCTTACTTCAAGAAAAACCCTGCCATGGCTTACTTTATGAGCTTATATGGGGAAAATAAAAACAATCCTCAAAACACAATAGAAAAATAAATGCAAGCAGAAGAAACTGTAATGTGGTGGAGGGAAGTCACATGGTTAGGAATAAGGAATATATATATATATATATATATATATATATATATATATATATATATACTAGCTGTACCCAGCCACGCATTTCTGTGGCTCAGTCAGGGCCCCCGTTTCCCAGGAGAGGCGGATGACATAACAACACCCCTCTGTCTGTTGCCCCTGGTGAGTGACGTCATCTTCCCCCCAATGCTACGTCACACTCCACCCTGACCCCTCTCTCTTTCCCACTCACATACCATATGCACATTTTGGGGAGCTTCTGGGTGGTTCCCCCAGAGGATCCTGATGGGTGAGGGGTTAGGCAGTCCAGGTATAGTCCCTTATCGAAGGTGGACATGCCAAGGGTGGGGGGGGAGAGGAGAGGTGGTGGCAGCAAAGGAACAGGATCCGGTCCCCGGTCTCCCAGAAAGAGCCGTCTACCATATGGGCATGTTGGGGAGGGTCTTCCCACTTCCCTCGCCGGATTCTGGCGGGCAAGGGGTAGGTGGCCCAGCTGTAGGTCCTTAGGGAAGGCGGACATGTCGAGGCTGCTGGGGAGAGGTGAGGCGGCGGTGGCGGAGGGAAAGGATTCCGACCCCGCTCTCCCAGAACGAGCCGTCTGCCACCCGCTCCCTGTACCCTCCGCGCGGTTGCATTGGAATGATGCCACTGCGTTCCCCACGGCGTCCTGGGAGTAACAAATATACTATAGCGTCTGTTTCTTTGGCGTCCAACAGATGGCACTATTTTTAAACAAAAGCAAATAGCGTCTGTTCCTTTGACGTCCAAGAGATGGTGCTATTTATTCCAAACCAATCGGTCAAGCACTTTCGCAGATTTTTGGTCGGGTACAAACGGATATATATATATATATATATCAATGAAAACAGTTATAGTTTGCAATGTATGGTGAAGAGTGTTAAAAATTTGTACCCTGCCAGGTAAGTGGCCAGGTTTCCACAACACACAGTGACGATTTGTGAATGTTATACAACAGTGTTTAATTGCTAGATGCAGGTTTTGCTGAAGATTCTATTGTATTGAACCTTTCAGAATTTTCTCTATATGCCAATAAAAGGTTTGAAATTGAGGTTGATTGAGTTTGAGATGGATTTTTATAATTATTTATTTTGTTTTATTTTATTTAAAATGGCCAAAAGATCCAAGGTGGCTAGAAAAAGAAAAAGGAAATAGTCAGTCCCCAGGAGGCAACAGAAAGAGCCTACTTTCTTTTACATTCTTTTTCCCAACGCGAATCTCAGGGTAAGTGGCTATTGCTGCATTCTGCCCCAAGTTGCCATCACCCTCTCAAAATGCCTGCTGCAAGATGCTGATTTGGAATCGCTATTAAAGGGTGGCTAATGGTGAATTGTTTGGGCTGCAATCTCTTGCACACTTATCATGCAATATGCGCCATTGGAACAGTGGGGCTTACTTTTAGGTAAACAGAATAGAATCCTGCTCTTTGTGTCTTATTCTATACACTTGGACTTTCCCTTCCAACGGCACCCAGATGTCTTCGGCCATACTTGGCCTGCAAATGTATATAAATATAGTTCAGGTATAAATATGCAAAAAGCACGACGTTAAATCATTTGCGTACACCAGACCTGACAGCATATTAGAAGCCCACTTTGCTCGGTGGTTTGAAGCGACTTGATTTTTGGTCCTCTGCTTCCGATATTTGCCTGAGGCTTGCCATTATGCAGTATGACGCTCACACTTTATTATTGCTTATAGATACATTATGTAGGATGAAAACTTATGAAATAATAATAAAAAAGTTGGGGAGGTTTAGGATAAAAAAGAGCTCTTTTATTAAACCTGATGTATTATGGGGATGACATGTCACACCTTGTTACACTAACTGTCATGTTACGTTGCCTTCCTGAACCAGTTAGCAAAATTGAGGCTGACAGTTCGGAACATTTCAAGACTTAAATGCTTCAAATGAAGCTAAATTCTTTATAACATTAGGTAAGAAATCTACCTCTGTTCATGAACATCCTCGCGAAAGTCAAGTAAATAGTCCTTAAGTGCATACTTAGACTTAGTTTACACTGAAGCCATAAACCTGAATTCTGGCTTTACCACTACAGACTCCAGGTAGAAGCATGAGTGAGCCCTCCCCCCATTCATAAATCCCTGCTCCTAGAAAAATCAGATCCTCTTAATTGAGGGGCCTGGTTGTACACTGGGAGCAGGACACCCCCTCTTTAGCACGGAGTGGTGCTGTGAGTCACGCTGGGGTATGGCACAACAGTGACCCCAGGGAGTTACTCCGATGGGAGTGCGGGGGGGGCATGGCCGTGGGGCCAATTTAAACCACCACCCAACGCTGGGAGTCTTCTTGGCCTCGAGTCGTGGAACACCTGCCCACCCCACCCTCTATTTTAGGTGTGTCTTTGGCCTTGCTATGGACTTTGGTTGGGCGCCCGTTTTGGATTGGGGACCTGGTAGGAATTTTTTTCCCATTTGGCAGATTGGCACTGGCCAATTGTTGTTATTAATTAACTGACTAATTAATTAATTAATTCTTATGCTGCCCTATACCCGCAGGTTTCAGGGCGGTTCTAATGATGATGATGATGATGATGATGATGATAACAATAATTCATTTTTTCTAATCCTTGCTCCAAGATGTATCTTCTAATTCTAAGTATTTGGGCTGTAGAGGAACGAAAGGAATCTTAGTTGAAAAAGGCCATCCTAGGAAACAGAATGAATTGTGTTGCTAACTTTTTTCTGAAAATTGATCCAGCGATTGTGTAGTGTTTCCTCTTGCCAAAGGCCATTGGCAAAATTCTTGCATGCAACGCAATCACACACATCCACTTTGTATATCCCCTAAGGATTTTACTCCCCCCCCTCCCCACAGTAGCTAGATGTTTAACCTTTGTTATTTGTTGAGGGAGGGAAATGGTCATTAATCTTCTTCACAAATGACTGCATTAAGCAGCAATAGCTTCAAATTGCACTTATAATTGCCTTCGATATGAGGGTGAGCATTAAGGGTCTGAACGGCAAGGTGACTGGATAAGAGTGGGATGGAAAGGAGAAAGCTGCACACCTCCCTCTCAATCTATTTCAAAGAGAGAGTCAGTGTGGCGTAGTAATTAGAGTGCTGAACTAGGATCTGGAATGTTGTTGTTTAGTCGTTTAGTCGTGTCCGACCCTTCGTGACCCCATGGACCAGAGCACGCCAGGCACTCCTGTCTTCCACTGCCTCCCGCAGTTTGGTGAAACTCATGTTCGTAGCTTCAAGAACACTGTCCAGCCATCTCGTTCTCTGTCGTCCCCTTCTCCTTGTGACCTCCATCTTTCCCAACATCAGGGTCTTTTCCAGGGAGTCTTCTCTTCTCATGAGGTGGCCAAAGTATTGGAGCCTCAGCTTCACGATCTGTCCTTCCAGTGAGCACTCAGGGCTGATTTCCTTCAGAATTGATAGGTTTGATCTTCTTGCAGTCCATGGGACTCTCAAGAGTCTCCCCCAGCACCATAATTCAAAAGCATCAATTCTTTGGCGATCAGCCTTCTTAATGGTCCAGCTCTCACTTCCATACATCACTACTAGGAAAACCATAGCTTGAACTATACAGACCTTTGTAGGCAAGGTGATGTCTCTGCTTTTTAAGATGCTGTCTAGGTTTGTCATTGCTTTTCTCCCAAGAAGCAGGCGTCTTTTAATTTCATGACTGCTGTCACCATCTGCAGTGATCGAGGAGCCCAGGAAAGTAAAATCTCTCACTGCTTCCATTCAAATCGCTCCTCAACCATGAAGTTCACTAGGTGACCTTGAGAAAGTTTCTGTCTATCCTCCTAACCTACCCCATAGGGTTGTTGTGTGGATTAAATGAAGATTGAGAGAAACATGTATACCACCTTCAGCTCCTGGGGGGGGGGGATAGGGACATGAATGCAATAAATAAACAAATTAAGTGGGGCTTTCCAAAGAGTACACTAAAAGATCGATTTCTTACTAGTGTGTAACAACTATTATGTGGCACCTCAAGCAGTACCAGCTCCACAAATTGAAGCAGTCTAGTGGGCTTATATAGGGTGAGGAGCACTTTATAGTAACTTTGCAGACTTGGCCCATTAGCAAATGGGCGACCAGTGCAGTACTCAATGAAATTCAAGCACAGGGGAAGACCCACCAAGAGTGCATTGCTGTGATCTAATCTTGAACTCATTAATGCCATCCCCTGCAACATTTCTAAGATGAAAATAGGGATACCCAGTGCTATTTTTCTAGAAAAAGAGGTGCTGGAATTCACCATGAACACCTTCCTTGTTCTCTTATAATGGCAATGGCGCCCACCTGAGAGCTGAGTTCCGGCATGTTCCAGCTGAAGAAAAGCCTGTTTCATATCCTCCAACATTCGTCCAATAGGGACGTCCTGCCATATCCTCCAATGTTTCTCCGATGAAAATAGGTACATAATAAGGAAAAGTGGGACATTCTGGGATCAAATTCGAAACCAAGACGGCTTCTGTAAATCTGTGACTGTCCCTAGAAAATAGGGATACTTTGAGGGTATTCAATGCCTCAACTATTGTGGTCAAGTCCTGCCAATCTACAAACAGCCGTAGCTCTTGTGCCAATTGCAGTTGGTGAAAGGCACTTCTAACCACCGAGGTTACTTCGCCCCCCACTGACACAGCTGGATCCAGAAGAACCCTCAAACTGTACCTGATCCTTCACAGGGAGTGCAACCCTGTCCATGGAAGGCAGCTGGCCAATCTACGACAGTGCCTCCATCTTGCCATCTCACCTTATTTTCTCTCATTCCTCCTAGCATTGTGTCCAGGCATTGATCCAAGGCCTGCATGTCATCTGCTGATGTTCAGATGTTATGAAGAAACAGAGCCAAGTGTCATCAATGTATTGATGGCATCTTCTAATAACTGCTCCTAGTGGCTTCATGTAGATATCAAATAGCTTTGGGGATGAAGTACCACCATGCCAAGTGACTGAAAAGCACTCTCCCAGTGCTACACTTTTGACTCAGTCCCATAGGGAAGATCAGAACCACAGCAGCACCATAACTTCAGTTTCCAATCCACAGGGAAAAGCCCAGGAAAAATACCATGATCAATGGTACTGAAAGCCACAGAGAGATTGTGAAGCAGGGGCAGGGTCACATTACACTTGTCCCACTCTCTATAAAGGTCATGCAACCAGTTGTATAGCATGGGGGCTCCAAGGGGCGGTTGCCCTGGGTGCAAAATTGTTTGGGGCACAAAATTTCAACATGCAATGCTGCCTCACTACAGCTGCATGCTTCTGTTGCTGGGTTCCGTTGATAACGGCTTTCCCATGTGAACCAGGAAGTGGCTTCTCCAGACAACAGAATGACTCTCCCCCCCCCCTCTTTGCGGCTGCAACCTCCTGTTTGACGTAGATGCCATTAGGCAGTTGAATGTGCTTGTGTACTCCATCCATTTCCGTCTCCCACACACACCCCTCCACACAGCCCTGGGCGTTGACAACCCACGCTACGCCACTGCATACAACATGATGACCAAGGGCGACACAGTTCTGTGGCCACTCCTGAATCCAGATTGGAATGTATCTAAATAACCCATTTCACCCAAGAACTTTCTCCACCACCTTCCCCAAGAAAGGGGGTATTTGTGACTGCACAATTTTGCAGTTTTGAAAAGGCTGGTGTAGAAATGGCTGAAACACAAAGCTCTGATTAATGATACAGGAAGCAGAAAAAGGCAAAAACTCCTTTCACATAATTTGGCATCACCCCTCCCCTTATTTTATTACAGCAGCTAGCACATTTGCATGAATGCAAGAGCATTGCTTGCTGTGAGCAGGATTTCTCCTGCTGCTTATTCCCCCTACTTGAAGTCCTCCTAATCCTCTTTCTGTGATAGCACAATTGGTTGCCATGGAGCTTATTATTATATTGTCACTAAGACCCTCTGAGAGGAGCAGAAACTTCTTTTGGATCTCATCCTCAGCACTTTTTCTTCAGCGTGTACATTTGATGACTTAACCTTCCCTCCTTCCTCTGTTGTCATTTTAATGCCTTAAAAAAAAATCTTCTACTGCGTTCTGATGGGTGAGGACAGATGGAGAGAGACACAAGAGAGGTAACTTGTTTTTAATAAATCAGCATCTAAAACCCACATATCTGTGTGAATTCCAGTTTTGCAGTAGAACAGGGCACAGGCCTGATCTTCATTGCTCTTGTGGATATCCTTAGGTTGCTGGTCAATTTAGGATAGCTCTTTGTCCAGTGTGCTCACTTACCATATGCAGGAAACATGAATGTAGAAGAAGAAGAAGAGTTTGGATTTGATATCCCACTTTATCACTACCCGAAGGAGTCTCAAAGCGGCTAACTTTCTCCTTTCCCTTCCTCCCCCACAACAAACACTCTGTGAGGTGAGTGGGGCTGAGAGACTTCAAAGAAGTGTGACTAGCCCAAGGTCACCCAGCAGCTGCATGTGGAGGACCGGAGATGCAAACCCGGTTCACCAGATTACGAGTCTACCGCTCTTAACCACTACACCACACTGGCTCTCTGACATGTAGGGATGTCAGAGAACTTTGATGAAAATAGAAATGGGACAGAGATTGCTAGTGTTCACCTTTTCATCTAATGTTTGGAATGGAAATCAATCCAGAGAATACAATTGATGTTCACTGTTCTTATTTTCAGTCATCGAAGGATGTGCAATTTATTATGCCCCCTCCAGTTTTCATTGTGTTTCCTTTGTATTGGAGTGAATGGTGTGGACGTCATAATTAACTGCATAAAATTCCACCATAGAGGACAGCAATTTGAATAGCATAGTTTTTTTGTCAGAAACTGAACTGCAGGGGAATGGAAAGAGCTACACGTGATGGATATGGAGCAGAATAGAAAATGTTATCTGCTTATATTCCATCTTGTTTGTAGGGGAACAGTAAAATATGACATCCCTTCACCACAGTCTGATGTGATACAGTCTGAAATGTTCCTGTTTCAGTATAATACCTAATTTTGTACACTATAGAGAGAAGCTTTCATTGGGGGAGCTAAAAACAAGTTATGGAATTCCTCATTCTCCTTCATAGTCCTCAAGTTATTTTTGGTCTCATTAGACAAAGGCGACACAAGCAAAAAATTCTCTCCATGAGCTTCTTCACACATTGCACTTTTTCAGGTGCACACCCAAAGGTCTACTGCCAATCTGAAAAGCATATTTTTGATAGAATATATTGTAGAGGTGCAGAGAGTCAAGATTGTCTGTAGTTCTTTGCAGGGTAAAACAGGTCCACTGTTGTGAAATGTCTGAAAAAGAGCTAATATACCAAACTTTTTTAAAGCTCCATCTGTATAGCAAGAGGGATTTGTAGGAAACTGTTGTCTGGACCTGAAGATTATAATGAATAATTGTCACTATTTATTCTTTCATTTTTGTCCTCAACCTTTTGTCAGTGACAAGGAAAAATATGGAAGAAATATAATCTACATCACTGTAGATTAGATCTAGAACCCTGGTGCTCCTCTTTTCAATGCATAAATAAAAAGTTTAGTAAAAATGTTTATTATAAGGCTTTTTACTTTTCTCAGTAATGCAACTTGCACACTTGATTTTGTCTGTGCACTTTGGTTTATATTTATCCTTGTTGCAAGCTCCTTGCATTTCAGCTCCATCATGGTTCTGATGTCTCCTGTGACCAAACCTTCTGCACCAGAGTTCTGAGTCTGCTTCAATCTTTAGGTGCATCTGTGCCACATTTCATAGAATCATAGAGTTGGAAGAGACCACAAGGGCCATCCAGTCCAACCCCCTGCCAAGCAGGAAACATTTGCATTCTCTGCTGAAATATGAGCCTCATAGACACCATTAATCCAACATGCTTCAGCATACAATTTGTCCTTTTTGGTTACTTTGCATTTACCATTTCCGAATTGTACAAAGAAACCTTTTCTGCCCAAGGTAGACATGATGATCATCTTGCTATTTAATTGTGGGAAATATAGGACCCTTCCCACATGATTTTCCTTCAATTGATTGCTTAGTTTGCATGTTACTGTTTCTGAGTCTGTACCACAAATGGTATCACCATTTGAATTTGAATACTTCCACCCACTGATGGGTTCATATTTGCAATACCTTCAAAGAAATCTTTATCATAACTCATATGCTATGTACATCCCTAGTTTATTAACAATTTGCTTGATTTTGTTTCACAGCTGTTTACACCTACACTATTGCAAAATAAAATTGCTTTCTTTGTCCCATTCCCCTTATATGGATTCCATTGTCCCCTGGGATGTGGTTGTATTGGGGAAGGGGACTTAGAGGGTTCACAAAATGTGGATATATGTCCCTCTTTGCTACATCTGAAAGAAGTAACTCTTTTGGATGGAGTTTGCTCTTAGTTTGAAGCATTGAGCTCATCAGTCCTGATTGGAGAGACTGCTTTCCTTTCAACACATTCCTCTCTCAAATGATCAGGTAGAGTTGACTTGGCTTGTCATCCATGTGTGGCAAATGTCTCAAACTTTGGTTCAAGTGACTCCCAAAAGTAGAAAACTTTCTCAATAATAGCAATGAACTGTGTCACATGACTGTTACACTCTTTCTTGGACTCAAATAATTCCTTCATCCAAGCTCAATGAGAACACTTACTTGTAAAGCCAAAGGCTTTCTGTAAACTGTCAGTCATCTGAACAGATGTGTCACAATGGTTGCTGTGAAGTAGATGGGAGTCTGAAAGACTATCCATAATAACATGCACTGTTACATCATCCTTCTGTTCCCATCTGATTATTAATGCTGCATCATCTGTAGGTTTTTCTTGTGAAAGGGAAGAGACAGCCCTTTTCATTCCCAGTCACTTCCAATCTTCTCTTCCATTGGGTAAAGTTATTCTCTATAAGTCTAAACATTCGGGGGCTATAAGCAGCAATGGGATTTTGGAGATCCGTCGTTAAAAGAAAGGGGGCGGGAACAAAAAAGAATTTAAATTGTGGCAGTAATATTGCCAAAAAATAAAAGATTTTCCTCAAAAATCTCCATGGGGGAAGGGGGAGACCCACTTTGGCCTTGATGTTTGGGAAGGGGTGGGGAAAGGAGGTGGGATAACTCAGAAGAATGAAAGAACTATAGAACAGAAAGGCTTTGGTTAAAACCTCATGGCTTGGGAGAGAGAATAAAAATGTTTCTCTGCTTTTAAAAATCAGGCTTTAAAAATTCATTTCAAAAGCTCTGTACAAAAATATTCCCCGCTGAAATCTCAATGAAGTTATTCCTTCCTGGGCCCCAAGCCCATGTTGATGGACAAAGGGAAAAAAAATAGGTAAAGAAATTATCATTCCCTGGATGCCAAAATCCAGCTTTGGATCAAGAACTCTTTGATGAGAGAACTCCATTGGAGGAATAATGTCACCTTCTAGGCCTCTCTAGCTGATCCTTGGGATTCTCCCCAGGCCACACACCCTCCTCAGCCACATTCCTCTTGAGTCTCACTTGTGTGTTTTTGTCTTGCTGGACTGCATCCCTGAACTCTGATGATACTTGCCTGGATGAAGGAATGGGTGAGTTTGCAGAGAAACAAGCCCAGTGTGCAAAGGTAAAATGTACATCTGTTGCTCTCCCCACCATTGCTCTGCACTGTGTATAATCACCCTTTCTTCCTTTCCCCTTACTACTTTGCTCACTTCTGCAAATTTCAAACAAAGATGCTATCCATCAGCACCGAAGCCCAGGCTCTGGTTATCTGCAAAAACTTAATTGGCACAATAAAGCGAATGGAGCATCCTAATATGCAAAACTAATCCACTCCAGGTGCAATGGAAACTAGGGCAGGATTGTGTTGGGTTGAAAGAAAAATGCTAAGACCTCTAGCATATTGTCAGCCTAGTCAAATGTGTGTTTCCTTTCATGAGAGAGAGAGATTTCACATATGTATAATCCAGTGTGGGCATGATGCAAAAGTAATGTGAATAATGTGAACTCAGCAACCCAGAATTACCACCTCTTTATTGCAGAGCTCAAGATTGCCACACTTAATTACATTTTCTTAAAGACTAACATATTTGCCGAGCTATCTAAAAAGATGGTGAGGGGGCAAGAGGAAGAAGCAAAAGCTGACAAAGTGGTGTTTTTGCTTGTTGTTTCTTTATTTATGATGAATTGATTAAAAAGAAAAAGAAAGAAAAATATATCCCATGAATACATATATAGCTCCAATGCTGGCACATGTGTTCCCCATTTCAAGGGCATAACACAGGAATAGGAAGTTGATGATACTTTGGATTGATGCCTCCCCCTTATTACCCCAGCATGTCTCAAGCTGCCCCCAATTTGCGTATACCAACTTTGGAGCTCAACACCCATAAGGCAAGGACCAGGGAGGTTTCTAAACTAGGGAGGAGCCTCATGAGGTCAAATAACCTCCTAGTGAAGAGGAGGTTATTCCACTTTTGTGTTATCAAAATTATTCTACCGCTTCTGGGATCCTTTCCCAGCATCCATTAGATTACAGGCTTCTTATGGCCTAAGATTGGGGGTATTTTTTGGGAAGGGGGTTTGCATTCCAGAGCATACTTCATCAGATGTATAAAGTCTAATTCCTAGAGTAAAGGTCCATATTAGAAGCAGGTGTCCTTTGGACTGGTTGTAAAATGGCTTGTTCTAGGTCTCTCTAGCTGGCCCTCAGGACTCCCCTCAGCCCATACACCCTCCTCCTGAGTTTTACTTGAGTGTTTTTGCCTGGTTGGACTGTGTACTTGAACTTTGATCATGCTTGCCTGGCAGGAAGATAGTTAGAGAACAAGCTGTTTCACAACCAGTCCATGGGATAACATGCTTCCAATGTGGACCTTCACTGCAGGACGTTGTGGATTTCCCTAAACAATATGTGGTTGGACAGTGGGGCTGTGGTAGTATTCAGAGCCAAACCAATACATTTTTTGCACCTAAGGTGAAATGAGAAGATGGGGTGAGTGTAGATATACATCGGGTACAAGGGAGGAACCAAATCAACCATACCTGGTGATTGAGGTGGGAATCAAAGGCAGTTGTGGTGGGCAGTGGGTGTTGGTTTCAATCACAGCTGGTGGGTGCAGTGTCCAGGAGACCCCTGCCATTTCTTCCCTAAGGGTGGGGAAGACGAGAAGTGCCAGCATGGTGTAGTGGTTAAGACGGGTGGGCTCGTAATCTGGTGAACCAGGTTCACTTCCCCGCTCCTCCACATGCAGCTGCTGGGTGACCTTGGGCTAGTCACACTTCTCTGAAGTCTCTCAGCCTCACTCACCTCACAGAGTGTTTGTTGTGGAGGAGGAAGGGAAAGGAGATTGTTAGCTGCTTTGAGACTCCTCAAGGGGAGTGAAAGGCAGGATATCAAGTCCAAACTCCTCTTCTTCCTATTTGCTGTGGCACCAGCAGCAATGCATTCCTTGGAAATCCAGATATGCTGCCCCTGAGGTGGTTGCCTCACCTTGCCTCATGGGTGGGCCAGCCCTAGTAGTATTCCTTATGATTAATAGCTGCCAATTGTACTCAAGAACTTAATTTGAACTCCTAAGTCATACGTTATCATTTACATTTTTTAAAATAAAAACATTCACAAGTGATCCTACTATATTTCTTGCTTTTCTAAGAAGGGGTTCAAGATACTACTTCGGAGTTGAAGTGAGTCTTCAACACTCCTCACAGATTTTGGGGAAGTTTTCATTCTGTTTCAGATTTCACACAGTAGGTTATTCAGTTGTAGGCCCTTTCCAAAGTATATTTAACAAAGTAAATGATAGAACTGGAAGCTTCTGGCATCTCATTTGCAATATTTATGCAAGCCAGAGATAAAACACCCCACTGGGATAAAAAAAAAGCCAATTTTGTATGAGAAGAAAATAAGGAATTTAAGATTAAAACTCATCATTTTGATCACAGAAAACATATAATGGCTCATTCAAAGAAATAAATATGAACTTGGTCTGGAATTAAAGCAGCATTAATCACAGTTTGGTCTCATTAAATTGTTTTATTTAAAGGTCATTTCATAAATTATTGAAAAGACAGGCACTGATAAGGTGTAGAGAAATCTGAACCATTGCAATTCAGAAAAGAAGTATGGTTTTAAAAACATACTGGTTGAATTTTATCAGCAAGATTACTCAGATTCATCAGTTAAAGGTTAGGGGTGCTGGACTACTTTCCCACCCACACTAAAAATTGGTAAGTCTTACTTAAACTCTTTGTTTTGTGCTCCCCAGCCAGCTAATTAAACTCATTTATTTACAGGATCTGGAAATATCTTGCTATCTAAATCATATACATACTCCACAAATATGTGTGAGTTCATTCCAGTTTGCTTTTCAGTGGTTCAGAGAATATATTGAGCTTCTTCCTCCCTGGCGCTAAAAAAATATTTAAAATAGCCACTAGAGTTCCACAGCAATTTAAAAATTAGTAATACAAACAAATGGATTTATGGTGAATGAAGGGGGGTCATTTCTACATTCCCCTCCATCAGTTTCATTTTATTCTTCACATTATAAGACTCGGCGTCCAACAATATTTTTTCCTCTCTCCATCATGGAAGAAAAAATGATAGCTTAGATCCATACAGTTTCAGACAATGAAGCTTATAAAAAACAGGAAAAGGGAGATATTCTGACACTCGTGATAAAATTAGGATGTGGTAATCTCGTTCCTCTGAAGAGAAATAACATTTTCTGAATTTTTTTCAGCAAAAATTATAGATGACATACAAACAAAACATACATCACATTCTGTCCAAGACAAAGTAAGCTTTCCTTACATTTGAAAAAGAGGAAGCCTTATGACCTTGAATTCTGACGAGAGCAACCTAAAAGTAGGTCTGCATTTGGTATAATATCTATTAATCGGCTTTTTTATTTTAAAAAATGAAATTACTACATAGCAGAAAGTCCTGGCTGTTTAATTGAGAATATAAAACTTCAGCCTGAAAATTGGTTTTGTGTCTCATTTACACAGGCATGCTTACGGCTTGCGTACTGCAACATCCTCAGATGACTGGTCCACATAAGTGGCCTATCACAGATCTAAAACCGTGGACAGTGCTGTGATCACATTTATCTCTGCCATGGATTTATCTCTAACCCTAGACAAATCAAGTGTTATGAAATAACTTTTAGATGACCATCTAAAACACACTTACTAGGAAGTAGGGATGGAGAGATCTGTTGTTTTTGCTTCTCATGTATTTCTTGTTTTCCATTCTTAAATTCAGTTCTCCACATTTTGTTGCAATTTGCGATAAAAAAAAAAACATCATGAAAATTCACCAGCATTTTAGTGCAAATTTCTTCCAATAAGCATATTTTATAACGTGCATCTTTTGCAAGCAATTGCCTCAATATATCATGCTTTTATGTTATTACCAGTAAAACCTTCATTTAATGCATCACTTCCCATAATACATATGTTTTTTTCTTAACACTGGTTAGAGAACTGTATCACAAAATTTGGATGAGTATGTTTCAGTTCGTATATTGTTTTGGAAAGTGTGAAATTGATAGATTCAGCTTTAAATCCGAACTGACTTCAATTTGTCCTCTATCCCTTCTAGGGAATAAGCTCTACTTATTTTAAAGCATCTATACCACATGAAAATGACTTGCAAATCATGAACCACAATACAAAAACAAAACAAAACAAAACAAAACTTTAACATGTATTAAAACTGCTAATCACCAGCAAAGTGAACAAAAAATTGACATCCTTTCTATAAGGCTTTTATAAGTAACTATTCTGTAGCATGTGTGAGAAACTGTTGAGCAGGTTTCCCTCGTGGAGGAGTTCTAGAGATAGGTTGCTTCATCCAGCATTGCTTGGATGAAGCCTGAACTATGCCCAAATGAAATCAGTGGGGTATGCCCAAATGAAATCAGTCCAGTATTTTGGCTGGGTTGGGGTGGATCCCAGGAGTTTTTGCCAGGGCTGTGACAGACCCCAATATATTTTGGAATTCTGGGTGTAACACCCACTGCTAAAGCTGTCTATGACTGTCTCGCCAGAGTGGTGCATGCTCTATTTATCTCCCGCTTGGACTACATGCAATGCATTCTACGTGGGGCTACCTTTGAAGATGACCCGGAAACTACAACTAATTGAGAATGCGGCAGCTAGACTGGTGACTGGGAGTGGCCGCCGAGACCACATAACACCAGTCCTGAAAGACCTACATTGGTTCCCAGTATGTTTCCAAGCACAATTCAAAGTGTTGGTGCTGACCTTTAAAGCCCTAAATGGCCTCGTTCCAGTATACCCCCACCGTTCTGCCCGGACACTGAGGTCCAGCGCTGAGGGCCTTCTGGTGGTTCCCTCACTACGAGAAGCCAAGTTACAGGGAACATAGACAGAGGGCCTTCTCGGTAGTGGCACCCACCCTGTGGAATGCCCTCCCACTTGAGGTCAAAGAGAATAACAATTACCAGACCTTTAGAAAGCATCTCAAGGCAGCCCTGTTTAGGGAAGCTGTTAATGTTTGATGGATTTCTGTATTTTAATATTTTGTTGGAAGCTGCCCAGAGTGGCTGGGGGAACCCGGCCAGATGGGTGGGGTATAAATAATATATTATTATTATTATTATTATTATTAATTATTATTAATTATTATTTATTATTATTATTATTATTATTACAAAATATTGCTGAAGTGAACCTGTTACAGGATTCTAGATCTTACTGCTGATGTCCTTGCCTCCACAAATGAAGACATGGACAGCCATATGAGAAAAGAAATCTAAAGCAGGATGCGTCACTCACTCAGAATCACCTAAAGCTTGCTCATCTTTGGGTGCATATACTTGTGAGCCATTATGAGTGAGCCATTGGTCCCTTTCCACCCTGATTATTTGAAATATGCATATGGGACTGAATAAGTGAGATGGATTGTGTGAATGGCTTGCCATTCCTTTCCTTTGGCACTGAAGTATATCAAGTACAAACTCATAGAGCAATTTCCTCATGCGCCATATGGCTTGTGTAGTCCCATAGGGCCAATCTACTTTTTCTTTTTCTTTTAAGCAAGCAGGGTAAGTTAGTGTAGCAGCAGCACAGCTGTACATTAATATGAGAGTTCTCTTTTGTGGGGACTTCTGTGATTAGATCTTTAATAGACTGAGAAAAAGCCTTATATACACGAACGGGAATGGCTAGATGGCAAAGGCAGGGTTTTTTTTAACCAAACCTTTGAAGTGAATCGAACCTTTGCCAAGTTTGTTTGCTTCTAATAGCAAGCAAAAATTAATGAAGGTGGTGGGTGCTGAACCATAATGCCGTTTAGTGGATGCTTTTTAGCAAAAAAAGGGCGGGGATTGATTTTCCCACAAATAAGAAATTGCAGCACACTGTGGTAGCATACATTTGAATGTAATGGAGTCTTTGATTAATGCCCTTTATTTATTTATTTCCCCACTTTCCGCTGAGAGTCATTTATATAAGCAGGACAGGGCGCTAATGAAACAGACAGGTATCCGTGGATATGTCCACCTATGGCTGTTGAAGTTGCTGTGGAGATATTTCACTTGAGGTGGGGGGTGAACAATGCATTGTCGTGGTGATATGAATTTGCCCGTTCTTGATTACTCTGGATGAGTCTATCACTAAGGTTTTGTCTAAAGTGATGGCTGATATTTCTTTCGGAGTAGATAATTCACCTTCAGGAGTGGCATCTCAAACAAGCGGTCTGTGAATTGTGGGGGGGGGGGGCAGGGACTGGAACCAGCAGAGTTTGCGTGGCTAGAGTTATGTGACACAGAATATGAGAGGTGAGTATTAGCTCTCCACGGAGGCTGTAAAATTAGTGCTCCCCCCCCCTAAAAATAATGACTCGACTTACAAATGTTTCTACTTATGAATGGAGCTCCATCCGCCACCTTGGATGTGGTTTAGATAGGACTTTTTTCTACTTACGAATTTTTAGATAGGGTTGCTTCGACTTACGAATTTTTTCTCCCAATGCATTCCTATGGGATTCGACTTACAATTTTTTTCTACTTATGAATGTGTGTTCGGAACGCATTAAATTCGTAAGTAGAAGTACCACTGTATTCTTTATCATCCCTCAGTGGTTCAAAGAACCAGGACTGGGGTGGAATGTATTTTTTTAAAAAATGAGCTGTAATTACTCCTTGAAGCAGAAAGGGGCATTGTAACCCAAGCCACAGAAGATTTATTCTACAGGTCTTGCTATAGGCCAAGAACAAAAACAAACAAACAAACAAACAAACAACAACAACAACAACAGCAGGTTTTTCATATTATCCTGCATGGAGAAGACCCAACTAGGGAACCTGCTGAAGATTTGGAACAGTTTACACCGTAAGCAAGATACAAGCAGAAAAAGAAGCTGCCCCTTTCAGCAATACTCATGAGCAATAATTAATTGCTTTAATGTTGTCTGGATTAAACTTTGTTTAGGACCTGGGGCTGTATTTGAATATGGGAGTTACACTTCCCATGATGCACAGCGACATCCAGAACATTCCGACTGGCTCTGGTTTGCAAGACAGAAACTGGGCTGTCCTTTCCACTCTCATGCCACAGACATGCACAGATTTGTGGGGACAGCCATCATAAATCAATTTAAAGGATGCTCGTTTTATTTAATTACATTTACAAAACCACAGAAACCATTATAAGAGGCCCAGTGCAGGTGACAGTGAGCCTTCCAGAGAGATCCTATAAGATCCATATACTGCATTATTCAAAATCGGTTTATCCTCTTCCCAAACATTTTGCATTTATGAATTTCAGGTGCTGACGCAAATTCCACCTGTCTCTATTTATTTTAGTAGCTGTGTGTCAACAGTCCTTTTAATAATTATATGCTAACAAACAAGCAAACAAAGCAAAACCCTCCACTAGAATAAATCCCACCAGCCACACAAAAATTAGGCGAAACCCTTCAACCGTTGGTATACATCTAATTGTTTAATATTTGAAGCATGCCGAAACAAATGTCATTAAACTGTTACATTATACCAAACAAAAAATCAAATAATTCCCAGCAGCCCAGACAAACCTAGGTTGATTATAATCTACGAGCATACATATGAAATGTGTAACATTTGAAGCACACTGCACTGAACACTATCAAATTGTCAATTCAGAAATACAAAATGAAACCATTTAAATATATTCTAGGAGCCCAGGAAAAATTATGTTTGTCATTCATCAGAGTACAAGCAATCAAGCCTGAAGATTATTCATAGCATACAGTTCCCTATCAAATGCCATTGAACTGTTACTCTTGGGTGGGGGGAGGCGGCTAAATCTCTGTATGTATCTTTAACAGCAAATTAAGACATGCTCTAATATTAACAGCAATTGCAAAATCAAATTAGGTTGCTAATTTGATGTTTAGGAAGATTATTTTTTGAGAGGTTATTTGAAAACAAGGGTAAGATGTTGCTTTCTATGGAGCAGTGCAGGAGTGATGACTTTGCCAGGTCCCCCCTCCCCACCTCTCTCTGCTTCTCTCTTTTTAGGAAAGATAAGAAAAAAGGCTTCCTAAGCATGGCTTCTTCCACGGGAGACAAAAGCAATGCCTACTAAAAAGGTGATCTGCCGGGCAGAAATTGTGGCCACAACTGTGTGGTGATACTGGGAAGAAGCCAGCCCACTTTTAACTTTCCACATCAAGAAGAGGCACTGGGAGTTCTGGGATATGTATGCTTACTCCAGCATGGACACATCAAAGTTGCCATTTATTCAACAATCATGTGATTGCATTGTGCTGAGTGTAGCGCAATGTCAGTGAGGGACTGGTCAGGTGTGGGGGAGACTGCCACCCCAATAGGCTTCCAGGGAGGGGGCAGATGAAGATAAACAAAGATCACATGAATGCAAAATGGCACAAAATAAATAAACCAAATCTTCTCAAGTCATTTGCATATCACAAAAATGGAGTAATATCTGCAATGTAGGGTGCATTAGTAATGGTCAATGTATAGGTTCTTGGTTTGTGAATTGGTTTAAAAGGGAAAACAAAAACAAAGGGAAAACAAGAGAGAACAGAATTAACATTCAATATTGCATAGCTGAAAGCCCAATAAGGAGCTCTTGTGGTTGTGCTTAGATTAAGCATGAGCAATAAATAGTCCTTTTCCCTGTTATGTTACCAATGAAGCAACATAATGTATTGATACGTTGATGAACATGAGAGTGTGGTTCAAAGTGAATAACAACAACAACAACAACAACAACAACAATTTATTTATTTATACCCCGCTCATCTGGCTGGGTTTCACCAGCCACTCTGGGCGGCTTCCAGCAAAATATTAAAATACAATAATTCATCAAATATTAAAAGCTTCCCTAAACAGCGCTGCCTTCAGATGTCTCCTAAAAGTCAGATAGTTGTTTATTTCTTTGACATCTGGTGGGAGGGCATTCCACAGGGTGGGTGCCACTACCGAGAAGGCCATTTGCCTGGTTCCCTGTAACTTTGCTTCTCACAGTGAGGGAACTGCCAGAAGGCCCTCGGCGCTGAACCTCAGTGTCCGGGCATAACGGTGGGGGTATACTGGACCGAGGCCATTTAGGGCTTTAAAGGTCAGCACCAGCACTCTGAATTGTGCTTGGAAATGTACTGGGAGTCAATGTAGGTCGTTCAGGACCGGGGTTATATAGTCTTGGTGGCCACTCCCAGTCCCCAGTATAGCTGCCGCATTCTGGATTAATTGTAATTTCCAGGTCACCTTCAAATGTAGCCCCATGAAGAGCACATTGCAGTATCCAAACGGGCGATAACTAGAGCATGCACCACTCTGGCGAGACAGTCTGCAGGCAGGTAGGGTCTCAGCCTGCGTACCAGATGGAGCTGGTAGACAGCTGCCTTGGACACAGAATTGACCTGCGCCTCCATGGACAGCTGCGAGTCACCAATTTAAGCACCATTTGTGCTTAAATTTAAATTTAGAGCAACCAGATTGAGCCAAATGCTGATGGGCAGGGAGGTATCACTCGTTTTCTGTAATACTGGCATATCTAACTTACTTTTGAGTTAAAATGCAGAGGAATGAGTAGCACAGTAGCTGTAATGGCAGGGCATTGCCACAATCAAAACACCTTCATCACAGATATGACACTTTGAGAAAAGCTTTGTGCAGCGCATCTTCGAAAAGCTACATTGGTTGATATATTAGTGCAATCCATCAAACTGTCATGCCTGCTATGATGTCTAATGCTGAGCTTTGCTGTAATGGCTGCAATCAATGGAGAACTTGAACCACAGCCTCCCTGCAGCAATGCAAACTGAGACCTACTCCATGTTTGCGTTTCCCTTCCCATTGGTATCTCTCTGAGATATCTTATCTTGTTATAAATTATTGCCGTACTAGCAAAACGGCTGTTAAATCATTACAATGGTGAGAGTGTCAGCCGAAGTCCTGGGCCTCTAGTCCATGTGGATTGTCGGGTTGGCTTGAGGCAAAGGAGCAGATGGCACCCTGATTTCACATAATCATATTAGCAAATGAATCTTATTTTGTCACTGGAGAAGCATCTTTCCGAGGGCTGCAGGGCAGCGTAGAACATGACAGGCTTTTCTTTGGCACCTTGTCACCACACCCAGGGGCGGAGGAAAGGGGTTTGTGGTGGGGGCAGCCCGCCCCGGGTGTCATCACTGAGGGGGGTGACAAAATGCCAGGCGACACTCACTGCGGGGCCTGCAGCACGCCCAAGCCATGCGTATCTCCTGGGAGTGACATGGTGGCTTGGGCACCCGCAGGCTCCACACTGCCCCAAATGGTCCGCCTGCCACCTCTCCCTCAGCTTTAGAGTGGCTGAGTGGGTGGAGGCAGGCAGACTCTTTGGAGCACGAAGCGTCCTGCCCCAGCTGGCCTTGCCCCGTGGGCGGATGGCCCCGCCCCTGGGTGCATGGCACGCACGCCTCCCAAGACGCCCGATTGGCTTGTTACCCTGCTGATCACACCTTGCTCCCCAGTATCTGCCTGGGCACCTCCCCCAAAAAATGTTTAAAATGTGGCACTGTAACAACCTCATGGTGAGTTCCGGCACCTTTTCTTCTACAAAACAACAAAACAAAACAAAACAAAACAACAAGACACTGATTATAACCTTTTAATTGGGTTTTACAAAATAAATAAAGGTATAACAAATAGTGCATATAAGCCGTGCTTCCCCCCCTCCCCTAAAAAATGTTTAGGGGTACTTTCATTTTGACTCAAGGAAATCACCATTTTATCATTCAAATTGTGAAAAATAAATACAGTAAATGGACAAAACTACTAAGATTCACAAAATGTTTAGGGGTATGCATCCCCCTCTGTCCCCCCAGAAAAAATCTATTTTATATATCATAAAAGGCATATATCTTTCCTGCATGGCAAAACCTTTGTACTGTGTTTATAATAGCGTTTCAGACTTACGATTCCATATCATTGGTAAGTATACATATTCCTAATAAAACCATAGTAATGAATGTGAAATTAACTGTTAACTGACAATATTGTACAACCAAATACTCTCAACTTTTTTGATTGGATTCTAATATAATATCTCAGATACTGCAGCTAAGTATCAAATGCCCATATGGTTGTACTGCAGAAGTGTTCATTTTCTTTTCATGTTACGGGTAATACAAAATGAGGCACTAACGAATATTAATGTGAAGGCAGGGGTAAATGTTGAAGCATTTGTTCAGACCAACCAAATTGTACTAAAGGCTGGGGGGGGATCATACACTCTCTGGAATATGTAATAAAATCAAACCACACTGGGGCAAAGCCACCCTCATTGATTTGTCCACGTGACAACCTTAACTTATTTGTTGGACACACTAAAAGGGCTATTTCCCAGTCTTATACCAGTTGTTTCCTGTTACACCAGAAAAGGTCTTTTCTGTGTTTGGTTATGTTTCACATGGAGCCTGTAATAGACAACTTATTAGTTATTTGTTGTGTAAATCTAATTTACATCTTGTCATTCACTTGTTTTTCATCTCTCTAACTATCTATAATCTACCACCTCCTGTGGCATTTGCCCATTCTTTTGGAAATGTCTGTACAGGGGGAGAGAAAGGGTTAATGGGTAGACCAATAGGAAAGCCCAGATGCAGAGCTTAGCCAGCAGTTTAGACAGTTAGGAAGACAGTTGGAAATAGAGAGAAAGTTAGTTTGGTTGGTTTCTTGTGGGTGGGAGGCATAGGAGTCAGAGTGAGTTAGAGACAGAGGGGAGACAGAGAGAGTGAATCGGATTGCAGTGTTTCAAAGTATTTAAAACTTGTTTGCGTTCACAATAAACTGGAATCTTTGTTAATACATTACAACCTGACTGAGTGTGAATATATTACCGGGGAAACCTGGTTGGTGGCAGTGGAAGAGAACAGACGTGGTGGCACAGGGTCAATAGTCCGTGGAACAACCGGGGGCTCTGTGTGAACGCCACACCTACCAATCCAGCTAGCTATTAATTTAGCTATCTACCCATCTCCTGAATTAGCAGTAGTCCCTGAAACCTAACATTTACCTTGTTGGCAGGAGCTGGGACCGAGCAACGGGAGCTCACCCCATCGCGGGGATTCGAACCGCCGACCTTCTGATTGGCAAGCCCAAGAGGCTCAGTGGTTCGTAGATAATGAAAAAATGTAACATGTTACTTTTTCATCAATGTTTGATGCTTTATCGTGTTTTTACTATTCTGCTGCTAGCTGCCCAGAGTAGCTGGGGAAACTCAGCCAGATAGGTGGGGCAATAATAATAATAATAATAATAATAATAATAATAATAATAATAATTCAATTTGGCAAGTGGAGATCTTGAGCCATCTTTAAATGAGACCAGTTTTGTTCTGCAACATGGTAGGCGAATGGCAACTTGTGCCCCTCCAAGATGCAAAGAGCCCTCCAGCCCATCTTGCATTGCCTCACTACAAATTTTGCAGTCCTGTGCTTTAGCAATTTATGACCAGCCAGGAATTTCTGCTACATGCTATTACCTGCCAAGTGCATGCAGCTTCATTTTGAAATTCCACATTTTCTCCAACGGCGTAGATGATGTCAACGACATGAGTGTTTTCTTTGACTTACTGCATAACAATTGGAAGTCCTACTGAATTTTTTAATATGTGCTGCAGACCCCAGTCTGAGGAGTTTGTGCTTCCATCAACTCCTCTGTCTTAATGCATTATGCAGTCCAACCTTGAACTCATTACCTCCTCCCAAACAAGTAAATTACATTCAGCATGAGATGGCACAGCAGCCCTTTTCCGGACATGTTCAGGCACTCCCCAGCCTTTATTGGCTACTCCATAATCACAGGAAAAGTCAGGCCTACTCCACAGTTAATACATCAAAATTACTTCCTCTCATTTTTCTCAGAGGTAGCAGTAAATAAATGGGCCCTTTTCAAAACCGGTGTCCTTGAAGCTAGATATTAATTTTAATTATAACCATAACCATATACTACTGACAAAACTAATCCCTCCCCACAGCTATGTAGAACAAAATTGTAAGTTAGTTCCCCTCATTCTTCTCCCCAGGCAGATGTTGTTGTTGTTTAGTCGTTTAGTCATGTCCGACTCTTCGTGACCCCATGGACCATAGCACGCCAGGCACTCCTGTCTTCCACTGCCTCCCGCAGTTTGGTCAAACTCATGTTCGTAGCTTCGAGAACACTGTCCAACCATCTTGTCCTCTGACGTCCCCTTCTCCTAGTGCCCTCAATCTTTCCCAACATCAAGGTATTTTCCAAGGATTCTTCTCTTCTCATGAGGTGGCCAAAGTATTGGAGCCTCAGCTTCACGATCTGTCCTTCCAGGGAGCACTCAGGGCTGATTTCCTTGAGAATGGATAGGTTTGATCTTCTTGCAGTCCATGGGACTCTCAAGAGTCTCCTCCAGCACCACAATTCAAAAGCATCAATTCTTTGGCGATCAGCCTTCTTTATGGTCCAGCTCTCACTAGGCAGATAAACTAGGATTATTTGAGATAAGACACTACCTTTCCAGTTAACCTCTCGCCAATCAGTTTGTCCCTAAAAAATTGCAACCAAGATGTACATCCTCAGGCAGTGTGAGAGCCAGTGTGGTGTAGTGGTTAAGAGCGGTAGACTCCTAATCTGGGGAACCGGGTTCGTGTCTCTGCTCCTCCACATGCAGCTGCTGGGTGACCTTGGGCTAGTCACACTTCTCTGAAGTCTCTCAGCCCCACCCACCTCACAGGGTGTCTGTTGTGGGGGAGGAGGGGGAAAGGAAATTGTTAGCCGCTTTGAGACTCCTTCGGGTAGTGATAAAGCGGGATATAAAATCCAAACTCCTCTTCTTCTTCTTCTTCTTCTTCTTCTTCTTCTTCTTCTTCTTCTTCTTCTTCTTCTTCTTCTTCTTCTTCTTCTTCTTCTTCTTCTTCTGGCAACTGACCTTTCCTGTCCATTGTGATCCCTTTCAAATCCATAGAGACGACAAAGCTACCTCAAGGTATGTGGTGATGGATAGCTGACATTGATAATGAGCACTCATCCTGATTTGCTTGCCAAAGTGTTTACACATCTTCCCATTAATCATTAATTCATCCCACACTTTTCATCTGTCACTTTTCAAATCATAAAAGCTACTTTATTTATTATCTATTTATTTGAAAAAGAGTAGGTTTGTTGAGCTAGGGTGATAGAGCACTTGGAGACACTTGAATTGGACAAACCTAAATTCCCAGTCCAGTGGTACCTTGGTTCTCAAACTTAATCAGTTCCGGAAGTCCGTTTCAAAACCAAAGCATTCCAAAAACCAAGGCGTGCTTACTCATAGAAAGTAAGGCAAAATGGATCAATCCATTCCAGACTTTTAAAAACAATGCCCCAAACAGCAATTTAACATGAATTTTACTATCTAATGAGACCATTGTTCCATAAAATGAAAGCAATAAACAATGTACTGCAGTCACACAATCAATCAATCAGTAGCTGAACTGGGTTCCACACAGTCACAAAACAAAAACAAAAACAAAAAGAGCCTCAAGAACAAAAATGCAAAATGAATAGCAAAAACAGGCAGACCTCAGCGTAACACTCAAAACAGAAGTGTGGCACTCAAATGGGAAGCGAACACTCAAAAGGGAGCATGTTCGGCTTCCGAAAAACGTTCGGAAACGAAACACTTACTTCTGGGTTTGCAGTGTTTGAGTTCCAAGTTGTTTGAATACCAAGGCATTTGAGAACCAAGGTTTTTCCCATAAAATTGACATTGTGGAGACACACTAAAAATTCAGTGTCATTGATCCACTAACATCTTCCATTTCTCAACTGTCCCTGGTGAATTGAGATGGAATTGGCAGTGAGTTTAGGACTACTCACCACTCCTTAATACTTCTGCCTCAGTCAGTTGCTGTGAAGCATTGGTAATAAAAACCATGAGAGTTACCGCCTCCTCCCTACTCTTCCTCAGTGGGCCACTGGGGACCAGTGGAAGCCATTGTTGTGCTCCTAATGATAACACTGGCAGTGCAACAGCATTTTAACACAACACGAGGGTAAATTTGGCCCAATCAACAGAACCCAAATTAACATGTTTGATGTAGGTACATTCTGAATTGACACGGGGGAGGCTCGCCCATTACTACTCTGTCTTCAGATTTTTGATTAGAGCTTTTATTATGTTCTTAATGAAGTTTAAATCCACAAAAGCATGCTCTGCTTCACAGATTTTAAAAGGCTGCAGCAAAATTGTTTGGATTTTATTTGGGGTTGGGTTGTCGTTGGGCGGTGTGCCCCCCCCCCCACAATTTCTTGGTGTAGCTTTTCAGGAGTTAAATAGGCATATTGATTTTATTTTTATTTTGTCAACATGGTCTCATAATGAAGTTTGCAACTTAATATTGTACTTTATAATGGTATTTTGCCACTCTATATTGTATTACAATGCCACGGTTATGTAGTATTGTAATTTAATGGACTCGCATAGCACAGCAAGTTGTAGCTCCTTTAGTTTATTAGTATTTGATATATTGCAATATTAGCTAGGCCAAAGTCTAAAGCTATTTTGGGCAGGAAAAATTAAAAGTTTCTTGACACTTTACAGCTTCTGCATGCATTTTAGTTGAAGAGTTTGAGGGGGAAATGGTCTTTGCCTTGAGTTTTTATTTGTATTGGTTAAGAAATTAGTTTAGTTTTTTTTAAAAGAAAAATGTCTTAGAACCCCTTTTTACTTTATTCTTACTTGCTTGGAAACATATATGAACTGTAATTTGTTGTTGTTGTTATATAATAGTAATGATGTTTGTTTCCATTGTCCTTCTCAGTTCCTCGTCTAAACTTGCACACACTTCTGGGCAGAGATTGAGTTGTTAGCTGACAAACCTTGTAAACATTCTAATTTCATATTTGAAATAATTAAGATGGATGGGTTGTTTACTTGTGTTGGTTGGGTGTGTTTTAACTCCTTTTCCCAGCTAAAAGCTGCTCAAATCAGCTTACAAATATTAAACCTCAAAACGAAAAATCAAATGTAAAGCAATAAATGAATAACAGAACACTAAAAATATCAAATGAGAGAAACAGTAACGAAGAAGCAGACGATAATATAGATCAATTGACAAAGTGGAGCAAACTTGAGTGAGCAATAATAGGCTATGCTTTTGGCACGCCAAAGACTTGCCAAGACAGAAGATTCTCCTGAGATTACTATTGAAGATTCAGATCTTTATCAAACAGGATTAAGAAACAAAGTAATATGTTTCCCTATGATTAGGAACAGAAGTTCCATGAAGTCTGGGCCTCCTCATACTTTACTAGGGAGGGATTAAAACTTCTGGGTGAGTTGGAACAACTAAGGGGCCAAAGGGATGTCTACATTGCTTAAGAACACCTGTCAAGAACAGGCTTCCTCAACCTCGGCCCTCCAGATGTTTTGAGACTACAATTCTCATCATCCCTGACCACTGGTCCTGCTAGCTAGGGATCATGGGAGTTGTAGGCCAAAAACATCTGGGGGGGGGGTTGAGGTTGAGAAAGCCTGGTCAAAAACATTTGCTAAGCAGAGACAGCCTCTGTCCCTTATTCACATGGCATTGTTTCCCCACAGGCTCTACCCCATTCCACCAGGTTGCACCCACCAACCATACAGGACCGGTGGGTCCATTTAGGCGAACTAGGCAGTTGCCTAGACCGCATAAATGGAGGGGGCGCAAAAAACCCGCGCCACCGCCGCCCTCCCACAGCGCGCACTCGCACTCCTCCCGCCGATGGAGGTCCTATGGAACGCGAGCCAAAAGGAGAGCTCAGCGCCCTCTCGCCTATGGAGGGGACACTGTGAGCTCAGTGGCTGCAACGAGCGAGCGGCAGCGCCTGTAGCTGAAGCCTTCAGCTATGGGTGCTGCTGCTGCCGCCGCCGCTGAACAGCTCACAGCATGCCCTCCATAGGCGGGAGGGCGCTGAGCTCTCCTTTTGGCTTGCGCTCCTCCCGCCTATGGAGGGGACGCAGGGGCGCCAGGAGGTGATTTTGCCTAGGGCGCAAAAAGCCCTGCAACCATATATGAGGCACTAGCACCCCAAGAGCAATGCTACACACTTTGCTTCCAGGCATTGCCATTGCTGACACTTACCTTGACGGTAATGGGCACAGGTGCCGACTTGGGCCCCCAGACTTCGTCTGGGCCAATGCTTCGTCTGGTGTATCCACACTGCTCCAACCCTGGTGCCACCATGACTTGCCAATGAGGCAATGAATGGCAGAAGTCACCTCAGCTCTACTACTCACATAACATTGAACATGTTTTCCCCATTCTCTCTTACACATACAAAGATACAGTGGTATGTATAAAAGACCCATGGATCAAAAGTTCCAACCCTAAATTTAAGGTCTTGACCACACCAGCTTTTCGTGTGTGATAGAAGCTCCTTGTCCATGAAATTTTGAGCTATTGTCCCCATGGCAACCCCACTTAACCAACCTTCATCTTGTTCCTTTTCAGTACCAAGTTTGGATTTCCTCTGTCCTGGGATAATCTGAAATGGGAAAATAATTCTACTTCAAACTGTTGCTATCAAGGCACATTGCAGTGGGGTGGATGAGATCTATGTGGGTGTGTCAGAACACTCTCTCTCGCGCGCGCGTGCTCCCTCTCCCTCTCCCTCTCCCTCTCCCTCTCTCGTTCTCCTCCCCTTCAATGGCCTATGCTTTTCTGTTGCTCACATTGGTCTTCTAGTAGTTCTTGTGACAACATCTTGTTCAACCCACAGCCCATGCATGTATACATGACCAAAGATAAGACTTGGCATGCATAGCTTGTTCCTTATAGTGCATTCAGTTAAGTGGGATCCTTTATGCAAAGGGTTCTCTACAATGGGTATGAACCTCAGCACTTGTAAGCTCTGTTGATTTCAGTAGTACAGTGGAACCTCGGTTTATGAACACCTCGGTTTATGAATTTTCGGTTTATGAACGCCGCGGACCCATCTGGAACGGATTAATTCATTTTCCATTACTTTCCATGGGAAAGTTCGCTTCAGTTTATGAACGCTTCAGTTTATGAACAGACTTCCGGAACCAATTACACCCATGCTTCAGTTTATGAACATTTCAGTTTAAGTACTCCGCGGACCCGTCTGGAACGGATTAATCCACTTTCCATTACTTTCAATGGGAAAGTCTGCTTCAGTTTATGAACGCTTCAGTTTAAGTACTCCGCGGACCCGTCTGGAACGGATTAATCCACTTTCCATTACTTTCAATGGGAAAGTTCGCTTCAGTTTATGAACGCTTCAGTTTATGAACAGACTTCCGGAACCAATTGTGTTCATAAACCGAGGTACCACTGTATAGCTAATTCATGTACCTCCTCAATTAACAGGAGACAGGAAAATGTTAAACCACTGAGCTACAGCCCTTCTGTAATTTTCAATTAGATTTTTTTTTTAAAAAAACAAACCATCCAGGGAGCTTTAAGTGGAAATGTCCACCTCAGGACTCAGCTGGTGAAAAAGACACAGTGCTTATAACAGAGGAATATGGATAAACATAGCCCGGTCTCTATAATTATTCTATTGTAGAGTGGTTGGGCAGGCTCACTGCAAAGGAGAAAATAAAATTTAGTTGGAATCAGAAGTGAGCTGCGACCAGGCATATAATGACTTCACGCACATTCATCAATAGCTTACATTCAGATTCCTGAAAGGCCCTTTTCATTATCCATCAAATGGGAGGCTTTAAATTGGTACCATCATTCAGTATTCTAAATGCAAATGTACACTTGCTGAAAAAACAACACTAAGCTGTAATGAGTGGCCAATTTTAATGACTGATTCAGAGACATCTGTCTGTAGCTCTCTCTGATTTAACGCCTTCAGATGTATAATTAGGCTTAGTGCTAAACTTTTACTGTTTCCAGAAATTAGATTCTCTCCCTCTTTCTGTGGCTTTGCTTCTTATTGTCTTGCAACCAATTTATGGTTAACTGGGGCTGCAATCCTGTACCATGCTTACTTGGGAGTAGTTCCACCGAAAAAAAATGAGGCTAACTTCTGGGTCCCATCCAGTACTTGTTGGCTCAGAGCTAAGGCCCATTGAGTTCAATGATACTTATTCCCAGGTAGGTGGGTAAAGAATTGTAGGGCTGTCACATGGAAGATGGAACAAGCTTGTTTTATGTTGCTTCAGATAGTAGGACCCAATCCAATGGCTTCAATTTAGGAGAAAGGAGAATCTGACTAAACAGCAGGAAGAGCTTTCTGATGGTAAGAACTGTTTAAGAGCAGAAGTAACTTCCCTGGAAAGTAGTGGCCAACTTCCAAGAGACTGCGATCTACTCACAGAGTTAAAAACTGGCAGTGATCTACCCCCTTTTGGGGGGGGGGTCAGGTTGATGCTGTTAAGCTTTTTTTTAAGGAAGGAAAGCCCTGTTTGGGGGGCTTCAGGGCAAAGATGTAGAGCTTTTTTTAGGGGAGCCAAAGTTGCTGAGCTTCTTTGGGGGGAGCCAGTGATCTACCACAGACGTCCAGTGATCACGATCTACCTGTTGGACATGCCTGCTTTAAGGTTTTTAAGGAGAGGTTGGATGGCTACCTGCCATGAATGCACTAGTTGAGATTCCTGCATTGCATAGGATTGGACTAGATGAGAGTTAACCTCCAGAGAGGTAATACTGAAGCACTGAATCCTGCAGCTTTGGAAAACAAATTGGGCAAACTTAGTGCACATCTAAATTAAAATTAGGAAACAGAGGAACATAATATAAGAAGAAACCTGTTGGATTAGATCAAAAAGCCATTTCACCCACCAGCCTGTATTATCAGTAGAAAACCAGATACGTATGCTATGACAACTTTGAGAAATTTATTGAGCACAAATACAGAGATGTACCTAACCTTTTTATTGATTTTCAAAAACCATCTGATTGTGTGTGTCGGATGCGATTGTTCCACATCTTGAAGTATTAGAGTCTCCCACAATGCTGTTTTTACCATCAACTTAAACAATGACAGGGGGGACATGTCAGAAGTTAATGATTCATTCACCAAATGCTTTTCATATCTTTTCTTTTTAAACTAATCCCTGCCTCGAGGTTGTCTTGACCCAATCATTTATAGGCCTCAGAGAAGGAAGTTATCCAAAATGTAAATTCTGGAGCAAGAGAGAGAGAGAGAGAGAAAAGATATAAACACCAATCAAAAGGGACGAGAGCCCAGCTCTCAAGGAATAGAAGCAACAGGAGAGAACTTCTTCGGCTTATGAGGAAAAAAACAGCAATCAGTTAACATTCTTCCATGAACAAAAAAAGAAGAAGATTCTGTAATGAAAGAGGGCCTTTGCATCAAAATACAGTCTGAAAAGCATAAACAAATGCACAGTGAAACTGAACCAGGTGCATATTTCATCAGTAATGGCAACACAATCCTGTTTATTGTTACTTATGGGAGGAAAGAGAAGCTAGTATTAAAAACTTTCTGTGGAACGCACCCTGAAACATCTTCAACATTTCTGTGAAAGAATACATGAAGCAATATAAAATATGGCAGAAGAAATAATGTGTGCGTGTTACCCGCTTGATTTCAGTTTCTGGCCAATAATGGAAATTTTGGATATTTGGAAGCGTGATATTGAACTAGCAGTCTAAGGACAGCATGAATGAATAAACAGATTTTTTTTGCAATAAACTTTGAAAATAATAGCAGTAATATTATTAATAATTTATAAAGTAAAACTGAGGTGTAATTCAACGCTAATGAATTCTCTGTATGCATCAACCTTTTCCAGAGTTGCAACATTTATTTTAAAAAAATCTTTATTTATTTTTTAAATTTTCTTTGGGAAAAATAAATATGGCCCTCATTAAGAAAAAACGGTATTGTGATTGTGAACCCCATAGAATTAACAATATAATTGCATTCATAAAACACATACAAAGCAGAATAATTTCTGATAAGTCTAGGAATGTAGGAAGTAGCCTTATACTGAGTATATTGGTCCATCTATCCCAATATTGTCTACATTTTCTAGTGGCAGTTCTCTGGTGTTTTAGGAAGGAATCCTATTGTATGTATGTGGTGGGTTCCTGAATCCCAAAGTTTAGGAGTTTGCCCCCAGAAGCCAGAATATTCTTTAAAAAAAATGTATTTGGAGGCTTCTGAGGGAAAACACCTGAAGTAGTCTGAGGAACGTCTAGAGAGTTCCAATAAAACTAGCCACATTTCTCTGGACCAGAGAGACTACACATCCCTAATTTCCTATCCCATGAGCAAAAGCATGTTTGGTTTCACTAAATTCACTGAATACTGCTAAATGAATTCTGAAATCATCAAGCATGCTACATAAATTATGCGGGCTATTTATTTTCCTCATTCTTGCTGACAAAAAGTGATGTGTCTGCATGTTGTGATAAGAATAGCTATTGCTAGCATCGCACACACCGGCAGCCCTTACCTGTAATTAAACGAAGAGAAGGAAGGAAATAGAAGAGCTAATAGTTCTGGGTAAAATGGGTACAATGGTGATTATTTATAAATTAGGCCCCCAGAACCACAAACAACTTGCATGACAATGAAGTTTTAAGGCAATTACGTTCAACTGTGATGGGGGGGGGGAGGAAGACCTTCAGACTTTCATTATAATTCATCTGATAGGCAAGTTCAGCTTCCAAAGGGGAAAAACCAAGAGAAGGCCTTTTGAGAAATTCCAGACTATCTCAGGGCAAAGCGTGAAGGTGCATACGAGACCTTGCAGATGCTTAAATTAAAGCTGCACCACAACTATTGAACAGGTTTGGGGGGGGGGGTGTTTCACGCTGAAAACAGCGATTTTGTGAGGTGGTGTGGGTTTTGAAATATTACCTAAAACATATTAAATTATATGAATGTGCACTTTCCCCATCCTTATTTATGTGATTTTTGTAATGCTTCCCTTTATCCTAATTGGGGACCTAAAATGGTGTGCAATGCAACTGTGATTCACAAATGGACAACTGCAATGCACTCTGTAGAGCAGGCATCCCCAAACTTTGGCCCTCCAGATGTTTTGGACTACAATTCCCATCTTCCCTGACCACTGGTCCTGTTAGCTAGGGATCATGGGAGTTGTAGGCCAAAACATCTGGAGGGCCGCAGTTTGGGGATGCCTGCTGTAGAGCTTCACTTGGGAGTGGTCCAGAAGATGCAGCTGGTGCAGGGCACCATGACCAAGTTATTCAGTGAAGTCTCTTCCAATGCACTCCAAACGTGCTGTCAGTAGGGGCATGGCTGCCAAATTTATGGGTGACAGGACCATGGCTAAAAGGCATGCTATCAGTTGCAGTGGGGCTAACCTTACATGCGTTGGTGGCCCCCTCACATATTCTTTCTATGCATGGTAGAGGCCAAGTGTGTGATTCTCCGCAAAGTCTAATGCAACTGTAGTTGTGCTTGGAAAGATTCCATATCCCGAAGGCTTGATGTGTCAGGATGATGAAGAGAGAGGAAGAATGAAGAGAGAGGAAGAATGAAGGGGGACAGGTGTCTTCCTGTTCTCCACAGCGACAGCTGCTGCCATTCCTAAGTCTCACTTGCAACTGAGCAAAGGAAGGGGGTAGATGGGATACTTTGGGGTCTTCAATACTCCAAAACTTTAGTGGGGTGAGGAATTGGACCTCAAAAACAAACCGATGCATTTCTGGATTAGTTCCAGGAAAATGCAAGGAAGTCCACCCATCCTTATTTAGCCCTAATTGGTTAAAATATAATAAAAAAATTCCTTCAGTAGCACCTTAAAGACCAACTAAGTTTTTATTTTGGTATGAGCTTTCGTGTGCATGCACACTTCATCAGATATATAAAATATAGATTTTATATAGATATATAAAATATAAATATTAATTATAAAATTAATTAATTTTAATTATAAAATATCTGGTTAAAATATAGTCAACACACCCTAATGAGAATCGTTGCTCTTCCTCCTTTAGCATGGTAGCCCGCATCTGTGCTTAAAGAGAGCTGAATGCAAACTCTAATAATTCTTGGAGGGTTTTGCTTGTGAGGGAAATGGATTAGAACAATGCATTTAATGACCCAGAAAGCCTATTAGTTATTGCAAAGGAAAGGGGCTCTCTTGAGGTTTCACATCCATTAATAGGCCAGTATTATGAAGGTAGTGAAACAATATACTGTATGAGGTTACCATTTCTCATGCTGTAATGAAGTTTCTCAGCACAGATATGAAACATTACATTTGTGGACTGTGGAGTAGCTTTGAATGGCTTGTGCAGCTATGAGGAACTACAAACAGTGCTCTGCTAGGAGCAGCAATGGAAAAAGTGCACAATGTAGTCCAACTCATGTGTTTTAAGGAAAAGAACTAGAAATAGTTTGGGGGCAGAAATGCCAATACAGTGGTACTTCTGTTTACGAACTTAATTCGTTCCGGAGGTCCGTTCTTAACCTGAGCTACCACTTTAGCTAATGGGGCCTCCTGCTGCCGGCACGCAATTTCAGTTCTCATCCTGAGGTAAAGTTCTTAGCCTGAGGTACTACTTCCAGGTTAGTGGAGCCTGTAACCTGAAGTGTTTGTAACCCGAGGTGTTTGTAACCCGAGGAACCATTGTATTAGAGCAGCAAGGACGGAAAGCTAGGGGAGTAAATGGGGTGGTGGGGAATTTTAGGGTTGTGTCTACTACTCCCTCAGACTCATCCCTGGACATAATACATATAATATTTTTCTCAAAGTGCACACAATGCTGAAATGAAATATTATATTATATTTAATTCATTATATTGCATTTCTCACATACGTTTTTCTTCCTTTTAACTGCACCTCTAGTTCAGTGACAAGGTCTGAAACAATCTAGGTCCAAGTAAATCTTAAGGATCACCTTCTCTCACGTGAACCTCATCACTCAAAGCTTTTTGCAGGCAGCCTTGTACCTGTTCCATCAGAGGTCAGTGTGATAGGTGATCAAAATAGGGCCTGTATAGTAGCCTAGAGGTCTGTTAAGGAATCGTGTTATATAGGCAGCTTGTTCAAATATCCATTTTCAGGCAAGCTTGTGGAGAGCTTGCTTGTTTTTATGGTGTAGCTTTTGTTAAATTTAAGGTTGACCCAAATTCTCCACACATGGACACCCATTTAGTCTCCTTAAAACATTATCAGAACATGGACAAATGCCCAGGATTGGGCAGGAAGGAAATAAATTTATCTGAATTTTTCAGGAAGGGGTAGCTGGGTTTTGCCAGGAAATGTTGACTCGTGCGAAGATTCAGAGGAAGTCTTGTACTGGTGGACCCCATTTCCCAGAATGCCTTGGGAGTGATACAATGTGGCATCTCCCTCAAGGCATTATAAAAAGTGAGGTTGATGGTATACTGCAGAGATTCTTGTACCACTGTGATCTGTGTATAGCTTTTCCAAAAAGTGATACAAGCGTTATAGGAATTACAATATCTCTCTCTCTCTCTCTCTCTCTCTATATATATATATATATATATATATGTAGAAGGCAAACACATAAATAAGTATATAAACCATGTGTCTGAAATAGTACAAGAGAGCAATCCTGAAACTATTTTGACTCTCCCAAATTGACCTCAGTTGTTTCTCAGCAAGGAGGAAGGAAATGGGGAAAGTCTCTCCATTGTATTTTGCTTACCTATCTTTAGGCTTTGTGTATGAATAGGGTGAGCCTGTGACTTGGATTCAGGAATTAAAGTATTTAGCATCTCAAAAGGAATGATCAGACTGGCCAAGTGAAGCAATCAAGTGACCATTATCAGTATCCTGCCAGACAGAATTTATGTTGTAGCCCGCCTTCTTCTGTGATGTATGTCTGATGTTTTGGGGGCTGGCCTTGGGCTAAGAGGGTGGTCAATTCCAAAAGTCTATATAAGGGCTTGCACACCATTGTTCTGGGTCCCTCCTGCCTCCTGCGTGTGGTTGTGAGCACCCTGTTGCAACAGTTAATAAAGATCAGGCTTAGTAGCTATTTTGCTCCAACTTGACCGTGGTTGATCTCTGTTTCCTTCCTTTGACCGATAGGTAAGCTTTTAGGTTCTTATATGGGTTTCCTGGTAAGTCTCCTACAGGCAGGGAAACAGGTTAACTGAATTCCCTTTTCACAAGAAACCTGAATTTTTTTTGGCCATCTCAAAAGGTTAGCTAAGCACCCCAAAAACTTCAGAGAAATGGTTTCTTGCCTATGATTTTCCCCCTGTGATTTGCTACTTCATCCCCACTATGCACTTTGATCAGAAGCATGGGTATGAAGATTGCTGAGTGTGTACCATTGTTCTCTGCTAATGAGAGCTGAACAGCAACAGTGTCTCTAAAACCATAATGTAAATTCTGAAAAAAGAAAGATAAAATAAAAACCCGAGTGGCCCCTGCATCCAAATCTAAATAACAGCATCCGCAAGATTAATTCACTTCGTTTGCATTCCTTTGTGGTATGGATTGCCGAACAAACTGAAATGCGCTAGGAAATTGCCTTTGGGAAGGATGGGGGTGCGATAAGCTGAAGAACATCAGAACTGGACAGGAACAATTTTGATACATGTGAACTTTATAAATGTTGTCTGTGACAGCCTTTAATCAATATGAAATATGGCATAGGTCTCCAAATGGTATCCAAGAACCTCTGGAAATGACAAATAATTTGCCATTGCTATTAGTAGCACATTTGTCAACAGCAGTTTGTGGAACAATAACATCTGCCGGGTGATGTTTCTAAGCTTCACCAGGACAGTGATGCATTGCAATGCTGATGCACCTACATTTCTCTTATCTTTTGATATAGTATGTTTACAAAGTGCTAAGATAACTTACTAATTGAAGTTTGTCAGTGATTTTTTTTAATGGGGGGAAGGAAGACTGAGTAGCCTCTTCACAACCCCTGTATTGCCTTGATTGACTCTTTCCTGCTCCTTTTTTTTGTAACTGGAAAGGATAACATTGCTTGTAGGGAGAAGGTGTGACAAATTGAAGCACTTTTGAAATGTTTATTTCTGTCCGGCTGGCAAAGAGTTAACCCACCTTTAGCCTGACTGACATAGAACTCTGATGGGGGCGGGACTGTGCCCGGTTTGAAAAGGGGGGAGTGTCGGTTTTGAGGAGTTAGGAGGGAGAGGGAGGAAGGTGTGGTGTGATGTTATGTGGTGGCTTGTATGAAGACAGTTAAGAGGCTAGGAAAACTTAAAGTTAAATGTTTGACTGAGTTTATTTTGTACAATTGGAACAAAGCTAATTAATAAATGACACGTTAAAGAATCACTTATGTTTTTAACACAATAAAACTTCATCTCTGTTTTTGCCAACAAGAGGTCCGTCTTTATTTTTCCAGCGAGGTACCAGGACTCACAGCCGTGGTGACTCAAGAGAGGGCAAAACTCACCTCAGGCAGGGAGGTGGTGGTTTGTGTCCTGAAGTTACACGGAGGAGGCTTAGAAGGGTAACCTGAGGTGCCAAGAAGTTGCCAGAGTGCATAGGGCAAACTTCTACAGTGGGGGAATCCAACTGAGGGAGACCCTTTACTGGAGGCAAGAGGTTATTCCTGGGGGACAGCCTAGAGTTTCTTAAGGTACCAGGCCACGCAGGCTGGAAGGCTCTCCTTACTTAGAAACCCATTAGTAAAAGGGGTTTATTTTTGAGGCGGCAGGACCAGAGGGTGGGTGTTTTCCCCTCTGGATTCCTGTGTCGCAGTGATAGTAAGGTAGAGTGGGACCCGGGTCGTCACATTTTTGGTGGCAGCGTCGTGATCGAAATTAAAAGCTCACGCGCCTAGTTTGGTTTGAGTCTGTCAGGATTTTCCTGTGAGGAAAATGACTCACGTAAGAAAACCCAGAGAGGCAAAAGGAGATGAAAGAACGGAAGGGGCTGAGGGAAGCCCAGGTTCTGAGGTGGAACTGATGAAACTACGAATTGAGATGGCCCGAATTGAAGCTGAGAGGGAAAAGATAGCATCTGAAAGTGAGAGGGAAAAAGCTAGGATTGAAGCTGAAAATGAGAGGGAAAAAGCTAGAATTGAAAGTGAGAGAGAAAAAGCTAGGATTGAAGCTGAAAATGAGAGGGGAAAAGCCAGAATTGAAGCTGAGAGGGAAAAGTTAGCATCTGAAAGTGAGAGGGAAAAAGCTAGAATTGAAGCTGAGGAGAGAATGCAGTCAGAGAGGATAAGGGCACAATTAGAACAGGACAGAATGAAGCTTGAAGAGATACGTTTGCGATCAGAATTAACTCGGAGTCCAGTTAATAATGATAGTACCGGAATTAATTTAAAAAGATTCCCCAAATTTGGAAAAGACGATAATGTTGAATCGTTTCTATTTACCTTCGAACGCGTTTGTGTGGAATTTCAAATACCTGAGGAGAACTGGATGCTTTATTTAAGACCTCAAATTTGTGGGATACTAAGCGAAATTTATGCTGACCTGAGGGAAGAAGAGCTGTCATGTTACCAAGTATTTAAGCAAAGGGTGAGGGTTCGATGTGGACTCACGGCTGAACAAAGCAGAAAGGCTTTTCGTGAGGCAAAAAAGGAACATAAAGAGACTTATGCCCAACTAGCTAGCCGCTTAGATAAATTACTTGACAGATGGATTCAAGGGAGTGGAGTGAAGGACTTTGATGAGTTAAAACAATTAATTTGTTTAGAACAATTTTTTAAGCAAATCCCTAGCAATTTACGTTGGTTCTTGAGGGATAAAAAACTGAAAACTGTGGCACAGGTTGCTGAGGTCTTAGACGAACTACAAGGAGATTTCAATGAAATAGCATTCCCAAAACACTCACAGAAGGGTAATCCATGGAGAAACAGAGAAATTAAAGACAGGCAAGAAAATTTTCCTGTCAGGGAATCAGTTTCTGACAAGACAGGGTCTAAGAAAATCACTTGTTTTTTCTGTAATCGTGAGGGCCATGTACGTGCCAGGTGCCCCCTGCTGGTTAAGTCGCAAACTACACCTTCTGCAGCTAAACAAGTAAAACTGGTACCGTGTTTCTCATATTATAAGACACGTCTTATATTTATTTTTTCCTCAAAAAAACACACTATGGCTTATTTTCAAGGGATGTCTTATTTTTTTCCTCCTCCTCCTGCCGCGGCCGGCATTGCTGCTGCTCCTATCACTATGTCTTATTTTCGGAGTATGGCTTATATTCCTCGAATGCTTAAAAATCCTGCTATGGCTTATTTTATGGGGATGCCTTAAAATATGAGAAACAGGGTAATGCAGTCTCAGGAAAATAGCTCGCCTCAGACAGAAGACTCAGAGAAAGCGGACAGTCCAGCTGAGACTACTTCTAAGGTCTTACAGGTCTGGAGGGCTGAGCAGGAGTGCAACCAAGATTACATGGAGCCAATTGAATTAAATGGTCAGTCTTGTTTAGGTTTGAGGGACACAGGAGCAGAAGTCTCACTTGTCAAATCACAATTTGTTCCAAAGGAGCAGTACCTCAAGGGTCAGTCCTATAGTTTAAAAGGCATATGGGGGCCACATTTTGAAGTACCATTAGCTGAAGTTGATATTACCTACAAAGGATTTTGTGGCAAATGGAGAGTAGGAATCCTAAATGAATTGGAGGTACCCTTTTTAATAGGGAATGACCTAGCTAGTCAGAAGCACCGTATTCAAGTGATAACTAGGTCACAGTCTCAAGTCACTGAGAGTAATCCTCCTGCAGTTATAGAGACACCCATAGAGCCTGGTGAGGATGAAGGGCTGATTAGCGTGCCAGTGGTCCAGGAGCACGGTGCCCAATTCTTGAGTGATCAAAAAGAGGATGAAACTATAAAAGAGCTGTGGGGTAAAGCACAAAGTCCTACTGCAGAAGTAACTGTGGAGAACCCCTGCTTATTTACCACCATTGAGGGAAGACTGTATAGAATTTCTAGGAGGAGGAAAACTGCTGCTGTTTGGGAAAGGAAGAAACAGTTAGTGTTGCCAAGAGCTTACCGGTGGCAAGTGCTACAAATGGCACACGACGCACCCTCAGCAGCGCATCTAGGCATTAGAAAGACTAGTGATAGAATCCAAGCAAGATTTTACTGGCCTGGGATGGGCAAGGACATCAATGAGTATTGCAAGTCCTGTGTGATCTGCCAAAAAGCAGGCAAAAGAGCGGACAAAACGCGAGGCTTGTTACAGTCTATTCCCGTAATTACTGAGCCCTTTTCCAGAGTAGGAGTGGACATCCTCGGGCCTATCTCCAGAGTTACAAAAAGTGGGAATAAATTTATTTTATGCCTCGTGGATTATGCTACGCGCTATCCAGAAGCAATACCTCTGAAGGACATTGACTCAAAGACTGTAGCAAAAGCCCTCATGTCGGTGTTCTTAAGGCTGGGATTCCCCAAGGAAATTATAACAGATTTAGGGACATCCTTCACGTCCAAGACCATGGAAGAGCTTTTAACTCTTTGTGGAATTAAGCATGTTAAAACTACGGCTTATCATCCACAGTCGAATGGCTTGACGGAGAAATTTAATTCGACCCTGAGCCGGATGCTAAAAACCTATTCCATCAATCATCCTAACGACTGGGATGAGAGGCTGCAACACTTCCTATTTGGTTATCGCGAAGTGCCGCAGGAGAGCACAGGGTTCAGTCCTTTTGAACTCCTATTTGGTCGACAGCCACGAGGACCCCTAGACTTGATGAAAGCAGCGTGGTCAGGGGAGGAGCAGATCGACAGCCCTGATGTTGTGACGTATCTACAGGAGCTACAGAGCGACCTTCAAGAGCTACGGGAGCAAGCTGCTCACAACTTGCAACAGGCACAGCGTCGACAGAAGCAGTGGTATGATGCACACGCAAGAGACAGAACTTTCCAGCCTGGTGACAGTGTGCTCGTGTTAAGAACAAGACGTCGAAAGAAGTTGGAGATGTCGTGGGACGGTCCCTTCAAAGTGGTCGAGAGGATATCTGCGGTGAACTATTTGGTAGAGTTAGATGGGGAAGGGAACCGATGTAAAAATTTTCATGTAAACTTACTTAAGCCTTATTTTGACAGAAATAAGTTGGTGTTACAAGTAAAGGGGAAGGTGACCCAAGGAATTCATTTAACTGGGTGGGGAGAGCTGAGTAAGGGCACAACTCTAGCAGAGGTGTCATTCGACGAAGGTCTGACCCCAGAGCAAAAGGAGCAGTTAAAATTAGTCCTTGCTCAGTTTGCTCAGATCTTCTCAAACATCCCAGGGAGGACCAGCCTAGCAACTCATAAAATAGACACAGGGTAAGCACATAAGTGGGAAGGAAAACATCATAGCGGACGCTTTGTCTAGGTATATTTTTGAGAGGTATAGAATGGTGCAAAGTATTATATGAAACGGTGATAACCCTAGCAGAACATTTGTGCTTAGGCGTTATAATCTGACACATGCCAAACATGGTTTATCTGTGTACAAATTTATGAGATGTTAATTTAGTTGACTTTGTAATATGAATGTTATAGAATGCATTGAAGTATTTTGGACCCCAAGCCCATTGCTTTGGCATTGCTCTAGTTAATTAAGAGCAAGCCGACGCAATGTCTTTGTGGTGGGGGAGATATGTGACAAATTGAAGCACTTTTGAAATGTTTATTTCTGTCCGGCTGGCAAAGAGTTAACCCACCTTTAGCCTGACTGACATAGAACTCTGATGGGGGCGGGACTGTGCCCGGTTTGAAAAGGGGGGAGTGTCGGTTTTGAGGAGTTAGGAGGGAGAGGGAGGAAGGTGTGGTGTGATGTTATGTGGTGGCTTGTATGAAGACAGTTAAGAGGCTAGGAAAACTTAAAGTTAAATGTTTGACTGAGTTTATTTTGTACAATTGGAACAAAGCTAATTAATAAATGACACGTTAAAGAATCACTTATGTTTTTAACACAATAAAACTTCATCTCTGTTTTTGCCAACAAGAGGTCCGTCTTTATTTTTCCAGCGAGGTACCAGGACTCACAGCCGTGGTGACTCAAGAGAGGGCAAAACTCACCTCAGGCAGGGAGGTGGTGGTTTGTGTCCTGAAGTTACACGGAGGAGGCTTAGAAGGGTAACCTGAGGTGCCAAGAAGTTGCCAGAGTGCATAGGGCAAACTTCTACAGTGGGGGAATCCAACTGAGGGAGACCCTTTACTGGAGGCAAGAGGTTATTCCTGGGGGACAGCCTAGAGTTTCTTAAGGTACCAGGCCACGCAGGCTGGAAGGCTCTCCTTACTTAGAAACCCATTAGTAAAAGGGGTTTATTTTTGAGGCGGCAGGACCAGAGGGTGGGTGTTTTCCCCTCTGGATTCCTGTGTCGCAGTGATAGTAAGGTAGAGTGGGACCCGGGTCGTCACAGAAGGACATAAAAGCTTCAGGATGGCAACACACACACCACAAGAATTATGAAAAACCACCCTCCAAATTTCTCCAAACAGCAAAAGAAAGGCACTTATAAGTAAATTTCACTGAATTTAGTGGGGATTGCTTCTGAGTAGACATGTAAATAAGATGGTCATGTAAGAGACCTGGGCTGCAATAATATATCCAGGGCTGGCCCAATATATTTTGGAACATGGGGAGAACCACAAAATAACTCCCCAGCCCCTGGCCAGGAAAGAAGTGGTGAGTGAAGATCTACAGTACATGAGGAACAAAGGTGTAAGGAGATGAGCAGGACCTGCTATTTGCCAAGAAGTCGGTGTAAAGGTGACATGGTGGTAGAATCATAGAATCATAGAGTTGGAAGAGACCACAAGGGCCATCCAGTCCAACCTCCTGCCAAGCAGGAAACACCATCAAAGCATTCCTGACAGATGGCTGTCAAGCCTCTGCTTAAAGACCTCCCAAGAAGGAGACTCCACCACACTCCTTGGTAGCAAATTCCACTGCCGAACGGCTCTTACTGTCAGGAAGTTCTTCCTAATGTTTAGGTGGAATCTTCTTTCTTGTAGTTTGAATCCATTGCTCCGTGTCCGCTTCTCTGGAGCAGCAGAAAACAATCTTTCACCCTCCTCTATATGACATCCTTTTATGTATTTGAGCATGGCTATCATATCACCCCTTAACCTTCTCTTCTCCAGGCTAAACATACCCAGCTCCCTAAGCCATTCCTCATAAGGCATCATTTCCAGGCCTTTGACCATTTTGGTTGCCCTCCTCTGGACACGTTCCAGTTTGTCAGTATCCTTCTTGAACTGTGGTGCCCAGAACTGGACACAGTACTCCAGGAGAGGTCTGACCAGAGCAGAATACAGTGGTGCTTCTGAGGGGGTGAAAGATCCAAGGAACACGCCACAGCTCTCATTGTGGCAGCAGCAGGCAATGCTTGGAGACTGGATCTGCCCCTGTGGATCCGATTGCTTCACTTTGCTTCATAGGTAGGTCAGGAACTGGGAGGGGGTAGAAACTCACTTTTATATCCATTATAATGAAACACTATGCCGTTCATACCCCGCAGAACAATACAAGAACTGAAACTCAGTTATCCTTTGGAATTCATACTTTTTGTCATGCGCTTCTCCAACCAAAGTAAAATGTGTCCAATACTGTGTGTATAACTGTATAGCTAGAACTGGAACCCATTTACGACTACTACTACTACTACTACTACTACTACTACTACTACTACTACCAGTGCTTTATTCCTGGGAGGACACAGGGGTATACATACCCCTAAACATTTTGTGAATCTTTGTACTTTTGTCCATTTACTGTATTTATTTTTCCCAATTTGAACAATAAAATGGTGGTTTTCTTGAGTCAAAAGGAGAGTACCCCGAAACACTTTTTAAGAATAAAAGCACTGACTACTACTACTATGACTACTACTACTAACAACAACAACAACAACAACTCTATTATTTATACCCTGCCCATCTGACTCTGTTGCTCCAGCCACTCTGGGCAACTTCCAACATATATAAAAACATGATAAAACACCCAACATTTTTTAAAAAAACTTCCCTATCCAGGGCTGCCAGGGTTACTTATCTCCTTGGCTCAGGGGATCACATAACTCCATAACCTCTAACATTTCTCTGATGAAAATGGAGACATCCTACCATAACTATGGTGCTATGGTCCATGGGGTCACGAAGAGTCGGACACGACTAAACAACAACAACCATAACCTCCAACATTTCTAAGGAAAAGTAGGACATTCTGGGATCTAATCAGAAAGCAGGACAGCTTGTGTAAATCTAGGACTGTCCCTGGAAAATAGCCACACTTGGAGGGTCTGTGGTTATGTCATATTGCTTGGAGAAAGGTAAACAAATACTTAAGTCTGTCCCACTGAAGTTGATGTGGTTTGGTGATGGAAGTAGGAGCAGCCATGCTCAGTGCAGGGATCCACCAGGAAGGAAATGCAGGAAGTTTAATCTGGGACATGCAAATTTCCAGGGCCGATTCTTCATGACCCCATGGGCCACAGCACGCTAGGCACTCCTGTCTTCCACTGCCATGCTATTCTCAAATAAAGAATCCCAGATCTATTTCTATTCCCCCAGCCTGGATAATATGTCCCTGAGAGAGATGACAAGGTTTCCCACCTGTTTTCAGCCTGACTGCTGACTGCTTGTCTGCCAATTGCCTGCTGATTGTCTGTGTGACCCATGTTAGTGCGATCCTGCCCTTAGATCCAAGTACTTTGCAGGCAGAATTGTGTTTTGTAATAGCAGAGCATCATAGTCAACGTAACTACAGCGGTAGCGGACTAGCAGAATTACCTGCAAAAACTGCAAGCTGAAGAAGTTAATTAGTGCAATAGACTGAAAAGAAAGAATGGTAGATTAGCCCTGATAAAGCCTCGTGGACTGAAGGAGGGAATGCTTTACACCCACTAATGAGCAAACTTAGAAGTAACCATGCTTTGGTTGCTTGGAGACTTCTACTTTTGTCTAATTAACTGCACAAGCTAATAAACAAGTCAGCATAGCACTAAAGGCATATTTTAAAAACTGTACTGGGATAATATTAAAAAGTGACCTCTTTCACTGCTGGACATGTCTTATGGGAAGTCATTATGTATTGTGCTTTAAAAACTCCCAGAGCTAATTTTCCAATGAGCACTTGAATGCTCCTTGCAAAGAACTGCAAAAGAAAGAAAACACTTTGAAAGGGATGAATATTACACAAATGCAGAATACAAAATTCTGCAGTGGCTGCAGAGAGCCAGTGTGGTGTAGTGGTTAAGAGCGGTAGACTCGTAATCTGGGGAACCGGGTTCGTGTCTCCGCTCCTCCACATGCAGCTGCTGGGTGACCTTGGGCTAGTCACACTTCTCTGAAGTCTCTCAGCCCCACCCACCCACCTCACAGGGTGTCTGTTGTGGGGGAGGAAGGGAAAAGGATATTGTTAGCCGCTTTGAGACTCCTTCGGGTAGTGATAAAGCGGGATATCAAATCCAAACTACTACTACTACTCTTCTTCTTCTTCTTCTTCTTCTTCTTCTTCTTCTTCTTCTTGTCAAGCCATTGCCGTGCAAACTCTGTGCTGTTCCGACAAAGGTAGGGCCGATTCATACATGCCACTTAATTCATGACTTAATAATTGTCTACTTAGAGCTAGTGGTGGAAGATACCTGGGAATGGCAGGAGAGTTTGCCTGAGACTGATTTGGAGTCAAAAGCAGAGAATTTGAAAGACCAGTGGCCCAAGAGGGGTGAAGTAGGAATCTGGTTTAAATGAACTGCAGTGGAGATTTTTAAGTAGACAATGAGCTTGAATTTTGTCTTACATTGGGTCAAGTCTTGTATTGAGCATCTGCTTCCATTTGAGCCACTCATCATAATTTCTTTAAACAAACAAACAAAGGCCAGGAATTATACACGCAAAAAAAAAAATGCACACTTATGGATCCTGCAGAGTATTGGCAGTTCGCGTAACAAACTCAGTAGCACCGCATTTCGGCTAATCTACTTTATTTACATATAATACACTCGGAGCATTCTGCCTCATCTCCTTCCTCTTTCTCATCAGACAGCAAAGAGAAAGAACAAAGGACAATAGTCCCACTTCGCGGAACACAGTAACACAAACATCCTGTCTCCGTCACTTCCCACACTGTGGAATGAAAACATACACTGTCATGTGATAGACAACAATCCCATGACTGCAAGCATGGAGCAAGAATCCTAACAGTTTTTATAGGTATAGAAATTTTATGAAATGAATAAATAAATGTTAAGTATGCAATCCTAAAGTATTTTCCTTTAAAGCATTATCACAATGGATATATTACAGTTACATGTCTAGCTTTTAGTTGCATCCTTGCATATGTACCTGTAGATATGCAATTACAAAAGTTTATTATTTTTGTTTTCATCATCCTTTCTGTTAGAGCAATTGCACATTACGATTTTTTTACTCTTTTGGGTACTGCAATGAGGGTTCGTAAACTTAACACATCCTTTTGAGCCTCAGCGTGCTTTAAATCTGGCCCTGCTAGCAAGACTGCAATGGACTGCAATTAACAGCTTAGTCTATCCCTAGCTGGAAAATCGCCGCATGAAAGCAATGTGGTGGGCTGCAAATAATTTCAGGAGAAATGGTTAAAAGTTTAGAAACATTGTTTAATTTGATTTTCATTGCTGCCTTCTGTTTATGGCAACTATTTAATTCCATAAAGCAATTATTGGCAATTATTACAGCTCAAGTAGCAATAATTGTTTTATTTGATAATTAAACACTTATTTTGAGCACTACAACTGAAGTGTAACAAAATATATACTAATTCCCCTAGTCAAATCCCTTGCTTGTAACTCATGAGAGCATTCTAAGTGTTTGTCTCTCAAGGATGACTGAAGAATCGGAATATTCTCCTTTGGCCAAAGCTCAACCACAGGAAAATCGTATACAGAAAACACCCAATTAAGGCATGAAATGGTGTGCCACATTTTTGGGGGGAGGGGGGATTTACGAGCATTAACTTAGCCAGTAATTGTCCCAGCTCTGCATGTGTTGAAATCTGCTGCTTGCTATGTATGCAGCGCTTGCATCATATAATTTGCAAATCAACAAGTGCTGATTTGAGAACCCCAGCAGTATTTATTAAATTTACTACATAATTATATTTACATAGGATGATTTTAGTTCAGCAGCTCAGCTCAGCACAGGTGTGACGAACAGTCATATTTTCTTCATCTGCTTCAATCCATTCTGAAGCAATAACACTTCTTCTTCTTCTTCTTCTTCTTCTTCTTCTTCTTCTTCTTCTTCTTCTTCTTCTTCTTCTTCTTCTTCTTCTTCTTCTTCATTTCCTTGATTCTCTGCAGTATGCCATGAACCCAAGAGCCAATTTCATTTTATTCCCATAATTGTCCAAGTCCCTGTTTGCCCCTTATTTTGTTGGTTTGGAAATCTATTCATAGCCAATGGGGAAGAAATCCAAAGATAAAGAACTTATAATTTTATGATCTGAAAAGCACCCCCTGAATTTGCAGCTAATGGAGCTTAATGGTCAGTCTTGTTACTTTTTGTTTTATGTGAAAAAATAAAATGGGGGGGAGGGGAAATAAAAGGCGGCGGGGGGGAAATACAGTTGTTTTCTGCTTCGTGGTGTTAGGAGGCTTTTGCTGTTGGACTCCAGGAATGACCCAAGCATGAGTTTGTCTAAAGTCAGGCACAAGCAAACTCGGCCCCCCAGATGTTTTGGGACAACAACTCCCACCATCCCTAGCTAACAGGACCAGTGGTCAGGGATGGTGGGAATTGTAGTCCCAAAACATCTGGAGGACCGAGTTTGCCTATGCCTGGCTAAAGTAAAGGACCATAAGAAACAAGCCTCCTGCCTTGACCTTCTGGTTATGGGATCAAGAGGAGCTAGATAGTTCTTATTCACATAGAGAGCTAGGTTGTAATAACAACAATAAGGTAAAATGATTAGTAAACCTCTCTGGCTTGGGCATTTCATTGACTTGGCATCACCACCAAAAAGGCCCTGTCCATGATACTTCTTGTAGTGGTGTTGTGAATAGGAGTGTGGCAATCAGAACCTTTTCAAATTAAACAAATTAAACAATGTTTCTAAACTTTTAACCATTTCTCCTGAAATTATTTGCAGCCCACCACATTGCTTTCAATCAGAACCTTTACTGCAGATCGCGACACGTGTAAAAAGTTTGGCATAACTTAATGAGACAGGAGATCTCCATTATGAATTTTCTTGACCCTGTTACCAATCTTATCTCAAACCTGCCCTGGAAGACATTGATGAGACATCTCAAGCTCCTAATACCTTGTATAAAGATCAACACATGTAATCTATGTAAAAGAACACTGTCAAGATATCAATCCATTGGCAGGTTTCAACTGAATTTCTGTGTGTAAATAGGATAACTTTATAAAATTTAAAGTAAATGAAACAACATGGAGAAAATAAAGTTAAGTGTGTATTCAAGGAATCCAATTCTGGAACATAATGGGAAGATCGGAAGTCACATTAAATTTAATTACAAAATGATGTACAAAGCAAGTATCAGTTAAAGAATGGAAGATTGCTCATTTTTATTTTGTCTTTAACATCTATTGATTATTTCTGTTATACCGTTTTGAAACCAATAAAGCATTCAACACATGTAATCTAGTTACCAGTAAAATCTAATCTGCACCTCTTGCTAAAGAATGGTTGCCACACATGGTAAGATTACTTTATTATTATTATTATTATTATTATTATTATTATTATTATTATTATTATTTTAAAACCCACACTACAGCTTTCTCCACTGCCATAATACCACACTCCAATCCTCAATCCTTCAGCACTGTCACGACAGTAAGATAACTTTAAGACAGGATGCAAACTAGGATAGCCAGTTTAGTCATTGCTCACCAGGACTATATTCTCTCAACTTTTAAGAAAGCAGAATTTTTAAAAAAGGGAAATAGACAGGAAATGCTGGGAAGAAACAACAGAAATATTGGAATTATGGGAATTGCTCATATATGGTGGAGGTGGAACTTAAAAAAGATTTCCTGTGTCCACATGGATAATAATAGTAATAATCAGGCATTTTTTCAGCTGGAACCTCTCAGGTGGGCACCGTTGCCATTATAAAAGAACAAGGGGAATGTTCGTGGTGAATTTCTGCACCTCTTTTTCTAGAAAAATAGAAATAATAATAATAATAATAATAATAATAATAATAATAATAATTGTACCACCTACCTAACTTGGTTGCCCTATCCACTCTGGGCAGCTTCCAACAAATATAAAAGCATAATAAAACATCAAACATTAAAAACCTCCCTATACAGGGCTGCTTTCAGGTGTCTTATAAAAGTCAGATAATTATTTATCTCATTGACATCTGATGCGAGGGCATTCCACAGGGAGGGTGCCACTACCAAGAAGGCCCTCTGCCTGGTCCCCTGTAACTTCACTTCTCACCATGAGGGAACCACCAGAAGGCCCTTGCAACTGGATCTCAGTGTCGGAACTAGACATTCCCATCACATCTATGTGCATCTATCTATCATCTATATCTATCTATCTATCTATCTATCTATCTATCTATCTATCTATCTATCTATCTATTGTTCTATTATCCTCTCCCAAGAAATGATGTGCATGAAGTCTAAGAAATCTGTAGGGAGAGCGAGTCTTCCTTGCTCCAGAGTTGCTGAGAACTCTGTAGATAAGCTTTAGTTGGTTCTATGTGAGATAAGGCGTCCACTCCCCTCCCCAGCTGTATACTGAAAGTGAGTGTTTAGGTGTATAAAGCCTTTATGTCATTAAGATAAACAATCTAATCCCAAGTGATCCATTGTGAGCATGGCATAGGCAATGATGGATGAGGAGCTATCTTTCATTGTCTACATTGTCATGCATCACGGCATATGAAAGAGCAAGTGTTAATTTTCATCAAACGTTTAGCTATAATTCATACTTTGGTAATGTTCTCAAATTGTTAATTGAAATCTTTAACCTTGCAGAAGGTTTCTCTCATAATCCCTTGGATGAGCTTTTGCAGTGACAAATGGAAGAGTGAGTGTGACATTGCCAGAACACTATTCTCACTAGAACAGTAAAAGTCTGTTGCTCATATAGTCTCCCAAAAGATCATCATTGCTTTAGACATTTTGAAAACTGGCTTGGACAAAGTACTGGAAAATATCATGCAGAAAATAATGATCTATTGGATGTGGGGAGGGAGCAGATGTTCTAACTGGTCTATTCCAACACTAATTTTCAATGAGTTGTTGCTGTCTTTGTTTAATTTGACTACATTGTAGTGGTAAATAATCCAGGTCACAGCTCTGTGAAAATGCAAATGGCCGTCACTAATGTCTAAAGATGGGTGAATCTGTAAATTTCAGTTTCTCTCTTTCTCATTCTTTAATCTTAAATTAATTTTTCACTTTTCCATGTCATTTTTTTAAATGTCCTTGTAATACATTATTTTGTGGCTGGAGAATAGCATTGCAAAATTCACAGAACTGTGAATTTTGAAGGATGGATGTGTTTTGATTTGCATACTATTTCAGAAAATGCCATTAGGTATGATCTCCTCTAAGTGAAAACTGAATCACATTTCTGCCGCACACCTACTAACTTCTATATGGTACTTTCTAAGTGTTAACATGCCTTATGCTGAAGTTATTTGCCCAACAGGTCAAAAAAGAACTAAAGAACAGTTTATATCAGAGTTAGCCAATCTGGTGCCCTCCAGTCATTGTCGGCCTCATCCCTGATCATTGTGCATGTCATGGTGACTGGAGCTGATGGGAGTTGTGGCCAAACAACACCTGTAGAATATCACATTGGCCACCTCTGGATTATATGAAGACCAATCTGTGGAAGATAGGAGGCTGTTTCTTCAATTTAAATTCTCTCAATGGTATCATTGTTGATGGGTAAGTGTCAATGCAGATATCTTGAAGGTTTGACATTCATCCCCTTGTATGGTGCTTTCCTTTTTCATATTATGCCTTCTGCCGTATCGGATGGCAGATGCAAACATGTTCCTGCCTATTTGTATCTGTAATTTGAATCAGATTAAGAACGTAATTAGTTATGTCCTGAAATGTCCCTCATATGGTGGGACAGGGGAAAGAATATTGAGAAAGTCTTTGTCTGTATTAACAAGCAGTTATTAACAATGCAGAACAAGCTTCATACAGCTACTCACCATGGTTGCTATTTCCCCCACAAATTCTCCAACCTTTTGAATTTAACATTTCTGAACAAAATCTGGCACTTTGAACTGAGCTCCTCTAAACATGTTCATATCCTCCCCTCCCTACGCAAAACCCACTAACTTTATTGTTTGAAGGGCCTAAGGGACAAAAGTACCTGCCCATGTGAGGTGTGAGAAGAAAGCATGCAGGGATATCCTCTTAATTTAGTTTCCTGTGGCATTTCCTCAGTCCTCATTTGTTGAAGTTTTGATTCATGCTCATGCGGATTCCCCCCCCCCTTCTTATACAGTATGCTGTATTCTGCCTTGCTATGCTCTTTATTAAACTAAGGGTTTTTAATCTGTAAATAAATTTCTCCTTTCTTTCTGTTGTTTCCCCCGTCCACTGGGTCCAAACTGACATTGTAATCTCTTTGGTGCAGAGAGCTGTCTTCAGAGCACCACGTGCATTAATAAATGAAGATGCATTGCAAACCTTGTCAAATTTCCCTTCCATTTGGCAGTTCCTCCTGTTTGGGGTTGTTACTTATTAAACACATTGTTCAAGTTCTTCTAATCTCGGTCTCGCTGCTTCTCAATGTGCTGAACAAACAGCATGAGAAAATAATTTTCCAGGCACTTGTAAAAGACACGCTGAATGCATGCTGTGTTTCACACAACAGTGTTGGATCAGTTCACTGTGAAGCCTTAGGTGAAATCCTGACTCTGCTGAATTTAATAAAACCCCTGTTAACTTTGGAGAGTCAAGACCTCCACCCCACCCCCTAATTCATTTTAATTAGTGTATTACAGCTAACTTGTCTTAAATTATCTTTCTCATTAGGTAGATGTCCTCTTTAAATTTAATTTAGTTGAGTGCTACAGAACTGTGCCTCCCATTGAAGTCCTCTAGGATGTGTGCAACTGTCCTGCAAAACTCTTCGGTGAATCCTGATAGATGTAAACTAAGATAGTACCAAAGTATGACTGATACACAATAATGCACTTCATATTAAGCTCAAGCATCCCCAAACTTTGGCCCTCCAGATGTTTTGGACTACATTTCCCATCATCCCTGACCACTGGTCCTGTTAGCTAGGGATCATGGGAGTTGTAGGCCAAAACATCTGGAGGGCCGCAGTTTGGGGATGCCTTATTAGCTTTATAAAACAGTTGTGGCACTCGTTCACATGTCTCTATCTCGTAGATGACACCATGTCCAGGACAATTTACATTCATTCCAAATGTATCCACATCAAAGAACTTTCTTTAATGCATTTCAGATTATAGGATTTGGTTGTATCTTTTCTGCAACACATGTTCTCCTTTAATTCCCTTTTATTCCATTACGGTAAAAATGTGTAGTATTCAGAGTTTTGTTTAAGAATGGATAGGGTTGACAGACTCAATAGTGGACAGGACTTCTGTGCCTTCAATTGCCCCACTCTCTTTTGAGTCTGGAAACCTTAAAGAGAAACCAGAAGACCCTTTGTTTAATTTCCAAGCAAAGGGTTTCCAGACTCAGAAGAGAGCAGGGCAATTAAAGGCACAGAGGTCCTGTCCACTATTGAGTCTGGCAACCCTAGGAATGGAACGTTTGATGGTCTGTATCATTAGATTTGCAGCGTATAATTTGCAATGTGTATAATTAGTGGTAATCTAAAAACAATGATGCATGCTTATTCCAGTTGTGAAAACAGTGGGCTACCCAGACCTGCTTTTTAAAGGGGGGGGGGGATTGCATTGAAATGAATGTGCGCTGACTCAACATATAGAGGAAAGGGCTCACCTGCGTGCTACAGTGTCAGAATATTGGGGACAGTCCCGGTGTCACCAGGTGGGCAGAAAGCCCAGAGGGCTGCAAATGGTCCACTGCTACTGACACCACTGTCCTGAATTCACTTTCCTCCTACTCCAATAAGCAGTGGAGGCAGGGGAAGAGCTTCCATGTACGAGGGCCCAAGTATTATTTTCAGACAAGGCTCATGACTCCATACCTCATATTTAGGTATTGAACCATACTACATGAAATATTTTTTAAAAAAAATTCAGGTATTGATGACTCATCTGTGGCCATCTTACATTGTGGAGCATTCATGAAAATCAAAAGGATATATGTCAGGGACTGGACTGAGGAGGAATGGTGAAGACCACCTTCCCCTTCTCCCGAACCTTCCCAAGAAGAGAAGGACAGTATCGACTTACAACGGTGGTTTGCAGAGGGTCACAGCTCAGAGAGAGAAGAGGGGCAAAGCTGGGAAATAATGGGAGACACAGAGCAGGAACAGCTGGCTGACACGTTATCACTAGAGAGCATTCCAGACACCCCTTCTCCCAGAACAATGGTGACCAGTGAAAGTCAGAGAGCAGAGAGCCCAGAGGCAATTGTCCATAAGCAGACACCATAAGGAAAGTAGAGCTGCTGATGACTGAGAAGGGAAGGGGGGTGAGATTACTTGGAGCAACACCATTATCCATTTCTATCTCTCAGTGAATATTGAATAAAAGACCTTGGTAAGAGCTTCTTGTCTTTCCATTATTGGCAGCCTGCTGTGAGGGAGGGGGATCAGATTCCCTGAAGCTTCACAATATAGTTCAAGGTTAGTCAAAGTGGTGTCCTCCAGATTTTGTTGGACTCCATTCCCATCAGCCCCAGCCAACATGGCCATGGACCTGGATGGAGTCCAACAACATCTTCAGGGCACCATTTTGACTACCCCAGTGTAGTCCAACGGAAGTAGAAGCTTCCTAGTGTTTTCCATGATGCGGGCCAGTGTTCATCTAAGCAAGACCGCTCCCCCCCCCCAAAAAAGTTAGTGATAGCTGACCAGGAGTTCATTATAAATTACATCACATAGTTCTTGAGAACATATGTTTGATTATCACCATCAGGAATGATGTGTGTCTGGACTAGTTTTATTCCAGGACAACAAGCAATATGCCTTTGCCAAACAAAAACAGATGTAATTGCTAAACAAGATTCCAAGTAACAAATTTCATTTTAATCACAAAAAAGAAAGCTCTGAGACATTTTTTCAATTACAGGAAACAATTTTATTATTATTTTTCTCCAGCTGGGTATCCCTGCTGCTTCCTGAAATTACATGTAAATTGTCCCAGATTTTTGAAGAGGTGTACCTACTGAGGTTTTTCTTTTGTCAGTTGATGAAGTGTCTCTAATTAAAGTAACTAACTTAATCAGCAATTATAAGATAGTTTGCCCCAAGATGTGCATTTTTGGGACTAGATGAAGAGTTTAAGATTTTTAAAAGTCTTGGCTATCCCTAGTGACATTATCCTTCCTAATTAGGCTTTGGTGTTGCAAACAGGTCACCTTTTCTGCAACAACATCAAAAAACAATTCAGGAATGAATGCAGCAACTTTGGAAATGAGAGTCTAGTTGAATGTGAGGGAATAAGGTCAATCCTGATTCTTTTTTTAAAAAACAGGCAGTAGATATATTGACATACGTATGCACACACAGAGAGAAAGAGAGAATATGTGGTATAATTAGATGCATTTCTTTCTTACTAACTAAGATAAAAACTTACATTGTATGCATTTCTTGTGTCTGGGCTGTCTGGAGATGAACAGAATGGTTATCTTTAATGATAATAAAAAAATCCTTACATATTTTTTAAAAAACGGGATTTCAGGGAAGAAACCTAAGCTAGAGCTTTATCTTCTGTGTACATAGACATTCTTGTAGTGAGAATGTCACTATTTGCAGCCTGACCAGCAGTTCTCTGCTAAAGCAGGACTTAGCGAACATCCAAACATTCAGAATGAATGAGGGTGGCCATTTAATTGTATGTCTAAAAAGTGAGAGAAAAGTAGAAGTATATACTATTAAGAGAAAACTATGGTTCCACTGAAATGGCTAGTTGTTGAATTTAGGCTGATACCTCATTCTATTCTGGTAAGAAACAAAGGCAAAAAATTGTTTTCAAAACTTGTGGAGGACCTTTTTCTCTTTGTGTTTTGGATACAATCCTGTGGAAATGCCAAAATCTTTGGGCCTCTACAGCTAAGAAGTGTGTCCTGCTTCATTGCACCAACAGAACCTGAACGATGAGAATGTCGGGTTGTGCAGGAAAATATTCTATCAACCCCAAGGCTATTGTCTGCAGAAGTTACAGATCCTTTCATTTGATACACGTAAGGCAAGCCAATAAAATTGTAATGTGATGAAGATTGTGATTCTACAAATTTATAGATTAAAATCATTGAAAATGTGTACAAGATATGAGCATAATAACTTGGATACAATTAGACCTACCTGAGAGCTCCCACAGTCATGCCCAGTGAGAATTTCTACTTTTTCTGTATACAATAATCTACTAATCATTACTTTATTTATTTGATTCCATTTATGACTTGCTTTCCATTAAGTATTTCAAAGTGATTTCCTGGTAAACAGTATCAACAATAAATAAAATAAAATAAAGTGTAGGAGGAATTTAAAACAATTCCATCCATTCAAACAATAACTATTGAAATATAAAACAATTTAATGAAGAGAGACAATTTCTAATAGCAATAATTAATTAATTAATTAATTAATTAATACATCCAATCCAGATGCAGATTATGATAAAGATTTCCTACTAAAAAGCTGATTTAAATAGGAAGTTCTAACACCAACAAGACAATGGATATGATCCATGCCATGAATGATGTATAACAGGAGAATAGGTGCCACCACACTAAAGCCTGATTCTTATATTGTACATGACGGAGCTCCTGATGAGATGGTATCAAATGGGATATTTAGATATCACAAGCTACAACTTGAAAAGCAGCTTAATATGCTGCCTGAGAAACCACAAGTCCAGAACCCCTTGAGAAACATGGAACTAGCAATTATTTGGATACTAGTCTACATCTCTGGTTATCAACATGCTTCGATTTATGTTGTGAAAAGTGTGTCTGCTTTCTTTCTTTCTTTCTTTCTTTCTTTCTTTCTTATCATGCACTTAGCAGATAATTGTTATGTGATTGTAGGTAAGCATGCAAACTGTGATGCAGAACCCTTGCAGAGAAGTTTGACTGTTGCCCTTTGAATGCTCTTGAGTTGTTATATAGCTATTAAGAACTGTTAGCAGATCCTTTCACAAATCAGCCTTCAACCGTCTGCACTTCAAACTGGCATGCCAGATTGCAGAAGAAAAAATGCCATAAATAGCAAAAAAATGGATTTTTTAAAAAAAGTATTGCCACATTAGTTGGTTTAACAGAGATTAATGAAATCCTGTAATATCCTTCCAGACACGTCACTTGTGAAAATTACATTGAATACATTTCTTATTAAAGATTTTAAATGGCTCAAGTCGGGAGGAAGGAAAACTATTAGGAATATGTTTCAACTCATAATAACTACATATGATTTCACTTTTTTGTGTTTAATAGTTATAAAAATCAGATATGCATCCTAATGATTTAATAGTATTCTCCCCACCCACCCACCACTGCCTCTTTTCGCTGTTGAATGAAAACTGATGCTTGAATGTTCTTGATGAAAACATGGCATAATTGGATCCTACTGTTCAATTACAGGATAAAACACTTTATAAAATGTGTTGTACGTTTGATGATTAATCAATGCTAAAGGAGAGAAAGACAGAGACAGTTTTCTTAGGCCCAATATTCAAGTGGTCAAGGATAGAAATGCACATTTGGGACAACAGAGTATTGGCTGAGTTCAGTTTACCTCAGCACGGCGTGGCTACTGACCAATCAGTCCCCACGCTGCTAAAAAGCCACATTGGAGATTCTTGCCGCCCCACCCCACATTGAGGTAAACGCCGACACGGCCTTTCGGCCTCAGACACTTGGCGGAGGTTTTCAAATGGCTGTGTGGGGTGGATTTGCAACCCTTCCGGGCCACATCCGGCCCCCGGGTCGTAGTTTGGCAACACCTGCTCTAATTCATGGCACATTTTATTTTTAAAGATTTATTTCCATGCTTATTACATACAAAAAACCAGTACCGAAAAGGGGTACAACTTAAGAGGGGAGGGAAAAGGAAAGAAAATAAAATTTACACAATCTGTTAATAAGATAAAAATTATGATATAAATTTGTGATTGTAATTTCATGTTACAATAAAAATAAAAAACTCATTATATTTTATACCCAACCTCCCATTTATTCCTTAATTCTTTTTACATAAATTTACTGCCATATCAAAATACTATTTTTATGTTAATATTTTCACAATTTATAAATATTTATATAAGCAATTAATAAGAACGGCTGGGATCACTCAAAGGCTGCTACAGATTTTAACATGATATACAGTGGTGCCTCACAAGACTAAATAAATTCGTTCCGCGAGTCGTTTTGTATTGCGAAAATTTCGTCTTGAGGTTTTCCAATGTAAACAAATCAAAGCAAAAAAAAAAAAATCAACAAAAAGATAGCAAAACGCTTTCGTCTCGCGAGTTTTTCATTGCGCGAGGCAGTCGTCTTGTGAGGTACCACTGTAATTTTGTTTAAGATATGTTCTGAAGGCCTCCCATTTTGATACAAATTCCATTCTTGGTTTATTGTTTATTTTTCAGATAGACTATCTATGCTGAATTAGTCATGACACATCCAAGCTCCTACTATTGAGCTGGGGGGGGGAGTACATTTCCAGGGGTGGGGTTACCACGTGGAAAATGTAGGTACAAGATGAAGCATGGTGGGCATCTTGCCTTGAGTCCTTTGCTATGCAGATTCCTTTTTTAATAGAGTAATGGTATTCATACCAAATTACGGTTGCTGTACCTTCCTTTCACCTTGAATGTCAGACTGCATTATATCATTAATAATAATGGATGGTTGTATTAGAATGGGCATTCAGAAAGTATTCAGAAAGTATATAAATAAACATTATGCAAACAATAATTACAGCACAATGTGAGTGGTGAGTCTTGTTATCTTTGGTACAGGCTCCTTTGACTTTCATTTGAACTAATTGTGTCTTTAAAAGAAAACACAATTAATATTAATGCTTACTAAAGTAGCCTTAACATTATCCCTGGGGGGGGGGGTGGATGAAATAAGCAGACGCGGTTCTCTAGTAATGTTATCTATCAAATGGCATAAGATATTTAATATCATGTCATAGGTATCAAGGGTGGTTTTGGGGGACACCTAGGTTCTTGGAAGTTTATCAGGGGTCCTTCAGTGAGAAGATCAGTAATTACGGACAAGTTTCCCTGAAAGTCAGATTTCCGATTACTGCGTCTTCTCTTACATTGTGAAATTACAGGGAACGATAATAGGAAACACACTAAATTTCTGATGAGTGGCCTTTTCAAATCTATATTTTATTGATTCCCCCCACCCACATATTACAGTAAATAGTATACAGTAGAATAGAATAGAATAGAATAGAATAGAATAGAAACCCGCCCTCGGTTCCCTCTGGCCTCATGCACTCCCCCACCCCCTTTAGTTGCAGTATGTTCATCTCTGATATTCAGTTGCTTAGCATGCCATGCAGTGTTCAAGTTTACATGCTCAGATAACAGTTAGGATAAATGAGGGTAGAAGCCCTGCTGGAGCCACAGATTAACACCCATTAAATTGGAGAAGTTTCCATCTCTGTCTTTTACCTCCTGTGGCTTCTAGTTGTGGATATTACTTGGTTAAGAGTTCCAAAAATGCACTCCAGATCTCTTGGAAACTTCTTTTTATGTCATTTCTGTAGAGCAGAACTTTTTCATGGGCTGCTGGTTGCAGCTTTCAGTGCTTAGTGCAGACCAGGCTTTTCAGTGATGAAGGATTATTCATTTTGCTACCCCTGTCTTCTAAGCCTGTAGAAACTGTCCCTTTTATAATACCCACCCAGCATGTATGTAGCCAATTATTGTGTTGGTGCCTCCTATTAGCAGGGATTTGTCCAGAACCTGGTGGATTATAGCCAATTTTTTTCTTCCAGAAGGGTTGGATTGCTGGGTAGTTCCATAGTAGATAAATTGGGACTGCTTGCAGCTGTTTAAATCTCCAGACATATTTTGGTGTTGTTGTGGAACTGTGACACTTTGAGGGTGGCTGTCCAGTGGAAGTGAACTAACTAGGGAATGGGAAGCAAAGTAGGGATTTCATTATTGTGCAAGAATGGTGTCACATTCTGCTTTTACAGAGTTATCCTATCAGGCTTTTTATGTCAGCTGAATGAACTGACATGTGGCAAACCTAATTGTTACAAAATTAAAAAATTCCTTCAGTAGCACCTTAAAGACCAACTAAGTTTTTATTTTGGTATGAGCTTTCGTGTACATGCACACTTTTTCAGATATAAGTGTGCATGCACACGAAAGCTCACACGAAAGCTCATACCAAAATAAAAGCTTAGTTGGTCTTTAAAGTGCTACTGAAGGAATTTTTTAATTTTGTTTCGACTCAGACCAACTCGGCTACCTACCTGTAACTAATTGTTTCACTTATTTTCCTCCTCCACTAAGTAGCTAGTCCTCTGTATGCCTGTGAGAAGTGGTTACACGGCTATATCCAGTGCCATTTTTCTAGAAAAAGAGGTGCCGGAACTCGCCATGAATGCCTCCCCAGTGTGGTGTAGTGGTTAAGAGCAGTGGACTCGTAATCTGGTGAACCGGGTTTGATTCCCTGCTCCTCCACATGCAGCTGCTGGGTGACCTTGAGCTAGTCACACTTCTCTGAAGTCTCTCGGCCTCACTCGCCTCACAGAGTGTTTGCTGTGGGGGAGGAAGGGAAAGGAGATGGTTAGCTGCTTTGAGACTCCTTAGGGTAGTGATAAAGCAGGATATCAAATCCAAACTACTACTACTCCTCTTCTTATAATAGCAATGGCACACACCTAAGAGGTGCCAGAACGGAGTTCCAGTTTTCTGCTGGGGGAAAAAAGCCCTGGCTATATCAGAAAGCAAATGTATCACTCCTTGGTAGAACTCTGATGCTTCTAAACTGCTCCTAAGCATGGTTGAGACCACAGAGGGATTTCCCAAAAGAATTGCATAGAGAATTTGAAACAGCAACAAGTGATATTTGCTGTGTAAGCGATGTAGCTTGCACAGGTGCTAAGCAGAAGGCCAGCCTAGAGGGACTGTGAATAAGTTAATGCCTCTCATTAAAGAATGGGGTTGCCTCCTGAAATTGCCATTGCTTTCCCATGTTACATAATGGCCATTGACTGTTGTGCTCCTGACTGAGGAGTTCATGACTGTGGAATTAAACTGACACCCAGCCAAAGGTGAAAAGTGGTAGTTAATGAATTATTCTGAAGGAACGAAAAGGTTAGGAGATGGATTTACTTAGCAGTTCCGGATTAGGGTTGGCTAACATTTGTAACCTTGAAAATGCCAGGGAATTTTCAATTGACAGTTTGATAGATTGCATATGAGATTTGGTTGGAAAGGAGAAGGATAAGAAGCAAAAGAGAGACAGAAAAAGCCAACTTGAAGTATGACTGCAATATAAGCTTAAACAAGTTTTCAAACTCCTCACAGTTCTCAACCATAATTCCTTTTAAGCCGTAGCTCCATGAAGAAACCAGTAGTATTTATTTTACTAATTTTGATTTACTGTATAGACCACTTAATTACAATTTAAAAATATCCAAGCAGTTCACATGTATTTTGAAATATTACAGATAAAAGTAAGAAAATAGCAACCACGTCATAAAATTTAGCAAAGAACTACCTAAGCAAAACTACAGCATTCAAAGCCATGACAGTTAAATTGGCTTCAGAACTATTTACATATACAGAATAGATGTACTTTGGGATTGCTTGAATGCATGCATCCAGTGTCATAGACCTTCCCAGTCGCTAGATTCAGGATCTACAGTCAAACAATAACATAAAGGGCTCCACATCTTCTCTGGGGGGCTAGGGGGATACCCCAGAGCACATTTGAGGGGTGCAGTAGTGCACCAGGAGAGGAGAGAGAGAGAGAGAGAGAGAGGAAGTTCCACTGCATGAGCAAAAGTCATTCTACTTGTGCAATAACTTGGTTCAGTACAATCAATTTTCCCAAGGTTGAAAACTTCCGAAATCCAAAAGCACTTGATATATAATTTAATCCATCAAAAAAGAAGAAGTAGTTTGATCTGATGCAGCTCCTGCTTCCTGCCGGAATCCTTTGTTTTTGCATGCAAGCATGAAAGGCTCTTGCAGACTAGCATGGAAGGGTCAGAGACCTTCATTGTGGTGTTTTTTGGTCAAAACTGCTACCATACATGGATTGTGTGCTTTGCTCAGGAGGTCAAAAAGGGTAAAGGCTTGACTTTAAGACTTTCTTGCTTTAAGAACTTATGGATATACTTTTCTAAAATCACCTTTCTTTCAATATGTAGGCCCTGTCCTTTTGTAACACTAAGCCAACACTGGCTGAATGCAATCACAGAAACATGATGGCTCCTGGGAATGAGATTGCACACTCTTTTCTCTCAGGTTTTTATCTCAGGATAGCATGGCCTATACTGAGGAACCCCCCCCCCAAAAAAAGTGTCCATATTTTCCAGGGACAGTCCCAGATTTACAGAAGCTATTCCAGTTTCTCATTTGATCCCAGAATGCCCCACATTTCCTTAGGACGCCCCTGCTTTCATCAGAGGGTATGGAGTTATGCAACCCCCAAGGCAAGGAGATAAGTAACCACACAACCTTTAAAAGACACCTGAAGGCAGCCCTTTGTAGGGAAGATTTTTTTAAAAAAATGTTTAATGTTTTATTATGTTTTTATATATGTTGGAAGCCACATAGAATAGCTGGGGCAACCCAGTCAGATGGGCAGGATATAATTAACAATATTATTATTATTATTATTATTATTATTATTATTATTATTATTATTATTATGGAATAGGTAAAGGTAAAGGACCCCTGACAGTTAAGTCCAGTCGCGAACGACTCTGGGGTTGCGGTGCTCATCTCGCTTTACTGGCCGAGGGAGCTAATGTTTGTCCGCAGACAGTTTTTCCAGGTCATGTGGCCAGCATGACTAAGTGAAACCAGAGCAGTGCACGGAAACGCCATTTACCTTCCTGCTGGAGCAGGACCTATTTATCTACTTGCACTTTGACGTGCTTTTGAACTGCTAGGTTGGCAGGAGCAGGGACTGAGCAATGGGAGCTCACCCCGTTGTGGGTATTCAAACTGCCAACCTTCCGATCGGCAAGCCCTAGGCTCAGTGGTTTAGACCACAGAGTCACCTCCATCCCTATTATGGAATAGGACATCTCTATTTCCTGTGGATAAATATTGGAGGGTATGCTGTAGTCAATAACATACTTTGCTTACCCATCATGGTTGAAGAGAAGGCTTAACTATGACTCTGTGCTTAGACAGCATGCTGAGCCAAACCTTGGCTTAGCTGCTATGACCAATGTAAGGAGATGAAAAATGGGTGTGAGGTCATCTTATCGAGTCAGTATGTTTGAACAGTCCTGGAAAGCCACAGCTTGGCTTCTTGGGATGTGCAAACCAGACAATAATGAAAATACTGAAAGAGCACATCGCGGCCAAAGGTGAGCAATTTAAATCCCATTGATTTCGGTGGGAAAGCGTTAAGTACATGAGACTTAAAAATCTTTAACTTTGGCTGAATTGTATCCCAAGTGATTAAAGCAGGTTCACTCCGTAAACTTTACGGATTAACATTTAGAGGGTTGAATGTGTTGGCTGAAGGCAGTCTTTGTTCCATCTGGTATGCTAGAACTGTCAAAAGCAGTGGCATTCAATTTTATTTTATTTCATTAGCTGTCCTCAGCATAACTGAAATAACATCTGTAAGAGCTGCTAACAACAGTAGGCCTTTTAAGAATAATAAGGGGAAATAACAGATAAAAGTGAGCATGTTCCCAGTATGCTTCCCTGGAGTCCTGGAAATAAACAGAAACATAGCACAAAAGGCAGCAATACATTATTTTCCAAAATGAAAAAGAAGGCTGTGAGCAAGGTCTTTTCCATAGCAAAGGCACTTTACTAGATGCCCTCTGGGTGGTAGGGGTGGGGAGAGATGTTTTTAGTTCGGTCAAAAATAAATGCAAAAACATAGGACTAGACTTAAAAAGCCTTTCTTTGAAACTAATAAAAGAAATTAAATTGGGGGGAGGATAGCCTCTTACTCTTTCCACTTGCTACAGGCTTGAGAAACTGGCAAGAAGGTTTGCCAGGATTTTAGTCAGGATTAGGAAAAGCATAGCTCTGGGAAGACTCCATGAAATGGTTCGAGGTGTGCAGCACAATCTTATGTATGCTTACAGAGGAACAGAGGAGTATAGCATCTAGATCAGGCATCCCACCGTGCCACCCACGGTGAGCATCGAGCATCCCAGGGGAGTGGGGCAGCAATGTCATTCCACCCACTGCTCCCCCTTCCTCTGCCACTGAGTTCAAATACATATTCTCAGAGAAATTGTTTTAGAAAAACTAATGTGGAAATGGAATGCAATTAGGGTTTAAAACATGCAAAAGTGACTTAGAACAGGGATTGCTGGGGTTTTTGCTTAGCACCAAACCATAGCTGCCAAGTTTTCCCTTTTCTCGCAAGGAAGCCTATTCAGCATAATGGAATTTCCCTTAAAAAAAGGGATAACTTGGCAGCTACGCACCAAACTGCTGCCTCTCTCTCCTTGGAGCATCAGTACATGACTATCTTCTATGGAGCAACTTTAGTTTCCAAGATGAGAGAACCAAGAATCCTACTGCTTATAAAGCTTGTGAGGACAGGAATATATAAAAAAGTAGGGATGTGTGGAATAGTTTTATCAGTCCTTTCAAAATTAGTTTGGCTTTCCTTAAACTCCTCACAGTTTTCAGCTAGAGCAGGACACTCACATTTCCTTCAAATTTCACAGTGGACAAAATCCAGTGGAAACCCAAGGATGTGCTGAACTCTCACCCTCCACAATGTTCGCTAGTCATTTGGTATCTCTTTGGACTCTGTTTGAAATTCCTCAGATAGCTCACCTGAGGAGAAACAGTGAAATTTGTTTCTAATTTCACTTTCAGTGGAATCCTGTTGGCAATACTACAGAAGACAAGATGACTAATTGTGCAAAAATCAAGTGGGAAACTCTGAGTGAGTACATCATCTATGGCCCTTGCTTTTCTTTTGCTGGCTGCATCAGAGCTATCCCTAAACGTTCCAAAAATGTATCTTTGAACAGCAGAAAGATGATGTGTGGCATATGGTGATAACCTGCAGCACATTTACCTACAGATTTAAGATGGCTCAAGAATTACACATGTCAACTGCTATCTGCTCGTGATAAATTATTCCAACACATATATGGGGTGGAACACCTCAACTTCCTAAGAGAATTCCAAATACACTTTATTGCCTTTGGTTATGCATCAATCTAGCCTGACTTGAACAGTGAAACCTTGGGCATCTTCCATCCCACTGATGCAAAGAAGCCCTCGAATATAGGTAGATGCAAATAGAGTCACAAATAACAAAACAAAAACCCAGCAGTAGAGAAATAGGACACATATAATATATGAAAGGATGGAGGATAAAGAGATACAGTAGTGGAAATATATGGGAAAGAACTAAAAGATACTATATAAAATTAGCAGATCACACGATACCCAAGCAGAAAGCTACAATGTATTAAATCATGTGTTTTATTTAGTGAGAAGAACTAGGGCTGCACTGAATTTTTGCCTGCAAAAGTGTGTTTTCAGAGGATGCGAAAGACTCTTCAAGAAAAGATTGGAGCCAATTAGGGATCAAATGTCATGGAGCAGGAAATGTTCTCTTGCTCTTAAGAACACAGGAAGAGTCTTGCTGGATCAGGCCAGTGATGATGATGATAATGGTGATGATGTTGATGATGATGATTAATAATAATAATACTAATAAGCAGTGCTTTTTTCTGAGGAGACACAGGGGTATGCATACCCCTAAAGATTTTGTGAATCTAAGTTTGGCAGTATTTCAATATGAGTAGGAAAATGAGAGTACCCCTAAACATTGTATACTACTAATAATAGTAGTAATGCCACCCTTCATCCAGAGTGGTATACGAATTATGGTGCTGGAGGAGACTCTTGAGAGTCCCATGGACTGCAAGAAGATCAAACCTATCAATTCTTAAGGAAATCAGCCCTGAGTGCTCCCTGGAAGGACAGATCGTGAAGCTGAGGCTCCAATACTTTGGCCACCTCATGAGAAGAGAAGAATCCTTGGAAAAGACCCTGATGTTGGGAAAGATGGAGGGCACAAAGAGAAGGGGACGACAGAGGACGAGATGGTTGGACAGTGTTCTCGAAGCTATGAACATGAGTCTGACCAAACTGCGGGAGGCAGTGCAAGACAGGAGTGCCTGGCGTGCTCTGGTCCATGGGGTCACGAGGAGTCGGACACGACTAAACGACTAAACAACAACAACAACAATGCCACCCTTCATCCAGAGATCTCAGAGTGGTATACAACATAAAAACTCAAAAACATCTAATTCAGCATGCCGTTCTTACAGTGGCGAACCGGATGTCTATGGGGAACCCTCAAGCATGACCCAAGTGCAACAACAATCCCTCCTTTTGTGGTTTCCAGAAACTGGTATTCAGAAGAATACTGTCTCCTATAGTGGAGGAAGAACATAGGCTTAGTAGCCATTGATAGCATGGATTTGTTCAGTCCTCTTTTAAAGACATCCAGGTTGGTGTCCATCACTGCTTCTTGGGAGAACAAATCCCATAGCTTAGAAAAGTCCTTTCATCCATTTGTCCTGAATCTTCCATCATTCAGCTTCCTTATTTATCCATGAGTTCTAGTGTTATGAGAGAGGAAGAAAAACTTTCCTCTAACCACTTTGTCTTTGCTTTGCATAAACTTCTATCACGTTTCCTGCTCACTGGAAGGACAGATCGTGAAGCTGAGGCTCCAATACTTTGGCCACCTCATGAGAAGAGAAGAATCCTTGGAAAAGACCCTGATGTTGGGAAAGATTGAGGGCACTAGGAGAAGGGGACGAAAGAGGACGAGATGGTTGGACAGTGTTCTCGAAGCTACGAACACGAGTTTGACCAAACTGTGGGAGGCAGTGGAAGACAGGGGTTCCTGGCGTGCTATGGTCCAGGGGGTCATGAAGAGTCGGACACGACTAAACAAAAAATCATGTTTCCTCTTAAGCACATTTACTCTAAACTAAAAAAAATGCATCAAATGCTGTAACCTTTCCTCATATGGGAGCTTCTCCATCTCCTTTATCATTTTGGCTGAGCAAACCCTAACCCTAACCCTAACCCTTTTTTAGCTCTACAATGTCCTTTTTGAAGTGAAGTGACCAGAGACAGACACTTAATGTCTTAACTGCTGTAGCATTTGCCTGGGTTCTCCAGACCCAGTTACTCAAGACTGTATTTTTCTTTTCTAGGGTCAAATCCTACAATAGAAACATTTACTTACCCATATACCTTTATCAACTTATTTAGTCATTATTTCAAATCAATAATCCACCCTTCCTCCCACAAAGGGAGTACAGGACGAACAACAACAATCATCTAAGGGCAACAACTGCTATTTGCCAAAAATTTAAAGAGACCTGTGATACAGTAATGGATCTCAGTCTTCTCATCTAGTTTTTCCTTAAGACACAAAATTGATTGAGGGAAGCGAAGATGCACACACACCTCTGCTTTGTTTAAGAGGAAAATACGTTTCAGAGCTTCAAAAGTGCATTAGTGGCTGACCAAACTCTGTTTCATCTTAGGAAAGCCATATTTTCCCCTTGGGAGAAATAAATCAATGCAGATCCAGCTAGAACTGGAATAAGGAGCCTGCTTCATGATTTCAGGCAAATGTCTCACACCTATTTCCATATGAATTTCATATAGCCTAAGTATAAACCACTAAATCAGCAGTATCCAATCTGATACCCTCCAGAAGTGGATTACAACTCTCTTTATCCTTGACTATTGGATATGCTGCCTGGGTCTGATGGAGGCCAACAGGTGGGGGTACCATGTTGGCTATCCCTGCCATAAAGGGATAGCCATTTCATTTCATTTATTTTATTTTCAAATAATTTTTATTCATTTTCCAAATACAGAATCACAAAAAGCAACTCAAAAACAAGATATGAAACAAAGAAAAGAAAAGAAAACAGAAAACAAAAATAAAACATAAAAAAGAAAAAATTCTCAAATCTTATATTATTTACTTAACATTGTTGACTTCCTCAGTTCCCCCTCACTGGGTCCATTTTATAATTCTAGTTAAGCCGTTTTCATCTTATATCTTAAATTAATCTAACACATTTTATCATTAACACTCAAATATTCTATTCTAAAAATATCATCTATTCTCCACCAATAATTAATCAATTTATCCAAATCAAAAATTATTTCCCCTTCCTTTATCTTCTATTTCTCCCCTTAGCCTAGAAATTTTTACCAAGAACTTTCCATAAATTTAAATATTAATTCTTATATCATTCAAACATTTAAACCCATTATATCAAATTTAACCCCCCTTCCCCTGAACTCTGAGTCTCCCAGATTCTTCAGTGAGTTCCATAAGTCATTCCAGTTTTGGGCCATCAAAATCAATCAAGAAAATTACACCCATTGCTACCCCTCACCCCATTCCCACCCTGTCCCAGCCAACCCACCTTCCATTTCATTTATTTTTCCATTTATTTAAAGACATTAATATGATTGAAATAAATATCCAGTTGCAGACTTATCTGTATCAAATAGCATCATCCTCCCTCCTTCTACTGTCGTTAAGCTAAAGGATGGTTGGTATGAACTTTACGGTTGCAAATTGTTTCCTTTTGAAATTGCAACTGCACCATTGATATTGTTGCCCAACGCTTTGCAAAACCTAATGATGTTTCATAATGAGGCACTCGGGACTGACTTCTTTAATTGAAGCACAAGTGTGTTCTGTCTTATAAGCTGCACGGCCTTTAAAGGCTTCTTCTATATGAACTGGTGCTCATTGATTCTAGAGGTTTGCTTTGTACTAATGCATGTTGAATGAAGATTAGCAGTGACACGCTCCTAATGAAAGATCAAATGAATTGCCAGAGTTCACATGAGTGTAAGGGAATTTTTTGTCACTAAAATGTCATTGTAGTCTACCACTTAATCTTAATTAAATAAGTGACAATGAGCCATCTAGCAAGCTATTAAAATTGAACCCAACTCTATTGATTGAAATATAGGTATGCTTATTTCCAAGGATGAGGTTCCTCGTCGTTGGCAGGACTGATTTGATGAATCACATGTAATGCAATACAGTCTGTCTCAAATATGAAACCAAACTAATTTAGTATTATAAGAGGTATTCCCATGAATAAAAGCTCACCAAATGCTCAAAGCAGATGTTAGGCAATTTAAGGAGAGACTGGTGACATCCATACATTACTTGAATGCAGTCCTAAGAGAATCTATAGAGATTTGGCCGGTTTTTATCCACCTGGGAGGAATTTTCCTCTCGGGGCATGGAAATCTAGGTGAGCAAAGTCCTTCAGATAGGGTGCTTTTGCAGGTGATGGTATTCAGAATATTGGCTTGTTAGTCCTTACTCTCGAAAACAACATGTACTGATAACAGAGCACCAATGTTTAGATTGCTAAGTGGTTTGCTTATTATCTGCACCAACATCAAACACATTATATTCACTGTAAGGAGAAATGTAGATTTAAGCGGCTTTTCTTTCTTTCTAGTGATCTTGTCCTCAGTTCATGGAGTTTTGTACAATGTTGTTCTTGTTGATACAATTAGTTCACAAGCATATAGGATACTATGTGAATGGACATTACAGCTCAAGGTAATGGTGATATTGCATAAGATAGGGATGGATAAACCTTTGGCAGTACTGCAACTTCCATCAGCCCAGGCAAGCATGGCCAATGGCCAGGGATGGGAGCTGTAGTTCTGCAACATCTGGACGGCTAAACATTTTCAAAATCTGGTATAAAGACCGTCTTCTAAAGATCTTCAGTGTTGATCCCATTTTTTTCACCCACTGAAACATATAAGAGGAATATTATCAGACCTAGGAAATACTTCTAATCTTAGTGGTGATAGAATCAATTTCTTCTTGCTTTGCTTATGTATGAAAAATCCTTCCTCCGTTACCTGTAATGTCTATGCATTTTTCTCTTTCAATCACTAGAGCTTTCTTTTGGCCATGGAATTTAGTGAATTAATTTGTAATTGATCAAAATCACAATTAGTTTAATCTGTATTTCGATGTTTTAACACTATAGATGTATAAACTGATCTCTCTGATGAGGGGTGGTTTAGAAACAGAATGTTTAAACAATACGATTGACTAAAAATGTGTGTATGTGTGTCCCCCTTAATCCATCAGCAGTATTAAATTGCTTAAAATTAGTCTTAATACACATACTTCTAAAACCTGTAGCTGGCAAGCACGATCCTCAAAGCGGAATGTCACTATGATTTTGCCAACTGTTCCATAGACATGTATCCTCTAGGTTTCCCCCACTTAAAACTTTTGTGCTATATGCAAATTTATATAGTTTTAATCAAATAATTGATGGGTTGACTGGGGCTCAAACAATTCATCAATTAAGATTTTTCTAAAATTGGATGACAGCCATGCCTTTAATATCACTCCTAATAGCTAACAGCTGGTGAGTTCCGATAGGATTGTAACAAAAATGGAGCCACTGAGAAACAAAAGGGATATATTGGTATGCTTGGGAAGCTCCCAAGGTTTACAGAAGTACAGAAAAAGTGGGGTGTAAATAGGCACCCTGCACCCCCACAGCACAATGAGAACTGAGGAAAGGTGGGGAGGGGCTAGGCAGTAATAGACAACCAGAAAATGAAGCAGGGAAGAAAAGGAATTGAGTATTTTGGTGCAGGGCATGGCAGGTTGGCTGGCTGGCTGAAACCTTGAATGGCACACTGCCACAGCAACTTTTGTTGTTGGTGGAGATCCTATCTGTATAGGTCCCCACTGCTTTATTCTCAGTTTTCTCCTTATTTTTCTTTGAGCTATATGAATTTCATCCACTCCTGCAGAAAGTTATTTAGAGCTGACTCTTGTTTATAAAATCATGAGTTTCAACCTGTTTTATTGATACACTATTGATGTTTTGCAACTGATGCCATTGACGTTTTTACAGATAACATTTACGGATATTATTATATGTACTATCTTCTCTGGTCTTTGGCCGTAATAAAGATTTGTTGTTGTTATTATATGTTTTCAAGTTGTACACTGCCTTGTTACATTCTTTTATGAAAGTGAATTTTATAGATGCATTTTTAGGCATTTAAACAGAGCATATAAAATCATGGGTACCTGTTTCATTAGTCAAAAGTTTATTGATAAATTACTCTTGCAAAATAGTAATAATGGTTGTAACCTTGTGATGTAGAGGGATGCTGCATGGTCCTGAGTAGCCCTTTAGTGTAAGAGTAAATTTAAAATACAGTGGTATCTTGGTTGTTGAACTTAATCCGTTCTGGGAGTCTTTTCAACTCCCGGAACCATTCGAAAACCAAGGTGCAGCTTCCAATTGGCTGCATGAGCTTCTTGCACTCAATTAGAAGCCATGGAAGCCACACCAGACGTCCAGTTTCCAAAAAAAACATTCGCAAACCAGAGCACTCACTTCAGGAATCAATTTGTTCGGGAATCAAGCCATTAGAGAACCAAGGTACCACTGTATATGTTTGCTACTTTTCTAGGCGTAAGCAGCCTGCTATAAGTACTAGTTATTCAAAGATGTTCTGTGTATATTAACCTCACTAAAGGCATAATCTTCCTGATACAATGGCTTAATTTGATCTCCAGGCCACTGCTGATCCTTTGGCAAACAGAATAAAGGGTATGGGGCGATGCTATGTAGAGAACGGCAGCATCATTATATAAAAGGTCAAGATCATTTTGTAGCAAAAATAAGGCATTCTAAAATGATGTACATACTCTTATTCAATGACCTAATACTTAATGGGCAGTCAATGCTTTGCGGATAATATTAAGGAAATGCATGTAATATATAACATCTGATTACTAAATGACTTCAATAATAGAATGATGAGATATACAAAAGCTCAGAGGTGACTGGTCCTCCTGGAACTGTTGTTCATCTTCAAGAAACTTCTGGGGGAAGTCATTCTGAGGTTGGGGGTGTACTGTCATCGGTATGTTGATGACACACAGTTATACCTTTCATTTCTATCTTCAGATCCTAGGGAGCTTGAAGAAGTTACTGGATATTACCTTGGGGTGGACGAGGGCAGACAAACTGAAATTTCTAGGTAAGAAGGAGATGTTTGGGGTCAGGAGATCACTTACTCCAGAAGGTCATTTACAGCTAGCCATTGTCTTAATCTTATGGACTTCATCTCTATGTCGGACTACCTTCAGAGATAGCTTGAAAGCTTCAGCTGATACAAATTGTGGCCCTGGGATGCTTGGATTATGAAACAAGCCATTACTGTACCAGCTGCTCTTGATGCCACTGCAGTTCAGGGTCCAATTTATGTTAGTGGTTTTAATTTTTCAGTGGGAGGGAAGATTTGAAGGCCAGCCTTCCTCTGCTAGGAGAAAGGTTCTCAAGATTTGGTTTCCTGCTTGCTTCACACTTCACACTTGCTGAGTCAGCAGTGTGATGCAGCAGCTAAAAAAGCCAATGCAATTCTGGGCTGCATCAATAGGAGTTTGCATCTAGATCTAGGGAAGTAATAGTACCACTGTGTTCTGCTCTGGTCAGACCTCACCTGGAGTACTGTGTCCAGTTCTGGGCACCACAGTTCAAGAAGGATACAGACAAGCTGGAACGTGTCCAGAGCAGGGCAACCAAAATGGTCAAAGGAGGTCTTTAAGCAGAGGCTTGACAGCCATCTGTCAGGAATGCTTTGATGGTGTTTCCTGCTTGGCAGGGGGTTGGACTGGATGGCCCTAGTGGTCTTTTCCAACTCTATGATTCTATGATTCTTTTCTTGAGCATAGGGTAGGCAGTGGGGTGGTAAGTGAATGAATAACCTAAGCAATGTGGTGTCATCCTCTGTCAAATTATCACAAAATATGCATCCTCCTGGCATACACAAAAAATTCAGGAGCCCTTGAAAATCAGCATTTCCCTCCCTTTACTCTAAATATGCTTCAATTGTGCTCATAATTGAAGATTCAACTTCAAATTCTGCTGCGGAAAGCCTGGCCTTACACTTCTGCTAAAGAAACAAGCCAGTTTACAGAACACACAGCTAGCGACCTGCGTGCGGATTAGCAGGTCCCAAATTGGGTTGTTGTTCAGGGAAAGCTGATTAAATTGGCCATTGAATTTCACCTGTAGCAAAACTTGGAGGGCCCACTCAGGCGACAACCTCTGAGGAATTCTGAGGGGTGTAATAGGAATTCTGATAACACTAGTAGAATTTCTCAGTGGTGGATCTGAGTCATGTGTCCTTACTTTAGCCTGCACATCTACTATTGTAAAGCATTTTAATGCTGTTGGCACTTAAGTAAGGAGCACTTCAGAATTAAATCATACTAAAGATGCTGGGGAAGCTCATTATGGCCCACTGAGAATGTTATTTCTTCTAGCGTCATTTCATTTCAGCATATTATTTTATACTTTAACCCTATTGGAAGCTAGCTAGTGTTTAATTATTCTTACATGAACTCTGTTGTTTGGAAAATGTAGCCATTAGCAGCTCTATTGTTGTAAAATCCCCACTCTCTGAATATGGGAGATATTTATTCACAGCTCTTGAGTGAGCCTTGGGATTTGCTAAGCAGTCAATGTGTAGAGTTTTTGTTTCGCTTTATATGAAAGCCAGAATATTCCTTTCTCAAGCAATTTACTCAATTGCACATTTACTGGTACCCAGTATTCCAAAGCTGTATTTGATGTTAAAGGTAAAGGTAAAGGGACCCCTGACCATAAGGTCCAGTCGTGACCGACTCTGGGGTTGCGCGCTCATCTCGCATTACTGGCCGAGGGAGCCAGCGTATAGCTTCCAGGTCATGTGGCCAGCATGACAAAGCCGCTTCTGGCAAACCAGAGCAGCACATGGAAACGCCGTTTACCTTCCCACTGTAGCGGTTCCTATTTATCTACTTGCATTTTGACGTGCTTTTGAACTGCTATTTGATGTTAATAAAGCCCTAAAAATGAAGTCTAGGTTTTTGGAGGGGTGGATGGAAGTGTAGTGGCTTGCCCCCAGAGTCAAAATGAAGATGAGAGACAAAGGTTATGAAAACAATCTCTCGGAGAGCAGCAGCAATAAAGTACACAAGTCAATGTCTGCTAAGAACTAGGTAAGACAAAAGTTGCCTCTGACTCTTATATGGGTGCCGCCACCCCAGCTAGAGGCCAAGCACCTCAGAATGACAGGAGTGAGCCTCGCCTTGCCAACTCACCATGAAGGTGAGTTGAGGGGTGACCCAAGCAAGAACACCCTATGACTGTTGCATGGCACCTCACCATCACCCAACCTTCAGGCTGGTCAGCAATGTGGGGCAAGCTGGCAGGTGCCCATCACCTGTGTTATCTGCAGAATTACCCCTTTGCATGGCAGCTCCTCACACAAGGGAGCACCACACAATCAGGAACGCTGTGTAACGCAAGCAGCCAATCACACAAGGAAGTTCCCATGCAGACAATCATTCTCAATACGTGGTCATTGGAAGGTGGAGGTACCACTGGTGATACTGTGCTCGAAATGCCATCAAATACCTGTGTTTGTATGCATAGACACATAGATACGTAGAACATGCAAAATGTATATGGATGATATTCAGACAAAGTCTCTCCTCTTCCTGCAGGGGAGATGTTGTGAGCGGGGGCGTGGCCAGGCTCCCTGAATCACTGGAGTCCTGGGCCAGCGTCATGCGCCCAAGCCAGCCAATCAGACTGGCTGGGGTGTGTGGTTTAAATCGGCTGAGGGCCCATGAGCTCTTCCTTGTTGTTTCTGCTTCCTCAGATCACCCGCCCACCCTCCCTCTAAGTTTCGCTTCAGCACCTGCCTTTGCTGTTGGTCGCCTTAGTTGTCCAAGGGGCCTGGTAGGAATTTTTCCACTTGGCAGATTGGCACCAGCCACTTGGCTTTTCGCCTACCTTGTAGCAAATTGTCACAACTTTGTAAGGTTTGGTGGTTAGGCATTGGAAAATGTGTTCTTATTTATACAGTGGTACCTCGGTTTATGAACACAATTGGTTCTGGAAGCCTGTTCATAAACTGAAGCGTTCATAAACTGAAGCGAACTTTCCCATTGAAAGTAATGGAAAGTGAATTAATCCGTTCCAGACGGTCTGCGGAGTACTTAAACTGAAGCGTTCATAAACTGATGCGAACTTTTCCATTGAAAGTAATGGAAACTGGATTAATCCGTTCCAGACGGGTCCACGGAGTACTCAACCTGAAGCGTACTTAACCCGAAGCATGGGTGTAATTGGTTCCAGAAGTCTGTTCATAAACTGAAGGGTTCATAAACTGAAGCAAACTTTCCCATTGAAAGTATTGGAAAGTGAATTAATCCATTCCAGATGGGTCCGCAGCGTTCATAAACTGAAAATTCATAAACCGAGGTGTTCATAAACCGAGGTTCCACTATATGAGTATAAAGTGCTGATAGGAGTGGGCACCACCAATCCTTATTGGCTTTGATAACATCAATGGATATAAGGTCATCTCCGGGTGCCTTGCCCGCCTTAAATTGGTCTATAATTGTTTCCACATCAGAGTAGGTAACTGGGTCCCACTCAGGCAAGGGGGCCAAATCTGGCCTTCCTCCGCCAGCAGCATGGGCTGCATATAAATCAGTGAAAAAGCTCTCCCAGGTGTCAGCTGAAATTTGGGGTTCTATCCTTATCAACGGTCTGCCCAGGTATTGGGAAATTTGATACCAAAAGGAGGAGGAAAATGTGTTATGTGTTGTGTGTTGGAGGGGAGGTTGTGGCCATCACCTACCCCTCCCCTTGAAGGGTATTCCATTAAAGGAATCTGGCAATCGTGGTTCCTGTCCGATGCCCAGGTGGTGGCTAGGGCCATGGCACGACCCTCCGGTGACTTTAGAGGAAAGCTTCCAGTTTATTTGCATCAACAAGCGCCCCCTACAGGTTGTTAACCCTTGTGTGACTCCCTATAGAGCAGGCAGAAGTCAAGTATAGTCTGTTCAGATCCAGTGCCTAAGCCAATACCAATCACATTCTGCAACCAATAAAGTTGTGGCCTTTTTTAGCCCATTAACCTAAAATACTTGTGTCCATGAGTCTTGTTTCATCACAAAGCGGGGAGCGGGGCCTTGACGCACAATAACCAAGGACAGAATAGCCACCTGAAAAATATTTAACATTAACATTTACAAATCAGAAGTTTTGAAGAGATTTTAGGAAGCAAATTAATTCCAACTCTAAATAAGGGCTCGTCCACACTTACCTTTGCTCAAATATTTCTAGGCCCAGGTCAGAGCTTTCAAGATTTTTATCATTTTTTTTTCTTCCCCCAGCACTTTCCCTGTGAAATCCTGCTCTTTACAGCTGGAAACAACTCAGTGAAACCCAAATTGTCATTTGCCCCAGTTCAGCACTAAAGCTCAGGATTTCCTAGGGAAAGTGGCGGCTGCTTGGACATAGACTAGGACAGCATTTATTTGTGCTTGGAAAGCAAAGGGCTGAAGTTAAGTGTAGATGAGAGCTAATACTGATATACTTTGCAGGCCTGTTGCATGACAAAAATGCTTGTGAACTACTCAGAGAACACTTGGCATATGCTATAAAAATATTAAGATGGCAGGCTTGTTTTCCATTTCAGCCAGTGCTTTTTATACAATGATACATTGCTTGAAATTGGAAGCATTTTATTTATTTATTTAGAAGCTTGCCGTATTATTCCGGTGGGGAAATTTATGTCTGCATTATTGACTCACGTTGAGTTACAAAGAACTGTGGCTTTCAAAAGAAATGCCATTCATTCACAGCAACAGAGAGAACTATTATGTTGCTTATTTCTAGGTGTATTCAAAGACCTGAAACAGGCTTCCGATGTTCAGACACACCAGATTTAGATTGTTTTTTTTTTATTTTGTTTTTTTTGTTGTTGTTGTTGTTTTTTGCAGTTGTGTATGATTAAAAATTCCTTTTTAAAAAAACAAAATTCCTAATAAATTACAAATAAATCAAAATGAAATTAAAGATTATATCATGGAATGTGAATGGATTAAACAATAAGAAAAAAAGAAATAAATTAGGACACATTTTGAAAAAATCAAATTGGGATATAATTTGCCTTCAGGAAACCCATATAAATAATAAACATGAAAGAGTCTTAAAAAATGATAGATTGGGGAAAGAGTTTATATCTGCAGGCAAAAAGAAGAAGAGAGGAGTGGTGGTATATGTCAAAGGGAAATGGGAACCAAAGCTAATCTGGAAAGATACAGAGGGAAGGATAATGATGGTTGAAATAAAGGTGGAAGGAGAGTCGTGGTTACTTGTGGGGATATATGCGCCTAATGGGAGTAAAATGGAATTTTTTAAGGAATTAGAAGGGAAATTATTAGAACATATAGATAAGCAAATTTTAGTAATGGGAGATTTAAATGGAGTCTTAAACCCAGAATTAGACAAATCAGTAATTAGGAAGAATGAAAAGGGTCGCAAATTACCAAAAAGTTTTGAAGAGATGGTGGGAAATTTAGAATTGATTGACGTTTGGAGATATAAACATCCGATACAAAAAGAATACACATTTTATTCTTCCATACATAAATCGGCCACTAGAATAGATGGAATCTGGATCTCAAAAAATTTGATAATAAGAATAGGGAAAACGGAAATATTACCCAGAACAATGACTGATCATAATCCCGTAATGTTAAACATAGAAAAAAAAGAACAGGATATAAAGAGAAGATGGAGAATGAATATATTTCTATTGAAAAATAAAAAAATTCTACAGGGGGCTCGCAAAATGGTACAAGAATATTTTGAACAAAACGATAATGGGGAGGTAGACCAAAAAACAGTGTGGGATGCGGGGAAGGCTGTGACAAGAGGATATTTCTTACAACAAAATAAGATCGATAAAATGGCTAAAGAGAAAAAGAAAAAACAGTTGGAAGACGAAATTAAGAGGAAGGAGAAGCTATTATATAAAACCAAGAAAGAGGAATTCAATAAAGAGATTAAAATTTTAAGGGGCGAGTATGAGAGAATGGTGGAAGAAGAAATGGAAAGGGAGACCCGATTCTGGAAATATAAGAATTTCGAGTGGGCGAATAAGCCGGGAAAGATGTTAGCCTGGCAATTAAAAAAAAGGAAAAATGAGAGGTGGATAAATAGATTAAAAGTAGAAGGAAAATTGATTGAAAAACCTAAAGAAATTAGAGGAATATTTGAAAAATTTTATGCAAATTTATATCACAACAAAGGGGAAAAAGAAGAAGAGATAGAGAATTTTTTAAATAAATATAAGTTACCCAGAATTTCGGATGATAAAATTACAGCATTAAATGAGATGATAACAGATAGAGAAATAAGAGAGGTAATACAAAAGATGAAAATTGGCAAATCGCCAGGCCCGGATGGGATCCCCATAGAGTTTTATAAAAGTATGGAAGATCTATTGTTAGCCCCATTGAAGAAAGTTATGAATGGAATATTAATGGGAGGAATGGTACCAGATTCTTGGAGAGAGGCCACAATAACCCTTCTACCTAAACAAGATGCCGACCCAGATCAACCCACAAATTACAGATCCATCTCCTTATTAAACTGTGATTATAAAATTTTCGCTGGCGTTTTGGCAAATAGATTCAATTGGTTCCTAAAAGAAATAATACATGAAAATCAATCTGGATTTGTTAAAGGGCGACAACTAAAAGATAATATAAGAAACATAATAAATATAATTGAATGTCTTGAAAATAATAGAGGGAAGGAGGCAGCACTTCTGTCAATCGATGCCGAGAAGGCCTTCGACAACGTGTCGTGGGCCTTCTTGAAAAAAAACATTGCAACATCTAGAGATTGGAGAAAAAATGAATAGAGCAATCGAATCGATATATAGTAAACAAAAAGCTAAAATAATAATTAATGGAATAACAACAGAAGAAATTAATATAGAAAAAGGTACGAGACAGGGCTGCCCCCTGTCCCCTCTATTATTTATAATAGTACTAGAGATTTTGCTTAAAAATATTAGAGGGGATAAGGAAATCGAAGGGATAAAGATAGGGACCACAAGATATAAAGTCAGAGCCTTCGCTGACGATGTTATGATCACGACAGAAAACCCATTAAAAAGTGTTCCAAGAGCATTAGAAAGAATAAACGAATTTGGGAAATTAGCAGGGTTCAATTTAAATTACAAAAAAAGTAGTTTGTTAGTAAGAAATTTAGAAGAAAGAGATAAAAGAGAACTACAAGAAAAAACTGGTATTGAAATTAGAAAGAAAATAAAGTATTTGGGCATACAATTGACAAATAAAAACATTGACCTGTACCAAGAAAATTATGAAAAAAAGTGGAAGGAAATTAAACATAAATTGGAAATTTGGAAAAAACTAAAAATCTCTTTTATGGGTAGGATCTCAGTGATAAAAATGAGTGTCCTCCCAAAAATGATTTTTTTGTTTCAAAGCATTCCGATCTTGGGAGGTTCAAATTGTTTTGATTTATGGAGGAAAGACATAATGAAATTCATCTGGGATGACAAGAAGCCAAGAATCAAACACAAACTACTAATTGAAAAAAAAGAGAGAGGGGGGTTTAGTTTACCCGATCTTGAATTGTACCACGATGCGGCGGCCCTGTCATGGCTAAAAGATTGGATTGAATTGAAAAATACTGAAATTTTAGATTTAGAGGGATTTGGAATAGGGTTTGGTTGGCACCACTACCTAATGAAAGAAAAACCGGGGAAGCACAGCACCTTCTGGAACAGCATTGTGAGGAAATCCTTAATTAAAACATGGAAAAAACATCAGGGCGTCTTGGAACCAAAAGTACCATGGTGGTTGTCACCTAAAGAAGCAATAGCAGTCAAAAGGGTTAATATGGATAAAGATTGGCCGACATATAAAGATTTATTAAAAGAAGAAAATGGAAATTTAAAATTGAAAGAATATAATGAAGTCAAAAAGTATTGCAATGTCTGGTTGCAATACTTTCAAATAAATCAAAAATTCAGCGAAGATAAAAAAATTGGCTTCGAAAGAGAGATATCCAAATTCGGGAAAATATTATTGGAGGGGGAAAATAAATTTGTTCGAAACTTGTATGAATTATTGTTGGATTGGGCTACAAAAGATGAATTAACCAAAGCTGTTATGATAAAGTGGGCACAAGATTTGGGAAAAACAATTACGGTTGAAAATTGGGAAAGTTTATGGATTAGAGATTCAAATTATATTTCAAATTATGATTTAAAAGAAAACGTGCTCAAGATGCAATTTAGGTGGCATCTCACGCCCTCGAAATTAGCTAAGATGTACGGAGGGGTCAGTAGCACTTGTTGGAGGTGCAAGGAAGAAGCAGGTACTTTCCTACATATTTGGTGGTGCTGCAAAGAAATTAAGAAGTTCTGGGACGAGATATATAAAGAATTAAAAAAAATAGTTAGATACTCCTTTAAAAAAGAGCCGGAAATCTTCCTCCTGAGCATGTTGAAGGAAGACATTAAACCAAGGGACAGATGCGTGCTAATGCACGCGACAACAGCGGGTAGACTCTTAATCGCTAAAAACTGGAAGAGTAAAAAAGTTCCAAATAAAGAAGAGTGGTTGACCAAATTAATAAATTATCAGAACTTAGCAATTAGAGTTGGAATATCTAAAGGTTTAAGTGAAGAAAAAGCAGGAGAAGAATGGAAACCACTCAAGATTTATTTACAAAAACAAGTGGAAAAGGCGCAGTTAATAGCGGATCCATGAGGGGCACAATATTAAGAAAATAAATTAAATTAGAGAAAGGTATGCGGAATATCAGTGAAACTAAAATCAGAATACAGGAGTGGTTGGAAGTCATGATACGGTGGAGGGGGGAAAGGGTGGGGGGACAGTAGGTTTTAGTAAGTGTAAATGTTAAAGTGTTTTGAAATATATATGTTTTCTTTGTTCTTTTTCTCCTTTTCTTCTCTTTTTTTTTCTTTTCTTTAAATTGTATTTGTTAAGATATGTTGAGATTATATAAGTTATATTAGGTTATGCTAAATATTGTTATATGTTATGTTATGTTATGTTATGTTAGGTTTTTTTAAGTTAAGTTTTTTTCCTCCCTTTTCTTTTTCTTTCATTTCATTTCAAGTAATTTTGAATTGATATTGATTCCTGTTTGGTTATGTCTGTCATACTCGCTATTTATATTTTATTCTTTCTATATGTTGAATTTTTTAAGATTTTCAATAAAGATTGTTTTTAAATTTAAAAAAAAAAAAAAAACAAAGACCTTGAATGGGGTGTGAGGATAGCCACCAACGATTTGGAAGACTGGTTTCTCTCTCTTTTTTTAGTGAAGATGATGGGAAGGAGGACAAAACACAATAATGTCATCTTGACACAGGCCATTACCCGATACTTCCTGTAGAGATATAGAGCACAGCTGACCTATTGCCTCTTGGATGACTGCAATTGATATAAATATTTTATTTGCTGAGGCAGTATTGTCACATTGTGATCACATATCAGTTGGAGTGTCAATTTCCCCATCACTAGGGGAAATTGCATCACGGGAAATTATACTGAATTTGCTGGTAGTTGTGGGGTATAAAAATAAGTACAGCTGTGAATTCCTATGAGGTCAGCATTTGGGTACTACATCTAGAGGTTATCAGAGTAATATATGCCCTACCTATGTACCTCTTTTTGTCAGGTTCAATGTAGTTTGTTCCAGGAACAATGAACAGGATCGTGTCTAGCTTGGGATTTCTTTCCCCTCTGATAGGCAGAGAGCCCCATAAATTCCTGGTGGCAGATTGTCCCAGTCTTACTGGGTTTTTTCCCCCCAGAATCTCTGTAGAATTTCAAGTTGCATAGTCAGCTCTCTCACACAGGACACCATGATGAAAGTCAGCACAATGAAATGCTATCTTGAATGAGGGGGGATTAAACACTTACTGGCCTACGGGGTGATGCATTTATGCTTGGAAGCGTGAAATGTATTTATCCCTATATTAGCATTCACATCCAGAAATACTAGTTGCCATAGAAATTCCCCAGCACTATAAAAGCTCAGCTATCCTGCTTGTCTTTGACCTCCTGTTGCAGTGAATTCCGGATGCTGACTGCAGCTTAGATAATTTTTGTGCGTTTGACAATACCTGACAGTTTGATTCCAATTTATATGCAAAACATCAATCCAAACGTGATTTGAAACAATAGCATTTTCTATTTTCTGGGATAAAAGCACACATACAGGATTATAAACAGAAACACTGCCAGGCCTTTCAGAAAGAACAGTTTGGTTTCCAACCTGTTATTCCAGCAAGGTGACTTTGCTCTTGGATTAGTTAACACAAAGGCAGGGAATAGGAATTTGAAGAGGGAAAAAATAAAATTAAATAAAAACCAATAACCTTTTCTGCAATCTGCTCTATTTCATATTATAAGTAGTCATTTTTAGATATGTTCCACAGCTCTTGAAAATTCCAGACTTTCTTTACAGTGTCAGTCTGGTGTGATCTTATGCTAAAACTCGGTTTGCTAATAGCTTGCCGCAATGTCTCTAGCTAATTGACAAATTTTGTCTTTTGCCAAAGCATTGGCCTGTAGGTTTAATGTCAGAAGAATAGCTAGCCTGATTCTTCACTGGCGTCCTAATTCACGTGCAGGTGTTGAACATGATCATTAACATGCTATATGTCATTCCCTTTGAATTATTGTTTTGTTTACAAAAGCTCTCAGATTCAAGAATACTGTGACCATTTCATGCCCAACACAAATAACGTTTTCAGAATTCTTTCCTATATTTCCAATATAAGCCCAGTCCTATGGATCAGCTTAAAGTTTCTCCCAATGTTGTGTGGAACATCTCCGAGAGATGTGTCTAAACGTTCTGAAACTTTTTGGCTTTCCAGACATGTTTGTGTAGTAACACAGGCTAGGTGTACAAATTCTACCTGGAAATGGAAATGCTAGACTACCTGGACTTGTTGAGTGCTTAGATAAGTAGAGCAGACACCCCTTTGCAGTTGACTCTTCCCAATGTATGGACAGCTCTTAAAGGCCTGGAAAGAGAATGTGCTTAGTCACAGTAATTCTACAGTGCTCTTAACCTGGGCAGAAAGAGTTCTGGGGCTCCATCTTTTGGCAGTGTCAGGTAAAAAGTAGCCCATTCCCCTCACATGCCCATACTGAGGTTAGCCGTGAGTGGCAGCCTTTCTCATGAGGGCACCATATTTGTGGTCTAAAGTTCTTACTGGCATTTTTTCATCAAGAGCAGGGGAATTGATGAGTGGGAGAGAGAGAGGAATGCATATCAAGTGGAAGGCTTTAAGAATTTATTTGCAAATAGGTAACATATTAGAGTTCCAGAAAACAAAGGCACCTAGACTCCCAGGCTCCTGAGTTTATTATGGGGTTCCTAAGTCTAGGTATGCAGGTGGCGCTGTGGGTTAAAACACAGAGCCTAGGGCTTGCTGATCAGAAGGTCAGCGGTTCGAATCCCCGCGACGGGGTGAGCTCCTGTTGCTCTGTCCCAGCTCCTGCCAACCTAGCAGTTTGAAAACACGTCAAAGTGCAAGTAGATACCATTCTAAGCGGGAAGGTAAACGGTGTTTCCGTGCGCTGCTCTGGTTCGCCAGAAGCAGCTTTGTCATGCTGGCCACATGACCTGGAAGCTGTATGCCAGCTCCCTCGGCCAATAACGCAAGATGAGTGCCGCAACCCCAGAGTCGGTCATGACTGGACCTAATGGTCAGGGGTCCCTTTACCTTTAAGTCTAAGGAGCCTGGTGATTCAAGTCAGGGGTCAAACTGTAGATCAGTTGTAGAACATCTAGGTTGCACACAGAAGGTCCCTGTTTAACCAGGCAACTGATGGCTGAAACATGCATTTCCTGGCAACCTTGAAATTATTAGCTGTGAGGGCATGTGACTGTTTCGCATACAGTCGTACCTTGGATCTCAAATGTCTCCACTCCCAAACAAATCAGCTCCCAAACAATTGAAATCCGGAGTGAGTGTTCCGGTTTTTGAACAATTTTTGGGAGCCGAACATCCGGCGCGGCTTCCATGGCTTCCAATTGGCTGCAGGATATTCCTGCAGCCAATCAGAAGCCACACCTTGGTTTTCAAGCAGTTCCGGGTGTTGAACAGACTCATGGAATGCACTCTGTTCAAGAACCAAGATATGACTCTAGTCTTATACGTTCTCGATGTTGTTGAATGTTTGTAGATGCTCTTAGAATGTTTAAAAAAGTTTTCAATTGTGTTTTTTATTTCATTTAAAATTGTATTGTTGCATACTTTGGTGTTTGCTATCCATTGGAACAAAGGGTTTTAAAGAATGAATTAATGTTTGAAATATTTATCCACATTCAGAAAGATGGAAAAATGTATCATATATAGGGTGTATTGAACTACAGCATTGCAACCTGGGAATATGCTAGGTGCTGGGTTACTCCTCTTTTATATATATAAAAAGAGAATATATTTCAGTTTCTGTTTAGATTGGATTTTCCCCCCTTTCAGTTATGAAATATTGCAAAACCTAAGGGATATATTTAATAAACCATGTCGTACTCTCAGACTATTTATTAACTGTCTTCTGAAGCAGTTTGAATGTTCTACAATAAAACTCTTACTTAACCATTCCTTCTGTTTCCCTGGCAGGTCACACTAAAAGGAAAAGGACCCCCTGGACGGTTAAGTCCAGTCAAAGGCGACTATGGGGTTGCGGCGCTCATCTCGCTTTCAGGCCGAGAGAGCCGGCATTTGTCCACAGACAGCTTTCCGGGTCATGTGGCCAGCGGGACTAAACTGCTTCTTGCACAACGGGACGGAAACCAGAGAGCACGGAAACGCCGTTTACCTTCCCGCCACAATGGTACCTATTTATTTACTTGCACTGGCATGCTCTCAAACTGCTAGGTAGGCAGGAGCTGGGGCAGAGCAACGGGAGCTCACCCTGTTGTGTGGATTCCAACTGCCAAACTTCTAATCGGCAAGCCCAAGAGGCTCAATGGTTTAGACCACATTGCCACCCGCATCCTGCCACCCGAAGGTCATACTAACCATATGCCCATCCCTGTTCCTCTATGCTGCAAACAGTCATTATTCTCCCAAGCTAAAGCCACTGATTTGAATGTAAGATGATGATTATGGCTAGAATCTTGTGTAGGATGATGTGGGAGAAAGCCACACTGAACACAGTGTGATCTTACACTAAAATTCGGTTTGCTAATAGCTTGCTGCAATGTCTCTCGCTAATTAACAAATATACTTCTGTGTCAGCATGCATAGGGGTTGTGGTAACTTTCCCACTGAAATCAATATGGAATTAGAGATTCTTGAGTGTGTGTGTGTGTGTGTGTGTGTATTATAACAGCATGCCATATTTTGTATATTTTTGTGCATGCACTCTGAAATTGCCCATTAGTGCAGCCTTTCTGTCTTAAAGTGGATGTAGAAGCAGGTACATTATCCACACACCCAGGGCACTAAATTTTGAAACCCTTATTTTGGGGTACAATTTAGGGAGGGGTAGAGAACATTTTCAAGCCCACGTGTTCCCATGTTCGGGGGGCACAGTGAGGGTTTCTTTGTGCCCCAGTAAATGAAATAGCCAATAGAGTTTTTGTGGCAACACACACACACACACACACACACACACACACACAGCATTTAAAACTTTCCTTATAATAAAAAGCAGAGGCCATGATGACCTATATACTGGGCAGGAGCATCAGAAAGATATAATAAAGTTTCAAAGAGCTTGCAGTCTGATTTATTTCTGACACTTTAATACTGCTTTACTAATACTTTGATACTACGGTAGTTGTGGAATTTCTATGAAGAATATAAATACAATAACTAGATAAACAGAGGATAAACTTTACTCTTCAATTTATAGTAATCCTATATTCTTAAAGGATAAGATTTTCTTTGGCAATATGGTGTGATCAATCACGCAAGTTCTGACAGTTTTCTGTTAGTAACTTCTAACTATCTCCTAAGATCTATTTAGATGTGGACTGTAAAAATGAACAACAGGCAGGATGACTGACAAGCAAATATGGACAGAAATCCATATTGCTTGGAGGAAAACCAGAATTCAGTGTATAATATCTCGGAAGAAATTCAAGAAAAGCATGATGCTGAAACATACTACCCATTACGTATGCTACTGCTTCATTCTTTGTGAAATACCAGTGATGTACATCAAAATCATAAGGGCAGCACTTTAAAACATACTTTGTAAGTGTTGCTGTTATTTATTAGCTTAATTTAAATACTATACAGAAATGAATTCAAATGGTCAAAGTCCTGGAAATGATGCCTTATGAGGAACGGCTTAGGGAGCTGGGCATGTTTAGCCTGGAGAAGAGAAGGTTAAGGGGTGATATGATAGCCATGTTCAAATATATAAAAGGATGTCATATAGAGGAGGGAGAAAGGTTGTTTTCTGCTGCTCCAGAGAAGTAGACACGGAGCAATGGATTCAAACTACAAGAAAGAACATTCCATTCCACCTAAACATTAGGAAGAACTTCCTGACAGTAAGAGCTGTTCGGCAATGGAATTTGCTACCAAGGAGTGTGGTGGAGTCTCCTTCTTTGGAGGTATTTAAGCAAAGGCTTGACAGGCATATGTCAAGAATGCTTTGATGGTGTTTCCTGCTTGGCAGGGGGTTGGACTGGATGGCCCTTGTGGTCTCTACCAACTCTATGATTCTATGAATTCATTGTTGCCTGCTATTCCTATGTTCATTTTAGAAGGAATTTCACTATATTGTTTAAAAGAAAAAGAAAAAAACTACAAATGAAAGATTCTCAAGTTATATACCTGTACACAGAGATTGGTTGGCATCTCCTACACATTTTTATGAGTTTTATTTTTTAAAAAAAATATATAATGGGAAGCTATTTAATGCTTGTCAAGAGAGCTTCTATTTGTGAAAGCACCAAACTCATATTTGCCCTTCTTTTTTTCTGAATTGCAATGCAAACTGACCTGATCTGTACCTCCTAGATCAGGGGTCAGCAACCTTTTTCAGCCGTGGGCCAGTCCACCGTCCCTCAGACTATGTGGTGTGCTGGACTATATTTTTTTTGGGGGGGGGGATATGAACACATTTCTGTGCCCCACAAATAACCCAGAGATGCATTTTAAATAAAAGCACACATTCCACTCATGCAAAAACATGCTGATTTAGATCCGGCCGGATCCGGCCCCTGGGCCTTAGGTTTCCTACCCGTCCTAGACTTATACAGCGGTACCTCAACTTACGAAGGCGATCCATTCAACGGCCGTCTTCGTAAGTCGAAGTCTTCGGTTGTCGAAGCGCCCGTTCTGCGCATGCGTCGACCATGCACACAGTGAAAAGACTTCCGGGGTTGTCGACTTCGGAGGTCGAAACCTTCAGAAGTCGAGTCGTTCAGATGTCGAGGTACCACTGTATTTGGTTCAAAGGTGCTGCAAGAGGAAATCAAACTAAACCATATCTTACATTTCCTTTCTAGATTATTTGGAGGATAACTAACAGTATACTAAAAGTGTCATCTTTATCCAATCGTAGTGCCTAGTGTAGCCAGAATGGCGCCAGTCATATACAAGGAATCCCTAGCTTTGAAGCAGCACACTGTCCAATGTTTGCTCAGAATGTTAACAGTGGTACCAAATGCACTAATATATATTTAAAAGAGTACCAAACCACTTTAAATAGCCATGGCTTCCCCCAAATAACCCTGAGCACTGTAGTTTGTTAAGGATGCTTAGAGTTGTTAAGAGAGCAGTACTCTCCTAACAGAACTTAAGTGGGACCTGACGTCCCAAGAGAATATGAGAGTGACCCCATACCATTTGCATAGACAAAACCCCAAAAACCATGTGTTCCAGAACTCACAACTCAGATGAAAGTGCATGCTGGGAGCGCAGGAGAGGTTTCAAAACAGCACCCTCTAGCGACGGCTACACTGGTACTGCACCTAGGAAAGCTTCCCTCTCCACAGCATCTCGACTTGACTTTCCAGACTGTGATGAGTGGAGGTGGGGGCTCGCCTGGGTGGGGGATGGGGGAGGAGGAGGCGGGCTAGGTCATGGGTCGGGACAGGGTGGGGACAAGCACAAGGATGAGCCTGTGTAAACAGAACATGCATAAAACATTTCAAAAAAATGAAGGGGGGATTCTGAAGGGGGACTTTGAGGGTCCATTTAACAGACTAAGCCACAGCAATGTGTGGCCGGGCCAGCTAGTGTGTGTGTATTATATATATATATATATATATATATATATATATATATATATATATACACATATATATGTAAAGGGACCCCTGACCATTAGGTCCAGTCGTGACTCTGGGGTTGCGCGCTCATCTCGCATTATTGGCCGAGGGAGCCGGTGTATAGCTTCCAGGTCATGTGGCCAGCATGACAAAGCCGCTTCTGGCAAACCAGAGCAGCACATGGAAACACCGTTTACCTTCCCGCTGTAGCGGTCCCTATTTATCTACTTGCATTTTGACGTGCTTTCGAACTGCTAGGTTGGCAGGAGCTGGGACCAAGCAACGGGAGCTCACCCCATCACAGGGATTCGAACCGCATATATATATGGAACTATCCCATAAGGGAGTTAGTCCCGATAGGCAGTCACTTCTGCTAAGACGGAGAAAAACAAAATGGAGAAGAAGGAGCAAAAGAAGAATGTGTACTCCCCTACCCATATTAGGCCACACCCACATCTTGTCACATGCAGAGGAAGTTTGTCCCAGCTCAGGGGGAAACAGGAAGTTTTCTCCTTCCTGGTACAATGCATCCCCTAGCACAGCGTTTCTCAACCACTGTTCCGTGGCACACTAGTGTGCCGCGAGACGCTGGCTGGTGTGCTGCGACGTGCGGCGACGAGAAGGGCGATTTGCATTGTCACGTGCCTGGCGGCCACCAATAAACAACACTAACCCGCCGGAAAGCAATATTTCTCCTCCTCTTTCCCAAAGCTCAGTGCAAAGGAGCCTGGCGGCCGCCAATACACATCACTGACCCGCCGGAAAGCAATATTTGGCAAGTGTTTCTTACAGTCATAATTATAATATAGGGCAGCACAGAGTTAAATTTTTTAACTTTTTTAATGGTGGTGTGCCTGCTCAGCGCCTGAAGGCCCCGGTCCTGCCACTCACCACCTGGCCCAGGGCGGGGCCAAGGCCTATAAGAACAGCTGTTGCTGCTGCTACCAGCCAGGAGGACTCCCCTGCTCAGCGCCTGAAGGCCCCAGTCCTGCCACTCACCACCTGGCCCAGGGCGGGGCCAAGGCCTATAAGAACAGCTGTTGCTGCTGCTACCAGCCAGGAGGACTCCCCTGCTCAGCGCCCGAAGGCCCCAGTCCTGCCACTCACCACCTGGCCCAGGGCGGGGCCAAGGCCTATAAGAACAGCTGTTGCTGCTGCTACCAGCCAGGAGGACTCCCCTGCTCAGCGCCTGAAGGCCCCGGTCCTGCCACTCACCACCTGGCCCAGGGCGGGGCCAAGGCCTATAAGAACAGCTGTTGCTGCTGCTACCAGCCAGGAGGACTCCCCTGCTCAGCGCCTGAAGGCCCCGGTCCTGCCACTCACCACCTGGCCCAGGGCGGGGCCAAGGCCTATAAGAACAGCTGTTGCTGCTGCTACCAGCCAGGAGGACTCCCCTGCTCAGCGCCTGAAGGCCCCGGTCCTGCCACTCACCACCTGGCCCAGGGCGGGGCCTGATGGGCTTTATAAAGGACTGTTGCCGCCGCTGCTGCTGGGCAAAGAGGGCTCCATTTTGTTTTGTTTTGTTTAAATTCCTGTTATTTTTTACCTATGTTATTTAAACTGTATTAAGGATGTATTCTTAGTTTTAGATTATGTTGAAATTGTTTTCTATTCGGTTGTGTATTTTTTGATGTGGTTTATGTATTGTTTGTGACTTTTGTAATTGTGCTATTGCTGTATTGTTGTGATATTCGACTGGAAGCCGCCCAGAGTGGCTGGGGAGACTCAGCCAGATGGGCGGGGTACAAATAAAAAATTTATTATTATTATTATTATTATTCACGGAACAAGTGTGCCGTGGCCCAAAAAAGGTTGAGAAACACTGCCCTAGCATGTCCATTCTGCTATGTGTTTCACATTCCACAGGGGCGGGCGGGTAGAAACCCAGATTTGGGGGAGTTGAGGATTGCACTGCAGTGTTTTGAAAAAGGGTGTGGCTGCATTGTGTGCTGCAACACTTCATTGCAGGACCCACTTGTACTAGCTGGATGGAACCTTCATGTTCATAGGAAGTATACTGAATACAAGATGCTTGTGACAAATGAGGATGTTTTGCATAGTGTTGCATTATGAATTCTATGGGCTCTCTAGAAACAACTGGTTGGCCACTGTTAGAAAGAGAATCCTGAACCAGACGGATTTCTGTTACAAGTTCTTTCTGATTTCGTACATAAATATGCTTGCTTGCTTTATTTATTTATTTTAAAAGTCTCTCTGTGTATTGATTATATCAACCAAGCACCTGTTTTTTATCACTTCATCTTACCCATGCATAAGTCTGTAGCAATAGCGATGCCATTTAAAATGCATGTTGTAAAACTCTATTGACCATAACTTGATCCTAGTTACTCAAATCTCTGCTTGTATTTGTCTCCCACACAAATTGGGGGGGGGGGTGAATCCCTTGTTCATCACTGCCTGATTACATTTCCAATAATATACACACATGAGGTCACTTAAGTTATTCCATAAAAAAATGATAGTAAATATATAAATACACCTGTATGCCATGAATCGAGTTCCTCCCCAGCTGTCTGACTTACTATACACTACAGACAAAATCACAAGCAAAATAACAAATCTTAAGGAATGGAATGAGTCGCTGCTTCACAGGTTAGCAAGTTATTATGACCTTTTGTAACCTGTCACATCAATATTTTTTGTCTGTACTGAAATGAGGGGGAGAAATATTTCCTATGACTTCTGCTTTCTATATAATTTTACAACAGCAGAAAAGGATGGAGCGACATGGCAAAGGCAGGAAAGTGATTTAGGCTCAGGGAGACGATGGTTACCACAACCTTTATATTCACCACTCATCAATTTAGGTCAGGGGTTGGCAAACTATGGTCCGCGGGCCAGATCAGGCCCAATTGCCTTTAGGATCTGGCCTGCGGACTGTCGTGGATTGGCATGGGGATTCTGTTCGTTCAGGCTGCTCCATTCCCCCCCTGCACCATTCCATTCTCCTCCCTCTCCCTCTCACACACACACTGCGGCGGCACCTCCTCCCTCCTTCCTCCTGGCTTCTCCCTGCCCTATAGGAGGAAGGGGGCTGGGCAGCCCCTCTCCGGAGCCAGCCCTCTCTTGCCACTCATCTTCCCTCTGCCGCCCTGGTGCTCCTGTGGGCCAGAGAGTGGAGCGAACGAGCTCGCTCTGCCTACCCATGAGAAGCAGCAGTAGCAGCAGCAGCCCCTGGGAAGGTAAGTGCAGCAGCTGGGGCTGGGGCTGGGGGCTGGGAGGAGGACTTCTTGTCCCCCTCGCCTCTTTTTCCAGCTCCCCCCCACCAGTGCCACTTCTCTAGCCCGCCGCAAGGTCTGAGGGACAGTGGACCAGCCCACAGCTTTAAAAAATTGCCGACCCCTGATTTAGGTTGCAATTTCAGAGGAAGCTTTTCTAATGTTTGCCACAGATAAATGGTTTGGGTGTTCAGTAGGGCGGTTCATACATTTATTTTATTTTATTTTATTTTATTTAAAAAAATGTCTGCTCCAAATATCTTATTTTATTACACTAGGGATTGTATAGTTATATTTGAAATCTCATGCATATCAGTTAATATCTTGACCCTCCTCCACGAAAATAGCTGTTTACCTGGCCGTTTTCCTATGTCGTGAAGGCTGGAATTTCAATTCAGTGGAGCAGGGTCAAGGTATTAACTGATACGCATGAAATTTCATATATAGCTATATAATCCCAAGTGTAGTAAGATAAGACCTTTGGAGCAGGCATTTTTTTTTAAAAAAAAGTGTTGTTGTTTTTTATGAACTGCCCTAGTGACCATTCTGGGTGCCACAATTTGAGAAGGATATTGAGGAGGTGGAACACATGCAGGGGAGGACAAGCAAGACAACCAAGGGTTTGGACACCAAGGCTTACAGTGGTACCTCGGTTTAAGTACATAATTGATTCCGGAAGTCTGTACTTAACCTGAAGCAAAATCCCCATTGAAAGTAATGGAAAGTGGATTAATCCGTTCCAGACGGGTCCGCGGAGTACTCAACCTGAAGCGTACTTAACCCGAAGTATGAGTGTAATTGGTTCCGGAAGTCTGTACTTGACCTGAAGCGCACTTAACCTGAAGCAAACTTTCCCATTGAAAGTAATGGAAAGTGGATTAATCTGTTCCATACAGGTCCACGGAGTACTGAAAGTACTCAAACCGAAGCGTACTTAGACTGAGGTATGACTGTATTTTGGAACAGTCGAAGGAGTTGGGTATATTTAGCCTGGAAAAGAGGAGACTGTGAGGAGATATGACAGCTACCTTCTAATGTCCAAAAGTCTGTCAAATGGAGCAAGTTTGTTTTCTCCTGCTCTGCAAGGTAGGTCCCAAACCAATGGCTTCAGGTCAAAAGAAATGAATTCTGACTAAACGTCAGGAAGAACATTCTAACAGTAGGAGCTGTTCAACAGACACCTTTGAGGTTTTTAAGATGGCTGGATGGCCATCTGTCATGGATGCTTTAGCTGAGATTCTTGCATTGCAGGGGGGTGGACTAGATGACCCTCAGGGTTCTTTCAAACTCTTCAGTTCTTTGTTCTACATATCAGTGGCAAAATAAGGATAGAAAGCATTTATTCATTGTTCCTCAATGAGAATTTAAAATTCTCCTGGCCACAAAATCCAGGTACAGGGATGATAAAGACGTACTTGTCACAGGTCTGCTTCAAATATATTAGATGATTTCTATTTGTTTCTTATATTTGTTTTCTAGCAATTATTACGATGCACTTTTCAATGTACACTTGGGCCCTACCACCACTTACAAGCTTGAAGAAAGGGAGCACATATAATCTACAATCCGGAAGCCAAAGAAGCACAGTTAATCCCTGGCAGTGTACACTCCCCCCCCCTGGTTTAACTTTTCTCTCTATCTGTGCATTTTTTCCAAATTTCAATCTGTTCCTGAGGTACTGTGTTCACTTTCCACTTCAGTTTCTGAGCAAATGTGCTTCCCCATTCAGGACAATAGGGAATATAAACATTTTAAAAGAGCCATCTCCTTTTACCCTTTTGGCTGAAGTGGATGAAATTTGCAGGCACGTGGATCTCTCCAGAGTGCTTAGTCCTGCCAAATTGCAAAGTAATAGGTCCAGGGACTTTTTTTGTGGGTAAAATTGGGGAGAGGGAGAGGGCTTTATCTCTTCATTACATTACAATATAAACTTTGCAGCTTCCCACCAACCTTTCTTTGTGTCCTCCGATAGGCCTTAAGCTTTCACAGATCTCCTACAATATGGAACTGTCTTGAAGGATTCCTGCAGAGTTCTGAAGGGTTCTGGACTTTTTGCTTGCTTCCTTGCTTGTTACAGCAAAACATCATAGGATATTTTTAAAACTTAAATGAAGCTTTTAACTTAAAAAAAAAAACCCACTCTGCAGCTGTGCTTTAATAATAACAACAATACAAAACCCAATCCAGATCTATTCAGTGCTCAGCAGGTAATATTTTGCAGTCACTTCTTGCAAAGCCCTTGGTCCTAGTGGAACACAGATATACAGGTAAATTTAGAGCTTTACAGGCACAGAATGATATAGAAATAGTGCAACAGTAACAGGAAGGTTTCTGGGGTCCCGATCCAACTTGGGGTTACTGACAGCCCTGAATAATCCCTATTTGCTTTGTTATCTGTGCTCCTCTCATAGCTCCATCCCTTATTTACTTTGATTAAATCAGTGGGTTTAAAGTACACTTCAGTCTCTGGTGAATGGTAACCATTAAATCTGACATGCAGCCATGTCCTTTGGGTGTTTTATTCAAAATTTCCATTTCTATTTAATAAGTCATGCTTGCAAACAAATATCCACTGGATTGCACCCTAAATGCAATTCTCCTGTGCACATTTTCCTGAGATTAACTGTCATTGAACCCTGCAGGACCCATTTCAGGATTGCTTCTGAGTAGGTGTGTTTAGGATTGTCCTGTAATTTGAATTACTAGTCAAGACTGCATTGTGTTAGCATTTTATTTCAACCAAACACTGATTAATCGGTTAATATGGCTGAACTACTCTGCACTAAAGACACCAGGAGCTTGAGGCATATTAACTTTAAAGCTGCTCCCATGACAGTCATTGTACATAATAGAGAGAGAAAACGCATCCCAACAACATTTGTAGATAGAGGGGACAAGGGTGTAATTCTATATTGCCTTGTATTGTATTAATGTGAGTGTTTTGCTTATATACGAGCAGTTAGAGACGTATCATTCCAATAAAGCAAGGTTTCATTTCCTAACTTAGCTACAGAGACAAAGCTTCTGTTTTAAAATTGAATATGTCATTCAAAGTGTTTCCCTCCTAGGTATTTATTTCTAAAGCATAAAGAAAGCGGGGGGACATTAACTATTGTTATACTACTTGAAAGGGAGAGGGGATCTGTTTGCTGTTTAAATACACTTACTGTGCTTCATCCTTCTTACACCATTTTAATATCTTTTTGGGTGGATCTGCCAAGTGGCTAGGACCTCTGACCGCAAGCTGCTTCAGAAATGGGCATAGGTGACATGAACAGTTATTACTTTTTAACCTGCTTTGTGGCTGATTTACGCATGCATGTCTATCAGTTGATATACCTGAATGTAGACATTGACTCCATGGCAACATAGAAAGTTCTATCTGTTGTCTTAGGTAGGTGGTTTCATTCACACATGCAGGTCATCACTTGCTGTAGCCATCAATTAGCAAGCATATATGAGGGCAGCAGCCTTTAAAGGCTTCTGATCTCATGAGTTCTTCAGTCACCGTTTTGGGGTTATGTGCATGTGCAGAGCCATCTAGAGAAACATCTAAAGCTCTAGATGGAGATTTGGTGGCCCTGCTTCCTTCATCAGGAACCTCAGAACATGAGGGCAGCATCTTCCTACTCAGCGCCGTCTTAAGAGCCCCTGTCGCCATGGTGCGCCGGATCTCTCCGGCGCCCTTCCGCCCCGTTTCCCAGCGCGGTGGGCAGGTGGGCAGGTGGGCGCCGCACGCAGCTGCGCAGCGAACCGGCGAACCAGCCGGCCAGCGGGCGGGCGCAGCTCGCGGCGCCCTCCTGGCGGGCCGGTGCCATGGTGCCCTGCGCCACCGGGGGTCTACGACGAGCCGGCCCTGTTCCTACTCAAGTCATCTTCAAATCACCGTAATTGTGCAATTGTGTACCAACTTGCTTAGGAGTAAGCAACACAGAATTCAATAGGACAACTTGTAAATATATATATAGAATGGTACTGTTTGGGAGATTATTCGCCTACCTCTTGGGAGAAAAGCAATGGCAAACCTACCGTGTTTCTCATATTATAAGACATGTCTTATATTTATTTTTTCCTCAAAAAAAACACTATGGCTTATTTTCAAGGGATGTCTTATTTTTTTCCTCCTCCTCCTGCCGCGGCCGGCATTGCTGCTGCGCCTATCACTATGTCTTATTTTCGGGGTATGGCTTATATTCCTTGAATGGTTAAAAATCCTGCTATGGCTTATTTTATGGGTATGTCTTAAAATATGAGAAACAGGGTAGACAGCATCTTAAAAAGCAGAGACATCACGCCGACAAAGGTCTGTATAGTTAAAGCTATGGTTTTCCCAGTAGTGATGTATGGAAGTGAGAACTGGACCATAAAGAAGGCTGATCGCCGAAGAATTGATGCTTTTGAATTACAGTATGGTGCTGGACAGATCGTGAAGCTGAAGCTCCAATACTTTGGCCACCTCATGAGAAGAGAAGAATCCTTGGAAAAGACCCTGATGTTGGGAAAGATTGAGGGCACTAGGAGAAGGGGACGACAGAGGACGAGATGGTTGGACAGTGTTCTCGAAGCTACCAACATGAGTTTGACCAAACTGCGGGAGGCAGTGCAAGACAGGAGTGCCTGGCGTGCTCTGGTCCATGGGGTCACGAAGAGTCGGACACGACTAAACGACTAAACAACAACAACAACAACAAATGGTGCTGGAGGAGACTCTTGAGAGTCCCATGGACTGCAAGAAGATCAAACCTATCCATTCTGAAGGAAATCAGCCCTGAGTGCTCACTGGAAGGACAGATCATGAAGCTGAGGCTCCAATACTTTGGCCACCTCATGAGAAGAGAATACTCCCTGGAAAAGACCCTGATGCTGGGAAATATTGAGGGCAGAAGGAGAAGGGGATGACAGAGGATAAGATGGTTGGACAGTGTTCTCGAAGCTACCAACATGAGTCTGACCAAACTGCGGGAAGCAGTGGAAGACAGGAGTGTCTGGCATGCTCTGGTCCATGGGGTCACGAAGAGTCGGACATGACTAAACGACTAAACAACAACAACAACAACAACATGCAGTAGTGGTGGGTCGCTGTGTTGTGAAGACACACTTGGCTGAATTCCATGGCATTATTACAAAAGAGATCCTTTGTGTTCAAGGATCTTTCATTTGATGGGGAAGTTCTTTTAAGTTCCAAGATGGGTATCATCTGGGGCAGGGTGGGGAATCATCTGAAGCATTTTTATTGGTTATATCGGCACACACACCCTCCACCATCCTGAGAAAACCCCTTAAACCCAATTTTGTTTTATTCTTTGGTAGATTTACAAAAAGAAAAAACAAACACAAACCTATAAATAAGAATAAACGCACAGATCAATTAATAAAATAAAATCAAGACTCGTTGTGTTCTGCTACACCTTCCCTTTCTTCCCAGCCACGGGAGTCCTGCCCTCTGTCTGCCCGTCAGAGCTGGACCATCACGCAGGGTTAGGCCTTGGCAGCAGCAGCCTCCCCTCCTCCTCACTCACTCTCCAGTAGCTGCTATTAGCTGCCCAAAGTAGGTGGTTGGCAGCAGCCATGGAAAGGTCACAGAGAGGCAACAGGATGCTCACTTTCCAGCTGCCACTGCCCCCCCCCCCAGGCAGGCACCAGCTCATCCTCCTCCCTGGACTCAGAGGCAATGCTGGTGGGTGAAATAGGGACATTCCAGGGTGGTAGTGTTGATGATGATGATGATGATGATGATGATGATACTTATACCCCGCCCATCTGGTCAGGCCTCCCCAGCGACTCTGGGTGCCCCCTTGACAGATTATTAAAAAAGCGATAAAACATAAAACACTAAAAACTTCCCTAAACAGGGCTGCCTTCAGATGTCTTCCAAAAGTCAGGTAGTTGTTTATTTCCTTGACATCTGGTGGGAGGGCGTTCACAGGGCGCGCGCCACTACCGAGAAGGCCATCTGCCTGGTTCTCTGAAACCTCACTTCTCGCAGGGAGGGAACCGCCAGAAGACCCTCGGCGCTGGACCTCAGTGTCTGGGCTGAACGATGGGGGTAGAGACGCTCCTTCAGGTATACTGGGCTTTAAAAGGCTTTAAAGGTCAGCACCAACCCTTTGAATTGTGCTCAGAAATGTTCTAGGAGCCAATGAAGGTCTTTCTGGAATGGTGTTATATGGTCTCGGCGGCCATAAACCGGGATGGCTTTCGTAATTCCTGGCCTATCCCTAGAAAATAGGGACAATTGGAGGGTACGCATCACTTCCTCTTCTGGGAGCAAATTCCATAGATTGACTGCACACATCTCTCACCCTGTCAACTCAGCATACTTTAATTTCAGCGGACCTTCTGAAAGCAGAATGCTTTGAAGGCTACAGTCCATGAGCACTACTGGGAATTCTATTGAACCACTTAAACAATAAGTTCTAATCTTGTGCCTAGTATATCATATGCCCATATATCTGTTTATTGCAGGCCAGTTTTGCAGGCTGGACATTCCCTGAGTCACATTTTTGGCTAGTGTTTTCAAGTTCTGTACAGAACACTAAACAGTATTTTAACTGTTAATGGACACAGGAGGACTGTTTTAGGCAGTTCCTCAACACTTCACAGATCAGCAGAGAAGCAAAATGTTTTGGATCAGTTCTTCAGTTGATTAATTGTGCCAAGGATTTTATGAAACTCATTTAGCCCTGATGTATGTCTCATCTATTGAGGCTGGTAACAATTACCTGAATTAATTGCACAAGTATATGATCCTACCAGAATATGGTCATTAACAAACAAGGTAATTTATCATTTGGCTGTACTAAGAAATACGAGACCTAATTTTTGTTTAAATTCAGTTGAGTGTTACATATAGAGACATTCATATACAGCAAACAGTAAGCTATGTTATTTTAATTGAATAGTATTGCACAGAATAGCACAATTTAAACCGGATAAGGTGTTTTGATTTTACTGCGATTTCATTGCAGTTTCCATTAGATTACTGCAGTGGATTTCATGACAGGCATGGAAGGTTCTACACGGGGTGGGGGCTGGGGAGAAAAGCCTTAGGAATTTTTGAATTGAATTAATCTCATTAACAAAATTTCTAGCAAATTTCTCAGAAGCATTTTGCACATTATCCCTGGATTTTGGAACAGTGAAACCCAAGGTGAACATGGATGGTCCTGTCCAGATTTTGAAAATGGAGCAATTTCAATGGCAAAACGTTAATAAACTAGCAAAGGAATGTTTGATAAAATTAGTGCCACTTCTCAAGGCAGGTATACTTAAATTGGATATTCCGGAGAAAGTAGTTTTTACTTGTAGGCAGTAGAAGTAATTAAAAATTAAACACCTAAAATTCCATTGCATTAGGCCAGGCATCCCCAAACTGCGGCCCTCCAGATGTTTTAGCCTACAACTCCCATGATCCTTAGCTAACAGGACCAGTGGTCAGGGATGATGGGAATTGTAGTCCAAAACATCTGGAGGGCCGAAGTTTGGGGATGCCTGCATTAGGCTGATCCTCAATGGGAATTACTCCTGAGGAGAAACATATAGGATTACAGTGCATGCTATTGGTTGGCTGTGATACCCTGTTCTAGCCTTTCAGATTATACACAGCTACTGCTGACCTCACAGGATCCTAGGTGGAATTGCCTTTTGTGTGAATTGATACTTTATGTGGTGGTCAACCCTGGATAATTTTGATTAGCCTTTTCTGAACCTTTCCCGACTCTACGATATCCTAGGCTAGGCAACATGTAACATGTTATACTTGAATATAAGTGAATATTCATATACACAAATTAAGAGCGGTGGACTCGTAATCTGGTGGACTGGGTTCGCTTCCCCACTCCTCCACATGCAGCTGCTGGGTGACCTTGGGCTAGTCATACTTCTCTGAAATCTCTTAGCCTCACTCACCTCACAGAGTGTTTGTTGTGGTGGAGGAAGGGAAAGGAGATTGTTAGCCGCTTTGAGACTCCTTAGCATAGTGATAAAGTGGGATATCAAATCCAAACTCTTCTTCTTCTCTTCTACATGAACGTTCACACAGAATATGCTAGATTGGTATTAACCCAAAATTCTTCACAGTCTTTAATTATGGTTTTGCTTTCTCTGATGGAATATGCTGAAATGGCAACGTTAACTGAAAGACTCAGAGACAAGAACAATAGAGATTTTAAAAAAGACTGGGAACCATTTATGTCGTATCTACAATGTAAATAAATGGACTTACTAGCAGGATTTGAGTAAACACAATTAACAAAACAAATACAGAAAGTATAAAGATGGGGTTATAATGATAAGAATATAAATTACTTTATTTAAAGAATTCAATATTAAGATATAATAAAGCAAGCAGGAGAAGTTATTATGTAAAAAACCAGAAAAATCTGGGAATTGTATTTTTTTTCTTATTTGATACATTGTTATTATGATAAAAATGTAAAAACTCCATAAAAATTATTTAAATAATAATCATTAGTATTATGATTTTGCTAATCTCATTGATTTCCATGGTGTGTTAGAAAACTCCATGGTGATTTAATGACCACTCCCCACATAAAATGTGGGGCGCCTTTTGCAAGGTGACGTGCAGGCCCCCGGATCCTATGTGGCTCCAGGCCATATAGCCTGGCTTTGCCCTCCCTAGACTGGATATCCAGAGGTCTCTGCTTACCTCAAGCAGTTACCCAATCCCCCCCAGGGAGGCATTGCCAGGGGACCAGGCCAGGTAGGGGAAGGTACCGCCATGCCCACACAATAGAGGGTGGATCTTACCTGGGAATCGTGTAATTGTTTTAGAAAAAGAAGAGGCTTGGAGGTCAATAGGATGGCCACTACATATGTTCTGCCCAGGAACCCAGCTGTGAAAGCCTAGTTCAGCTTTGTTCATCATATTGAAATGGGGCACACTTGCGGAAACAGGTGCAGTTAACTGTCTCTCAAGAACATTGTTTACCGGTTCTCTTATTATGAAGAAATGTATCAGCCCATGGATCACTAGCTGTCAAAGAGGCAGCATGAGTAATGACACATTTTGGGAGCTTTGATTAAGATAATCATCTAGTCAAGCTGTAATATATGATAATATCAAAGCACCTAGAATCCATATCTTAGGAAGTCACCTTCATATCCTGGGCCAATATTCAAGCCTCCTGCCAACTGTCGGGTCAGCCGGGGGCAGGAACGATCCACAGGCATAATGCAGGAACGAATCCAGCCCGTCTTCTTCCCGTCTAGGGAGTTCCGACAGCCCTTCCCGGCGATTTATTACGACTCGTGTCTTGGAGACACTGAGACATATTCAGAGTCTAGCAGAGATAAAACGCAGACGGAGCCAGGCTGAGGTTGTGTGCTAAAAGCTACTTTATTAAGCGTAAGGCAGAGCAAAAGGGAAACATGTCTCCTCTTACTGAGAGAAGTCCGAAGAAGAAGAAGAAGAAAATTAACGGAAACAGAATACAGCAAACATCCGCTCCCGGGATTCCAACCATCTTTGCTGGAATGCATAACACAGGAATGTGACCTGCACAGTGAGAGGAATAGAAACCTAACACAAACTGGCTGTGACTCCTATGATGGATTAAATGGTGTTGCAGCTCCATATTCATAACATCAACAATTTTCCTTTTAACTTTACTATGGAAGTTCTTTACTATGGTAGCATTTGGCTTGGGGAATCATATATTGCTGTCTTGAAAACTTGGGGGACTGTGGTTCATTTTCACTTTGAACCCCATTCCCAAGTATGGTGGAATCCCCATAATACTTAGAAATCTAGGTTTCTGCCTTGCTGTGTGAATGCACTGGATCAAAGAAAGTCATCACATTTGCACAAGGACTCCCCTATTTGGGGAGGTGCAGAAGCATACAGGGAGAGAAGAATTGTGCAGTTGTGGATAAGAGAATTCCAGCAGGTATCCTTTTATGAGTGGTGCATAAATTCTGTGAAATAAATTAACAAATAAGCCTAATTTGTCCTCATGCAAGACATGAAATGGAACTATCCCTTGAAATTCATACCCTCCAAATATTGCAGTGTGGTTCTCCAGACACCGTAATACATACAGGAATGCATTGGAAACAATGTGAAAAAAATGCATGATATCGTGGGAAATTGCTTTGAAAAAATGTGTATTATTAGCTAAAATCACATACAAACATGTGTGCATTAGGAGAAATTTGGCCAAGAATTGTGATAAATTTTCAGAAGGATTTTTTTATTATTATTATTTTGGAAAAAATAATAATCACAAACTGATGTGGAAATGTGGAACACTGAGTGTAAGGTTGGAAAATGGAAAAGGTGAAGAAACCAAAATGTATATATTTCTCCATGCCTAAGTATATAACACTTTTCAGCACCAGTTGAAACTTTGCTTGATGCAAATGGCAGTGTGAAAAACAGAGGTGCTACACAAGTGCCCAAGAGAGACCTGTCAAATGTTGATGCATCTTATATTGGTTAAGTCCAGGGTAGTATGTCCAAGCCTAGGAATGTCCGCTTCCCAATTGCTCTCAACATCTTAGCCTATATATTCCCAAACTCATTGTTCTATATCCTTTTACTGCACTCGATCCATCTCCATCAACCGCTGTTCCCCAAACGATGTTTCCTTCCCTTCCTTTTTACCCCGCCTTTTACATAAATAAATAAATAAAGTGCAGCTAATCATTCACTGCTTTTGCAGTTAAGACTTAATTTATAACCTTTTCTAGTAGCCATCTCCTAATCATGATTTAGCAATTAATCTCCAGATTATTAATTACTCTCATTGCATCTAACCTTAATTAAAGCGTGTTCTATGAGGGTGTAGGGAGGAAAGAACTTTCAGAGGAATATGCCAGGGAAGAATTTCAATGAAGCTGAATGAAGTAGTCATCTAAATTGAAAGAGTAGCATGACTTGAATCATGATTCTTGGCCAGGTATTTGCCTTATTTAAAAAGAAATAATACTAGACTGTTTCCTGTCACTTTGGACGCTGCACTGACTGTGCCCCCTGCTAGAAGATGGAGACCTACAAAAGAATCCTATACATGTATTCTTAGAAGCAAGTTTCATTGAGTTAAATGGCCCTTAATCCTATTGCAGCACTTCGCTATCATCCTATAAAGCAGGCATCCCCAAACTTCGGCCCTCCAGATGTTTTGGATTACAATTCCCATCTTCCCCGACCACTGGTCCTGTTAGCTAGGGATCATGGGAGTTGTAAGCCAAAACATCTGGTGGGGCCAAAGTTTGGGGATGCCTGCTATAAAGGTAGTGTGGAAACTTCTGCTGCCTGATATGATGCACATTAAAAAACACAGGAATCTCCTGTCTACTGTGATGCCATTGTTCTAGCTAACTTAGAAGGTTTCCTAGCTCTTCCTGGAGACTGAACCAGGGACCTTCTGTATGCAAGGCGTGAGCTCTACCACTAAACTACAGACCTTCCTCTAAGAGAGTATATGTTCCAAAGTAAGCCAGTGAGCTGATTAGAGATTTGAATGCAAAATATAACCTGGTATTTCCATTGGTTATGTGTGAAGCAGGGAGCCTCTCCTACTCATGGAGGCTCCTGGCACAATTTAGAACCCTACATAATCAGGATTCTAAATTGATTCTACTTAGCCTCCCTAAGTAGAGGAAGATTCCCACATCACAGAATTGCCCTCAATGAGTTGCATACCTGAGAACCCTACATAATCAGGATTCTAAATTGATTCTACTTAGCCTCCCTAAGTAGAGGAAGATTCCCACATCACAGAGTTGCCCTCAATGAGTTGGATGATGCAGGGGGCTAAAGATTATCACACTGGTCCCTGCTCATCTTGATCATGTGCAGAAGTTACACATGTCCAGACATGAGCAGCAATGCAATGAGGCAGAGTGACGTAGCTGCCTCAGGCAGTAGATGCTGAGGGGCAGGGTGTGGGCTGAACTGGGAGTGCCATGTGACCTGTCGTGTGACTCCTATGCTAGCCTGCTGCCCTCAACTGCAGTGGAATACACTGGCCTTTCAGTATTGGAGTAAAATTTAACTACATACTGTTGGCTTTTATATGTGCCTTGGGGGAGGTGCCATCTTGTCACCTCTAGCAGCAACATATATTGAGCAGGCCCTGTATACAGAACACCCAAAAAGAGCTCGTGTCCCTGTTACAAGAACATCACCCCAACCACATCTCTCTAGTTGCCATAGGCATCGGTTAGCCTACACCAGGCATCCCCAAATTGCGGCCCTCCAGATGTTTTGGTCTACAACTCCCATGATCCCTAGCTAACAGGACCAGTGGTCGGGGAAGATGGGAATTGTAGTCCAAAACATCTGGAGGGCCGAAGTTTGGGGATGCCTGGCCTACACTAATCAAATGGGTTGTCAGTCTGTTTCTAGAACTGAATCTAGGTGTTGTTTCTTTTTTAACCAGAGCTCTAAATAGTTTAAAACTTCCCAACCAGGGAAACCTTCATGCAGGAAAATGGCTAGGTGATGATTTGGAAAAGACAAAGGGTTTGGTTCTTCACCTTTTCCTAATATGATTTTTTTCCTCACAGTGCCAAATCCCAAGTTCTAAAGCAGCTTTTTGTCTAAAATATTATAGTTCTCATCTAGGCCCTCATTTGGTCAAACAGAAAGTAAACACACTGAAAAGTAGAAGAAGAAGAAGAGAAGAGAAGAGTTTGGATTTGATATCCCGCTTTATCACTACCCGAAGGAGTCTCAAAGCGGCTAACATTCTCCCTTTCCATCCTCCCCCACAACAAACACTCTGTGAGGTGAGTGGGGCTGAGAGACTTCAATGAAGTGTGACTAGCCCAAGGTCACCCAGCAGCTGCATGTGGAGGAGCAGGAAAGTGAACCCGGTTCACCAGATTACGAGTCCACCGCTCTTAACCACTACACCACACTGGCTCTCAAAAGTTGAATTGGCTACCACCTGGAAAGGGTATCCATCAATTTCAGTATTTCTATTTTTATTTTTATTATTATTTTGTAAGAAAATCCTCACTAATGGATGCAACCAGTATATCTGAGCAGATGACTCAGATGCAAAAATATGATACAGACCCAGCAGTTAACAACAAAACAAAACAAAACAGCACATTATCTTGTGCACCTTGAAGATGAGAATTCATACAATGCAGCCTAAAGGGATCAGCTGCTTTGCCTGGCTTCTGCAACTTGTCAATCGCTTTCTGAAACAGCTAGAGATGGGAGGTAAATCCATTAACATCTTGCACAATGAAAGGAGCTGGAGCAAAAAGCCCTTTGGCCTAGAGATGCCAGCCTCTCCATCCCAGACCTGAGGTACTTGGCTATATTGGAACAATGGCGATGGAAAGTGCTGCCTCAGCTCGGTGGTCAATTGCATGTTTTGCATTCGGAAGGTCCCAAGTTCAGTCCCTGGCATTTTCTGTTGAAATGGATCTCAAGGAAAAGCTAGGAAACACTTCTAATTGATCCCTTGGAGAGGATCCCCTGCTGCCTTCTGGAGTAGAGAAGATAGGGATAGGTATGTTAACTATGTGAGCCAGCAAAAAGCAATTTTGTGTCTTCTCCTCCCCAGTCATTTTGAAGGTGCAGAAGGATCAATATGATTTTTTTACTTATGTACGACAGTAAGGTTCTATGTCTGAAAATGTCTAACGCAGATTGGAATGTGGTTCCAATTTATTTAAAATAAAAAACGTTGTTGGGATACCTTAGGCAAAAATGCTTCAGCCTAATTTTATGTTCTCCTCAATTATTAAAAACAGGGGAACCTGGTTTCCTATTGCATTTGACAATTCTGCACTTTCAAGAAAAGTAATAACATATTCTGTAGCTCCCACTGCATTATCTTCCTGGTTTTCTAGTCTAAAAGGTGTGTTTGTTTGTTTGTTTGTCTGTCCCTTTATGTTGGTCCTCCTTCAGCAGGTAATTTTATTTATTTATTTATTAAAAGTTTATACCTGCTTATACCTGTAAGTCTCTGGGCAGTTCACAACACAAAGTTACAATATATGAAACACAAAATGCACAATAAAAATAATAAAAGCATAATAAAGCATAATCGAAACAATTAACAATGCTGATGTACACACACTAATAAACAATACACTCCCCAACAAAAAACTCTAAACAATATTCCAGCCCACAGATGCAAAAATCCAAAGTAACATATAACATTTGAAAACAATTTAAAACAACTCCACCCTCCAAATAAAACAGCACCCACCCAAGTTAAAACCCAATCCCCATTAAAAATATATATGATATGTTCAACCCATGACCTTTAATGATCCATTTCTCAGTGGGAGAAAATTCAACTTCAGAAGCTAAGTTTTCAGCACCTTTGATTTTAATGTGAAAACCTGCTCCCTTCCATGTCCTCGTAATTTTTTTTTAAAAAAATAGCTGGACTTAAAAATACATTTAACCAATCCTATAGCCATTCAAATCAAGGAAGAGATGAAGGGCAGAATGACGGAGACTTTAACAGGAACAGGACAGTAGAGGAAGATGTAAGGAATTAGAACAGTTTGATAGGCAGGGAAGCAATTAGAGCTCTGCAAGTCAGAGATAGGGAGACGATGGTACAGAGGACACGAGTTTCTAAAATATGACAGATGAAGAATGAGCAGGCCTGTTATTATATGTAGAAGAACGGCAGAGGGAGAGGATATGGTGGAATGGAATGAGATTAACATCTGCTGATTTGGATGACTGTGTGAGAATCCCAATGGCGAGAGATGGGGGGCAGGAGCGGGGGAAGGCAAGCATTAAAGAGAGTTAGCATCAAGAAGGATGATTACCTATAGACATACTTTTGATATTCGTAGTCTCTGTATGGTTTATTTTCTCACTGTTTTATTTCCTTTATATTGTAGAAGGAGCCCCCGCAGCAGGTAATGGCCAAAAATTCATTAAGATAAAAATGCATCAAATGTATTTAAAACACAGCTTACAAGCTCAGTGACCTCATTTAATAACTGATTTCTCCCCCCCCCCCCCAAGGACTTTTAGACAACCAGTGTCTCATTCTTCCTTGGTTATTCTCTGCCATAAGAAGATGTTGGGACTAGCACCAGGAAACTCCAGATGCGTATGACTTGGGATGGAATTTTCTGAAAACCTCCTTGTTGAGCTTGTTTCTAAGTCCCATCTCACACCTTCATATCTGCATCATTTCATTCCCTGCGTGCCTCCAGATAGCTCTCTCTTACCACTCATGGTGCCTACCCGTCGTCACGAGTTAATCAATAGCCAATCAGCCAAATCCAGATAAACTTTGGGTGACAGTGTATGGAGTAGGTAAAAAAAGGATATAACTAAAGCCAACCATGTATATTTAGCCCTGCAATGGACACCAGTCAATGAACCACATTGGGAAGGAGGGGGAATAGCTATGCCAGATTTAAAGATGCCGAAAGGAAGGTGGAGCCCGTTTATAAAGACATCACATCAATTCATGTACTCCAGGCCTAGAGTCCCACTTGTGAACATTGCTCACTCCCGCACACACACACACACATATTAGCCATTATTAGTGAGCCCCCAGAAAAGTGTTGATTAGTGGAATTTTTGAATTTGATTGAAATTTTGGTGACAATTCTAGTTTTCTTCAGGAGAAATACTTGTAAGAAATTGCGGGAAAGTCCTCATCATCATGTTTAATAACAATAACAACAACAACAACAACAACAACAACAACAACAACAATAATAATAATAATTTATTTCTATTCCAGGCACTCTGGGTGGCTTTCAATGGAACATTAAAAACAGAATAAAACTTCAAACATTAAAAACTTCCCTACCTTCAAATGTCTTCTAAAAGTTGGATAGTTGTTTATTTCCTTGACATCTGATGGGAGGGCGTTTCACAGGGCAGGCGCCACTACCAAGAAGGCCCTCTTCCTGGTTCCCTGTAACCTCACTTCTCGCAGGGAGGGTACCGCTAGAAGGCCTCGGTGCTGGACCTTGGTGTCTGGGCTAAATGATGGGGTTGGAGATGCTCCCTCAGGTATACTGGGCTGAGGCCGTTAGGGCTTTAAAGGTCAGCACCAACACTTTGAATTGTGCTCAGAAACGTACTAGGAGCCAATGTAGGTCTTTCAGGACTGGTGTTATATGGTCTCAGCGGCCACTCCCAGTCACCAGTCTAGCTGCTGCATTCTGGATTAATTGTAGTTTCTGGGTCACCTTCAAAGGTAGCCCCACATAGAGCGTGTTGCAGTGGTCCACAGACCTTCGCTCACAGACCTTCATTTTCAAAAAGAAATGTTTGATTCCATTCAATGAGGGGGAAAGAAGCATTAAAAATATGAGATCCAACTAACAATACATTTTTCATTGTTCATTTTAAACAAGATAAGGTATAGATCACAGAGGTAAGTTCCAGGCAAGTTCTCTAAAAAAATGCATAAAATGCTTGATGTGCCTAAATGTGCGTTGTCAGCAGAGATGGTTATATTTCAGTAGAAGGCAAGGCTTAGCATTTGGCTCGAACCTATTGGCTGCAATGCTTATTCTTGGAGGAGACTTCTAATTTTTTACATTCAGTGCATAGAAACTCTTATTGGCGTGACTGACAATTTTTGGGGGAAGGAAAGCAACAAATAGTTTAGACAACAAGGTGAAATTTCTCAGGATGTTGATAAGATCAGTGTACTAATACGGATATTATTTATTTTTGTGCAGACAAAGCCATTACAAAAAACCAAAATGCATAAAACAGAATAAAATACATTACAGAGTTAAAATACTTATTGAAATCAGGCATGCTTTCAAATAAGAGAGTTTCTCTTCCTATAGAATTTAACTTATCATCCCTACAATTTTTTCTCTTTAAAAGGCAAAACAGGATTTTTCATTAGTGTCGGGGGACCCAATCGATCTCTCAACTGGGAGATGTAAATCTTGGACAAAGCTTCTCTTAAGTCCTTGTAGACTGGGCACCCCAGGAAGTAATGCAGTAATCTTCAGGCACATCAACTCCACATGGGCAAATTGTCTCTTCATAAGAAATCTGGCAACAGTGTCCTTCAACAATGACCGAGTGCATAGACTGGAACCGCAGAGCTATAAAGGCTTTTCTCCATTTGACACTTGTGTTGTTGGTTACATAGTGAGGATGAAGAGTCTGAATTGGTAGCTTGACATACCAAGTGGCACACTTGGCAGACAGGCAGAAATGCGACCAGCACAAAAACCATGTTTTAAAACATGAGTTTTCATGTGACAAGATGTCATCTCAAAGTCTAACGAGCTCGAAATAAATAATATTCGTATTTGTATTTGAGACAATAAGTACAATTCCTCAGATGCGTTTCACACAAATTAAAATGTATGTGCATACAAATGACAATATTGGTTTTTTTAAAAGCAAACATGTTTCTCTCCAAGTCCCTCCCCCCCCCCCACTGTGTTCTGTAATCTTTATGGTTCTCATTACCTGTTGTAATCTAAGTGCCCCCAAAATGCACTTCAATTTTGGGCCAAATTCATTAAGTGCTATGACTCAAGAGAGCCGTGATTCTATTGAAAAACTACACACAGAGACACAAAACCACCAATACTTAAGCCAACATCGCTACACTGCTTTAGGTTAACAGCAGCAAGTAGAACAAACACTCCTTAGGAAAATTCTTGGTGGGTATACAAAAGGAAGCTAGCGATCAAATATTTCATTTTAAAAGACCTTTGCTACTGAAAGGCATGTAGACTGACCCATAAACCAATTAAATTCAGGGACTTGAATAGGATTCATATATATATATATATATATATATATATATATATATATATATATATATTCTGAGTATTCCTAAATGGTTTGAATCCAATTCTGCCCTTTCATTCAGGGAAGTGTTTTTGATTCAGGGGGCACATCCATTAATGGAATGGGAGAAGTCATTTTTGGCAGGTCCTTATTTCTTCTACGCAAACACACACACACACGCCAGCTCAGTTAGAGAAGGTTGGAGAGTTCTCCAGAATAGCACAGCAAGTTGTATGTGGGTTAATGCAACATTAAAAAGCTTGATACTGTTCCGGATTGCCCTGAGCCCACAAAATTTGGAGGGTGCCTTTTTGGCAACCCCTATCTTAAAGGCTCATTTGCATTCTCCTGTACGGTAGTTTGGCTTATTCTGAAAGTCAGAAAAACCTATTGGAATTGAAACTGTAATACACAACTTAGCACTGAAAAGTCTTACCATATATAAAACCAATGGATCTTTCTCGACATATCTGCAAAATACAAAATCTAGGGTAAGCCATTTGTGGACAGAAATACATTCTACACAGCCCTGTATTTTATTTTCATATAATCATAGAGTTGTAAGAGACCATGGGGGCCATGTAGTCCACCCCCTGCACGGCACGAATCTCAACTGAAGCATCCATGGCAGCAGCAGAGATATCTTAAGCCAGGTGTTACCGACAGGGACGCTTTTGGGAGGGGGGTGGGGAGGAGGATCGAGCACAGTTCCTCACTTTTGACGACCCGGATTCAGGTGACCCTTCAGATCCTTGCAACCCACCTAGAGCAACCATATGGAAGACAACCAAGGCGCTCAAACACCCGCAATCACTGGCAGATTTCAAGGCAAGGTCCTCCCAGATCTCTTGCTTTCTACAGAGGAGGATCGCTATGGCGCGGGATCGACTGAGGAGCTGCGTGAGGAGCCTAGAAACGGAGCACTGTAAGGGTGCGCAGAGTCCCGTGCCGCTCCAGCGCCGCGCCCAGGGCCCTGCCTGCCAGGTCCCTTCCCCAGCCCCGGAAGGGGTGGCACGGGTGGTGGGGCGTGGTGCTCCCAGCCTCCGCGAGCGCCTGTTGTAGCCCAGAGCTTCCGGGTGCCGTGGCAGGCGCTCTCCTGCCTGCCTGCAGCCCCGGTGACGTTTTGTCCCGTGCTTGCTGGCGGAGAGGGAAGGCGCTGTCGGAGCCCTCGCTCTCCCTTCTGGGCACGGGGGGCGGCAGCGCCCCCTCCATTTTCGCCTAGTCTGCCTTTGTGGATGCTCCGACCCTGGCTACACGGGCCACATGGCGAGGTCTGGCGGGCCGGATTTGGCCCCCAGGCCTTGTGTTTGACACCCGTGCCCTAGATCTTTTCTCATGTACTACCAGTAAGCCAGGTGTCCCCCCATCTTATATTTTTACATCTGATTCATCCTGCTTAAGTGCAGAACCTGACATTTGTCCCTATTGAAATTCATTTTGTTTGATTAGGTCCAGTTCTCCAATCTGTTACGGTCATTTTGAATCCCAATTCTGTCTTCTGTGGCATCAGCTGCACATCCCAGTTCCATGTAATCTGCAAAACTGATGAGTGTCCCCTCAATTCCTTCATTCGTGCAGTTTAGTAATCATGCTATTTAGTAAAGTTTCCAGATAAAGAGAGAAACTCCCAACACTCAAACAGATGAACCTAGAATGGCTGAAGTATGTGAAATAAAATATACCACATTGGCCTAAATATAAGCCACACTTTCCCCCCAAATTCTGACCATGAAAAGTTAAAGTGCGACTTAAATTTGCGACCTTACGGTATGCAGCCAGGAGTACAGCGAAGTGACACTCGCCCCACGCACATTCCCTTGTCATCTCCCCCAAGGCCAGGAAGAGAAAGAGCAAGGAATGGGAAAGGTTGCCAGCAACATAGTGCGGCTCTTCCCTCCCAACCCAGTGTGCAGACAGCGAGGAGTGGGCGGCTTATATTCAGGTCTCTCCCCCCCCCCAATTTTAAAGGTGCGGCTTATATTCAGGTGCAGCTTAAATTTGGGCCAATATGGTATTCAGTTAAATAATACATGGAAATTGCAGTTTACATGACATTATTTAAGTAAGTAATATACTGGTAGAAGAAGAAGAAGAAGATGAAGAAGAAGAAGAAGAAGAAGAAGAAGAAGAAGAAGAAGAAGAAGAAGAAGAAGAAGGAGGAGGAGGAGGAGGAGGAGGAGGAGGAGGAGGAGGAGGAGGAGGAGGAGGAGGAGGAGGAGGGGAGGAGGAGTTTGGATTTGATATCCCGCTTTATCACTACCCAAAGGAGTCTCAAAGTGGCTAACATTCCCATTTCCCTTCCTCCCCCACAACAAACACTCTGTGAGGTTAGGGTTAGGGTTAGGGTTAGGGTTTTAGGGTGCATGTGGAGGAGCAAAGGCACGAATCCGGTTCCCCAGATTATGAGTCTACCGCTCTTAACCACTACACCACACTGGCTCTCATATTGCACTATGCTGTGCATGGCCACCCAAGACGGACAGGTCATAGTGAAGAGTTTTGACTAAACGTGATCCACCTGGAGCAGGAACTGGCAAGCCACTCCAGTATCCCTGCCAAGAAAACTCCATGGACTTTACAAAAACAGACCATCAAAATCCTTCTACCACTTCCCTCAGGTATTTTCCACATTTATTTATTTTGTGGCAGATGGAGCTCATCATCCTGTGGAGGTAGCCCATCTAGGAGAAGGAAAACTCTGCCCCTAAACCCCTGCTGCCTTGCAGGGTATCTTCGGGAGAAGAAGAGGCCAATGAGTAAACCCTACACAAATATGGAGTAGAGTTCCTAAGATGTTGGGTGGCGCCTTGTATGCCTCCTTCTGGCAACCCCTGTAGCCAAGTTGGTGCAAAACATATTGCTCTGCTTTCCTTTGGACCAAATCAGCAAGGCTGAGAGGGGAGTCTTGCTGTCTGGGATCTCCATACATGCTGCCCAAGCTTGTGCCCTTTGATGCCGCTAACACAGCTTCACCCCTGGATGTGCACTCCATTGTCTCTTGAGACAAGCAGATGACAACAATACTTACTTATTTCTTGGAAATTATTGCAGGAGACAAGACTGAGAATCAAAGTTCTGTGCCTTTCATTTTATTTTGAAGTTTGGAAACAACTCTCTCAAACTAATGACAGGAGGCAGGCTCAGTTGGGCATAATTGTTCTCATTTTATTTTTAAATAAGGCCCGAATGTCTTGAGAGTCATTTATCACATCATCTCTATTATTTATTAAAACTGCAACAGCATTTTCATCTCCTCTTTCGCATGCCAGGGCACCCCGGCAGTGTCATGAGCTTCATAATGTTGGTTAACTTTTAGATATTAAATATTTACTTTATCTGGGGAAAGAAGAGTATGTATCAGCTAATCTTTGCAAAAGAAGTTAAAATAAATAAATCCGGAACTGCCATGATCATGGGTAGCAGTCTAAGAAGGAATAATTTGGTGCTCATGCAGTGACATGATGTTGGAAAAGATTCCATGCACATGGGGAAAGTGGAGTAGGAGAGTTTGTCTGTGTAATCTTTCTGTAAATAATTCCTCAAGCAGGATTGTATTATTGATGTTGATCCAATGCATGGAATGACAATGACTTAGTTTAGGTGTGTGAAACTCTCCTGAGAAATGTTCCTGCTTTTAAAAAATATCTTGCAAGATTCCTTACAGGGAGACAGTAGTGGTATCAGAAGTTTCAAAGTTGCAAGACAAACTAAATGTTGCACATAGTGTTTCTTGGCCCCTTTTAAAATGGAAAAGTCAGTTTTTGGATGGTGACCTACATCAGAGAAGGAAGGGGGAGAATTGGTTGTATCTAACATTTACTAAAAGTAGACCCATTGAAATCACTGAACCTAAATTTATTAATCTCAGCAGGTCTACTCTAACTAACACCAGATATAACCCATAATGGTTAATCCTTTCCTTGCCACTGCTTCCTGATTCCTCCTTCCTCCTGAGCTGATACTTCTATGCATTTAGAACTCCATCTGCTGGTCATGTTTAAGAGGCTATTTGAAGGACAGCCACACAAACCTAAAACATGGTAGAATTAATTTCGTTCTTCACCACAATACCTTGAAATTTGAGTTGACATCTGGGAAATTTTCAAAGCCAAGTGTACCAGGCAGCTGGTAGGAATGAGTTTGCGAGGAAAGAGAGTTCTCCGGGCAGCTGTCATCAGTGGGTCCTGTCAGGGTGAGGAACGTCTAACACCCGACAACATTGGGCCTGGACCTCTCTGTTGTGTGTCAAGCCAGCTTCTTTCCAGTCATCCTCTGCTGAACCTAATAATAATTATTAGTAAGTTAGTTAGTTAGTTAGTTAGTTAGTTAGTTAGTTAGTTAGTTAAACTGTGCCCATCTGGTTGGGTTTCCCCAGCCATTCTGGGCGGTTTCCACGGCTGCCTTCAGCTGTCTTCTAAAAGTCAGGTAGTTGTTTATTTCCTTGACATCTGATGGGAGGGCGTTCCACAGGGTGGGTGCCACTACTGAGAAGGCCCTCTGCCTGGTTCCCTGTAACCTCACTTCTCGCAAGGAGAGAACTGGCAGAAGGTCCTCGGAGCTGGACCTCAGTGTCTGGGCTGAACGACAGAGGTGGAGACGCTCCTTCAGGTATACTGGGCAAAGTTGTGTCTTTCATGGAATGTCCTTGTATCATTCAGTCACTCCTGAAGAAGAGATGCCATTACCACCCACTAGAAGAAGCTGCTTTTTGTTATCTCTGTGTGAGTTACTGCTCTCACATGCTGCTTCTGGTCATGAAACCCACCATGACAGTGACTCACACAGAAACATAAGCATCTGCCTCCTCTGGGATGGGGCCATTCTTATTTTTACCTACTTTAAAACAAACATCTTGAATGCAAAAATGAGACATGTCTCCAATATGAGTTCTGGGTGGGAGGGAAAAAATGTGACTCAACTGTTAAGAAGTTTGGGAAACATTATACATATGGATACATAAACTCTGTACACAAGCAATGAACCCATTGTCTTAGGCAATAAAAGTAAACACAACTCTCTCTCGCCCACCCACACCCACACTCACACATCCACAAATCAACCCTTCACAAACAGTTTTGAATGATGAATAAGCTGGAAATTGAGGCAATGTTTCCCAACAAAATTTGGTAAGCTGCAATTTGGCTCAAGCTGTGAGCTGTGAATGTAGAGAAGAATTGAGTTGGTCTTTCTCCACTGATTGTGCCATCTAGATGAAAGAATAAAAAACCAAATCAGCCAACGTAATAAAATCGTTTGGTGTTCCGGAGTTATGAAGCTTCAGAATTTGAAGGCTTGTCATTTTTTTATAAAAGTATTTAGGTGGCATTTACTCAGTTAGGCTGTGGAGATATTGAAATGCTTTCAAGACAGAAAACTCCAGCTGAAAGAAATGAAACAAAACAAAGTTTGCAGAGCTGAATGGTGAATATATAGGAACATTGGAAGCTGTCTTATACCAGGTCAGATTATTGGTTCATCTTGCCAAGTCACCGTCTCCTCGGTCCTGTATATGAAGGAGAGTCTCCACCCCCATCGTTTAGCCCGAACACTGAGGTCCAGCGCCAAGGGCCTCCTGGCGGCTCCCTCGCTGCGAGAAGTGAGGTTGCAGGGAACCAGGCAGAGGGCCTTCTCAGTAGTGGCGCCTGCCTTGTGGAAGGCCCTCCCAGCAGATGTCAAGGCATTAAGCAACTATTTTACTTTTAAAAGGCAACTGTTTAGGGAAGTTTTTAATGTTTGATGCTGTATTGTTTTTAATATTTGGTTGGAAGCTGCCCAGAGTGGCTGGAGAAACACAGCCAGATGGGCGGGGTATAAATAAATTATTATTATTATTATTATTATTATTATTATTATTATTATTATTATATATATGAAAAGGACATTTAGATCACATGCCTTCCCCCAAATCATCCAAGGTGTTCTTGTTTGTTAAGGGAGCTAGGAATTGTAGCTCTATGAGGGGTAAACTACAGTTCCCATGAGTCTTTGGTGAAAGCTGTTTTTGATGTGGATGTTACCTTACTGACATTGCCAGTCTGGAGCCTCAGAACTCTTTCACATCATCTGCTACATGACCCCCTTTTACCTGAAAACGATAGGAACTGAATGTGGAATTTTCTCTATGCAAATCTTGTATTCTGCCATTATTGAAACGTCCCTCCCCCCCCCAAAAAAAACCCTTTTATGTTTGGGAGGAATTGGACTTCTTCATCATTTACGGAACAATCAGTTTATATGAGTCCCAAGCTTTGCTTGTCCCCCCCCCTTCTCCTCCCTAGTCCTTTTCCCACAGACTTAATTATGCCATCATAATGATCATCCATTGTTTTCAAATTAGCCTTCGGGACATGGCTAAATACAACCGGATTGTCGAAGTCCTACCTTGCAAGCATTCTCCATAATTGAAATGTTAATTCTTCTTAGTGTAATCATTATTGATGAAATTGCTCATATCTGTTATTGAAATGTACAAGGGGGTCAAACAGTGATGAATTAGAATTTAATAAGTTTATCTGACAATGGTTAATGATTCTTCTCTTCCTCCCCCTATTTATTACTTATGCATCCTTTAGACAATTAAAATTGATGTCCTTTTGGAGAGGCTTAAATAATATAAACGAAAAAGTCTTTCTGTTTCTGAGGTACCACTGAGTCTGCAGATTTTTTGTTGGCACTTAATCAAGAGCAGGTGTAAAACTGCCACAAGCTAGAATAATATAATTAATGTTTGTCCTAGAAAGAAGCTTAGAAGGTTTTTTTAAAAAAAAGCTATGTAGATTCTGCCATTTAGTGTAACTGAGAGTAGATGCAATTTGATTTGTAAGAAAGTTCAGTGCAAAATACTTTGCCATAGATACAGGCAATTACAGATATTCCAAAGTCAGATGAATGTGGTGAATTTAGCACACCCTCATACTTTTTTGGACCAAGAATTCTGTTACTGGCATTGCACATATGAAATTTGTTGTTGTTTTGTCGTTTTGTTGTATCCGACTCTTCGTGACCCCATGGACCAGAGCACGCCAGGCACTCCTGTCTTGCACTGCCTCCCGCAGTTTGGTCAAACTCATGTTCGTAGCTTCGAGAACACTGTCCAACCATCTCGTCCTCTGTCGTCCCCTTCTCCTAGTGCCCTCCATCTTTCCCAGCATCAGAGTATTTTCCAGGGAGTCTTCTCTTCTCATGAGGTGACCAAAGTATTGGAGCCTCAGCTTCAGGATCTTTCCTTCCAGTGAGCACTCAGGGCTGATTTCCTTCAGAATGGATAGGTTTGATCTTCTTGCAGTCCATGGGACTTTCAATATATGAAATAGCATATGAAATAACAGGTATCTATTGGGTTTGTGTAGAGACCTCACCACAAGTCCCCAGTCTGGGGGACCAGAAGAAGCTGACCAGGCCAAACCTGAGACCACCCACTCTGTATCCATTCCTGATTCTGTTCTGATCCATGTGTGACACAGGTCCAACAGATGGTGGTATGCATATATTTTCATTCTACATTTTTAAAAAATCCCTTGGGGTGTGATTTGCTATATCAGTTATATGTCGGCCTCATACTTTATTATAAATCAAGAGGTCAGTGCCTAAGAGTATAATAATTGTTGTTGTTTAGTCGTTTAGCCGTGTCCAACTCTTCGTGACCCCATGGACCATAGCACGCCAGGCACTCCTGTCTTGCACTGCCTCCCGCAGTTTGGTCAAACTCATGTTCGTAGCTTCGAGAACACTGTCCAACCATCTCGTCCTCTGTCGTCCCCAACTCCTTGTGCCCTCCATCTTTCCCAACACCAGGGTCTTTTCCATGGAGCCTTCTCTTCTCATGAGGTGGCCAAAGTATTGGAGCCTCAGCTTCATGATCTGTCCTTCCAGTATAATAATAAATTGTATTTAAAAATATATATAAAGGGTAAGGTGTTATTTCTTAAACAATATATCATTATTCAAATACAATGCTTAATCAAAAGACAGCTTGCAAAAATTGGCAGCTTAGTGGTTCTAAGATGCTTAGGGGACGCGGATGGCACTGTGGCCTAAACCACTGAGCCTCTTGGGCTTTCCGATTGGAAGGTCGGCGATTCGAATCCCTAAGATGGGGTGAGCTCCCGTTGCTCTGTCCCAGCTCTTGCCAACCTAGCAGTTCGAAAGCACGTCAAAGTCCAAATAGATACCACTGCAGCAGGAAGGTAAACGGTGTTTCTGTGTGCTGCTCTGGTTTTGCCAGAAGCGGCTTAGTCATGCTGGCCACATGACCTGGAAAAACTGTCTGCGGACAAACGTTGCCTCCCTCGGCCAGTAAATCGAGATGAGCGCCGCAACCCCAGAGTCGCTCGTGACTGGACTTAGGTAACTGTCAGAGGTCCTTTACCTTTACCTTTAAGATGCTTAAATAAAACATACCCAGCAATTGCTGACCAGATGATTAGCTGCTATTTTATTTGCCTTTTCCAAAACTTTAGCAACAATGTTTCCTACATTGGAAAAAACAAATAAGTGGATAATGATCACCGTTAACTTTTCAGCAATGACATTTAAAAGAAGGAAACACTTTATTTGGAGACTATATTGTTGATTTTTAGAAGCAAACTTATATCCCTGCATATTGGTCAGGGTGGCTTGCAGCCTGAATTAAATGAACAAGTTAATACAATGAAGCAATGCCATTTAATATAGCAGGGTTTTTTGGGGGGGGGGGTGGAGATTGAGAGTGCATGTAAAAAAAAATCAAACAGCTTTAATACATTATTTTAAACTGTTTTTATTTGTGTTTTTTAAACTTTTTGAAATTGTTTTTAATTATTTTTAACTGTTTCTTTGTGGAGTTTTTTGAGGGGTGTTATTGGCCGTTTCTGTTTGTACTTTGATTATGTATTTGTGGTTTTATGTTGTAACTTTGCTTTGTGAACTGCCCTGAAACCTGCAGGTTTAGGGTGGTATAATAATAATAATAATATAATGGGATCAGCTCTAGTAGAACAGCGGATGTGTGAACATGTTGGGTTGTATCCAGGAGCAATCTCAATGAAAGTAATGGACATTTGTAAGATAGGTCCCATTAAATGCAATGGGTCTTCCTTGGATAGAATTTACAGCATGCTCCTTTTAAAATTTATGTGGTAATAGTCCACCCCCCACCCCAAAACAAATAAATTAATTGGTGGATAGGCAGAACAAAATGAAAGAGCCCTGTCTGTACTATGGCAACATTTGAGGGAAGCAAGTTTTGATAGTAACATAGTTGTTCCCAGAAGAATAACTTGCTCTAACTGAGTAGTCAGGCTAGAATCAGCATCTATTGGCCACTAATGTTGCCAAGTCCCTGCTACCAGTAAATTGTTGGCTAAGATACTGCCTTTCACCTATCTCTGTTGCCATCACGGTAATGATGCAGAGAAGGGAGTTGTCATAATAGTGCAGAAAGCAAGACAGCTGGTCCTATTGCCAAAGTCTCAGGTGGCGGGCGGCGACACTGAGGTTGTATCCAAGGCGGCAGCTCAACCAAGTTCCATGTGCACAGTGGAACTTTATCTCCTGTCCCTCCAAAAGGTTGGAGAACACTCCAGAGAATATTCTGGGAGCTTGCAAGTGGGCACATGCTGCATGAGTAGAACAGGAAACAGCCCACAGATCTAGACCCAGTTTTCCTAAACTGAAGTCTAGCTCTCTATCCTCTGGACCCATACAGTGGTACCTTGGTTCTCAAACGCCTTGGTACTCAAACAACTTGGAACCCAAACACTGCAATCTCCGAAGTAAGTGATCCGGTTTACAAACTTTTTCCAAAAGCCGAATGTGCTCCGTTTTGAGTGTTGCGTGACGAAGCTCCCAGAAATCCCCCCTAATAACTCACAACTCACACAATATTTTAGGTTTGGGTTTTTGGCATTATTTTGGCCACAACTTTATTTAAAATACAATTTAAATTCTGAGTGTTGGCTTAGGCTTTGGTTAATCCATCTGTCCACTCTAAGGGACAGGACCATTCCATCTGCCTGGGTTGGGCAGGACCAATTCCATCTGACCCATTTGGGTCAGGACCATTTCCATCTGACCCCCTTTGGGTCAGGACCAGCTCCGACTTACCTATGGGTAGGTAAGTCAAGTAAACACCCCAAGGGAGTGGAGGTACTGTTCCCAGGCACTCTCCTCTTGACCCAGGAATGTTCCCCAAGGCTCGGCTCTGTAATGGCCGCACCATCCTTGCCTATGGCAGGATGAATGGACTAGAGTCCCTGAGCCCCAGGATTCCTTTAACGGAATACTTCTATGAGGACAATATAGGGGGGTAGGCAATTTGATGCCATGCCCTTCCTATAACCAATTTATTAACCAAAGCCTAACGGCCAACCTAACAAGTTGTGACAATTTGCTCGGCAGTAGGCAAAAACCAAATGGAAACAGCCAATCAGCCAAGTGGCAAAATTCCTACTGGGCCCCTGAATACAGGCGACCCCCAAACGGGCAAGCAATGTCAGCTAAAGCCTAAAGAAAAAGTGTCGGGCGGGCGGGAGATTCAAAGGCTTGCCGAGTGGCTGGAAACGGAAGTAACTGGGCTTATGTAGTGGTCAGTCTATCAATCAAAATGCTAATACACGCCCCCATGACTCAGCCTGCACTTCAGCCCACCCCCTCCCAGATTTCTCTGAGCTCTTCCGCAACCCCCATTACCCTCTATAGAGCGTAATGGGCTTTACGCTTCCCATTTGAGTGCCACACTTCCATTTCGAGTGTTATGCTGAGGCCTGCCTGTTTTTGCTATTTATTTTGCAATATTTGTTTTTGCGGCTCTTTTTTGTTTGTTTTTGTGACAGTGTGGAACCCAGTTGATTGATTGTGTGACTGCAGTACATTGTTTATTGCTTTCATTTTATGGATCAATGGTCTCGTTAGATAGTAAAATTCACGTTAAATTGCTGTTTTAGGGGTTGTTTTTTTAAGAGCCTGGAATGGATCAATCCATTTTCTCTTACTTTCTATGGGAAAGCGTGCCTTGGTTTTGGAATGCTTTGTTTTTGGAACGGACTTCCGGAACGGATTAAATTTGAGAACCAAGGTACCACTAAACATAGAAATTGGGCCCAGCATATTCTGGCATGAGTGCCACAGTACCTAGTTGAGTTAGACAACAGTAGAATTATAATACTATCCCCCACTTTAAATAAGAGTTAGCATTCATATTTAGTTGTGTGAGATGTACTGAGATTGAAAATTTTAATGGAAACTGACAGAAGGTCACCTTGCTTTGCTGGAGAGCTTTGCTGCAAAGTGAAGTTTTCAACTTGATTATTCATCTCTGAATGCTGAAGCATGCAAAAAAAATGTGGCTGTGCACTTAAGGAATAGTAGGAAACTGTATTCCCTCTCCTGGAAGATTGTGGGGGGGGGAGCAGAGGAAAAAGAGAGAAAGTAGCTAGCCTGAGGACATGAGACTATATGGAGGCTTGAAAATATATAATCTGATTAGGGATGCAATTACATTTAAAGAAATGAATTGATGAAATCTCAAAAGCTCTACATTTTCAGTCAGGTTGGGTTTCTTTTCCTCCCTCTCCCCCCCCCCCCCCGCCACCTCTATACCAGATAGGTTGGTACCTTAGAGCCACAGAGGAGGAGGAGGAGGAGGGGACTATGCTTGCTCAAAACTATCCACACCAAAGCATCCTTGTCATTTCCCATTCATATCTGTAGAAAATAAATGTACTTTCGCATGGCAGATTTGCACCTGCAGCCAAAAAGACAGCTTTGATGTGGGGTTTTTATTTATTTATTTTGTGACACTTGCTGTTGTGTCTGATAACCTGCAGTCTGGGGACAGAAGTGCAAGGCCTCAGCACTACAATATGACCTGAGCATTTTCAACAGCAGTGAAAAGAGAGTGATTTCCTCAGCCCTAGCACCGTCTTGTGCCATCGTCTGGCAAATACTGTGGGATCTCTGATCAGTTCTGAATGGGGAGCTGCTAGTTCTCATTTCCCCCAGTGTAGCTTTGCCCTGAGGCATTGTGGGAAGTGGTCACGGGATCTCAGCGTCTGGCACTGATAAGAATAACTGCAGTTGCTGCCTCACAAGGGTGTGGGGCATGGACTTATTTTGTCGCCAAAAGTCTTCAGTATCCTGGAGCAGACTCTGAATTATGAAATGCTTCAAACTCAACCATAATTGAGAGGTTTTGTTTTTGAAATGTTGGCTGCTGTTCTGGTTTGATCTGGGAACCATATGACTGTAGACTGGCTCCAACCAATCAAACTCCCCAATATTAATGTATAGCAAGATTTGAGAATTCTCCAGACAGAAAAAGGCAGTATGCAACTAGAGATTAATGAACCTGTCAGTTTCTGTTCTGCTCATTTTCTATTTTCCCCAGTCTAAAATTCAGTTCTATACATTTCTGCTGCAATTTGTAGTATTTTTTATATATTTTTAAAAAATCCTCCTCTAAATTTCCAGGCATGGTTTTCCTAACATACACATTTTTGTATCCAGTTTTGACAAAATGTTGTTGTTTAGTCGTTTAGCCGTGTCCAACTCTTCGTGACCCCATGGACCATAGCACGCTAGGCACTCCTGTCTTGCACTGCCTCCCGCAGTTTGTTCAAACTCATGTTCGTAGCTTCGAGAACACTGTCCAACCATCTCGTCCTCTGTCGTCCCCTTCTCCTTGTGCCCTCAATCTTTCCCAACATCAGGGTCTTTTCCAGGGCGTCTTCTCTTCTCATGAGGTGGCCGAAGTATTGGAGCCTCAGCTTCACGATCTGTCCTTCCAGTGAGCACTCAGGGCTGATTTCCTTAAGAATGGATAGGCTTGATCTTCTGGCAGTCCATGGGACTCTCAAGAGTCTCCTCCAGCACCATAATTCAAAAGCATCAATTCTTCGGCGATCAGCCTTCTTTATGGTCCAGCTCTCACTTCCATACATCACTACTGGGAAAACCATAGCTTTAACTATACGGACCTTTGTCGGCAAGGTGATGTCTCTGCTTTTTAAGATGCTGTCTAGGTTTGTCATTGCTTTGACAAATATGTACATTTTTCAAGCAAGTTCCCCCAACACATGGCATTGTGTATATTATTTTCATTAATGCATGCAATTTTATATTCATTCCCCCCCCCCCAATACATATATTTCCAAACACATTGGTTGGTTGGTTGATGAACTGCACTTCAAATTTTGGAGAAATGCAAATTTAGACATTCAATTGTAAGATGGTTTAAGATATGCAAATTAGGTAGCTTCTCATTAAAAGGCAGGGGGTGGAAATCACTTTTCTTACCCATCTCTATGTGCACTGCCAGATTCTGCTATTGGTGGGAGCTGTGGAACCTCTGGATTGGCCAGGCTTGGTATAAATATATAGAACCAAACTTTCTGTGCTTTCCTGGTCAAGAGAACATCCTGCTCAATTCCAGTCCAAGAAGTTGAACCTATAGTATCTGCGCTGGAGACCACAGCCTCCTAATGGACTGAATTTCAGTATGCCTACTAAGCACCCAGATTTCACTGCTTATAGAATCCCATGCCATTCAGAGCTTAGAGGAGCTTTTGGCCAGCAGTCTTAATGCCTGGCTTCATACAGGCCTAAATTACTTGCTTCCACCGAAAGGGCAACTGTGACTTCACCATAAAAAATCATTTTAAGCACTCAGAACACCAGTGTGAACAGTACACATTTGCTTATGAAAAATTCATTCCCAGCGATATATTAACCTGGTTTACACCGAAATTGCTTAGGAATCATTTCCTATGTTTTATTTACTAGGGAGCAATGGTGTTTTTCATCAGTAACAAAATAGCAAAATGCCCTTTATAAAAAGAAAGAAAGGAAAAGGGGGGCAACTTTGTTGTGTTGTCAGCAGAATGTTCAGTCCATTTACACCTTTCCTGACAAGACAGAAAGTTTCATGACAAGGAATGATCATTCCTGTAGATTTGTTCTCTCCTTTTTTTCCCCACTGTGGAAAATAAAAATGTAGAAAGGACCTGGCTCAATCAGACCAGAGGCCTATGTAGCCTATCTGGTTTCTTATAGTCGCCAACCAGAATCTTCTGGGAAGCCCACAAGCGGGCAATAAGGTGATTCTTCTGCTGTGCCCCAGCCACTGGTATACAAAGGGAGGCTAATGAAGGTAGTAGCAAGTATCTTCAACCTTTTCAGACCAGGACTGGCTTATATACAATAAATTTGAAACTAGTCAGATACCCCCTGCAGTCTCACAATCTAGAAAAATGGCACACATAAAAAAGAGAGCAAGGGACGGAAGAGAGAAAAAGTCAACTCGGTTGCCAATTCTTAATTAGTCGTTCTTATAATGGTTCCTGCCAACCTAGCAGTTTGAAAGTACCTCAAAGATAAATAGGTACCACTCCGGCAGGAAGGTAAACGGCATTTCCATGCCCTGCTTTGGTTTCTCCAGAAGCAGCTTAGTCCTGCTGGCCACATGACCCGGGAAAACTGTCTGCGGACAAACGCCAGCTCCCTTGGCCAGTAAAGCGAGATGAGCACCGTAACCCCAGAGTCATTTGCAGCTGGACTTACTGTAACTGTCAGGGGTCCTTTACCTTTATAATGGCCAGCTGGCATAGAAACAGCCAAGGGTCTTGAAGTGCCTGGTGGAGCCTACATCTTATCCTTCCCACAGAGGCAACCTGATAGAATGGATACTGCAAGATGACAGCTGAGGGAAAGGAAGACTGGTGGTGCTGGTTTTTCAGCAGAGTGGATGGAATAAGCCCTGCTTTCCATCTCTCCCACCATACTTGTCAGGAGTATGGGCAGGAGTCAGGCTCTGGGGCCTGTAGTGCTTTGCAGGACTGGGGCCTGCCTCAGCTTGTGCTGGAGAAGCAAGGAGTGGCCACTCAGGTGAGGCCACTTGATAACTCAATGCACCTGGTGGCAAGAGCTGGGAGGGATAAAAGCTCAGCATTTCCCTTCAGCTCTTTGCCACAGCAACGTGATCCCTGCCTTGTCGCATCTGGCCTCCTGGTCCTTGATCCTTCACCTTGCTTCTTGCTCCTCAGATCTTCGCCTTCGTGACTCCTTGCTCCTCAACCTTCAGACCTTCGCCTTTGTGACACCCTGCTTCCCGACCTTCGGTTCTTTGACCCTGCAACTTCCTGCTGCTTGACCCACAGCCCCACGCCACCTGGACTCCCGTTCCTGCTTCCTTTTTTTTTAAAAAAGAAATAATCTTTATTGAGGTTAAAAATACAAAACATAAGAACTAATAATAATAAAATATCACAAAGAAAATAATACAAATATTCCAAATAAACCAGATAAATAAACTAAAACATTAATCAAAAATTATACATAAATAAAAATTATTATCTCCAATATCTCTTCTGAATCAACTATCTTTCATGAACTAATATATACATCCTTCATTTATAAACCGACTTCCACTTGTCTTCTTTCCGGACTAAAAGTCTCATACCTTTTTGCACTGCTTTGCTTAGTTTCCAATCTTTAATCTGTGCAAAATGTTAGAAGTAAATCCAAGTTTTTTTATCATGGGGCACTGCTTTTTGAGATATTCGCCAAAATTTTCCCAGTTTTGAACAATTTTTTTTATTATTTCCCCCTCTAAGTGCGTTTGTTAACTTTGTTAATTCCACATAATTTAATAATTTTTCTTGCCATTCTCCAATTTCTGGGATTTCTTCTCCCCCCCCCCCAATATTTTGCAAGTAAAATTCTTGCTGCTGCTGTTGTGTATAAAATAACTTTCTCATCCTGTTTTTTTTTCCCTGCTTCCACTCTGCCATCTTGCCTCTGGTCCTGACGTCCTGAGTCAGGACTGCTACCTCCCGCCAACCAGACCGTGACAATACTGATAAGATCCCTCCGCCTCCCATGAGCCAATATTTTCCTTTTTGTTGTTGTTGAGGACTTTAAACCCCTTTTGTTCTAACCTTACTGTTGTTTGTGTGTGTTTTATATACACGATTGTATGGTTCCATGTTCTGATCTGCTTGACAATGCTTTTTGTTGGCTTTGTAAGCAGCCTTGGAAAGTTTCATTGTACCAAGTTAGAAATGCCTTATACCTTTAATGAAACTGTCTTAGCCTTTGCCAATTTCAGTTCACAGAATTTGCTCAAGAGGCTCTGACATGTTTATACAAATCTCTAGTCCAAATTCTAAGGTGAAAAGGCACACATGCAGTTCTCATTTTTCATAAGTGTCAGATGAAATACATGAAATGTTCAGATTTCATCCCATCAGAATGAAAGCACCAGGGAATATGTATTAAGAGGGGGTGAAGTAGGTGAACTCTTCAAAAATTATACGTCTTGGGCATGATTACTTATGCCCTGGCATGCCCGAAATAGACTCTCTTTGCTTTTGCTCCGAGTTTTGGTCACTTCTATTATTTGTTGGGGCATAAACAGGCATGCCCCAAAATATACAGTGATCATATAATCTGTAGATTTTACTGGGCGTTTTACAAATTATTTTCTGATATGTATATGAATGATCATTTTCTTTTCCTAGTCCCTCTTGATCTGCTGGGGAATTTCTGTCACCATCAGTGAACATTGTTTAATATTATTTTATTTGTTTTAATACAGTTGAAGTTAGCTCCCTCTCCCCCCCCTTGATGTTTCCTTTGTGTAAAACCCACGTGGTTTGGTGTCACAATGCAGAAGTTGACCATCTACCATGAGAGGAGCAGTCTGAGGACAGCCAGGATAGACACTGGGTGGAGAAACTACCCCCCCCCAAAAAAAGGCCAACTGGAGACTCTCACAGGAAGGAAGCCCTAGGGAACAATGCTATCTAGACCTGCACTTTCTCTGGTGATAGCCCTCCAATCTTCTTCTGAAACTGATGACTCTTCTTCAGAAGTCTCAGCAGTGCAGAAGCAAACTCTTTTGTGATTGCACCATCTTGAGTGGCAGCAAAAAAAGGATCGAAACTTCAAAACCTACAGAACAGACTTATGCCCCTTTAAGCCCCAAGTGCTTTATCAGTGGAGACAGATCTGGAAGTACATAGCCCTCAGTTGGCGGCAGGTCATTGCTGGGACAACATCCAAGCTCTTAAGTGCCTATTATTTAGCCAAACATGAATGATCTCTATAGTGAACAGAAAGTGATCTCACTCTCCTAACTGGGTCTCTGTGCAGCTTCATCTATAACAACTGCATAACCCAACAAGGAGCAGATGGGCCCAATCCATTTTGGTCCTCCAAATACTTACCATAAAAGGGGGGGAGGGAATCGTCAACAGAGTGTCCATTTGGGCTCTATTTTTGTTAAATAAAGGATGACACGGTATAATATGTCATGCGTTGTTGTTCATCTGAGGTTGTATTTACCAATTTTAAGACCTGCTAGGGAACAGATGGTTGTTATTATGCCCTGATATGTAAACCACAGAATTCAAAGAGGGTGTACTTTATTTTTTCCATGACTGCATGTATGTATGTATGTATGTATGTATGTATGTATGTTTATGCTGGATTGTGGGCAGCAAACAAATAAGAGGTAATATGCACTATTATGGCAGTGTGGTGTAATGGTTTTAATGTTGCACTATCACCTGAAAGACTGGGGTTCGAATCCCCCATCCGTGGGTGAGTATGGGCTAGGCACTGTCACTCAGCCAAACCTACCTCACAGGGTTGTTGTGAAGATAAGATGAGGAAGAAGAAACGTTGTACACCACATTGAGCTCCTTGGGGGGAAAGGTGTGACATAAAATAGATTTTTTAAAAATAATAATAACTGGTGTTCAAATATTTTTAGAAATAGGCAAAGGCCCCTAAACGTCTTATTAAAAGTTTTGAATCTGAGAGGAGATTCCCAGAAGGCGACCACACATAGGAGTAGCCGCAATTAATAACTTGGCCATTCCCTATAATATGCCTAATGAGACCATTAACAATTTGGAAGTGTGTATCAGGTGACAGAGAGCAGGTTTTTCAAATGATGTTTTCCAAGTCCCTGGGGTGTCAGTCATGTGTGCCAGACCCTGGAACAAGTGGACCTTTTGCAGCTCCAACACCTGTGCAAGATAATAGCATAAGATGCCATGTGAGAAACAGCCTTTCAGCTGCCAAAGACAATCTAGGCTGAGATATTAATTATTCCTTGGGGAGCTGGGTACAGTAAACCGCAGATTGTAAAAGCTTACATGAATATGTCAACAAGGGTTTCCACAGTTAAAGCAAACAGAGGCAACTGAGCCTGAATAAGCAATTAGGAAATGAAAGTACAAAAAGCCACTTCATGATGGAGAGAGCATCGCAGTTGTGACCTTTGGTTACTTTTTAAATTACTAAAAACTGCAGCATAATTGATAGACTGGGACGGGTTCACATATGCCCTCATGGCACTTGATTCCCTTGCATACTCAGTTTGCCGTATACTTGACAGCTGAATGAGTGGGCTGCTTTCCTCGAGAAGTGTGGTGTTTGAGATTTTGTGTAGAGGTGTAAACCTTTTTGTGGTTTTTGATCTCTCACAGCCCATCATCCTTTGATATAGCCATCAAGCAATGAAAGGTCCAGCAATCGCCACCTCCTTTTGTGTGGACAAGGCAGAGTCCCGCAAACTCCCAGGTGACCCCCTGAGCGGAGGAAAGACGCAGGACAACGTGCTATGGGATTCAAATTGGCCACAACTTTATTCAGATACAGATGTAGGGAGATCTTGGCTCAGGCATTGGGCGTTATCCTTCCCAGTCCCCAGCCGGGGTTCTGGGAGGTTTCAGTGTTATCCACGTGTATGGGGGTTGGGACTGGCTCTGGAGAACATGTTCAAGCAGAGAGAGCCCACCCCCTGTTCGCCGCCACTAGAAGGCGGAAGTGATGACGCCTATTGGCATGGTCAAGGCTTCCCCCAATACCCCACTCTTGTTGTCGCAAAGGGGGTGAGGTCTCCGCCTCACGCCCCTCCCTCTAGGAAAATTGCCAAAGAATTCCACCCAAGGCCTGACACTGCCAAAGTTGTGATGTATTGCTACGGGAAAGGCGAAGCCTGCCAATGCAAGAAAATTCCTTTCCGAGCCTTCAACAGCAGCCTTGACGTAGCAGCACCTGTGAACCTGTAGAGAAAAGGTTAACCTGCAAAAGAACTTCAATGAGGGTGTGGAAGGTGGGAGAAGCTCTGGAACCAACTGGTGCTTGGGGGTAAGATCCAAATTCTATTGTGTGAGCCGGACAGTCCCTCTCCTTACCTGGCCACCCCCTGGCAACACCTCCCCAGGGAAAATTGGACGCTAGGCTTGGGTAGGTGGAGAGCCCTGGCATCTTACCTGAGAAGGCGGTGCCAGCCCCCAACTACCAGGCAGTCGCCTCTGGGATCAGGGGCTGTGCGCAACCATGCAAAAGCCACACACCCCCATTGATGTGTGGAGCGGTCACTCTGAACACTGATGTCAAGCTCCGAAGGCCTTCTGGTACAGTAGTTCCCTCACTTGCGAGAAGTGAGGTTACAGGGAACCAGACAGAGGGCCTTCTCGGTGATGGCACCCGCCCTGTGCAACACCCTCTCATCCGATGTCAAGGAAATAAACAACTATCTGACTTTTAGAAGACATCTGAAGGCAGCCCTGCTTAGGGAAGTTTTTAATGTTTGATATTTTATCATGTTTTTAATATTCTGTTGGCAGCTGCCCAGAGTGGCTGGGGAAACCCAGCCAGATGGGTGGGGTATAAATAATAAATTATTATTATGATTATATTACTGTGGCGGTGGAAATGTTCTGCGAGGGACATTGGTTGTTGTTTTTAATGTTAATCATTATTGGTTTAAAATCAACAAATACACACAAAGAACAAAAAAGAAAGAAAACAAAAATAAAACAGACAGGATCAGTTGGGCAGAGTGAGAAATGCCCCTATTTTTATCTGAGGAATGTTGGAGGGTATAAGTTTGTTGAATAAGAACAACCATCTACTTTGAGCAAGCTACATTGACATATTATTAGAGTGTTTATGTATGAAACATTTGTTTCTTTACATATTTTCTATGAAAAAAACCAAGCAATTGTTGTATTTTATATCATTGAGACATTTTTTGGCATGTATTCTGCATCACATTTTCATAGTTTTATTGTGATCATCAACTCCACTTGAATATTCAGCTGGGCTAGTGTGCTGAGTCGCTCTGCTCACATTCAAGACCGCAAATATATTTTTATTCTCCTTAGTACTAAGAAAGACCTTTAGGTCAAAAATATATAATTGGTGGCTGCAGTGCAGAGAAATATACTGAGCGATGTGTCCACATGAGAGAAAATTCATTGCAGATTCTTGTCTCTCATTACTGAGCACGTGTCTTCAAAATGCTTTTAGGTGCTTCTGCTGTACTTAATAAATAACTTCTGAAGTGGGTGCATTCGTTAATGAACGAATCTGTCAGGTCATCCTGACACCAAGATTGCAAATCTTTTGCACGTGTCTGCGCTTCTAATGGCTCCATTTCTGGCATTTTTAATAGGAACTCAAACTCAAACCTTCATCTCTCCAGTTCTGAAGGGAGCTTACTGATTATCACAGTATATGTGTTAATTCTGAAGCTTTCACATGCATCAAAGTCTGTTTCACCTTTGTATGATTCATCACTCTGAAGTTTCCCTTTCTTCTGCTTTTTATTGGACATATCATCATCATTGCTCAAACCTAACTTTTCCATAGCTGCCTTTTTGAAAAATTCAAACATATCATGATTATCTTTCACAAAGTCGATGAATTAAATAGTTCTACACAATACCAGTATCAATGTCAATAGACCCACATTTGTGCTATTTTTGCTTTCTCCAAATACTCCAGTTTATTTAACAATCCTTTACAAATTACAAATTTATCTGTAGTGTCATCTCTCACAGTAATCAGTGCTGGAACAGTCTTGAAACATGCTTCATCTTGAAGAGACCAACAAGTGCCAGGAAGGTTCATTTTATTATTTTTTTGTGAAACTTAGCTGGATACTAGCAGGTTGTTTGACATCTCCCAACAGCAGCAAACTCTCCATATTATTCATCCCCTCCCCAACCTCAAGCTTGCCACTCTTATCCTATTTCTCCTACCCCTCTGACAAGCCCTGCCAAAAAAGTCTTCATGGGGTTCAAGGAAGGCAATGCCTTACCAACCTGAGTTTACCCCCAGTGAGCCTCATAGAATTGGAAGAGACCACAAGGGCCTTCCAGTCCACCCCCCCCACCTACCTGTCTTCGTATTTTCTTCAAGTTTAGGGTGTAACACTGGCTGTCAGGCTCCTTTGCCTCCTTATTGTCATGTTGCCTTTGTAGAACATATCAGGGAATGGCTCTGCTGACCATTCGTTCTAGCACCACCTACTGTTGTCCTCCATGCCTTCCAAGCTACCAGTTCCAATGGGCACTGAACAGCAGGAGCATAGAATATCTTCCAGCAGCTGTAGATGTCTGGTGGATGTGATGATGTAGGTGTAGGTGTCTGGTGGATGTGATGACGGCACCACACTAGTTGTGGGGGAAGCCCTGTAACCTCAACACCTTCTTTCAGTGCATGTATACTTGAAGGAGCATCTCCACCCCCATCGTTCAGCCTGGACACAGGGTCATCTGGCGGTTCTCTCACTGCAAGAAGTGACGTTACAGGGAACCAGGCAGAGGGCCTTCTGGGTGGCGGCCCAGTGAAATGCCCTCCCATCAGATGTCAAGGAGATAAAGAACAACAAAACTTTTAGAAAACATCTGAAGGTAATGGACTAATGTCTAGTGAAGGATGACAACCGGACATTCAACAAGAGAAGATGCAGGAGGAAATGATTGGCATGCATTTGCAACAAGAGTGGGGAACCTGATTTTAAGAAATTGTATTAAATTTAAGTAATTTGGTTATTTGTAATAATTTGGAAATGTAATATTTGTAATAATTTAGAAAATTAATAAACATTTAACAAAAAAAAAAAACAGAAAACATTTGAAGGCAGTCCTGTTAAGGGAAGTTTTAAATGTTTGATGTTTTATTATGCTTTAATATTTGAGGGAAGCCACTCAGAGTTAAAATAAAATAAAATAAAGGAAAGGAAAGGACAGTGCAGAAGAGCTGGAATTCAATTTGAGTTTTGCTTCTCATCTGAGTTATGCAGTGAAGGATGTGGACAGAAAATGGATATTGGATATGGATATGGACAGAAATACTGAATGCAAATGCGGAGTTTCCTGGGGGGCTGAGTGGGTGACAGGAGCAGCTTGAAGCTCTGGCACAGATAGCCTTTAGGTCTCATCAGGCTTTGCAAGTCTATGAAAACACAATAGCCTCTGCTTTTCTTTTGCTCCGTTTTTTCTTCTTCCAAAAAACCCCCACACCATATTGTCTTAACTGTCAAGCCCATAGCTTGAAGCAACAGGGAATAGCCAGAACTTAGAGACAATCAAACTGTGCCAGCAATTCAAGAGCCGGAAGTGTCAGTTGGGAGTCTATGTATTTGCAAGGTGTGTGTTTTTGGGGTGGAAGGGAGGAAGCGATTATTAACCTTCAGGAGAAAGGGGAAAGGAAAGGTTTCATGGCTGGAAAAGAGCAGATGAACTAGGAACAAATGTGAAGCACAAAATGTTGACCTAACACGACAAATAAATATTGCATTAGAGGAAATGCCAAAGTGGGTAAAAGAATAAGAATAGCATTAGGGAATGCAAGCACCCACCCACACTGTGTGAGAATTCGCCAAGGAAGGAACCTAAACTGGGCATGGGGGAGAAATTTGAATCAGTTCACAGTGGAAGGCAAACCTTCCTAAACTGCACTTTCTGAAACAATGCATGAACTAAATGCAACCATGCATCAAAACTGGTACTTCTCCAGCCAAGCAATGCATGCAAAAATGCATGGGCTGTGATAAAGGGTGCATTTAAAAAATGTAAAAATAGCAATAAAATTTGAGCTATATTAGGCAAAATTACACACAGGCAGTGTACTAGGAGAAATTCATATGTGTGTGTGTGTGTGTGTGTGTGTGTGTGTGAGAGAGAGAGAGAGAGAGAGAGAGAGAGAGAGAGAGAGAGAGAGAGAGAGCTTAAGAATGGGCAACTGAGAAACTGAAATGGACAGATTTGCCTTCTCCATTTATTCTATAGTAAATTTGGTATCTATGACTCAGTCATCACTTTAAGTGGGAAAGAAGGAGAAGAGAAGTCTGGGCTACATTGGGTCAGCAGGTAATAAGATTAATTTAATAATAATAATAATAATAATAATAATAATAATAATAATAATAATAATAACTTTTATTATTTATAGCTCGCCCATTTGGCTGGGTTTCCCCAGCCACTCTGGAATGCTTACAGCACATTAAAAATTGTAAAATATTAGACATTAACAATTTCTCAATACAGGGTTGCCTTCAGGTGTCTTCTAAAAGTCAGACAGTTGTTTACTTTCTTGACATCTGAAGGGAGGCCGTTCCACAGGGCGGGTGCCACAGAGGGAACTGAGAAGTCCCTCTGCCCAGTTCCCTGTAACCCCACTTCTCGCAGTGAGGGAACCACCAGAAGGCCCTTGGCGCTGGACCTCAATCTCCAGGCTGAATGATGGGGGGTGGAGACATTCCTTCAGGTATAATGGGCTGAGGCCGTTTAGGGCTTTAAAGGTCAGCACCAACACTTTGAATTGTACTTGGAAGCATACTGGGAGCCAATGTAGGTCTTTCGCGGCTGGCATTATATGGTCTAGGTGGCCACTCCCAGGGATTCTCCTTGTTTTATTGTTTGGCTAGCAGAAAGGAAATGTGTGTTTTGTGGTTAATTGGAGAGGAATTGATCTGTGGGACCCAGATGAGTAATGGATGGGAGGAGGGGATAAATAAATTGGAGGAAAATTGATTTAAAGATAATTTGGATGGGCAATAAATGTGAATAAATTAGTCGGAGAGGAATCGATCTGGAGATGATTTAGGTATGGAATTAAGAGTTCTGGCATATATATATAATTTTTGCAACAGCATTTCTTGCAAGAGCATTTTTTTGCAGCAGCGGGGGTGGGTGAGTGAGTATGCGTGTTTGAAATGAATGATTTGATTGTCCTCAGATTCAGAACCCACATCTTACTTGCATTCAGTTTGTGGCTTTCAGCAACTCATTTGTCCCCATTTGGTCCAGTTCTGTGTTTGCAACTGTGGCCAACCAAATGACTTTGGGATGTTTGCAATGCTTTCTCTGAAATAAAATAAAAAAGTGGGGGAGAAGACCCAACCTGTCAGCTTGACAATGAAGCCAGGAAAGGTCCTGGAACAGATAATTAAATGGTTGATCTGTAAACACTTAGAGCAGGATGCTATACTAGATGGGCCATTGGTCTGATCCAACAGGTTCTTCTCATGTTCTTAAGTACAGTTTTTGAAGGTACCAATGAATGCTGCTGAGCTGCCATTGAATGTGTGTGCATGCCGTTGAATGTATACTTTATTTTATTGCAAATCAAGATTCAGAGGAAAATTCCTGAGCCCCAGGGTAATGAAGAGAAGCTCGTCATTGCATACCTCTGTGTGAGGCCAAGGATGATCTGTTCACAGTATAGTCTCTTATAGTGCATCCAAAACAAACACATTGTCAGGCATGAAGAGTCCTCTCCTCCCTTCGGTAACTTCAAAGACAAGAATTAACGAGCAGTTTACATTTATAGTCCTTTCTATTCAGTCATGTTTGCAAGCAAAAATCCACAGCCCTCCACAAGGAGAGCAGCTGCCAATGTAAATCCCCCCCCCATCCGTCCCCTGCAACATCCTGGGCCGCAATGGGAAATTCCTCCTCTCTGCATTCTTTGTTCTCTAATACAGATGGACCTCCTAGTCCTTGGGGAAGGAGGGCCTTCCACACACTCTCATGGTGTCTCTGCTGGTTGTTCCCTCCCTCCTGGTTCTCTTTCCATTATCTCACAGCTAGACAACTCCTGTCTAATCTGCTCTATGTCTGTGTGTCTAACTGCTTCTGAAACCGCTGGAGACAAGGGGGTCAAATCTCCCCCCTCCAGCTCCTCAACAGAGAGAAGCTGCTCTGTATGAGAATGCATTCCCCAATCCTCGGATCCAGACCATTCCCTGACACACATGTGTGCTGGAACCAGGGCATGTCCGTGTGACCCTGTTATTGCATGTATAGGCTTTCCCCCCAACAACAAAAGGTAAAGGTAAAGGACCCCTGACAGTTAAGTCCAGTTGCAGACGACTCTGGGGTTGCGGCGCTCATCTCGTTTTACAGGCAGAGGGAACCGGTGTTTGTCCACAGACAGTTTTTCTGGGTCATGTGGCCAGGATGACTAAGCCGCTTCTGGCGCAATGGAACACTGAAACCAGAGCAGCACAAAGAAACACCTTTTACCTTCCCGCCGGAGCGGTACCTATTTATCTACTTGCACTTTTTGGCATGCTTTCGAACTGCTGGTGCTAAACTTCCACTAGATTCTGAACGACCAGCCATGAGTAAGAGGCCATCCCAGGATAGCCATAGCCCCTGAAGCACCCTAGTTTGAGGCTTCCTTTGGCTACTTCTGACAGGGATGCAGTAAACCTTAGCACCTGCCAATCATTTGCACAGGTACATTGGGACATTCCTCACTAGTGGGGTTTTTCCTGCCAATGGCAGAGGAGGTGGGGCCTAGGAGGGCAGGGCAGAAGGGCGTGTCCACCCCATCTAACATGGTTGATTGGATAGATAAATTTTCAGAGCAGTGGGATGGAGGCCATTTTGATGTGTAGCTGAGGGAGGACAGGAAGCCCACCTAGTGGTGGAAAGCAGTCTCCTCTATATGTAGAGTAAGACCTGGTTCTGTGCAGGATCATTGCAGGGGGGGGGGGCTGAGGAGGAAAGGATTGGGACCAGACTGGACTGAACCTAACTTGGGGGGGGGGGGGTTGCAGCAAAAGAAATTGAGAATCATGACACAAATGTGTTGTTTGCAGCTCTGGTAATACTTATGCCTTAGGGTTTCATGCCCCTTCATGGATCAATGCCTTGTCTTGGCGAAGGGGCTTGAATAACTCAGAGAAGCTATGAGCTATGCCATGCAGGGCCACCCAAGATGGACAGGTCATAGTGGAGAGTTTTGACTAAACGTGATCCACCTGGAGAAGGAACTGGCAAGCCACTCCAGTATCCCTGCCAAGAAAACTCCATGGACAAAGACAACAGGCATATAAAAGTTATGACGCTGGAAGATGAGCCCCTCAGGTCGGAAGGCGTCCAACATGCTACTGAGGAAGAGCAGAGGACAAGTACAAGTAGATTCAGAGCTGATGAAGCGGCTGGGCCAAAGCCGAAAGGACGCTCAGTTGCGGATATGCCTGGAAGCGAAAGGAAAGTCCGATGCTGTAACGACAGAGGACGAGATTGTTGGACAGTGTTCTCGAAGCTACGAACATGAGTTTGACCAAACTGCGGGAGGCAGTGCAAGACAGGAGTGCCTGGCATGCTATGGTCCATGGGGTCACGAAGAGTCGGACACGACTAAATGACTAAACAACAACAACAACAAGGGTATCATGCTTCAAGCCTACATAGAAAGCCTGGGGATGTGCAGGACTCACCTTGACAAATTACAAGTTATTTGTGCAATATTTGGAAGCATTAAAAATCTTAGCTTTGCAACCGCCTTGCTGGATGATTACTTCCTGAATCTAGTCTACCATTTGCAATGTTGCCATGTATCTCTGGAAGCTCCTAAGCAAATTGGAAGGCAGCTCATTAGATGGGGGGGAGCTCCTCTGCTAACTTTCTGGTGGGTGCGTCACTGTTGCTTACTGGGAGGGAGAGGGGTGGGCAGTGGGGAGGCCAGTGCAGTGGAACCACACCAGTGGCAAGGCTAGTGTTGCAGATCTGCCTCAACTGGTCAGCCACTTTTGGTCTTCAGCATCTCATATTCACAATTAGTCTGTACTGTACAAGAACCACACTCACAAGTCTCCTAGCTTATACCAGTGGGAATGTTTTATTATTATATGCTTTCCACGCCCTTCCATTCAGTTTATTTGATCTTCAGGATCCCATCTATAATTGTGTAGAGCATTACCATTTGTTAAGTCCTATTCTGGCCAAATCCGCAGCTCCCTATTGATTTTATTCATAGCTCTTGCATGCAACAGCAACTCTGCTGCAAAAAAGATATAAAATTTTAATGGAAATTCGAAAACAACCTACAGCTCCAGTGTTTTAAATCTCTCTTTCAAGATACTTTTGATTATCTTTTAATATTTAAAGGTCAGGGAAGAGGTGTAAAGCCTGTATCTCTGCCATGTAGGAGTTTCGTTATGGCAACACTGCAAAGGATAATAATAATAATAATAATAATAATAATAATAATAATAATAATAATAAATAGGAGGAGGAAAGTAATTAAATAAAAGTGAGACGAGTCAATGGAGAGCGTTGATGTGTCCAAAGAGCTGCAACTTCTATGTGGAACAAGTGACTCAATGACGAAGGTGGTTTTGGTGAGTAATAGCTGTGAATGTGAGTATAATAACCAATTGCATATGACAAGCTGCTTGCAATCATTCCTGCAAATCAGGTATGCACAAATAGTGACCCAGAAAGCCCAAGGAAACCATGCATTGCAGCCTATCAAGGGCTTGATGATGCCCTGCGTTTTGCTCCTTGCCAGGGAATGTGAAAGCAGGTGGACTGCCATGTTAGGAGTTGTCCTACACATGAGTAGGACCTTGGTAAAGACACATGCCTGACTGGCATGTTCTCTCCCTCCTGTTGATCATCCGGGAGCTTCAAAAGCTTTCTTCTGCCCGAACATCACAGTGACTGATGCCAACAGACACCAGCAAAACTCAGGGATCTGCAGAGTGTTCGCAGATCACGTAACAGACCTCAGCAACTCAGCATTTGGCTAATCTACTTCATTTACATATAAACACACCCACGGAACACTGCAACATGGCTCCCTCTCTCTCTAGCATCAGACAGCAAAGAGAAAGAACAAAGGACAATAGTCCCACTTCATGGAACACAGTAACACAAACATCCTGTCTCCGTCACCTCCCACTCTGTGGAATGAAAACATACACCATCGTGTGATAGACAACAATCCCAAGACTGCAGACACGGGGAATGAATCTTCAACATGCCAAACACCATGATGGCTGCAACATGCAACTGGTAGCCCCCAAGTGGCTTGTAGGCTGAGTTAGGTTTCACCCTGTATGGGGTGGGGTTGAGGGTTGGGATTGAACCAAAAGGTGGGTGCGCACATACATGAAGCATACCTTCCAACTTTTGCATTTCAAAAACTCGGACACATGTCTTCCGGGACACATTCCTGGAAAGTCAGAAGACCCATACCCCACTCTCCCTCCCCTAGTGTTTTTTTTTTGGGGGGGGAGGGATGATCTCATGCGGTGCTTAAAATTGTGAGTTTACAGCCCCTCAAAAGCACTTTTGGGGGACAAAAGTATGTCACCTAAAATGGTCGCCGTGATCTCACGTGAAAAAACAGGATGTTCTGGGTTTTTCCAGGACACTTGGTGGGTACCATATGCATAAAGCACTTCCATAGAAACACTGGTGTGTGCATGTTGTGTGAGCAAAAAAGAACGCACACAACTCGGTCATTTAGTGTTAGCCCTGTACTCTGTTCTAGTTGGGCCTGCCTTTCCGGCTTTAAGGCCATGGAGCCTGCAGATAGATGGAAATGAGTGGAAACAATCTTGTATTTCTCTGAATTGTGTGTATGTATGTGTGTGTACACACACACGGAGAGAGAGAGAGAGAGAGAGAGAGAGAGAGAGAGAGAGAGAGAGAGAGAGAGAGAGAGAGAGAGAGACCTCTGCTACATTGTGTTTATCGTTTATCTCTTGCCAACAAGGTGGAGAACCCCCTGTTTTATTTTAATTTTTTGCATAAGATATATCATCCATTTGAAAGCATTCAACATAAAAAGGAATCACTCTCCTTTTTGTTTTGCTACAGTAAGACCATCTTAGCAGCAGCAGAGCAGCTGTCTTTGAAAGTCATGTATCCATAATTCACAGCTGGCAATGGCACTAGTCATGCCATGGTACTCCTTTAATGGCAGTAATCCTGAAGCGCCACAGATCCTAATTATTGGAGCAGCAGTGGTTCTTAATTCATGATTGCATCTTCCGAGAATGAAAGAAGAGAGAGGGGGTGGTGGAAAAGGTAACTAGGCATAAAATGTCGAGGGGAGTGGGCACCACCCATCAGTCCCAATGGTGAGCATTAATTTGAGAAGGAATGTTCCCTTAGTGGTTATAATTACCTCAGCAAGAGACCTGACAATCACCTACCCCTTTGCTGCTGAAGCATAGGCATGCATGCTCTAATTATCAAATAGTCTCAGGCAGCAACACTATCCAGAGTTGCCTGGGAGCAAGTGCCATGGATCTCAGCAGGGCTGTCATCTGACCAAACACCCTTCTGATTGTGCTTGTTCTCAAATCACCTACCTGATCATGGTTTCAATTTGACAAATGATGGTGCTCTCAGATATTATGTGTTTGTTGGGGGAATAGGGACATGGGTGGCGCTGTGGTCTAAACCACTGAGCCTCTTGGGCTTGCCGATTGGAAGGTCGGCGGTTTGAATCCCCGTGACAGGGTGAGCTCCCTTTACTCAGCCTTGCAGTTTGAAAGCACGTCAAAGAGCAAGTAGATAAATAGGTACCTCTCCAGTGGGAAGGTAAATGGCATTTCTGTGTGCTGCTCTGGTTTCGCCAGAAACAGCTTTGTCATGCTGGTCACATGACCCAGAAAAACTGCCTGGGGACAAATGCTGGCTCCCTTAGCCAATAAAGCAAGATGAGCGCTGCAACCCCAGAGTCGTCTGCGACTGGACTGAACTGTCAGGGGTCCTTTACCTTTACGTCTACTCGGAAGTAAGTCTCATTGAGTTTAATGTAGCTTACTTCCCCAGAAGTGCATACAGCCTCCATGCTATTAATTTCATGGGATTTTAGAGAACAAAGACAAAAACAGAACAACCCCGCCTCCCACTGCAGCTTGCAAAGTTTATAATTCCTGACTGGATCAGGAGAGAGACCCTCACTATTAGTACTTCTACTGATCTGTATAGATGTAGTACCCAATATCTGTGATATTTCGGGGTTGGTCCAAGCAAGTAGACCAATTAAGCCACATACAGTTATACCTCGTGTTGCGTTAGGTTCATGTTGCATCTTTTCGGCTTGTGAACGCGGCAAACCCGGAAGTGTACACTTCTGGGTTTCGCCGCGTGTCTGTGCGCAGAATCGTTCTGTGCATTTCGCGCATGCGCAGAAGGGCTCTATCGCCCCCGTATGTGTGCGCAGAAGCAGCAATCTAGTTACAGACTTTTCGGGGGGTGAACAGCAGCCCGGAATGGATCAAGTCCGCAACTAGAGGTATATATAGGACATTAGGATTCACCCCCAAACTCCTCTCCCCCAAACAGCCTCCTAAATATGGTAAAACTGAGAATAATTAAATTTCTGACAGCACCTCAGAACACCATTTCATGCAAATCCTTCTGTGTTTATTGATAAAGTACTAGCACAATTTTTCTAAATTCCTAATGAGATGAGACAGCAGTGTTGGCATTTGAAGGTTGAATACACTTCGGTTTGTAGCATGTGCTTTTTGAAATGGTGGTCTTAACTCTGGAGCTATCACTTCAGTGGCTCACAGCATGAAGCTAATAAGCCACTTTATCTTGAAGGCCCAGTCCTCACAGTGTGCATCTGTTCCTAGGCGGATGAATTCTCATATGCATACAACAGCAAATTGTGTCTTATCACCCCAATCAAATTCCAAGCACACAGGAGATGGAAGACTTTTAAAAAATAAAATAAAATAAAAATTCCAAGCATTACAGGTGGAGGCAAACTTTTATTTGAGCTGTTAGGAGACCCCTATTCTCCTCATAGAGCAACAGTTATCAGGGTTCTTTGAGGAGAGGACTTCATTGATAAACCACCCTGGGAATTGTAGCACTGGGAACAGTAGTCCCCTAACAATTATCAGCATCCTTACCTTAAAAAAAAACCTTATAAAAAAAACTCTCCAGATTTCTTTTGGGGAAATCATGACATGTACAATAGTGCTTTAAATGTGTGGCATGGATGTGACCTTTATTTCACACATCCAAAGTGACTGAGGCTGCAATCCTATCCACAGCTATTCACTGAGCTTGTTGTTGTTGTTGTTTAGTCATTTATTCATGTCCGACTCTTTGTGACCCCATGGACCATAGCACGCCAGGCACTCCTGTCTTCCACTGCCTCCTGCAGCTTGGTCAAACTCATGTTCATAGCTTCGAGAACACTGTCCAACCATCTCGTCCTCTGTCGTCCCCTTCTCCTAGTGCCCTCCATCTTTCCCAGCATCAGGGTCTTTTCCAGGGAGTCTTCTCTTCTCATGAGGTGGCCACTGACCTTACTTCTGAGTAAATCAACTTTTCTGTAAAGATCTATTGTTGGTGAATTAGGTTTTTATTTTAGTTCGCTTGTATGCATCACTCAACAATTTTGTGTTTCTCCCCACCACCTTTTTAAAGGATTTTTAGGATAGTTTATGGAAGTGGCAAATAAATTGCCACTCCATCATAATTGGTATACTCTGGCAGCTGTTGAATTAGGTCGCTGCCTATAAAATATCATGCTCTTTCAATATGAACATTTCTGTAAGTCTTAATGGTGTAACTGGACCTTTTTTAAAAAGAAGAAGTTTTGTCTCAATCAATTGCAAGACAAACACACCTTCTTTTGTCAGGTCATTTGTCCCCTACAAAAGTAAAAGTATATACAGTATATATATCAGCAGAGCCTTGTCCTGATTCAAACCACAAGTGCTCAAATTGAGTCATCAGATAAATTGCAATTCAGTGATTTCGCATTACAGTCTCCCTTTGAAGTTCCTCCCTTTTGAGGATGGCCACTTTAAAGTCAGTTACAGAGTGTCCTGGGAGGTTGAAAATGTAGCCTCACTGGTTTTTTTAATATTTCCATTTTTCCATTCGTGCCAATTTGTTGTTTTGCACAAAGACAGGCCTGTTATGTCATATCTACAATACAGAAGGGCATTGTTTTAAGTTAATAGCATATATTGCTTTGAATGCTGAAAAGGTATAAATGACGTTATTGGGTCCTGCAGTTGTATTGCCAGAGTAGACACAGGGACTGTATATGTGATACTGAGTAATACCCCCACCCCCACCCCACCCTCTGACTATACATAAGGTTCTGGTGACTTCTGTTTCAGTGTATCTGAAGAAGTGTGCATGCACATGAAAGCTCATACCTATGACAAACTTAGTTGGTCTCTAAGGTGCTGCTGGAAGGAATTTTATTTATTTATTTGACTACGTCAGACCAACACAACTACCTACCTGTAACTTTGTTTCCATTGTGCATCTATGGTTTTTTTTCCAAATCATTGCAGGCCTAAAGTACACCTTGATAATGTTTATAACATACAGGAAGCCAAATAGGGAATTATATTGTTGTAGCTGTTAGATATCTCTTCAACCGATTGTGAAGCCACATCAAAGACAGCATCATAGAAATCTACTTTGAATTTCTGATTTGGCTCTTTTAGGGCCTCTTCTTCAGTCTTGCCTGTATAGCGAGTTTTTTTTTTTTTTAAAAAAGAAAAAGTTTGATGTTTTACAGTGCTTAATTTGTTGGAAGACACCCAGAGTGGCCGGTGCAACCTAGTCAGATGGGCAGCATATAAATAACAAATAATCATAATCAACAAATCATCATCCTCAAACTGCTGTTTCTTTCTCCTTTTCCTAACTCATTATGTCTCAAAGTTTGGTAGTATCCCTAGCTCCTTTTGCTCTGTAGCATCTATCAAAACTTGTTGAAAGCCCTCATCACACCTGCAGGCCACAAGGTAATTTGTTGTCGCATGCAATTGGCTTGTAAAAGGTAAAGGGGCCCCTTACCATCAGGTCCAGTCGTGTCCGACTGTGGGGTTGCGGCGCTCATCTCGCTCTATAGGCCGAGGGAGCCGGCGTTTGCCCGCAGACAGCTTCCAGGTCATGTGGCCAGCATGACAAAGCTGCTTCTGGCGAACCAGAGCAGCGCACGGAAACGCCGTTTACCTTCCCGCCGGAGTGGTCCCTATTTATCTACTTGCACTTTGATGTGCTTTCGAACTGCTAGGTGGGCAGGAGCTGGGACCGAGCAACGGGAGCTCACCCCGTTGCAGGGATTCGAACCGCTGACCTTCTGATCAGCAAGCCCTAGACTCTGTAGTTTAACCCACAGCGCCACCTGGGTCCTTGTAGCTGAATTTAAATCAGCTTCCTTTCTTTGTAGTACCACGTAATAAGAGATACCACAAACTTGAACTTAGAAATTGCACCAGCAAGGGCCTTGGCTTCAATTTGGGAAGTATTTCCAGATAAACCTTTTAGGCTTGTGTATCAAAGATCTCTATTAAAGCATCACATATACTGTAGTACCAAGACGATATCTGAGAAGTTTCAAAGCATTGATCTGACTCTCTCATCTTATTTCACTCAATGGCTTAACAGTTATGTCCAAGTCTGATACAAGGCTGGGTAGAATGTGTCATTGCTGAGTTGATGCGGAGAGAAAAATTAAAGATTTGTTGAACCAAACTGAAGAAACTGGTGACTCCCAGACAACACTTAGTGACATCATAGCCACCCTGAGTCCCATCAGGGGAAAAGGTGGGGTATAAAAAAAATGTCATCCTCATCATCATTGACTTCATGTCCAGTGCCAAGTTTAAAGAGTGTGATTTCAGGGCACAGAAAATGTATGCGAGTTTATGTCCAGTACTGTCTCTTGCATGCCATCTTTTTGGGCTTTCATGTTCTTCCCTTTATTGTAACCTTGACCACACAGATTCTCATTTGCTCAAGCTGTCCAAGAAGAGTTTCTGTCATACAGGCACCTGTAGTCTCCTTGAGTGGAACAAATCCCAATAAATGTCCTTAGGATGACCTCAGGCTCAGGTCACTTTACGTCCCCTCCCGCAACAGGCTGCATGCACATGGCCAGAGATGACTCCTGCTTCTTCTCTTCCTGCTTCCATTCATTCTCTGCTGGTTCTGGGAGACAGTGGTGCAAGGGGAGGTGGGGAAGTACTTGGCCCTTCACTTGCCCAGCCTGCCTCCTCTTCCTCCAGCTCTGAAGCTTCCCATGCTTCTGATTATTGCCTCTTGGCTTGGGCAGATCCCCACAGACCACTGTTCCTCTCTCCGAAGTCAGACTCCAGTCCCACTTCCCCCGGTGTCAGTTGGTACCCTGCATTGTCATTTCTTTTCTTCTTTTTTTAAAATAATTTTTATTGAATTTTACAGACAGAGAAAAAAGAAAAAAAGGAGAGAGAAAAAGAAAAATTTAAAAAGAAAATACAAAAATACAAAAAAACAAAACATGACAATGCTATCACATCTTGTTTCTTCAAACTTCTTCACTTCCCCTTCTTACAGTCCTTATTAATAATGAACTCTTACCATTTCCAAATCTTGACTAGACATCATAGACTTACCCATCTTATCTCCCATTTCATAACCTTATTCTTAAATAATTCTTGTTTGTTTTATATAGAAGTGTGAAGGAAAAATAGAGAGAGAGAGAAAAACCCAAAATAAAAAGACATAATCATATTTTCTAATTTCTAATCAAAACATTTCGGACTTCCTCATTTCCCCTTCTTGAGTTCCTTATTAGTCACTAATTATTGCAGTTTCCAAATCTAAGATTACCTTCTTCCTTCTTTTTAATCATTTGCCCTTCATACTTCTCTTGTCATTGTCATTTCTTGTCAACCCCCCAGACCCCACCCCACCCCCAAGAGACTACAATCTACTCACAGTATAAAAAGACTGGCTGGCATTGTCATTGTCAGGAGTTGTTGAGCTTTTTTAGGGGAAGGTTGGCCAAAGTTGTTGAGCTTCTTTGGGGGTTACAGGGTTCCTGCCTGGGAGCACGGGATTGTCAAGACGATGGGGAAGGGGGGGCAGCCGATAAAGCATCAAAGATCTCCCCTCGTCCAACAGCTCGGGGTAGGCAGGAGTCGCGGGCGGGCAGCGCGCTGAATGTCACCCCCCTCGGAGATGACACCCAGGCTGGACCGCACCCTCCTTGCTCTGTCCCTGCCTGGTGTACACTCATCACCTTCCTGCCAGTCCCTGACACAAGGGCACTAATGCTTCTGAATGCCAGTTGCTGGGAATCACAAGTGAGAAAAGTGCTTTTGTGCCAAGGTCCTGCTTGCAGACTTCCTACAACCTTCTGGTTGGCCACTGTGAGAACAGGAAGCTTGACTAGGTGGGTGGCTGGCCTGATCCAACAGTCTCTTCTATACCCTCCAACATTTCCCCCAATGAAAATAGGGATGTCCTAAGGAAAAGCGGCACATTCCAGGATCAAATCAGAAACCGGGATGCTTCTGTAAATCTGTGGCTGCCCCTGGAAAATAGGAGCACTGTTCTTAAGGAGGAATGGATAACAGGTTGGTGAAAACTCCATATATATTGAGAAAACGATCTTGTCTAAAAGGCAGGATCATTTTGCTGTGGCCATGAAGAAAGGCATGCTTATGCGATTTCAGTACATGCCAGAGGGATGGCATTTGTTTGGTCTCTGTCGCTCTTGCCGACATCATTATGCAGAGTTCCCTGCTTAATGAGGGCACTCAAGTATATAATAAGTGTAGATTCAAGGAGCTGGAACGTTTTGAGCCAGTTACTGTTTGAGGAAGTTATTGCTCAGCAATAAAAACATCCACAGAGGTGTTGCAGTTCCAGTACGAGAAGTTCATTTTTCACACACGGAGACAGACACAAGTGATCAATAATAGCGAAAGACATCAGTTTTGAAAACAATAACAATTAGTTATATTTTTTGGGGGGGGATACATTGCAATAGTGAGCAAAGTTTGTGTTTTGCTTTGTTTTAAGAGTAGGCATTATTGCTACGGCAAAACAATGGATAATGTCAGTGCTTTTTTTCTGGGGGGACGCAGCGGCACGCATACCCCTAAACATTTTGTGAATCTTTGTACTTTTGTCCATTTACTGTATTTATTTTCCCCCGATTTGAACTATAAAATGGTGATTTTCTTGAGTCAAAATGTGAGTACCCCTAAACATTTTTTTAAAAAAAAAACGCACTGGATAATGTAAACAAGATAATACCATGTTTCTCTGAAAAGAAGACACTGTCTTATATTTATTTTTCCTCAGAAAAACACACTATGGCTTATTTTCAGGGGGTGTATTATTTTTTCCTCCTCCTCCTCCTCCTGCCGCGGCCAGCATTGCTGCTGCGCCTATCACTATTTCTTATTTTCGGGGTATGGCTTATATTCCTTGAATGCTTAAAAACCCTGCTATGGCTTATTTTATAACTATGTCTTTAAATAGGGGAAACAGGGTAGCATAGTGCAAAAAGAAAGAAAGAAGGCAGCAGCCCTGGAAATGAACAGGAAGAACAACTGAACAAATACTGTCCCCAAGAACAGCTAAGTGTTAAAAGAAATGAATAAATGCATTATTTTGCAATGAAGTGGAAACAGGAAGTAGAAGTTATTCACACTTCCTGCATTAGATATTGACCAAAGTTTACACCTGTTTTTCCTGCATTCAGTAACCTTCAGTGCTGACTTGGTTGGCATCATAGCTGCCAAGTTATCTCTTTTTTAAAGGGATTTTCCCTTATGCTGAATAGGCTTCCTCGCGAGAAAAGGGAAAACTTGGCAGCTATGGTTGGCATAGTTCCACAGCAACTTCATTTGCAGAACTGGAAATCTACAGGATGGCTGTCTTTTGGTTTGCATATTGTTTTGGATAGCACAAATCGGGTCTTCTCGCCTTTATCTGTGAACCAAATCTGTATCTCTAAGCATGCAGGAAAATCCCGAGAGGCCACAGGAACTCAGGACCGGAAATCTCATTTAAGGCTGCCGTTCTTCTGTTAACAAGGGACCACACAAACTTCCAGAACTATGGGAAATTATTATTGCTTTTCCTCCGAGCTGATTCCCTTTGACATATTCTTTCCAGAAAGTGTAATGGGGGGTGGGATATAAAGTGAACCAGGACCTGGGAAACCAGGGTTAACAGCACCCATGAAACTCACTGTGGGACCTGGGCCCAGTCACTTATCCTTCCCATAACTATACTTTTGGATTAGAATTGGCTAAGTGGTACAGAGACCTGATTGGACAAAGAACAGTAGATTGACAGAAATGTTTGCAGAGCTTCCCTGAGTTCAAACAGAAGTACAACATGTGTTTGGGACAGGGAAGAATAATGTGGCTTTGAGATACTTTGGGAGGGTGGGGGTTTTAAAAAATGTTTGATATTCTATGGGGGGGACACTGTGCACCAGCAGTAGACCTGGTACAGTGGTGCCTCGACTTACGAATTTAATCCGTTCTGAAGGCACCTTCATAGATCGAAAAATTCGAAAGTCAAAAAGTGCCATTGGATTTCCCATAGGAATGCATTGGAAACAGAAAAATTCGCAAGTCGAAGCAACCCCACCTAAAAATTCGTAAGTTGAAAAAACCCTATCTAAAACCGCCGCGGTTTCCTTTCGGATGTCGAGAAATCCATAAGCGTGCGGCCATTTGCCCCATTCGTAAATTGAAAAATTTGGTTGTCGAGTCGTTCGTCAGTCGAAGTACCACTGTACTGGAGCAGCAACTCTCATCCTACACAGCATGTCTTAGATGGAGCCAGGGAAGTGGTGCAGATTACACAAGGGTGCAGAGGACTAACCAGATTATCCAGTCGAAACAAAATTAAACAATTTCTTCCAGCAGCACCTTAGAGACCAACTAAATTTGTCATTGGTATGAGCTTTCGTGTGCATGCACACTTCTTCAGATACTGAAACAGAAGTCTCCAGATGCTTATATATAGTGACTTACGGATTTTTCCATTCCCAATGCATTCCTATGGGAAATCGCATTTCCAATGGCGCTTTTCGACTTGCAAATTTTTCGACCTACGAAGGTGCCTTCGGAACGGATTAAATTCGTAAGTCGAGGCACCACTGTATCTGAAGAAGTGTGCATGCACACAAAAGCTCAAACCAATGGCAAACTTAGTTGGTCTCTAAGGTGCTCCTGGAAGGAATTTTTTTTATTTTGTTTCGACTACGTCAGACCAACACGGCTACCTACCTGTAACCAGATTATCCAGAACTTTTTTCTCTGGCTGATCGAATTACTGACCAGGACTAGGGAAGCAGAAAAAATGTGCAGACACTGCTCTTTGAAAGAAGGGTGTAGAAACTTTCAAAGCAAACAAGAATGCAGGAATAATGTATATTGCCTGTCCCACCAGTAGTGTTTAAACAAGTTCAGGTCAGAGGCAGAAGTGTGCGGATCTAATTATTCAGGTCAAATACGCCAAACTTTCTGGATGCTTGTGCTGACTGTGCCTTGACAAGCCATTTCCACAGCAATTAACCTCCTTTATTTAATTAAAACACCAAAGGGAAATGACTTAATGGATTGGATGCAATGTCTCTGAACGGTTATGGCTTTTCCCACAGTAGTCATAGCGATTGAGGGGGAAAGTGTTTGTGATGGTGCTATTTCCACCTACACAGCTGTTCCAAGGATCAGTTGGGAAGGTGTGTGCTTGTGTCATGACAGTACTATTGTAGGAATATATGCGGCAAAAACACATTCGGAAAAACACAACATTTAAAATGCATCGCACATATTGATCCTTGCATAATAAATGTATTGATCTATTGCAAAGAAGTGCTGTCTCGGACATTTGCTGAACCAAGTGAAACCTTAGGCATAACTCACTGATCTGTTCCGTTCCTTGATATGAACACTGAGATATTGGCATATTTCATCCCAGGACATAATTCCCTTTTTTGCTGTTTGAATACCAGACCAGTTCCCCACACCCAAGTTTGGGGGTGGGGGGTGAGAAAGAAAGATGTCACACGCCTTTTTAATGTGTTAAGCCTGACAAATACTGGGACTTCATTGTTTTTCAGGTGTATCTGAAGAAGTGTGCATGCACACAAAAACTCATACCAAAATAAAAACTTAGTTGGTCTTTAAGGTGCTACTGAAGGAATTTTTTTATTTTGCTTCGACTCAGACCAACACGGCTACCTACCTGTAACTGGAACTTCATTTGTTTATTATAAGATTTCTTGTAATGCAAGGCTATTTCAATGCCTTCTCATTTTCATACAATACCTTCTCATATAAAATTAACTTCTTAAAAGATGCAGCCTAAAAGACCAAATATTGCAATGACTGAGTATCACGTCGATTCAAGCCACTTCACAGATCCTAAACAAGGCATCAAGGCACTGAGATAATTGTTGCTTGCTACTTATTTCCTGTTGATCTCAATATTCCTCTGTGTATTTCCAATACTGTACAGTGGCCATTCCTACACCAAATTGGCAAAGGTTCCACAGTCAATAAGATTTGTGCTGCATCCTGAGTAAGGGCAAATCACATTTCTTGCATCATGCAAGACAGGCTGGAAAGTGTTTTCTGTTTTGAACTTCTTTTAGTATACTCTAAACGCCAATCAACTGATGACTTTCGTTTCAGGGTTTCTAGCCAAATGATAGCTCACTGTCATCCTGGATAAAACGTTTGGCTCATTTTGTCCCATCATAAACCTCAGGGAAGTTTCAATTATGTTATTTTGCTGACCTCCTGTATGCGCAGTCAAATGATGAAATACTCAGGATCAAGACCATATTTAAAAATGCCCTAAGGTTATAATGCATGTAGTGAGCTTTATGAGCCATGAATAAACAATATGTGAGCTAAATATTTCACTCACCACACCATTTATTAATGCCATATGTCTTTTAGATTGCAACTTGCTTACATTTGGCAACATATATGTCATAGATGGGATTATTATTTTTGAGGGGAGGAGCTCAGGTTGGCTTGTTTGCAGTTATTCTTACCGAACTGCACCTACACTGTGCAAATTCCTGAGCATATGGGACTTAGCAACGCTACATATTTAAACTGGTTTAAAAGTTATTGCTTCAGAGCAACAATTGGCCATGTTGGCTGGAGCTGATAGGAATTGGAGTCCAACAAAATCTGGAGGGTGACAGGTTCCCCATCCCACATGACTCATGACACAATTTGTTGTTGTTGTTGTTGTTGTTGTTGTTGCTGCTGCTGCTGTTTAAAGACAACAGGAGCCATTTTGTTAATGGAAAAGCAAATTCAGAAAGAACCTAGTTTTGCGGATGAATACTGATAGTTCATCTTTTCCAGAAGTCTGTGCCTTCCATACTTTTCTGCTTCAAATTCCCCTTCCAGTTGTGTCTCCCGCTGGAAGTTTCTAGATGTTTGTATATCATGGATGGGATGGGATGGCCTATGGTCCTTCTGCTGTTTATTTATTTATTTATTTATTTATTTATTTATTTATTTATTTATTTATTCCATCTCCCATCTTCCCTGATCACTGGCCATGCTGGCAGGGTTTGTTTGTTTGAAGCTTTAGTCCAAGCACCCCCAAACTGCGGCCCTCCAGATGTTTTGGCCTACAACTCCCATGATCCCTACCTAACAGGACCAGTGGTCAGGGATGATGGGAATTGTAGTCCAAAACATCTGGAGGGCCGAAGTTTGGGGATGCCTGCTGTGGACAAACAGAAAATCAAGAGGGCCATGAGTTTCCCATCCCTGTTATATATCCCACCACTTCCCTATAAATTCCCTCAGTCGAAAGCTGCTTTGCTATAAGCGTCTCAGAACTAATAGAAAAGGAAGACTTCACGTATGCAGAACAAATCGGAAAGTCAGTTCTTAATTTGGAACTTGGTTTATATAGAAGTTGTTTGAATGTCAGTTTGAATAGAAACTTCCTTTAAGATTAGAACAAATACAACAAAGAAAGAATAAATCTGGGAATGTGCTGCTGACCTTCTTTAGCAGAATGATTAAAAAAAAACCTGGTTATGGTAGCTTGCTATGGCTTCATTGCCCCACCACGCCACAAAATGAAGACTTGAGAGCCAATGAAATAGCAGAGATGTTATATTTATTAAATATAACAAACAGAAGATCTGCAACCTGGTTAGCTAAATTCAGAAAGTATGTGGGCATGTTTACAGCCATAGTCTGGAATTTTCCATCCAAGGACTAGAAGCAAATATCTCCCTCCTTGCTAAGTAAGCCTTTGATATGTACATCGCAGCCTCAATGTCCGGCATTCACCAAAGTGTGCATATCAGTCCTAAGGGGCAACCTTCAAGGACCTGACAAACCAAAGACAATTGAAGAGGTCTGAAGAGTGCCCTTAACCCAATAATGCACCAGGCTGCCCATCCGTCACCTGCCCTCAAGTACATCCATCTCTGCATAGATTAAAGCCTGTAATCTAACCTATGATGATTTTTTGGTGGCGATCTTACTTTGTTCATGTTGATTCCATGCATTTATTTTGGCCAGGAGTTACAATTAAAGCTTTTTTGGAAACAGGAATTGGCAATAATTTATGAAGTAATAAGGTCCCGTCACTGACTATAGTCCAAAAATTGCACCTTTGAATATTTGAATGATTCTGTTACGGATGATGACATTGAGCTGATAATTTGTTTATTAACTGCAGTGAAAATCAACAGTGACAAATCACTAAGAGATCTAAGTATTAAAGTTGAACTTCATCAAAGTTTATATTTGCAGTTGTTTGGAAGGGGTCAAGATTCCACTCCTAACATTTGCATTGACACTGTGATGGCTCAGTATCCTTCAACAATGTGTTTAATAATTGGAAATCAAATTAAATCCAATGGCCTTGTTAGATATGGGTGAACACCCTGGCTTCCTCCGTTTTGGAAGAAAATACATAATTCATATGACTATCAACCACAATGGGAAATCCACAATGGGAAACGATAGCTGGGATTTTATGCCCCATTTGTTTAGCACGTCGAAAATCAGTTGTTGTAAAGAAATGGACAGGATTTGCTTTAAAATATTTGATGCCAATCCAAACCCCTTCAAGGCTGGATTGATTTGGCAATATGCACAATAGATCCACGAAACTGCCAAGACTCATTTGTCTATTCCCCCATGTGCTTAATTGTGTTTCTCTTCTGCAAGCCTAAATGCACTTCTTAATCCCCATGCCTTCTAAAATTCGAAAACGGAATTGGTTTGCAAAAATATGTAAGTTAAAATTAGTTGTTAATTAAAAGTCAGCAATGCCATATTGGTAAGAATTGTGTGGCTGGTTCAGGCATGGGTATACAATGCTTGGTCTTTCATTGCTGGTTGAGCCACAGCTGAATCTGACAGCTTCCTCTATTGAAAAATATTGCGATGCGTTGCCTTCTGTGATGCAAAAGCATTTAGGTTCAATCTGATAGCTCAGGGCCCACTCATAGTAAGGATGGGAGAATCTTTCACTTTCTACTCTGTCACTTTCGCTTGTGAGGGGCTCAGGCATTTACCGCTCCTTTCTCTCAGGAGGCTTCAGCATGACACCTTCAAGCACCTGAAAGTGCCTTGTTTGAATGGCTGCTAGTCATGCTACAACTTAAAACTTACCAGATACAGACAGGGATGGTTTATTGCAACAGCCATGGTTTTCTTAACAGGAATGGGGACCTGCCTGCAGCTGCTGCCGAGGGACCCCAATCTCCCTCCACCTGCTGGACCTGTGGTCACTCAGGGGACTTCCATCTCTCCCCTCCCCCAACCTGCTGGACCCCTGTGGCCTCTACTAGATCTCCAGGCCAGGATCAACTTCAAAGGGGGCAGTCCCCTTGGGGGCGGCACTTCGGGGTGGAGCGAGGGCCTGGGCCAGCCCCCTTGTGCTAAAAAATATGGTTTAATGGAGATGGGGTTTTTGTGGGGATGATTAGGGAGGCAGGAGAGGATATATTATTTAATGATATCCTTCCTAACTGCGCTAGCAAGTTCAATATTCTAGCAGAGTTCCAAACATTTCCCCTTTTTAAATTATGCAGCTTGTTGCTGACTCATCTGAGTCTTACTAGTAAAGATTCCTTCCCGGTAAAATCCCTTCTAATCCCTCTTAAAAAGAACAAACACAAGAATCTGATTAACGTTAATCTAAAAGTAGTTTACTCAAAGATTCATTCAGATTCACAGACATATCCCTGAAGTTGGGCTTAGGTTATATAACAACTAGAACTATTCCATAAAGAAGTTAGTCCCAAGTGACTGCTACTAAGTGACTGCTACTAAGCAGTCACTTCTCCAAACACACAGCAACATCCAACATGAAGAACACACACTGATCGGAACATGGAGGCCATGTGCTCCTCCATGCTAGTACAACAGACCACACCCTCTTCAAGTCACATGTAGTGGAAGTCTGTCCCAACTCAGGAGGAAACAGGAAGTCTTCTCCTAAGCGCTACAAAACATCCCCTAACATGTCCACTATAGGGGTATTGTACTTGACTGCAATTTTACATCCCACAGTTTTAACATGGGTGGGTGTTGTTTATTTGGGTTGGGGTTGTTTTATATGATAATCTGTCATTTGTATTTTAGTTTCATAAGGCTGATTAATATTCTACAGCCTTTTTAATGTGTTTATGGTAGGGGAGTTATTGTTTTGTTGTTTATATTTTAACTATTTATTTGTGCTTTTCCCTTGCATATTTATCTGGTGAGCCGCCCTGAGATCTTATGATGAAGGGTGGTATACAAATCAAATCAAATCAATATATGAATGGATGGATGAATGAATAAGTAAAAAATAAATAAATCCTTCCAGTAGCACCTTAGAGACCAACTAAGTTTGTCATAGGTATGAGCTTTTGTGTGCATGCACACTTCTTCAGATACACTGAAACAGAAGTCACCAGACCCTATGTATAGTCAGAGGATGGGGGTGGGGGTATTACTCAGAAGGGTGGTGGGAATGGGTGATTGACTGATAGGTGTGGTAAACCTGTTGGTGACTGTTAACAGCTGCAATTAGTCTTGCAGGAAAAAGCAAGGGGTGAGGTGCTAAAGAAAGCTTGATCATGTATAATGAGATAAGAATCCAATGTCCTTATTCAGACCAGGTCTCTCCATGGTTTTAAGCTTGGATTCTTATCTCATTATACATGATAAAGCTTTCTTTAGCACCTCACCCCTTGCTTTTTCCTGCAAGACCAATTGCAGTCATTAACACAGAGCCCCAAAAGAGGAAGCTAAGGGACACGTGCATGGGCTTAAATAGAGGTCCCTCGATGTACTTTAGCTGGCATCCAATTGGTCTAATCAGTGGCGAACAGTGGCGCTTGGCTGCCCGGGGCAGCACCCTTTGGGGGCGGGGTGTTGCTCCGCAGCACGCATGTGTTGTGACGTCACGATGCACGATGCACGTGCCAGGACAAACTGTGCATGTTTGCGCTGCTGCTCTCGGCCGGCACTCTGCTTTTTCCTGCTCGGGCGGAGGAGGCCAGGGGTGGTCCAGGGGCTGGGGGCACTGCCCCCCCCGCACTGCTCCCACCATAGTGGAGGTAGTGTGGACCTAGGGGCGGCCCGCCCCCTACGCCCCTCCCTTGCTGCTCGCCTGGGTCTGATTGCTCCCAGCACCGAGGGACCTCCAATAGGGTCTTGTGGCTACCCAAACGCTCCCATCCACAACACAGGGTCTGGTTGCCAGGTCACACCACAACACGTGCCCTCTTGTTAGGGAGGAGCCGATATATTGGGCATGGAATATAAGTTTCAGAGGATTTCTGGCAACACTGCTGTCAAACTCCTTTTCCTAGAAAAGTTATTATAGGGATGGGGTTCTTATGGACTTGAAGGTCTGCAACAACTCAAGAGGTTGAATAGTAATTGTGTTTTCTCCTTTCCATTATGATTATTAGTCATTCAGGATGCAATTTCTCTTACCATTATTGCATTTGTATGTATCTTAGTAATGAACCATGCATATTTCATCTTCCTTAAGCCCCCCCCCCAAAAAAAACCTGATATCTCCATTTCTTCCCTACTGGGAACCTTCTCACTTCTACATAATGCAGCACTACACAGAGCTACGCTGACATTCAAAGAAAATTATCTAAAGTGCTTCACATCATGAATCAAATTGCAGCAAAGTAAAATTGTCTTGCAGCAAGATGATGGTTTCCTTCAAAAAGGAAAAGGAAAAAAGAGTGTGTGCAATTCATTACCTGTTAAATATATAATATTTAATTATTCATTTCAATGCTCAAAGGGAAACACAACTCCTACTGCGACATGAGAGTTAAGCTAGCTGATAGCTGAATGTGTTTTGTTGGACAAAGAAAGAGAACGTTAGTGTATGAAAACACATTTTTTATCACATAAGTTAACTGGAATTTCTTGCACTTACATAAGATTTAACTTTTTTTGCAATTTAGAAAGAAATGGGAATGTAACAACTAGCTGAACTAGATGTGCTCTGTGTGTGGATCTGTTTATGAAAAGTGTGCAGAAACTCTCTTTAAACTGACTCGTGATCACAGCTGAAAATGGACAGATCCTCCAAGTGTTCCTGTTTTCCAAAGACAGTCCCAGATTTACAGAAGCCATCTCAGTTTCCGATTTCATCCTAGAATGTCCCACTTTTCGTTAGGATGTCCCCATTTTAATCGGAGAAATGTTGGAAGGTATGGAGTTATGTGACCCTTAAGCCAAGGAGTTAAGTGACTATACAACCTTTAGAAGACGTCTGAAGGCAGCTCAGTATAGGGAAGGTTTTTTTAAAAAAGTTTAATGTTTTGTTATCTTTTTATATGTGCTGGAAGCCACCCAGAGTGGCTGGGGCAACACAGTCAGATGGGCAGGGTATAAATAATAAAATTACTATTATTATTGCTGCTGCTGCTGCTTCTGCTTCTGTTGTTAAATAGCTCATCTCTATTTTCAGCAGAGAAATGTTAGAGGATATGTGAACGTCATCAGTGATGAGTTGGATTCTGATTGAAGGCAAAACATCTAGATGAAGTTGCCACTCTTCCAGTTATAGCAGAACTCCTGTGCTTTTGAAAGTATCCGGGCAAACAAAATCACCTTGTAAGCTGGGGCAGAGTTGCTATGCTCACTTCTTGTCTTTATTGCTTACTGGGGGGAGGAGGGAACAAGGCAGTGGGAAGATTGGCGCCGTGCAAACACATCATTGGCTCCACTCATGACTGAGAACAGTGTAGCATGCATGGTGTTGAAGTATCCCCATGTTGAAACAAATTTTTTTAAAAAATTCCTTCCAGTACCACCTTAGAGACCAACTAAGTTTGTTATTGGTATGAGCTTTCATGTCCGTGCACACTTCTTCATGTTGGACATAGCAACACTGCCACAAAATTCTGGAAAACAGTGGCAAAAAGCTGTGTGCAATGGTGGTCATTGTTGCTACTGGTATCAATGTTGTTGGGCTTATTTCTGATCTGCCTATTACTGAGCAGGTCCACACCAAACCTGCCCATACATTGATTTCATATTAGAAGGTTCTTCTCCAGCTTATGTCATCGTACTTTTGCAAACTGTTCTGGAAGTTCTGCTGAAAGGTGGTCTGTAAATCTTCTAACATTGATGCTGCATTTATGTTGTATTTTATGCTGTTTTTAAGCTGTTTTTTTAAGTCACATTTTAATCAATGTTTTATATTTGCTGTTAGCCGCCCTGAGCCCGGTTTTTAAACTGGGAAGGGCGGGGTATAAATATCAATTTATTATTATTATTATTATTATTATTATTTATTATAAATCTTTTTTATTTTTTAATTCCTGGTGGTATATCTGGAAGGACCCATTGTGTGGATGGTCTCATTTAGGTGGATTTTGATGAAAGAACATATACTAATGACAAAATCTTTCAAGTAATGTTCCACAAATCCATTGAATGCATTGCAAGGAAGGCTTGGGATTTTGATAATGGGGAGTGTGAAAAATGCACAATGTACAGGAAATTACTCAAATCAATTGTATCTGACTTTCTCCACAAGCTACCTCCAACACAGCAAAGGAATAAAACCTTATGGCTGCAATGGTTTGTGATATTACAGAACTTCTTGGATTTTCAACCTGTTGATAGATGATAAATGATTTAACAAAATATGATGAGAATATTACTGATTATTTGGTAAGTAATAATAATGATCAGTTGTGACTGACTTGAAAAATGTGCAATATTAATCTTAGGGAAGCTCTTTGAGCAAATGATTACAGGAGACTCTATGGAAATAAAGGCACTAATTGATTTTAATGGCTATTCACAGAACAGGGAGACAGCATGTGCCATATTTCAATAAACTCCCTGCTGTTTTGAAGCATCGTCTATTTTGGGGTAGGATACATTTGTAGGACATAGGGAGTTTAATATCATTTCATAATGATATTCTATGGTCTTTTTAAGGAAAATACTCAGCGGTGGCAAGATTATGGAAGATTGTTGCCTTGTAAGACTTTTATAGTAATTGCATCAAGCAGTAATATGAACATAAAGAGTCAAATTATAATGATCACCTTCCATTTAGAAAACAACATTTTTAACAGAATGCATTATCTTGAAACTATGTGTGTGCCACATGGTTGAGCTAGAAAGAATGTTTTCTGTTAAGCTAATATCCATTGTATTGAAGTTATTCAAAACTTCCCAAAGCCAAGTTAGTTCTCCCTTTCTCCCAAGCTTTGCTTACGAGATATAAGGCAGAATTGTGTTTCTCCTAAGTATATCTTGTGGTAGTAGATGGTGAAACCATGTCCTTTGGAGGAGGGATGTTTGAGAAATTTGCTTTTTGTGAATTCTGATGAGATGATTTTGCCTGATCCATACATCCTGGACTAATTGTGGGTTATCATAGAATCTGAGAATTGTGGAGTTGGATGAGACCCTGATGGTCATCTAGTAAAGCCTAAGTGACAGATGACCAGTTAGGGATACAAGTAGGCAGTGATTTCCATTCTGATCTGTTTTCAACACAGTCTGCGCTGTTTCTGTTCCACTGCCGTTTGGTTTCCTCCAAGCATTACATTATCTTTGTGCTACTTGACATTTTGTTGTTGTTGTTTAGTCGTTTAGTTGTGTCCGACTCTTCGTGACCCCATGGACCAGAGCACGCTAGGCACTCCTGTCTTGACATACATTACATAAATTACATAACTATTTACTTATGTAACATATTCCTTTCAGTGTAAAGGAAACTTCAAAATAACGCAAAGGAGTCATAAAGTATGTCTTATTTGTAGGAAGAACATTTCATTAGGACTTTTTTCTTTTCTTCTCTGTGAACAAAAGTTGGTGACCAGTTTTTTTGCTTAAAATAACATGATTATCTCTCTCCCTCACCCATGTATGTAATCTCAAACTGACTTGGCTACTACTTCAAGCAGAAGCAGAAATGAAAGAAACAAATGAACAAATCTTTGCCCCCATTTGGAACAAATTTGTTCCTATTGCATTTGATTCATAACAAATGTATGAGTGAAACCCATTTATTTCATTTTTCGCAAGATGAATGGATAACCTTTGCACATACCTAGCCTTCCCTGCTGGCTTCTCATTGCAGGGGAAGATTGTTAGTGCTGAGAGAGACCTTGCATTATAAGGAAAGCTTTCCTAACATTAATAATCATCCCTTGAGGAATCTCAGGATCCCCCAGTTGGAAAAGAACAGTCTTCACCCCCTCCCCAGTAAAAGAGGATGTAGAATTTGAATGCAGATATTCACTGAAGCCCAGAAATATTTAATTATGAATACTGATTAATCATTTTGTCTCAGTGGTAGCAAATGAATCTTCTCCACTAAGTGGTTGGTTGCAAAAAACGAAACTGGCAGCTAGATAACACCGCAGAATCCTCAACAGACTAGTAAAATAACCACAGGGGATTTTTATAGGACCACAGAGTACGCAAACTGCTTGATAAACTTTGTGAGGCTGTGCCGTGGAGGAGAGGAGGTCATCGAGGTGCCATCACAGATAAAGAAAGGAAGGTCAGAGCACTTTGGAGAAAGGAGGAAACGTGGATGGGTTAGGTCAATTTTCAGAGCAATTCAGTTCTTTTCACTGCCACTGTGTTCAAACAGTTTCAAAGGGTGTACTTATTAAAGGCTTTTATTCAGGGGGGAGAAAGGCTATCTAGTAACACGACTCTTCCAAAGAGGAAACACACAGCCCCCCCCCACAAGAATTGGGTTGTAAAGCTTCAATCACAAATTCCATCCATACTTTTTAGGGTCAGGTTTCTATGGGTTAACAAGGAAGTGATTCATGCTCCTATCTGAAAAGGATTTGGTTTTTATTACAGTGCGGTGCTATCAGTTATAGCTGAACCTCCCTCCAGTTCTAGTTTAGTGTGCAACAACTGGTAGCCCAGGATGGGATTGCACCTTTGCATTCCATATCAAAAGACTCAATTCAGAAATTTCAATAGAGCCTAGATGAGAACCACACAGTACTGGTGCTATCACACAATCAGATGTGGGCATGTCTCAGAGAAGAGAAGACTCCCTGGAAAAGACCCTGATGTTGGGAAAGATGGAGGGCACTAGGAGAAGGGGACGACAGAGGACGAGATGGTTGGACAGTGTTCTCGAAGCTACGAGCATGAGTTTGACCAAACTGCGGGAGGCAGTGCAAGACAGGAGTGCCTGGCATGCTCTGGTCCATGGGGTCACGAAGAGTCGGACACGACTAAACGACTAAACGACTAAACAACAAAACCTGCTTCCTCAGATGCCTATTGGAAGACTGCAAGCAAAATCTGTGTGCAACCCATTTTAAATAAGTTGCTGACGGTGTCCATTGCCACACAGTTATTTTTCGCCTTAAGTGCCCAATATCACATTTGATTTGGGCCTGAGTCCCCAAAATAAACTGCTCACATAGGCTCCATAAAGATCTGAGGAGATCTTCATTGTTTCATATTGTATTCCGTTTCTAATGCTCACCCAATGCAAAAAAAAGCCTGTGTATTTATGACTTCCAGCATTTTCACACTCAAAGTCAAAAACTATACAGGTTAAAAATAATCTGTTTCCTATGGTTCTTTGCTGTCAATAATTTCATTGAATTTTATATTCCTTTCCCAGAGTGTGTATTCTTGCTGAGCATTGCTGTGGCATGCAAAACCCCTCTAGAAACAAAGGTCCACTTGACAATAAATAGGCTTGTGAAAGTGCCTATATTTGATCACGGAATACTATGTCTGAAGCTCTAATGAAGCCAACTCTCTCATGAGTCTTAAATACTAGGTTTAAATAAGCTTTACAATAGATTGGAAATAGAGTGCTAAGTGTCCACCTGAACCTAAACAAACACCAATCGACAAAATAAATAAATGATTGTAAACTGTTTTAAAAACAGATGTCAAAATGATTGTCAATATATTAACTGCCATACATTTTTTTTAAATGTCTTCTTGTTCCAAAAAGTATTGTTCTTTACCATTTTGGGCATAGCTATGATTTTAAAACTTACATATTATATATTTCCTGATGAGAACTAAAAATATGAATGTGATTATTATTATTTGAACCAATAGTTCAAGATAATATATCTATTAAGAAATTATCTTTATTTATTAACTATTGAAAGTGGAGGCAGAAAATAAAGAGACCATGCAATGGAAACTGGCATGAACTAGGACATGCATGAACAAACTAGACCAGTGGTTCTTGGCCTTTTAAGGGGGGGGGGTCACAGAACACCTAGAAAATCTCATGAAAGCTATGGAACCCTTCGCCAGAGATATGCACATAAGCACATACACACAAAATTTCACATATAATTTATTCCATTGGAGAATCTTGTAGGGTTTTGTACTTGATTCACAGACCTCTAGAAGTCAATCCCTAGAGGTCTATGGACCACAGGTCAAGAACCCTTAACTAGCTGGAAAACCTTCCCATCTCTTTTTTGGGGCGGGGTCTCTTTTGGTTAGCTTGTTTTGGTTCTTCCTCCCTTTTGCATGTGTGGAATTTTTCTGTTCCACTGCATATGCAGAAGGTTTGCTCATAATATGAACATGTTGTTACGCAGTGTCCTTTCTGTTCTTCGTTTTATCTCATTACTTTCCTTTTTCCAGCCGGTCAGGGATTTTTTTTGAAAAAAATGTTTTACCGTAGGTCAAGTTATCGAGGCCTGATGTTTCTTCCTATGATAAAAACCCCTCTGTTTCCACCGCAAAACGTATCAGGGGAGTCTTTGCAACAGTTTGGCACCATTTTTGAGTGAATTGGATAAAGTCAGAGTTTTGGTGAAATTCTGACCCGTCGGTCAGAGATTTTTTTTTCAAAAAAATGTTTTTCTCAGGTTAAGTTGTCTAGGCCTGATTTTACGGCCTATTATAAAAACCCGTCTGTTTCCACCGCCAAACGTATCAGGGGAGTTTTTGCAACAGATTGGCACCATTTTTTAGTGAATTCAACAACGTCAGACTTTTGATGAAATTCTGACCCGCCGGTCAGGGATTTTTTCAAAAAAACTGTTTTTCCACAGGTTGTCGAGGCCTGATTTTTCTTCCTATGATAAAAACCCTTCTGTATCCACCACCAAATGTATCAGGGTAGCCTTTGCAACAGTTTGGCACCATTTTTGAGTGAATTGGATAACGTCAGATTTTCGGTGAGATTCTGACCCGCCGGTCAGGGATTTTTTTCAAAAAAATGTTTTTCCGTAGGTTAAGTTGTCGAGGCTGGATTTTATTGCCTATGATAAAAACCCTGCTGTATCCACCGCCAAATGTATCAGGGGAGTCTTTGCAACAGTTTGGCACCATTTTTCAGTGAATTGGATAACGTCAGATTTTTGGTGAAATTCTGACCCGCCGGTCAGAGATTTATTTTCAAAAAAATGTTTTTGGGCAGGTTAAGTTGTCTAGGCCTGATTTTTCTGCCTCTGATAAAAACCTGTCTGTTTCCACTGCCAAATGTATCCGGGGAGCCTTTGCAACAGTTTGGCACCATGTTTGAGTGAATTGGATAAAGTCAGATTTTTTGGTGAAATTCTGACCCGCCGGTCAGGGAATTTTTTTCAAAAAAAATGTTTTTCCGCAGGTTAAGTTGTCTAGGCCTGATTTTTCTGCCTATGAAAAAAACCCGTCTGTTTCCACCGCCAAACGTATCAGGGGAGTCTATGCAACAGATTGGCACCATTTTTGAGTGAATTGGATAAAGTCAGATTTTTTGGTGAAATTCTGACCCGCCGCTCAGGGATTTTTTTTTCAAAAAAATGTTTTTCCGCAGGTGAAGTTGTCTAGGCCTGATTTTTCTGCCTATGAAAAAAAACCCGTCTCTTTCCACTGCCAAGCGTCTCAGGGGAGTCTTTGCAACAGATTGGCACCATTTTTTAGTGAATTGTATAACGTCAGATTTTTGGTGAAATTCTGTCCCGCCGCTCAGGGATTTTTTCTCAAAAAAAATTTTTTCCGCAGGTTAAGTTGTCGAGGCCTGATTTTTCTGCCTATGATAAAAACCCGCCTGTTTCCACCGCCAAACTTATCAAGGGAGTCTTTGCAACAGTTTGGCACCATTTTTGAGTGAATTGGATAAAGTCAGATTTTTGGTGAAATTCTGACCCCCCCGGTTAGGGTTTTTTTTAAAAAAAATGTTTTTCGCAGGTTAAGTTGTCTAGGCCTGATGTCGCTGCCTATGATAAAAACTCGTCTGTTTCAACCGCCAAACGTATCATGGGAGTCTTTGCAAGAGGTTGACACCACTTTTGAGTGACTTCGATAATGTCAGATTTTTGGTGAAATTCTGACCCGCCGGTCAGGGATTTGTTTCAAAAAATGTTTTTCCGCAGGTTAAGTTGTTGAGGCCTGATTTTTCTTCCTATGATAAAAACCCTTCTGTATCCACCGCCAAATATATCAGGGGAGCCTTTGCAACAGTTTGGCACCATTTTTGAGTGAATTGGATAACGTCAGATTTTTGGTGAAATTCTGACCCGCCGGTTAGGGATTTTTTTTAAAAAAAAGTTTTCCACAGGTTAAGTTGTCTAGGCGTGATTTTTCTGCCTATGAAAAAACCTGTCTTTTTCCATCACCAAACGTATCAGGGGAGTTTTTGCAACAGATTGGCACCATTTTTGAGTGAATTGGGTAACGTCAGATTTTTGGTGAAATTCTGACCCGCTGGTCAGGGATTTTTTTCAAAAAATGTTTTTCCGCAGGTTAAGTTGTCGAGGCCTGATTTTTCTTCCTATGATAAAAACCCTTCTGTATCCACCGCCAAACGTATCATGGGAGTCTTTGCAAGAGGTTGACACCACTTTTGAGTGACTTCGATAATGTCAGATTTTTGGTGAAATTCTGACCCGCGGGTCAGGGATTTTTTTTTCAAAAAACAGTTTTTCGCAGGTTAAATGGTCTAGGCCTGAATTTTCTGCCTATGATACAAAGCCATCTGTTTCCACAGCCAAATATATCAGGGGAGCCTTTGCAACAGTTTGGCACCATTTTTGAGTGAATTGGATAACGTCAGATTTTTTGTGAAATTCTGACCCGCAGGTCAGGGATTTTTTTTTTTTCTTTCAAAAAATTTTTTTTGCCGCAGGTTAAGTTGCCGCTGGATTGTATTGCCTATGATAAAAAGCCTTCTGTATCCACCGCCAAATGTATCAGGGGGCCCTTGTCAACAGTTTGGCACCATTTTTGAGTGAATTGGATAACGTTAGATTTTTGGTGAGATTCTGACCCGCCGGTCAGAGTTTTTTTTTTTTCTTTCAAAAAAATGTTTTTCCGGAGGTTAAGTTGTCGAGGCTGGATTTTATTGCCTATGATACAAAGCCATCTGTTTCCACAGCCAAAATTATCAGGGGAGCCTTTGCAAAAGTTTGGCACCATTTTTGAGTGAATTGGATAACGTCAGATTTTTGGTGAAATTCTGACCCGCCGGTCAGGGATTTTTTTCAAAAAAATGTTTTTTGCAGGTTAAGTTGTCTTGGCCTGCTTTTTCTGCCTATGATAAAAAACCGCCTTTTTCCACCGCCAAACGTTATCAGGGCAGTCTTTGCAACAGATTGACACCATTTTTGAGTCACTTCGATAACGTCAGATTTTTGGTGAAATTCTGACCCCCCGGTCAGGGATTTTTTCAAAAAAATGTTTTTCTGCAGGTTAAGTTATCGAGGCCTGATTTTTCTGCCTATGAAAAAAACCCGTCTGTTTCCACCGCCAAACGTATCAGGGGAGTCTATGCAACAGATTGGCACCATTTTTGAGTGAATTGGATAAAGTCAGATTTTTTGGTGAAATTCTGACCCGCCGCTCAGGGATTTTTTTTCAAAAAAATGTTTTTCCGCAGGTGAAGTTGTCTAGGCCTGATTTTTCTGCCTATGAAAAAAAACCCGTCTCTTTCCACTGCCAAGCGTCTCAGGGGAGCCTTTGCAACAGATTGGCACCATTTTTTAGTGAATTGTATAACGTCAGATTTTTGGTGAAATTCTGACCCGCCGGTTAGGGATTTTTTTTTAAAAAAAGTTTTCCACAGGTTAAGTTGTCTAGGCGTGATTTTTCTGCCTATGAAAAAACCTGTCTTTTTCCATCACCAAACGTATCAGGGGAGTTTTTGCAACAGATTGGCACCATTTTTGAGTGAATTGGGTAACGTCAGATTTTTGGTGAAATTCTGACCCGCTGGTCAGGGATTTTTTTCAAAAAATGTTTTTCCGCAGGTTAAGTTGTCGAGGCCTGATTTTTCTTCCTATGATAAAAACCCTTCTGTATCCACCGCCAAACGTATCATGGGAGTCTTTGCAAGAGGTTGACACCACTTTTGAGTGACTTCGATAATGTCAGATTTTTGGTGAAATTCTGACCCGCGGGTCAGGGATTTTTTTTCAAAAAACAGTTTTTCGCAGGTTAAATGGTCTAGGCCTGAATTTTCTGCCTATGATACAAAGCCATCTGTTTCCACAGCCAAATATATCAGGGGAGCCTTTGCAACAGTTTGGCACCATTTTTGAGTGAATTGGATAACGTCAGATTTTTTGTGAAATTCTGACCCGCAGGTCAGGGATTTTTTTTTTCAAAAATTTTTTTTGCCGCAGGTTAAGTTGCCGCTGGATTGTATTGCCTATGATAAAAAGCCTTCTGTATCCACCGCCAAATGTATCAGGGGGCCCTTGTCAACAGTTTGGCACCATTTTTGAGTGAATTGGATAACGTTAGATTTTTGGTGAGATTCTGACCCGCCGGTCAGAGTTTTTTTTTTTTCTTTCAAAAAAATGTTTTTCCGGAGGTTAAGTTGTCGAGGCTGGATTTTATTGCCTATGATACAAAGCCATCTGTTTCCACAGCCAAAATTATCAGGGGAGCCTTTGCAAAAGTTTGGCACCATTTTTGAGTGAATTGGATAACGTCAGATTTTTGGTGAAATTCTGACCCGCCGGTCAGGGATTTTTTTCAAAAAAATGTTTTTTGCAGGTTAAGTTGTCTTGGCCTGCTTTTTCTGCCTATGATAAAAAACCGCCTTTTTCCACCGCCAAACGTTATCAGGGCAGTCTTTGCAACAGATTGACACCATTTTTGAGTCACTTCGATAACGTCAGATTTTTGGTGAAATTCTGACCCCCCGGTCAGGGATTTTTTCAAAAAAATGTTTTTCTGCAGGTTAAGTTATCGAGGCCTGATTTTATTGCCTATGATTAAAAAACCCTTCTGTATACACTGCCAAATGTGTCAGGGGAGTCTTTGCAACAGATTCGCACCATTTTTGAGTGAATTCGATAACGTCAGATTTTTAGTGAAATTTTTACCCGCCGGTCAGGGATTTTTTTCAAAAACAATTTTTTCCCGCAGGTTAAGTTGCCTGGCTGGATTGTATTGTCTATGATAAAAAGCCTTCTGTATCCGCCGCCAAATGTATCAGGGGAGTCTTTGCTACAGTTTGGCACCATTTTAGAGTGAATTGGATAACGTCAGATTTTTGGTGATATTTTGACCCGCCGGTCAGCGATTTTTTTTCAAAAAATTTTTTTTCCCGCAGGTTAAGTTGTCGAGGCCTGATTTTTCTTCCTATGATAAAAATCCTTCTGTTTCCAACGCCAACTATATCAGGGGAGCCTTTGCAACAGTATGACACCATTTTTGAGTGAATTGGATAACGTCAGATTTTTAGTGAGATTCTGACCCGCCTTTCAGGGATTTTTTTTCTTCAAAAAAAATGTTTTTCCGCAGGTTAAGTTGTCGAGTCCGGATTTTATTGCCTATGATAAAAACCCTTCTGTATCCACCGCAAAATGTATCAAGGGAGCCTTTGCAACAGTTTGGCACCATTTTTGAGTGAATTGGATAAAGTCAGATTTTTTGGTGAAATTCTGACCCGCCGGTCAGGGATTTTTTCCAAAAAAAAAGTTTTTCCGCAGGTTTAGTTGTTGAGGCTGGATTTTATTGCCTATGATAAAAACCCTTCTGTATCCACCGCCAAATATATCAGGGGAGCCTTTGCAACAGTTTGGCACCATTTTTGAGTGAATTGGATAACGTCAGATTTTTGGTGAAATTCTGACCCGCCGGTTAGGGATTTTTTTTAAAAAAAAGTTTTCCGCAGGTTAAGTTGTATAGGCGTGATTTTTCTGCCTATGATACAAACCCGTCTTTTTCCACCACCAAACGTATCAGGGGAGCCTTTGCAACAGTTTGGCACCATTTTTGAGTGAATTGGATAACGTCAGATTTTTGGTGAAATTCTGACCTGCCGGTCAGGATTTTTTTTTAAAAAAATGTTCTTCCGCAAGTTAAGTTGTCGAGGCCTGATTTTATTGCCTATGATAAAAACCCTTCTGTATCCACTGCCAAATGTATCAGGGAAGCCTTTGTAACAGTTTGGCACCATTTTTGAGTGAATTGGATAACGTCAGATTTTTGGTGAAATTCTGTCCGGCCGGTCAGGATTTTTTCAAAAAAAATGTTCTTCCGCAAGTTAAGTTGTTGAGGCCTGATTTTATTGCCTATGATAAAAACCCTTCTGTATCCACTGCCAAATGTATCAGGGAAGCCTTTGTAACAGTTTGGCACCATTTTTGAGTGAATTGGATAATGTCAGATTTTTGGTCAAATTCTCACCCGCCGGTCCGGGATTTTTTTTTTTGGAAAAATGTTTTTCCGCAGTTTATGTTGCCGAGGCCTGATGTTTCTTCCTATGATAAAAACCCTTCTGTTTCCACCGCCAAACATATCAGGTGAGTCTTTGCAACAGTTTGACATCATTTTTAGTGAATTTTATAACGTCAGATTTTTGGTGAAATTCTGACCCGCCGGTTAGGGATTTTTTTTTCAAAAAAAAAGTTTTTCGCAGGTTAAGTTGTCTAGGCCTGATTTTTCTGCCTATGATACAAATCCGTCTTTTTCCACCACAAAACGTATCAGGGGAGTCTTTGCAACAGATTGGCACCATTTTTGAGTGAATTCGATAACATCAGATTTTTTGTGAAATTCCGACCCGCCGGTCAGGGATTTTTTTCAAAAAAAATTGTTCTGCAGGTTAAGTTGTCTTGGCCTGATTTTTCTGCCTGTGATAAAAAACCGCCTTTATCCTCTGCCAAACCTATCAGGGGAGTCTTTGCAACAGATTGGCACCATTTTTGAGTCAATTTGATAACGTCAGATTTTTGGTGAAATTCTGATCCGCCGGTCAGGGATTTTTTTTCAAAAAAATGTTTTTCCGCAGCTTCAGTTGTCGAGGCAGGATTTTATTGCCTATGATAAAAAAAGCCTTCTGTCTCCACCGCCAAAGGTATCAGGGGAGCCTTTCCAACAGTTTGGCACCATGTTTGAATTAATTGGATAACGTCAGATTTTTGGTGAAATTCTGTCCGGCCGGTCAGGATTTTTTCCAAAAAATGTTCTTCCGCAAGTTAAGTTGTCGAGGCCTGATTTTATTGACTATGATAAAAACCCTTCTGTATCCACTGCCAAATGTATCAGGGAAGCCTTTGTAACAGTTTGGCACCATTTTTGAGTGAATTGGATAATGTCAGATTTTTGGTCAAATTCTCACCCGCCGGTCCGGGATTTTTTTTTTTGGAAAAATGTTTTTTCCGCAGTTTATGTTGCCGAGGCCTGATGTTTCTTCCTATGATAAAAACCCTTCTGTTTCCACCGCCAAACGTATCAGGTGAGTCTTTGCAACAGTTTGACATCATTTTTTAGTGAATTTTATAACGCCAGATTTTTGGTTAAATTCTGACCCATTCTATGTTAATGTGTAAACAGTACCTGAGGAAAGCAGGTGTTTCCAAGAATAATCAGGAGTGATATGAACTCACGAGAGGGGACAGTTGTCCATGCACCCTAGCAATACCCTTGGTAGGTGGTGATTTTTCAGATATGGGAATCTGCTTTGCTATTTGTAGCCAGGAATTTTCTATTGCACCACCGTCCCTTTCCAGTTCATAGTTGCTGCATGTTGCTATTATGCATTTTCTATTTCTTTGGTCTGATGATGAGGTGATACTTGACAGCTTAACTGCAACGTGAATGCAGTTCTGATCAGATGGTAGGTAAAATCCACATGGTCGGAATTCAGCCCAGATGCTTTGAGGCTATAATGTAAAGCAAAAGTATATAATTTCCAGTTTCCCGAATGGTTCATCTCTATGGGTATTTTATTACTTTATATTTATTTTATCTAAAGTGTAGCACAGGGTGTGGGTAGATAATACATCAGTCAGCCACCTGAAGCAGAAGATGCAGCTACCTTAAGTGTCTCCATTCCCCAGGAGTAGGCTTATCTCATAATAAACATAACTCTTGGAGTCCTCTTCTCTCTAACAGGACAGGAGCTTTTTATATATCATGTAAATTGCTGTCTATGCTAGATATAGCCAGATATGCTTAAAATATTTCACATGAGGCATTGCCAGAAATAAATCTAACCAACTCGGTGTGTTTCCTAGAACATGTGTCTCCTGTTTTTAGCATACAGTCCTGTGATGAAAATATAAATTGAGATGTATTTTGCTCTTCAAATAGTATTAAGATGCTCAGCCTGGCAACATACAGTGAGGACAGTGGATTGAGAGACCGTTTCAGTGTTTCAGGGTACAATGTTTCAGGAATCCCAACGCAATCCTCTCGTCTCCTGGGATGATTGGCTCTGGAAAGTGCTATGGTCCTCATCTTCCGCATCTTATGAAGGGCATGTATAAGAAATGGAGGAAAGGGGAAATCACAAAGGAAGAGTATACACAAGTGGCCAACAGTTGTAGGGAGATGGACAGACAGGCAAAGGCTCAGAATGTACTCAGGCTTGCAAGAGTGGTTGTTGTTGTTGTTGTTGTTGTTGTTGTTGTTGTTGTTGTTGTTATTAAAGGTTTCTTCAGCTATGTTCAAAGCAAGAGGAAAAACAAGCAAGTATTAGGTCCTCTACAATGGAGAAGATGGAGAAATGATAGAATGACAGATAGAAGGCAGAACTGCTCGACACCTACTCAGAGATTCTGACTAAACATCAGAAAGACTCTCATTCCTTGGAAGCTTTTAAGCAGAAGTTGGATGTTTTAGTTGAGATTCCTGCATTGCAGGGGGTTGGACTACATGACCCCCAGGATCCCTTCCAACTCTACAACTCTACAGTTCCGTAATTCTATGAATACATAAAATAATAAGTCAGTAATCAGCTGGGCTGTTTTCCAAGTAGTTAAGAGTGTCCACAGCATATATGTATTTAATGTATTTTGGTATGTGTTGGAATCCGCCCAGAGTGGCATGGGAAACCCAGCCAGATGAGTGGGGTATGTATAAATAAATAAATATTAATAATAATAATACATGTCAATTGTTATATCATAAAATAATTCTAGTAGAATTTCATAATGTATCCCTTTGAAATATCTTCAGAATTATTTTGTGATGATAGAAAATGCATCGTGTGTGTGTGTGTGAATGCAGAGAAGCTTAATGTTGAATTTTCCTGGTCTTAAATCAGTTATACTTATAGAAACATTATTCAGAGCTAATCTCACTTTGCATATGGTCTCTCTAGATACCTTTATTCTTGAGCATTCTTCCTGAAATTATGTACAATAGATCACTTGTGCTTTCTGCACAAACCAAACCAAAAAAATCTTTCTTTCTTTCTTTCTTTCTTTCTTTCTTTCTTTCTTTCCTATTTTGGCACTTGTCATGCATTTCTTTTTCCTTTCCCCCCTTTTTTATAAAGTGAGCTTTCTCAGATGAATGCAAGCTTCTTTCAATAATAAGGAAATAGTGATGTTAAAGCCAGTCAGTATTCTTGTGGCTCAGCATTAAATAATAAGTCAAAGATGATTCTAAATTTATAAGATAGAAGTTTGTTGAAGACTAAGCAGTCAGCCCCAAAGCCACAAGGATTAGATAATGATATAGCATTCTTTCAAGGAAATGCAGCCAAGATGGATTGCCATATCATGCTCGGTGTAATCCGCAGCACATTGAAGCCAATGTCAAACATCCAATTGATTAGAATGGATGATGACGGCAACCTACAATATCTCCAGAGCAGTTTGCAGTATGTTAAAGTTTTACTCTCAGGTTGAGGTAAGCCAATGGTCGGCTACTAATTCCACTTTCACTTTGGGCAGAAAAAGCCTAGTGGCTTTCAATGCCCCTTTGCAATGTAATCTCTACCCCTCCTTCCCAATAGTCCATCGTGGCAGCTCAGAAAGAGCTGTGCAAAATTCCCAAAGTTGTTTTTGTTTCGTTTAAGGATCCTGAAAACTGGGCAACCCTGAGTTAGCCCACAGGACAAAAGAGAGGAAAGTTTCAGTGATGCTGTCTGTATGTTGATAGTGTTGTGTTAGCATTTGGCTGCTAGAACCCTCCTCTGGCATTATGATTAGAAGTTTAATAGAACGTAGGGGGCAGTGGGGACTAGGTCTACCCCCATTGTCATTCTTGACTCCATTGGCAAGAAGTGGAGAATACTTCTCTATTTGTGAAGGTCTTTGTGTGCATTTTAGAATTTGGAGATGGCCAGCCAACAGCAGTAGCAGAGAAGCTCTGTAATGATACCCACAAGCTTAGGGTCTCTCTCTTTTGGACCAGGGAGAGGAAAGTGTACTGAACTGCATAAAGGACTGAACCACAATGCTTGTTTGCAATACGTTGCTTTGCTATTTTTGTTCACTCTGAAACCCATTGTTGGGGTAAAGGTAAAGAGACCCCTGACCGTTAGGTCCAGTTGTGGACAACTCTGGGGTTGCGGCGCTCATCTCGCGTTATTGGCCGAGGGAGCCGGCGTACAGCTTCCGGATCATGTGGCCAGCATGACTAAGCCGCTCCTGGAGAACCAAAGCAGCGCATGGAAACGCCGTTTACCTTCCCCGCTGTAGAGGTACCTATTTATCTACTTGCACTTTGATGTCTTTTTGAACTGCTAGGTTAGCAGGAGCATGGACCAAGCAACGGGAGCTCACCCCATTGCGGGGATTCAAACTGCCGGCCTTCTGATCAGCAAGCCCTAGGCTCTGTGGTTTAGACCAGAGCACTACCCCACGTCCCAATCATTATTGGGGTGGAACTCATTTATTTCTGTGCAAGGTCCAGATCAGGGATTCTGTTGAAGAACTCTTAACAAGTTCCACAAAATTGCGCCCAAAATATTGAACACATGGGTCCTTGTTGATATAAGCCATTTATTCAGACCATGGATGGACCACTAATGGTGACTGTCCTGGAAACCTAAGTGACTGGTATCCCTGACCCAAGTTGTTGAGGGCCTTGTAAATTGAGATAAATGAATACAAGAACCTTGAATCTGGCCATGACAATTTAAGCTTGCAATTATTATCTTTTCCAGAGCTCACCTGCTTCTACAAAGGCTGAAAGTAGATGGGCCCATTGATGAAGGAACCTTCATTTGTAAACAAGTGTTTTAGCATGCACACCATTTTGTACAATTAAAACAAAAGATGGTTCAGCCAATCAATGGTGAATTACAGCCCAAATCTCATATTAATACTTTTGACATCTACATTAATAGCTAATTGCTTCATTGTGATGAATGCTCGTAAAATAAATTCCCTGCATTAATGAGTATAACTTTTTCCTGCAAATAGCCTCTAACCCAATGATGAGTTCCATTGATTTAATAATCTGTTAATCTTTCAGTGTCATGGACTGTCAGGATGAGATAACACATACTTATAAAATACAATATTCATTACAGACCTGGGCTCCTAAGGCATGTCAGCAGAGGCCCATGAGTTAAAAGTAAGAAAAGTAGGAGGAGATATTACACAAAATGGCTTCAAAAGTTGTAGCACTATAGCAAACAGCGCTCATATACAATGTTCAGTGAATTTTGAACCCAATTGAAAGTTCAGTACAAGGGAACTCCAAGCCGGTAAATATGCATTGCTTGCAGCAACGGGTTATTGCAAACATGTTAGCTCAGGGCCATTTAAAACATGATGGTTGCATGTGTGGAGGGTGCCATTAAGTACTTACTTAAACGAAGAGACAGAAAATGTATTGCACTCTACCAAAAATTTCACTTTCTGAAAGGATAGGTGAATTGAAACACAACCACGTCTCCAAATTTTGCAATGCAGTCCTACAACCAATGTTTTGAAAAATGCATATATTTAGAGAAATTGTGCATAGAAATGAACATTTTAGTGAAAATAGCATGCTACAACAAGCATCATATTAGGGGGAACTGCTGGCAATATATATATACTGTACAGGCATCCCTCCTCTTACATAAGGATTACATTCCGGGACCCTTCACATAAGCAAAAATCATGTACATGGGGCTCACCCTCTAAAAAGCCTTTAAATGCCCCTTCCCCCCGCCCTGCTTTCAAGCTCTGTCCTCTGCTCTCTCTCCAATCCAAACTAATATATCTAGAGTTGAAGGTCTGGGGACAGATGGAGGATGGAGAATGTGTGCGAAAGCTGCTGCTTGCTGCTCTGCTGCCCTACAAGCCAGCTGTTAGATGGGAAAGTTGAGCAGCCTAATCAAAGCCCTGCTGCGCCTTTGATACCTTTGGGGCTTCCTCTACCCTCACTGACATCCTCTTTGGGCTCCAGGAAAGGTCTCCCCACGAGCCACAAGGACTCTCCAGCTCTCTCCCACCATTTCCTGGTATCATTCTATTTATTTATTTATTTCCTGGTGCCGCACATATACAGTTGCATGCGTAAGTGTAAGTGTGGGGACGCCTATGCTTTAGTCCAGGCATCCCCAAACTTCGGCCCTCCAGATATTTTGGACTACAATTACCATCATCCCTGACCACTGGTCCTGTTAGCTAGGGATCATGGGAGTTGTAGGCCAAAACATCTGGAGGGCCGCAGTTTGGGGATGCCTGCTTTAGTCAAAACTGCATTCCAAAATGTGTTTATCAGAACAAAGTCTCAGGAAGCTCCTTAGGGCTTCAGGAAGACAAAAGAAAAGTGAACAACATAGCAAAATTTCAGTGGTTCTTGATGTGCCGTTCGAAATTCTGAATTTCAAACCTCCTAATTGTTCCAGAATCTTCAGTTCCAGGTATGAATACTTAAAAAGATTTCATTTGGTCTTCACTTTGAAGCAAACCAACTCAATTTGGCTTCCAGATCATAAATGAAGATTGGACAACAATTATCCCTGAGTTTTCACATTTCTTTGAATTTTGTGAGTCCGTTCTTTTCTCCAGGAATGTACAAAACATATATTTTAAGGGGGGGGGGGTGCATGCAAAAAAAAATGCAGGGTTTTGTGCTTTTGTGTTGTTGTTTTTTAAAAAATCACAGATTTATGCAGAAGCGAGAAAGAAGCAATTTATAAATCAGATCATTGGAAACTGACATTGATCAGAAATAGTCTGATACATCCAACCCAATTCCATATTTGTACTGAAACTCCTCTTCTGAAATATTCTTCAAGGATGAAAGGCATATCTTCTGTTTCTTCTTTTTAGTGTGGCTCCTGCTGACTGGGTTACTGTACTAATTCCAGTATCTTTCTTCCAGCCCTTTAATGGCTTTTTCATTCAAGATAAGGTACCATCATCTCCCTTGCCGTGGGTTTCTATTTCTGCACAGCACTCCTTTTTAATGAAGAATCTCTTCTTTCAGCTTTTCCTCTGTCAGCTTCCCAACCATCAGAACAGCAGGCCCTGTTCTGCAGATACTGCAGTATCGGAGAGTTTGGTCCCATAAGCAGCAGTGTTGTTAATGGAGATGTGGAATAGGCAGAAAAGGAGGGCCCCAAGGAAAAGGGGAAAAGCTTATGGGGAAAAAAAATCAAAAGTGAAGCTAAGGCTAAAAGACCAGTGAGGTGTTTTTTTTAAGGTATCTTAACATATAGAAAAGTTCCATTTCATAGATCAAAAACTCGAGATGGGAAGAGAACTTGGGATGCATTTCCCCCCAGTATTTGGAAGAAGGATGAGTGAAACTTCATGATTCCCATGTGGAAAGTTTTGGTGGAGCCGGGATTCCACAGTGAGAAGGAAACCATTTCAGCAATGCCCTCTCACCATTCCAGAGATCTCCAGGCATGTGAGGAAAAAAACAATTATAGGGCTCTTCAACAAGAGAACGTGCCTTTTCTGTGGTGGCTCCCCGATTGTGGAATGTTTCCCCAAGAGAGACTCGCCTGGCATCATCACTACATGTCTTTAAGGCACCAGCCTAAATAATCTATGGCCTGTGAAAGTGGGAGAGAGAGGACTGTTATTATAATGACTCTTTTATTACTTGGCTGCCTGTCAGTATGTTTTGTTTATTATGCTTTTATCACTCATGTTCTGTATTGTGTTTTCAATGTTGTACACCACCCTGGGATCTTTTGACAAAGAATGGTATATAAATTGTAATAATAATAATAATAATAATAATAATAATAATAATAATAATAATCTGTAGTCAGAGTCATCTAGCAAAATTAAGAGGGAACGGTGACATTATCCTGGGGCTGAAGTGGGCAATCTGCACCCACCAATCTCCTTCTTCAGTCTCATCTGAGTTCCTTCCAGTTTGTTTGCATTTCAAGACCCCCCAGCCACCCCCAGGAGAATAAATGTAGGCAACATTTAGGCCACAACTTTATTGGTTACATAATGTGAAGAAGAAGAAGAAGAAGAAGAAGAAGAAGAAGAAGAAGAAGAAGAAGAAGAAGAAGAAGAAGAAGAAGAAGAAGAGTTTGGATTTGATATCCCGCTTTATCACTACCCGAAGGAGTCTCAAAGCGGCTAACATTCTCCTTTCCCTTCCTCCCCCACAACAAACACTCTGTGAGGTGAGTGGGGCTGAGAGACTTCAAAGAAGTGTGACTAGCCCAAGGTCACCCAGCAGCTGCATGTGGAGGAGCGGAGACGTGAACCCGGTTCACCAGATTATGATTCTACTGCACTTAACCACTACATCACACTCATGTGATTGGTATCTGCTTAGGCAATGGCATCAACAGACTATATCTGACTCCTGCCTGCTTTGCAGGAAGTCTGGAAGCGTAAACCACCAGTAGGTGGAGCCCCGCCGATGCGGATCAACTTGAGCCCCCCTGGGTTCCCGCTGGGGTCGTGGCATGGCCTTAGCGATCCTCCGTTGTTCTTCAACAGGAACTCAGCAAAGCGGCTAGCGCCACATGGAAGGGAGGCGAGGAAGGAGATTACTGAAGATGTAGGTCCACGGCGTAAGGCTGAAAGAGGAGCTTCCAGAGTTGTGCCATGGTTTAATTGGTCCCGGCCATGCCCCCACAGTGCCCTGATTGGTTGCCTGGCAAATGGCGTGGCCAGGACACCCTCAGCGTGATGCAGGATGCTACCCCACACCATGCTGTGGTGGGGGTGGGACCTGGCAGCCCGAGCGCAACCTGGTCCCACTTGGAAGTGGAACCTATTTATCCTCATTTCCCGTGACTTTCTAAAGCATTTGATCCTCTTTCTATGTAGTTTCAGAACATTTGGAACGGGCAGCGTTTTATTAGATAGAAAATAATTGTGAGTTGTTGGTTCCCCCCCCCCCCCTGTCCTGGTTGTTTGGCATTGCGGGTGGTGCACACGCATATATGCATGTGTGCATATGTGTCACACCAAAGTCAGAAAGGAATTATTTTCACTTCCTTTGCAGAACAGGAGCTCTATTGGTCTGTACTTTTGTACCAGAAGTGTAGGATAGAAACATGTTAGTTAGTTAATTAAGACTTTTTTTAAATTAAGATTAATTAAGACTGTGTACTTCTTTTGAGAGCTATTTCATAAAAACCCAGTGGACTTCTGAGCATAAGGCTGTGAAGTCTATTCTAAGGTAGTCATGCTGAGTTCCGAAGCAAGAGAATCGTGATTCTGGATTATTCAAAATATTGTTAGCACAGTACCTCAGACTGTTATTGCTTATCGAGTGGTGTATTTGGCAGGACCGTGTTACCTGCTCAGTTTATAATTGGGAGCTTATAACTGACTGTATTCCTTGTGCCAGACTTCGAGTAACTGAAAGTACAAATATTTGCAGCCCATTCAGAATCATCAACAGTTTAAACCAAAAGGCGAAAGGATTAGAAATTAGGTAAAATTAATTAAATCGTTTATGGAATAAATTTACCCAGCTATTAGGATTGGGAATGCATAAACTTCTTAACCTTTTGCTAAGAGGAATACTAAGAAGTGGAATATCTATCTGAGAATTCAACAGATATAATACTTTTAAAAGTACCTCATAACAGGTTTGCTAGCTGCAATGTCAGCCTTCTTCTGGTATATTGTATGACCAGCTGTCAGGCTTGCATCTTTTCTGTCCTGTGGGTGGTCAACAACAACAACAACAACAACAACAACAACAACAACATACCTCAGGTTACAGACGCTTCAGGTTGGGTCTTTTCGGGTTGCGCACCGCACGAACCCAGAAGTACACAAATGGGTTACTTCTGGGTTTTGGTGCTCGCGCATGCGCAGAAGCGCTAAATCATGCTTTGCGCATGTGCAGAAGCGCCAAATCGCGACCCGCGCGTGTGCAGACGCGGCGCTGCGGGTTGCGAACGTGCCTCCCGCACGGATCACATTTGCAACCCGAGCGCCCACTGTAATAATGTGCCACCTTTATGTTTGAGGCATATGTGACCATCTACTTGTTTTAGAAACTAAACTGCTCTAAACATACTTGGAGTGAACATCTGCATTCATCTGTTGGTAGCTTTGTATTTTCCGTGTGTGGACAAATGGAGTTAAGGGTGGGTGCTTCTTAAATCAGATCTATATTGTTAAATGTTGGGAACTTGTGACTGAAGATTTTCAGTGTTTGCACTGTTTCAGACATCACATTTCTAATATATATATAAGTTATAAGTTCTATTTCTCCAGAAAAAGAGGTGCTGCCACTCAACATGAACACATCCTTTTTTCTCTTACAACGGCAATGGCACCCACCTGAGAGGTGCAGGTACTGAGTTCTGGTGAGTTCCAGGTGAAAAAAATCTGTGCATATAATATATACACTATCAATTTCATTTTATATTGTCCCCCCTCCTTTCATTCCCCCCAATACGCTACCATTAATGGTAAATGCAGCATTGTTGTTTTTTCTTTTCTGGGGGTACTCAAGGATACACAGTATTGGCACATTTTTTCCTAGAAGAAAAACACTGGGTAAAAGTATTATTCTTGCACCTCTTGTGCAAAAAGCCTTATCAAGGGAGCTAAGCAGAATTCTCCTGTCTCCTTCTAGTAATCTTCTAACACAAGATTACTCCATTAGCAATTCACTACAAGCAGACTCCTTTCTGTGTCTCTCATAGTACTTCCCCTCTTCCCTTATTGTTCCCTCCCTTTTGCATGAATTTTAATATGATTTTCATTTCATGCCTCTGCTGTACACACAGGGCTATTTATTCCATGCCAGTTTAGTCTGGCAAATCAATCTCTGTCCATTCAAATAAATCGTGTCCTCCCTAAAAGAGGGCACGTGCTGTGGTGAGACCTGGAGACTGACCTCCTGGTTGTGGGTGGGTCTATTGGATAGCCACAACACTCAATTGGTAGGTCCCTCGTTGCTGGGTTTAATCTGGGCAATGGGGTGCAGCCTAAACAAATCAAGGGACCTACTTATACCTATGCACATGTCCCAGAGTTTCCCCTTTCGACTCGTGCATCGGAACACCCGCCCACCTCTCCTTTTAGGGCATTTTGTGATTGACCTTGCTATGCTGTCGTGTGTTGCCTGTCGTTGGGACAGGGGCACGGCAGGAATTTCCCCCACTTGGTTGATTGGCTGTAGCCATTCGGGTTTTGCCTGCTGCATAGCAATTCATCACAACTTGTATGGTTGCGGATAGGCGCTGGTTCATGTGATAGGGATGGGAGAACAGTCTCGCCATCCCTCTGTGAAGGGTATTCCGTTAAAGGAATCCAGGGACTCAGCTTGGTTTGGTCAACCCCTGAAAGGGGAGCATCTGGGTAATGAACAGAGTCAGTTTCCAGGCTTTTCACCTGCCTCAGGTGTTCACCCTTGGCTGACCTATGATAGAGCTCTGGGTCAGCACTACCTGCAAGGGTGTAGGGAGCTAGTCGAACCAGAGCCTATGCAACCACTCACTTTTCTGTAATCAAGTTGTGGCCTAAATTCTGCCAAAAACCAAACTAAAATTTGAGTCAAATGTGTCTTTATTTAGGGGGGAGGTCTCTTGGTCTGAACAGGCAAAAGATAGTGGTCTATTTATCCCACCCCACCCCACCCTCCGTCCCTCAGATTGAAATTGTAAGTTATGCTACAATGTACTGAAAACCCATAAGCAAAACCACATCCAATTAGATTAAACAGCAGTGTAAGCCAATCTTCCTAAACCTAATGCTCTCCAAATGTTTTGGACTCCAGCACCCATAATCCCTGTACATCGGCCATACTGGCTGGGCTGATTGGAGCTGGAGTCCAAAACATCTCCACTATGTTGGGGAGCACTAATGTAGTTAACTGAAGACAATGAAGGCATGAAGAAGTAATACAGCACTGAGAAGTAGTGGCAGCCAGGAAGGGCTGCCTTAAGCATATCTGGCACTGTGGTGCAAAGCTCCTTCTGGCACCCCCTCTTTTCCCAGAGTTGTTGAACTTTTTTAGGGAAGACGGCACTGCCGACAGGGCTGAAGGAAGCAGGCAGCGGCTGGATGGCAGTTCCTCTGGCAGGGTAGAGGTGGAGGCTGGACATGGTGCCTCCCGGCTCAGCTGGCCACTTTGTGCCATGGTGGCCATGGCAGATGGCGCTGCTTCGGCACGGGCAGCATGGCAGAGGCGGATGAGGGCAGTGAGCTGATGCCGGGAGGTGCTGCATCCAGCCTCCTCCTCTTTCCTGGCGCCCTCCAGAACTTGGCGCCCTGGTGCCCCGTGCCACTAGCCTCTATGGGCAAGACACCCCTGCAGCCAGGGAAACAAAAAAGGCTTTAAAAAGTATCAAAGCATTTATTTATTTTTGCCAATGCTGCTTCATTTGGCAGCATCAGACATTTTGAAAACAACATTAAAATCAGAGAATAATCTATGCACTCCTAATTTTTATTTACAAAACTCCTGGCTTTCAGCCAAAGAAGGCATTATTTTCTATATGTTTCACTAATCAGAAGCCTAGGAGAAATTGATAATCAAAATGTTGCCATGTCCCTCCTGTTCGCTAGACCATTTTAGTGCTGTGCACCATGTTAGAGGTCAAGTGAGGTGTATTAACCTAATCCCCAGGTACAAGTGGCAGAAAGGGTACATTTTTCTATCACCACATGATTGGGGGAAAGCTAGCAACTGTGGAAATTATTCTATACAATGTAGGAATTCATAACTGCAAGGTACCAGGAGGCTGAGGTTATCTCTTTACAAAGCCTTGGGGATCTTTATGTCCAGCCAAACCACTCATTCCTGTGATAAATTGAAGAGAGGAGTTATAAATGTGACCTCTGCTTAAAATGAAATGAAAAGCGATCAGAAAAGTAACAGTCACAAGTTGGTGCTGTCATCCGATTTCTCAAAAGTTTGCTTCCTCCGTGAAAGTGGCTTCAGATTTTCTGCCTCTATCTCTGGACACATGAGAATTTCTTTCACATTTTTTGGTGAAACAGAAAAGGGAGATTTTGGCACAGCATTGCCACATGCGGTTTTCTTTCTGCCAGTGTGAATCGTGGACATTGAATTGGATACTCCATGACCCTTGGTGAAATATGGCACAATCTGCCCTGAAAAAAGATGTTATGCTACCAGCATCTTCACTTTCCAAACAGTCAAGAAAGGAGGTCCCCAGGATGAGTTTTTCCCTCCTTTAAGTTGGAGGTGGGTTATCTCAGCACCTGCCAACCTGGTGTCTTTCAGATGTTTTGGACTACAGCTCCCATTTGCCCCAAGCAGCATAGACAATTGTACAGTGGAAGCTTGGTTTACGAACACCTCGGTTTACGAATTTTCGGTTTACGAACGCTGCGGACCCATCTGGAACGGATTAATTCACTTTCCATTACTTTCAATGAGAAAGTTCGCTTCAGTTTATGAACGCTTCAGTTTATGAACAGACTTCCGGAACCAATTGTGTTCATAAACCGAGGTACCACTGTAGTCCAAAATATCTGAAGGGCACCGCCAGGTTGGTGATGACGGGTTTAGCGAGTGGTTAAGGGAATCAGAGCAATCCAAGCATTCTTCTAACTGTTCAGCCTTGCCTCTTGATGAGTCTTTTTTAATGAACTCATTTTTGTTGCTTTTACAAATACAAAGTATAAATAAACACAAGCTAGTAAAAACATATCTGTATAAGGAGATTATCTGAGTCTCATCTTAAAGATCTACAACTGCATCTTCATCCGTACTCCAATTTTTATTTCAAACCATATTGTCCATGATAATTTTTACACTACAAGCGAGTCGAAATCCTGCTATTGTTTCCACCTGCTTACAGTGGTCTCCTAAATAACTTATATTTCCCCCCATTCTTTTATAAAGTTTTTATTCTCTTGGTTTCTGACTTTTCCAGTCAGCTTTGCCATCTCGGCATAATCCATCAGCTTGGTTTGCCATTCTTCTCTGGTAGGGATTTTGTCTTCTTTCCAATTCTGGGTTAATAACATCCGGGCGGCCATTGTTCCATACATAAAGAGTCTTTTTCTGCTCCTTTGGTATGTCGATACCTGTAATTCCTAATAAAAAGGTGTCTGGTTTCTTAACAAAAGATATTTTAAACATTGTTTTTCATTTCATTATATATCATCCCCCAGAAAGCTTTTATTACCTTACAAGTCCAACACATATCATGAAAGGTACCTTTTTGATGAGTTTTGAGCATTTAATTAGACCACTCCAATGAACGCAACTCATGTTGAGGTGATCTTATTTGTCCTTCCTTCCTTCCTTCCTTCTGCATTTTATATGCCATGTTTCTCCAAAAATAAGACACCGTCTTATATTTATTTTTCCTAAAAAAAAAAACACCCACGGTGGCTTATTTTCAGGGGATGTCTTATTTTTTAATTACGTGTCCAGCCTAGCCTGTTCCTTGGCGCCCTCCAGAACTGCGCCTATCACTATGTCTTATTTTCGGGGTATGGCTTATATTGCGCAAATGCTTAGAAATCCTGCTACAGCTTATTTTATGGGTATGTCTTATTTTTGGAGAAACAGGGTACCAATATAATTATATTTTAAGTACCAGAAGTGCTGGGTGTGTTTTACTGTGATTTGTTGTGTGCCTCAAGCAACTGAGAAGAGGAATGTTAAAAAAACATTGCTATCGTTTTATTATGAGCAGTACAATTTAAGGGGCAGGAGCTCAGATCTGAGGCTTGGACATTATTGGGGTTGATTTTTAACACCAAAACAATTAAATACTTCAAATAAATTTATCTAGGAAGCGCCAGAGTCCGTCATTTCTTCGTGCTGCTTATTTAATTTTCTGGTTGGGATCGGATCTTTAAAGAGACTCTTTCTATTAACAACATTAAGTCCTTGAAATGAGGGCACATGCTGAGTTATGTGACTGTTAATGTCTGCAAGTGCCTTGAAGAGAGCAGGACTAGCATATTCTTATTAGTTGCTAAGTGTTCTATAGACTTCAAATGACTTATCATTGCATAGCCATAATTGTTTTAAAAGCATCTCATATAGATTAGCTACCACTTAAAGGCATCACCTAGAATTGACTGTAGCAAGAGAATTGAGCAATCTGAATTCATTCATCAGAAAGGTAAGTTCAGCATTGGTTGTTATTGCAGGAAGGACAGGATTACACACACACACACACACACACACACACACACACACACCTTGGATCCCGAACGCCCTGGAACTTGGACGTTTTGCCTCCTGAATACTGCAAACCCGGAAGTGATTGTTGTTCCGGTTTTTGAACATTCTTTTGGAAGCTGAACGTCCAACAGAAGCCACTGAAGCCACAATTTGGTTTTCGAAAGTTTTAGAAGTGGAACGGACTTCCAGAACGTATTCCGTTTGACTTCCAAGGTATGACTGTATTGCGCTCTAGACCTCATGAAACCAAAATGGCATGAACCACACAGGAGGTATTAGTCAGTATATTGGGGTACAATATAGAAAACCCTGCTTGTGTGTGGGAAGGGTGTACTGACAGAGAATAAACAGGTTTGGATTCTAATTCTGAGCAGGAGGGAGAGTAGTGTGGAAAACTGAGTGGACAGGGGAAAGAAATGGAGCTTCATGGAGGAGGGTGAGACTCCCGCTTTCCTATTGCGTGTCGAGGTCACCGGATTCCCCCCAATAAATTCACACACACACACGAATTAAGTTTAAGGTTTTTGGCATTATTTTGGCCACAACTTTATTAAAATACAATCAAATGTGAGTGGTTGCTTAGGCATTGATTAACCCATCTGTCCCCCGCCCTGGGACAGATCCTGCACTGACTTCCTCTAGTCAATTGTGGAAGTCAGTAGGTAAACATTCTCAGCGGGAGGACGGAGCCGGGTACCAGGCCCTTCTTGTCCTCCCTCGAATGTTCCCCGAGGCTCAATTTGCTCTGTGTTAGGCCCAATTCCCCTAGCAGGGTACTGACAAGAGCCGTTCGAGCCCCAGGATTCCTTTAACGGAATACCTCTATAAGCAGCAGCAATTTAGCGTAATTTCAGCCTTTCCAAACTCCTCTTTCCATACTCCTCTTTCCAGCCAATTTCTTACCAGCGAATTTTAACCAGCACCTAACCGCCAACCTTACGAGTTGTGACGCTTTGCTATGCAGTAGGCAAAAACCAAACGACAACAGCCAATCAGCCAGATGGCAAAATTCCTACCGGGCCCCTGCCCCAAAGCAGGTGACCACATGACAGGCACAGCAATGTCAATACGCAAAGCATCCTCAAAAAGGAGGTGGGCGGGCGGGAAATCCGAAGCGCTTGGCAAAAGTGAAACCAATATGGCCCCACAGGGGGGTTTTATAGGCTAGGGGGCCGCCCCTTAATTCAAACTGCAACACTCTTATCTCCCCAGCAACAGCACTAAACTGCCCACTTATGCCAGTGGCCATTTTATCTAATCTACCTAGCAACAACAGGGTCATCCTGATTCCCCCTCCTGCAACGCGTGCTCTCCATAATTGGAGAACCCGTTTTTCCTGTTAAGGTCAGAACCTCTGGGCTGCCTGTGTGTTACCCTAGAACTGAAAGAGACATCTCGGCACAAGGAGCTGTCCTGACTTATAGTCCTGGTGGCTCACCACATGAGGTGACAATGTGAAGATCTCAGAGTAATTGGTTCTAACCCCCAAGGCCTAGACACTTTGCTTTCCTGTCCTGTATGCCTGTGTAGAAGCAAAGTAAAATACTATATTTCCGAACCAGTATCATTCCTAAGCTTTGCCACTACCTCCTTTAGGTGGGGTGCAATGCCACCAAAACCAGTTTAAAGAGCCCAAGATCTGCAGATCTGCAGTGTTACTACTCTCTGCCCCGTTTGCTTTCATAAATCTGAATTTCTGGCAGCTTCATTTCATAGTGTTGCAACACTGGACTCCCAGGAGGCCGTAGAAGGTAAGGCTGAGCAATTTCATCGTGTTTTAAGGTCAAAACACCTACCCGTTCCCGAAGGCAATGGAATAACAAATATAACCACCAGTTCCAATGTCCTGTACAAATCGAATCAACAGAGAAGGAATGGTTTAAACAAATAGGGAATATTTATCACACGAGCTACACTTGTTTTTATTTAAAAGAAGAAGGGGAAAGTGGTACCGTGCTCCATTTTCTGTTTTATGTTGCTACACAGACATTCTTCACTGCTAATGAGAGAACGGTTTTCATTTGGGCTCGCTTTTTCATTTTGGAGCTGCACATGGCTCCTCTACGCTTGCAGGAAAGGCAGTTGCTAAATCCTAGTAGATTGGATGTATCTGTGAATTTAGGAGTGCAGTAATGTCAGAGAGATGGGGCTGGTAGCATTATTCCAACACAAGTCAGTTAAAATATATAAACATGGAGTGGAAAACAAAGGCAGAGTGGCAAATTCATCAGGAAGGGTTTGAATTTAATTTCCGTTTGGGGCCTTTTTATGTGTTCATTATTCTGGCTCAGATAACAAGCTAGCACGCTAACAGCCCAGTTCTATGCCTTAAAAAAATTATTTATTCCTCTCCACAGCTAGGGCCTTGGATTTGTCCCATTTTGTCCTCATGAAAGCAATAAAAGAGGTGAACTTCAAACTGGTGATGGATGCAGAATTTAGTAACAGAGGAAGGAACAGTGGGTTACACAAGGCCAGGCTATTTGTCCATCTAGTCTACCCTGACTGCCAGTAGCTCTCTGCAGTCTGAGGTAAAGGTGTCCCATATCACCTGCTATCTGGATCCTTTTAAGTGGAGATGTCATGGAGTGAACCTGGGGGCTTTTGCAGAAGCATAGCGGCCCAAGGTGTTTTGACAAAAAAAAAGTCTTTCTCAATGACAATGGTCTATTTTTTTTAAAAAAACGGAGTCCTCTGAGTTGTAACAGAATGTGTCTCCATTTTCTGTCATTTATAATGTTTTCAGCAGTTGAGATATCTGTCAGCAGTTTTTCAATTCCTTGGATATTTTTGGTGCTGTCTGCGACGAACCCCCTCGCCGACGCTGCCAGTAGATTATGAGATGAAAGGGTACAGGGGTAAAGCAATCCCCTCTCAATTCCTCACGCCTCAAAATAAACCCCTCAATTCTGGGCTTCTCAGGAAAGAGAGTCTAATTCCAGCTTTCGTGGCCTGATCTCACAAACACTCAGGGCCATTTGAATGAACAACCTCTTGCCTACAGAACAGGGACTCCCTCAACTCAGATCCCCACTGTATCAGTCTGCCATATCACCCTGGCAAACTTGTGGCACTCTAGGTTTTCACCCTACTGCCCTTCCTGTGTGACTCTAGGACACAAACTATCTCCTTTTCCTTAGGTAAGTTTTGCCCTTTTCTGAGTCTCCACCTCTGTGAGTTTTAATACACTGCTGGAATAACCAAGACGATACTCTTTGGCACGAAAAGAACCACCACTATCCTGGCCCCACAACCACCTTCTTCCCTCTTTGTCACCACACTCCCCCTCTTCCAACTGCCAAAACGGTTATTCCCTCCTTTTTAAACCGGGCACCGTCCCGCCTCCTAAAGATGCGCTGTCAGTAAAACTAGGTAAAGGTAAAGGGACCCCTGACCATTAGGTCCAGTCGTGACCGACTCTGGGGTTGCGCGCTCATCTCGCATTATTGGCCGAGGAAGCCGGCGTACAGCTTCCAGGTCATGTGGCCAGCATGACAAAGCCGCGTCTGGCAAACCAGAGCAGCACATGGAAACGCCGTTTACCTTCCCGCTGTAGCGGTTCCTATTTATCTACTTGCATTTTGACGTGCTTTCGAACTGCTAGGTTGGCAGGAGCTGGGACCAAGCAACGGGAGCTCACCCCGTCACAGGGATTCGAACCGCCGACCTTCTGATCAGCAAGCCCTAGGCTCAGTGGTTTAACCACAGCGCCACCTGGGTCCCTTGTCAGTAAAACTAGAAGTGGATTATTAACTCTTTCTAATCCAGGGTGTAATAAATCTTCCATCCTGGGGCTAATCTGTTACACTGTCTTTCTTCACTTTCTTTTTGTATTTTGTCTTCCAGGTACTGCATGCAACCATGAACCTGTTTTCTGCATAAGAGGAAGGTATGTCAGAAAAGACAGCACCAAGCTATCCCAAGGTTGAGGGGGAAACTGCATTCAACTATATTTACAGCAATATTTATTGTATCTTCAATTAATTCTTGCATCCTAGTAATCATGATTATTGAGCCACAGTAACCCAGAGCAGGCCTTTAAGTGTGACTGCGTGTTTTTCTGCGGCACAGCATCCCTGTTTACATACAACAGGTGGCCACAATCTGCATTTTCCAGAAACATTTGAATAATAATAAAAAATACTCAACAAGCTTTTCCAGTTGGATGAAAGGTTCTCTGCTGTAGGTAATCATCTTGTATGGTTTTATACATAGCATTGTTTGTTGTTTGTATGGCTGTTCAGAATTCAGAACCAAACCAACCAGGCAACCTGCAACTAAACACAGTTTCTTCATTTGTCCAAACTGGGAAACTGTGGTTTCCAGCTTCAGATCAAATCAGGATATTAAACCAGAGATGGAGTTTGTATTATACTGGATTGTTTGGAAACTGGTAACCTAGTTTGAATGAAATGGAAAACTACAGTTAGATACTGCTTTTTAAATAAGATTTCATCACAAAAGGAGGGATGAAGAGGCTGCATATACAGGCCAAAGACTTATTCAAATCTTGGCTTATTAAGCCATTTTTATTATAGGTGCAAGATAGTGTGTTTGTGTAACTCCCAAGAAATGTGAAATGGGTATATCAAAATCCTTCCTCACTCCCTTGGAATTCTTCAGACATTTCTCTTGAACAGGACCATTCAAATTTACCTCAACACTGTGCTTAGGGGAAAATTTAGTGGCACATTTAGTAAACCAGGACATCTGGCAACGCTTTCCATTATAAGGGAATTACAGCCAGGTATAATGAGTAACACATTATCTGGCTATAGGCTGGTAGGAAGAACACCCCCCCCCCCGAATTATACCTTTTAATATTTTCTACACATTCAAAAGAATTGCTAGTGGTCCTAAAGTAAAAGCCAGGCCTTTGTAGGCAAACAGAAAAAGATGGGAAAAGCCACCCAGAAGATGTCACAGCTCATTAAAGATGCAAATTAAAAAATGTCCACAGCATGGAGATTTGCTTAACCCTTTACCAATGTCTAAATCCTTAATATGATACTTATATGTCAGCTGGTTTGCCACAGATCTAATAAAGAAGCTTCTTCAAGCATTGGCAAGGAGAGCTGCTCGGATCCAGGGCAGTATTTAAAGTGCTTGTATCTGAGAGAGAGGGAGAGGGAGGGAGGGGGGGGAGAGAGAGGGGGAGAGAGAGAGAGAGAGAGAGAGAGAGAGAGAGAGAGAGAGAGAGAGAGAGAGAGAGAGAGAGAAGCTAGGCCATTTGCCCTAGGAACTATCCAGTCCAAGAACATCAGGGTCACATTGTGCTGACCCAGAAGTGAGAGAAATGCACCTATATTTATTCATATTGTTCCCAAACTCAGTCTTGGTATTGACTTTATGGCTGATCTATGCACTGTCTGAAACCATATGGAATTTGTGTTTTCCTAGGGTAGCTTACATCTGGTGTGAGTTCGGTGTCCAGTGTGAGTTCGGGAAAGGTCTTTATTTTGCATGACCAGGCACGACAGCCTGAGCCCCCAGGGATCATAAGAAAGGAATAAAGACTCTGACGACGTTATGGAATAAAAGATTAGGCCACAACTTTATTAAACTTCTGAATATAGGAAGACCTTGACTTAGGCCTTGGGCGTGTATCCCTCCCATCGCCCCAGCCAGGGGGAACTGGGGCTCATCAGGGTAAATGGGATATGGAGGTGCACTGCAAGACGTAAGTGTAGCAGGCAGCCCAGCCCATATCTCCGCACACAGGGTAGTTCACTGACAACACCCATTATATAACCCCTTTTAAGAGGGGACCCTGGAATCCAGCCCCGGCGCTTCCATTAAGGCGAACTAGGCCACGGCCTAGGGCGCCAAAATGGAGGGGGGGCTGACCAGGCCGCCCGCCGCCTGCCACCCGCCGGTGCTGCCTCAGGCCGCTATCTGGAGGTGCGCGGGCCTGGGGCCGCCTCCTCTGAACAGTTGAAAGGCGGGTGAGGCGGCCCCAGGCTCGCGCTCCCGATGAGAGGTTCCGGAGGTGTGCGGGGAGCGGCAGAGAAGCGGCATCAGCAGAAGGGCGAGCGGGGCCCGCCAGCCAGCATGATCAGCAGGGTCTTGCAGGCTGCAGAGGAGCAGAGAGCAGGAGGAGGCAGCCCCTCCCCCAGGCTCACGCTCCCAGCACGCCCGCGGAGCTTTGCGTGGGGAGTGGGAGGCTGAGGCTGCCTCAACTGAATAGCTGAGAGGTGCAGCGAGGTGGCCCCAGGCTCACGCTCCCCCTTCGCATCTCCGGAGCTTTGCGCCCAGAGTGCGAGCTTGGAGCCACCTCACCGTGCCTCTCAGCTGTTCAGTTGAGGTGGCCCCAGGCTGCCGCTCCCTGCGCGAAGCTCCGGAGGCGCACTGGGATCGCTGGAATCATGAGCCTGGGGGCAGGGCTGCCTCCTCCCGCTCTCTGCTCCGCTGCAGCCTGCAAGACCCTGCTGATCATGCTGGCTGGCGGGCCCCGCTCGCCCTTCTGCCACTGCCGCTTCTCTGCCGCTCCCCGCGCACCTCCGGAACTTCTCGCCTAGGGCGCAAAAAAACCTAGCACCGGCCCTGCTGGAATCGCCGCTGCAGGGGGATGAGTCACCACTTCATGCCCCCCCTCCCATTATAGGGAAGAAAAGACTAAAGGATTCCACCCAAGGCCATAACCGCCAAAGTTGTGACGAATAGTTACAGGGAAGACAAAACCAGCCAATGCAGGAAAAATTCTTCCCAGTCCTTCAACAGCAACTAGTCAAAGACTGCAGCAGCACCCACTAAACAGGAAGAAAAAGTTAACCTGCAAACAAGAAAACATTAAACAAAGGGAGGGTAAGGAGGGTGAATCTCCAGAGCCGGCAGCCTGGCTATCGTTGGCTCCACCCCCCCTATTTATAAATGGGGCTGGCCCCACTTCCCAGCAAGAAACGTGATTACTGAGGCTGGGCGTGAACCTCCAAATCATAACACCGAGAGGTAAGCCAGCCCCCTCTCTACTAGTAAGTTCCCTGGGAACTGTAGTACCGCACACGATCCCGCAAAGGGCACCCACATTATAAAGTGTGAGTGCTCATTGCTTTAAAGTATCTCAGCATACAGTTCAGAATCTCCTTCTCACATGCCAAACAGTGGGCTGTAAATCTCTGACAATGTAAATTAGTCACTAACTAAAAAAAGAAGACATGATTAATCACCTCAGAGACTACCTGGCAGAATTACAAGTCAGTGACTATCATATTACTTACTGACATATACCCTACAATAATTCTGGCACACACTTCATCACCTGGTATTGCCTAAAACGTAATCCTTATGTACTGAAAAGTGGCAAAAATGGTCCCTGAGGTGTCCTGCGATTACTCCAAAACAGATAGGAGCTGAAAGAATGCTGCCAATATGCATTTCAAGTCATCAAATGTTAATTTTATTCATGATTTATAATATTTCTGAGTAATGTGCCCCACATGTATTCCTTTTTATTTATAAGACTGATTTTTATCTGAACAAATAAAACCTATCTCAAAGCCATAACTCTTCTGTGTTAAATTTTTAAGTGTATTTCCCTCTGCCAGATTTGATATTGTTGTATTTTATGGAGCAATGTTTTTAATTGAATTTCTGGTTCCTCATTCATAATGTATAATATTTTACAGCGTTTTATGTGCATGGATTTGCACAGTAATTTACAGGATGCAGCCATAAACTACTGTGCTGTGAGGAATGTGACGTAGACTCTTGCCTCTTGAATGTCACGAAACAAGCCAATTTCAGCAGTAAGAAATACAGAAGGCCTTCCTAGAATGGTTGAGGGAGCCTGGAAAAGAGAAGACTGGGAGGAGATATAAAAAAATAAAATAAAAAATTCCTTCCATTAGCACCTTAGAGACCAACTAAGTTTGTCATAGGTATGAGCTTTTGTGTGCATGCACACTTCTTCAGATACACTGAAACAGAAGTCACCAGACCCTTATGTATAGTCAGAGGGTGGGGAGGGGTATTACTCAGAAGGGTGGTGGGAATGGGTGATTGGCTGATAGGAGTGGTAAACCTGTTGATGACTGTTAACGACTACAATTGGTCTTGCAGGAAAAAGCAAGGGATGAGATGGCTAAAGAAGGCTTTATCATGGATAATGAGATAAGAATCCAATGTCCTTATTCAGACCAGCTCTCTCCATGGTTTTAAGCTTGGTAATGAGTTGCAATTCAGCAACTTCTCTTTCCAGTCTGTTTCTGAAATTTTATAGCCATCTTCAAATATTTCGAGGGCTGTCACACAGAGGATGGCGCAAGCTTGTTTTCCTCTGCTCCAGAGGATAGGACCTGAACCAATGGATTCAAGTTACGTCAAAGGAAATTCTGACTCAACATCAAGAATAACTTTCTAACAGAGCTGTTCAACAGTGAAATGGACTCCCCTGGGAGGTGGTAGACTCCCATTGAGGTTTTTAAGCAGAAGTCATGGATGCTTTAGTTGAGATTCCTTCATTGCATGGGGTTTGACTAGATGACTCCCAGGATCCCTTCCAACTCTACAATGTATGATTCTATGAATATATAAATAATAAGTCATTAATCATCAAGCTGGGCAGTTTTCCAAGTAGTCAAGAGTGTCCACAGCATACATGCCAATTGTTGTATCACAAATTAATTTTAATGCAAGAGGAATAGGGGGACTAGGCCCTTGTCAGAGTTCTGTTGGAGGAAACACCCCGAATACACACTCATGCCCCTTTCCCCTCCTGCACAGATATGGAGCATTTGCTGAGGAAGTCTATGGGGGTAGACCTCCTTCTTCATCTATAGACCTTCCTCTCTGCCTATGGAGAGAAAAGTCTGCAGAATCTCACAGCCACAGGGATATCCTCGCAGGGTCCATAGGATCGTGACCAAAGAAATGTCACCTTTCCGGGTGAAGCAGCTTACAAAGCATCATTAAAACATTAGAAAGAGACCCAATTACAAAAATTTAAACAACAGGAGTGCCGAAGTTCAGCGCAACAAATTGCAGGTGAAACAAAAAGCATGTTTCAAAGGTAACTAATTAGCATTACAAGTGAAACAACTGAGACAATTAGATTCCGAGGGCGTGTAAAAAAAAATTCAATGCCTTGCACTCTAGTTAGCCATTTGGAAGTTGCATTTTAAAAACGAGAGCATCAAATATAGCTATTGGTTCGTGTATGTGTGTGCCCGCTATTGAGCATAGGGGGTACTGTGCTTCAGGAAGCTGTGGCCCTCCTCGTGTGTTTGGGTGGTCGGCGGTCAGCAAGCAAATAAAGGTGAGGAATGAAAAGATGCATATCTGTTGGTCCCGCACTCTTTCAGTCCCCCTTGGCTGAAATCCCGGGTCATCCCAGGATGGAATCAGAAGCTGGGGTAGCTTCCGTAACACCGGGGTGTCCCAGTAAAAACAGGGCCGTGGCATGGTATGGTAGTTTGTTAAGAGTGCTGAGAGCTATTAGGAGACCCTCCTACTGCCTTCATAGAGCTACAATCCTAAGAGTTCCCCATGACGAGGCATTGATCATAAGCATTTTAGAAATTGTATCTCTGGATGGATGATGGGAGGAGGAGATGATTGTGCCAAGGGTCCCCAAACTAAGGCCCAATCACCTTCTAAATCTGGCCCCCGGACAGTCCGGGAATCAGCATGTTTTTACATGAGTGGAATGTGTGCTTTTATTTAAAATGCATCTCTGGGTTATTTGTGGGGCATAGGAATTCGTTCATATTTCCCCCCAAAATATAGTCCTGCCCCCCACAAGGTGTGAGGGACAGTGGACAGGACCCCTGCTGAAAAAGTTTGCTGTATATATAGTTCAGAATTCTGCCTCCAAAAGCAGTCAGTCATGCCTAATGGGATGCTCACATTCAGGGTGTGCTTTGATAGCCATCCCTAGTTGTTGGTGCATAGCCTCTACACACGGATACTCCATTTGGCTTTTCACAGCTGTTATCCACCAACAGACCCACCTTCCATGAGAATCTATTTAAGTGGTTTTAAATAATAAAAAATAAAAAATTGTGCCGATTGCCACATGTTGCACAAATTTACTTTTTTAAATTATTATGTGAAGTGCTTCCTTTTGTCTCTTCAGAATGAACTACCCGAAATTTCTTCTTTTTTAAGGCAACTATGCGCCTCCATTTCTCGCATTTCCATTTCATTTTGTGACCTTTGACCTCCTCTGTTTCAAGGGCATTGCAATTTAGGAATGGCAGCCACAACAGCATCAGCAGGAGGAATAGCGGTATTAGCAGCAGCAGGTATTTTGCCAGAGCTGCTTTGAAGAATATTTCAGTAATGAAAGGGATAATTGGGGCTCCCTGCCTCTGCTGTAATTGAAAACCTAGCATAGTGCCTTTTCCATTTAACTTTATTGCTTGAGTTCAAATCATTGTGCAGTTGAGAAAGCAGGACCAGAATAATCTAATGCTTTTGCTCTGGGTTTTTCTCTCTCCCTTTGACCATTTATTCAAACCTAGCATTAGCATGAAACAGAGGACACAATGAGAGATATGTGCCGTTTCTGCAGTTTGAGAGAACTATAATCATCCATTTCATTACAGGAACTGCATTGTTCACCAAAGACTATTTATTTATTACTAAGTTGGGTGACCAAGTTTATGCCCCTTAAAATGGGAAAGTAGCAATGGGTTGAAAACAATGATCCTCATAATTTTAGATAAATCACACTCCAGTCCCCTTGTATATGTTATGAACATAGAGAAATAAAGTAATGATTAGTGACAGGTTAAAATCTCTGTTTGGGTCTGTGGGTTCATGGTCTTATTCATTACCCAGTGAATGTTGTTACAAACATTATCGTCTCAGGGCCACCAATTGCCTCAGGGTCAGCTGTTGACATTTCACCCCTCATACAGTGAACAAAACATGTGACGAGGTGAAGCCCACTGGGCAGTAGGGAGGGAGGGACATATAGTCCCTTAGAGAAATACGTTGTGGCCAATAAGCAGATATATCATTTTCCACTGCAGTTTAGATGGAGCTGGAATTTTCCCTTCTTTTACATTTCCCATTTCTTTTAGTCAAGGTGCTTAGATAGTACTCTAAAGGACTCCAAAACTGAGATCACCAGCAACATTTTCTTGTACTATAGCAGGATCTGGTGCCTTCCAGATGTTATTGGACTCCTACCCATCAGCCTCAGTGGCGTTGCCAGTGGTCAAGGGTGATGGGGGCAGGAGACCAACAACATCTGAAGTAGCGCAGGTTTTTGTAATGGTTTTGTAATGGAGCAGGACTCTCTTGTTTAACTCAAAGGAGAAAAAGCTTTGTAGGTAATAATGCTTGACCTATTTGCTAAAGAATTTAGGGTGCAATCATAATCCCCGGTTGGCAGTGGCAGGGCTTGGTGGAACAGGGCAACCAGTTTGTGCCAGTCTGGGAAGAAGTTGAGAGGGGAGAAAAGGAAAAAAAAAGGTTCTTTGCTTCACTAGCTCCCAGGCTGGATGTCAGGGAGCCAACAAGGAGAACACTTGGCTAACTTAAAGTTAGGTAAAGGTAAAGGGACCCCTGACCGTTAGGTCCAGTCGCGGATGACTCTGGAGTTGCAGTGCTCATCTTGCTTTATTGGCCAAGGGAGCCGACGTACAGCTTCCGGGTCATGTGGCCAGCATGACTAAGCCGCTTTTGGCGAACCAGAGCAGTACACAGAAATGCCGTTTACCTTCCTGCTGGAGTGGTACCTATTTATCTACTTGCACTTTGACATGTTTTCAAACTGCTAGGTTGGCAGGAGTAGGGACCAAGCAACAGGAGCTTACCCTGTTGCGGGGATTCGAACCGCCGACCTTCTGATTGGCAAGCCCTAGGCTCTGTGGTTTAGACCACAGAAAGCAGAACAAAGAACACACAGAGGCTTCTCAGCATTACTCCTGTCTTGATGAAGCAGTTGTCTTGACTGACTTGTAGCTCTCCCTTCACTCCATAGCCCTCTGTGTTGGCCCCCTCCTGCTGTCTACTGCAAGCTCCAAGGGACCCTCTCTGTGTCTGCCTGGCTCTCTGCTTGGAAACATGCAATAAGTGTCTCATTGGGGAGGGGGGGTTTGCAGGCTGTCAGTAGAAAAGCTGAAGACGTGTGCATGCACACGAAAGCTCATACCTATGACAAACTTAGTTGGTCTCTAAGGTGCTACTGGAAGGATTTTTTTATTTTTATTTTGACTGCGTCAGACCAACACGGCTACCTACATGTAACTAGTAGAAAAGCTGTTAGAGTGGCTCTGCGGTAGAGTGGCCAAGTCTGATTTTTTTTTAAAAAAAATATTTTTTATTAATTTCCCCCCAAAAAACAGCCAATTAACACATCCATAATCATAATGCAATTAAAAACAATAAACTAAAAAAAACAAAAACAAAATTACAGTCCAAATTATTAATTTTTAATTTTTTCTGGGCTCCTCATAGTCTGCACCTCTTGAAGTATATCTCCAGTATCTTCATTCCTGCCTTCTTCTTGTTGTTCTCATATTTTCCACATTCTGATCAAAACGCTTTAAAGTTCTCCATCCCTGGCTATGCGATTCTCAATCATGTCATATATCCTTTCATCCACTGAATACAGCTTTATTTGTAAATATGTATTTTTCCAACTGTCTATTTGCCAGCGCAGCTTTTCCTGACTTCATTCCAATCTTCCAATCCGGACTGTTGTCCAAGTCTACCGTTTAGAGTTTAATGACGCTGCAGCTCCCATGTTGTTAAGTTATTCCAATCTGGGCTGTTGTCCAAGCCTGTCGTTTGATGTTATGCATACTGTTTGCAATATTGCAATGTAAATGAACTGTATTCCACAGATATAAGTCATTTGGTGATCAATCAGCTTTCGGAGACCACACAATCCCCCCCTTCTGGGCCCTAGAAGGGGGGCTTCTAGACATCCATTTATCCTTCTCTCTTGCTCATAATGAAGAAATTCTGCAAACAGATGCACTGTATGTTATCCCAAATTATTGTCTCGTCACTACAAAGTCAGCCAGCAAGCATCCCCCACTTCCCTCGAAAAAGGGAGGAACTTTCATTTTTCTGTGCTGTGTCATATTAACAAAGCACCATCTTGTTTCTTCTTTTATCTTTATCAAATTTTTCAAGTCTAAGTAATTGAATACTTAATTATAAATAAAAGTCCATCTGTATTTTTTTTATATAAAAAAATAGGTTTCTTAATGAGGCTTGGCGTAGAAAAACAATTGTAGGTATTGAGAAGAGAAAAAGAACGTACTGATCACCTCCGTAATCCAAACACCATGATGAGAATCTGGACCGAAGAAGACTGAGAAAAAAACCCCTGCAGAATGGCACAGTCCTTGGTGTTTAAGCTCGGACTTCAAATTTTTGTGTCTCCCCTGCGCTGGGGCACCTGCCTGTTTCCTCCTCTTCATCACCTTCTAAGCTCCCAGACTCCTGTACTTCCCAGCTTGTCCCTTCCTCTGGGGTGTGGCTGGTTGTGACAAATATAGGACTCCTTTGAGTTATTTATGACTCAATTAGGAGCCACTAAATGCCGCCCGGCACGCTTTCTCTAGCGTCTCTGCTCCGTAGACCCGGGCTGGGCAGTGAAATATAGCAGAGTTCTTCTTTTCTCTTCTCACGCACAGCGGTAGCTTGTATAGCCGTTGGATAAAAAGCCTCTTAAGAACACACAGAGTCCGAGGTGTTCTAATAACTACTGAAGTTTATTTTACAGAGAAAACAACAAACGACCTGGTGAGCTCGCAGACATTTTGCGACCGTCTCCCAGGCAGAATCAAAACCAACTGTTACACAAAGAAACGCTTCCAGTACATTCTGTAACATGATATCTTCCTCAGTGGTCAGGTGGACAGTACACAGTTAACCCCTTGGTTACTTGTTACTCCTCACACCCCCTCTCACCTGAACACTGGGGATAGCGGGTATCCAAACTTACCCCAAAACCAACCCTTCACAGAATTCCCCATGTCGTTGGAAACTCAAGGGTTTTGTGAATCCATCTGCTATGTTCCTTTGGCTCGGACAATACCTCAACTTCACCAAGCCTGCCTGTATGCTCTGACATACGTTTCGGAAGCGGATGTCTAAGTGTTTGGTTCTGGCCTTGAACTGTCCAGACTCTGCCAGTCTCAAAGATGGTTGATTGTCGCCCCAAACAGTGATGGGCTGGCTACAATCACCCCAGATTTCCTGGACCAAACATCTGTAGTACTCCAACTCAGTGCATGTCGCAGACAATGCACAGAATTCAGCTTCCGTGGAAGACATAGCTATTAGGCTTTGCCTGCGCGACCGCCAACCAATCAGGGCATTTCCAAACTTCACTACCAAACCAGTCACTGACTTCCTGTCCTCCTGATTGGCCCAATCAGCATCTGCAAAACAAGTGAGTTGTGGCTCACCTTGCGCTGACATCTCCAAACAATACTCTTTGGCTTCCTGCAAATACCTAAGCACTCTCTTAATACCATTCCAAGCATGTACGCTAGGTTTCGATGCTTCTCTACTGAGCAAATTGACTGCAAAAGCAATATCTGGTCTGCTCCATTGTGACTGCAAAAGCAATATCTGGTCTGCTCCATTGTGACTGGAACACTTCAGGACTCTCAAACGCTACTTTGTCCTTCACTTGTGACTCTTTCACAAAGTTTGTCTCCATGGGTGTTCTGACTCCTTTACAGTCAGACATTCTGAACTTCTCAAGCAAATTTTCAATCTTGCCTTTCTGACTGAGCAAAAAACTTCCATCCTCAGTTCTGTCTATCTGCACACCTAGATAAACTTTCACTGCACCTAGATTCTTGAGTTTGAACCTCTTGCCTAGCTCTTTTGCAAACTTCTGCACTTGCATCTGGCTTTTTGCTAAGCAGATCAGGTCATCTACATAGACCAGTAACAGTTCCTGCTGTTCTCCTTCACCTCTGAGATACAGACAACTGTCAGCTAGACTCTTCCTGAAACCTAGGCTCTCCAAAACAGAATGAAGACACGAATTCCAATTTCTAGCGGATTGCTTCAGACCGTAGATTGACTTGTGCAGCTTCCACACCTGACCTGGCACTTCACTCTCAAACCCTGGAGGAGGCAACATGTACAGCTCCTCCTGGAGGTCAGAGTTCAAATAAGCAGTGTCCACATCAAAGTGGTTTACCACTAGGCCTCTCTGCGCTGCAGTCGCTAAAAGCATCCTGAAAGATTCCGATCTCGAAGTCAGACTAAAGACATCTGTGTAGTGGATTCCTTTCTTCTGAGTAAAACCTCTAGCCACTAATCTAGCCTTGTACTGAGGCTCACCAGTCACTGTGGGTTTCAACCTGTAGACCCACCTACAACTGACTGCTTTCTTACCTTCTGGCAACTGTGTTAGACTATACACACCAAGAGATTGCATGGAGTTCAACTCTTTCTCCATTGCAACTTTCCACTTACTAGCTTCCTCTACTGACAACTGTTGCACCTCTTCAAAGCTTTCAGGCTCACACACTGCTAGGTTCGCCCATACACTGACAGCTGAAAACCTTTCAGGTGGTTTACCTTTTGTGGTGCGTTTTGAACGCCTTGGTCCCACATCTTCCCCCTCTAAATCCGAACTGCTTGTCTCTGACTGTGGCTCTCTTGGAGTAGCAGCACTGTCAAGAGACTTACTACGCTTTGCAGCCCCCTCTGGGCTTGCTTTGGGTGATGTGGGTGACCTACCACGTTTGCTGTACTTCCCAGGCTTGACCTGGGGAGAAGTCGGTGCGCTTCTGACTACTTGCTTCACTTCCCTAGGAGCTACACCACTTGGACCAGCTGCCTGACCTGGATCTGGTCCTGCAGCACCTGGAACTCCAGCATCAGCCACCTGAGTTTCCTCTTCCTGGTCAAAACCTGAAGACCAGTCAAGAAGAACTTCGGGGTTAGCATGAATGCGTCTCCAGCCCTCCTGTTCACAGAACGTAGCACTCCTGCTAATGTGAATGCGGGTTTGGTCCCCCTCTGCTGGCACAAACCTCCACGCCTTTGAGTTTGGTTCGTAACCACAGAAGATCATTTCCCTGGATCTTGATCCTCCCTTTCTGCGCTTCTGCTTTGGAATTAGAACCCACGCCTCACACCCAAAAGTTCTGAAATAGTGCACCTTCGGAACTTTGCCATACAACATGTAGTAGGGTGTGTTTTCCACAACTGAATTAAAAGCGCGGTTCGAACAGTAATTCACAAATTTATAGCATTCAGCCCAAAACTTCTGGTGTAGGCCTGCATCAAACAATGTTGCCTCTACCAGTTCAGACAGTGTTCTAAATTTCCTTTCAGCTAAACCATTCTCTTGTGGACTAAAAGGGGCGGTCTTCCTGTGTCTGATTCCCTTGCTGCGGAAGAACCCTTGTAGTTCTGCACTCAAAAACTCCCCCCCTGTCACTCTGGAAACACTGGACAGTGAGGGAGAACTGTAGTTCTACTTCGGCTACCCACTATTGTATCACTCTGGCAGCCTCCCCCTTCTCTTTCAGTTTTATGACCCAAGAGAAATGACTGAAATCATCCAGAAGACACAAAACATATTTTGAACCACCTAAACTTGACGTAGACATAGGCCCAGAAATATCCAAGTGCACTAACTGAAATGGTTTTGTGCTCTTCCTCTCAGACCTAGGATAAGAGCATCTCTTCGTCTTCGCTTTTGCACAAGCGCGGCACTGCAGGTGTTTATCGCATGGCTTGAACCTGCAACCTTTGACAAAATCAGGGGCTTTTTTCACATAAGGAAAAGACATGTGACAAAATTTCCTGTGCCAAGCATGAATACAATCCTTATGGATAGCGCCCTCTGTGCCCTTAGGGGTATTAGCGCTTTTAGCCTGAGCATCACCAGTGTTACTTCCACCTGCTTGCCCCCTCCCATCTAGGACAAACAGACCATCAGACCCAACAGTAACACTTACCAGCTCAGCCCCATCTCTGGCAATTTTGCAAACACCATTGGCAAAACTTACTTCAAAGCCCTCACGTAATAAGCAAGACACACTTAAGAGACAATTCTTCATGCCTGGTACCACATAAACATCAAGGTTAGTGTCTAAGCATTGCATGTAAAAAACACCCTTGCTTTTAATTGTTCCACAAGAACCATCAGCAAGCTGCAGGCTTTTTTCATCATCAAGTGGCCTGCAGTTCAGGATCCTTCCTGAAGGCGGCATAAGATGATGGCTGCTTCCACTGTCAACAATAAAAGTGAAACTGTCCTGTCCTTTGTTTCTAACCGTTGCTAAGGCAGCAGAAAGATGTTGACTGACAGGCTTATCTGTAGTCTTCCCACGTCCTCTGCTTCGGCGATGCTGGCTTGTCCCACGACCACGTCCGCTGGGTTGCCTGGCACCTGGCTGAGTGACCTTGACTGCTTCCAGAGCTGGGCAGAATCTGGCTACGTGCCCCGGCTGCTGGCACCGAAAGCAAAGCCTTGTTGTGCACGCTCTCACAGTGGATTCCTCAGTGCTTTTCACTGCACCCCCACTGGTTTCTCTGTGCCCACGGCCCCCCTTCTCTGCCGATTCTCTCTGGCGTCACTGTTCCTCATCCGCCAAACGACCAGAAACGTAAGCTAGCGTAAGCTCATCATCAGGCATGGCCTCAAACGTTAGGCACAAATGCTCATAGACGTTTCCCAGACTAGACAGCAAGATATAAACTTTTTCCTTCTCCTTGAACATAAGCTCATGCCGCTGCAGCCTATGGAATGCATCAATCACATTGGCAATGTGCTCCTTTATGGGTTGTCCTGGCCTCAGTCTCAACTCAAAGAGATGCCTCATAGCATGCAGCTTAGCTCCAGCTGTTTTTCTCTGATGAACCCTTTCCAAATTGTCCCAGGCTTCCTTAGCATTTGCAGCATTCTGCACATAGGGCAGTTGCGTAGTATCACAGCTCATGGCAATGGCACACAGAGCTTTATTGTCTTTCCTGGTTTCTGCAGCAAATCTCTGCGCTTCAGCTGCTGAATTATCAGCGGCAGGGGTTGGGGGATTTGACACACAAGTCCACAAATCCTTTCCCAGCAACCACATTCTTGCCCTTTCTCTCCACTCTGCATAGTTGTCGCCATTCAACCTCTGGAACGGCACGACAAACGTCTCCTGGAGCTGCTCCGCCATCTTGTCTACCCCCGGGCTCCGTGTCCAGCACTGTACTGTACTCACTCAGAATAGCTGACGTTGCTCCTCCGGGTAGACCGCGGATCCCAGCCTCCAGTCCAGCGACATTCTGCAAGCGAGTGCATCTGTTAATTGCCGACTGCAAAAAACAGGGTTCTCGAGCTAGCTTTTTACTCCGGCTTTCTCCAAGGCTTTTACAGCTGCAATCACCTTTTATGGCTTTGGTGATTGATTAGGTTCAGGACCTATAACCTGTTACCCATAACCTGTGACTAATATAGGACTCCTTTGAGTTATTTATGACTCAATTAGGAGCCACTAAATGCCGCCCGGCACGCTTTCTCTAGCGTCTCTGCTCCGTAGACCCGGGCTGGGCAGTGAAATATAGCAGAGTTCTTCTTTTCTCTTCTCACGCACAGCGGTAGCTTGTATAGCCGTTGGATAAAAAGCCTCTTAAGAACACACAGAGTCCGAGGTGTTCTAATAACTACTGAAGTTTATTTTACAGAGAAAACAACAAACGACCTGGTGAGCTCGCAGACATTTTGCGACCGTCTCCCAGGCAGAATCGAAACCAACTGTTACACAAAGAAATGCTTCCAGTACATTCTGTAACATGATATCTTCCTCAGTGGTCAGGTGGACAGTACACAGTTAACCCCTTGGTTACTTGTTACTCCTCACACTGGTTTCCCACCACCAGGATCCAGGATCCAAATCCTTTACCTCTGTGCTTTCCCTGGGGGGTTAGGGTCAGGCGACTTCCACCACTCCTCTTCATCTAGCCAGTCCCTGATGTCAGCGCAGTAAATAATATTACTGAGAGAAATGAGACCGTTGCTGACCTGTGACAGCAGCACGGTCTGCCCAAGATACAGCAGATCTTGTGATGGAACAGCCCCAGGCCCTGAAATGCCCTGGCTTGGCGGGGGGGGGGTTCAATTGGCTACCCTTTGGGTGGATGCATTTGGGGGGCTCTTTGCCAGAAAGACAGAAATGAGTGGAGAGATTTCTGGTGCATAAGGTGCCAACCCCTCGGTCTCTCCTGACCCCAGCACCAGACTTTCATGGGAATATGTTGGGCTATTTCCACCAAAAGAGCTTCTGCCTAAGCCTATCCAGTTTCCACTAAATGTTGAAGGAGAGTAATTATACCTCTGTTCTATGTCTTGGACTGCATGCATTATGTGGGATGGTGACCAATATGTCTCAGAGAGATGGAACCGTTAGCCATTCCCATCATGGAAGACTCTGAGCCTCAGCAGCACTGAGTCTAGAGTAGACAATCCTATGAAGACATGTAAGCGACATTTCTGCACCTTTCCTGTCGCCCCTTTGAACAGCTTCACTCATCACTTCTGCAAGAAAGACTGACTTCTCTCACATGTGACAAAAACAAGTTGTCTCTGGTCTCTGCATGAGGCTAGAATGGAACTATTCTGTCAGATGAAATGTGTCATGAGCAAGTTGCCAAGCCACACAGGGTACTTTACTTCAATATACTGTAGTCGGGAAATTCTATACTGTTCTGGGCTTTGAATCATAAGTGCCAACATGTGAGGCTGGTTCCCTCATTGGACTTCCGCTGGACCAAAATGGAGAAACCATAGGTATAAATTCAGATGCTAATGCTGGGGGTTTCTAAAGCATATTGGAGGCTGGACAAGTGTTCCTGCACAAGGAAAGCTATTTAATTACAAAATATGGAAAATAATGCACATCACTTTGCAAGTGCAAATAGGAAAAGCTATATATCTACATCCCATGCTATTTTTCTAGAAAAGGAGGTGTGGGAACTCGCTGTGAACACCTCTCTCATTCATAGCTTGTGTGAACTTCTCTCAAGCATGCCCACCACGGTTGCAAAATACGGAAAAGCAGCCCCTTTCACTCATAGTGTTTTCAGATTGTTGTGGTTACACGAATGTTTGGCTAGATGTAATCCAAATATTATTTATTATTAATTTAAATCATTTTTGCCATACTTTTCAACCGAAAAAGCTCCTAGAATGGCTAACATGTGATCAATAAAAATAATACAGTCACTGCCTGCAGGCTTACAGGCTAAAAGGCATGACACAAAAGGAACAAGGTATAGGGAGGGAAGAGGAAAACAAGCAGACTCAGAAGCCAGTTCTTATCATTGTATATGAACACTGTAGTTCATATAATGAACAGCTAAACTGGAGGCAGATAAGGGAAAGAAGGAACCAAATGTAGCAGAACTTAGTAAGTGGGACCTGATTCCAATCTTTCTCTCTGCTGTACAGTGGCGCCTCGCTAGACGAATTTAATTCGTTCCACGGGTCTTTTCTTATAACGAAAAATTTGTCTAGTGAATCCCATAGGAATGCATTGAATTTCTTTTGATTTTTTTTTTTGCCCATAGGAACACATTAATTGAATTTCAATGCATTCCTATGGGAAACCGCGATTCGCTAGATGAATTTTTCGTAAAACGAATTCGTCTAGCGAGGCAACCTCCACTAGAAAAAACCTTTCGTTAAGTGAAAATTTCGTTAAGCAGGGCATTCGTTAAGCGAGGCACCACTGTATCCTGATGAGATGGCTATTGTGGGGAAACAGGAGAAGGCAGTAGAAAAGTGCAGCCGTAGCCTGAACTCTAATCCTTGCAGGATACAGAGCACTCAGCTGTGTTCTCCTGCATGCTGGACAGATCCAGAAGTAAGTGCAGCCTCCCAAGAACAAAGATGCAGGGATCATACCCTCCCAGTTTTAAGCAGGACTTCTTAAATCACAGAAGTCAATCCTGGCTTCTGTTTGGATCCCGGAATGTCCCATTTTTTACTCCAGTGCTCTGGTCCCTGTGCCAAAACACCAGACCAAAGGACACTCACTCTGGCATGAGTTTGCAGGATCATCCCAGAGCTCTGGCACAAGCTCTGACACTTCCACCAGACTGGAAGGTACGGCCCTCCTGACATCTCAATTTGGGGGACAAAAATGTTGGAGGGTATGAGGGAGACGACTTGGCCTCTGGAACCCACTGTCTCTCTGAGCAGGAACATGCACCTACATGGTTTCAGATCCTTTGGCCAGAATTAAGATCCAGACAAACCAGGCAAGAGGAGGGTGAGGGGCATAGAGGCCTTAAGGATTAGACAATTTTCCATTTCTTTTGTGGCTTGGGTTGAGATAATGCTGCCTGACCACTGTGGCAATACCAGAGGAATAAGCTATATTAGTGGCTGTCAGGGCCAGTATGCCTATCAATACCAGTTGCTGGGAATCACAAGTGAGGAGAGTGCTGTTGCTCTCCTATCCTGTTTGTGGACTTCACATGGGTATCTGGTTGGCCACTGTGAATCAGGAGAGAGACTAGGTAGACCTTTAGCTTTTCTTATGTTCTTATGTACCAGTGATGTAAGCCCCCTGGTTAAAGTGACTTGCATCAATAGAGCTGGCCCATTAAAAAACCTATTGTATTTGTGTTAATAAAATCAAGTTGTGCGTGGGACAGGCTAGCCGCTGACTTGGAAGTCCCTCTGAGCAAATATTGTGCCTTTTCATTTCTAGCGGCTATTTTGCTCCCCATCTGCAGCCTTCATAAATGAATCTAGTTGAATAAGCCAATCTTTCCAATATACTTGGGACTGCTTTGACTGCTGTGAGCATTTTATAAGTTGCTGTATAACACCGCAGGTACCCGGGATATGCCACAGTGCAACAGTTTCTCAACTAAGCAATGGGGCATGCAAAATTTCACATTGTTAGACCTGTCTGCATTGCTGGCTTCCAGTCATGAATTAAACAATGAATGGTCAAATATTGTGACACTACAATCCAAAGTCTATTTTCTAGCACACCGCCTTTTATTTTAATGGCACTGCATTCAAACTAAGGAACTGTGGATTCCAGCCAAAGCATTGGGGAGGGGGGCAGGGGGCAGATTCAATTTGACTGAATTTCAGATCAATTTAGGGTCATTTCGTGGGAAGTACATGGAATAATCCAGGCATCCTTCAACTGTTTTCCATTACAGAGTCAATAAAGCAGCAGAGGTCGTAATCTTCAGAACTTTTTTCATTTGTGTACTTGATATATGATGGAAACATTGTGAGTGAACTATGCAGGTTTCCACCTCAGAAATGCCATTCTGAAAATGTACAGCCCAGTCATGAACACATTCATTTGAAATTGAATTACGCTCACCATGATTCAACAGAAGGAAATCTATGGGCGCTGGTGACTTACTGACACTAGTAGGTTTGGCAATGACCACTGCTCAGTAGTAGAGCATTTACTCTGCACGCAGAAGGTCCCCAAATGGACGTACCCCCGGCCTGAAACCCTGGAGGGTCATTTCCAATCAGTGGAGACCATGCTAAACTAGATAGACCAATGGGCTGACATCATAAGACAGCTTACTATATTGCTGTCAAGGGGTCTGAAAACCCCACTCCAAAAGTTGAGGTTACAGTGGAATTGTCTTGACACCAAACCCAGCTTTCTGCGCCTTCTTCCTTCCCCTCAAACAAATAGTCAGCACTAGTCAAAGACTATCTCATTTCAGCAGTAGTGTGTGGTCAGTGGACTTGGGGAACTAGACTAGTTCCCTAAATGTTCCCAGTAAATTAGAGTATTAGAGTATTAAAGCCTAGTGCCTCCTTTCCCAAAGCCCAGGAAGCTTCTGTCCATTTTAGGGAGGGAGGCACCATCTTCTGAGAGGGTCCAAGAACCCTCCTTTCCAAAGCCTGCCTGGTTTTGGGAAGGAAGCAACAGGGCTCCAGCATCCTGTCAGAGGCCTGGCATCTCCTTTCCAAAATCTAAGAGTTTCTGCCCAGCTTAGGGAAGGAGGCACAATTCCCACATGAATCTCTGGCCCTAACTGTTCCCCTACAAAGAAAAATTTCACTGCACACCACTGCATTTCAGCCCCTCGGAATCCACACATATTTGTCCCTATTGGGCCAGGACAACTGAGTTCAGGAGGTTTTTCTTTTCCTACAGCATGCAAAATGCAGCAGACCACTCTAACTAGGAGTGAGCCATTCAATGCTCTTACTTAGGCAGCTCTGCTCTGATTTCAGTTGCATATATACCTGTTGACATTCAAGATAATCTATCCCACCCGAATTATCCAGAAAATGCTCACTTGCTACCGGTAATATGGCCAACAGAGCCCTGGAATGAGGAAAAGCAGTGTGCTTTCAGCTTCTCGTGGTAGATCAATTCCATTACGTTGTCCACCTCTTACTGCAAAGACAACTTTCTTATTTTTATTTCACTTACATAGTAAAAGAAATGAAAAGAAGAATATACTTTTGTGGTTGGTTGTCATAGCTGCCAAGTTATCCCTTTTTTAAAGGGATTTTCCCTTATGCTGAATAGGCTTCCTCGCGAGAAAAGGGAAAACTTGGCAGCTATGTTGGTTGTTGTCTGTTCCAAAGAACGCAAGATGCCTCTGGGGCCAGGTGTGCACAACAGCAAGGACTTAAGAAGGCACAGAATGTAACAATTGTGTCTTGATGAGTTCTGATCATTTTAAGGCACACCTGTTCCAAGTCAGTGGGATTTCAGAGGAAAATCAGAAATGTTTGGACGTGTCCCAAGACACATAAAAGACAGAATTCAATTCTGTTTAGCTGGTGTTCAGAAATTTGCTACAGTGCTGACTAAGCTAAAATGCCTTGCTGGCAAAACAGCCAAAGACACGGAGCTATATTTGTCTGTGAAGTTATACAGAAGCTCAGTTGTTAAATATGTATGGCGTTTCATGCATCAGAGGCAGAAGTGCTTGTGCTAGGCCAAAAAGTGAGTTTTCTCTAAAGAATCTTATGTCAAACGCAACTCAAGGCTTTGCTTACTGCAAGGAATATGAACCATATGCAGTGGGATACCTTTGTGTCTCAAATTTCAGTGGCATCCTGTGTGACAGCAAAATTTGGTGTCCCCCATGCCTCTCACCTTCCATTCTACATCATAGTTGTGGTGCCCCTGAGATTCCACATCCAAACCGGTAACTCTCCCCTAAATACACGACATGGAATCTCCAAACATAAATAAAAATGGAGACCAGCTTGCTTTCCAAAGTGAGGAGCTGAATTTGATGGTCAATAAAAGTAAAGGTAAAGGGACCCCTGACCATTAGGTCCAGTCGCGGACAACTCTGGGGTTGTGGTGCTCATCTCGCTTTACTGGCCAAGGGAGCCAACGTACAGCTTCCGGGTCATGTGGCCAGCATGACTAAGCTGTTGCTGGAGAACCAGAGCAGCTCACGGAAAAGCCATTTACCTTCCCGCCGGAGCGGTACCTATTGATCTACTTGCACTTTGGCATACTTTCGAACTGCTAGGTTGGCAGGAGCTGGGACCGAGCAACGGGAGCTCACCCCATCACAGGGATTCAAACCACCAACCTTCTGATCGGCAAGCCCTAGGCTCTGTGGTTCAACCCACAGTGCCACCCGTGTGGTATTGATAGTCAATAGAAGGAAATAAATACTGGATACTAATTCAGTTTCCTAAACACATAAACCAGCCCCCCCCCAAGTATCCTTATTTTCCAGGGACAGTCCCGGATTTACAAAAGCCATCCTGGTTTCTAATTTGATCCCAGAATTCCCACTTTTCCATAGGACCCTATTTTCATTGGAGAAATGTTGGAGGGTATGGAGTTATCCTGAAGGAGCTTCTCCACCCCCATCGTTCACTGAGGTCCAGCTCTGAGAGCCTTCTGGCGCTTCCCTCCCTGCGAGAAGTGAGGTTCCAGGGAACCAGGCAGAGGGCCTTCTCAATAGTAGCGCCCACCCTGTGGAACGCCCTCCTATCAGATGTCAAGGGGGAAAAAAATTATCTGACTTTTGGAAGACATCTGAAGGCAGCTCTGTTTAGGGAACTTTTTTATGTTTAATGCTGTACTGTGTTTTTATTGTTCGGTTGGGAGCTGCCCAGAGTGGCTGGGGAAACCCAACCAGATGGGCAGGGTATAAATAATAAATTGTTATTATTATAATATTATTATTAGCTGACCCCTGAGCTATCTGAAGGCAGCCCTGTATAGGGAAGTTTTGTAACGTTTAATGTTTCATTGTGGGTTTTTTAAATCAATGTTGGAAGCCGTGAAGAGGGGCTGGGAAACCCAGTCAGATGCATAGGGTATAAATAGTAATATGCTGATAGAAAAAGACACCCCCTATTTTCATCAGAGAAATGTTGGAGGGTATGCATATACATACTCTTATAAAATCTTATTAGAAGAAAAGAGAGTAAAGGAGGTTGAATTATAAAGAGACTCTTCCTGGATCAAGTCAAAATATGCCCAATTCAGCAGCTGTTTCCCAATGTACGTGAACCAGAGGCTTCCAGGCTGCCCCAAAGCAGGACATGAAAGCAATAGCCTTCCTCTGTTCTTTGTCCCTTGAAACCAGGAGTATGTAGCTTCTGAGCATCAAGGTTCTGTTTGCTGGAATAGCAAATATTCATTGAGAAGTCTATCCTTGGTGGCTCTGCCTTTTTTAGAGCAGCCGACAGCCATCACTCCACATACAATTATGTACTGTATTGTATAAGGTATTCCAGAACTTAACAATTACAAGAAATATTTTCACTAGGCAACACTGTTTTCTCGAAGTGGGATATTTATAGCAGATGTGGGATGTGGCTTGCCTGCAACTAAAAACAGAGCAGAGGGTATGGCAGATGAAATATGGATGGATGGGATGAAGCAGGGGGAAGAATCAGGCTGGATCTATACTGATCGTAAAAACGCTAAAAAAAGAAAAGAAATGTTATACAGTGGTACCTCGACTTACGAATGACCCGACAACCGAATTTTTCGACTTACGAATGGGGCAAATGGCCGCCCGCTTACGAATGTCTTGGCATGTAAAAGGAAACTGCGGCGGATTTAGATAGGGGTTTTTTGACTTACGAATTTTTCCGTTTCCAATGCATTCCTATGGGAAATCGTGTTTCCAATGGTGCTTTTCGACTTACGAATTTTTCGACCTACGAAGGTGCCTTCGGAATGGATTAAATTCGTAAGTCAAGGCACCACTGTATGGCTCTCAATGCAATTTTACATTGATGAATTTACATTGCTTTACAGTGCCCTCTAGTGTTGCATGCTTAAAATAATATTAATAATGATAACGATAATGATAATAATAATAAATAATAAATAATAATAATAAATTTTATTATTATTGTTATTTTACCCTGCCCATCTGGCTGAGTCTCCCCAGCCATTCTGGGCAGCTCCTAATTGAATATTAAAACAATACAGCCTTAAATATTAAAGACTTCCCTAAACAGGGCTGCCTTCAGATATCTTTTAAAAATAGGATAGCTGCTTATTTCCTTGACATCTGTTGGAAGGGCATTCCATAGGGCGGGTGCCACTGCCAAGAAGGCCCTCTGCCTGGTTCCCTGTAGCTTTGCTTCTCTCAGTGAGGGAACTGCCAGCAGGCCCTCGGTGCTGGATCTCAGTGTCCGAGCTGAATGATGGGGGTGGAGACGCTCCTTCAGGTATACAGGACTGAGGCCATTTAGAGCTTTAAAGGTCAACACCAACACTTTGAATTGTGCTCGGAAACATACTGGGAACCAATGTAGATCTCTCAGGACATTTTTAACGCTTTACACTGACCAGTATAGATCAGCCCCCAGTCAAAATTAGCTATACCAAATGGAAGGAAACACAGAGAAGGGAGACAGTGGAGATGTAGACCAATTTCATGCTATTATTCTCAAGGGGATTCCATGAGTGAATTATCTGTATTCACACTATCATGTTTATAAGCTGGTTCTGGTCAAAAATGAGGTCCCCCCCCCATGTTTAGCTGGTGGTGCCAGTGAGCAGACATAATCACTATATGATATAATGGCTGCCCAAAATGAAGCAATAGCTTGTAAATTTTGAGGTGCCTCCTCACCTATTTTCCTTTGTTCCACATTTTTCATCAGACTGACTTAATTTCCATTTCCAGGACTAATACATGTTTTGAAATGTATTCTTCATATTTCTCATTTCTCCTAATTTTGGGATATGGTTTTTGGCTCAGAAATGCACCAAAAATTATTAACATGCTATTTTAAAGGATAAAGTGAATTTAGAAATACATAGACTGAGGCAAAATACAAATTAAATGCTTTTTGTGATGAAAATATGTATTTGAGAAATTTTGTACTTTTTAAAAATAGACTAAATTAATTACAGAAAAATGCAGAAATTGGTAGTGGGACGGACTAAATGACGGGGTGGGGGTAAACTAAATGATATGGAAGAAAGCCAATTTATACCTTTGCAAACCACAATCCCCCCCCCCAAAATAGTTTCATGTAATGCCATAGCTGTTGATGGGATGATTTTTGATTTTGCTTTAGAACAATTGTCTTGCACATGGCAGCCTATAATTCACACCAAGTAAATTATTGGTTTATTTAACATCTTTAATAATGTAGCAAGGAAGTATGTAAAAATTAATTACAAACATAAAACAATGCCATACAAACATTAACAGATGTCACTAACTAATTGCTTCCAACCACACTTTTGTGACTTCAAACAGCAAATGAGCACACTTTTAATATTAGTCCAATATTTTTCCTCGCATTCAGTTCAGCAATTATTCCTGTTAATGCTGGGATTCTTCTCTCTCTCTCCTCCCAAATATTATGAATTTTCATAATAGTTTTCTATTTCATGTTCTCGGCAACAAGTGGTAAGAGCACTTCAGTTTAGATACAAAGTGGACTGTTATGTGCATTTGAAGAAGAGAAGTTTTGCAAAAAAAGAAATCACATTAATTATAATCAAAGTATGTTTCCCTCTTTATGGTATCATCAGGTCCCCCTAATCTCCACACATCTGGAAATATTTCTTACATAATATTAGAAGGCATAGGCATAGTTCTAAAACTCTGTGCTAGTTGGAGTCTGGGAGGCAATGGGGGTGTCAATGCCTCATTTCAACCTTCTTCATGGGTGGTTTTTTTTGGGGGGGGGAGCTTGCAATTGGAGAGTGACCCATAGATCTAGGTCCTGAGTTTAGTTCCTGGCATCTTGAGTTATGGAAATGATGGGAAAACAACACAGGCACATAGGAAGATGCCTTAGACCAGGCATCCCCAAACTGCGGCCCTCCAGATGTTTTGGCCTACATCTCCCATGATCCCTAGCTAACAGGATCAATGGTCGGGAAAGATGGGAATTGTAGTCCAAAACATCCGGAGGGCCGAAGTTTGGGAATGCCTGCCTTTGACTCTTGGTCTATTTAACTTTATATTGCCAGCACTGACTGGCAGAGGTTCTGTAGGATCTGAGTCCTTTCTATCACTACCCGAAGAAGTACATGCTCTACTGCTGAGCTACAGCGCTCCTGTATTGCCAAAGTCGGCAATCCTGCAACAAATGAAACAGTAGCCTGACTTGGTAGGCAAACAAGACCCTTGCACTTTCAGTCTGCTGCTGTTGAACCCAAGGCTGTGATGTAGCCAGTGCTTTTTTTCCGGGGGGGGGGGGGGGCGACGACGACGCAGGGGTACACACACCCCTAAACATTTTGTGAATCTAACAGAAGAAACTAAAAAATATATTTTTTTAAAAAATGTTTCTTCTCTAGCATGGTGAATCGTCAGTTTCGTTGCTACCCCTGATGGCGACCTCATTTCCTTTCCAGGTGTTTCCTGAGTCTCAGACGGAAGCGAGTGTTTAGTGTGTGAAGCAGTGTGGAATGTGGATGTGTGGCATTTTACCACTCCTCCTCATCTGTCCTTGACAGCTGTGTGTATTTGTGCTGTGCATGTATGCATGCAGGAGTGTGTTTTAGTGTGTGGAGGGTGCTCCAGTGCCAGGCTTCAGGGAATCCGATCCCCCTCCCTCATGGCTGGCAGCCAGGAAACAAGAAGTTCTTACCATGGTATTTTATTCAATAATCACAGAGAGAGATGGATGAAAGTCTCACCCCCTCCATCTCTCCTATTCTACGTCACTCCTGTGCCAGCTGATCTGTGGTTTCTGCCTCTGAGCTTTCTGTTCTACTACTCGTAATGCATGCTGGGTCCTGGGAGAGGGGCGGTTAGGAACGTTTTTCCAAAGACACTGAGTCTGTCAGCTGTGTCTCCCCTGGTCCTTCTTCTTCCTGCTGCTCTCTCAATATTTCCCAGCTTCTCCCCTCTGCAGCCTCTGAACTATGACCTTCTGCAAACCACTGTTCTAAATCTATAGAATCCTTAGAATCTCCTCTTCTAGGGAAGGTGAAAAAAGAAGGGGGCAGTTCCTACCATTTCTCCTCAGTCCAGCCCATGATATCCAGAGAAGGATTATGAGGATATTGGGGCAGACAGTGCTGATGGGGATGATGAGGGCGGAATGTGAGACCTATGTTGAACCATCACCCCCAGTTGACTTTCTCATTCAGCAAAATGTGTAGAGCAATCATGGCAAATTAGCAAACCACAGCTTCTCTGACGTCATATGAATCTTCCATATTTTAACCCAAATGGAAATTCAACCCCCCCCCCCAGTTTCTGAATAGTTTAAATTCCTTCTAACTTTAGCAGTATCCTTAAAGAATGCCCAGTGTTTGAGCGATCCATGGCCTCCCTTGCCTGTTTTTAATCAAGCTGGGCTTTTCAAAGGACTCCTTCATTTGATCTCCCAAAATAGTTTCTAAGACTTTTTCTGCCACTGAAGTTAAAGGTAACTAGTGAAAAAGAAAGAAATATCCTCCTGGTGTGCCACTAAGTCTTCTTTTCAATTAATGCTTGATATTGGTCATTTTCTGTATCTTCAGGGAAGGCTCCTGACTGAGAACACCCGCAACATATTCCTTTCAAACCCCTGCCAATTTCTCTGAACCTTAAAGTGCCTTCTGGTCTTAAAAAGTTTTAAAAAGTGGCTATGTAACAAGGGGACCTTGTAAATTCCATAGATCTCCCCACTGCGCACATTAAGGGCCAGCTTCAGAAGATTTTAATGTGGGGGAGGGAGGGAAGTGACAGCTTTTTATTCCTATTAGCACGACAGGACCAGTATGGCTGAAAGGCACCAGATTGCATTCAGAACAGGTGCATGCTCTTTAAAACTTCTTAAGATAATAAGCATGTAATGAATACTAATCTGTACCAGACCTCTGAACCATTCCTCTCAATTCCTAACCATTGTCGTCCATGCTCTAGTAACATCCAAGCTGGATTACTGCAGTGCATTCTCTCTGGTCCTATCCTTGAGAGTGGTCTGGAAGTTCGTCTGGCACCTTCATTATACACCTTTAGGCTCCAGGAAAAATGTTCCTTTTTAACGAAGCCTTAGGTGGACACATCCCATACCCTTTTAAAATGTGGCTCTTTTTGGGGAGGGGGTATTGTTGGGTTGTTGTTGTTGTTAAGTCGTTTAGTCGGGTCCGACTCTTCGTGACCCCATGGACCATAGCACGCCAGGCACTCCTGTCTTGCACTGCCTCCCGCAGTTTGGTCAAACTCATGTTCGTAGCTTCGAGAACACTGTCCAATCATCTCGTCCTCTGTCGTCCCCTTCTCCTAGTGCCCTCAATCTTTCCCAACATCAGGGTCTTTTCCAAGGATTCTTCTCTTCTCATGAGGTGGCCCAAGTATTGGAGCCTCAGCTTTACGATCTGTCCTTCCAGTGAGCACTCAGGGCTGATTTCCTTAAGAATGGATAGGTTTGATCTTCTTGCAGTCCATGGGACTCTCAAGTGTCCCCTCCAGCACCATAATTCAAAGGGTTGTTGGGTTATTGCTTTTATTTTTATTTTATATGCTGTGGGCTTATATGCTGTGGTCTTTTTATGTGAGAACTTTACCCTGAGAACTGCAGGTATAGGGTTGTATATAAATTCCATAAATAATAATAATAAACTAAAGCAGCTCAATTGCTCACTGGGACAAGCTCTCACCAGCATGCTGCCTTGCTGTTGAAATAATTGCACTGGCTGCCAGTTAGCTACCAGGCTAAGTTCAAGGTACTGGTTTTGGTGTATCAAACCCTATGCAGTGGTACGTCCGGTTACAAACTTAATTCTGTATACTATATGTATTATATATTTTGCTCATGCAGTACTTAGTTTGCAGTAACTTTTCGCCCTACCTGCAAAGCAGAGAATATTCAGTCCCCTATATTCAAGATTCTGTTTAAGTGATTAGGTTCCTTTTCTATTATTTCAGCAAAAATGGTCTTCCTGATGTGTAGAACAGATTACCTCCCTCTGCATGGCAAATGAATGAAATCACTTTAAAACTGGGGAGAAATAATAGCCAGGCATTGAATTTATGGCATTAGGAGAGTGGCACAGCACTAAGATATATCCTTGGTCCCTTAGGTGATTTAATCAAATGAAGCTCTGTTTCTCTTGGCTGGCTTTGATGAGGAAACCAAGATGTCTGGAATGAGATCTGAACACACAAATGTTCCCAATTTGCATTGCCTCCAAAGAGGGAATGAGCAGAAATGGTCAAAGTGTGAAGTGTTCCAGAAGGCAGCGCCAACAGAAGTAAACATTGGGGATTTTGCTGCATGAGAGCGAGAGAGGTGGTACACAATTTCATATGGATGCCACAGCATTAGGAAGGCTGTCACACACCAATACTGGCATCTTTAGCTGGCTGAGTCAGGTGCACTGAGAGCAGGGACTTCATTTCTGGTGAACGTCTAGGAAACTGCTGAAAAATGCCTGCCCCTTTTGATTATTAGTGCCATGGCCCTTTGCCTGGGAATGTCAGCTGAGCCGAATCTGGGGCCTGAGCCTGCCTTGGTTCCAGGTGCAGGAGAGACCTGATCACCAGCAGCTGGCCCACTACCGGCTGGAGCTGAGGCTCCTGGGTCCAGTAACCCTCCGGGGTCTCCCCAGCTATAGAGGCTCAGGGCTGAGAGGAGGAAAGACCTAAGTATGTGCAGGAGGAGTGCTCGCATTCAGGCAAGGTAGGGTGGTGGGTCATTGGGGGATCTGGACCAGCCATTACCTCGGGAGAGATAAAAGACTATCAGACCCCACCCCAGGTTGTGGGAGCAACATTGCTGTTTGCCAGATCCTGCCTGTGCTCCAGTTTCTGACCTGCCCGTGTTCCTGCTTCAGACCTGCCTTGGATTCCTGCCCGAGTTCCTGCTCCTGACCTGCCCTGGATTCCTGCCTGTGTTCCTGCTCTTGACTTCATCTAGATTCCTGCCCTCCCTTAGCTTCATTGGACTGAGTTCTCATGGACTTTCTAGACTTCGGAGTGGCCCTGGACCTTGCCTTTTGGTTTACCCTTGGATCAGTACAATTATTATTTTTTGCCAGGAACGGCTAACAAATTAACAACTCACTCACTTGTGACATTGACTCCACACTCCAAAAATAAAAATAAAAAATAGCTTGCTCAAAGGCTTAATGAGGTCAGCAGGCTTAGGAAAATAGCAGTTTTGCAGCCTCTTAATGATACGAAAACCATAGGTGTGGAAGTGCATATGGGAGTCAACATGCTCTTTTCCAGATCCAATATCAGGGACTGTGCTGAGGAGGAATGGTCAGAGCCTCCCCCTCCTCCTGCTCCTGCTCCTGCTCCTGGGAAGATTCAGGATTCGGAGGACAGTATAGCTTTGGCACAGTGGTTTGCAGAGGGGCATAGTTCAGATGGCAGAAGCTGGGAAATACTGGATGGGGAACAGCTAGCAGAAGAAACACTGGGGAAGAGTTAACAGAATAACTCTCTCTGGAAAGCATTCCTCCACTTCCCTCAAGGTCAAGAAGAGCTCAGAAAGTGGCAGAGCAAAAAGCACACAAAGCTCAGATTACAAGACGTAGAAGTGATGTAAATTAATAGGGAGGTAACGGGGTGGGATCCTTAACTGGGAGCACCACCATTCTGCAAGAATGAATGAGTCTTTATTTGCATCAGCCATTGGCCACAGCAATAAAACAACAATATGATATACAAGGATAAGAAATAAAAAGTCAATTATATAAAATATATTTTAGGATTTTGAATCAATGGTCAAAATAGTGGATCTTGTTCCAATTGCCCCAGCTAAAAACCTTGCAACCTTTGCTGTCACTGGCTTATCTTGATCTGCCAAGAGAAATGACACTGTGGCAGTGCTTGGGCAACCCAGAATGGACAATAAAGGAAGGGTGATAACCTCATTCCTCAAGTCTTTATAAAAAGTGCAAGCCAGAAGGGCATGCACCACTTATTCGGTACGGCCATCTCCACAGTGACATAAGCATTTTTCGTATAATCTGTTGGAATCGTCTCTCAAGTACGTCTATATTTTAGAATCACTAGGTGATGCAGATAGGGTGCCAGAGAGTCAAAATGGGAAGGTGGGAAACAGTCATACCATGGGCAAAATTTCCTTATTGTGGCCAAGTTGTTCTGACGCTTGATATCATTCTGGAAGATGGATTCTTTGTTCTCTCCCTGTGATTACTAAAGTTTCTAACTGGTAGGAATACTCCTTTTCCTTTGTTCTGCATATCTGCTGCAATGGAGGAAGGAAGCCGATTCCCTGAAGCCTGACATCTATCCACAGATATGTCCCTGAGACCTCACCTCAATGAACATCTCTCTACTGGTGCCTCCCAGTGGAATTTATTGGTAATCACACTAGGTGTCTTCCCATCATGGTGGCAGTTTAGCATTTGAAACCAGGGTAGTGTGGTGGTTAGAGAAGGGTTCCCAACCTGCGGCCCATGGGCCAGAAGCGGCCCATGGAGGCTGTTTAACTGGCCCACGAGCCACCCCAAACTGAGCCGCCCACTCGAATCCCCATGCGCTGTGCTAAACTGGCGAAGCGTGGTACGGGGACTCTCTTCCACAACTCCAGAAATCGCTTCTGTGCATGTCCAGATGCCGGAAATCACTTCTGCATCCGGGCATGCACAGAAGCGATTACTTGCGCCGCAGACATGCGCAGAAGCGATTTCTGGCATCGCGTTGCACCGGCCCGGCCCATGGAGGATCTCCATGGGAGTGATCCGGCCCATGCCCGGTAAGCCTTGCCGACCCCTGGGTTAAGAGTGTCAGACTGGGACCTAGGGAAACAGGCTTCAGATCCCAACTCAGCGACTGGCACCCCTGCAACAACACAAGCACACAGTTAGCGTAGTTCAGGGGAACGCAGAATGGAACCTTGCAGAAACAAATAACGACACAAAACCTTTTGATAGAGCAAGCATTATTTATTTATTTTTTAAAAAAGATAAATAAATAAATTGTGTTTTTTCCCCCTTAAAGGCTACAATGCTATCTCATGTTTCCTCTGCTTTAAAGATTTAAAAATTCATAATTTGTATGTGTCTGACGGTATAAGTAACAGAGACCTGGTACTTTTCCACCATGTCTATTAGATGGAGAGAGGAAAAAACCCTGTCAGTATGTATCTAAATCCGAAAGTCATGCTTTGTATGGCAGAAGCAAAATAGGGGGGGGGGTTAATATGGCTGAATAGCTTGGGCAGTCAAGCAGAAGCCTTTCCAGCATATCACACATAACCGTAAGTGTGTGTACATGCACAAAAGAGACATAGCTCTTTATTTCCACCTGCCTCTCTTCTTATCAGTCACGTTGTCACAGAATAGCGGCTCTCCTGTTCACCTCTGTGACAAAAGAGCCCAGGTAATGTGGTTGTCAAAATGACAACCATCTTCAAGTTGGTGTCTCAGCATCTGAACAAAGAGCCACCAGTCCAGGGGTGGAGGGTGGGGTGGGGGTTGCTTGGAGGTGGGGATAGAGAAAGGAATATGTGCCATACATTTGAAAAGGCTTCAAGCACTTAAAGTGAAATTCCCTTTGAACGGGGAGAAATCGGGGAGAACAGCACGAGGTCAGCACAGAAGAAATCCCCAGTTTTCAAGGCTTTAGTGTAAATATCAGTAACATTAGATGGGGCATATTGGCCTGAGTTTGATAGCAGGGCCTGAGTGCAAGCTAAAGAGCTTATATTTTTAACTTGATCGTTACAAAAAAGAAAAAGAGAGTGAGAAAGTTTGTGCCAAACCTAAAATTAAACTACCTCCATGAAAATTCATTCCATTTTTACCCTGACATTCAGTCCATTTTAGGATCCTTGTGGCATCTTGTAATAAATACAAGAATGCACAATACACATAAATTAATAACAGTAGAGCACAATGACAATGAAAACAACAACAACAATGGCCCCAATTCAGCTGTTTTCCTGTTTAATAACTGGAAGGGAGGGAGGAGAGAGATGAAAATATCAGATTCTATCTGTCCAATATTAACCCAGAGGTAACTGCAAGAGTGGGATGCAGGTGGCGCTGTGGGTTAAACCACTGAGCCCTAGGGGTTGCTGATCAGAAGGTCAGCGGTTCGAATCCCTGTGACGGGGTGAGCTCCCGTTGCTCGGTCCCAGCTCCTGCCAACCTAGTAGTTCGAAAGCACGTCAAAATGCAAGTAGATAAATTGGAACCGCCAAAGCGGGAAGGTAAACGGTGTTTCCGTGTGCTGCTCTGGTTCTCCAGAAGTGGCTTTGTCATGCTGGCCACATGACCTGGAAGCTATACGCCGGCTCCCTCAGCCAATAATGCGAAATGAGCGCGCAACCCCAGAGTCAGTCACGACTGGACCTAATGGTCAGGGGTCCCTTTACTTTTACCTGCAAGAGTGGGATGCAGGTGGCACTGTGGGTTAAACCACTGAGCCTAGGGCTTGCTGATCAGAAGGTCAGCGGTTCGAATCCCTGTGACGGGGTGAGCTCCCGTTGCTCGGTCCCAGCTCCTGCCAACCTAGTAGTTCGAAAGCACGTCAAAATGCAAGTAGATAAATTGGAACCGCCAAAGCGGGAAGGTAAACGGTGTTTCCGTGTGCTGCTCTGGTTCTCCAGAAGTGGCTTTGTCATGCTGGCCAAATGACCTGGAAGCTATACGCCAGCTCCCTCAGCCAATAATGCGAAATGAGCGCGCAACCCCAGAGTCAGTCACGACTGGACCTAATGGTCAGGGGTCCCTTTACTTTTACCTGCAAGAGTGGGATGCAGGTGGCACTGTGGGTTAAACCACTGAGCCTAGGGCTTGCTGATCAGAAGGTCGGCGATTCGAATCCCTGCAACGGGGTGAACTCCCATTGCTCGGTCCCAGCTCCTGCCAACCTAGCAGTTCAAAAGCACGTCAAAGTGCAAGTAGATAAATAGTTACTGCTACTGTGGGAAGGTAAACGGCGTTTCTGTGTGCTGCTCTGGTTTGCCAGAAGCGGCTTTGTCATGCTGGCCACATGACCTGGAAGCTGTACGCCGGCTCCCTCGGCCAATAATGTGAGATGAGCGCCACAACCCCAGAGTCGGTCACGACTGGACCTAATGGTCAGGGGTCCCTTTACCTTTAAATGCAAGAGTGGCTGAGTTTTTGTCAATAGTATCTATTAAAATGGTGAATGGCATGATTTAGCAGGAAGAAACCCTAATGACAATCCTCGTTATTGCATATTTTACATGGCTGTGTGTGTGTGTGTGTGTGTGTGTGTGTGTGTGTGTGTGTAGGGATGGATGTTTTATGATGGCCTATATTTGTAATGCCTAATAAAGATGGAGTCTTATGAGCATCCCAGTGCATATTGGGATGTGTGATTATGTGCAAAGATCAGAAAGCATATCATTAAAAAATGAACACACACCTTTTTATACAGGTCATCGTTTCAACCTCTATATACTCATTCAGTTACTGCACTCGGCAGGAGAGGGCTTCCTGCAGATACCATCTTATCAGGAGGTCCATTCCATACAACACAAGAACTGGCCTTTGGTGTTGTAACTTACCCTTTGAAACAGGCGCCTTCTCGGCTGTCTCTGGAAGACCTTTGTCTTTCATCAAATCTTTCAAGTTGATATCTTTTTCAGTCTGCATTACTGGAATGGTTTTTAAAACGGTTTAAATATGTTTTTATCACTGGTTGTTTTCCACCCTGGACTCCCTTGGAAGGAAGAGCAGAAGATAAAATATTTTTTCACAATGTTTTTATACTGATAGAGATTGGGGTGGATTATCATTCAAAGAGCAAAACTTTATAGGTTGGGTCTTTCCCCCTAGAGACACACAATATGCCTCTTCTGAGTAAACAGGGTGATAACTCAATACATATTTTGGGCTAAAAAGGCCTTTGAGTACGAACCAATGTTAGTCTTACAGTCAATCCACTTGAGCTTAAGTAACAAAATTAAGTAGGACTTGGTTAGATGTCACTCATTGGCTTTAAAATCACATATCCCTTCTCATTTTTTCTAAAGGAAAAAGCCCTCAAAGTTGCAGCTTTACCTCCTTGGGGAGCCCCAGACCCTTGACCTTATTAGTTGCCTGTTTCTGAGTTGCACCTTCCCCTTCGACTAGGGAAGAATCTCAATTTCTCATTTTTTCCTATCTTAAGTCCAGTCCTCCACATTTCCACATCAGTTTACAATTTTAAAAAGTCATGAAAATTCAGCAGCATATTTTTGTGAATTTCTCCTAATGTGCACATCTTTAAATGCAATTTTGCCTAATACACACAAATTTGCAAAGCAATTTTTGCAAATATAACGCTTCTTTAAATGTTCCCCCTCCAAGATATATTTATATGCACAGCTTACCCCAGTATATATATTTCTGTACCCATTACTTGATAGGAGATCTGGACTGCAAATTTCAGAGAAGTGTGGATTTTGAAGGATGGATGTGTTTGGGGTTGCATATTGCTTTGGAGAATGCAAAACACATAGCTTCATCTTGAACTGTGAGATGAATCAAGTCCTCCCCCCCCCTTCCCACCATTGACTGAGATGCTATTAAGTAATGGAATTTTGCCAACTACATACGGTACTGTGGGAAACTCTATGATGGGATGATGTATTCTCCAGCTTTCCATGTATAGAAATGCTAACATGCAGAGGGCATGGCCAAATTAGCCTGGGAGCATGGCCTATAATTCTGACTACTGCAAACATGCCAGAAATGAAAAATAGGTAATGGAGTGTGTGCAGATTCTCTTTGTCCAGATGAACAAAGTAGGCATTAATGTAGCCATTAAAATAATGGATGCTCTGAGCATGGGGAGAAAGTCTTTACTTTACCTGATCCCACATATGAAATCAGAGAGAGGCAGGGTATCCTTCCATGAAAGAGGGTGGACCTCGGGGAGACCCTAAGGACTGGCACATTTTCATTTAAAAAGCCATGCATCACATCACAGAAGTCTGGCAATCTGGGGAAGACTATACTTTGTGTGTTGGGATGGCAGAACTATAATTTACCAGGCAAAAAGCCACTTTCAGTTGGTGTCTTCTAGAATCTCTAGCTGACACCTTCCTCAAGCCAAGATTTTTAGCAGTGGATAGATGTAATCATAGCAAGAAATGCAGAGCACTAGGCACCCTCTGGAGTCTACTTCAGCACCATGGAGAGGGCCAGGTTTCTTTGTGTGAAGTTGCATCTGATGATATAGGCTCAATCTGTTAAATCTTCTGCTGGTCTGTAAGATATCACAAGACTCTCTCCCTCTCTGTATTTTCTGTAACAGACCAAACAGGTGTGCCGCTCTAGAACCTGATGGGGAAGACAGAAGACGGCTTATGCTAGCCAAAGGGCTCTGGCCATGGTGCACCACCATCACTGCTGGTCTTCCTTATAGGCCTGCTATAAGGCTGAGTTACTGAATGTGAAGCACTTCAATCCTTTGAAATCTGCAATACATATAACAGTCATATATTTGATTGGATGGTAGCTTTAGGGGAAAGTTTGTCTCTTATTGTTTACAGCATGCTCTAGCTTGCGAAAATCTGTTTTCCTACATTGTACATTTATTCAGCCATGGCTTTAAGAACCAACTCCCATTAGATAACTGATGAAATGGCTGAGTTTGTGGCATGAGATTGGTGCACCGGATAACATTTTAGTTTTCAGTTTTAGTCTGAATTTCCATACTGTACTAATATAAATCATGAATATAAATGAATTCTGGACTGTAAAGCTTCCAGCTCAGGAAAGCAATTGCACAATAAGCAAGGAATTCTGGGTAGCAATTTATGCGTTAACACAATATGACTGTGCTGATGATAGCTTGTTAGAAGGAGATCTCTATCCACCTGCTATGACACTTCTGCCAAGCTACAAACTATAATGGCAGATAAGGTCATTATAACCTTATTAGCTAAAATGGTGATTGCACTTCTGGGCCAATTCACTACTGGCTGACATGAATTTTGGCAGGTAGGCCTTTGAAGAGCTGGTAGGGGAGAGAGGAAGCCTGAGCAATAGACAAGAAGCTTGAAATATATGCACTAATAATGATTAATGTTGCTATTACTTGCTTTTCTGACTAGAGGGGGGCTGGCATCTATAAATTCTAGTACTCTGGCACTGGGAAGCAATATGCCCATGGTGCTTTCCAAAAATTGCCTTATCTGAGTCATTTGTAAGGTCTTTACTTAATAACTAATGCCAGGGTAGCCTGATTTTAGCCAATCTTCTCAATGTTTGAAGGATATTTCAGAGATCTTTAAGGATAGCAGTGCTACATTGTCACAGTAAATCCATCAGTTCTGATCAGTTCCCTAAATATTAACAGCCCTCACTTCTCATTCTCAGTGAGAATTAAGACTGATAGGGCTGCTAAGAGGCACAGATCTTTTTCATATATTGATTAGAGGAATTGGGCATCACACAAGGCCCTTGAATGAGGTCTGATTTGCTTATGCAGTGATGGTAATTATCAAACCCATTTCACAGAACACCCACACAGTACAGACCAGGCATCTCCAAACTGCGGCCCTCCAGATGTTTTGGCCTACAACTCCCATGATCCCTAGCTAACAGGACCAGTGGTCGGGGAAGATGGGAATTGTAGTCCAAAACATCTGGAGGGCCGAAGTTTGGGGGTGCCTGGTATAGACACTTATCTTCTCTGCCTATTCTCTTTTACAGCTTGTCTTCCCATCTCCCTCTGGCCTTCTCTCATTACCAACATCATTCTGGTCCACTCCCTGTTCCAATCCTTCCTACCTTGGCCACTAGCCTGAGCATGAGCCCCTGCCTGCCTGCCTGCCTGCCTGCCTGCCACACACACACACCCTTTCCCAATGTTTTCCACCACCCCTGTCCTTCTCTGGGGTCTGAGGAGCTCAGACAATGGTAGCCAAAGACCCCTTTCGTGCCCTGCTCAATTGTGACATTAAAGGTGGTCAGCCAGAAAAGAAGAAGAAGAAGAAGAAGAAGAAGAAGAAGAAGAAGAAGAAGAAGAAGAAGAAGAGGAGGAGGAGGAGGAGTTTGGATTTGATATCCCACTTTATCATTTGAGGAGTCTCAAAGCGGCTAACATTCTCCTTTCCCTTCCTCCCCCACAACAAACACTCTGTGAGGTGAGTGGGGCTGAGAGACTTCAAAGAAGTGTGACTAGCCCAAGGTCACCCAGCAGCTGCATGTGGAGGAGCAGAGACGTGAACCCGGTTCACCAGATTACGAGTCTACCGCTCTTAACCACTACGCCACACTGGCTCCCTCCACCACACTGGTACAGTTTGGATCTTTTGGTACAGTTTGGATGAGATTTTAAAAGTATGGGCAGTGATGACCTCAAGTAATGTCAATGAGCAGACAAGATGGAGCAGAGATGGCACACATTGTATTAGGATGGAGTAGGATTCTATTGCCTTACTGGTGGTTTACTAGCATCTTGAAAAGGCTGATATTGCTGGGAATTAATCACTGCAGTTGTTGTATGTGACAGTTTGGTTCCTTGAATCAGAACATAATCACTCCCTTGGTAGGTCTGATCTATGGCCTTTCTAGACTTATGTAGTTCAGCAATCCACTGGGGTTGGGAACTGGCGCACAACCCCCACTGAAATTAATCAACTTACTTCTGGGTAGACAAGTTTAGCATTGCACTGTTCAGATATAATCCTACACATCCTTACTCAGAAGCAAGGCCAACTGAAATTATAGTCAGATTAAACTTGCCTCTAGCTACCAGATGATGATGGTGGGCTAGAAAATTCAGCTACAATTTGTGGACCACTGTTCAGACCCATCAAATGTTATCCCACATGAGCTGAGTGTGCATTACAATGCACTCAGTACTCTCGTGCAACTTCATTATACGAAGGAAGATCAATTATGACGGATGTTGATCAAGCCGGTTTGGGCCAAACCACAACACAAGCCAAATTAGACCTCTGGGGTAGAGGTTCCCCCATCACTGATGTGAGACATCAAATACTTTACAAGACAAAATTGCCTGTCAGAATAAAATGCCTTCATAGACTGAAGAAAAACAATCAGATGATTATTCCACAATAATGATGCAACCATGGAAAAGGCCTGGACACCATTACTGATGTTGTTACCAAGAAAGTCCACTGTTCCTAGGAACACACTGTTCTAGAAGTCACTTGAATATGTGTGATAATTTTTCTGCTTTTAATTAAGTCATACTAATGATCAAATGTGTACACATTAACCTATCATTTAATTAAACTTTAAGAAGCAAGATGACAAATAGCAGCCATGGATGGTAAAAGAAAAGTGTCATAACACAAATAAAACAGTCTCCTAAAAGCCACACACAAGAATATGCGGAAGCCCTGGAGAATGTTGATAATTAGTTTTCAGTGCTGTACTAGAAAGCCAACTTAATACTGTTCACCTTTGTTACTCAGTGTTATATTATATTATATTATAATCATATTATATTCTTCATCTTTTTTTAAAAAAATCCTCCTGAAAATTCTCCAGCATTTTAGTGCAAATTCTCCTGCTATACACTATGCAAGTTTGCCTCATGCATTTATTTTTTGCAGAGCAATGCTCCTCAATGTCATGCATCCCCCCCTATTTTCACTAATATATGCATTTTCATGCACACTTACTACCCTAGCATATGCATATTTGTACAGATTACTTGGCTGGAGCAGTACTAATTGGAACGGATGAGCTGTGTTTTGATCCCTGTACTCTTTCAGGTAGGTTTGCCTTTAAAGGCAAACTGAACTGAATTTGGCTCCCATCTCTGCTTCCACCTTGCCCAGGTCTCTTGCAAGGTGTGCCCAATTTTCCCCCTTCGCGTTATTGCATGCTGCTTTGTCTCGCACCCCATTTCATCACTGAAAATTCCACCTGAGAAGAGACCTTTAGGCCCTCTCATGCCTACCAGTTCTATGACACTAATCTCTTTAATCTATTACTAATATGAAAGCCATCCCATACTCTTAATTATTTCTATATTCCTTCTCTTCACCTCTTTGCTCCTTCTATCCTCGTATTATTGGCACAGGGAAAGCTGCGCTCTCAAGCTGTCAAAATGGATCATTTCATAAGCACTCAAGTCATGCAAGGATTTTTGTTTGTTTGTTTTTAATATATGCTGCCTCCCAAGAACGATTTTTTTTCATATATATAAAAAAGCTTTGATCTGTTTGAATGTTAACTCATCAGGAATTGAAGACTTTTGTTATGTAGGATTTGTTATACAACACTTCAATAGATTCAAGTTCTGAAGTGCAATAATCTTAAAACTTCACGAAGCTCCTTTAAAGGGTTGTTCCCATCCTTTAAAGATCATTCAAATACACTATAAAGAACCAGAAAGAAGCACATTTATTGCTTTTGCTGTGTGATGTGCTGATTGTATGCATATCCTGTTACAACCGTAGCTATTAGCATCTTGGCCAGAGATGGCGCCACAGCCAACCTACCCTACCAGCCATCTAGTGCTCACCACCTGCTTGACTGTCAGAAAAGTTCCAGGCTAGCCACCCACCAAGAGTACAACAAAATATCTGCTCCAAAACTACAGTTGGTCCAGAACCCAGAAGCTGGGTTACTGACCAGAGGTCATGTATCTCTCCAGTTTCACTGTGCATATTTTTAAGGACAATGCCAGGTAGCAGGGATGGGCAACCCATGATTCTCTGTCAGGGACTGGACTAAGGAGGAATGGCGGAGACTGCTTTTTAAAGGGGAGATTGCATTGAAATAAATGTGCACTGATTCAACATACAGTATAGAGAAAAGGGCTCACCTGCGTGCTACAGTGTCAGAATACTGGGGACAGTCCCGGTGTCACCAGGTGGGCAGAAAGCCCAAATGGCCCACTGCTACTGACACCACTGTCCTGAATTCACTTTCCTCCTACTCCAATAAGCAGTGGAGGCAGGGGAAGAGCTTCCATGTACGAGGGCCCAAGTATAATTTTCAGACAAGGTTCATGACTCCATACCTCATATTTAGGTATTAAGCCATACCACATGATATAAGTTTTTGAATTCAGGCATTGATGACATCTACTCATTCAGCGCCCAACTAAACACAAGCAGTGAGGATCACTTGCTTCCAGTTCTAGTTCCATGCAGTTTCCTTCCCTCCAAAATTGATAATTATTCCAAACACATGCTTTGAAACTAGAATATAATGAATCATCCAGCATATAGTGGTGGTCGGTGTATATGGGCTTAATCATGTGGCATGCAGAGGCAACTCATTTGTGGCCATCTTACATTGTGGAGCATTCAGGAAAATCAAGAGGATATACTGTATGTCAGGGACTGGACTGAGGAGGAACGGTGGAGACCACCTCCCCGTCCTCCTGAACCTTCCTGAGAAGAGGAAGACAGTATAAATTTACAACAGTGGTTTGCAGAGGGTCACAGCTCAGAGAAGAAGGGGGGAGGGACAGAGCCGGAGCAGCTGGCTGACACGTTATCATTAGGAAGCATTCCCCTTCTCCCAGGACCCAGCGAGCCGTAAAAGTGGGAGAACAGAAAGGCAAGAGGCAAATGGCTTTAAGCAGCCGCCTTAAGGAGGGTGTTGTTGTTGATGACTGTGAAAGGGAGTAAGAGATTACTCGGAGCAACACCATTAATGAGAGGTGGCATTTCTAAGTCTCTCTTTGTGAATATTGAAAAAAATACATTGGTAAGAGATTCTTGCCATTCCATTACTGGCAGCCCACCGTGAGGGAGGGGGGGTCGGATTCCCTGAAGCCTGACATTCTCCAGATATTGTTGGACCACAGCTCTCGTCATCCCTGACCCTTGAGCATGCGCATTTGGAGTCCAGTAACACCAGGGGGGGCAAGGGTTTCCCACCCCAGTCCTATGGGAAGTGGGCTTGGCTGTTAACTGGGTGCCCCTGCCATCAGATATCAGGTGGGTGTCTACCAGGGCCTTTTCTGTTGTGGCACCCCAACTTTGGAATGTGTTTCTTGTGTGTGTGTGTGTGTGTGTGTGTGTGTGTGTGTGTGTGTATGTGTGTGGTGTTGTTTGACCTGTGCTGATGACATTGCTGTACTCATTATGAGATACCAATAAATAACCATAACAAATAAATGCACTGCTTGCTTGTTACCCAATTAAAGCTTGACTTCATCTGAGCATGAACACCTGAACAGGATTGCTGTAAATCTTAGATTTCTTTTGAATCACCCACCCACTTGAAATGCTTCTCCTGGGTTTGCACTGAACGAAGCATTGCCTGTCTAAGACCAATTGATGAAAGACCTACAACTGCTTTACAACTCATGAATCTGGAAAGGCATGGCATGGGGTTGGATTCTGGAAATGTAGGGTTCTTGCACCTTCAGCAGCTGTGCATCAGGTGGAAATTCGGCAGGTTAATCTTATTCTAGTATGGAAAAGCAATTACAGGGAAAGCTCCTCCTGGTCACATTCTGCCCGGGAGACATCTTATTACTTGCGTGTGATCACAGATTTCTCTTTGGCCCTCCACCTCACCCACAAAAGAGGAGCATGTGCAAATCTATGTCCTCTTTTGCAAGTAGGGCAGAGGGTCCAAATCCATATACAGTGGTTCCTTGGTTGTCGAACTTAATCTGTTCCAGGAGTCATTTAGACTTCCGAAATGGTTTGAAAACCAAGACACAGCTTCCAATTGGCTGCAGGAGCTTCCTGCTTTCAATCGGAAGCCGCAGAAGCCACGTTGGACATTCGGCTTCCAAAAAAGCATTCGTAAACCAGAACACTCACTTCCGGGTTTGTGGCCTTTGGGAGCCAAAACATCTGAGTACCAAGGCGTTTGACAACCAAAGTACAACTATACAAGATACTGGGCCCTGAAAATCCTGTTGGTACCCATGTCCTACATTGTATCATAAGTTATACCGGGTATAGGGTGGTATATAAATTTAATCATCATCATCAACAACAACAACAACTTCTTTTGGGATCATTTTGGCTATAACCCCACCCCTTTACCTTCATATGCAGTGGCTGTGGTATTACAGACTTCCACACACACTGTTCCCCATCTCTGCACCCAGGGGACCATGGGTGCTTGGGCACCCACAATAAGATAATTGTGGGAGCCAGGAACCCAGAAAGACAATGAAAAAAAGCTGGCAGGTGCTGCCTCTGAGAGAGAAACAATTCAGCTCTGTCTTCCACAGCCACCCAGCAATACATCTCTCTGCTTCTGACTCCAAGCCCCTCCCTGTGGAAAAGGGTGCCTCGCTGGCTGCGGATAGGAGGAGGAAGAGGGGTTGCTGCCACCACTGGCCGCCACCGGCTGCCTCAACATGGACATGCAATGTCACATGCCCACGCCTGCACATACAGCATGTGATGTTACACACATTGTGTGCAGGTGTGGTGTGGGGGGGCACCCACAATCCTGAGGGCAAAATGGCGCCCCTGTCTCTCCATATAAAAGATGTGATTGTTTTCCGAATGCTGGTTCTCTCTCGCTCTGGATATTGAACCTGCTTTGTGTCTGGAGTACGATTTCCAGACTAGAGGACATCCTGGATTCAAAGCACCAGGACCACTGGACTCAAAGCTTCCTTCGACATGTGGAGATAGGGAGGGGCAGGGAAAGAATGGATGAGCCTGGGGGCTGCCCCCAAGCTCATCATGTGGGATTGAAATTGGAGTGTGTGAGGGAGCGAAAATGCACCAACATTCCTTTCTTCCTCTAAAGCCAGCATACTTTCCAGCAGGCTAAATAGAAACAGCCTCTTTTCCGAATGGATTCTGACAAGGGTCCTTCTGAGCCTCGGAGCTACTATTCAAATGATCATTTTTCTTCTCCTACAGATTTAAAAGGTAACGCGCACCTGCAGTATTGAGTCATCATCAGAAGCAGAAGCCGCTTCTAAGCTCCTTCTTCCATGGCCCTGATTTGTTTAACTGAAAGAAATGAAAGTGCTCTTTCTTTCTTTCTTTCTTTCTTTCTTTCTTTCTTTCTTTCTTTCTTTCTTTAACTGTGCTGTTGAATTATTTCTGATTCATTATGACTGTATCAATGACAATAACTGTCCCACCCTCCAGAAGGCTGACAAGATAACATAACATAATGCTTTTGTGGTTGTGCGTATTGAACAGATATTATGTATATTTTCAATCTTCTTTTTATCTGATTTATTTCATTAGGTTCATCTTCATTGTCAACTGCCCTGTGGCTTGCGCAAAGGACAGTATACAAATGGCTTAAATCAGCTAATGATTTAACAAACAAAACTCTTCACTCTCTATAGTAGCAGCAGCAGCTAACATTGTGTCCTCTGGATGTTGTTGGACCACAGTGCCTGGAGACAGTCAGTCAGGTTGTGTATCCACAGCAGTGCCCAGAGAGGAGAAATGATCACTGGGAGGAGCACAGACAGAAGTAGTGCCATGGTGAATCTGCAGCAAGCACAACCAGATGCCTTCATCTGCCCCAGCTGCAACAAAACATGTTTCTTCCTTATCAGTCTCAACAGCCACAGGTTGCACTGTAACTCTCCAGCAATTTGACTTCACCCATGAAGGCACACTCCTCCATTGTCCTCTGAAACAGATGGATGCCAGTCAGCCAGCCAACCAGCTCCTACCAATCCCAGGTCAGCACAGCCTAAAGTCAAGGATGATGGGAGTTGTAGTGCAACAATACCCATATATTGGCTACCCTGTGTTATTACACACAACTCATCCTTTCATTTGGCACGTTCAGCTTGCTTATGTAGCCAAAATGGCACCATCCACACATGAACAGATGACATCAGCAGGCATGGGATGACCCCAAGCTTTGGAGAAGTACAGAAACATATTTAGGAGAAACCTGAAACAGCATAATAAGGATTGAATGTTTTCAGCGGCTGTGGGATGTTGGCTGGGGCTGGTGAAGTGAAGGACATAGCACTTCACAATGAACCATTTTACATCAGATCCCATGCCTGAGTTACATCATGGGCGAAGGAATCCCAGCTTTGCTACCTCTTGCCTTTAGAAGCCTTGCAAGTTGCAACGTAAGAGGGGCTGTAGGCAACATCGTGGGAGGGGAATTTATAGGACCAAGATGGAACTATCAAGCTCCCTTGTTATTGCTGCTATTGCCAGGACATTCTTAAGGTAATCTTGTTGCCCAAACAGCAGCAACATTTCTGTCTTACAAATGTATGCTATTATACTTTTTATTGTGCAAATTTATTATGCTATTTTGAAATTGATTTTGCTCTATTTCCTTTCGAGAATAATTCCTATTTTCTTTGTTGTAAGGTGCTTTGAGCTTGCTTGCTTGCTTTATTTATTTATTATGGTGGAAAAGCAGCATACAAACAAAATAAAAATGAATGAATGAATGGCCTTTAACTGCTCAAGCATAAACCTCATTGTGTTCGTCAACATCTGCACAAGTCAGAAACTGAACCCAATTTTCAAACAATTTACTCTCTGGGTAAATTTACTTTCCTTGAGCTACTTTCCTAAAATCTATTGGCTTTTTCATGACTCAGTGTCCCCAGTTAACATTCTCATTATGTAATTGCAAGTGCCTGAGCATTTTGTTTTAAAGAAATGTATCACATGCATAGTATATTCAGTTAAGCGTGCACATGCCCAGAAGTCTTTGCTAATATCTGTTTGTCACCGCAGAAGGTTCTGGTTGACATGATTTTTAAAAGAAATGATTTCCAATTTGATTTCCTTTGCTACATGATGAATCCAAGAAGGTGAAATAAGAGTATTCTATGTATAAGCAATTATATATATAATTGAAATATGGTCTCATATCTCCACCTACAGACACAAAGACAATGGCAGGAGATTTTATTTTCCTCTTCTGCTAATGCCTTTTAGAAACCAGTGCCATATATTCTGAAGCAGAAGAGATGCAGGTACTTCACAATAACACTTCATTATACTTGGGCCTTCACAGCAAATGCTAATAAATGAACAAATGCATATTTGCATATTTTGCATTTGCATTTCGTATTCTCTCTTGTAGCAATTTAACAGTCCAGTGTTAAACCCTTTTCTGTGCGAGTCCAAATATCCTTCATCACACGTGCTTTAGAGCAGCCCAAGGCATTTTGATGTCTGAGGCAAATAGCAAAATTATGCCCCTTCCCCAATTTATATCAACTAGACTGACAGCTTCAAGACTGGCAACCATTTAAGTGTGCTTGTTTTTAAACTGTTTTTACTGTTGTAAATTGTTGTGACCTGCACTTGGGTCTTGGGGTGATGTGTAGGTTAGTTAATTAATTAATAATACCCATCATCCTTGCATAAGTGCAAAGATTTTGTTGACTACTGCCTAAAAGGTCTTGCAAGTGCTTTGTATACAATTAGTGCACACACAGCACATATGCAGCAAAAGTAATTTTAAATTGAAATAAACGATGCAACAATTCCATTAAAACATTAAAACATAAATGACCATGTTTAAAATGTGCAATAAAATATCTTATTAAAATAACATGGCAATTAAAACAGCATAGTCATGGCAAGAGGTCGAGGGAACGCCTGTAAACAGATGCATATTCAAAAGAGGGTGGTATACCAGTACAGATGTGGGCTTTTTGGTATTTCAGCAGAAAGTGCACTCCACAACACCAGAGCAACTATTTATTATTATTATTATTATTATTATTATTATTATTATTATTATTATTAAAACCTCCTTGTCACCACAAGCAAATCTCTACATTGTTCACAACAGGCTAAAGCCTCTTTTAAAAATACTGAAAACACCCTCCTTCTCAATCCATAGTCCATAAAACACAATTAACAACTAAATATATATACCCCCATCCCAGATATCTGAAATGATTTTCTATCCACACTCCTTAGAATAGTTTTACAGTTGTATCTTGGTTGTCAAAGTTAACCCATTCCAGGAGTCCATTTGACTCCTGAAACGGTTCAACAACCAAGGTGCAGCTTCCGATTGGCTGCAGGAGCTTCCTGCACTCAATTAGAAGCCGCATCAGACATTCGGCTTCCCCCCCAAAACGTTCAAAAACTGGAACACTCATTTCCGGGTTTGCACCATTCGGGAGCCGAAACAACCGAGTACCAAGGCGTTTCACAACCAAGGTACGAATGTAGTGACAAAAACAGTAGGCACTGTTGATGATGGAAATAAATCCACCTCAACAGCTTATTAATGGGCTAATTGAAATGACAGGCATAGAAACAACCTGAAATTGCTTATCTTTCTCTGGCATGGTTGGGGTAAGTGTGCTGCATTCGCTTGTTTTCATTTGACCAGATAGCCATTTGTATACTTGGCACTGCAAAGAATTCGTCTTGCTTCTCTCTCTCTCTCGTTCCTCCTTTAAAAAGGAGGAAACCCACCTTCTCTGTACCTATTATAGTGATCAGCACCAACATTGTAAATCACACATGCGCAACAGAGAAAATCAGATGTGAAAAAGTGATATTCTTATTAATCTGGCACAGAATGTGGAAGCAGAAATACTTACGGGGGGGGAGTTCTGCTTTGCAGGGCCGTCTTAAGCGCCCCTGGTGCCGTGGAGCGACGGATCCCTCCGGCGCCGCCCCCCCGCCCCGTTTCCCAGCGCGGTGGGCGGGCGGGCGCAGCGTGGCACCGTGGCGGGCGGGCAGGCACAGCGCGGTTGTCGAACCGGCGGACTGGCTGGCCAGCGGGCGGGCGCAGCTCGCGGCGCCCTCCTGGCGAGCCGGCGCCGTGGTACCCTAACCCTAACCCTAACCCTAACAATGACTCCGGCCAAGGCACACATTTTCCCATTTTTCTTTTGTGTCCTTCATCCATCACGCCACAGTCTCAATAAAAAGAAAGTATTTTGTATGCGCTACCATTCTGTATTTTGTATTCTGCACTTTGTATGTGCTACCATTAATGACTGGGACACGGGGTGGTGCTGTGGTCTAAACCACAGAGCCTCTTGGGCTTGCTAATCAGAAGGTCGGCAGTTCGAATCCCCGCAACGGGGTGACCTCCCGTTGCTCGGTCCCTGCTCCTGCTAACCTAGCAGTTCAAAAGCACATCAAAGTGCAAGTAGATAAATAGGTACCGCTCGGGAAGGTAAGCGGTGTTTCCGTACGCTGCTCTGGTTCGCCGGAAGCGGCTTAGTCATGCTGGCCACATGACCCGGAAGCTGTCTGCGGACAAACACTGGCTCCCTTGCCAGTAAAGCGAGATGAACGTCGCAAGCCCAGAGTCGTCCGCGACTGGACTTAACGGTCAGGGGCCCCTTTACCTTTTTACCATTAATGAAATTATTCCCACCTACACCTACTCTCTCTGCTGTGAAATGCACACTGTGTTGTGTGGTGATGCTCACTAGAGATGTCCCCCCCCATCCACCCTGGGTCTCCAATTTGGGGTAGGGGGAGATCAGGCCACTCTGCTTTGGGCTGACCTAGAGACAACATATGTTTACCCCAACTTTTGAGGTGTCCTGGTTTTTACTTTTCGAAATACGGCAACCCTACTGCAGAGAAGCCCCTCATGAGTGAGCAGAACCACAGACTGTGTAGGGAAACTAGCACAGCAAATGTATAGATCAAACAATGCACAGCACCTTTGGGAGGGAGGTGCTCTGGTGCACAGGCTATATTCAAGGGACGAACACATTTAGTTAGATCATTTCATAAGGAAGAGATCAGCGGACAACTCAAAACTATCAACCAGCAACCTCCTTAACAAAGGAAGAGTTGATGGTTGGTGAACAGCATAGTAACTGTCAGGGGATTGTTGCAGCTACTCCCGAGTACAGATGCTCCAGTCCGCTCTGTCTTTAAGAGTTTTATTGTGCATACTATTTACAGTGCAGAGACATCAGAAAACATGACTGCCTAGTCGCTCCCAGAATCTGGCAATACCGCCTTCTGGTTTCTGGTCCAACATAAGAGCTTGGGGACCCTGAAACGCCTCCCCTTTGCCCTACGTCTGGGCGCACGCCTCAAATTGGGCGCCGGAAGGGGCCGCGTCCCATCTCACCTTTGTTGGCTGGGATGTTGCTGTGACTCCGCTGTGTCGCTAAGCCTTCCTTCCTCTACTGGCCGTCTGAGTAGGTGCAAGGGCTCAGCAGCATCTCGGAGCCCTCCCTCCATACTGCTCTAGTCCTCCTCTCTCCCTCCTGACCCGCTGCTGACGCTATCGCTGGGCGAAGTGCTGGTCAGGATGACTGGGGGGGGGCTTCCTGTAGGGAGTCCCCCTGACAGTACCAATAATAGGTTTTTTTGGTTTTTTTATATACCACACCTATCTGGCTGGGTTGCCCCAGCCACTCTGGGAAGCTTCCAACACATATAAAAACAAAATAAAACACCAAACGTTTTAAACTTCCTGATACAGGACTGCCTTCAGGTGTTTTCTAAAAGTTGTATAGTTATTTATCTGCTTGATAGCTGATGGAAGGGCATTCCACAGGACGGGAGCCACTACCGAGAAGGCCCTGTAACTTCACTTCTTACAGTGAGGGAACTGCCAAAATGCCCTCAGAGCTCAGCACCAACACTTTCAATTGTGCTCGCAAACATGTAGATCCTTTAGCACCAGTGCTGTATTGTACTGGCAGCTGTTCTTAGTCACCAGTCTAGATGCCTCATATCAATTTTGTTTCAGTATGAAAGTACATAATCAAATATGTACATTAGCTCAAGTGGCAAAAGTGTAAGAGATCAGAATAAGATGGCAGTGATCTTAAGATTCTAAGATGCCCAGATACAGAAATCTCTGAACTAGATGGAATGGTACGAGGGGATCCACTCACCCCCTTGCCCAAGTAGGTATGTCCCCACACCCGCCTAGTAATTATACTTTAGGAGAAATTCATTATTGCTTTCCTTGCTCTTTGTAAGTAACTATAGATTTTGTTGTCTTGATTTCTTTCCTTTTTACTTTTTTATTCTAAGCTGCGGCACATGTCCAATTTCGAAAGGACACAGTTCTTGTTGAGGGGAAAGAACCTTTCAGATTTATTCTGTCACCAACAAATCTAGGGTTAATTTGAGCTTAGAAATGGGTTATTTTATGCACAACTCAATAGCTCTAATCGCCATATTTATCACCATGCAAACAGCTGGAACTGCTAGGAAGGTATTGACATTTTAAGAGAATGCACAGCTTCCCCATAGGGATTTTATTCTCCGGCATTACAGAACACCTGCCATACAGTGGTCATTGTCACCACAAGCTCAGCTGCGCAACACAATAACTTGTTTGCTAAGGGCAAATGGGCAAAAATGTCCTGGTATTATCTGAAGATTTCTTGTACTCTGCAAAGTGCGGCACTAAACCTTTGTGAAAGCTTGCCAACAAGGGGGGGGGGGAGGAAAGATTATAAAGCATGTAGATTCAAAACCACATCAAGACTTTTAGAAACTATAGGCCCTTATAGCAAATTCTTTAAGGCATCTTTTAAAGTAGGGCTGACATTTGTCCCGGATCTTAGGCAAGTCAATCGAAAAATTGTGAAATATCGCGATTTGGGGGGTCTTCCTAAAAAAAAGCTCATCAACTTTGAGGTGTCCTAGTTTTTACTTTTTGAAATACAGCAACCCTATTTAAAGTAGACAACAGGGGGGATTAATACTGTTGTGCACACCCCAATTTCTGAGCGGCTCCAGGGGTGCCAGTACTTACCCAGAATTCTGTTTCCTTGGAATGAAGGTCACTGGAGATGGTGGTGTCTTTAGGATATATTGTTTTGTTTACATATATATGCAGCCTGAGCACAATATAAAAGGGCTCACAACATTAGTGCCCCAACAGATCTTGCTTCCCCTAGTTTTTAGAAGGGTCCTGAAAGTCATAGTTTTCATTTCAACACAGAATGTGTGCCCAAGTTCTACATTTTTCAAGGTCCCAGCTTCAGACCAGACATAAAATAAAATAAAATAAATGCTAGCTCTTTTGTTCTTCTTCCTACAAAATGGCATGGCCTCTTGTAGGTGGGGGAGCAGGCTTACCCCTTCCTTAAAGTGCACTTCAGTCAGTTGTCTCTATCTGTTCTTGACCAACACTTTAGATGTATGCCTAACAGACTTGGCCCGGCCCATTACCTTTAAAAAGAATCTGGTCTGACCACTTCAGCAGTCCCTTCTACAGTGAACTCCCATCCCACAGATATAAAATAATGGACTTGATAGAGACACACAGGTAGGGTTGCCAGACTCAATAGAGGACAGGACTTCTGTGCCTTTAATTGCCCCGCTCTCTTTTGAGTCTGGAAACCTTAAAGAGAAACCAGCAGACCCTTTGTTTAATTTCCAAGCAAAGGGTCTGCTGGTTTCTCTTTAAGGTTTCCAGACTCAAAAGAGAGCAGGGCAATTAAAGGCACAGGAGTCCTGTCCTCCATTGAGTCTGGCAACCTTTCAAAGCTATAGCCACTTGAATGTAGGTGTCTGTCATTCAGTGGGCTTTTGATGCAATCCTAACCTCGCTTGAAGTAAGCGCCAATGGATTAAGTAGGATTTTCTTCTCAGGATTGGGTTGTTAGCTTCAGTTTACTGACAATCTATTTGTGCTACATTGTGCAATGAAGCATCTTAACACCAGTTGGTTAAGCTGTGATGACATGAAATAGTTTGCGAGCCCACACCCTGTCCTCAGAGCCTCCCCCCCCCCCAAAAAAATGAGGCATGACAACAATATATGGGTTTAAATTAGGCCACAACTTTATTGAAATTCAGGTGTAGGAATCTTGCCATAGGCCTTGGAATATATCCCTCTCAACCCAACAAGGGCTGAGGATGCGCAGGGCAGTCAGGTGCAGTGGGAGGGGACTGTAAAGCATGAATTTACACAGCGTGCCCTCCCACTTCACCCAAGCTGGGAGTTTGACCTATATGCTGCTGCTCTAGGGGCAGTAACTCCTGCAAAGCCAAGTGAGTCTGGGTTGAAGGGGATCAGCCTTTTTCCTGGCCCTCGCCCCACCCCCAGCTGCTGAGATGGGGGCGGGGTGACGGCCACCCTGTAGCAAGGTGGGTGGCACTTAGACCAGGTAATCCCATGCGGTGTCGCAAACCCAGCCCACCTCTTGGGAGGGGGTGAGCGGATATTGCTCAACAGTTTTTTGTTTTATTTTGAAGAGTTCTACGAGTAAAATTTGAATAATATTTTCATGGGTCTGGGCAATGCTTCATTTCCAAAGGGAATCCGTTTACATGCATCCAATCACTTGAAACTGCACAATATTAATAATATCTGCAACACTGTATAGCAGAGGGTAGGAAGATGGGTACCACAGACAGGGCCCTTTCAGTGTTGCCCCCCCCTATCTATAAATGATGATCCCCAAGGAAGTGGGTATAGCCCAGGCATCCCCAAACTGCAGCCCTCCAGATGTTTTGGCCTACAACTCCCATGATCCCTAGCTAACAGGACCAGTGGTCAGGGATGATGGGAATTGTAGTCCAAAACATCTGGAGGGCCGAAGTTTGGGGATGCCTGGTATAGCCCTTTTCCTTAATGGTTTTGTTTAAAGGACTCTCAAGACATGTTAATATCGGATCTGTTTTTTATTAGTTGTTATCACCTGCTGGGACTCGCTATTATTTCATCATTGTTGTTTCATTTCATTGATGAATCACTTTCCACAAGGAATCCCAAAGCTATCTGCAATATAATAAACTATATAAAGCAGATACATATACAAAAGCAGTTAAAACAATCACATAAATATTACAAAACAATTAAAACAGCACATCGATTCAGTTCCAAGGCAGATGTCAACTGTGATAAAGCTTTCAGAAGGTTTGTTGAAATAGGTGCTTCTTTAGCAGGCAGTGTCTGATAGAAAGGGCTTGTCTGCTACGCAATAGGATCAAGTGCAAATGTATAGGTGCCACCACACTAAAGGCCCCATGCTGACATCCTGGTAGGATGGTAAATGCCAGTTGCCCTCTCCAGCAGAACACAGTGATTGGGTGCTCTTTAACTGCTCGTTCTAAGGCAGGCATCCCCAAACTTCGGCCCTCCAGATGTTTTGGAATACAATTCCCATCATCCCTGACCACTGGTCCTGTTAGCTAGGGATCATGGGAGTTGTAGGCCAAAACATCTGGAGGGCCGCAGTTTGGGGATGCCTGTTCTAAGGTGTTTAATTGTTGTTTGAAATTGTTGTCTTTATTTTTCATGCTTTCCACATGCCACCTTATGAGGACATTTTCCCTAAATGGTGGGACATAAACGAACACCTATGAGTCCCTTAACCGTAGGCAACTTTGTTGTAAATTCTAAGCATCCGCTATCGGGTTACACAGTTCCAGTCCTTGGAGAAGTGCGTGGAGGCACCAAGTTATTCATCCTTGTTACAAGAGCATCCTTAACAGCTGTGAGATGTGACTGAGACCAAATCCCTTTTCTGTTGCAAAGGAGCCTGCACACTTGAAACAATGGGGTAAAGGTTTGCAAGATTTATGATTTCTGCCCAGCATGTATTCCCCTCTCCACTGACCACTGCGTGAACTATTGACAGTTTGTGCTAATTGTCTGTGGGTTTGTGTTTCGGCTTAGCACTTCTTTGGCACACCTCCTCTTCTCCTTGGGAAGGGAACATAATAATAAGGAACAGGAGATTTAAAGGGATGAGCACCCATGACCCTAGTTACAGTTTACCTGGACCAATGCAGGCAGTCGTGGGAATGAAATGTTTAACAAGAATTTTTGGGAAGATTCAGCATGCTAGCTCCCATTAGCAAAAACAAAAGAGCCTTGCAATGACACCCTAATGATCAAGACACTTATTATGAGAGCCCGGTTCACTGGATGCATGAATGGAAACCAATTGGAAGAAAACATTTCCCCCTGTGGGGCTAAGGCAGGCATCCCCAAACTGCAGCCCTCCAGATGTTTTGGCCTACAACTCCCATGATCCCTAGCTAACAGGACCAGTGGTCAGGGATGATGGGAATTGTAGTCCAAAACATCTGGAGGGCCGAAGTTTGGGGATGCCTGGGCTAAGGAGAGGGAACTGCAAGACGTCATTGGAAATATCCCAGCTTCACAAACTGCAGGTGAATGAGAAACTGCTAGTTTTGGGACTACTTGTAGCCATCCTCAAAACTGGACCTGGAGTTTTATCAGGCAGTTTTACCAAGTAGTGCGCCATCACCCTCCAGTTCTGACTACAGGGAGATATTATTATTTGTTTGTTTGTACCCCAGCCATCTGACTGGGTTGCCCCCATGCTCTGAGATGCTTCCAACATATACAAAACCATTCCACATTAAAAAGCTTCCCCACATAGGGCTGCCTTCAGATGACTTATAAAGGTTATATTGTTACTCATCTCCTTGCCATCTAATGGTAGGGTGTTCCACTGGGTGGGTGCCACCACTGGGAAGGCCCTCATCCTTGTTCCCTGTAGCTTCACTTCTTGCAGTGAGCGAACCACCAGAAGGCCCGCAGAGCTGGATCTCAGTGTCTGGACGATGGAGGAGATCAGCCAACAAACCATGAATCCTCTGAATGAGCAATAGATTAGACAAGATTGGGTGGTACTCCTTGACCTTTATACAGGGTGCCAGTTCTGGATTGTTCATTGGTCTCAGTAAGTTCCTTCTACCTATACTGTTGGAGGCAGTATGCTTCTGAGCAGCAGCTGCTCCTAAGTGTGCAGTGTTTTGATGTGTTCAGGACCAGTTTGAGGGTTTTCCATAGGCATCTGGCTGGCCACTGTGAAAACAGGAGGCTGGTGTCTTTGCCCTGATCCAGCCGGGCTCTCCTTAACTTGAGGAGTCTTCTGCTGCTGGAGGTGTGTCTCTTCCCTCCTCCCCCCTCCTCCCCACATAGGCCTCTCCTAGGACCTGTTTTGGAGAGGAAGGGGCAGTAGTTTCAGATCCCCTGCCAGTGGTTGAGAAGCCCCGTCCAATGCAACTATTGTCTTCCCACTCATTTTGCTGGAAGCACCATTGCAAGGATGCATGAGAAATTCAAGCTTTGTGAAGTCCAATATGAAAGCACACCCTCCAACATTTCTCCAATGAAAATAGGGAGGTCCAATGAAAATGTGGGTCTTGGACTACTGTGAGGATCAGAATACTGTATAAGTACCCAACAGATTTCATACTTCTCCATAGTTAAAATGTACCAAGTATGCATTGGTTGTCAGGGCATCAAGAAGAGCTCTCAGCGAGCAATTTGTTTAACTCAGTGTTCTGGTCACTGCTGGATTCAAAAAACAGACATAAATGAGTAAAGTAGGAAAAGTAAGTTGGTAACATATTCGTTTTCAGGAGTGGGGAGAGTTAGCTTTGAAAACCATTTTTTGTAGATAATTACCCTTTAAATAGGTCTGATTTGTGCTGTTCAAAGCTTCAAATTTGCTTAGTTGCCAAAAGCTAATTGTCCTAAAGGTTGCAACGAAATTAAGGCTACTGTTTCCTTTGAACTAAAGCTGTGGCATCCCCCCCACCCGCTGGAAAAGCCTTTCTTTACTTTCAAGAGAGCTTAATTAAAAATGCCAAAAAGTTGGAAAGAAAAATAGAAGTGGGAAGATTGAATAAAACATTCAATCAGTGTTATATTTCACTGAAACAGAAGTGCATCAACATATATATATAAACTATTTTTTAAAAAAAAAACTTCCAAATTTCATCCAAAGTGAAATTTTACAATCAACATTAAGGTAAGGTTTCTGTTTGGGTAAAATATCTAAGGTGTTTTGAGGAAAGGGGGTGGAATTATTTTGGTAAGTATTTTTTTTAAAGCTTTTAGTTTGCTAAAGATATGTGTGGTGAAGACAATATTTAAATTCCAGTTTTGACACTTTTAGACTGCTTTAGAGGACATACTCTTCTACACAGGTCAGAATCAGGCCCTCTCTTGGAAAGTCTGATGGTTCTGTATCTCCCCATTGGCTTACAAGGGGGAAATGAAAACATAGCTATAACTTCTTTAACTTTCAACAGAATTGGATGAAATTTGCAGGTGCAATATATCATCTTGAGCAGATGATATTTGCCCAATTTCAGACAAATGAGTACAGGTTTCAAAAAAATAGCCTTTAAATTTTGATATATAAATATTTTTAAGTGAAATACCATTTAAAAAATGGAAGAACTGGATGAATTTTACAGTCAACTTCTGAGGTAATGTGACCTGATAGATTTCAGTCAGATAGATATTTTCTGCATTGCTCACAAAAACACTGTGACTGAAAGTACAAAGGAGAGGGCTGGTTAATTCCGGGATGGAAACTAAACGGATCAGTAACAAAACTGTACTCCCTCCATGTGATGTTTTCCTAATTAGAGTGCTGCTGGGGGACGGGGGGACGGGGACATAATCCATTTTTGCAGACACATTGTGTCTCTGAGTTCCTCTGAATCACCATATTGGTGCCAAAGCTTTAGGAAATGCCCAGTTCAGTTTGAGCTCCTTTGCGGGGAATCCATTTCTATTTGGACCTACCTCAAATCCCCCAGAGTGGCTTTATTCAGTTAAGGATTCACCCAAACCAAATGCACAGTGCTAGTTTCAGCACATCTCTGTTTGAAATCTACAGAGGATACAGGTTTTGTTGTTGTTGTTATGACTTGGTGGAAAGGAAGGGTATGGAGATTCCAAGGACTTTTGGGAAATGAAACAGAACTGTAAAAACCACACTAAATGGGAGGAGAAAGCAGCAGCTCTTTTGATCCCAGGGATTCCTGTTCCCTCATGTCCAAACAACTCACTTACCAACCACAGTTTTGACTTCACTCATTGGATAAAACAGTACTAAGTGGGAGCAGCCTGGCTGGCTCATTTCACAGAAATTTCTTAGAAGAATATCTGCACATGTTGCTTTATACCTGCCATTCTTGGAGGGCTGTTCCTCTGTACATTTTTGAAGCTAAAAAAGCACCCTGCACTTGACTACAACTTAAGTCAGATCAAACAGTGCAATGAATCTTTTTAGTTAATTCAAATCAGCACATTTTCTGGTTCATTTTGAAATCTCTGATATCTACATATGACCTTTCCATTTTTATTAATACTTTATTGGAATTTTGCATTGCAGCCAGTGGAAGATAAAGTTAATTTACACAGATGTGACAGAAAGTTAGGCAAGCAGCAGTAAACTCCAGTCTATTCGCTGAATCTTCATGTAACTTTTCCTTGACCTGCCAATTTCTTTTTTTTAAAAGCTGTGTACATTTTGTGTGTCTGTTTAAAAGACACACACACACACACATGTGAATGAAATCACCTTATTTCTGTACTTTTAAATTGCTTTTTAATATTGTGTTGTGTGTTAATTATTGTAGCCTGCCATGGGGCCTTAATGTGAAGGGTGAGTAATAAAGTATTATTATTGAATGCCATCTTCATCATCTGCATTTTATTGTTCAAACAATCTCAGAGCAATGTATCAATGAAACACATGATAATAAAACATGGCAAAAGCATCAAAAGTCTTTTATAAACTGCCTCCAATGTGTTACTTGTTCAGATGCACTTTAGGTGAAAAAAAGAGTAGCCTCCATTTTTTTAAAGAGATGGTTGATGTTGGCCAATACTTCTGAAGTGACAGTGTCCTTGATGAACATATTGGGTTGCCTCCAACTCAGAGTAGATCCATGAAAAACCATGGACCTAAGTTAGTCATGCCCATTACTTTCAATAGGTCTACTCTGAGGGACTAAAATTGGACACAACCACTTGGTCATGTTTATGTATGAAAGCATGGGTGGAAGAAAGATGCAGAAAGCATGCATGCTGAGATCTGGTAATTAGTTTGTTGCTGTTTTCAAAAAAAAATGTCATAAATAAATTGAAATTTTGCAAGAGCAGTATCCTGGCCAAAGTGAGTCCATGGAATAATAAAGTTACACAATGAGGGAGATCTGCTGATCCCTAGAAACCACTTGCAGTATTAGCATAGAGGCCAATCTTACATGAAGCTTTCCCACTAGATGAAAAAAGGTAAATGATCCCTGGACGGTTACATCCAGTCAAAGGCAACTATGGGGTTGTGGTGCTCATCTCTCTTTCAGGTCGAGGGAGTCGGCGTTTGTCCTCAGCTTTCCGGGTCATGTGGCCAGTATGACTAAACCGCTTCTGGCACAACAGGACACCATGACAGAAATGCGAGTGATACTGTGGTCTAAACCACTGAGCCTCTTTGGCTTGCTGATCAGAAGGTCAACAGTTCGAATCTATGTGATGAGATGAGCTCCTGTTGCTCTGTACCAGCTCCTGCCAACCTAGTAGTTTGAAAGCACGTCAGTGCAAGTAGATAAACAGGTACCGCTGTGGCGGGAAGCTAAACGGTATTTCTGTGCGTTCTGGTTTCCCACTTTGAGGAGCACAGAGTAGAGGCAGAATTCAATACAGTGGCTTCATTTTTCAGAGCTGTCTCAAAGCACACAGTTTGAGGATCGTGGCTTGAGAGACTAGGGAAACATTGACACCATCACTTTCCCACAATACTGTTGTGCTTTTTTTTTCAGGTACCGGGGCAGATTGGGTTTGCTGCTGTTATTAACATGAATGAGAAAAGACAAGGCATCATTTATGTGAAGCCACTCCGGGAATAGGCATGAGTCATTAAAAATTTCAGAAATGGTGAGTGTTTTTTTCTCTCTCTCTCCCTCCCAATAAAGCAATAACTCTAAACTAATTACAGCAATCTAAGCAGTCCTCTACTCCAATGATATTAACATTCATTGATCCTTTGCATTTAATCTTTATTTGTCTAAATGCAAAATGACATTTATTGCACAAAAATAACAGTAAATTGTGCAAGCCTGGATCTCCGGATAATTAAAGGAGTCAGACGAGATTGGCAGGATTTTGAGAGAAAGGATGTCCAGTTATTGAGCTAGAGGACACCTTCAGAAGTGCACATAATTTCTTTTACCTTCTGGGCTGTTTTGTTGCATTTGGCTGAATTTTAAGGCTTGGGGAGAGAATAATAAAAGTAATAAAAAGAGCTCTACTGAGTCAGACTACAGGCCGACTAATCCAGTAGCCTGTTTTCTATGGTAGCCAACCCAGTTTCTCTGGCAGAAACTCTAGAAGCAGGATACAATTGTTACTGAGCAACTGGTATTCATTATGCCTTCATGGCTTTGAAGTATTATTTTATATACAGTTTATATGCCAAAATGACATCTAAGTGGTTTACAACTATAAAATCAATGCATAATAAAAATGCACAATAATAAATCCATTGTGACATTAAAACATCCTTAATTAAAAATACAACAGACAAACAATTTGAAAGCATAACAATTAAAACAGTTAAGAAACAGTTAACAAAATTAACTATCTTGTTGAACAGTGTAAAGAGTTCTTTGGGGCTGACAAGGTCAAAAGTCTTTGTCAGATCTACAAAGTCAATGTACAAGGGGCATCCCTAGATGTTACTTATCCCAAATTTCTTGAGAGACTTTGGAAGAGACAAATATTTCAAGGGGGAATCATGTGCAGAAAGGGTAAGGGAGTAGCATCGTTGTCCAATGACATTCATTGTTGTCATACCATGTCCACTGAGATGATTGAAATTTAAGGTGACATGCTGGTATATGAGTCAAAAAGCCACAGCTTCAGGTACTGCCGTGTGAAAACAAATTGGAGAAGATTACAGTGGAACCTCAGTTGTCAAATGCTTCAGAAGCCGAACAATTTGGAACCCAAATGCCGATAACCCGGAAGGGAATGCTTCTGTTTTCTAATGCACCTCGGAAGTGGAACAGCTTCCGAGGCGTGTTTCTCCATTTTGTTAAAGGAATTTTCCAACCAGCAAATGTGCCTTGGTTGTCGAACGTTTCGGAAGTTGAACGGAATTCCGGAACGGATTACGTTTGACAACCGAGGTTCCACTGTATTAGCATTATAATCAGGAAAACTAATACAATATTCCCCAAGACTGAATGCACACTAACTTATGGCTCTTTAAGGCTCTTTGCTGTTTGTCTTTGCCAGCCACATCCCTTCCTCAGCAGTTTTAAACTATTCATCCTCAAACAGGTTTTCTCCATGCCTGGCATAAGGAAAACAGAGTGACTCCACCAATAATTCCTATTGGATTGTGTAAGGTTGAGTATAGCAATAATTCAACAAAACAGTAATGCCAGTATCATCTGACGCCCAGCCAGAAAGAAGCACTTACCATAGCCCGAAGTTACAAAGCCAACATAAAAAAACCCCTAGAATTTAAATTGCTGTTTTTGATGGTTGTGTGAGCATATCCAAAAGGAAGGAGTATGTTGGCAGAGGGAGTGTGGGGGGACATGCTCAACAAAACAAATTAGACAAATTTGCTGGAGCTTCACTGCCTTAGGGAGACACAAAACGTCGCACAATGCATGGAGCAAAAACAACACGGAAATCAAACTCCTGGCAAACGTAAGCAGCGATGCACAGAAAAAGAAAGCTACCCCCCCCAAAAGGGATGTGCTGGTCAGGAATGACAAAAGAGAAGAGAAAATGCTGCCCTCAAGCTATGAGCATGCTGCCAGAAGTAATCAAACTTAATCAGCAATAGAATGGGCTACTGTGAAAAGTAGGTGGTGCTGTGGTCTAAACCATTGAGCCTAGGGCTTGCCGATCGGAAGGTCGGCGGTTCGAATCCCCGCGACGGAGTGAGCTCCCGTTCCTTGGTCCCAGCTCCTGCCCACCTAGCCGTTCGAAAGCATGTCAAAGTGCAAGTAGATAAATAGGGACCACTATGGTGGGAAGGTAAACAGCATTTCTGTGTGATGCTCTGGTTCGCCAGAAGCAGCTTTGTCATGCTGGCCACATGACCCGGAAGCTGTCTGCAGACAAACACCGTCTCCCTCAGCCTATAGAGCAAGATGAGTGCCGCAACCCCAGAGTCGGCCGCGACTGGACCTGATGGTCAGGGGTCCCTTTACCTTTTTACTGTGAAAAGTAGGGCCAAGCAATGTGGGAAGGGTGGGGTGGGGGGTGTCTATGCTGCCTCTGAAACACTTCTAGGTTGTGATGCTTCAGGAATTGCAAATTATGATAGGAACTGACTTGATTTGCTGTCCTGCCCCAGATTAATATGTAAACAAAACCCCTGTGTTGCAATGTAGACAAGCTGAACAATATAACATGACACGATAGCCAATAACAATGGCACTAAATACTATTTATAGACTAATACAAATCATCAGAAATTGCAACCAAAGTCTCTAAATTTTCTTCACCAGTTGCGGTAGAATAATTCAAAAGTTCGATATATACATAATCTTTCACCAAAATGTGGTCTACGTCATTCGCTGTCCATGCAATTCATTATACATAGGCTCCACCACCAGAGCGGTTGTGGTCTGCGTAGGTGAACATCGCTCTCGCATACGCAATGCCATAATGGAGGCACCCTCAGTTGAACATTTTATTTCCCACAAGCATTCAGATACTGTTTATTATTCACTGTTTTTTGGGTCAATCATAGGAGAGTTGGTATTAGATAAGATTTGGAACGGCGGTTACGCCAACAGGAAACCCGTTTCATCTACATGTTCAACTCTGTTCATCTGGGGGGGGGGATTGAATTCTGAGTTAGATTTTCTTTGTTTTATTTAATTGCATTATCTGCCATGATCGACTGACTGGATGGGGTACAGTTTTCATCTGGTTGTCAGGCATCCTTGCTGTTAATGTTGTGCTGTGTCTTTAATTTCCCTTACAGTATATTAGTTTCACCTGTGGCTAACTATATTATGTTCTTTACAATTTGTTACTACGGTAGCATCAGTGACTACAGTATCAAATGAGCACTGATCCAGAGTATATTTTCTACAGCATTTATATTTGCTTACATGTAAGATTGGGTATTTTAGTTGTACATATTGTATTATGCATTTTATTTTATACAGACGCCGGTTTCATCGCATGTATATTGTAATTGCAGCTAGTTAAGAAATTGAACTGCATCCTTCTCATATTAATTTTTAAAAATCTGACTGAGGAAGAATTGATCAAGAATGGCTGATGAAGCATTGAACAAAACAGATTGGTTATCCAGAAACTCTGTTTTGGCGATATTTGGTGACAGATTATGTATATATCGAACTTTTGAGTTCTGGCGATATTTGGTGACAGATTATGTATATATCGAATTTTTGAATTATTCAACCACGACTGGTGAAGAAGATTTAGATATATGGACTTGTTTCGATTAATTTCTTCAGAAGATTTTGTGGTTTTTAAGTCATAACTAGGAAAAATTGTAATTATCACATATATCAGAAACAGTATACAAGAAGTAAATAAGGAGGCCATTTACAGGATAAAGGAAGTCTTTTATTTTTTATGTTTGTTTTCTTCATGTAAGCGGATAGGAGTTTAATTTTGATAATTAAATTGTCAACAGTGGTGGGTTTGTTTGTATGTATGAGTTGTTGTGGACTATGTCATTTTTTTTTTTTTAAGAGTTACTTTGTCCTGAACCTGACGTTCAGCAAGGAGAGTGCTGAAACAAATAAATAAGATCCCTAGTTGGGTTCAGAAACATCTGGTGGATCACAAGTTTCCCATTCTTGATATAAAGCAAAGAAAAAGCACAACAACAACAACAACAACAACAACAATTTATTTATTATTTATAGCCCTCTCATCTGGCTGGGTCTCCCTAGCCACTCTTGGAGGCTCCCAACAGAATTAAAAGGACACACAAAAATCAAACATTAAAAACTTCCCTAAACTGGGCTGCCTTCAGATACCTGACTTCTAAAAGTCGGATAGTTGTTTATTTCCTTGGCATCTGATGGGAGGGTGTTCCACAGGGCGGGTGCCACCACCGAGAAGGCCCTCTGCCTGGTTCCCTGTAACCTCACTTCTTGCAATCGGGGAACCACCAGAAGGCCCTCAAAGTTGGACCTCAGTGTCTGGGCTGAACGATAGGGATGGAGACGCTCCTTCAGGTATACTGGACCGAGGACATTTAAGGCTTTAAAGGTCAGCACCAACACTTTGAATTGTGCTCAGAAACATACTAGGAGCCAATGTAGGTCTTTCAGGACCGGTGTTATGTGGTCTTGGCGGCCTCTCCCAGTCACCAGTCTAGCTGCCGCATTCTCAATTAGTTGTAGTTTCCGGGTCGCCTTCAAAGGTAGCCCCACGTAGAGTGCACCCTCTTCACTTAGTGTCCATGCTGTGTAGCCCTAAACATGGGGATTTAAGCGCATCAGTTTGTTGAGCTCAGCCCAAACCACTATTTCACATGTTTCATAGAAGACTGCTGAGGGGGGTGCATGTTTGTGATTCGCCCCATACTTGGAACTGAGTGAGGCAAGATAGGGTGTGGCAGAGCAACATGGCAATGTGGCAGGAACAACTGTGAGAGGTACTCTTGATGCTTATTTTTCTGCATCACCCATTCTCAAACTCCCCTGAGCTCCTGTCCAGACACCAAGAATTGTAAAAATCTCCCTGTTCCTTTCGTCCCTCATCATCCTTCCACCACCATTTCTTCCACCATCCATTCTGCTTTCAACATCAGGTGCTAGTCATCTGCTACAAAGCTTCATCAAATTTCAATTTTCTACACATGTAGGTCTTTCCCTGAAAATGCAAAGTCTGCCCTGGTGGTTCCAATTCACCATTCCACTTAATTTACTTCTAAACCTGCTTAAATTAAACGTGACTGGGGACTTTATCCGTTTCTGCATAATATGAAGTTGTCAGAGAGATCATAAATACACAGGCTCATTTGAGATATGATGAAGTACAAACAGTCAGGAAGGCATCCAGCTATATGACAGAAAGAGGTCCAGGAAAACTCCAGCTGTTTATGCAAATAGGCTGAAAGGCTGGCATCTTATCAAGGACCCGGGGATCAGTGGCATATTTGTATACTGTCGTCAGCATGTAATGGATGTTTACTGCTTCAAAGAGAGAGAGAAATGTGTGCTGTTTTGTAATAATTTACAGGGTTCAGAATACAGGGATGTTCAATACGGTGGTACCTCAGTTTAACTACACAATTGGTTCTGGAAGTCTGTACTTAACCTGAAGCGAACTTTCCCATTGGAAGTAATGAAAAGTGGATTAATCCATTCCAGACGGGTCTGCGGAGTACTCAACCTGAAGCGTACTTAACCCAAAGTATGAGTGTAATTGGTTCTGGAAGTCCGTACTTAACCTGAAGCGTACTTAACCTGAAGCGAACTTTCCCGTTGAAAGTAATGGAAAGTGGATTAATCCGTTCCAGACAGGTCCACGGAGTACTTAAACTGAAAGTACTCAAACCGAGGCGTACTTAAACCGAGGTATGACTGTAGTGCTAAACTAGGATTATAGCATTGAACTTGTCTGGAACTACTTGCAGTTTTCACTCACCAGTGTTCCTCTGCATTCTTCAAAGAAAGAATTTTATTTGTTCTTTTCAAACAGCATTGCCATCAGCTTTGTCCTAAAGTGAAATTTGAGGTGAAATTGGTAGACCCTATTTGAGCAAAAGAGTTCTAGAATTTCAAGGGGAAACAAAAGAAGTTCACTGACATTAACAAAATGTTTCCAGTAAGGAAAAAGGTAAAGGACCCCTGGACGGTTAAGTCCAGCCAAAGGCGGCTATGGGGTTGCAGCACTCATCTCGCTTTCAGGCCAAGGGAGCCGGTGTTTGTCCAGAGACAGCTTCCCAGGTCATGTGGCCTAAATCACTTCTGGGGCAATGGAACTCTGTGGCAGAAACCAGAGCACATGGAAACGCTGTTTACCTTCCCACCGCAGAGGTACCTATTTATCTACTTGCACTGGTGTGCTTTCAAACTGCTAGGTTGGCAGGAGCTGAGACAGAGCAACGGGAGCTCACTCTGTCACTGGGATTCGAACCCGGAATGAATTGACTCTGCCTCTCATTGGCTATGGTCCCACTGACCTTTGAGCTCCATGCTGTCTGCCCTACCACTACCATGGACTGCACAAATCCTCTTTAGCTTTTATTTCATGCATTTTTTTCCTGTCTTGGATCATATCCTGTGCTGTGTTTTCACAGCCTGTGTTTGCTGGTGGTGGCATCTTTGCCTGCTTCATCCTAGATGGGACACCACTCCTTCTGCCACTCGAAAACCAGACACATAGCCATATAACTGGAAGAATACACCTCAAAGTTGTGAAAGGCAAAGCTTACCACTGGGCAAAGTGGTGGCTGCGGACCTGGGTGACCTCAATTCAAATTCAAGTCAGTAGTGGCCTTTGGCAGTGAGTGAGAGCTATCCCATACAATATTTTAAGTTGTCCAAAGCAAAAGGCACCACTTCACAGATTGTATCAAATGGTGGTCACAATCTGAGCATTTCAGCATGGTTTCTTAAATGTGGTCACCAGGATATTCTAATAAAGTCTCTCTCCCCCCCCTCCACGTTGAGCTGTGTGTGATATCATAGTGTTAAGACCAGTGCATATATTTTGTGGCTGTATACCAATTTGATAACCACTGTTCTTGAGTGTCTGAGCAGCTTATCAAAGATTGTAATTATCCAGTCCTCCGTTTCCTTGTAGAATAATGCAAGCCAGTTAATTTATAAGGTTTGTGCACGAGAGAGACTTGTGTATGAGGGTGCTTGAACACAGTGAGAGTTTTAAGCAAACATGCTCATCCACTCTTAGTAGTGGACATTAACAAAGCAGTGTTTTTCTAATGCAGAAATCTATAGGCGAGGTAAATCAGAATCTGCATTAAGCAGACTTCTAATCCTGTAAACAAAATGTAAATTAGAACGGAATTACAATATTTAATTTCAATATCATTTATGATCATGAAATTATGGTTGTAAAAATATTTCACCCCTTACTTAAACAAAGTGTCACATTCTCTTTATTGAGGCTTACAAACTGTATAACAAGATGACACATTATTATGATCTTTGCTAAGCACCAATAAATATGTACTTGGTAATCAGTTTTGTATTTAACAAGTACTTGCTACCCTATTAAATCCAAATTAAACACCGAGTGCATGTAAGGAAAGAAAATTTAGAAGTTCCTAGTGTCAAAAAGTTAGTTTCCCAGAACTAGCCTTTTCTTTCTTTCTTGGACTGTGTGTTACATTGCATTTAACCTCACTCAGATGTTTGGCACAATATAGAAAGAAGTAGATAAAACCTCAGTGCCTCTTCCCAGTACTCCATTACTGTTGTTGCTTATTACATTTTTTTTTTTTTTTTGCCCACCATTCGCCATAAGTTCCCAGGGCAAGTTACAGCAAGATAGAATTCAGTTTTTAAAACAGTTCAAACGAATCCCAGTCAAAGAAATAGGGTAGGTCCCCCCCAAGAAAAGCAGGTGTCAAAGTCCAGTGTAAAAAGGTGTGTGTTCGTCATCAAAAAACAAACTACATAACGAAATAGCCCAATGCCCACACTTGAAGGGCTCCACAGCTTAGGGGCTGCCATAAAGAATGCCCTCTTTCAAGCTGCTACTTTCTGAATTTCTGAGGATCCTTGAATTTCTGAGGACTCCCTCTGCTGATCTAATGACCCGAGGGGGTCTGTAGGGATGGAGGCAGCCTTTCAGATATCTGGGACTCTGAAGTCATTTAGAGCTTCAATTACTAGTGTGAACACCTTGAATTGGGCCGTGAAACAAACCGGCAATGGCAGCCAATGCAGCTTTTTTTAAAACAGAGGTTATGTATTTTTAAAGTGCGGATAAGATACCAAAAATCCTCGGCACCTTTCAGTTTGGAGCAGAAGACTTGCATGCAAACTGTTTCTAGTTTTAACTATTAAAAAAGCTGAACTAAATAAAAATGCACAACAGAAATGACTCAAGTTGGAGCAGAGATACTAGTCTTTGATACTATCCCACCACCGCAGAAGCTTTGTGAACACCACAGAAGACCTCAAGGTCTGCATGGTGGTGATGGCAGGATCGGAACATAGAACCCTTTTAGTGCAGGGATGACTAACCTGTAGCCCTCCAGATGTTCTGGAATGGTATGTCCCATTTTCTCTAGCCGCTGACTAAGTTAGCAACCCCTGCTTTAGTGGATTATGCTGTCATCAAAAGTAATTGATGGCATCCATATGAATGTTAGGTTGTCCAGACTGGAAGCCCTGGATTTTTAGCTAAAGAGCAATGAAAGAAAAGTTTAAGCTCCCAAAATAGAAGCTTTCTAATTAGATAAACTAAATTAGCAAAACAAGTAAAGCAATAATACTGATGCAAATGTTAATGTTAATTGTGAATGAGACAACAAAGAACCCAAACAATTCATTGAAGTCAGAGAATCCAGAGACAATGGGAAGGATTGGTGTCTGGGCCGAAAAATATTTCTAGTTCAAAGTGGGTGATGTGTTATCAAAGTCTTTCAGGGTCAAAGTACATAAGGTTTCCCATTTTCTCCAAAGTGTGATATTATCATCTGAACAGCTACAGGGTTTATACTTTATACCTTTCCTGCTTCGAAAAATGCACAGGAGCTGCATATATAGTCCCCTGAAAACAACTGTGTAGGGGTTGCAGCAAGTAACAAATCACTTTGTATGCCACTTTCATTGGCTCTCAATGATGAAAATGAGCTGAGGTCAGAGAGCTTGTTATGATGCCTGTTCTGAGACATAGCAGCTTGCCATTATAAAGCAAGGAGTTAGTTTTCCATGTACAAACGAAGGTCTAGAATACCATTCTGAACCTTCATGTTCATAGAACACTCAAACCATGGCATCAGAGCCATCTGCTAGGGGCTGTGAGGGCTTCTGCCCCCACAATAAAATATTGTGACAGGCCCCCACAAAGTTGATGGGTATCCCCATTCAAATGGTGGGGGTGCACCGCGTCATGTGATGTGGGGCAGGGCTTACCTAGGCCTACACAATATTTTATTCAAGTTGGCACCCCTGAACCATGGCACTATTGAATGTGTTGTCCTAAACAAAAATCTATCACTTCATCTTTCTTCAGGTGTAATGCTCTTCAGTGGATACACATTATTGAGCATTCATCCTGATTTTTTTGCAGGGAGATACGACAATGTTAGCTATTTAATCTGCATACAGTCATGCCACAGGACTCAAACCAAGTCACGACAGTGTCCCAACCCTGTATCTGTTTTCAAATAGATACACTTCAGGGTAATGAAGAATCAATGTGCAATGAGCTTTTATATTTAGAATGAAACCAGTTTCTCAATAAGCACTTTTTATGTGCAAAAAACTTGCAAGAGATCTGGATTGTCTGTTGGCTATGTACACAAAACAAGTGCTCAGTTACCATTTATTTTAGAATAAAATGTCGTGTGACTAAATTGACTCCATCAGATTGGTATTTTCTGTGTTGGGCCTGATTTTCCTCTGATATTAGTAACTTTTTCTAAAAGCTTCACCAAAGAAATTCCAAGATTTTCTGTTTTTTGGAGAGAATCCTGAACCACATCTCTGAAATGCAGGCTGTGCTATATATGTCTTGTTTACTCGTGTAAATGAAATCTCTACTTACTAAAAATGACAATCTTTTGAATGCTAATTGTCATTTTGTGAATAAGTGTTATGTTTTGTGTTGCACACAGGAGAAGAAGAAAATGGCACTTGAGCCTGCTATTGTTATGTTCATGTAGGTTGCCAAGATGATCATGAGGCACAATAAGGCATTCTTTTTATCATCCAAAGAACAAGGACGGGAATGAGATGACTGCTTTTCCGTGTCAGTTAAAATCATTCATGCAGTTTTGGCCTTGTACACGATCAAAATAAAGCTTGTAACAGACGTTTTATCTTTTTAAAGGCATATAACAGTCTTTACTTTTCAGCTTTTTGTTTCTTCCTCATTAAAAACCCTGAAAGCGTAATTATGCTTAACACATTTTACCTGTGACATATTTATGAAAGACAACATCAACAAAGTATAGGCACAGCATGGATTCTGGCAGGATTGATGCAGGAATGGTGAGCCTGTGGCTCACCAAATGTTGCTAGACTACAACTCCTGTCATCCCTGACAATTATCAGCCCTGTTGATTGGGGCTAATGTAAGTTGGAGCCCAGAAACACCCGGACTTCACAGGTTACCCGTTACTGGATTAAAGACTGCAATCCATCAAAATTTATGGATTCTTCAGTCTCATTAAAATCAGTTACTGTTAAGGAGGGGAAAGAAATTCAGTCTAGGTATCATTGAAAGCTGGCTCTATCAAATGAGGACTTTCCAAAACAATATGCAGACTGAAGCACATCTATCCTTCAAAATTCACACTTTGTGAAATACTGTGATGCAGTTCACCAGCGAAAGTGCATATCTGAGACGAAGTGTGCATAAAAATGAATATACAGTACTGGTGAAAATACCATACAGAATGCCTTCTATTAATGGAAATTGCTTGCAGAAATGTGCCCATTTGTTAAAACTGCATATACAAATGTGCCCATTGGGAGAAATTCACACCAAAATTCTGATGAATTTCATGAGGATTTTAAAAAAACCACGAATTGCGGCAAAATGTGGAGAACTGAATTTAAGATGGGGGGAAATGACAAGCCGAGAGAATCGAAAGTGACATATCTTTCCTTCATACTTGGACAGTACAATTCTAACCATCAAATCACCTCAATGAAGACTTATATTTTAAAGTCCCCTCCCTTCCAGTCAAATTAGACAATGAAAACAATATATTGGCAAAACCAATAAGCATCTTTCTAGAGGGTAAATCCTTGTTTTGTTACTGTTGCTTATTTTCAGAATTATATTTTCTCAAGCAAATTGGAGCAGGGTGGCTTTTGTGCCTGCCAAAAATTTCTCAAGCAGCACAGCATGTTTCAGGGATGTTCATTCTTGAGTGCACGAGACTGAGGAAACTGTCTGCTTCAGTGGCATCCACAGCAGCAGGAGATGACAACAGTGGCTGTAGCAGTGGCATGAAGGCAGTTTTTCAATTTAGAAATGAAACTGAGCATATGGAGAACTAATTAGGCTTTTCCTCATTTGACCAGAATAGACCTAACTGGGCAGCAGCAGTAGAGATGCTGTACAGGCAGAAAAATGCAAGGTGCCGTTTAGGAAATACCTTTAAGAAGCATACTAACAACATGAATTCCCCTCTAAAACAGGCATGCACAACTTACAAGCAACCAGGCCATACTCAGCCTTGCATTATGATCTACCAGGAGCACAATAAATGTCCTAGCTTCATTGGCTGCAAGGGAATTCAACATCTATGGCAAGAGGTCATGGAAGGCCATGATGATGATGATGATGATGATGATGATGATGATGATGATGTATTTATACCCCACCCATCTGGCTGGGTTTCCCCAGCCACTCTGGGCGGCTTCCAACAGAACATTAAAATACAATAATCTATTAAACATTAAAGTTTCCCTAAACAGGGCTGCCTTCAGATGTCTTCTAAAAGTAGTTGTTTTTCTTTTTGACATCTGGTGAGAGGGCGTTCCACAGGGCGGGTGCCACTACCAAGAAGGCCCTCTGCCTGGTTCCCTGTAACTTGGCTTCTCGCAGCGAGGGAACCGCCAGAAGGCCCTCGGCACTGGACCTCAGTGTCTAGGCAGAACGATGGGGGTGGAGACATTCCTGGGCTTCCGGTCCGTCGCGCTGGTGGAAAAAGGACGCAGGGACTTCGCGCTCTGAAGTCCCTGGCTTCGTGGAGGGGGGGGGGAAGTCCGCAGAGCGAGCGGACTCCCCCAAAAAGCACCGGGTAGGGAGTCCCGGTGACATAGTGCCCAGCTGTTTGCTCCGGACGCGATTCCTCTGCTGCCCGAGAGCTCCGTAGAGCGATCGAGAGCCAGCGGAGTGGAGTCGCGGGAGCCATTTTTGGGTTTCATCTTACCTCCTTGAAGTGAAGCTCCTAGTCCTCAGCCTGCAAGCGGCGGATTCTTCCAAGAAAATAAAAGACTTTTTACAAAGTAAGTCAAATCTCTATTTGGACTTTAAAAAATTTCAATTCTGAAGATAGGAAGAGATTTTAAAACAACGGAAGCCGATCTCTTCCAAATGGTCAATCGGGAGGCACATTAAATATCCTCAAGCCGAAAGGGGAAGTTTTTTCTAGATTGTGGACCCGAGAGAAAGAAAGACTTTACAAAACCTTCCCAGCGCCCGGTGTCGATACCCCTTGAGGTTCAGCAGTAACAAGGGGGAGGATGTTTTGACAGCTGTCAAAAGCTGTCAAATTGTTAAAAGGATTAAGAAAATCGATTTTATTGTTGTGGATTATAAAAACTGATTGAAGAGGACTCAGAAGTAATTCAAAGGGAATTTAAATTTGAACTGTGATGAAGTTAAAGACAAAGGAGAAGATCAGCCAAGATGGAGCCGGCAACGTGGTAGAGAGGAATTTTCCAGTATCCTTCAGCCCTTATCTCTGGTCTGCCTGCGGTTAAGTCAAGTATGAAAACAAAGTTTTCTCGAGCCTTCCAGGAGGCTGTGCTGAACTATTTTCAAATATGGGAAGATATTTACAAGGAACGGCAATGTTTGAATCCAACAGCAATGAAGAATGAGGTGCAAGATCAAGATTTAGAGGACAATTTTGAGATTGAGACTGTGTGTGAGGAGCAACAATTTGATAACTTGGAGACTGATTTGGACCAAAAAAAATATGTGTTGGATGAGGAAAAACAAAGATTTGAACAAGGAGACGAGGCCGACAAGGAGAAGCAAAGTGAAGAGAAGATTGATGGAAATGAAAATCCTGGAGGGACTGAAATGTGGAGTGGAGTTAGTGAGGGGGGGGGGGATAGGCAGGAAGAGGGGGGAGCAAAGGACTGGAAGTGGAAGTGGGAAAGAACTGGTGTGGGGTGAAAACTTTAGTTTAAGGTTACTTTTTTGGTTGATGAATGGCGGTTTCTGAATCTTGGCCTGTTAAAGGATATGCTGATCCAATTGGGGGAAGGGACATTGGGAGGGGGGAAGGAGAGAGTTTTAAAAGTTTAGGGTTAAGAGTTTTCTGGAGGGAGCAGAAGAATGGCTGAGGAAATATGTTAGAGTTTATTTTTAATAGTTTTAGTGATCAGACAGGTGTTTGGGTAGAGAACTGCCTGTCTCCCTCTCTTTACTCTTTGCATTCAGTGGCAGGGGGTGTTTGGAGGGGAGGGGGAGGGGTGGAAGGAAACCCAGACAAAAAAATGGAACCTTTTGACTGCTGGACCCCTCGGGTCACCCTAGTGGCAGGAGGGGACTCGGAGGGGGGGCAGCATGAAGAAGGAGGAGGATTAAGTCAATATGATAAGAATAAGATTTTGAATTAGAAAAGAAAACCCGCCATAATAAATTGAAGAAGTTAGGAACTCCAGGAGGAAGAGAACCGGGGAAGCCACAAGCAAATTGTTAAGAGAATAAGACTTAGAATTTATATATTTTTCTTTTTTCTTTTTCTTTTTTCCTTTTTTTCCCTTGTTGTTAATTAAAGTGTTATATTGGAGAATTAGCTGGGGGACAAACCAAACCCCAGAGATCCTCCGCCCCTGTCCTCTCAGTGGCAGGGGGGGGATGGGGGGGGAGGGGGAGGTCAAACCCAGCTTAAAATGAACCCCTTTGTTTCCCAATGCCCATGGGTATCACTGGTGGCAGAAGTGGTCTTGTGGGTGGAGGGCAAATGAAGGGACTGAGCTTATTTTGTATGTTTTGTATGTTTTGTTTCTTTAAAAATCAATAAAAATTATTATATATAAAAAAAGGAGACATTCCTTCAGGTATAATGGGCCAAGGCCGTTTAGGGCTTTAAAGGTCAGCACCAACACTTTGAATTGTGCTCAGAAACGTACTGCATTAGGTACATGCATTGGGCTTGGTGGGACACATGTCAGACCACCCAGTCCAAATGACTTTGAGGAAGAGTTTATTCTTCACCTTTAAAGCAGGGATGGGAAACATTTTCATCCCATGGGGCCACATTTCCATCTGGGCAATGTTCCATGGTCCATAGGCCATAGGTCCAATGGCAGAGCAGCAAATGTGGATGTTGTAAGCAATTTTCAACCTCTCTATTCCCCACCCCTGCAAGCAAAAGGTATTATCAGGGTTCAAGGACACACTCCAACCATGCAAAAAGACACAAGGAGGGTATAAAGCAGTGTGGAACGCAGCCTGGGAAAATGAGATATAGCCAGATAGAGAGGCTTGGGGCCACAACTGGCACACAGGCCTGAGGTTTTCAAGTTCTGTTTTCAAATGAAGTTGCTCACTGTGATGTCTGCCCCCCACCCCACCTTGTACCCAGCCCACAACCTACAGGAGTAAATCTCTTAATTTGTCTCCAGAGATATGCAAACTGATAAAGTAGGCTGGTATTCACAGTGCCTCATTCTGGCGTATTCTATTTCTCCATGATCAATCATTATTCCACAATAGGATGATTGCACTAAAGTAAGCAGCAAGTGGCCCATGGGCGACATTCATCTCATGAAACACTAAATCTTGTCATTTCCCCATTTTCAATTCACCCTCCTCCTGATTCTCTTTCAGAAATGCTGGTTCAAGTATTTCTCATTCTGATTATTTCATATAGTTCCAGCTGGTTTTGTCCTTGGCAAGTTAGTTTTGAATGTGCAGGATGACGATCATCATCATTATCTTGAGTCAGCTAAGAGGTTCTGCATTTATCTACTTTATATTTTGGGAAGTTGTTTATTTGCTTGGCATTTGGACACCTCTGAAGTTACCACAATCAACTTTTGCATGGTGGTTCCATTTTCATCTATGTTTGGATACAATTGGACACTCTTTTGAATCCAGGGGGTGGAGTGACCTTTTCAAAACTGCTCTGATTGTAACAGCTGATTTCACAACTGCACTGATTTTTTGGCTCCTTGAGTTCCTGAACAATGCCAGGTATGAGACTATTAATTATGTTATAATGTCAGGGGTGGCCAATATTTGTCCTCTGGTCCAAGCCATTGTGAACAGCATCATGGTGGAGGGATGGCATCCAACTGTCAGGAATGTGCCCCCCCCCGAGCTCAGGAGAAAAGCTAGACTCAGAAATCGAACTAAATGAATGAGGGGCAGACTTTGCAGAGGAGAGCTGGCTATCAGAGTCGAAAAACCCTTCCCGGGGAAGACTCTATTAGCCCTCAAAAAGAGGAAGAGTTGGAAGGCAGTCTCCTTCTTTGGAGTCTCCTTCTTTGGAGGTCTTTAAGCAGAGGCTTGACAGGCATATGTCAAGAATGCTTTGATGGTGTTTCCTGCTTGGCAGGGGGTTGGACTGGATGACCCTTGTGGTCTCTTCCAACTCTATGATTCTATGCAGCCAGAGTGTTGCTAGGCAATCAGCAGATAAGCAGAGGTCTGAGTCTGGGTCGAGTAGCAGTGGGAGGGGGGGGCAGGCCAGCCTCACAGTCCTTGGGCTAGGCATCTGATAAGATCAGATGGCAATGGAAGGGCAAGAGGGGGAAGGCGGGTGTTTGGCATCCTTCCTGTTGTGGGAGGGGCAAAACTTCAGACTGACCAACTATTGTAAATGCAAGCAGGCAAGAAGCCGTGCATACATAAAACTGCTGGAGAGTTAGTACTTCGTATCAGGGCTTGATTGTCTGCCAGATATCATTAGACCAACTGAGACAGTGGTAGTGATAAAATGTTAAAGACCCCTTCCCTTGTGTCATGTCCCAACCTGACTCCACCCCCCCCCCCATGCCAACTATTTGTTAAAACGAGTGGGGAATCTGTGGCTTCCTATACGTTGCAAAAGTACAGCTTCCGTCATAAGAATAAGAATAAGAGATAAGAATCCAATGTCTGAATAAAGACATTGGATTCTTATCTCATTATACATGATAAAGCTATCTTTAGCCATCCCACCCCTTGCTTTTTCCTGTAACACCAATTGCAGTTGTTAACAGTCGTCAACAGCTATCAGTCAGTCAATCACCCTTTCCCACCACCCTTCTGAGCAATACCCCTCCCCACCCTCTCACTATATATATTAGCGTCTGGTGACTTCTGTTTCAGTGTATCTGAAGAAGTGTGCATGCACACGAAAGCTCATACCAATGACAAACTTAGTGGGTCTCTAAGGTGCTGCTGGATGGAATTATTTTATTTTGTTTCAACTACATCAGACCAACACGGCTATCTACCTGTAATCCCGTCATCTCTGACTCTTGGCCTACTGTGGATAGGAATTGAAGTGCAGCAACACCTGGAGAGACACAGGAGCTATGCACAGGCATTGTACAATGCAAACATCAAATCTAGGATGGCCCTTAGCATCACTCTGTTCTCTAGACAGTGAGTCAGAAAAAGGCATTTTATGGTATACATATGCTGTCCCAACAAGGAGGATGTAACATTAAACAATGAAGCGAGAAATGCAATCCAGGAATGCTTCAACCTTCACTGAATTTTGTCTCGGGTCCTGGCCACTGCTGACATGTGGCTTCCTATGAATTACCCTTGAAGGAATGTGACCCTCAGTAGAACAAAATGTTCCCTATTCCTGGAATTAAAGTGCGGAGTAAGATAAAGGTAAAGGACCCCCTGGATGGTTAAGTACAGTCAAAGGTGACTATGGCATTTGTCCAGGCCAATGGCGTTTGTCCATAGATAGCTTTCTGGGTCATGACTAAACCGCTTCTGGCACAATGGGACACTGTGACGGAAACCAGAGCGCACAGAAATGCTGTTTACCTTCCTGCTGCAATGGTACCTATTTATCTACTTGCACTGGTGTGTTTTCGAACTGCTAGGTTGGCAGGAGCTTGGACAGAGCAATGGGAGCTCACCCTGTTGCGGGGATTCGAACCGCTGACCTTCAGCAGCACCCACTTCTTAATGTGCGGAGTACACTAAGCCCTCAACTTAAGAACATTTAACTTGTGTGCATTCAGCTTTACATGCTTGGCAAAAATAATTAAATTAAATTAAATTAAAAATAATTAAGAGGGGCAGAAGACTTTGACAATACCACCTGCCATTGCACCCAGTGAGTTTTGACTATACGCGATTTTGGCTTTAGACACTGTCCCTGGAACATACCCCCCACGTAAGTTGTAGGTTTACATCTGGTTGGCACCAGATTGGATAATGCTGCTCTATTCTTACAACTTGAAATAATTCTCCATTCCTTTTGAGAGAAACTATGGACTACATTTTGATCATAACTTGATAAATAGAATTCCCCCTAGATTTTTTTTTGGGGGGGTCTTTATTGATGTTCTGCAGTTTCCTGGTAGGGATGTTGAAGGGGCCCTCTCTGGTCCATGGACCACCTCTCATCAGTCAGCCACCACAGTTCCAATCCAGAGTACCATCATGGACATGCAGATTTGCTGTCTCCCTTCAAGGAAGAAGATTCCACCTAAACATTGGAAAGAACTTCCTGACAGTAAGAGCTGTTTGGCAGTGGAATTTGCTGCCAAGGAGTGTGGTGGAGTCTCCTTTTTTGGAGGTCTTTAAGCAGAGGCTTGACAGGCATATGTCAAGAATGCGTTGATGGTGTTTCCTGCTTGGCAGGGGGTTGGACTGGATGGCCCTTGTGGTCTCTTCCAACTCTATGATCCTATGATTCTATGAAAGAGTTGAATGATTTGAGCATATAAGCAGGCAGAAAGTTACTTTTTCTCCCTTAATTGCAAGAATTTTATCTGAACCAAAGCCCAAAGTCTTTCATAAAGTCTGAGAAAATGACACAGGAGTATCATGTTATTAAATCAATCCTTGCATCAAATTCTCTTTAGTGCACAGTGTCACTTTTTATTCTGACAGCTTGTTGTTTCAGATCCTGGCTGGAACCGAGTGAAAAATGTAGTGATAAAAGGGAAAGTTGGAAATGATGTATAGCCCTTTACTTAAGTTTTGCTTTGTGCTTTAATTAGGAATCTTACTAAGGCCTACGCTTTGAAAGGCCATATTTTATTTCATGTTTTCACAAATTCGTTCTGCATAAACTGTTGGGTTTGTGAGCTTTGGATGGAAAGATACTTCGTAGCATCTTTTTAAACACATCAGACAATGTCTGGTGTTTTAACTCTCAGACTTCTACCCAACTTCGCTGTGAAAATGGAAAACATTTGATGCTGCTGTATTGAAATAAATCAGGATAGTACTACTTACTCTTATAATTATCCCATAGAATTGGACATTATCTTATTTCTTTCATATTGCATGGCCACGGGGAGAAAAAACAGCCCAGGTGGATCTCTCAGGATTTGGTAGAACAAGATGTGTGGACAGCAAGGATCTGCCCGAGCATTAAAACTTCAAACTACATTAAACTTTCTCCACCTCACTCAGGGCCGTCTTAAGCGCCCCTGGTGCCGTGGTGCGATGGATCCCTCTGGCGCCCCCCACCCCGTTTCCCAGCGTGGTGGGCGGGCAGGCACAGCGCGGCTGCCACAGGCGCTGCTGCACGGCGGGCAGGCAGGCACAGCTGGGCGCAGCTGCGCGGCGGACCGGCAGACCGGCCGGCCAGCGGGCTGGCGCAGCTCGCGGCGCCCCCCTGGCGGGGCCACGCGCTCTGGTGCCCTGCGCCACCCAGCCTGGCCGTAGGGGCGTCCCTGACCTCACTTCTAGATCAGTACACACACACACACACAACCCTCCCACATGATTTTCTTCTTCTGATTTTCTTCTTCAGGTGTCGAGTGTTCCTTGTTTAGTTGGTCTTTAATAGTAGTTGGCTTCTATTGATGAAGGGTTCAGCAACTTAACTAGGGTTTCAGCAAACTCAGAAGAAAAATGGAAACAGGAATAGAATTTGCTCATTTGCCCCATGTCCACATCCTGGAAGAATGTGGTATATAACTTAAATACTTGAAATATATTGAAGAAAGAGAAATCAACATTTTATCCCCCTTTTTCCCCAAAAAGCATATAGGAATATCAGTGATGGATTCACCCAACAGCATTCATTATTTTTTATTTTTTTAAAGGCTTGATTCAACCAAATTGTGTTTGTGGAAGCCAGTGCTCTTCCTGTGTTTTACCTTCATACCTTCCCCAAGTCTTCTTGGGACAACCCTTAAACAGAGCAGAGGGGGGAAATGAGTGGCCGTTCTGTCTGGCAAGCAGTTACCTTTGCACAATGTTGAATTCCACCCTTAATAGCTTTATCTTAATAGTTCATAACAAGCTATTAGGAGAAAAAACAGCCAGCATGCAAGAAAGAAGTGCGCGTTAGAAAATAAAATTTAAAAATCTTGCCTTCTTTCTTCATCCTGTCTCCCCCCCCTTAAAGAATATAAAACTTTGAAATGTTCCCATTGCATGCAGTCTATGCTCTATTTGTGGTTTGATATGTGAATGACAGGGATGGAAACAATATAAACAAACTCTGGATAAAGGCTCAGTCAGTGGAAGTTTTGAGTTCTGTGAAGATGCAGTGGTCCATGAACAGAAACACCCCCCCCCCCTTCGCGGCTGATCATATGGCTGAATTTTTAAACTGTAGGCAAGGATCTAAATTCAACTTTAAGGACATTCTGCAAGTTAAAAACTAGCAAAGGAAGTGAGAAAGCCTTTTCACCCTGAAGTCTTAGTTCTATAAAACCCTTCTTGTCAGGCTGCAGTGCATTATGAAGACTTTATTTCAGTACCCTGTTGCTGAATGTGCTCCTGGTGCAGACTGCTTGTGTGGGGTATTATGGGAATTTATATCTATTACAGTGGAACCTTGGCTTGTGGACGTAATCCGTGATGGAAGCACATCCACAACCCACAGCGTTCGTAACCTGCAGCGCCGTGTCTGCGCACATGTATGGCACGAATTGGCGCTTTTGCGCATGCACAAAGCATGATTTACCACTTCTGCGCACGAGCGAGCAGCAAGACCAGGAAGTAACCCTTTCCCATACTTCCGGGTTTCCCACAGTCCACAACCTGAAAACGAGTAACCCGAAGCGTTTCTAACCCGAGGTATCACTGTATTATTTTTGCAATATTCTCATGAACCAAGTGAGGGTCACTAAGAAGTAGCTTCTAGAGCTGCATTTTAACCCACAACCATTAGCACTTCCTGCTGTTAAAAACAGAGGATTAGGCCCAAGTCTATTTTCCAGAAGAACCTGAAGAGCAAGGTGAAGAACAAATGTATAAATATATGAAATTAAAGGTTCTCATCATGGCGCCGCGTGTGTCTACATACATATTGTGTCTGAGAAATATGGGTTGTTGTTTTTTTGAGAGGATAGCAATCATCTCATTTAAACTTGTGGTAAAAAGTATAATTGCATTTGTCGGGAATTGTGACATCTCTCCACATGAGGTCTTTAAGCCCAAACAAGAATGTCAAAAAGCATTTGGCCCCTTCTAACTCAGAATAAAGATGCAGACTTTGTTATATGACCAGACTTGGGGCTTTCAGAAAGCACACTTTGCTCCAGAGCCAAAAATGAGAAACTTCTGTTCCTTTTATCTAGCAAGGTTCTTGAAACATCTGACCTAATCTATGCCTTCAACGCTGTTAAATGTCTTTTCAATTCACCACCACCAGAATGAAGATGTAAGGAAAATAAGTTGGGTAAAAGGGTCAAGGCTATCTTACCTAAAGTTCTGCAGCAGGAAATAAACATGCATGAACAGCACCTTTGGTTCCAAACTTGGGCAAACCTGCCTGGCTCAAGGCTCAGTCTAGTCCAGGAATGGGGGATCTCTGACCTGCAGGCCAAACTTTGATCACTAGGCCTCCCCAATTGGTCTGCAAGGCTGTTTGGGGTGTTCCATGCCTGCCATACCCCTAACCCTAACCCCTGGTACCTGATGTGTTTGGAGCAGTTAAGGGCAGGGCTTCAAAGTAACAACCAGGAACTTTAAGTGAGCTCCTTGTTGTTCTTTCACTAGAGCAAGACATGCCATGCCGTTCATGGCCCATCAACTTATTGGTGGTGAGAATGTTCCTAACTCTGGGAGGGGAGAGCAGTTTCCACCAAAACCACTTTTAAAAGGGAGGGAAGGAGTCTCCATTTTAGCAATGATTTTCCCCTCCCAGTGCTGCTCCTTTAATTTCCAAAAACTGTTTAGAGTGTTTAAAAGGGCTTTCAAACAGGCCAGTGCTGCGCTTTACAACAGAATGATCCCTTTCCCCCAAAATCTACCTCCCAGGCAGCAAACTCACCTGAAGCCCAAACAGTCCATAGCATGGACAGCTGGTTTGCCATGCCAAATGCAGCTGAGGGAGGGGCAGATGGCAAAGACGTTTATACCAACATTACCCCTTCCGATTGGCTGTGTGTACAGCTGAGTGGATGGGAAGGTAGCCCCTCTAGGAGAATGAAAACTCTGACCCTAAACCTCTGCTGCCTTGTGGCTATACACATTCATGAGAAAGGCTTTGGGACATCTCTGGGAGAAGAAAGGGCTAAAAGAGTAAACCCTACCCCAATCCATAGTGGAGTCCCTAGGATAGTTGGATGGTGTCATGAATGAGCCAGCTCTCAGGGAAGGGTTACTGCCAACTGAAGAAAGCAGCCAGGAACAGTGAGGGTTAACTCCCATGCAGGATAAGCACCAGCTAGTGCCAACTCCCCCGCCCCTTGGAATGCCGACTGATAAGGGAATGGCGGAGAGCAAGCTAGAACATGGGCAAAGCTCGCCAGAAACACAAGCAGGCGGAAAAGCATTAAGAGACAACCTCACAGAGAAGGGGGTAGAGGAGGGAGCTGACCCAGTCAGTCTGAGGTCTTGACGAATGGGAGGGCTGCAAGATAGAAAGCCAAACAAAAGATGTATGAAGCGAAAGTTCAGTTGCTGCTGGTCATGCCGGAAGCAGTCCTCAGAAGGGTCATCTTGAGTGATGGTGGCGTAGGCTGTGTTAAAGCCATCCAGAGATATCTGTTTGTTTTGACAAAAAAGCATCCTTTTTTAATTAACAACACTCACTGTGTTATCAAGCCGGGAACTGGACTCCTGACAGATGGCACCTTGTATGCCTCCCTCTGGCAACTCCAGCAGCCAAGCTGGTGCCAAATGTATTGCTTTGCTTTCCTTCCGACAACATCAGTGAAGCCAAGATGGGCTGTGTGTCTGGGCAGCCCAGGACCTCCATACACATTCCCTAGGCTTGCACCTTGGAGGGGTCACTTCAGTGCTGCTGATACAGCAGAAACAATGAAGGAGGGAGCAGTTACATGTTATGGGTCCCTGCAGCCATAGCACATGCTGTGATTCTCCAGTGGTTTGAGTTCAGTCCTGGTGGCACACTCCATTGTCTCTCAATGACCTAATTCTAGCTTCTTCTGGGAGGGAGCAGACCTGCTCCCCACTAATGGCAAGGTCTGACATTCTCTAAGTAAGATGCTTAGATTGTGAGGGAGGAATGATAATATAGATGAAACTGATTGTTCCCTCTAGGCTCATTTGTTCGCTCCCCAAGTTTACCCGACAACGATATGTTGAATTCTCTATTGAAAATGTAAAAACAGACAAGCAAGCTACCATTGCAATATTGGATCTTTCCATTTTAGAGATAAGATATCATGTACACAAGCATGCTTTTTTATATATAATGAAAGAATGACAGGGCAAAATCTCACTAGGATTAGTCGGAGAACATCCTTCCCACCGAGACAGAAGACGTTTAATCATTCCTTCACTGTTCTGGGCAGCTGCACACTGACCCCTGAGACATCACCTGCTTCTGGTCTGTCAGCCACAGTGCCTTGTGCCGAGGAGAGAGGAGATACTTCTCATGCAAGCTTTACAAAGAAGAACTGCCACTAGCTGTGACAACATCCCTAATTAGATGTTGAAATATATTGCAAGGATTTGTCACTAGTGATTATTCATCTCTATAATGCTTCCCTCCAACAGAGCTGTGTTCCGGCTATTTAGGAAATGGCTGATGTCATTACTAGTCCCTTAGGGGCTTATCCCAGTACTCTAAAGGACAGCTGCTCAATTCTGGGGTGAAACACAGTTGCAAACACTAGAAATAGCACAAGTGGGGCAAGCTAATCAAGAAGGAACAAAGGCTGGCTGCAGACAGGAGGTGACCTGCATAAGCCCATTGCCAGTGCAGAAGAGACCATGAAAGACGTCACTCAGAGATCAAAGTCTGAACCAGATTTGGAAACTCTTCCTCTGGTAAAACATGCAAGGCTTTTGAGGGACGCCTCAGATGTGTGACTGCACAATGTCTAAAAGTCCATGGAAGGATGCCTCCACATCTCTAGATTGTCACTAAATTTTGCCAAAGTAAAATTATTGGTGAATTTGGAGATTCCTTCTCAGGAGGAACGCCCAAGGGATGCCATAGATAGCAAAATGTTCAAGAGGTTTCACATTTCCCAGTACTGGACGCTAAGCAAATACAGTAATAACAAAGTGTGTGTGTGTGTGTGTGTGTGTGTGTGTGTGTGTGTGTGTGTGTGTGTGTAGGAAGACATATTGAGAAGAAAATGGAGGAAGATTGGTCTAAAAATGACCCCACATAAGTAGAAAACTTGCGCATTTTCCAAAAGAGAAGAGTGCACCCAAACCAAATCTTATCGAAACCACAGCATTCATTATTTTTGATCTGTGGCACACATCCACATATTAACACCCTACTTGCACATCAAATAAACCATGGCTTACCATGAAGCAGTAGCATCACTGTATCACTTCCTTTGTGTTTTGCCACCCCACCCCACCCCACCCCGCTTTTGGCTTTGGTTTATTGTGTCATGTGAGCTGGCCTTTGGTGAACCAAGAAAACCCATTGGTTTAGCATTGTGGTTTGACTGGAGAGAAGCAAACGATGTGTGTGGAGTGTGGAGTGAGACAGGAGTGAGCCAGTTGTGCTCTTGTATATTTTTCATTCACAGTAAGCTATTGTTAATGACTTTGCATGATAGGAAAACATCAGTCCTCCCCCCCCCCAGCTCATGAAAAAAAATAGTTAGGTTCCATGCAGACAGTGCTTTATTCCATCTTCCTGATGTTTGCTCACCAGTTAATTTTTGCTCGCAATGTGATCTTTCGCACAATGTAAAGCCTTCTTCAAATATAGTGGAATCTCGCTAGAGTTTAGTGCTCCTTTCCATGTTGCTTATTTCCAGAAAGAAGGAAGAAAAATCAGGCCATCCAGGAGTTGATGACACAAGTTCTCTGGTCAAGGATCCCTCGTCTCTCCTCTCCCTCAGGTCCATTCATGGTCTGGAAATGGCTGCTCTGTCAGTTCTGCCTTCCCTCGGAGTGCACAGATCTTTTTTTAAACCAAGGGAAGGTTGGGGAGGAGCTGCCGCAACATCTCTCTCTGGTCATTGATGGTTCTGTCAGGAGCCTATGGGTTCTGAAACAAAAAAAGGCTTCTAAGTGCATCAAACCAAATGCACTTAAGAAGCTTCCCATTGGATCTTAGCACTCAACACAAGCGCTGGACTGGGCAGTGATGGAGATTTTGTGGGTGGTGTCCATACATCTGCTCCCCCCAATAGCCAAAGAGCACAGGAACAGCCCTATACTAAAATTCCTACCTTATTCATACTTTTATGCACAAAGTTTGGAGAACTGCATTAATGCAAACTTAAAGTTAGATGATTTTCCTACATATTCTATCTGCCAAACTAAATTAACTTTAGCTTAACTTATATGCGTGCCCTGTAGAAATTCATTCCAATTTAAAGCAGTAGTTGTTGGCGTTTCTAAAAAGGATTTCATCTCTTCCTAATAGCCTAGACACTCTTCGATACACAGCACACATTATCATTTTTGTGCACTGGGCAAATTGATAAACATGGAATAGTAACCTGAAGATTTGTAATAGGGGGTCTAACTTACCAGAAATAAAGTAAATTCAGGTGGCAACTCAGCTGAGAAATTACAGATAAATTATTACTGACCAGAATAGCTAATTGTCACAGAGTGAAAACATCTTCCTTGTGGGCTAGCATACATGTAGGGATGAACAAATCAATCTATTTTCAGTCCATGTCACTTTCAAATGTGTTTAGATTACATCGTCACATTAATTTGCATCCAGTTCCCCCCCAGTGTATTCTCTCAAAATACACATTTTTAAACTGCTTCTTTTTTCTTTTTTCTTTTTTCTTTTTTGCCTCAAAACATGCTTTTTCGACATTTTGAGAGCAAGGGGTTGTGTCACAACATTCGGAGGAATGCAAAATTCAGTGGACAGCTCCTTTCTGATCTGCACATTAGTTCAGGAGCTGGTGATAAGGTCAGTTCATATTAGAATCTTTTGGAACAGGTTAGCTTATGGGTAGGCAACCTAAGGCCCATGGGCCAGATCCGGCCCAATCACCTTCTAAATCCGGCCCACAGATGGTCCAGGAATCAGTGTGTTTTTACATGAGTAGAATGTGTGCTTTTGTTTAAAATGCATCTCTGGGTTATTTGTGGGGCATAGGAATTCGTTCATATCCCCCCCCTCTAAATATAGTCCAACCCCCCACAAGGTCTGAGGGACAGTGGACTGCCCCCCTGGGTTAGCTAGTTATCTTCGATATTGATTAGTAGGTGACACAAGTCTTTTGCCGAAGAATTATTTATCTAGCTCAGCTGCAAACTCCATAAAGGACTGTAGGGTGAAATATAGTACTATATGACTGAAATTAGTTTTTATTGGGCATTATTTTTGCAGTGCAAAAAATTCAAGAAGAGGCCTGTGAGTGGACTATGAATTCCTGTGGATTAGCCAATGTCCTTTGACACAATAAATCGTGAAGGTCTGTGGCACAGCATGCTGTCCATATATGATTGCTATGTTTGCTTGTTTTTATGATGGCAAAGGTTATGAAGTGTGTTGATCTGAACCCAACAAAAAAAATGGGGGGGGGTTACCAATGACACTGTGCAAATTTCTCTTACGGACCCATTCCGCTGTGTCACATTTATCAGCCATATTTCCATTTCAGGGTTTTGACAAATATGTATGCATCAGATTTATGATCAATTGGAGACAGGCGATCAGAACAGCATTTGAGAAAGATCCAGTGCCAGATCTACTTATAAGCTAAACAAGCTATAGCTTAGGGCCCCACTCTCTTGCCCCCCCCCCAAAAAAATCAAAGAATAAAACCTGGATGTACATTTCCAAAATATAAGATAAAAAAACAAATAAAATAAAACCTACATACAGCAACAGTGTTTTGTGTTGTGTAGGCTCCTTTGATGAAAGTAATGGGCCCTGCCTGCTAGCCTGCCCCCTAAAATATGGTATCACTGGTTTGATCATTTCTATATATAGGGTGCCTACATTCTGCCATTTATAATTATTAGTAGTTTGCATCCTATATTTACACCTACAGTGGTACCTCAACATCCAAATGATTCGACTTCTGAAGGTTTCGACTTCCGAAGTCGACAACCCTGGAAGTCTTTTCGCCACGTGCGCTCTGCACCTGCACAAAGGGGCGCGCACGGTCGGTGCATGCACAGAAGCGTGAAATTGCGCTTTGCGCATGCACAGAAGCAGCGCTTCGACAACCGAAGACTTCAACTTACGAAGACGGCCGTGGAACGAATCGTCTTTGTAAGTCAAGCTACCACTGTATTATTATTTCATGTTATAGCAAGTTTCTAGAGACTAGATTATGAGTCTTTGTAAATTGTGTTTCTAAAGGAACTTTTGTTATTGCCAAATGCCAAATAGCATTATTAAGTTTGTTATGAATAAAAAAATCATTTTAAGTTAGAGCTTAATAATTATTTCACTATTAATATACTTCTTAATTGTATTTCAGTTCAACAATTACTTTGATAAAATACATATTTTGATATGTGCAAATGGCTTTAGATACCTATTAGGTCCATAAATTACCATATAGCATATATTCAACACAAAAAAACAGTGATAATTTGTTGTTGACAAAGGACAGCTGGACATATAAAGGGTCCCATTACCTTCAGTAGCTTAGGGCCTCATCAAACCTAAATCCGGCCCTTAAAAAGCTAAGAAGAGTTTTGCTGGATCAAACCAAAGACCTACCTATCCCAACATGATGTCCACAAGGGGAACAAACCCAGAACACAGATTATCATGAGCACCTCCCACTCACAATTTCAGAAACTGGTATCCAGAGGCATACTGCTTATGATATTGGAATCATCAGGACTTGTGTAGTCACTGATAGCCTCACCCTCAATGGATTTGTTCAATCCCTCTTTAAAGCTGCCTAGGTTGGTGGCCTGTGTCCTCATTGATCACACATTTGAGGATATTTAGCAAAACTGTGGGCCGCTTTGATTTTGCTGCCACATTTCCCACATTTATGCAGAAAATAGAACATTTACAAAAAAAAGACGGAAACTTTGCACTAGCCAGCACAAGGTCATCATCATAGCGTTTTGAATCCAGAAATTCTGTCACCAAAGTCACGCTCTAGCAGTATTGTGTGGGATTATGCAATGTCTGACAAAGGTGGATTTTGTGTTCGGTAGGCTCACCTGCAGGTTTATCTTATCACTGAGAAAAAAATATCTACCGTGTCACTGTCCTTGCCTCACTTCTTTACAGCTGTCCATGCTTTATCAATACCTTCTATAATCAGCTGGGATGTTTCCATTTTAATCATTTGCATTTTAAACTGGGAGTAGAGAACATCTTTTTGAAAGATGCCAACTTTATCAACATCCTTACTGGGGAACATCTGCACTGCCTCGTGGAGGCCTTCTGTAAACCTGCAATTGTAATAGGTGTGTCACAAGGTAATACAAATATCCAGGAGAGGAAACATTGTTAAGGTTAGCACTGCGAACTCTGATGCTTATGCTAATGTGCAGTATATGCATTTGTGTGCAAATATGTGTGCCAGTCTGAGATTGGGTTTATATCTCATATAAGTAAGGACCTTAGCTGATGATGGCTGTACAAATATCAATCACTGTGGAAGAGAGACTGACCATCTCTATATATAAAAATGTAAACTGGGCATGTGGGTTATTATCCACTTTTCTCCGAAACCGCTTCACCGATTGCGTTCAAATTTGAACAGAACGTCCAAAGCAAATGTCCGAAGGCTCTTATAAGGTTTTCAAAGACAGATGCCACACCTCCGCCAGGTGAAACCCTCAAACCCCCTGTTCCAGAATGCACCACTCAACCAAAAGTGCATGCTGGGTAAAGAACAAGGTTGCAAACCAGTGCCCTCTAGCGGCGGGTACACTGGTACTACACCTATAGAACCTTCCCTCTCAACAGTACCTCAGCTGCCATTTACATACTATGCCGAAGCCTTTACAGACTAGGCTGAATGGAGGTACTGACTCACCTGGGTGGGGGCTGGGGGGAGGAGGGAACGGGATAGGTCAGGAGACGGTGGGACCAATCACATGGATGAGCCGGGGGTGGGGGGAAGAGGGGGTGTGATACATCATGGGTCGGGACAGCTTGGGGGGGAATCACAGGGAAAACCCGGGGGAGGGGGGGAGGGGGGATACGTCTTGGATCGACACAGGGTAGTGGCAGTCACAGGGATTAGCCACGGCAATGTGTAGCAGGGCCAGGTAAAGGTAAAGGTTAAGGGGCCCCTGACCATCAGGTCCAGTCGTGTCCGACTCTGGGGTTGCGGCGCTCATCTCGCTCTATAGGCCGAGGGAGCTGGCGTTTGTCCACAGTTAGTTTCCGGGTCATGTGGCCAGCATGACAAAGCTGCTTCTGTTGAAGCAGAGCAGCACATGGAAACGCCATTTACCTTCCCGCCGGAGCAGTCCCTATTTATCTACTTGCACTTTGATGTGCTTTCGAACTGCTAGGTGGGCAGGAGCTGGGACTGAGCAACGGGAGCTCACCCCGTTGCAGGGATTCAAACCGCTGACCTTCTGATCAGCAAGCCCTAGACTCTGTGGTTTAACCCACAGCGCCACTTGGGTCCCTTTTTGCAGGGCCAGCTAGTCCAACATAAAAATATATGATTATGAACCACACTGCTTGTTTGCAATATATTACTCTGTTATTTTGTTCATGATATGTAACTAGTATTTAAGACTGTTCTGCAGTAAAACTTTGAAACACATTCTTGGTGGGGAAAGCTCATATATATCAACACAAGGTTCAGATTACTGGCCTCCACCACTGGGAAGTGGTGCCCCTGCTATAACAGCAAAACTATACCAGAAGAAAATAACAAATGCAGACAACTGCTGGAGATGTGGGAGTAAAAATGCGAACTTAGTACATATGTTGATTAACTGCCCAATGATAAGATCATTCTGGTGCGAGGTGAGGATATTTATAGCAAGAGTAATAAAAAGAAATGGTTATTTAGGGGAATTTAATTTAATTCTAAATTATATTCCAGTAACATAGGAGATTTCAAGGGGTCAAAAAAAATGGATGTACCGTGCTATATTAGAAGCAAAAAGACTTGTTTTGATGAATTGGAAGAGCCGCAAAAAGATTCCTTTGAGCACATGGATTGATAATATGGACAGATTAGCTACATACAAACGAATTGCATGTCGACACAAAATAAGAATGGATAAATATGAAGAAATCTGGAACGAATATTTAAGCGATAAGGCGGATAGTGGTGGGAAGTAGGGGGAGGAGAGGGAGGTGGGAAAATATTGTTTTAAAAGGGTGTAGTCATAGGTATATCAGTGTATTCAAATCTGAATTTTCAAATTGTGTATTGTTGTTATTATGGTTTTTGTTGTACAGTGGAACCTCGGTTTATGAACACCTTGGTTTACGAATTTTTGGTTTACAAAAGCCGCGGACCCATCTGGAACGGATTAATTCACTTTCCATTACTTTCAATGGGAAAGTTCGCTTCAGTTTATGAACGCTTCAGTTTATGAACAGACTTCCGGAACCAATTACACCCATGCTTCGGGTTAAGTACGCTTCAGGTTGAGTACTCCGCGGACCCGTCTGGAACGGATTAATCCACTTTCCATTACTTACTTTTTTGTGTGCAAAATTCTTTATTGTTTTAAAAATTGTAGATTCAGGTAGTACATACATGTACGCCATTTATAGCTCTCAAAATTATAAAAGTACAAGCATATACAAAAAGCAAAAGAGAAGAAGAAAGAAGGGGGGAAGAAAAAGACAAAAAGAAAAAGAAAAGAAAAAAAGAAGCAAATATATCTGTATATATACAAAACAAAAATATTAAAAGTCATCTTCCAATTGTTCCGTTTGCAATTTATATTATTCTTAAATTATTGCACATTAGTGAATATAGTGTTTATTAAGTTTTCCTTATATCTTAAACAAGATTCAGCCTAAGTCTGCTATTAGGGTTTTCGATATTCCATTTTTCGTCAAATATTCTTTAAAGATCTCCCATTCCTTTTTAGCCTTCTGTCTGGTATGCCCTCTTATTCTGCAGATATTGTTGCCAATTTGGGAAAGTTCACTTCAGTTTATGAATGCTTCAGTTTATGAACAGACTTCCGGGACCAATTGTGTTCATAAACCGAGGTACCACTGTATGTGTCTTTTGTGGTTGATGTTCGTATCGAAAAAATGATAAAATAAATTGAAAAAGAAGAAGATGAAGCACACCAGGGGGGAATTTTGTAGTACATCATTTTCCCTACTGTGGTTGCTTCAACTTGCAGGCAGATTGGATACTGGTTTTTACAGCAAGGATCATTTTAAAATGTGGCAAGACCCCACCCAGTCTGAACGATCACAGTCCATTCTCCCACCTCATTCTACTGCCGCGTCTTGTTACTGGCGATGCCGCGCGCTCCGGGCTGCGGGCTGGTAGGCCTCCTCGGCTGGTCCAAGCAGAGACCCGACCGCTGGCTCGGCGCTCTGCCTGGTGCTGCTGCACGCTCCGGGCGCTCGGTGCTGCAGCAGCCGCCGGGAGGCTTTAGAGTAAATGCCCTGAGCAGCATGAATTAATGCTACTGGCAATCAAGCAAGGGGTCGGAACTTTTTTGGCTTGACAGACCCGATCGTTCTTCCCACCCCACACAGTGTTTGCAAAGCAACAGAGGCCCGGCCGCTGGCTCAGCTCTCCGCCCGCGCTGCTGCAGGCATGGAGATACACTATGTCTTATTTTTGGGGTATGTCTTATCTTTCGCAAATGCTTAAAATTGCTGCCCTGGCTTACTTTATGACTACGTATTAAAAAGGGGGAAACACGGTATGCTAGTCTCAAATCAGAAAGGCAAGTCATGAATCAATAGGCCCAATAAGGCTGTGGTCCCATGGAAGGCTTCCTGTTCAAAGCAGCTCTCCAAAGGCTTAGGCAAAAACAAAACGAAAAAAAAACAAAAAAACAGAATCAGGACCAAATGCCAAAACTCCACAGACAACTGAGGCAACATAATATTTCATAAACCTGCTGTATTGTTCCCAAAACAGCCAAGCTCCCATAATCAGAATCCATTCATTTGTGAAGAATGGTTCTGAGGCTTTCCATCTGTACTAATGTTTGTTATTGGGCTCTTTTGCAGGCATGCCGAATTTTTTTTAAAAAAGACTAAAAAAACTAATAACAATCAAGCTCTTTCTTCTCAGTAATGCTTGAAAACAAACGAACCAAGGCAACATGGTGCATACATGTGCTCACAACAATCCATCAATTTTGAAATGTCACATCACTTAGAAAGGGCAACTAATGACAGCTACCACAAAAGTATAATCCTCTAATGGACAATTGGCAAATTTTTCTCGGTGCCTGTACTTTGGAAGCATGCTGTTTATTTCCCAAGCAGGTTAGGAGGTGAGAAACATGGTGATTAGAATTCAATATAAAAATACTCTTAAATAAAGTTGGAAGGAGTGCTTGACTCAGGGCTACAGTGAATACTTTCATAGCTTCCAAATAGCTTGGATCCAGGTATTGTGCTTTTCGTTAACTTCTTTTTTTCTTTGTATAATACAATCCATTGGAACCAAACACCCACCACACTTTTGTTTGTGAGATGACAACAGGGGTGTTGACGTGTTACATTCAATGAGTGTACACAGATACAACGAGTGTGCACTCTTTCACACAAACCTTTATAGATGTGTAGCTTGTACCTTTGTTCAGGGTAATATAGACCCAGTTTATGGTGCTCACATTCAAAGCTCTCAACTGACTTAGGCCCTAAGTATCTCAAATACTTACAGACCCCCTCAGGTATCATCCTCAGCAGAAGAGGCCCTCTTCGCAGTTTCACCTCCCTCAGAAGATATGTGGTGGTAGCAACCCAGTAGAGGGCATTATCTGAGGCAGCCCCATAACCTGTGTACTGTAATGCTCTCCCTACAAAGCTGTACAGTCATACCTCATATTGTGTCCGCTTCAGGTTACATCTTTTCAAGTTGTGTCCGGTGGCAACCCGGAAGTACCAGAATGGGTTACTTCTGGGTTTGCCACTCGCGCATGACAGAAGCACTAAATCGTGCACAGCGCATGCGCAGACACAACACTTCTTGATGCGAACGCTTCAAGTTGCAGGTGTGCCTCCAGGACGGATTACATCCGCAACTTGAGGTTCTACTGTATCTGACTTCTTCACTGTACAACTTTTGGTCAATGCTGAAGATACCGGTACAAGTCTTTACCTTTGGTTTTGACACCTGAGATATGTGATTTCAGGGGCCTTATTCTTATTCTTGTGAACGTAATATGTTCTGTTTTTAATTATAAATTTTAAACAGTTGTGGTTAACCTGGGGACCTGCTAGAGAAGGGCAGCCATTGTATTTAATGATGAGAAATAACAACAACAACAACAACAACAACAACAACAACAACGTGTGAACAAGACAAATAAAGCCCTGTGCATCCTTCCTTGAGAGGAAGCACATGGAACACAATGGGAGTGATTTTTTTCACAAGCAAGACTTGAACTCTTTTATCTCTTGCAACAGCCCTGAATAAAATCACTGACTCAAAAGTGTTATGTTCAGTGGGAAGAAATTTCCAGAGCTGGAGCCTTTGGTACAATCCCCTCAATAGCCATGGTGGTGGTGGTGGTGGTAGTAGTAGTAGTAGTAAGGGGTTTTTTTGGGGGGGAGGAGCATTATTTATTACCAACAATGCATCAGAACACGAACTTTTGTTGCATTTTATTTCAAGAAAATATTCATGGAGGCTAAGACTGCAGCTATCATATGTGGTCCAGTGCCCACTCAAATCAAGTACCCAGGAGCAGACTCTGGGGAAAGAAACACTTGACAGCCACAACTTTTTTAAAGGGGGGAAATATGCAATGGGAGGGGGGGGAAATAAGGCTGAAATCCCCAGCATGTTTTCATGGGAATAATTCTTATTAAGCTCACCGGAACTTGCTGTTGAATAAATAGGCAAAGAGCTGAGCTGCTTATAGGTTTCTTAAGGTGAATGGGTTTTGAAGACTCAGTGCTATATATATATATAATCTTTCCAAAGTTATGTCCCATATGTGAAAGTGCAAAAAGTTGGAACCACGTCTACCTATCTGAGGAGGAAGTTGTTGCCCAATTACTATTCCATTTCTACTGTCTTAACAGTCAGTGAGATGTGAGAATGCCTGTGACGCGGCAGGCAGAATCTCACCTGCTAAGAAAAGAACCCGTTGAAGATTGCCAGAGGCGGTGTTCATGAATGACGGAAACCCAGATTGACAATCCACTATAGCAAATGTTAATCTGCAATGTAAATGGCACACCTGCTCCTTAGATAAGAGAAACAAAAGAGGTATAATTGATGTAGCTCGTTAATTATATTATTACTTATAGGATATTTTAGTAGAGGTATGAGCAATGGCTGATGCCAAATTTGGAGTGTAGGGGGGAATAGTTATGTCACTAGCACAGATTCCTGAAAAGCACAACACAAATAGGGTTTTTTGGTGTGTGTGTGTGTGTGTTTCTTACCACATCCACAGCCATGCTATACACTGCTATATGTGATAGAATGTGGAGTGGCAGGAGGATTGTGACATCAGCTGGAAGCTAGAGCAGTGATTGGACCCAGATTAGGCCTGACACCATCATCTGATGGCAGCAGGACTGACTCACAATACAGTAGACTCCAGGACAACTCAGCCCTGTTCTGGAGCTGGCAGGAGGAGATCTGCCCTGGCATCACTCAGCAGGTGCTGGCTGGTGAAAGATTGGCAGTTTCATGCTCTTTCCACAAGTTCAAACCCCCCCCCCCAAATAGCCTGGTGCAAAGCAGGTAAGGATTGCTCTGAAAAAAATATGTATTGCACCTGAATATCACATTTAAGGCAGTTTTCCTGGACCAGTTTTCGTTGCAAAAAGTTGGTTGGTTTGTTTCAAACCCCAATCCTTGTTTTAAATCCTAATACTTTCACAGTAGCTGGGACAAGGAACCACGCCTGCACAATTGGATCAGATTATATATATACAGGTAGATGTATATATAGGTGTGTGTGTGTGTGTGTGTGTGTGTGTGTGTGTGTGTGTGTTCCTAACTTTACATTGGTGGTGACAAGAAACAAGCCCCATGTAAAATTCAGTTGGTTTTCTTTTAGGTGGATTTTCTTTTTCTTTTGGTCCCAGGTGATTTTTGTGTATAGAAAGTTGGAACATGAATGATGACACTGTCTTCTGCACTGATGTTTCATCTCCTCCTATCCCAGTATATTAACAACTAATTAAATTGTGAAAATATGAAGGTAAATGGTACCTTTCTGGTGTCAGATATCAGTGAAGAAAGACATTGAAATCGAATCTGAAAAGCCCATGGTTTTGCAGGTTCACCTCCATGTTATGATAAATCTATCTCTATGCAAGATCAGCCATCCAGTCCTTTATTGGAACACGCACAAGCTCTGTTTCTGGAAGATACAGATAAAATTTCAAGGGCAGACACCACACTAAAAAACAACAACAGCTTTGCATTGCTGTTGCTGGAATTTTACCTCTTTACCAGATGCACCTGAGTGCTCACTGGAAGGACAGATCCTGAAGCTGAGGCTCCAATACTTTGGCCACCTCATGAGAAGAGAAGACTCCCTGGAAAAGACCCTGATGTTGGGAAAGATGGAGGGCACAAGGAGAAGGGACAGAGGATGAGATAGTTGGACAGTGTTCTTGAAGCTACGAATATGAGTTTGACCAAACTGCGGGAGGCAGTGGAAGACAGGAGTGCCTGGCGTGCTATGGTCCATGAGGTCACAAAGAGACGGACATGACTAAATGACTAAACAACAACCAGATGCACAACACAGCAAGAGACAAAGAGCCATAGCAAAAAAACGGATCTACTTCTGATGGTGTATGTGTGCAGAACAGCCAGAACACAGCCAGAATAACAGGTCAGATGCTGTTTTACAGTGAGATACAGTATTATTATAATAACATACATATTTATAAAATAACATGGTAAGCACCTAATGCTTATTAGGTATGTGAATGCCTTTACACTTCTTGGTCAGATCATTGGAAGGTGCATGCAGGTTTACTTCTTAAAACCCTGCCCATGCATATTTGCTTGCATAAAAGGCCTCGAGGTTTTCTTGTATCATAGAGTTTAGGTCTGATTTGGTTCATTTATTATTATTCATTAAACGTGCACATCACTTCTCACCAAGAAAGTCCCAAATTGATTTGCAGCCAAAGTGAAAAGAACAATAAAAGATTGCATAAGTGTCATTAAGCACAGTTAACAGTACAGTCATATCATTTCTGCTGCCAAATGCCTGGGAAAACAAAGAGAAATTTGCCTCGTGCTATAATGATGACAAGAAGGGCACCAGTGGTAGCTGGCACGTGTTTGGACTGGTGGAAGAGAGACCAACGGTAGGTGGAACTGGTACCCATGGCAGATATATCTGACATGCTGTAAGTGGCTGGTTGAGGGCAGACTGAGGCTGGTGGGAAAGCGCCCCATTTCCTCTTAGGCACCAGCCTCCCTGGCATGATTGGTGCTAGATAGGTATCATAGGGAGGGCATTCCATAAATAGAGGGCTGCTACAGATAAGGTCTCATCTCTCAGCACCACCCTCTGTTGCTCCACTGGAGAAGGAATGCAGAGAAGGGTCTTAGATGAAGATCTCAGGATCTGGGCATGCCCGATTGGGAAACGGTGTTTGGAAGGGATGTCTGGATATTATAAGCCCACTACTAAGCACAGGGCCTGCAATTCAGAATGCCACCACCACTTCCATGGACAATAGCCATTCAACCCCTGCAGAGAAACCTCCAGTGAAGGGTACCCACCATTCCCAATGCACTCTGTGCTACTGCATTCTCCTAACGCTTAGCTGAAATCCAGCAAATTTTCCAAACATTGGTTCTAGTCTTGCCCTCTGGAGCAACAGAGAATGAGTCTGTTTCATCTTCTTCATGACAGCCCTTTATGAAAACTGCTCTCATGTCACACCTCACTCTTCTCTTCTCCAACTAAGCAAACAACATTTCTCCAACCTTTCATCACATAACTTGGCTTCTTTCACTGTTATGGAGACTTCCTCAAGTTGTGTTTTCTTTTTTTAAAATATAATGTGGTGTTCACAACTGAATGTAGTTTGGCTTTTAGTCCAAAAGGTGGTACATGAATATACCATAACACAATGCAATACACCATCATAAAAACCAGCCCTTCCCATATGCCAAGCCTGTTCCTTGTATTGGAGTTTACTTGGCCAATTATATGCATGGGACTTCTGCAGTAATGTTGTTTGTCTTACTTGGGAACTGAATTTTGCTGGCATAAATTGAATTGTGAAATTGGGCTTGCTTTTGGGAGGCCTGGGTTAAAAATTCCCACATCTGCCTTGGATTCATTTTGTGGCCTTGAGAAAGTTATTTGAGCAAATCAGTGCTGCATCCCATGAGCCATACCCTACAGAGTCATCAATCTATAAGAAATGATCAACAGATTGTGCCTGAAGCTTTGCAAGCAGTGCAGGAGTCCCCTCACTCCCAGAAAAAAAAATATTTGACTTTACAGTCTGGTGATTGGTATGGTTACTTCTCACGATGAAGTCAGTAGAATTGGTACATTCTCCTTTTATATTGACGCCTTTAAAAGAACAACTTGAGAACATCTGCAGAAATGAAAAGTTAGAGAAACATTTTTATACTTGTTTTATTTTCATTGTAGTGTTCTTTGTGGCAGGAGCAAGGAGGTGCAGCTGACACACAGCTTGTAGGAAGAGGTTTATGACTGAGCTGAAACCAGAAGGAGTTTTGAGCACCAGCATTTTTGGCAAGCCTTAACCACCAGTGCAAAGGGAATATACTTCCAAAATATTGTAATGGGTAGATGCCCTAAGCTGACAATAAAAATGCAGCCTGTTTTTAACGAGTTGGGTTTCTTTTTTCTTTTTATAATGTTTTTAACATTATACATTGTAACATCCAGAAATTATAATTCTGCTATTTTATATGTGTTCTGCCCTGGGCTGCTTTGGAGCAAGGTGTGAGATCTAAATTTAAGAAATAATACAAACAATATAACCTGGGTACAATTGAATTAAGTTCTATTTAATTGTACCCAGGTTATATTATTTCAACTTTGGTATGTACAACGAAAATGAAATAGGAGCATACAGCAAGTGGGACGCTCCATTTTAATTTGTCATTAGTCCTAGAAAAATCCAGTTAGACAGCAAGCTTACCTTGCCATCCGTGCCCTAAAAAAATCTAAGATCTAATCATTCACCAAAAGAACGCTTATACCAGAAAATGTTGGTTGGAATTAACTAGTGCGGCAAAATAGAAAGATCAGACATTATTCTGGAAACTGGTAGCTTCTGGCACCCATAAGACTAACCCCCCCCCCAACCTTACGAATTCCACCTAACCTCTGGGTATCATTCTTTCAATCTCTGTATGAGGACGCTGAACCCCGTCTCAGAATTATAAAAATAGAACTGGCAAAATGGTCGTCAGTTACAGTTGCGAGATGAGGCTGACCGAAATCCCCCCCTAATAACTCACAACAGACACGTATTTTAGGTAATATAATCCTCAAGAGACAGAGGTTGGCAGGCTGAAACCCTATGCACAGTTGCTGGAGAGAGTAGGTTTGACAGAATATAGTGGGACTTACAATACTTGGTCCTGCAAAGGATTGCACTAAATATCCATCAACCATTTCCCCTTTTAACTGATCAACTCCCCAGATAAAGAGTGAGTACAATGGAGCAATTAACAAAAGGCCTCCATCCATTTGTTTTTTTGGCAATGTCACAATAAAACCTCTGGGGTGTCTAAAATATCAAAAACTCTGGAACAGGGCACATCACTGTTGCATTATTTTCTGTGAAAGAATGAATTAGTTTTATTCCTCCCCTCCCCCCCTCCCACCGCCTTGTTATCTCAGCTGGAATATATGCACTTGACATATGGACATTTTGGATGCAAAAATAAAGAAGCAGTAAAGCTTCAATCACATGGTAATTTTGGAGGTAGCCCAGGAGCTAAAGTGCCTTCCTAATAAGGCAAAATCGCTTTGGTTGCCCAAGCATAAATTTGCCTTGTCTATCCAAGTTTCAATAAACATTTTGGCATAATTTTCTGACATGGAAAGAAAGGCTGGTTAATGGAGTTCCTGCCTTCTCCTCCCGCCCCCCCAGGGGGAAACCAGCTGAAGTGGCCAACTACTAACAATGAATAGGTTGGTAGGGAAGAAGTAGTAAAGGCATATCGCCTTTATTATATTTGAAAGGCAAAATAATTAATTGAGGAAATGCACAAAGCGTCTGCAGCTGCATGTAGCTCAAAAAGGTTTTTCGCACAGTGGGACGTTTTCAGTTTAAGGAAGATAGGTATGAAAAACAAAACAGAAACACAGCTTCTCCTGTGACTTACAGTACAGTTGATGCAATACAAGTTGGAAGAAGAAGAAAATCCAGGAGAGGAAAAGCTGAGCAGCAATGAGGGAAAATGAACAAGAGAACTGAAGTGAGTAAAACATCTTAGGGGGGAACAACTGCTCAGAGTAAAGTTGTAGGGGGGGGGATGAGAGTAGAAGGCAAAAGTTTAAAGGGGAAAGACAAGGAAGTATTCATTTCTTTCACAAATACATTTTGTTGTGTGGAAGGTAATTTGAACAGCAGGAAGAACTGAGACAATAGATGGTTACAGTGGGAAACAGCATGGGCTGTCATGAACCACAGTTGATTTATGCATCTTTCAGGCCAATTGCACAACCAGTACCAGTTTGGGGCTCTCTCCCAGTCGCATTGCTGGCAGTTGCTTTCTTCGTCACCATGGGTAGAAGTCAAAAGTTCATGGCTGGCTAATGGGAAAGGACTAGTTCAGTGGTATAGCATATGCTTTGTATGCAGAACGTCCCAGGTACACACACACACACAATTCCAGGTAGGCCTAAAAGAGATCTAGCTGTTGACAGTTGTTGTAGATGTATCTGAAGAAGTGTGCATGCACACGACAGCTCATACCAATGACAAACTTAGTTGGTCTCTAAGGTGCTACTGGAAGGATTTTATTATTATTATTATTTTGTTTTGACTAGGGTCTCACAAGGTAGAGAACAGCTTCCTATGTTCCTGTGGTCATCTCTGAAACCACACTATGTGGTTGCTGTAACATCAGAGCTCAGTGTCGGTGTGACTTTGCCAAATCATATCCTCCAAGTGTCCCAATTTTCCAGGGACAGTCCCAGAATTATGAAAGCCATACAGCTTTTGATTTGATCCTGGAATGGCTATATTTCACCTGCCAGAGCTGTCAGTACCAAGCTCGGGGAGGAGGACGATCCAGTGCATGTCCTGAGCGATGGCGGTGGCAGCAATGGCAACTTTGAAGAAGCAACCTGTTGCCTTGCCTCTTCATGGCCTCCTCTCTTGGGCAGCTTGTGGTGGCTGCTGGGGAGCGGGTGAGGAGGAGGAGGAGAGGCTGCCGCCCCGGAGGCACAACCCTGCATGACATGTCAGCTCTGAGGGGCAGGTAGAGGGCAGGGCCACCCAGGCTGGGAAGAAACATGAAACAGAGTGCAGGGTCTTGAATTTTTTATATATTTAAAAATGCTTTGTGTGACCGTGTCTAACCTTGCCCCTTTCTAAATTTATTTGTTGGTGTGTGTTTTACTTTTTGTAAAACTACCAAAGAATAAAATAAAGTAAAATCAGGATTAAAAGATTTTCTCAGGATGGTGAAATAGCAGCCTGAAGGGGGAGAAGGCAAAATGACTCCACATGCCCCTGATCAGCCTTCAAGGACACAGAGGAGAAGGTGCTGATGAGAACCAGCTGGCTTCAGCCTTCTTAAGCAGAGCTTCCAGCAGCAGTCAGAGACCGGCAACAATGCTTTTAGTTCCTTGTCTGACCTTACTGCTTCCGGCTCATCTTGACCCTTGACCCCCCATGATCATCAGATTCCATGACTCCTGGACCATCTGAACACATGGATTGCGGTTTGCCCGACCGTAGGACTGGGCCTGGCTTTGGATGCTGACTCTGCCTCCAGGCAAGTAGACCTCAGAGATGCTTCTGGCTGGCTGGCTTCCCACTCCACTGAGCTCTGCACATGGTTGCTCAGCAATGAGATTATGACAGAGGGTGTGTGTGCTGTGTCCTATTGGTGTGATAGAAAATGGTCTGCGGTGGGTGGGGAATGGGGGTCAAGGAGTGTCAGTTGGTGGGCAGAAATTAGAAATGTTGCTATTTTCATCTGAGGAATGTTGAAGGGGATGAATCAGCCCCCCCCCTCGTTTTATTCCAACATTGACTTTTTCTTGTAGTGTGGATTGAATGTGTATGTATTTAGCTGAACTTCCTAACTTTCTTGGACTAGGGATTAGTGAGATCAGAACAAATTTAGGAGAATGTGGGGGGACAGGCCAGGGAAGTTCCATCAAGCAACCCAAAGAACCCTTGCAGTTGTAGAAATAATTTGGTGGGTCCTGCCCATACAGAACAACATGGTTTTGTGAATCAGATCCACACTGCTAATATGCTCATGATGCTGAAAGCAGATAACTGAAAATTCAGTCCTTAACTGTATCTGAAGGGATCTATGTGCCTATATGTAAAAGAATTTGCATATGCGTTAATGTTTCTTTATGGCTCTGCTGCATTTGGGTCTCTGCTATAATTCATAGGCTTTTCTGCTTCTTCTGATTCTTACACTCTGACCTTGGTGGCTCCTGTCAGATTTGGTTCCTTGTCTGACTCTTGTCTTCCTGGTTTGCCTTTACTTGCAGTGGCATGTTGCGATGTGTGGTAGCTTTGCATGTTTGCTGTGAGCCGAAGGGGCCTGACGTTGAGCTGTTGCAAAGGGAGCAGGATGTCAACTCCCTGCCATGGCTGTCAACATTGCTTGGCTTCAGCACCATCATACCCCATTTTTATCGCATCGTCTACACGTTGATTTCCCTTTGATCCTCACTGCCCATCTCGCATGGTAAAAAAAAAAAAAAGATCAGTTGTTGAACTGGACATCGAACATGCTTTTATTTTGTATCTAAGCACGGACTCTGACATTTTAAGTTCACGTCACCTAAGCGCCCACCTCTTGCCCATAGAATGAAAATGGGCAAGCCTGGGGAGACGCAAGCTTTTAATGAGAGCAATGTTCAGTGGTACCCAGGGGAGCTTCTATAAAGGTCTGCTTTTCACTGCCTGTGCCTGGATCATCCATACTGGGCGATAGGGGGGTGGGAGACATTATCAAGACCTTGGCATACTAGAGGCCATGGTTGATGAACTGAGCTTGGTGGGATAGAAACTGAACAGAAAACAAACCCCTACAAAACTCAGACTGCCTGATCAGCAGCAATAGATGCCGGCAAGGTGGTGCAGGTGAAGTTGGGTTGCTGAACTGGCTTCCCAACCCTGTGCTCAATGATTCTGGTTAGTGAGAGGGAGGTACAAGGCAGCAGTGAGCTCAGTGCAGCGCAGGAGCAGCAACAGAGCCAATCAGATGCTCCCTCCATGGGCGTACCCAGGATCAAAGCTAGGGGGGGCACCCCAGCCACCCGATTGGCTAGCTGGCAATGACGTGGCCAGGATCCCCCCAGGAGGCATGGTCAACGTCCACGCCCCCCAGAAGAAAGGGGGCCGTTTGTAAGACAGCACACGGAGCCACCCACACTTGCACTCCTGCCTCGCCCGCTCCTTTAATGGAAGCGGTGACTAAAACCAGGCAGCAGCAGCGAAGCTGCCTCCGTTGAAGGAAACCTGGACCTGGACCTGGGCTAACTTCAGCCCACACTCCTTCAAGTCACAGTGAGCACAGCACAGAAAGTGCTGCCCACAATGCTCCGCAAATGAGGTGCCGCGGAGCATTGTGGGGCAGCACTTTCTGTGCTGTGCTCGCTGTGACTTGAAGGAGTGTGGGCTGAAGTTAGCCCAGGTCCAGGTTTTTTTAAACAGAGGCAGCTTTGCTGCCGCTGCTGCCATTTTGCTTCAGCCAAGCAGGCTGAGGCGGAGCACCGCAGGCAGCGTCCCTGCCTGTCCTCTCCAGCTGCCCTGCTTCTAGGGGGGGGCAGCTGCCCCCACCTGCCCCATGCTGGGTACACCCATGGCTCCCTCCATGGCTCTTGAACCTGCTTTGTTCTTTCCCGCTCAGTAACTGGCGGTGATGTGAAGCATTGGAAAGCAGATCAGCAGCGAAGCGCCATCTGCACCGCACCATTGGCAGGCAGCAAAAAGGAAGCCTAGGTGCTAGAAACATGGCTTATGGTAGCACAGATATGTTTCATCTTTCTTCTTTTGAGGCCACTGCAAATGTACAACTAGGCGAGGAACGATAAATGTGGAGTATATTAAGATATATCAACAATAAAAATTACCAGGTTTTTGTAAAGTTTACTACAGTAACACACACACACACACACACACACACACACACACGTCTAACAAACAGAATTCAAAACAGATTCCTTGAAGAAAGAGACAACAGTTCATCTATCTCAAAAGCATATTCTTTCAAACTGGAAAAAGGAATGAAAGTAAGATTCAAAATATAACCTGAAGACCTCTATAAAAATAAATGCATAAATATTATAATAACCAAGCTGCGAACAAACATAAGAAGGTGAAATAACCATTTATAGAAACACTTCTCCCATTTGAGGTATTCTCATAAATTGGCCAGTTCTAAAGATGTTGGATACTATCTAACTTAGTCATTGAAAAGACCTAAAGTCTTTCGATTTCAATAAGGCTGTGTAGTTCTGAGTCTGGTTTAGTTGGCTACCATCCCATCATCTGTCCCAAAACTTTTGCAACTTAGATGTTTTTTTTTTCAGATTTCTGTGGAAGTGGAGAGAACAAAGTAGCCAACATCTTAAGTTTGCTCCTGAATACATGAATTTGCACACACGCATACACTTTTGCATATCTCATAACAACTGCAGCATTGTTATCAGTGCAAGCAAAGATTAAAAAATTTCAAAAAAATGGTGTTTATGGCTTTGGAATATATAAATAGCTAATACGTAGTCCCTAGGGGTGTACAAACACGGCTCAATCCATTCCAATCTTCATTTGTACTTTCATCTGGTATTTTCCATTCTGCTGAAATTGGTTTATTTGTTTATTTGTTCTTTGCTGATGCAAAAATGTACATATTTTAATGTATTTTTATATAGCCCACAAGAGGCACACAGAACTCGGCCATCAACAGATATTTGCAAATCAAGTTCTCTCTTAGTTAATGGTCCATCACAAAGCCATCTATGGCTGCAAACCTGACTAGTTCTACTCAGAAGTAAGGCCCACTGAATTCAGTGGGTCTTACTCCTAGGTAAGTGGCGTTAGGATTGCAGCTATCTTTGCTACCTTCATTTCACAGTTCAGTATACACTTGTCATTTCTCATTTCCCACACTCGGGATTCAAGGAGAGATAGTTTAGTAAAAAGTCAAGAAAACTTCGGGGGGGGGGGGGAAAGGAAAATTAATAATAATAAAATGAGAATTTAATGTGGTCCAAAATGGGCAGTCCCCAAGCTGGTGGGCAGAGATACAATCCACAGATAACAAAAGAGATCCTTTATTTCCACATGGAAAGAACAATAATCAGTGATGCATTCCACAAGTTTTAAAAATTCACAAAAGGAAGCAGCTTGAAGGTGAAATTTTAACCCTACAGGTCAGAGAGTAAGCCTCACTGAATTCAGTGGCATTTACTTCTGAATACAAATGGTTAGGATTGCAGATTTAGTGTATGTTAAGTGCCTTTGGCAACAAAGAACACTTCCGCACCAAGAAAAGTTATCTGTATACAGGCGGCGACCATTTTAGGCATGTCCAATTGATGTGCAATCTCTGACATGCAGGTCCTTTCGGACCTGGAAGATGCCAGAATGGGGATGGAACGGGGGGGGGGGGACGAGGCGAAATGAGGAGGGGCACACTTATATGTGTGCCGCTGAAGCATGTGGGGGCTGGGAACGGAAGCTCTGTGCTGCAATGAAGGTTGAATGGGCATATAGTAGGCCATCTGCTTCCTGGTTTGTTTTCAGTTAAGTGCTCTGACATCCCTCATAGTCTCAGCTACTATAACAGCCATCAGTTTATGTAGAACCAGTCAGCTAGCCAGATATACGAGGTTGGTTAAACAATCTCTTGCACCAGGAGTTCTCAAACTTTCTTCTCTTGAGCCACACTTTCAGAATAAAAATGTGCTTGTGCCACACTGTTTTTTAATTAACAAGAAATACATTGGAAGACAAAACACTGGAAGGCAAAGCGAAACAACTTCTAGCAGTGCATGATTTATAACGTAGAACTCCACTGCTTTATAATGTGATCATGGGATATCTAGAAAGTATAAAACAATGCAGCTATACATGAAGATGAATCATTCCTAAAATATGATATTGATTGTCCTTGAATCTTCTCTCCATAGTTCCATTCTCTCTTGCCACACCTGTATGGCACACCAAACACTTTGAGAGCCGCTCACTTACAAAGTTGAGGAACAGCTTATGTGAATTTAACTTGCAGGACCACAGCTTTACACACTTGGCTGGAAAAGGGGGGGTGAGGGAGTGGGAGGGGGGAAGGTAGGTAATCCTGTCACTGCAGTCATCCTGGGAGAGTGTTTGGATGTGCATAGAGAGTCTGTAGCAGCCCTGGGAGACTGTGGTAAGTGCCACCCTGTGCTTTGCAGGTTTAAAAGGCTCGTTTTGAGTATATGCAATTTCGGCTTCTTGCACAATCTCTGGAACATAACCCCCATGTAAGTTGGGAGGTAGCTGTAGTCCATAACCCATGGTAAGGGGGGTGCCCCCTTGCCTTCCTACATGACACCTCTGAATTAAATTGTACTTTCCACTTTGCAAGACTTGGTGCTTTGCACAGAAGAGGTTTCCGAGCAGGAATAGTGCTTTGACAGGCTTAAATTATAATGCTCAGAACTAGACCAATCAATAAGACCACAACAAATGCTTATCCCTTCGGAAAAGAACCCAGAGTATAATGACACAGGGAGTGGTTCGGTCAACATGTGTCTGTCATTCTTGTCTGCTCATATCTCAAGTCCCATTGGAAGCCAGACACTCAACAGCGGATCCTTCTATCATGATTTCCCCTCAAACAACCCGAAGCCTTTTAGAAAATTGGATTTGTCAACATTATTGAGTTGTGTGACCAAGCATGGCACAAATTAAGATGAAAGATGATAAACTTAAGTTTATCAAGTCCTATGGGAGGAGGAGGGTGGACCAGTGACATCTAGATTCATGACTAAGATCTCTGCATCTGGATTTGGAACACAGCAGGTGTGCAGAGCTGTTATTCATCACGAGCTTTTAGATACTAAGGACTATTTATTGTGTTTGTTACATGCTACTGTTTCAGTTTGCGTGTTTCAGTGAAGGAGGAATAGAGTGCGCTGTACATGCTTGATGTAGGTGAACTTTTGTGGAGGGTTTTAATATATATATTTGCCCCTGAATACCTCAGGCCCTCCAGGTTTCTCTGTCTGGACATTGGAACACATCCCAGGCCATGTCCCTCACATGAATGTTTTTGCCTGTCTGGAATGTTCCCTTGAACTCTGCTAATAACTCTTACTTGCCTGAATGGAGACTAGAGAGGCATGTCATAGTGTGTGTGTGGAAAATAACCTACTATGCAAAGGTAAAATTAAAATTCGTTCCTCTGCCTGCTTTGGCCATGTGGATTTTGGAAGGTTTTACACATCCGCATTGCAGCAGCTCCTCTTCCTCCTCCTCCCCGCAGCCAGCCTCCATGTCCAAGCCCCCCTCCCGGAGGATACCTCACTCTCTGGTTGTGGAGGGCAGAGTTGTATACCTGAAGGAGTGTCTCCACCCCCATCATTCTGCCTGGACACTGAGGTCCAGCTCTGAGGGCCTTCTGGCGGTTCCCTCACTGAGAGAAGTGAGGTTGCAGGGAACCAGGCAGAGGGCCTTCTTGGAAGTTGCGCCCGCCCTGTGGAACGCCCTTCCATCAGATGTCAAGGAAATAAACAACTATCTGACTTTTAGAAGACATCTGAAGGCAGCTCTGTTTAGGGAAGGTTTTTAATGTTTAATGTTTTATCGTGCTTTTAATATTCTGTTGGGAGCTGTCCAGAGTGGCTGAGGAAACCCAGCCACATGGGCAGGGTATAAAAATGTTGTTGTTGTTGTTGTTGTTGTTGTTGTTGTTGTTGTTGTTGTTGTTGTTGTTAATTTATTTCTCTCTCGGAGGCAGTGTCGCTGTCGCCTGCCAGCTTTTCTCATTAACTTTATGGGTGCCCGCCCCTCACAATTATATTATTGTGGGTGACCAAGCACCCACGGCCCCCTGGAGTTGGTTCCTGTGCTCCTAAGCAAGACAACAACTTGAAATGGATAAGAACTAGGAAGACAGAGTTCCTAACTATTTTCACATTGTTTGCTTCCTCCTGCAACCCTCCTCACCAATGAATTCTTCAGCATTGTGAACACCGGTCTAGAAAAGAAGCTTAGGGAAAAGAGGTTTAGGAAGTGGAGTTACAGCAGCGGAAAGAGAAGGATTGAGCACTTATCTCCTGCTGGCTGCCTCTTCACTGCCAATTGCTCTCCTACCATGCCACAGCTGAATGTGTAGCTCTGATCTGGCTCCTGCTACATCCTTTCTGCAAGGGGCCCCAACATAACATGTGAATGAATACTGGCTTTTGGTTTCCTCTGCCTAAAGAAGAATCAATTACACAAAATGCTGGCAAATGCAAGCTTTGCAACCTTGCCATCTCCCTGAAGGCAGCTATTATCCTGATCATTTTCAGGGAATATTCTAACCATTGGTTCGAATATGAGTAGAATTTTAAATAACGGCTTATTTGCTTTTGGTACACAGAAAAAAGAATGTTGTGATGCTTCCACATACTGCAAAATTTCTAGCCTGTTTGTTCTTCATCTTGCTGCCTTAATAACATTCTGTCACTCAGACGTGAGCACAATTATTTTGGAAAGCTCTTTGTGTTGTCAGTTTCACTTTTTGCTAGCCAATGAATAAATGCTTATCTATACTGCATTGCACTGTTTGTGAAGCTTTCTGACGCTGATTGGCTGAGAGCTAAATACTAGCCATGTCAACAAAAATCTGTAATGACCTGAATGAGAATGTGAATTTGTCCAGCCTGTGATGCTCACCTCGATCATGAAGGTAGCTTCATTTTCCTGCAAAATGCTTGCTCACCTTTGTTTACAACCCAAACTGGGGTGCTCTAGAAACTGAATGCCACTGAGCTCTGCACACCCAGAGTGAAGTGTAGGTGGGTTCCCATGAGGCAAAACACAGAGATAACAGCAAGAACTGTTATGGAACTACAGAACTGGACAACAGGGGCAAAGCAATTGCTTACATACTGTACATTTCTGAAGGCCTTGGCCCCTCCCACCCCCAATGTAATTGGAGGCCCAAATCGTGAAATGTTCTGTGATTGGATATCATGTATTGAATGAAAACACAGGGGCTCAGAATCCCTAGTCCAGACTCAAGCTCAGGCAAACACAGACCACTGAATACATAACATGGAGTGCATGCTCAGTTGCAAGTAGCTCTTGGACATAGTGTGTTTTTTAAATAAATAATAATAATAAATAGTCTCATCTCCACAATATGACCCAGGTTTTCTTTCAATGAAGGTAGTCCATTGCTGCTCATCCTCTCACCGGAGAACCACAGATAAGCTTCCAAAGAATCAGAGTTCTGCTGAGCACAAATTGAAAACCACTGCTTTAAGTTAGCTGTGATGGCAACCAAGATTTCAGCTCGGCAGTCAACCCTGTTGAAAGACAGCACTGACTTTAAGCACATTCAACCCCATTTCGGTCAGTGGGGCTGAACAGTCCATGTACATTTGCCTTACCTGGGATGCTGAATGGCCTCACACAATGTTTTCTTCTTCTTGCTTTGCGTTTTAACTCTTGGCAGAAGCACTTGCTCTTTGATTAAGGAATAAAGAGAAGGTAGGTGGCGGGCACATTGGCAAGGAGCTGAGCCACTCCACGATATTGCTGCTGTGCTAAAGGTAATTCATCTGTTTTAATTTGGTCTCTCTCTTTTTGCTCGGAATTTAATTCTTTTGCTGAATGTGGCAATACTGAAAGGTCAGTGGATTTATCTATAATGGAACCTTAAGGGGATTTGACATCCTTTTTATCTTAGCAATCCCCCCTTCTAAAAGAAATGACAGGTGGTAATTTTCGAGTAAACGTATGACATTTCAGTGACCTGTAGCAAACAAGGTCAATAGGCAAGTCTGAAATCATAAGAAAATGCTGCAAAGTCGGCAACAATACAAAATTCTGTCAAATGGGATTTTATGGGGGCTCTTATAATAACTGGGCATCAGGCCTTTTTAAAAAATGGAGCTCTTTCAAAGACTATTCACTGAGAGCTGATCTTATGCCAGATTTGTTCTGTGGAAAGTAAAGGTGTGATCAAGACTTTTGTTCAGCCGGAATACTCCAGAACACAGTTGCAGCACATATCAGGTGGGAGCCATTGACATTCTAAAAGAATGAGGGAGGTGTTCATGGTGAGTTCTGGCACCTCTTTTCCTAGAAAAAATAGGACTGGGTGTGAGCCAGGCAGACTGGGCCAACATAGGACATTCTTTTGGCTAAGGTGAAGTACCAAATAGTCCCCCTCTATTTCCCCCCCTCTCTTTTACACACACACACACACACACACACACACACACACACACACACACACACTTCAAGGTAGATTCCAAATTCTTACTCAGGCAAATATTTAAGAAACGAAGTTTCGGGAAGCCAAATATCAAACTGAATTGAAAGCTCTCAAGATGGTTTACAAAATATTAAATGAACAAGCTAAAGAAACATAGTTAAAAGTATAAAACCTACAAAAACAACAGCAACAATTTATTTATACCCCGCCCATAATTTAATTATACCCCAGCCACTCTGGACGGCTTCCAACAAAATATTAAAAATACCATAAAACATCAGACATTGAAAACTTCCCTAGACAGGGTTGCCTTCAGATGTCTTCTAAAAGTCAGATAGTTGTATATTTCCTTGACATCTGATGGGAGGGCGTTCCTCAGGGCAGACACCACTACCAAGTATGCCCTCTGTGTGGTTCCCTGTAACCTCACTTCTCGCAGGGAGGGAACCACCAGAAAGAAGGGCCTCGGAACTGGACCTCAGTGTCCGGGCTGAATAATGGGGTGGAGATGCTCCTTCAGGTATACTGGGCCGAGGCCATTTAGGGCTTTAAAGGTCAGCACCAATACTTGGAATTGTGCTCAGAAACGTACTGGGAGCCAATGTAGGTCTTTCAGAACTGATGTTACATGGTCTCGGCTGCCACTCCCAGTCACCAGTCTAGCTGCAATAATTCATAGCAACCTTAGAACCCCGGACAATTGTGGATTAATGTCCACCCAAGGTCTGGCTGAATGAAGGGTGTCAGGAGTGAGGCTCCCTGCAGGTTTTTGATGCTGAGCCTGTTAACAAAAGCTAGCTGCTGACTTACTGGAACACTGGCTTCCTCTAGCTTATGAATTCATAGTCACTGCAGTTATTCTTCCTACAAAAATTATTCTCCAAACAAATGCTACCTGATAAGTCTTTTTTTAATCACACCAATTTAAGATGAGCATTCATCCCCCAATAAATGCTCAAGACAGACTGAAAACTTCATGCCTTAATAAGCGAGTGATCACATTTGTACTTTGCAATCAAAGCTACATAATAATAAGCAGCATAGCAGAAAGAAAAAGAGGGAATGTGGTGAAAATCTGTGCCATGTATGCACACTGTGCTGAGGAAACAAACTTCTGCCACACTGAGGTTCCCCTCCCCCGCCCTCATATGCAGCAGGAGATTCCTTCTAGCTAGGAAAACATTTGTGCAGTTGTCTTTGAAATTGAATCACTCCAGGGAAATAAAATGGTATAAATTAAATTATTGGGAAGAGGAGATGGATAGACTCAGTTCAATTCAGTGATGCTTTAGTAGCATGCCAAGCTAAACAAGCACAAAATATAAGAAAAGGGCCATCCCTCTCAGATTCGATCAGGAGTAGGTATAACTCACTAGGCTGAGATCGAACACTGTGATTTGAGACAGTTGCCTTTGGGATTAGTCAAATCAGTACTTTGCAGTTCAAGAAACTTCAGCGCTTCAGTCCAGCCTCATAAAGTCCATCCATCTCCTCTCAAAAAGATAGAGGACAGTGTTTACTGACTTAAAATTGGTTTTTCACTTCAAAAATAATTGATCAGCTCTGCTCAGCAAATAAAAAACATATCAAAGGGTGGGGAGGGGAGGGAAGAGAAAAATGATTTATTTAATTTTTTGCTCCATAGAAAAGTACGGTACTCCTGATCTATTGAGAGAGATTGGAGACCGGTGAACTCATTCATCCAAGCTAGCTTCTGATTAACTTGGGAGCAGTCAGAAGTTGGGATCGGGTTAACCCAGAAGATCTTGGGTGATTTCTCTGAGCCAATTTGAAGGTAATCAGAAAAAAATGCCTTGCATGGCACATCCACCCAAACAAGCTAAAAGAGCCAAAGACATTGGCAGAGGAGAGACCCTGAAGGAGCCTAAGTTTGATAGAGGAAGAGGGGGGTTGATTCTGAGCAGGAAATGCCCTCCTTTTATTGCCTATGAAGGGATCTGCACTCAGAGAATGATGTTGTTGTTGATAGATAGATTATGAACAAAAGAATTTAAAGAGATCCAGATTACAGACTTATAACGGGATCATTTAACGTCAATACTTTCTTCTATTTAAAATAGTAAGTTGTCCTCAGCAGGACAGCAGCCATAGACGACCCTCTGGAACAGCCTCACATACATCTATTTGAAAGACATTGCCCATGCCGTCGGACAGATTTTGCATTGTGCCCTGCATTCAGTCAGCAAAAATAGAAGGAAGGGCTGAAGTCTGTGAGTCTAACACAATGTCTCAAGCCGGTTAGGTTATGAGTGAAAGATAAGGACCTGCAAGCTGAAAGCCTTTGCTCAGGGTCAATTCCTTATCTGTGCTCACCAGCTGCAGTTTCCACTGAATTCTGCAAGCATTGTTGTTTGCTCAGAAAGTATGTTGACAGAATGTGTATTCTGCCCTTAAATGTTCCCTGTTTGAGCTATCTAGCCGAAGGTTTGTCTAGTCAAAGCATGAGTAAGGATTATATGATTCAATCTGCCATATTCTCTGTATCAGTGGTGGGTCAACTTCAGGCTTGCACAGCCCACCCTTCCTCCCAGAGGAGCCATGGGCAGTAAAGTATTGGTAATGAAAATATAATTAAAAATAAAATAAAATAACACATTGAAAACATTTTTAAACCTGTTAAAAGCATCTATGAGCAATCCAGCACATTAAAACAGGCATCCCCAAACTGCGGCCCTCCAGATGTTTTGGCCTACAACTCCCATGATCCCTAGCTAACAGGACCAGTGGTCAGGGATGATGGGAATTGTAGTCCAAAACGTCTGGAGGGCCGAAGTTTGGGGGTGCCTGCATTAAAACATGTGACCAGTCATGTGTCTGAATAGGCCTGCTGAAATGGAAATATTTTTTGCAGGCATCATAAAACAAAACCATGGTTTGTTGTTGTTGTTGTTGTTGTTGTTGTTTAGTTGTGTCCGACTCTTTATGACCCCATGAACCAGAGCACACCAGGCACTCCTGTCTTCCACTGCCTCCTGCGGTTAGGTCAAACTCATGTTGGTCACTTCTATAACACTGTCCAACTATCTCGTCCTCTGCCGTCCCCTTCTCCTTCTGGCCCTCAATCTTTCCCAACATCAGGGTCTTTTCCAAGGAGTCTTTTCTTCTCATGAGGTGGCCAAAGTATTGGAGCCTCTTCTTCACGATCTGTCCTTCTAGTGAGCACTCAGGGCTGATTTCCTTCAGAATGGATAGGTTTGATCTTCTTGCAGTCCATGAGACTCTCAAGAGTCTCCTCCAGCACCAGAATTCAAAAGCATCAATTCTTCGGCAATCAGCCTTCTTTATGGTCCAGCTCTCACTTCCATACATCACTACTGGGAAAACCATAGCTTTAACTATATGGACCTTTGCCGGCAAGGTGAAGTCTCTGCTTTTTAAGATGCTGTCTAGGTTTGTCAGCGCTTTTCTCCCAAGAAGCAAGTGTCTTTTAACACAATGGTGGTTGCTGCTTATTCTCAATATGCAGAGAATTCTGAAGTGCATTGCATGGGATTGTGTGATACCTGTAGTAGGGTAAGTTCTGCTGATCAAGGTGATTGATCATGTGTCGGGTAAGGTGATCTCTGAAGTACACTAGTCCCAAGCCATTAAAGACTTTTTACATTATTGTTGTGTGGCTTCTATGTAACACCTGTAAGGTATAAAATCTAATAAATCATTTTTTTATTAAAAAAAGGAATACATTGAACTGAGCCTGGTGAAGATATTTAAACACAGATGTAAGATGCTGAAAGACTTTCCCTCCTGCTAAGCAACTTTGCTGAATCGTTCTGCACTAACAAAATGAACTGGGGTTTCCAGACCAAACACAAGGCAACGCTGCACTACTGCAATGCACTCTATGGGACATGGGTGGCGCTGTGGTGTAAACCACCGAACCTCTTGGGCTTGCCGATTGTAAGGTCAGCAGTTCGAGTCCCCACGATGGGGTGAGCTCCTGTTGCTTTGTCCCAGCTCCTGCCTACCTAGCAGTTCAAAAGCATGCCAGTGCAAGTAGATTAATAGGTACCGCTGCGGCAGGAAGGTAAACGGCATTTATGCGCACTCGACATGGTGTTCCATGCGCCAGCAGTGGCTTGTTCATGTTGGCGACATGACACAGAAAAGCTGTTTGCAAACACATGCCAGCTCCCTCAGCCTGAAAGCAGAGATGAGTGTCACGCCCCATAGTTTGATGGATTTCTGTATTTTAATATTTTGTTGGAAGCCGCCCAGAGTGGCTGGGGGAACCTGGCCAGATGGGCGGGTATAAATAAATTATTATTATTATTATTATTATTATTATTATTATTATTATTATTATTGAATTCGAATCATCCAGGGGGTCCTTTACCTTGACTTTACCTTTATGGGCTTATCCACACTTACTTTTCCTCCACTCTTTTCAGGTATGTTCTGTATCTTAGCGGTCCATGTCCAGGTGGATGTCCCCCCTTCCCAAGCTTTCTATGCAATTACCCACTTTAAAAAACTGAGTTGGAGCAAATGTCACTTTGGGTTTTCTGCAGATTCACATTTGCTTCAATTGAACATCTGAAATGGGCCGATTTGTGGCACTGGCATCATCCAATATTCTCCCCCCATCCACTGGGTCCATTTTGCTTCACATCCAGCCTAATGAAAGGTTTTATAGAATTCAAACAATTGCTAGCTATTTTGTGACATTTTGCTGAATCCTAATAAAGGCATCACCTTGCCGACAAAGGTCCGTATAGTTAAAGCTATGGTTTTCCCGGTAGTGATGTATGGAAGTGAGAGCTCGACCATAAAGAAGGCTGATCGCCGAATAATTGATGCTTTTGAATTATGGTGCTGGAGGAGACTCTTGAGAGTCCCATGGACTGCAAGAAGATCAAACCTATCCATTCTGAAGGAAATCAGCCCTGAGCGCTCACTGGAAGGACAGATCCTGAAGCTGAGGCTCCAATACTTTGGCCACCTCATGAGAAGAGAAGAATCCTTGGAAAAGACCATGATGTTGGGAAAGATTGAGGGCACTAGGAGAAGGGGACGACAGAGGACAAGATGGTTGGACAGTGTTCTAGAAGCTACGAACATGAGTTTGACCAAACTGTGGGAGGCAGTGCAAGACAGGAGTGCCTGGCGTGCTCTGGCCCATGGGGTCACGAAGAGTCGGACACGACTAAACGACTAAACAATAAAGGCATTGCCCTACTATAGATTTTTAACTCCCCCTCCCTTTTCATAGACATAACAAGGGCTGCAATTCTCTGTAGCCTTAATTGAGAGGAAGTCCAGTTCAATGGGGCTTGCTTCTTAATATTTAGGATTCTGCATATACAGTTTACATGCAGCAGCAGTTAATTTCAGTTAAATGAATCCTTGCTTGGAGCACACCTTCAGTTGAAAGGTATTCAGCATCAGGCTTGGTATAAGATAAGAACGCTTGTGTTTATTAAAAGAGCAAGGTCTATAGTCCTAGATAACTACCTAGTTGGAGAAGAAGCCATGTTCTTAGAAAGTAGATCCAAAATGGCTTCTGATGTCCAGAAAAAGAATGTGAGGAGGAGGAGGAATTTGGATGCAACCTAAGATTGAATACTCCACACACAAAAAGATAGAGAAGTCAGCACAGAGATAAGGTTACAGTGATAGTCTAGGAAACTGGAGGTCTTAACCCATGTAATCCCCACTCCCCAATCTGAGTTGTCCTCAAACTTCCAACAGATGCTGTATGTGTTCACCTTATGGTACAGTAGCAGCAAAGTTTTATTGTGCGACTATAACTTATAACAACTTATTGTTATGATGTGGTGACTTGGGGAAAAAGTATATCGCCAATTTAATTTTGAAACCTCCTAGATTAATTATTCCTTTAATGTACAGGGTCTGGATCATGTTCAGCAATATGAAACAGCCTCTAAGACCTAATGGGAGCTCATAAAGCTAGAATTAAGCAGCTGTTTCCAATAACTGCATGTTCAAAAGAACTGAACTCCGCCCAATAATAAATTAATCAATTCATTATTAGTTGTCGGTAAGCCTTAATTATTGCACCAGAGTAAGGAATAATTCACAGCTTGGGAATCTGGGACTGCTTTGTGTGCTGCAAATAAAATGTTCATGCTTGTGTATATAAAACCCGCAAGTTAATATAGCGATCACACTACTGTAATGTAGTGCAATACATTAGGGTTAAGTGTGAGAAGTGGTGGCTTTAGAAGCTGAGAAGAAGTGTTTGGCGGTTATCATAAAACCATTAAACATGTTTAATGTAAGTAGATATTTAAAATGGCTGAATGAAATGTGAGAGAATGTCTTCGCTGTAGGCTTCTAACAGCGTGAGAAAGCGAAAATAACTTCAACAAAGGAATAAAGAAAAGTACTCTAAACAACCTCCGACTATCACAGGAACCAATCAAAAGGGGATCTAGATAGTAAGTGGTTCTGGATATCAGCATTTTGGCTGATGAGAATTCAGAGACATTTTGCTGCTTGAGGGGAAAACAATAATTGAAATGGCAGTCCCACATATGCTATTTTTTAAAAAAATATTATAATAAACCATGCTGACAATTTGAATAATAATACTTATAATCTATATAGCTCTTTAGTAGAATGTTCAAACTAAGTTCTTCACATGCATCAACTTGTCATAATTCATATCCCTTATTTTTCTGTCTATAAGATGCCCCCTATTTTTGGGGACTCAGATTTCAGAAAATGGGGGGAAGTGGCCCAGAGTATAAGACACCCCCCTAATTTTTGACATTACTTTTTAGGGCGAAAACCTAGTCTTATACACGGGAAAATATGGTAACAATCCTTTAACACATCATCCCCATATTGGAAATGGAGACACTAAGCCTGAAATTTTGGGACAGCCCTATGAACAATTGCTTGTTCATGGCAGAGGCAAGCTTTCAGAAGCTTTTCATGACAGGGACCTATCTTATAGTTTGTAGTACTCTGTAATTAGTAATAAAAACATTATTATTACTAGTAGTATTAGCAGCAGGAGCTGACTTCATCAGATCTTTAATTTCCAAAATCTACTTCAAGTGGGCCACCTCCTCCCCCTACCTATGGGTAGGGCTGGCCCCAGACCATTTGCTTTACATAGTCCCATTGGTTACAACCTCTTCTCTGATAAAATTCCAGTATTCAGGGTATTTACATAATCAGCCTGGATAGACGCATTTAAATTTGCCATATAAGTCCCAGATTAAAAATATGGCAAGTAATAAAATATGATGAACCAGTCTCTATTAAATTGCATTGACTTGAACTATAATAGTAATAAAAAAAACCACCATAGTAATTTACCTATTGCTTTCCTGAGAGTTAATGAGTATTCTGGGTATGAAATTCACCAACAACATTTTAGAACAGCTTGATAGAGCATATTTTATATGATAAGCCAAATGTAAGTCAGAAAACTCAGTGATTTTAATTTAAAATTCTCTGCCTCATTTCCATAAATGTTAATTTTTCACCCATAAATCTCCTTTTTAACTGTTCATGAGGCTAGAAGTGAACACTGCCCATAAATAATTGTATATTCTGTATGTGAGAGTAATTTTCTTTAATTGAGGGAGATGTCAACCTTATTCAAGTGAGATGACTGTCTGCTTTAGTAAAGCACATTTTTAGGCTACAATCCTGTACACACTTATCTGGGCGTAAGCCCCATTGAACTGTATGGGTCTAATTCTTAGGGAAACATGTGTAGGAATACACCGTAAATTTCTTAACAGGGCCTGAACAACTCTACACAAACAGCAGACACTTTAAGTATCCCTATTTTCCAGGGACAGTCTTGGATTTACAGAAGCTGTCTTGGTTTCTGATTTGATCCCAGAATGTCCCACTTTTCCTTAGGATGTCCCTATTTTCATTGGAGAAATGTTGGAGGGTATGGAGTTATGTGACACCCCGAGCCAAGAAGATAAGTAACTATACAACTTTTAGAAGACATCTGAAGGAAGGCTAGGGAAGCTTTTTAATGTTCAATGTTCTATTATGCTTTTGTACATGTTGGAAGCTGAAGCAACCAAGTCAGATGGGCAGAATATAAATAGTAAAAGCATTACAGTGGTACCTCCGGTTGTAGATGGGATCTGTTCTGGAGCTTATGCACATGTGCAAAACCTGAAAAAATACTTTCAGATTTGCCATGTTCGCATCCTGAAGGATGGTGTGTGTATCGAGAGGTACCACTGTATTAATAATATTATTATGGAATAGGGTGTCGCTATTTTCATTGGAAAATTGATGCTTTTGAATTATGGTGCTGGAGGAGACTCTTGAGAGTCCCATGGACTGCAAGAAGATCAAACCTATCCATTCTGAAGGAAATCAGCCCTGAGTGCTCACTGGAAGGACAGATCATGAAGCTGAGGCTCCAATACTTTGACCACCTCATGAGAAGAGAAGAATCCTTGGAAAAGACCTTGATGTTGGGAAAGATGGAGGGCACTAGGAGAAGGGGATGACAGAGGACAAGATGGTTGGACAGTGTTCTCAAAGCTACGAACATGAGTTTGACCAAACTGCGGGAGGCAGTGCAAGACAGGAGTGCCTGGCGTGCTATGGTCCATGGGGTCACGAAGAGTCGGACACGACTAAATGACTAAACAACATTTTCATTGGAGAAATGTTGGAGGGTATGAAACAGCAGCTAAGAAATTTTTGCAAACACTTACCTCCTGGCCCTAAAACATGCACACACAAACAAATCAGGTCCTCTTTTTCAAGGGTCCACATTGCGTGTGGGCCCAAGGCACTTCCCCCACCACCATCCATAGGAGGGGTAGGTGTTGAGCCCAATCTGTGCAGCAGCCCCACAGTTATGCCATGGCCTGTTGGCCAATTGGGGGTGGTGGCATGATCTGGGGGCCTCTTTAAAGATGGTGTCGCCTTGCTGGGACTTTACCTGGCTTTGTGCCCCAAGTTAATAGATTTATGTGCTTATATAGCACTTTTTTTTGTCACAAACGATCTCAAAGCAGTTTACATTTTTAAAAAAATACAAATTGCAGGACACAAATAAGATAACAGTAAATCATCAGCAACATCGGTAATAAAAACAACACAATATACAAACCATAATATTTCAGCAATCTCAATAATAAAACTACAAAATCGTTGCTATAAAATGAAACAAACTCAAGGCTATTTGTTGTTGGCCAGTAGCTGCAGGAATGAGGACATAGCTAAAAATAATACTGCTTGGCTTGATAAATGCCATTCTGAAAAGTGCAGAGATGATCTAAGGAAAATCAGGACCTTCCTAGAACTATTTCCCAGTGTTGCATCTCATAGTGTTATAAAACACACTGTGGTGTTCTGTGCATGGCAAAGGAGGTGTGATTAACTCTGTGCCTTCAGCAATTTGCAGCATAGTTTGGACAATTAGGGAATAAGAGAGTAACACAGGATCTTTAGCTAACATGTATTTTGAAATATATTCAGACATTGCAGATTTCCCCCACTGGCTAGTTTCTATAGTCTTTCCAACCCCCAACCTCTAAAACAATGAAACAAACATCAATGTTACAAAATCAAAGCTATTTTTAGGAAAGAAAGAAAGAAAAGACTTTGTTTGCAATTAGATATCATCCTGAAATTCAGACTTGTAAGAAGAGAGACTGCTAGCCTGACTCTCAAATGTCAAATCAGTATAAGTTACATTATAAAGAGTAAGGGTAACATATCAAGAAAGAGCTATAGTACAGTGGTACCTCGGGTTACAAACGCTTCAGGTTACAGACGCTTCAGGTTACAGACCCCGCTAACCCAGAAATAGTACCTCAGGTTAAGAACTTTGCTTCAGAATGAGAACAGAAATCGTGCGGCGGCAGTGGGAGGCCCCATTTGCTAAAGTGGTACCTTAGGTTAAGAACAGTTTCAGGTTAAGAACAGACCTCCAGAATGAATTAAGTTCTTAACCCGAGGTACCACTGTACATTCAGTTTAGTAAAGTGGTATCATAACAGACTTAGAGGACTTCTTTCTTTCTTTGGCGATCACTCATGGTTTTAACAATGAGTCCATAAGTGACTGTGGAGGCCAATTCGGGATCCACGTGTCCTTCCACAGTGAGGACATTCGTTTCCAGACAGGAGCTGATCACGGTGTGGATTTGCCAAGCGTGCCTTCCTCTTAACATGTTTCTCCATTGCATCCTGAGTTCGAGTGTCTTCAAAGTCCATGTCACCTTTGGTAAAGGCTGTTCTCCATCTAGAGCGCTCGCAGGCCAGTGTTTCCCAGTTGTCAGTGTTTATACTACATTTTTAAAGATTTGTCTTGAGACAATATTTAAACCTCTTTTGTTGACCACCAGCATTATGCTTTCAATTTTTAAGATTGGAATAGAGTAGTTACTTTGGAAGACGATCATCAGGTATCCACACAACATGACCAGTCCAACGAATCGTATCTGAAGAAGTGTGCATGCACACGAAAGCTCATACCAAAATATAAACTTAGTTGGTCTTTAAGGTGCTGCTGGAAGGAATTTTTTTATTCAGTCCAACGAAGTTGATGTTGAAAAATCATTGCTTCAACACTGGTGATCTTTGCTTCTTCCAGTACACTGATATTAGTTCGCCTGTCTTCCCCAAGTGATGTGTAAAAATGTTCGGAGACACCGTTGATGGAATCTTTCAAGGAGTTGGAGATGGCTTTATAAGTGATCCATGTTTCACAAGCATATAGTAAGGTTGGTAGTACAATAGCTTTGTAAACAAGCACTTTGGTTTCCCTGCGAATGTCCTGGTCCTCAAACACTCTGCACTTCCATCGGGAGAAAGCCGCACTCACAGAGCTCAGGCGATGGTGGATTTCGGCATCAATGTTGGCCCTTGTGGAAAGATAACTGCCTGGGTAGGAGAAGTGAACAACATTTTCCAACAGTACACCATTGAGTTGGATTTGTGGCGCTGCAGAGGGGTTATTTTGTACTTGTTGGTGCAGCACTTTGGTTTTTTGGATGTTGAGTGATAGTCCAAGCTTTTCGTAAGCTTCTGCAAATATATTTAGGATGATTTGGAGGTCATCCTCTCAGTGTGTGCACACTACGTTGTCATCAGCATACTGAAGCTCTGGGATGGAAGTTATACACGAGTTGGGGCTTAGAGGACACATCAGTAAGAAAGCTAGACAAAAGTGTGTGTGTGTGTGTGTGTGTGTGTGTGTGTGTGTGTCTTAAACAAATACACAGCAGATACAGGAAGTGCCTGACTTTGTCCAGATCTTATTAAGCCCAGTGCCCAGTGCCATACAACTACCCTATCCACACAAACAGTTTCCTTTTCAGGCTGGGAAGAAGGGATGCATCACTGAATTAACACTCCTCCATGAAACAAAGACTTTCAGCACAAATCAAAATGTCATACCAGGGAGCAGACTGCTTTGAACTATTCTCCCTCGCAAGGTACATTTTATTAGTATGCAACCATTTAAATTATGTGAGTCCCCCTCCTGTAGCGTGAAGTGGTACAGTTCACACACAATATCTTTACCACTTTAATCCACTGAATGTATAAGCAGGTCACGAGAGAGTTCCATGTTGCTTCATCTCATGCACAGATGTGAGAGGACCTACAAGCATCATATTTCTCCAGCTTATTTTAGAAACTGATTATATTTTCATTATGCTCCTTCCTGCATCTGAATTTGAAAACTGTCTACTCTAGATGAGTTTAATATTTATCCCAGTAGCACCCCCAAAATGATATATTTAAGATTTTAATTGCCAGCGACTGCAATGTTAAGGTGCACACATCTGAATTATTTTTTTTACCAGTAATAAGTGAGAGTGGGAAGGGGGGGGGGTAAATTTATGTCATTTTGTATCCCATTATTCTAGGTGTATCTGTTATGCTTTGCCCTGCTACAGATTAATGGGATACACTTTCAAAGAAGCAAGACGAGGAGTTACATAAAGGTTGCAATCATACACACTCTTCCCTGGAAGTAAGTTCCATTAAGATTGGCAAATGAAAATGATGGAGTATATGGAACTGGCTGGGATGACCGGGAGAATCCGCGACTGGGGAGAAGAAGCGACAGAAGAAGATTGGAAAGATTTCAAAATTTATTTAAAAAAATATGGTAAAATTGTATATTGAGATTAGATTTAGAAGTTTATAGAAACTGCGGATTTGGGAATTATGTATGAGAGATTTGAAATCACAAGGAGTTTTAAATAATGAATTGGAAATTGCTAAAGATAAAGGAGTATTGAACCGCAGACGGAGGGAACTCGAGGAAGTCCCCCCCCCCCCATACAATGTTAAAAGAAAAGGATTTTGCATTTGGATTTTTGCATTTGTCTTTTTAATGTTGTTTTATTGTGTTTATTGTTATTTTCATATTGTTGTGTTTATTGTTATTTTTATATTGTGCTGTTTCTTTTTGTTGAAAAATCAATAAAAATTATTATAAAAAATGGAAGTAAGTTCCATTAAAGTAAATGGAGTTTACTTCTGAGTAGACATGCATATGCTTGGCTTGCGCACAAAGCCTCTTGTGTTGCAGGGGGAGGGAAGTAGACTGGTACATTTCTTGCTTTATTTCCAGTGCTTAATTGGATAGATTAATGAATGTGTCTTTGTTCCTCCTCACCCAGGGGGCTTACAGAACACAGAGCTGACACAGCAAATATTTTTTCAAGGATAAAGAAGCTAATCCTTTGAACATCATGCCTTTCCAGATACGTTTGTCCCCTTCTGAATAACTCCTTGCAACACAAATGCCAAGTTGCCCAAAATAATTCCTCCACTTATAGCAAACTATGTACCTGTCAGGAAATGGATAGTTTTGTAGCTAGCAGACAAATGCTTGTATGCATCATAAGAGAACCCACTGAGATCGGTTTTCAGAGCAGTCTCTGGGGAGTTATGTGCAGGAACTCATTAGTGTGTTATTTCAAAACAATTGTGAATATTGCGTTGTTTGTCATAGTCAGTTCCACACCATGAGTGTTTCAAGCTCACAGACAATTGGGAGGGTACAGAACCCTTCTTTTGCAGGAAAAAAAAAGATCTTTATGAATCATCATGTATATTGAGAACAGCAGTTTTAGATTTGGCCTTGAAGGGAGTATTAGTACAGCCAATTAGAAATTAAAGCCTTGAAATGCTTCCAACTAAAGTGAAAGAAGGAGAAATCCCAATTAACTCTGAAAGGAAGGGATTTCACAGCCCATGCCTGAACCTTGATCTGATCCCAGTGAAAATTGAATGTGGGTCAACAAACGGAGGCTGAATCCAGACAAGACCGAAGTGCATTTGGTCAGAAGGAAAGCTGATCTGTCCCTGGAGTTATGGCCTACACTGGATAAGACAGCACTCCTCTTGCGGGTGGTGTTGTGGTCTAAACCACTGACTTTCTTGGGCTTGCCGATCGGAAGGTCAGCAGTACAAATCCCCAGCGCCTGCCAACCTTGCAGTTCGAAAGCATGCCAGTGCAAGTAGATAAATAGGTACCACTGTGATGGGAAGGTAAATGGTGTTTCTGTGTGCTCTGGCTTCTGTCATGTTGTACCAGTAGCGGTTTAGTCATGCTGGCCACATGGCCCAGACAGCTGCCTGTGGACAAATGCCAGCTCCCTCAGCCTGAAAGCGAGATGAGTGCCACAACCCCATAGTCTCCTTTGACCAGACTTAACCATCCAGGGGTCCTTTACCTCTTGCCTTTTTTTTTTTTTTACTTCTTGCAGGTATTCCTGCCCACAAATGGATTGTCTCTATTTTGTGTCCCCTCAGCTCAGCACCCTGTGCCAGGGAATTGCCCACACACCCCTAAATCTGGCTCTGTTTTTGTTATAACTCCTAAGCCTCATCTTTGGTGGTGTCTGTGTTTTAATAAAACTGTATTTCCTACTAAAAATATATATTGTTGTAATCTGGCCCGAATCTGCTTTTTGCACCAGAACACCAGACTAGAAATGTTTTAGTAAAAAATATAAATGTAGCTATGATTATTTACTCTCTTTTAGCTTTGAGGATGGTAAAATACCCTGGTCCCAAAGGCCAATCAAGAATAGCCTACAGGTCACAACCATTCTGGAAAAGATTATTCATCAATTGAAACTCAGACAAGGTCAAAAAAAACAAAAACCCAGACTCTTTTCACTTGATTTAGCATTCTCTTATTCATTTCACATCGAGAGCTGGATTTCCAAAGAAACTGTCCATTTAGACTTGGGAAGTCGGGCAACATATATAATTAACTCACTGATCCAATATTACCTCTTTACTGTTCTTATCTTTTCTGTGCTACAGAGCGAAACAAGTTGGGTGATATGCTATCTATAACTTTTCTAAATGGGGCATAAGCCTGAAGGTTTTGTTGCTATGGGGGGGTTTTTTTGTCATGGTTTCCGTATTTCGTTGCAATGCTGTTTTGGATTTTTACTATCACTCTGCTTGTAGTTGGGAGATTCTGTAAAAAAGGAAAAGATTAATAAAACTGTTTACAAAAGAAAAAGAAATAGTAGTTCTCATGTGACTGGCTATCGTTGGTCACATGGGAGGTACCTAGTAAAGGAGAGACTCCATGCTGTGCGAAGCCTGTGTTTTAGAATCCACTGTGAACACTGCTAAGTTGAATCGAGTGTTGGAGTGTTGGTTTTCTGCCTGAAAGAAAGAGACCAAAGCTGCAAGTGAAAGTGAAAGTGGAACTCTCTCATAGGAGCATAGCTGCCAAGTTCTCCCTTTTTTTAAAGGGAAATTCCCTTATGCTGAATAGGCTTCCTCGCAAGAAAAGGGAAAACTTGGCAGCTATGCATAGGAGCTGCAAGGCATGGTCTAACTGAGATACAGAAGGTGGAGTGCTGAGCTCTGGAGAGGGAGGAAAATGCAGGTGTTTGGAATTTAGAAGAAGAGACTGTAAGTCCATGCTTGGAGAAGCATGTGGCTGTTTTAATTCATCCATAAGTTTCTGCAAGTAAGGTTTTTGAATATTAGAGTCTGGGTGTTGCTTTAATTTCCAAAGAAAAGTGTTAGTCATATATATGATCTGAGCTTCTTAGCTTCATTTTTGCTACTCTTACTGCAACAAAGCTAGTGTAACACTTCCACCTCAGCAAGTGGCTTCTGGTGAGAAGGCCAGAATAAAACTGCTTGGCTCAAGGAGGAAATGTAGGTTTCAGCATGGCAAAAGCGGGGAGTCCCCCCCCCCATATGCATAGTTACCAGTGATTACTAACTGAGTGTGATTACTACTTTAATTGTGCCAACTGCTTTGCATGTCTGCAAGGAATGTTCCTGGATAAATAAATTGAACTCATATGCATCCCTGACTAACATCTTCCTATTAGTTCATCAGTCTAATGGAGACATTGTTCCTGCCTCCAAGTAAAACTCTTATCTAGTCTCTGAGTATCTGACTTGCTAGAAGGAAGAGTCCACCCCTCCCATTTTTATTGAACTGGTCTGCAAGAGATGACAAAAGACTTTAGGGGTTCAGAGCAGAATGCAATTTTATGCCAATCAGGCTACAGGCAATATATTGTCTCCAAATGTACTACAAAACATGTAATGGAACATTTCGGCCTTTTCCTTTGTTGTCTGTTTGGAAAACTTTGGGGATCCCAGTTGGATGTTTTACAATGAAACTTTCACACAAGACATGCAATATGTTTTGTTTTGTTTTGTTTTATATAACAAAAAATGTTTGTGGCTCTTTGCTAGATTTTGTTGCAGCATGCCTGAGAGAGAAATGATTTGAAGTGATAACGTAAAAGAAGCAGATGAGAGTGAGTAAAATGTCAAGGGAGATTTTTATGTGACAACTTGTTTATTTTGACCCGATATATATAGCACCTCCTTGCATTCTATGAATTTTCTCCAGGACTTCTATATGGTATGGAAATTGTAAAAGAAACTAAATAGACTTGCATTGCCTGATCCCTAAACAAGTTAAGAAGGACATCACTACTTGAAAGTAGTCCTGTTCTTTTTCATTGTGGAGGGGGGAGTTTTTTTTGCTTTTTAAAAAAAGACATGCTGAATGATGATGTTATTTTCAGGTGGACAGGTTTAGAAATAGTGAACTGGGGTTTACTATTTTGATAAGTGGTGACGGCCAGTTCCTTTTTTAAAAAAAACACACAAAAAGCCCAGCAGCATGACAATCTCCTACAAAATTCCCCAGTGGAATTGACGCTGCTTTGTGGCAGTGTTGGTTGGACTAATAGGAGTTTCCTTCTATTGCAAATTGAAAGTGCACTTTCTCCTGTCTTACTGTGGCCCTGAGCCAGCTTTCTGGCTATTTAGCTTAATATTTTTTTTTAAAAAAAATCATGAATGCAAGCTTATTAAATATGAAAACAAAAATCAGTTCTAGGTTGCCCTGTGTATTGTCCTGTGTGCATAGACAGAAGATTATCAACACAACCATGGCCCCTTTCCTTCCAAATTCTGAGCCCAGTTCAGTGTTTACAGGGTCCTGTAAGACTAGGCCATCCCATTTTTCTAATGTACCACTGATTTTTCCAGCATATGTTCATGTGTAGTGCCCCCTGCAACTGTTTGGACCACTGCATGAAAGTTGGCATACAGAAGGTTGGGGCAGAATCTGTTATGTTTGGACACAGGACAACACCTGCAAATAATAATAATAATAATAATAATAATAATAATAATAATAAATTATACCCTGTCCATCTGGCTGGGTTTCCCCAGCCACTCTGAGCGACAGAATTAGAAGCACAACAAAATATCAAACATTAAAAACCTTCCCTAAACAGGGTTGCCTTCAGATGTCTTCTAAAAGTCGGATAGTTGTTTATCTCCTTGCCATCAGACAGGAGGACATTCCACAGGGCAGGAACCACTACTGAGAAGGCCCTCTGCCTGGTTCCCTGTAACTTCACTTCTCACAGCGAGGGAACCGCCAGAAGGCCCTCGGCGCTGGACCTCAGTGTCCGGGCTGAACGATGGGGTTGGAGACGCTCCTTCAGGTATACTGGGCCCAGGCCAGAATTGACCGAATGAGCCTTCATTGCTCTAACACAGCATAGCCTTCATGTAATGAAATCTTACTTTTTCTATTTTAACTTCAGTTGTCACAGGCATGGGTGGGGTCAGGAGGAGACATTGCAGATAATATGAAGCGATCCTAAAGTTTATTATATGGCCCCTTTTAACCCTACATCTATGCCTGTTGTCTTTGCATAGATGTAGGGTTAAAAGGGGCCATATAATAAACTTTAGGATCCCTTCATATTATCTGTTTCCCAGTAGTGATGTATGGAAGTGAGATCTGGACCATAAAGAAGGCTGATCGCCGAAGAATTGATGCTTTTGAATTATGGTGCTGGAGGAGACTCTTGAGAGTCCCATGGACTGCAAGAAGATCAAACCTATCAATTCTGATGGAAATCAGCCCGGAGTGCTCACTGGGAGGACAGATCCTGAAGCTGAGGCTCCAATACTTTGACCACCTCGTGAGAAGAGAAGAATCCTTGGAAAAGACCCTGATTGAGGGCACTAGGAGAAGGGGACGACAGAGGATGAGATGGTTGGACAGTGTTCTCGAAGCTACGAACATGAGTTTGACCAAACTGCGGGAGGCAGTGGAAGACAGGAGTGCCTGGCGTGCTATGGTCCATGGGGTCACGAAGAGTTGGACATGACTAAATGACTAAACAACAACAACAACCCTACATCTATAATTGCAGCATCATTGCTTGTCTCTTTTTCTGTATGCCACTTTCAATGAAGTTTAAAACCTAAGATGCTTAAGCAGAAGCCTTGATTTCCAGGTAAAACAACCCCAGCCATTTTAATACAGCAGCTTTGCTTTTGGTTAAGGGCAGGTGGATAAGAGCGAAAAAGCTTCACATGACTTGGAACCTTTAAGGATATAAAAATATTCAAATTCTTTCTGAAGGGAGTGAGGATGAGAAGCAATTTCACCACAAGCTTTGCTGCCTGGGCTTAATAAATAAATGCATTGCCAATAACTGTTGTTTGCATTTTCACTTTCAAAGTTGAAAGGATTATTAAAGTGAATCTCAACACAATTTGTTTTTTTAAAGGGTAAGATTGCCTGTGTAGGTTGTGAAAAAAATTTCATTTATCATTGATAGAGTAAGTGTAAACTTAATTAAAAGCTGGAATTCTTGGGATGTTTTATCCACCCCCTCCTATATCCAGGGTAGATCTGGAGCCAGCCATATTGTAATGAAAATGTATTAAATCTACTGCTTTCAGCCGCTTTCAGAGAACTGTTTTCTCCTTTCTGTTCTTTGAGGACTTACTTTTACTTAGCTACCTACTACTGGTACATTTTCCCCCCTCCATGGAAAACGTCATTCTAAATATCCTACAAATATTGACTAAATGGAATAAATATTTTGATATAGTTTTACCCTTTATTATTATTATTATTATTATTATTATTATTATTATTATTATTAATTTGCTTACAGGAACCAGGCTTTTAGCTAAGTATAGCTGAAGGGTTCTGCATCCCCCCTTTTATTTAATCAATGTTTTCTAAGCTTAGAGTAATCACTTTAAAAGGAAGGCAGAGCAAGTGGGAATAAAGGAGTAAAAGTGTGCAAGCTGAATAATAAATCTGTAAAAGGCTTTAAGATATTAATAGTTTTTTTTTGGCTGGTGCAGCATCCCGCAAAGACAAACGGAGATTGAAAGATAACTTAAAACCAACGTTCCTTATATATTGTGCCCGACGTCCCCTGCCCCTATTTGAAAAATTGCCAACTTGTTTCTGGGGGTTGTGTAACCTAATCCCTTCATAAAGGCCTGATTCTTTTCCCTCAGACATGCTGATAAGCAGATCTGGTTTGGGCATTGCTTACAATTCCCCTGTGAATCAAATATACAGTCATACTTTGGAAGTCGAACGGAATCCGTTCCGAAAGTCCGTCCGACTTCCAAAACATTCAAAAACCAAAGCACAGCTTCTGATTGGCTGCAGGAAGCTCCTGCAGCCAATTGGAAGCTGCAGAAGACCCGTCTGACGTTCGGCTTCCAAATATTGATCGTAAACTGGAACAGTCGCTTCCTGGTTTGCAGTGTGCAGGAGCAAAATGTTTGAGAGCTGTTGTTGTTGTTTAGTCGTTTAGTCGTGTCTGACTCTTCGTGACCCCATGGGCCATAGCACGCCAGGCACTCCTGTCTTGCACTGCCTCCCGCAGTTTGGTCAAAGTCATGTTCGTAGCTTCAAGAACACTGTCCAACCATCTCGTCCTCTGTCATCCCCTTCTCCTAGTGCCCTCAATCTTTCCCAACATCAGGGTCTTTTCCAGGGAGTCTTCTCTTCTCATGAGGTGGCCAAAGTATTGGAGCCTCAGCTTCACGATCTGTCCTTCCAGTGAGCACTCAGGGCTGATTTCCTTCAGAATGGAGTTTGAGAGCTAAGATGTTTGAAATCCAAGGTATGACAGTACACTATTGCACCTAGTCTGGGCTACTACCGGTATTCATCACTCCCAATTTATTTATTTATTTAAAAAGATTTTTATTGATTTTACAAACAAAACAAGCAAAACTACACAAACTACACAAACATACAATACAGTGGAACCTCGGTTTATGAACACCTCGGTTTACGAATTTTCGGTTTACGAACGCCGTGGACCCATCTGGAACGGATTAATTCACTTTCCATTACTTTCAATGAGAAAGTTCCCTTCAGTTTATGAACGCTTCAGTTTATGAACAGACTTCCGGAACCAATTACACCCATGCTTCAGGTTAAGTACGCTTCAGGTTGAGTACTCCGCGGATCCATCTGGAACGGATTAATCCACTTTCCATTACTTTCAATGGGAAAGTTCGCTTCAGTTTATGAACGCTTCAGTTTAAGTACTCCGCGGACCCGTCTGGAACGGATTAATCCACTTTCCATTACTTTCAATGGGAAAGTTCGCTTCAGTTTATGAACGCTTCAGTTTAAGTACTCCGCGGACCGTCTGGAACAGATTAATCCACTTTGCATTACTTTCAATGGGAAAGTTTGCTTCAGTTTATGAACGCTTCAGTTTATGAACAGACTTCCGGAACCAATTGTGTTCATAAACCGAGGTACCACTGTATAATACTGTCCCTTCGTTCTCCCTCCACACACTGGTTCACCTCTGCCACCAGTGAAACCAGTGTGCTTTGAGCATCAAAGGGGTCCATTGTAAGTTGGGCTTAGCCTCCCCCCTCCCTCCTCCCCCCTCTTCCCCCCCCTGCCACTGAGAGGACAGGAGTGGAGGAGTTCTGAGGATTGGTTTCCCCCAGCTCTTTCATAGATATACCTTGACACAATACAGACATAAACATAATAGGGGAGAGTTTTAACTCCCCAATTCTTATTACCTTAACCTTATACTTGTGACTTCCTCGGTGGTCTTCCTCCTGGTTTTCCTTAAAACAAAATCTAAAATTGATGGCGGGTTTTCTATTTCAGTTTAAAATCCTTTTCTTATAATATTAACTCAACCCTCCTCCTTTTCCATGCTGCCCTCCCACAGACCCCCTCCTGCCACAAGAGAAATCCGTGGGGTACAGCATTTCCAAGGTTCCATTATATCCCCTCCTCACCCCTCCGAGCACCCCCTGCCACTGAGTATCTCAGAGTAAGGAAAGGAGAGTAGGCAGCCTTCTGCCTAGCCTAACTTTTCTTACAAAAATTTACATTCACTTAAATTCTTTCCTAAGCTGCTCTTATAATTCCCTCCAGAAAGCACAACTTTTTCCATTCATTTTTAGACTCCATCTCCTCTCCCAAAGTCCTTTCCCCCAATTGGATCAGCATTTCCGTTAAGCAAGCCAAAATTTCGAAAAACCGTCTCTCAGAAACTAAAGACAAAGTCTTTTAACTAAAATATTCACCCCACACCCATTCTTTCCCATGTCCATCTCCAGGCCCTTGTCCCCCCCTGCCCCTGTCTTTTCCACTCCTCCCTAACATCATCCCACATTTCACCCCCTCCAGGATCTTCAAGTCCATCAATCCTCAAATTCCTTTGCTTCTCATTGTCTTGCTCTGTTTGATTTTCTTCCTTTTGAGGTTCATGCTTTGCTTCATCCCAAACATATTTTTTAGTGTCCAAGTCCTCTTTAAAATTTTCATCCAATTGTTCCTCCTGACATCCAGATTCAATCTCTACAGTCTCTAAAATCAAATTTTCCTCTATATCCTGGGCTTGGACTTCATCCTCATCTGCTGGTAAATTGGGATGCTGCCGTTCCTTGTAGATATCCTCCCATGTTTGTAGATAGTTTAGCACAGCCTCCTGGAAGGCTCAAGAGTACTTTGTTTTCATATTTCTCCTGACCGCAGACAAACAGGAGGTGGAGAACAAAGAGGTACTGGAAAATTCCTTTCTCAGACGGTCGACTCCATTTTGGCTGGTCTTTTCCTTTGTCTTTTAACTCAATCACAAGTCCATTCTTAAATCCAAAATTAAACAATTCTAGCACATTTTCATCCAATTTTTCCGATTTTAACAATAAAAACAGTCCACCCGGTCTTTTGACAGCTTGACAGCTTTTTGACAGCTGTCAAAGCGCTCTCCCCCTTAATGATGCTGTACCTCAAGGGGGGGTCGGACTCGGGAGTTGAGAGGGTTCAAAAAGGTCTTCTTTCTCTCGGGTCCACAATCTCAAAAGTCCTTTATCATTCAGCTTAAGGTTATTTATAGCGCCTCTCAATTTTCCATTAGGAAGAGACCGACTTCCGTTTCTTTAGAGTCTCTCCTATTTTTCCAATTAACGAATTTAAAGTCCGTAATCACAATTCCACTTACTTTTTTGGAAGTTCGAATTTATTTCGGAAGAATCTGCCGCTTGCCGGGTCGGGACTCGGAGCTTCACTTCTCGGAGGTAAGATCAAGCCCAAAATGGCTCCCGCGGTTCCACCCCACCGGCTCTCGATCGCTCTACTGAGCTCTCGGGCAGCGGGGGATCCGCAAAAAATGGAGCAGCCGCTGGGCGCGTGAGTCACCGGGACTCCCTACCCGGTGTTTTTACGGGGAATCCGCTCGCTCTGCGGACCTCCCCCCCCTCCGCGAAGCCAGGGACATCGGCGCGCGAGGTCCCTGCGTCCTTCTCTCCGCCGCGACAGACCGGAAGTCCATCACTCCCAATTTAAAGCACCCCACTAGCTGCTTTGCAACTTGCCAGCCCCATGACATCTGTTACCATGCATAGGCATCTTCAGTAGTGGGCAGTAGAGAGGAAGGAGGTATCAGACATCTCTGCTGCTTACTGGGAGGGAAAGCGGGAGAGCCAAGGTGGCAGGGAGGGTGGTGCTTTGCAAATGTACTAGCAGAAGCCTCATATTGGCTCCAACAGTACATTTGCAAAGTGCTGACCACCTTGCTGCCTTGCCCACTACTACTCTCCATCGAAGTAAAAAAAAAAGTAAAGGTAAAGGACCCCTGGACGGTTAAGTCCAGCCAAAGGCGACTATGGGGTTGTGGCCCTCATCTTGCTTTACAGGCCAAGGGAGCCGGCGTTTGTCCACAGACAGCTTTCCGGGTCATGTGGCCAGCATGACTAAACCACTTCTGGTGCAACAGGACACCATGACGGAAACCAGGGCGCACGGAAATGCTGTTTACCTTCCCGCCAGAGTGGTACCTATATATCTACTTGCACTGGCGTGCTTTCGAACTGCAAGGTTGGCAGGAACTGGGACAGAGCAGCAGGAGCTCACTCCGTCGCGGGGATTCGAACCGCCAACCTACTGATTGGAAAGCCCAAGAGGCTCAGTCGTTTAGACCACAGTGCCACCCGCGTCCCAGACCGTCCAAGTGTTCCTATTTTCCGATGACAGTCCTGGATTTATAGAAGCCACCCCAGTTTCTGATTTGATCCCGGAAGGTACCGCTTTTCCTTAGGACACACCTATTTTCCCTGGAGAAATGTTGGAGGGTATGTGACCTCCTGAGCCAAGAGAATAGTAACTATTCAACCTTTAGAAGACATCTGAAGGCAGCTCTGTATAGGGAAGTTTTTTTTTTAATGTTTAATGTTTTATCATGTTTTTATATATGTTGGAAGCCACCCAGAGTGCCTGGGGAAACCCAGTCAGATGAGCATGGTATAAGTAATAACGATAATGATGATACTAATACCGGTAATAATGGAATAGGATGTCCCTGTTTTCATCGGAGAAATATTGGAGGGTGTGTAAGCAGTAGCAATCTACCTGCCAGGTTAGTGTCTCACCATCAGCTACTGGAAACCTGATAAAGGGAAGCCCACATGAATGGACTTGTACAAGCCTAGGCTTCCATGAGATCAGGAACCCTGCTTGCTTAAAATCCCCAGTCCTATTGAAAATGATGTATGTAGTTTTTCCTACATGCTTCCCCCCCCCAGATGTTCATTGCAGCAGACTCTTGTACTTTCAGAGCCACTTTCAATTGAGTACTGGTGGGGATTGCAGTATTATCAGCCACGATCATTCCTCAATATTTATCTGGGTTATTCTCCACTAAGTTCACTGTCATCCTCCCAGGCCAGCCCTGAGACCTTATAACATGTGAGAAAAGAGCAGTAGAGGTACCTTAATCAACATATTTGTTTGGTTTTTTTTCCTCCCGATAATTTATATTACCTGCTGAGCATTTTTACAGCTACTCTATCTTTTACAAAAATGCCATGCCTCTTTCATCTCTCTCTCTCTCTCTCTCTCTCCCTTTGAAGCCTTTAGTCCCTTTGAAAAGCATAGGTTATGGGACACAGTCTCTTTTCAGGCTTCCGAATTGTAGGCAGTCGATGATTTGGGTACCTGGAACAGAAATACATTGTTATGTTGACCCAAAGCAACCACTGAGAATAGATGGGATTTTCCTTTCTGCAATGCTCCCTGCTGTTATTTCAGTAACCCTCATGTAATTGTTACTGTGACTGCAGAATGCCATTCTGCATTGAATACAGTGAGAACAATTTCCTCCCACAGTCGCTTTTAAATGTATCCCAGCAACCCCTTAACATCATTCCTGTATCTCAATGGTCCGTTCCCTTTCAAGCTTTTCTTGCTGTCGCCGTCATGATTCTCATCTGATGCAGAGGGTTGATAAGCCCATTCATCCTGTTTGTCTGCACTGCTAAGTAGATTCTGTATCTGCACGGAAATAGAAAATAGAAATTGAATTTTTATTTATTGTACAGTGCCTTGGCTGGCTGGGAGTGCGGGGGAAGGGATATATGGGTATTGATATTTGAGACCAGCCCTTTCTGAGAACGAAGAGCCTTGTTTCCCGGGAATAAACTCATTGAGTTTGCAAAGCAGGGATGGGGAACTTGTGGCCTCCAGATGTTGGACTTCAACTCCCATGACCCTTGGTCATGCTGGCTGGGGCTGATGGGGAATGGAGTCCAACCACATATGGGTTCCCCATCCATGTTATAAGTCTCCTAAATCCAAGATGCTTGGGTGGAAATTTTTGAAGCTGAGCTATCTCCTATATTCATTCTCATACCATATAGTTATAAAACAAGAGAAGAGGAGGCTCATGCACATTTTTGCTTGTTCCATGCCTAGAAAGCACACATCCAAGTGGTTTCCCCCCCCACTTGTCCTCTTGGCCTTTGTCCCACCACTTCCCCCCAGAAACCCTTACTTTAGCACTACATTGGAAGGAACTGCAATAGAGGACAAACCCGATTGTCATTTGTTCCGAATAAGTTCTAAACTGTGGGTTTTCCCAGAAGAAAGCAGGGCAAACAGAAGTGTGGATGGGCCCAGAATTAAGACATGTTGTTACAAATCCTACCTATATACATTTCGCTGAGTTCCGTGGTACTTACTTCCAGGTAACTGTGTATAGGATTTTGCTTGAAACTTGCCAGGATGAGCAAGCGAATTAAAACACCCTAAGGCCACCTGATTTTAGGCTTCATTCCATAGATGGAGTGAAAAGAGGGGCAGTGTGTGTGTGTGTGTGTGTGTGTGTGTGTGTGTGTGTGTGGTGATATCTCAGGGATCACCAACACTTCTGCTTGTCCAGTGCCTAGAAAGAACACATCTAAGCAATTTTCTGCTTGACCCCACTTTATAGGCATAGGTCTGAGCAGTATTCCTTTTCCCCCATCACTTTCCCTGGAAAACTTGCTCTTTAGTGCTTAATTGGAACAAACAGCAATCCACAGAAAACCCAATTGCCATTTGTTCAGGGCTCAAGATTGGTTTTTGCCAGGGGGAAGTGGCTGGGCAAATGGAGGTGTTGATAAACCCTCAGTCATCATCACTCAACATGCCAAAACTCTGGGCCAGTTTACATCTTTGATCTCACTTGACTACAATTTAAATTTGTGAAGTTGTTATGAAAATGTAATGCCACAAGGTAGAACTTTTGGAGGGCCAAACTACACATTAGGTGAAAGTTATAATTGGATCCCAGGGTGATTGGGTGGGGGTTTGGGGGGGGGGTACTTTAATGAACCTGGAATGGGGTTTCAAGTTTGATTGGTGCCACAGAGCTGGGAGATTAGATGTTCATTAATGCTTTCAGCTGTTCTGTTTTCTCGAGTTAAATTGCTTATCCCTGAAGCTGCTATTAGCCCAATGACAGCAAGAGAATACAAGTATCTGGAGATTACAGTATTAAGAACCTAACCGTTTTATGGTGTTTGTATTTACCGGTTGATATAAATATGTGTTATTTTCATGCAATGTTGGATGCTGATATACATTGGGGTATAATCTTAGTCCTCTGTGTGTGATATTATTTGCCTATCATTTATATTGGTTTTTGCATAGGGAACACTATGACAAATGCATTTATAGTTAGAATAGTTATTGTGAAGTGGTTGCAATGCATTCCAGGAATGGCGGTTCACAATACCAGTCATAACTTGAGAGTTGCTTCAAAACGTTGGTGGTTGGTAGACATATTGCAGCAGAGTGCAGAAACAAACAGCCTGTTAAGATTGCTGGTAGGAAGAATAAAAAAAAAGATTATTACTCCAGGAAAACAAAGCCCTTCTGCGTACAAGTGTAAATATGGCCATCATGGAATAATGAGGTTAAAAAAGATAGGTCCAATACTATCTGACTGAAGGAGGGGGAAGGAAGTAAAGCCCGAGAAAAAGCAATCTACAGGTAGCCAGTTACAAATGAATCAGACAGAAAGGCAACGTATTCTTCCCTCGCTATTGCCCCCACTAGTTCAGGTAACTTATTACAAACATTGCTGCTTTACTACTGACAGAAAATGTGTGTGCACGTGCCCATACACACAAATAGATGTGGGAACAAGTGAGGGCTTTGGATGGGAGACAGCAGCCACTTTAAACATCTGCAAGAAACAATTGAGAAGAGATTGTCGTAAAACCGAAGGCTGCTTTCTCAGGGGGTCTGGTCATGTAGTTCAGGAACAAGCAGACTTCAGGATTGTGAAAGCTATTTTGATTTCTGCTAGAACCCCAAGAGCCACCAACCACTGCCTGGTGGGAAATGGTGACTCAGGGAGCTAACTCCTAGGGGCCAAGGTCGCTTCACCCTACCAATAAAATATTTGATGAGGCTGACCCCCAAAGTTAATTGGCATTGCCATTGAAATGGTGTGTGCGCGCGCACACTGTCTTATGATCAATTATGTTGAGTGGGTCTTACCTGCAGCCCCTATTTTATTAAAGTTGGCATTCAAGTTGCCTGCTGCACTGTGTGTCTGCCTCACTTACTGGGATCTCTGGAAGGTGGTGTGAGATTTTCAGAGGCCTCCGTGCTATCTCACAGGGCTCTTGCGAGATTTTGCGAAGCTCTCACAAAATATTGCCAGAACCTGGAAGCCATTGTAGTCACTTATTGCTTCTCCAGTGCACCCTTGGATTTCACCACCTGAGGTGGCTGTGCTAGATTGCTTCATGGAGAGGCCAACTCTGGGGTGGGTTTCCGCCATCCCCCCCCCCAAAAAAAAGATTTTGGGAAATACTATGAGGATCCCTCCATTGACTTCTTTTGTTTTTCAAGGGGACCAAACATCTATGCATCTTTTGAGCAGCTGAGCTACAGAGCTTAGGAGTCCCTGATTTGACCTGACATGCCTTGCTAACTGCAAGATCCAACTCGGAAACATGCAAACTTTCCCCATATCACCCAGATTTGACCCATAATTAGAGCTACTCACTGAACCGCTGCACAACCTTAAAAGCACTTGGGTGTGTGTGAGTGAGATTGTGATGGACGTTATGTGATTCACCCAGGAGTGCATCCTGGAAAACTCTCGCCCCAGTTTTTGAAATGAAAAGTTTGGACAGTATGCTTCAATTTACAGGAGGGCCACTGGGCAGGTAGTGGTCTCAGGCCTTTCCCCAACCCTCAAGACACTATGCCAGCAACCTCCACCTCTTTCTCCCCCTCTCAATACAACACAATACAACGCAAATACCTTTATTGGCATTACAAGGTTTTTTCTCCCCTCTCTCTCAATGTATGAATAGTTGCAAGAGAATCAGATAAAATCCTAGAAAATCTACTTAATGTTTTCAGTAAAACAACTGTGTTTGGCTTTCTCTCTTTCCTGAGAAAGGAGTACATTTATAGGGAAGAGTAACCATGGAAGAATGAAAGGAACCGTTTCCACCCCCCTGATATTTTCCTTTATTAGAAGAGTTCTGCAAGCATCAACACCGAATCAAGGAAAAGTTACGCAGGGTGACAAAATGTGTGGCTGTCCACATTTTTGTTGCGGGATGCTATTTACTGCATCTGAAAATCTATTTTTCCTCCTCTTGTCGTAAAGAAGCCAGCAAATATGCCAAAGAAAGAGAAGTATCGTATACCAACAAAATAGTTGGAGCAGTAACAGGACACTTTTGTAAGCCTTGAACAAATAAAACTATATCTGCGGGAGGCTTTGGGAAAGGAATCAGGCTGTTAAACATGCATGCAAGCCTCCTTTTGCAGTAACGGCAAAATTTCTCATAACATTTTACTGTCATCACCACGGCGCTAGTTCTTGATAAGTGTGACTCAAGTTCATTGCATCACAATGGGCTACAAAGAGAAAGTAACAGTCGAGAATGCTTCCCTCACACATCGGAAGGCAGCCCCAGATATAATGGCAATGTCATCAATGTCTTGCAGCTTTTATTGAATGGCTGCTGGCTGGAGCCTCAACAGATGTGTGATGGTGTAAGAAGCGTCTTCAGTGATGACTAAAGCACTTTGCGTGTCTTTTGAAATACCACGCTTTGCAGTGTTTGGGAGATTTAATACATTTGGAGAGTGTTTGGTTTCTATTAGCTGATTTCCAGATTTCATGCCTCCTTTATTTTTTGCAAGCTGCCATCTTGTGGTAGTTTAGCTTGCTAGCATTAAACTGTTAGACCCGCATGCAAGCCTGCGACAATAAAGCTAAAGAATATTGGAGCCTCGGCTATTCATCCTCAGTTCAGAGAAGCCAGCAAGTGTTTGCAAAGTACAGTGAGGGCAACAGTCACCATAACTTTCAGCATTTTCTTCTCATGCAAAGAAGTCCCTTTGCTTCTGCTCCTGCATTCTTGATTTAGGGATGGGGGGGGGGAGGTTATGTCTTTTTATTCCTGCAACTGCTGGTGTGGCTCATTCAGAAAAATCTCCCAAGTGGATTGGCAGTTTCCGCTGTGCAGCTCCGAATCATGGGTGTACACACTGCTTTGCACAATTGGCTTAATTGTTAAGACAACTAATTAATTGTAATTCTGTGAATAAGCAGATCTCAAGCATAGTTTCACATCAGATGCCCATTATTTTTAAGTCCTAGTAATTTCATTTGACTTATTAAAACAATGTTAATGTAAGCTGCTCTGCTAATCTGCTAAATCTTAATGATAACTATATTACTGGCCACAATCCAGGTAGTTGTAAATAAGGCTCCAGTTCTACAGGCCAATGAGATAGTCCTGGGTGGGCAAGCTTAGGATAGCGTTGCAGATAGTTGATGAGGGAGAAACTGGAACTTAGCTAAAGGTGAATTTACCTAAATCACACTTTTTGAAACATTGTGCAAACTGAAACACAATCATTCTTCAAAACCCTCCTTTGCAATACAATTCCCCAGCCAAACAATGTATAGAAATAGGCATTAGTACATTAGTGGAAAAAAACATACAAAAACACAGTATATTTGGGGGAAATGCTTGCAAAAATGTGCATATTTGTCTAACAGCATGCAGATACGTGTTTATTAGAAGAAATGCACACAAAAATACTGGCAAGCTTTCATTTTTTAAAAGATAAAAATGCAGTAAAGTGGCTATTTACAAATTCAATTAAACAGCAATACAAACTTTCATGAGGATTTTTTTTTTTTTTTACAAATCCAAAACATAAAATGCATGCTTTCGTGTATGCAAGCTAGTAAATAAATTGTTGCTATTGCTTGAGTGGGAGCAACTGTATGTAGCATTGGTTTGGTTCAGTATCAGTGCCTCGTTATTCATAATGAGGCTGAGGCTTTTGCTGGATCATGGCCTTTTTGTGCCTCATTATCTGGTGGCGAGGGAGAAGCCGCAGTTCATCAAATAATATTGAACCAGGCACCAAAATAGCCTGTTGCTCGAGGTAATAAACATCTGTTTATATAACAGCATTTATTTCTTCTCACAATCTCAGATATCTTGCTGGTGGTGGTATGAGACAATCTGAACTTTGTTAACAAAATACGCCTCTCTTGGGCACGTAATAACCATGTGGTGTTATTTGATCTTGCTCCAAATTGTGTCTCCCCTGGGTTTGTTGTTCCAAATGTACATATTCTCGGTGTCTACTGGCAGTCTGTGCTCAGCACTTGATCTCTCTCCATTAGTGTCTCCCTCCTGGGGGAACTGAATCTTCTCAAGTACAGTTTGTAAAGATGCTCTGAGAATGTTGATAATGGGGAACACTAAGCAGGGATATGGAGACTAGAGTTCCACTGTGAGCATATGAGAACCAGATTAAAGGGGCAGGGGGGGATGAAAGTGAGACTGACCACCTTCCGTATTAGTTGGGTATGGTAATAATGCAAAGAGATTCATTAGTGGTTCTGTAGTCCCAATTGGTTTTAGGTCCCCTGCCACAACTTTGAACAGAATAGCACCAATGCTATATAAAAAGCTGTTTTTGAAACTGCCATCAGGTTCAAAAGCAGTCTGCTGTGGAATGTAAGGGCTGCTGTTTGAGAAATGCATTTCCAGAGGTGCATTGTGTGGAACAAACTGTGCAATCTTTTATATCCCGGCTTTTATAATATGTCTTTCTCGCCTGCCTCTTTTTCTATGAAAATGGTCATATAATAGGGCATGTTTTAGCTAAAGCAGCTGGAAGCAGCATCTATTTCAATCCTATTCCCATTGAAGTAATTCCCATTGAATTGAGGAAAGTGAGTGTAGGATTGCAACCTTAAGGACATGGTTAAATTGTTCATTCATTGGCAGAGTTCAGCTGATATTTAAATCCCATTGATCACTTAAAAATAGGTTTACCACACTTTTCAGCTAATCACCCCATTCCCACCACCCTTCTGAGTAATACCCCTCCAGGGGCATTAGGGGGCAGGGGGCGGGGTGCCCTGGGCTGCACTCTGCGGGGCGGCAGTGCTGCGCCCCCTCACCACCTCCACCGATGGCTGCTGCTACTGTGGCGGTGGCCCAACCACCATCGCGGAGGCCCTGATGTTGCTGGCCTCTCCCCCTTGCTTCTTCCTGGTGGGGCAGAGGCAAGCAGTGGGCCAGAGAGCAGCATCAGTGGCGGCCACTGATGCCCCTCGCCGCTTCGCCTGAGTTGGAAGAAGCACAAAGCAAGTTACGGAGTGGGTTTCCCGCCGGCGGCGCTCTAGCATCGGGATTCTCTGATCCGTGTGCTGGAGCACCGCCCCCAGCAACCCACTTTGTGCTTCTTCCTACTGAGGCGGAGCGGCGAGGGGCATCAGCGGAGACGCCGCTCGCTGCTCCACCTGAGCAGGAAGAAGCAGCAAAGCAAGCTATGGAGTGGGTTGCCGGTGGCACCACTCTAGAATTGGGATCCTCGGATCCGGTGCTGGAGCACCGGCAACCCGCTCCACAGTGCACACGCACGAGCAACCCGCTCCGTCATGCGCATGTGTCATGATATAGCGACAGATGTGTCATGATATAGCACAGAGGCTCGGTACGCGCCTGTACCCCTCCCCACCCTCTCACCATATATAATGGTCTGGTGACTTCTGTTTCAGTGTATCTGAAGTGTGCATGCATACGAAAGCTCATACCAATGGCAAACTTAGTTGGACTCTAAGGTGCTACTGGAAGAAAAATTTTTATTTTGTTTTGACTACGGCAGACCAACACGGCTACCTGTCTGTAACTTAATCACTGCTGGATTGTGTCTCTAATAAAAGAACAATAGCAATTATGCATCCAGTTAAACGTACATATAAAATTGTAAATAGTTATAATTACCCCACAGAATGTAAACCTCATTATTTTAATTCAGTCCAAACAATAAGGTCTTATACGATTTCCAAAGGGCATGCAGACTTTAACAATGGCAGAATTTAACCAGCACAGGGAGATATACATTTGTACCTTGGAAGTCGAACGGAATCCATCTGTTCGACTTCCAAAATGTTCGGAAACCAAAGCGCAGCTTCTGATTGGCTGCAGGAAGCTCCTGCAGCCAATTGGAAGCCACGGAAGCCCCATCGGACGTTGGGCTTCCAAAAATAGATTGCAAACCGGAACACTCACTTCCGGGTTTGCAGTGTTCAGGAGCTAAAATGTTTGAGAACTAAGCTGTTTGAAAACCAAGGTATGACTTTAGAGACATTTCCCAACATTTAGTCCTTGTGGGAAGACTGAGGAGCACATGATTTACATGCAGATGGTCCCAAATCCAACCCCTTCAGTTTGGGCTGTTACCATTTTCCATCTGAAAGCCTAGAGGGCCACTGTCCATCATTGTAGACTATACTAATAGATGGACCTATGGTGTTACTTCATATAAGTTTTCCTATACCTTCCCTTCAGGAATTTGAAGTGTTTGTGCAACGGGATTCTCCAGCCAGTGGCATAACATGGAGGGGACTACCAGGGTGGTTGTCCCAGGTGCCTCTGCAGCTGCCCCCCCCTGACCAGAGGTGCTCCTCATCCCGCCCACCTGCCTCACCTAAGAAGCACACCAAGTAGGAACTGGGAGAGGATGGGCCCTTGCATCCTTTGGGTGTGTGGCATCTCCTGCCAGTGGGAAGGCATCTTTTCTGGTTGCTGGCAACCCATGCTATGCCACTGTCTCCACCCCAACACTTCCAGATATGTGTTCAACTTGCTCCATCTTTTGCCCCCCCCCCCCGGCATCACCACAATGAATGTACTGGATCAGCAAACTTTTTCAGCAGGGGGTCGGCCCACTGTCCTTCAGACCTTGTGGGGGGCTGGACTATATTTTGAAAAAATAATAATGAACAAATTTTATGCCCCACAAATAATCCAGAGATGCATTTTAAATAAAAGCACACATTCCACTCATGTAAAAACACACCGATTCCCAGACCGTTTGCGAGCTGGATTTAGAAGGCGATTGGGCTGCGTCCGGCCCCCGGGCCTTAGTTTGCCTACCCATGGACTGGACATTCAGGTGGTGTCAAAAACTGAAAAATTTGATACTGTTCAGTTCCCATGCCCCATTTCTGGCTCCATAATCTGCAGTATAAAGTTTATCCCAGGTGCAGCCTGCCAGGTGTTCATGGACTACAACTCCTATCTACCCCAGGGCTGATGGGAGTTGTAGTCAAGCCACATCTGGAGGTCAACGCCTTGGCTTACGCTATGTATTGATGTCCTCCCAACTGTCCTCATATGCTTCCTTCACATCTTGAGCCAGCATTGGTTGGGAAACTCAGAACTCAACAGCAAGTTGTACTATACATTTCAGAGAGGAAGGATGAAACACGGGGCTGCCATTTTGAGCTTCTCTCTTCTGCTTCTTGTAAGATGTACTTCTACACTCTCTTAAAAAAAGGAAAAAAAGAAGTTGCTTCATAAATTCTGAAGACTTAAAATATATGCCTAAGGTTTCTCTCTCTCTCTCTCTCTCTCTCTCTCTCTCTCTCTCTCTCTCTCTCTCTCTCTCTCTCTCTCTCTCTCCCTCTCCCTCTCCCTCTCCCTCTCTCTCTCTCTCTCTTCATTTTATTACTGCTGCTATAGGTGGCATTATCTTTAAGTGCTGCAACTTCTCTGGGGCATCTCTGGAACTAACCTGATGATTTAGCATGTTAGGAGAGCTCCTGTAATGCTCCTGTGCAGATTCTAATTGGTTCTTATAGTGCAATAACTAACCTCTTTCCATAGGCAAATCTCTCCTTCACATTATTCTATGTACATTTATATCTAGGTGAGGGGGGGAATGCCAGAAGAAAATTATACATAGGTAGGAGTGAAGCAGGTGCTGTTTATTTTACTTGTCTCTAAAAATTTAATACCTCACCAACTGATTCAATACTTTCTCATGTTGTTGTTGTTTAGTCGTTTAGTCATGTCCGACTCTTCGTGACCCCATGGACCATAGCACGCCAGGCACTCCTGTCTTGCACTGCCTCCCGCAGTTTGGTCAAACTCATGTTCGTAGCTTCAAGAACACTGTCCAACCATCTCGTCCTCTGCCGTCCCCTTCTCCTAGTGCCCTCAATCTTTCCCGACATCAGGGTCTTTTCCAAGGAGTCTTCTCTTCTCATGAGGTGGTCAAAGTATTGGAGCCTCAGCTTAACGATCTGTCCTTCCAGTGAGCACTCAGGGCTGATTTCCTTCAGAATGGATAGGTTTGATCTTCTTGCAGTCCATGGGACTCTCAAGAGTCTCCTCCAGCACCATAATTCAAAAGCATCAATTCTTCGGCGATCAGCCTTCTTAATGGTCCAGCTCTCACTTCCATACATCACTACTGGGAAAACCATAGCTTTAACTATATGGACCTTTGTCTGCAAGGTCATGTCTCTGCTTTTTAAGATGCTGTCTAGGTTTGTCATTGCTTTTCTCCCAAGAAGCAGGCGTCTTTTAATTTCGTGACTGCTGTCACCATCTGCAGTGATCAAGGAGCCCAAGAAAGTAAAATCTCTCACTGCTTCCATTTCTTCCCCTTCTATTTGCCAGGAGGTGATGGGACCAGTGGCCATGATCTTGGTTTTTTTGATGTTGAGCTTCAGACCATATTTTGCACTCTCCTATTTCACCCTCATTAAAAGGTTCTTTAATTCCTCCTCGCTTTCTGCCATCAAGGTTGTGCCATCTGCATATCTGAGGTTGTTGATATTTCTTCCAGCAATCTTAATTCTGGCTTGGGATTCATCTAGTCCAGCCTCCATTTCTGTGAAATATATGGATTGCTTAAAAAACACACACACCTGGTCCCTTATAGGCTTTTCATTGTTTTCTGTACTTCCTCATTATTTTGCACTGTGTCAACTGGAGACAATGGGAAGTCTACTTACTTTACCCCCCCCCCCTTCTTGGGGTACTGCAATGCCTTGCAGCACTTTTCCCCACCGGAAAACAAAGTAGTGGCAAAGTCATTCATCTCCTGTTGTTCTTTTTGTTCCAGTAGATTAATCAACAAAATCACTTGTCAATTAACTGGCTCTTGGTAGGAACTCAAAAACAGTCCAATTAGGTGCCTTGCCCCGCATTCTCAGAGGGTTATTGTAACAGAACAGTGCACTGTAATGGGAGATTATGACTTAATGGGCCAATGTCAGTTGACTTCTCAAAGAAGAAAGGAGGTCATGAAAGTTTCTGTTTGAGAAGAAAGTAATCTACATCGGAGCTTGCTTTCAACTCCTGATTAAATTGTTTTTTGGGTGAAAACAGCACGCAATTGATCTTTTTGAAAGTTCTGATATATAAAAAATTGGTCCTATTGAGTCAGTTTGTATACAAAACTCCAGTTTGCAGCTAGAGTATATAGCATGAACTTGGAGTCCAAAACTAATTGAGTCTCTGGAGATGTACATGCTAAAGAGTGTATTTTCTAGGCAAATGATAGAGAACAGAATTCTGGACTCTGGTCCCTTTCAGGGTCCACTTTGACAGGTGAACAGGGCCACCCATCTGCCGTTTGCCTAATGTCACTATAACCGCAGGTGACCCAACTTCAAACAAAATAGGGAAGCTTTCATTTCTTCCTTTGCAACCCAGCTTGAACTCAGCTTGGTCTGCAAAGGAAGATCTCTGCTGGAAGAAGGTCTTTAGAAACCCACTTTGGACAGCTTCCCACTTTGGAAATATAGTGAGATATAGCACACGCTTAGTACTCATTTCCATGTTATTTGTAAGCAGGTTTTTTTCTTTTTCTGGAAGCAAATAACACACATATGAAATGTCAATTTCACCCTCCTTATAAAGACAATCAAATTCCTAATCCAGGGATTTCATAACCTTTTCTTAGGCCCTCTTGACTGTATTGTGATCAACTGCAAATCTCTTCTCTTCTTCAAACCTGCATTCATAAAGGCAGCAGTGGTGATGGGCGCTGTGGAAAGCAGGACAACACTGTATCAGAAACATTATGTATTTCAATGTGTTGTGCTCTGTCATTTTATGACGGTGGAAGTTGGTTTTCCTAATGTCAGTTCATAACCTCCATCATTTCCATCTTGGACACCAGCTACTGTATTTGTTTTTCATTTTCATCAGCAGAGAGAATTATTTCATTTGATGGTATTTAAGCATTCGGCTTATTTTTCTGCTTATATTCAGCAAGCCTTCTTCCCTTCTCTTCTTGTCCTTTCAGATTTTTGACTTGTCTGTTATGGCCAGTCACATATAATATGACTGTGAGGGCTTGGCAATTATTTTTAATGATTTCCATGAAATTTTACACACATTTTTTCACTTTGAAAAATAAGTTTACATTTATTGGAAATTCCACAAAAATGGGGGGGGGGTCATTATTTATTTTGCAGTTATTTACCAAGCAAAACTAGATTATATTAGTTCAAGTATCTTTTGAATTCCCAAGTCATGCTGCAACTCTTTAGCAGCCCTCATTTGGGGAAGCTGAAAGTTGAAAAATTCAACATGTCCTAATCCCGCCCCCCCAGGGTGAGATTCCTGATTGACAGCATGTGTATTTCTTGGTCTTCCTTGGTGTCATCCTCTTAGGGTTCAGCCAAAGAACTGGGCCATCAGAGGGAGACAGGTTACAGAAAGGTTGGCATGCAAATTGGAATTAATTGCCCTTTTTCTGATTTAAGGCTTTCTATCTCCCCAACAAATCAGTGTGCATATGGGGATATAGTAGATCAGGGAAGGGACATGTAAATGAGGCTAGTCACTTAGGAGGAGACACTGACAAACTGACAGAAGCCACAGTTTTGGCAAAGGCTGGTGAGGCAGATTGGCAAGCAGAGTTCATTTTTTGGTTCCAACAAGGGGTAGAAATAGATATTACCTTGACTACTACCCTTATTGTTTTGCATAGCCATTAGATAACAAACATCAGGTCAGGAATCCCACCTGTCTCTTAGAGAGTGCTTCATATACTTCTACAGTATCTTTATTTGGTGTCTTTTCCACTAATAGCCTACTTATGTCTCTATCTTAAATAAAATTTAAACTCTGAAATTAGAAAAGAAAAACAATCAAGCCCCCTGGTTTATAGGCAGATTCATAGGCTATCGTGCAGCGGTGTTTCATGATTTATTTTTCTTTCATATATCTCAGACTGATATTAAGAAAGTGTCACAACAGAGTTATAATCACCTCTTCAAATTAAGTTTCCTGTATTGTAACAGCCCTTCTTAAGGATTCTTGTTATTAACTGAACTAATCCTAATTGGTTTAGACTGTGTCCAAACTGAATTTGACAGGTGATATGTTGCTTCTTAAAAGCATTTCTGTTGAGCTATTTAAATGTAAATCTTGTGTGGAACCTCATTTTCGCACACTCACACGGTGGAATGCTGTGCTTTTTTATTTTGCATATGTGTTTGTTTTACTGATGCTTAATCATATAAGGAAATGTCTGATATTTCTGCATAGAATGTTTGACAGAAATTTTCTAGACAGGAGCAAGCATTTATGATGTCCAAATCATGTCATGAAAAACAGTGCTTATATCTCTATCCAAAGTATGATTTTCCTCACCTCTCACTTCAAATATGAATAAATAATGTGATAATTACTAAACTAGCTTCACTTTTCAAAATGCAGCTAATGAGTGTGCTTGGCTATCTTTTGCTGGAAGAAATGAGTAGGTGTTCCTGCTAGCATTCTACTTTTCCTTGACTTTCAGATTTTCTGTGGTTTATTCCATGATGGAATAAACCTTTGGTTTAAGAGAAAGGACCATTACTGCAGAGACTTCTGAGCATATTCAGTCAAATGCACATAGAAGTCCCTTTCAGACCTTTGTGGTCAATGAACATAGATCTGAGCAGAGCTTTCACGTGCAAAGACATGAGAGACTGGGTTTTCATACGTATCCCTACCCTTCCACATACAGTTAACCCTCACATGCTCATGCAAATGATTGAAGAGGGCTTCAACCTTCAAATTTATCACTTAATAGCAATCCAGTCTGCCACCTTTCAGTAGAACAGTACATAAATTAGCTCTTACAACTTGGTCAAAAAACCTCAGCTGATAACAAAAGCAACATATTTTGCATTGGGTACCACAAAAATTGACTCATGGTAGTGGTGGTGGTAGAGGGAATCACTTGTTTTGTTTTGTTTTCTTACGTAAACAGGCTTTTAGAGGTACATCACTATCCAGGACTGGGATTAAGAGTTTATCACTGAACAATTATGCTTATAAGGGATGCAGGTGGTGCTGTGGTCTAAACCACAGAGCCTAGGGCTTTCCGATCAGAAGGTCGGCGGTTCGAAACTCCACAACGGGGTTGAGCTCCCGTTGTTCGGTCCTAGCTCCTGCCCACCTAGCAATTCGAAAGCATGTCAAAGTGCAAGTAGATAAATAGGTATCGCTCCAGCAGGAAGGTAAACGGTGTTTCTGTGTGCTGCTCTGAGTCGCCAGAAATGGCTTAGTCCCGCTGGCCACATGACCTGGAAGCTGTCTGAGTACAAATGTTGGCTCCCTTGGCCTATAGAGCGAGATGAGTGCATGACCCCAGAGTCGTCCGCGACTGGACCTAACGGTCAGGGGTACCTTTACCTTTAATTATGCTCATACAGCCATATCATACCCTCCAACACTTTGAAGCCAAAATCTGGGACACCACCTTCCCAGATGCCACCTTCCCATTATTTATAACGAGAGCATGGTGGCCATTTTCGTTACTATGATCTTGCACAATTTTGCACTGCAGTGTCACTGCAAAGCAATTGGGGGGGCATGGTGCCCAAAAATGTGTGTTTTGGGGCACCATGTGATATTGTGCCACCCCCCAGAGTACTTTTAGGGAAGATTTTATGCCATGAAACTGTGCAAGATCACAGCGACCAAAATGGCCTCTGTTCTCTTGAAACAAAAAAATTGGGATGATCCGATTTTTCCAGGACAGTTGTGGGGCGTATCCATATTCAGTTTATTTTTGGCATCACAGTGAAATCTACTCAAATTGACATCACTGTGAGAAAAGCAATACAGAAGATTAGTTGTAATGAGATAGATAAGCTGAAACATCACAAAAAGTTCTGTCCAGCTGTTCTTCCTTCCTGGCAAGTATGACTTGAAGCCACCAGCTCTTTTGCCTGGCAGCCAGGAAGCAGGGAGCCTTCACAAGACAAAATGAGGCATGGTATGAAGAAAGTGGTTAGCGATAATACTTTATCCAATGACATCATAATGCTTTATCCAATGATGTCAAATGGTGATGGGTTTCCATAAGACACATTTCAGGACAATAAATAAATAAGGAAGTATTTCTTCCCACAGCTCATAGTTAAATTGTGGATTTTGCTACCACGGGAGGTATTGGTGGAGATCAGCTTAGATAGCTTTAAAAGGACTAGACAAATTCAGGAGAGATAAAGCTAAAAATGGCTAGTAGTTTGTTGTTGTTGTTTAGTCGTTTAGTCGTGTCCGACTCTTCGTGACCCCATGGACCATAGCACGCCAGGCACTCCTGTCTTGCACTGCCTCCTGCAGTTTGGTCAAACTCATGTTCGTAGCTTCGAAAACACTGTCCAACCATCTTGTCCTTCTCCTAGTGCCCTCAATCTTTCCCAACATCAGGGTCTTTTCCAAGGATTCTTCTCTTCTCATGAGGTGGCCAAAGTATTGGAGCCTCAGCTTCACGATCTGTCCTTCCAGGGAGCACTCAGGGCTGATTTCCTTAAGAATGGATAGGTTTGATCTTCTTGCAGTCCATGGGACTCTCAAGAGTCTCCTCCAGCACCATAATTCAAAAGCAGCTAGTAGTTAGGATGGCATTATTTACATCCAGTATGCCACTCCATATGAGCAGGAGAGTTCATTTGTGTTCGTTCAGAGTTCATTCAGCTTGTGGGCTTTCCATAGGTACCTGGCTGGCCACTGAGAATAGAATGATAAACTAGGTCATCCTTTCATCTGATCTAGCCAGGCTGTTCTATAGTCTTATCTAAATAGACAGAACTGGACAGCTTTTCCCATGGTAATCATAACTGCTGGTTTGACTCTTTCACATTTTCATTTGATTTCCTATTCAGTTCTGCCTGAATCAAGAACATCCCTGCTCTTTGGGCAGCGGTTATTCTAGAAGTATTTCCATTTGTCACAATCCTTAGAAACTGCCTTGGGTATTTTTAAACTTCAGAATGCATTTTTTAAAAGCGAACTATTTGCAATACATAACTCTTTAAAGGTTTAATCAAATGTTTCTCTTTGCGCACTTACGCCTTGGCGGTAAAGAAAAGACCGAAGCTTGATAGAGTCAGAAGATGGAGAGTAAAATCCAAGAACGGCTGTTTTCTGGCCTCGGAAGCTTCAGAAGAATGGAAATAATATCTTTTATATTTATTCTAAAGAATTCACTTTCATGATATTTGATTGTCTTCTTGAGTTAATACGCACATAGTCTTTCGATCTAGTCCTTGAAAGTTTTATTACAGTAAGATGAAAAGATGAACCTTCCCCCCCCCCCCCTTTAATAAAAGTTTTAGGGAAAAAACTCCCCCCCTTTTTGCCCTTTTTAGTGCAAGTCTGAGGTAGAAAGAAGGCTGCTGATTGTAGAGTTCTGTTGGGCAAACACTATAACTTTCTTTAAACATATTGATGCCCCAAGATGAGCCAGGCAAACAGATGGGGGAGAGAGAGAAAAAGCTGTGTAAGCTCCACTGAGGCAAAAAGAAAGAGCTTCCATCCCTTTTTGTTTTCTTTGTCCAAAAGTGGCACCCTAGGGAAGATCTTGTCACAGAGTTTTATAGGCCAGGTGGTTCCTTCACTGAAGGAAAGTAGCAGATAGATGTTTAAAATGCCTCTTCTTCTGTATTATGTGAATCCTTTCACTGGGGAAATCAACAGGGGTCCCAAATATCAACTTTGCAAGTGCCTTAATTGCTTTCAATACGGCTAGTTCTTAAAAGATTTCCAAGACATTCTTTTCCTCTCCTCAAACTTTTTCCACCCTAGAGTTTAGTGATTCTTGTGTGTGGGCAAAAATAACGATGAGGAGATTTTTTAAAAAATGATTAATGGCTCTTTCTGGTGTTGTCTCATTTAATGGATTTATTTACTTATTCTTTTTGTATCCCACATTTCTTCTAATGGCAGTGTATGTGGAAATTGTCTCATTTATATCTTCATGATACGTCTGTAAGGGATGTTGGGCTGGGGTGCCCTAGACCACGCAAAAGCATCTTGGCAGATGCTCCCTGGGGGATGATGCTCCAGGGAAGCGGTTGCTAGGCAGGTGTGCTTGAAGGAGGTCCATATTGATGAACAGCCTGCTGAATCAGGCAAAAGAACCATTTAGTCCAGCACTCTCTTCTCACATTGGCCAACTGGATGCCTAGAAGCCTGCAAGGACAATCCAAGTGCAAAAGGGTATTGAGCATGTTGTGTTAATTAACCATATTTGGATGTTCTACTGCAAGAAGACCAAACCTATCCATTCTGAGGGAAATCGGCCCTGAGTGCTCACTGGAAGGACAGATCGTGAAGCTGAGGCTCCAATACTTTGGCCACCTCATGAGAAGAGAAGACTCCCTGGAAAAGACCCTGATGTTGGGAAAGATGGAGGGCACAAGGAGAAGGGGACGACAGAGGACGAGCTGGTTGGACAGTGTTCTCGAAGCTACGAGCATGAGTTTGACCAAACTGCGGGAGGCAGTGGAAGGCAGGAGTGCCTGGCGTGCTCTGGTCCATGGGGTCACGAAGAGTCGGACACGACTAAATGACTAAACAACAACAACTCACAAGTAAAGCCGAAATGCAAGCAGAGAGAGAGAGAGTATGCACAAAGTTTCATTTCCCCCTCGCTGCTGCCCTCCAACTTGTGGATGGCAAAGCTATGAAGTCCCTGTGTGATGTAGTGGTTATAATCTCTCTCTCTGTGTGTGCACTTTTCCTTAAGCATTTTGTGAAAATGGATTTGATGAAAATGGTCTCCCAAAATCCCCTACCCTATTTGCAGAGGATTTTTTTTCTGAACTTAATTATCTTGATAAGTTTCATCTCAATTGTCGCTGGGTGAAATGCTCTTGTTAGTTAATGCTGGTGGATGAATTAATAGATGTAAACTACCTCCAGGATCAGTGGTAGTAGGTCTCCGAATATCAATTCCCGAGAAGCGACAGAGGGAGAAGTCTTGTGCCTTCATGTTTTGCTTCCCATAGACAACTAGTTGGCCACTCTAGAGCACAGAATTCTGAACTAGAGAGCCCTTTGACTTAACCCAACAGGTGAGTTAAGAACCCTGGTGGCGGGGCCAAACCCATTGCTCCCATCAACAATATTAAAATAGGTTGAACTGGAACCATGCCTGTACCTGAGATTTTCCATCCTCTTAATAAGCCTCTGCTCCTGAGTCCAGGGTGTCCTGGAGGGGCAGCTGAGGACTGAGATATTGCTCAGGATAGGGTTGACATCATCCCTGGAGCAGGCAAAGCCTCCCTAAGATAAGGGTCTCCAGACTACCTTGCAGGTTCCTCCAGGTCTTCAGCTGGTGCAGGGTTTTCCATGGGGCCTTAAGTCTCTTCCACCAAAAAGGCCTCTCCAGGGTGTGGGATGTATGTAATATTGACAACAGCAGTGTTCGTTAGGGCTCTACAGACTCTGGTCATCAGATTTTAGGTGTTCCCTGGCTTAATTCTAGATTATTCAACCATCTTTCTAAAGTCTGGTCCAATCCAAACCAGAAACCAGCCATACACAGTGTTATCTGGAGTTTCCCTGTCACCCCTACTCCATTTCATGCAAGTTGTTATCGGCATGTGGCATGGATGAGAGGGGAATGATTCTCCCCGGCTCCTTAGTGTGACTAAGATACTACTGTTTTACAGAGGAACATAAATTAAATTGAAGAAGTATATCAATCACATATTCCACTTCCTATCCTACCTCCAGACACAGCGGGGATTTCCTTTCTCTATGGAGCTTGTATTCTGGTCTCAGTGACCTGCACATTAAACAATACTGTCCTCTATATTCATTGCACAATAGTGCCCAAAGCCACAGGTTGATGTGATATCTGTGAAGCAGATTCAATTTCTTAAATGTAATTGGCCCAAACGATGTATGTTCTTATTCAGAGGAATAGTCCCATTGGCAATAGCAATTTAGCTTATGTTCTCATTTTGATAGGAGAACATTGTGATATCAAAATGCCTCTTGGGTTTACAATGCAAGTTCTTGTATAAGAAAAGACATATATATTAACCTTTCTAGGACTATTCGAATGCACGCTAGAGCTGACAGTTACATTCCAAATCTGTGCTGTTACATATTCCGTAGGGTGAAATCACACCATATCAGTTAACTGCTGCCTTCTAATTATTTTTAGCAATATGTCTAAGTCAGTTACAGTGTTTTCAGTAATTTGTGATATGGATTGTAGGCCTAAACTGAACTCATTTGTAGTACACAGGAGGAAGCAAAGATACATTGAGTAAAAGGTTAGTCTGGATAATATCCCATATTCAAAGCAAGAGTGAATATAGCAATGGTTTTGCTTGACTTAGACAATCATAACTCCTGTTGATATAGGCCTGAAACACAATCTGCTATTATATAATTTATTTATTGAATTTATATACCACCCTATACCCGGAGGTCTCCAGGCAGTTCCCAGAACAAACTCAGAATATACAACCACAAAATATATAATCAAAATAAAAACAACAACCCAATAACCCTTCCCCCAAACCATGTTTTAAAAGGGTACATTCTATTCACAGAGCTATAATTCCCATAGTTCCTTGGGTACAGGGATTGACTGTCAAACCACTCTGAGAATTGTAAATCTGTTAGGGATCTCCTAATGATTCTCAGCACCCTAAACCCTTAACAAGTCACAGTTCCCAGGATTCTCTGGGGGAATCCATGATTGTTAAAAGTGGTACGAGGTGCAGATGGGCACTTCTAGGGTTGCATAGCCAGGGCTAGAAGGTGTCAATCATTCTCTTTTTGCCTAAAATATCTAACAAGTGGGGAGGTTGGAGTTGCCTAGAGCAAAGAGAGGTTCAGTTATGACCCAACAATACATGACTTAAAGGATGAGATTACATTGTGGGCTTCTAAAAATGAAATATTAGGGGCATGGCCCACAGACTGTTATCAGGATTGCAGCTTGCAAAGTGCGGGATTTCAGTATTTACCTCCAGCAGCAATCTTCGTGAAATTTGTGCCCATCCATCCCCTGCTACAATTAGCATTAAGAGAAATACCAATAGGACTTTCCCCCCTAATGGCAGGGGAGGTGAAGGCTTAAAGCTGTCTTCCCCATGTGCTATCACCCCACTGATACATTACATTACATACATACATATTTATCCTCTGTCCCCACCCCTTGAGCAATCATCTAATGTACCCGAGATCTTCCTTTCCAACATATTGTATTGATGAACATACAAAGAGACGCTAGATGACCCTTGGGTCCCGTCCAAGATTCTATGATTCTATGAGAGTCCCCTATTAAATCATGCCACAATGGTCATGGCTGAGGAGTGATATGGGATGGGAAGACTTTTCCTTACGCGGTTTTGGAATTGCCACCATGCAGGACTCAGGGACCTCATAACCATCAAAGATCCCATTGAAAAAAATTCAACAGATGTGTGATTTTGTTGTTGTTTGCACCCACCTGTCTCAAGATACAATGGAATGTGTCTCCAAGGGATGAAGTCAAACCGCTGTGTTAGCAGCACTAAAGTGATCTCCCCGGGGCACAATCCTGGGCAGTGTGTATGCAGATCCTGGGCTGCCCAGACATGAAATCCTCCTTCTCTGTCTCACTGATGTGGACCAAAAGAAAACTGAGTTATACATTTGGCACCAGCTTGGCTGCAAGAGTTGCCAGAGGAAGGCGTACAAGAAGCCATCCAACCATCTTAGGGTTTCCACACCGGATTTATGTAGGGTTTACTCCTTAGCCTTTTCTTTCGCAAATATATCCCACAAGGCAGTGAAGGTTTAGGATCAGAGTTTTCCCTCTCCTATATGAGCTACCTTTCCAGGTTGATGGGCTCCATCTGCCCCTCACTTCCGTCTACAGCACGTGCAGAAACTGCCTTCTTGATCATTGGGCCCACTATTAGTCTCATCCGCTCAATCTGCCAGAACCTGTCTTCGCATGCAGGTAAAGTCCCTAACTCACTGAGGGTTTGAGAGCCATTGGCTACCCTCACCTGGTTTAGCTAGCCTGGTTTCCCTGGGTGTGGTTACAGTCTCATGCTGACAGCTTCGAGGACAGGCACCCCCAAACTGCGGCCCTCCAGATGTTTTGGCCTACAACTCCCATGATCCCTAGCTAACAGGACCAGTGGTCGGGGAAGATGGGAATTGTAGTCCAAAACATCTGGAGGGCTGAAGTTTGGGGATGCCTGTTCTAGGAGCTGCAGGTGGACCAACAGTGCACAAATTACCCCAGAGATAGCATGATGTCTCCTCTACTAGAGGTACTACACGTCTCCTAACACCCAAATACACTCCAGGATCTCCTTAAAACACTTAGATACATCACTTATATAAATATTTCTGGGACAGAGGTCTTTCTTGACTTGAGCTTGGCGACAATTATTAATACCTCTTCCGCTTTGATATTATCATTGAATAATGATCTGCATTATTCAGAGAATGAGGTAATAGTCGCTTAATTCAACAGTTTCTCAATCTGAGCTGGAGTGAGAGATGTTTGGGCATATAGGGATGCACACACACAAGAATGTAAATGCTAATCACATCATTAATTTCATTTGTAATTAGGTCTTCACATGCAACAAAGAGCTCTATACTTTTCCTTAAGTCCATTTGAGTCAATGAAAGTTCTGTTTTAAACATTATTGCTAATACCCATTGTTAGACTGTGAAATCAATGTCACTCTAGACAGTTATGTAACTTCAGAATCAAAATGAAATAAAAAAGTAACTATGCGGCCAGGGGGTGGGGGGGTGGAAGGAGGAGGAGGAAGAGAGAGAGAAATTCTCAGTTGGTTTCCTGTAAAGACACTTGAACTTGAACTAACAGATTTGTCCTAACAAAGAAAAACATCAGACTAAGCACCAGAACAAAATGACTTTGGTAGATTTATCAGGGGAATATATCAGAAGAGATTAAAGGAGGTCACACACTTTACTGCCGCTCTAGTTATACACAGAATTGGCAGATCACTTTCTAAAATGTGCAAATTCTACTATCCCATTAATTTGACATCAGGTTGGAGAACTTCACAGTGCTTCTTCGCAGTTTATCAAAAGGATTTCAAGGCCAGATTTTCACATCATCATTTCAAAAAAACAACAACACAAGCATTCCTGGGTTATAGAAGATCACAAGTTGTTTCGATAAGCAATGACATTCAACATCTCTTTAGCCCCAGATCATGCTGATGCAGCTGTTCTCTGAACAAAGGATTGCAGCAAACCATGCTGCATCCTTGTGAGAGCTGCTTATTAAACAGCATTAAAACGAACAATTTCACTGAGACTGTACTGTGCTCTGGTCTATTGTCATCATTGAGCAAAATTTACATTTCGATTAGATGTAGCAAGCTCAGCTTTGGAAAGGTAAAAGGAGTTGCATAAATGTATGACTTGCATTGGTATTTTCTTTGAAATATAACATTATAGAAAAGCCTATTTAGAAATACGGAGCATGGATGGAAGTGGTTATAAGGGGAAATAGGCACAAAGCCTATGAAATCAGATAAAATTCCCTTTGCTTCATTTTTACTGGATATAGTAGGGGCAAAAGCCGCAACAATGAAAAGTAACATGCATGCAATCATAATTTTAACTATCTGCCTAAGTTTCTTTTTTCCTCTTCCCTCAATGTCCCTTTTTCCTTCTGTGTCATGTCTTTTGGATTTTCAGCCTGTGGACAGGGTCTGTCTTGTTTTAATTGATTCAGTTTCAGCCCTTGGGTAGATTGAATAAATAAACATTTAAATGGGGGTAAGTGGCAAAGATGGCTCCTCAAAATTCACCTGAGATGCAGAAACCTGTTTGTCTTCTTTCTGAGCTCTTACCACATATTGTTATCATATCTGCAACCCTTTTCTCCACTTATATGGGATGCACATGAAGACAAAAATAGCCAATCTGTGACAAATGACCCCTATGGATTCCAGAGCTAGGCTGAGACAAAACCTGCACAAATAGTTTTGTTGCCTGAGGCAAAAGAAGTTGTTGTTCCTTCCCATTCCACATTGTTGTTGTTGTTTAGCCATTTAGTCGTGTCCGACTTTTCGTGACCCCATGGACCAGAGCACGCCAGGCACTCCTGTCTTCCACTGCCTCCCGCAGTTTGGTCAAACTCATGTTCGTAGCTTTGAGAACACTGTCCAACCATCTCATCCTCTGTCGTCCCCTGAATGGCCAACTGAGTATTACTTGATGCTTGAAAGTGTCTTCCACCCCACCTGAAGGCAGTAAGTTAGCTTAGGCTTAGGTAGTGCAGGGTATGCCACCTGGAACACACAGCTCTTGTTGAATATAATGATTTAATTTACACAGAAATGAAAAATGGCTAAATGTATATTGGTGAAAAGGTTAGCATGTGGATTTTCTATGGGGCTATATTAAAGCCAAGGAGAACACTCTGAGCTCTTGCCGAGTTAATCGTCAACTGGATGACTTGTTTTTCTCTGGTAGCTAACATGTGAGTGGTGTAACCTTAGATCATGTGATGAAGGTATTGGGTTGCAAATTTCCACTTTGAAGGGAGTTGCCTTTGTGTCTTTTGTCTTAAGGAGAAAAGATGTGTAAAATATCCACGGTAAAAACAGCTCCAAGGTAAAATGAATTCTTTGGGAAGAGACAGACCTCTGCTTCTAGGTCTGTTGGAATTATTTCTTAAGGCCTTTGCTGGACAGCACAATACATTGCATGGATATTTTGGATGTATCATTTACTGTATTTTGTTTTATTTTTAGGAGTTCTGTTAGTAAAATTTGAATAATGTTTTAAGGGGTCTGGAAAATGCTTCATTTCCAAAAAGAATCAGTTTTCATACACCCAATTGCTTCCAACTGTGCAATATTAATATCTGCAACAGCTCTGACCTCCAAAACCTTCCTGCTTCTGCCTGCCCCAGGCTCTTCTGCCTCAGTTAGCCACTTCATTCCATTTAATTTTATCTGCTATCAAGTCAGCTGCCTGATGGAAAACCTGAGCAGCAAGAGTTGAGGCATCATCCTGGCCTAGATGGTGTCACCTGCTCTGTTTCTGAATGCTTCCAGGGAGAGACAACCCTTTAGCAAGCTCAAAGCAAGCCACTATCATCATGGACATTGACTATATCTTTAAGAATTTGTGCTTAAGTTTGCTTTCCCCCTGCTTCTCCACCTTCACCTTCCTTTTCCTCTCATGTGTCACATCTTTTTAAATTATGAGCACGAGGGCAGGAGCCATCTTAGAACTGATTTTTTGTACTCTGTCCCGATAACTATTTTGGCTAAAGAGCAGCGTGTGCCTTTAATACACAAATATGAAATGAGTAAAATGCCTTAAGTAAATGAATAATAGGCTGGGAGAGTCACTGGGCAGGTGCTTTGAGGCAAAGTCTGGAATATTGTAGGGAACATTGTTTTCCCTTATGCCTTCCTAGGCACTGCACAGCTCTTCATTAAGGCTTCTCTTCTCTTTGGGGCTTGAGGACTCCAAGGGAGGGAAAAAATTATGAGGAAGCTGAAACTCAGAAGATGTTTTTGTTCTGTACAAAACCCAGATTGTGTGTGCTTAGCGTTGGGGTGAGAGCCATGTTTTATCTTTATCAAAACACTTATCATTTTGTAAGTGTTATTTACTGTGTGTGATTAAATAACACTACCCACAATGTTATAATTAGGGATAGACAAATCTGTCAAATTTAGTTTCTCCCAGCCCCCCCCCCAACCTTAGTTCACCACATTTATGCACACACAGAGACACATATTCCTCACAAAAATTCAACAGCATTTTGGCATACTTTCCCCTTAACATGCACGTTTTCACATGCAAGTAGTTTCCCCTAACAGAATGCATTTTTTTATTATTTTCATTATTATTTTTTATTCATATTAAGGTACATATTTTGTTTGTTCATCATTTAGTTGGGAAAGTGCATCACAAATTCTGGAGAATATGGAAAGAGAGCTCAGTTTTGGTTCACATATTGCTTCAGGAAGTACAGGTTACGTAGGCTCATCTTAAAATGCAAATTAAACCATATTTCTCTCTCACACATTTCACAATAAAATAAAATGTGAAGGTGGGGAGGAAGGGAAAGAGGAGGGCAAAGGGCAGATGTTTAGGTGAAATAATATTTAAACTGGGCTCAATGTTTTGTGCAGCAAAGAAAGCTTTTGAGGGTAGTTGCCAATTTTGCCTCAGTTTTCTGTCAGGTAGGTCAACAGCACCCTTTGGTTAAGGTGAGTATGCCTTTAAGTACCAGCTGCTAAGATTCTTTAAAATACAGTGGCTACATGCTTAATCTTTGTGCTGCTGTTAGCAGATACAAGTCAAATGACGTCGTATGAAGTTTTATATATTTTTGAATACAGTAGGACCTTGGTTTAAGTACACAATTGGTTCCAGAAGTCTGTACTCATCCTGAAGCGAACTTTCCCATTGAAAGTAATGGAAAGTGGATTAATCCATTCCAGATGGTCCACGGAGTACTTAAACTGAAGCGTACTTAACCTGAAGTGAACTTTCCCATTGAAAGTAATGGAAAGTGGACTAATCCATTCCAGACGGTCCACAGAGTACTTAAACTGAAGCGTACTTAACCTGAAGCGAACTTTCCCATTGGAAGTTATGGAAAGTGGATTAATCTGTTCCAGACGGGTCCGTGGAGTACTTAAACTGAAAGTACTCAAACCGAAGCATACTTAAACCGAGGTATGACTGTATATTGTATGGCTTCAGGTCAGCCAAAGGTAGCAATTTTAGAGAGAAAGAGAAATGTCTGCATAGTTTAATGATGATTTTAATTTGCAAGCCACCCCTTAGAGTCAACTCTGCCTAGCTCTGCTCCTCTGTTGCCATTATTTAAAATGTATTTGCACTGCAATTCTGCCTCTGGCTGCTGGCCAACCTATGCTATCTTGAGGTAAACAAGTGTGTGTGTTTTTTCTAGGTGAGCAGCTGCACATCTCTTTGAAGTGCCAAGGAGTGAGAAAAGGTAGAGGCAGTATTCTCAGCTCATTTGCAGAGATGCTTCCTTCACACATTTTCCCTCAAAGCACCTCAAAGTGGGCAAAGATCACTTCACTTCTCATCAGGGCCATCTTAAGCCTATCCAGCGCCATGGTTCAAGGAGCCCCCCGGCGCCCCGCCCCCCGTTCCCATAGTTGCTGGGGCTGGAGGAGCGGGCCGCTCCCCCCCTCTTTATTGGGGTGTGTGCGTGCGCGGAATACAGTGGACCCAGGAGTCCCGGCTCGGCTCCCCTCACCCTCCACATCCTCTCTGCTCTGGCCCCTCTCCTCCGGCTTGGTTTTGCTGCCACGCTGTGTGGTGCAGGAGCTGCCGGGGGTGCACGCAACGAAAGGGGGAGGAGGAGGGAAGGGAGGGACAGAGGGAGCATAGGGCCTGCCTCTCCTTCCTCTTCCTCTGTGCGGCATCAGGTCCGCCGACTGGGACCAGCACTCGCCTCTCCATCCCAGCCGGGCTGGAGGGCAGCTCCTCCGGCGGGGAAGAGGCAGAGGCTCCGGGCATGGTGCTCCTTCAGCGCGGCGGGCGAGGGCGCCGTGTCCAGGCTCTGCCTCTTTCCAGGCACCAGGGAAGCCCTGCCCAGCAACAGTAGGAAAGTAAAAGTTTCTGAGGGGAAGGAGGAGCAGGGTCCCGAGCGCGGTGCCGGCACGTGCACAGTCAGCACAAAGAACGACGCGCCGTGCACAGATCGGGTCGCCTCCAAGCTCTTCTCTCCTTTTCTTTGCTTCTCGCAACCTTTTTCTCTGCACGCCCGCCAGCCATATGGTTGATGGGGCGCAACTGGCGGATGTGCAGGAGGCCGCGCAGCTCCCCCACTTGTTGGGGTGCCCCTCAGCGCCCAGCGCCCTGGCGCAACACACCAGTAAAACCAATGGGAAGGATGGCTCTGCTCATCTTCGATTAACCAGTGCTACCCAAATATGCACTCAGACCCATAGCTGCCAAGTTTTCCCTTTTCTCGCGAGGAAGCCTATTCAGCATAAGGGAATTTCCCTTTAAAAAAGGGAGAACTTGGCAGCTATGCTCAGACCTAGTTCTCTGCCACCGAAAGACCGTGCAATTCCAATTATACAAATTCCTGGAAGATTAAAGAGCCTTTTCAAATCCATACTTTCTGCTACTGGAATGTTGATTTAAGAATGTCTGCCTTGGGTTCAACATGTCAGTGGAACCAATTCAATAACTGCACAGGGAAAGACTCCCGAGAAACTTTGTTCAGGCTATTGAAATTCTGGGCTTCTCTCGGAATTTATCAGAAGCTCTTCCTTAGGAGAGACTTGATTTTTACAACAGGTCAGTGTAGATCCAGCCCATATCTCCATTGACTGGAATGCAGTACACGTTTGCTCAGGCTGATTGGAGCTGTGGTATCGTTTCACATTTTTGTCATAAGGGAAGCCTCTATGTCGGCGGTGGTCAAATCTTTTGTCCAATTGCTGGACTGCAATTTCCAAAAGCCCCAGCCAGAATGGCCAGTTATTAGGGGTTTTGTAATCCAACAACATCAGTCCATTCTGAATGAAACTAATCTAAAGTTTCAAATTTGCATTTAGTACACAGGAGAAAACAACAGTGTTAGATCTTTCATCATCACCTGCAATTAGCTTTCAGCTGAAGACTCCACCAACTTTTGCAGTTAATTTCCTTTGTTGCTCTCTCATATCCTCTCTATAAGATGCCATTTTAGGCAGGAGAAATACCCAAATGCATCCTATTACTGTATATAAATCATAATTGTGAAATAATAATAATAATAATAATAATAATAATAATAATAATAATAATAAATGTTTTGTGTTTCAGGTAGAATGGCTTAATTCAGCATTTGACATTATGCACAATGACAAAAAAATTGGGAGAATAACAAAGAAAGCAGCAACTATAAATTCTGTAAGGTATGCAAATCAGTGTAAATCAGCAAAACCAAGCCTTTACTGGAAAAAATCTCTAACTAGAGCACCCGCGTTATTAAAGCACAATTAGGTTTCTATATAATCCCCTGTAAAAATGGGCTGCTAGATAATTAGAAATGCAAATGTTAAGAAAGTTGAGCCTTCACTCGTAATTTTTAAGCATTATCAGCTGCAATTAAAAATGAGAATTTCATTTTCATTTTCTTGACAAAGAGTTCAGTATTATAATGTCCTTTGAAGATGTTGTCTTTCTCCCCCCTGTAAATGATGCTGCAATGACTTCATTATAAATACTTTATGTATATAAAAAGCTGTGTTCCATAATTGTTCTTCTACTTTAAAAGCACATCAACCAAGCAGAGTTACTTTTCTAGGACTGCTTCATCAGAAAACTGTTAACCCATCGATTCCCAAACTGTGTGCATTAAACTTTAAAGATTGAAGTGTCTTGAGCACCGGCAGCAATAATTCATAGGGCAGCAAGGTTTATGATTTGTAAGGGCACATTGTTGACTCAACTATTTGTGGTCTTTGCATGACTGAACTCCACACACCATTGCTGAAGAGAATCATAGAACTGTAGAGTTGGAAGGGACCCCAAGAGTTATCTAGTCCAACCCCCTGCAATGCAGGAATGAAAGAAGGGATTAGAAATATTGGTGGGCTGTGATTGATTGGTGATTTACTGTATCATATATGATTAGACATTTCAGAACTAACTTCTAACACATTGCTATAGATGTCCATTTAGCAAGAGTGGAGTAAAGCAGCTTCAATTTGTTGAGTGAACAATGATACCAAAGGGCAATTAAAGACACATTGTGTGACCAGGTGGCAATAGTCCCAGCCCCCAGGGATCATAAGGAAGGAATAAAGACTCTGACAATGTTGTATGGAATTAAAATTAGGCCACAAATTTATTAAACTTCCGAATGTAGGAAGACCTTGGCTTAGGCATTGGGCGTGTACCCCTCCCAGCCGGGGGAACTGGGGAACATCAGGATAAATGGGATATGGGGGTACACTGCGAAACGTATGTGTACAGTGGTACCTCGGTTTATGAACACAATTGGTTCCGGAAGTCTGTTCATAAACTGAAGCGTTCATAAACTGAAGCGAACTTTCCCATTGAAAGTAATGGAAAGTGGATTAATCTGTTCCAGACAGTCCGTGGAGTACTTAAACTGAAATGTTCATAAACTGAAGCATGGGTGTAATTGGTTCCGGAAGTCTGTTCATAAACTGAAGCGTTCATAAACTGAAGCGAACTTTCCCATTGAAAGTAATGGAAAATGAATGAATCCGTTCCAGATGGGTCCGCGGCGTTCATAAACCGAAAATTCATAAACAGGAGGTGTTCATAAACCGAGGTTCCACTGTACGCAGGCAGCCCAGCCCATATCCCTGCATGCAGGGTAGTTCACTGACGATCTTTCACTGTATGGCCAGTGACACCCATTATATAATGCCTTTTAAGAGGGGACCCTGGAATCGAGGCCACAGGGGGGTGAGTCACCACTTCACACCATATAGGGAAGAAAAGACTAAAGGATTCCACCCAAGGCCATAACCGCCACCTGAGACCACGAACTCGCAGTCTCGCCTCCAAGACCACCTACATCCGGAAAACCATTCAACTTACCTTCAGTCACTCCATCAGGCCGTGCATGATATCGTACAACAAGAGCTCACTCACAGGAGACTGCAATACCCATATACAGTACTGCCTTGTCCTGCTAAATTTCATTCATACCAGTAGGTACTGGTGAAAGGAAGATTAAAAATCAGGATCCCGCCTCTGCTAAACAGCTGATGAGCTAATGATGGGTATAGGAGGCTGGATACATCCCAAAACTTCAGGATGTGCCTGGGGCTCACTAGCTATCTTCTGTTTTCTGAAGTAGTTACCAATATACACAGCTATAATAATAGTAATAATTATTATTAATAATTTATTATTTGTACCCCACCTATCTAACTGGGTTGCCACAATGCCACAGCCTCTCCGGGCAGCTTCCAGAAAAATATAAAGCGTAGTAAAACATTAAACCTTAAAAAGCTTCCCTATACAAAAGGCTTTCATTCTTTGTTTTCTCTCTCTAGCAACCTTACATGGAAAACTCTTGTGCCTTTTCTTTCTTTTTTCAATTTTAAGCCAATGAAAACAACAGCATTAGTATTGGGAGGGACACTGCCAGGAGTACTGGACAACATTTGTGACAAGGGATATAGGAAATTTGTGCCTGAAATTAACAAGAACTTAAGCTTTTAAAGCTTTTTTTTAAATCACCTTGTGGAATCATTATGAGCTGAATCATAGAATCATAGAACTGTCTAATAGGGAGGGACCCCAATGGTCATCTAGTCTAAAATCCCCTGCAATTCAGGAATCTCAACACATGGGTCTCCCATCCAATTTGACACCATACTGGACCCTGCTTAGCTTTACAAATGTGTCGGCAACATAAATAAATAAAAATAAAAATAGGATATTGGGATACGGCTTTGCTTGATTAACAAGGTACTAACTTCAATGCTAATGCTGCAATCCTAGGGATGTTTGCCACACTGAACTCAACAGGGGTTTCTTCTGAGTTTACATCAATTCAATTACTCTGAAAGGAACCTAGAAGTGGAATACTAGTTGGGGTAGATGAACAGACGAACAGTTATTGCTATTATTTATAAATAATTGTATTTCTTAGTTGCTTTGTGCAAAAAGAAAAAAAGTCTCAAGCAACTTATCCACCAGGTAAAACCTATTAAAAGCCAAATTAACAACAATGCACAATAGAAAACTCCTAAAATACTTGCCCAGCAATATAATAAGAGGGACAAATCCTACCCCACACAGTTAAAAGATAAGCAGCACAGTAGAGGCTGATTGTACCACCCAAGGCCTGGGTAAATATATATGTCTAATCCTGGTGCCCCAAAACCGACAGTGATGGTTCCAGTTACATTTCCCACAAACAGGGAGCCACCACTGGTAGCAATGATGCTAATATTTTCAATTTCTCTTCTGATCTACGGTATTTCCATATATTAATCAGGAATTGTAGCAGTCATTATATTTACTTTAATTTGCAACCTCTGGGATGTGCGCATGAGATGGCTAATTAACAGAGGCTCTGACAGTATGAATCACAAACACAGCTGCAGAGAGTTGAGTAGGAGGCTGCCTTGGGTAACAGTTTGCTAACACACTAATTTATTTTTTGATATATGAAATGAAGTGCAGTGTTTCATTTAATGTACATGTGTCTTCATACTTTAATTATTTATTGTCCCAGGCTCCTTTTTCATTTGGACCCGAAATAACTGTGCAAATTCATGTCATTTAATTTTGCTTTGTTAATAGCCATGGTTACGTTCAAGCTCGTTTGGGAAGGCACTCTGAGGAGAACGGGACCATTATAGTTTCATTTCCAGACGTGGTTCTGCTGAGCATAAATTAAAACCATCTCCCCATTCTCAGAACAATGATTGTTACAAGAGTAGTTTTATATGCTTTTCAGATTAATTACTGTTTTCTGAAAATATTTCTGGGAGGGCACAAGCGCTGTCAGTGAACAAAAAAAAGGGGGGGGGGTTCAGCAAAAAGAATATAGCATTGATAAAGAAGCCAAATGCTGTGGTGATGAATTTTGACATGTTTTGTGTAAATTATTTATCAAACCATGTATAAGTCTGAAAATAGGTTTCACGCTTCCAACATTCTGCCCTTACACTGCCCGTCTCTTTTTTTTAAAAAGGGAGAAATTGTATAGAGGCAAGAGAAAAAAAATAACTGCTTATTTAAACACACACACACACACACACACACACACACACACACACACACACACACAAACATCAGAAAAATTGAGAATCATGAAGCAGAGAGTTTGGATTGAGTGATAGGAGACATGGTAGAGGTGTACAAAACTATATTTGGTGTGGAGAAAGTGGATAGAGATATATATTTTTCTCATTCTTTCATATTACTACATCCCGGAGTCATGTAATGAATAGGAATGGCGTGAGATTCAGGGTGCGGCACGCAGTTAAACTGTTCAAAACCACATGTTGTGTTGTAGTCATGGCCATCAGCTTGGATGACTTTAAAAGGCCTTAGACAAATTAATGAAGGATAAAGCTAGCAGAGCATAGTAATCAGGATGGCTATATTACCTCCTGTATCAGAGGCATAGTGAATACCGTTTGCTGGGGGTGACCAAGATCAGGATAGTGCTGTTGAACTTGTGCCCTGTTTGTGGGCTTCCCACTGGCATCTAGATGTTGTGTCTTTATATTGTGTTTTTATGTTGTGAGCTGCCCTGAGACCTGCGGGTGTAGGACGGTATACAAATTAAAATAATAATAATAATAATAATAATAATAATAATAATAATAATAGGGGACCCAGGGGGCGCTGTGGTTAAACTACTGAGCCTAGGGCTTGCTGATCAGAAGGTCGGCGGTTCGAATCCCTGTGATGGGGTGAGCTCCCGTTGCTCAGTCCCAGCTCCTGCCAACCTAGCAGTTCGAAAGCACGTCAAAGTGCAAGTAGATAAATAGGAACCGCTACAGCGGGAAGGTAAACGGCGTTTCCATGTGCTACTCTGGTTTGCCAGAAGCGGCTTAGTCATGCTGGCCACATGACCTGGAAACTATACGCCGGCTCCCTCGGCCAATAATGCGAGATGAGCGCGCAACCCCAGAGTCGGTCACGACTGGACCTAATGGTCAGGGATCCCTTTACCTTTACCCTTTACCTTTTAATAATATGTCTCTGTATAGATCCCTTCCAAAGGCAGCTTGAACATTCCGTCCAACTTCATTTACATTCCTCTATGTACTCAGCTGCCCGTGACTTAGCAGTAACAGACCCCCTGGACTGACACTGGCAACACAAAGTTTGACACCTTGTTCTCTTGCTCTTGCACAGCAAAACACCGATTGGCTCTCAGAAAACAGAAGCCACCTCCCCACATGAACCTGCTCAGTGCTATTTTTCTAGAAAAAGAAATCTCACCACGAAAGCTTCCCTTGTTTTTCTTATATTGGCAATGGCGGCCACCTAAGAGGTGCTGGGACTGAGTTCTCTGGCTGAAAAAAATGCCCTGCACATGCTCATAATTCAATAGGTATTACATTTGTAAGCATAAGTCCACAGTCATTCACCACAATGTCCTGGTAGCTTAAGTTCTAAATACTTTGCCTAAGGGTTTATCCACACTTTGGCTTGTTCCATGCTTAGAAAGCATGGGTCCGAGCAATTTTCCGCCTGACCCATTCCTTCTAGACCAGGCATCCCCAAACTTCGGCCCTCCAGATGTTTTGGACTACAATTCCCATCTTCCCCAACCACTGGTCCTGCTAGCTGGGGATCATGGGAGTTGTAGGCCAAAACATCTGGAGGGCCGAAGTTTGGGGATGCCTGTTCTAGACTATTCTTTCCTCTTGCCCCTCTCCCTTCCCATGGAAAACCTCCTCTTCAGCTCTAAATCAGAATGAAGAGCAATCCACAGACAACCCAATTGCTTTTTGCTCCAACTGAGCGCCAAAGAGTGGCTTCCCTTTGGGGAAAGCAGTGGAACAGGAGGAAGGGTGAATAAGCCCTATGTCCTGCTAAAGTACAGGCAATTAACATTCTGGCATTACTAATATATTCCCTTTCTTTCTCTAAGATTATTGTCCCAGTTTCCATTTTTAAATCTCATGTGGATTTATGCTTTCAAATAATCCAAATTTACCATCATCATGTCAGTTTTCTTCTCAGCCACAGGAGTACACAAAAACTGACTTCAAAGCCCTCTTTGTTCTTTACATGCATATCAAAGCAAAACACCTATTTTATTTTACCGCATCAAAGACCATTAACTGCTATTTTAACATTTGGAGAATAACACACTTTGACATCCCATGAACTTTACGTATGCCAATGTGTCTTCATTAATTCTTTCAGTGAGCTTTTACTTTTTGAAGTCTCACTGCAAGTTCAAAAATTGTATTTTCCCTCCGAATGAACCATTTTACTCTGAAAGGATTAAAAGCATATAATTATGATTGTCATTCTATAAGATTTTTTAAGCAGGTGATAATTTAGTTAATTGTAGGTTTGTGGTTCCTTTAACTTACACAGTCACTATGTCCCCACAAGCCTTACAGTTGCAGGTTTAGTCTTTCTCCCCCTTTTTGGTTATTTAATGAAGGAACCTTAAATGTCTGTGGAAAAAGTTCCAGTGCAGTGTATCATATTAAAGCTCTTGTTAAGGTTAATCAAAGTATTTTAATAGCATTCCCTTAAAAGGTCCTTCCCCATTAGCAAATGACTCTTTCCTCATCCCCCCACCCCCCAAAAAAGGGAAAAGGAAGCAAGTTTTAGAATAATGATATGCATTCCAATTTCAAAATAATATATGACCCTGGTGCTCATTAGCAGAGCCATAATTTGTAGTTGTGAAGCCACCCTGGAGTCTTCTGTGTAAGATGTGATATTGCATTGATAAACTTTAGAACTGGCCCTATCTCTTTAGGAAACATCACCAGGTGGCATTGAATCCCTTATTTCTTTTATTCTGAAAAGACATCATGGAATGTAGAATGATAGTATCAAAGAGGTAAGTGTGGACGGGGCCGGCCCTACAGCCAGGCTGGGTGGCGCAGGGCGCCAGGGCACCTGCCCTCCAGGGGGGGGCACCACGGAGCTGTGCCCGCCCGCGCAGCTCCGCCCCCCCCCGCCACGCTGGGAAATGGGGCATGGCGGGGGCGCCGGAGGGATCCGTCGCACCACGGCACCAGGGCGCCAAATATACTTAAGACAGCCCTGAGTGTGGATCTGAAGATCATCTTGTGATCTTGGAAATTGGATCAAAGATGCTGCTTTCTGCGAGGATAAGTAGATGATCTTCAGCTCCACACCCACATCTTTGCCATCTTCCTGCGTTGAGGTCCATTCCAGATCACATATTCACCTCAAGCTCTCAACCCTAGTTGCAACTCATTCATTGGTAGGGTTTTCTCCAATTTATTGCTGTAATTCTGTTCTATTTCCAAATAATTTCAGAGAGACCTTACTAGAAGTTGATCTCTGGTTCTTCGTTTTCTATTCAGCTGCTGGTAACCTTTGGAGCAAGATTGGGTCAAGACATAGAAAGTTGTTTCAACATTTTTTATTACAAATTGTGCAAGTACAAGTGAATTTTCCACAAGACCTAAAGCTTGAGAGTCCAACACCATCCTATTGTTAGGTTTCCTCCTATCTCATCCTTGTTTAATGGGAGTACTCCATTACCAATTCACACTTCTTTGAAATAGATAGCATGCTATTGTGGATCGACATCATGCTGCCCAACCCAGCAATATCTGAATGAAATTCTAAATTAATGAGACTGGCTTTATCTGGTGACAGATTTGTTAAATTTCTCTTGATGAAACGTTCTGCATGTCATCGTTTTCAAATAGTAAGTCATCAGACATTCCCATATGGTAGCAGCTTGAAACAAGATGTTACGACAGAGTGTACATGATCATTTGTCTATTATTAGAACTAGTGAAGAGTTGCTCGGCATGAAGGGCTAAATTTATTTTCCTTTAATTATTTACTTTCACCATAAAGTGAGTGGCTTTCACTGACTACTGTAGGAGACAGTAAATATAGTGCAATACAGTGAAGCTGAGTAGGTAAGTTGACCCAAGATAATGGTGACCCGAGCTGAGGACTCACAGCTGTCCATGGAGGCGCAGGTCAATTCTGTGTCCAGGGCAGCTGTTTATCAGCTCCATCTGGTACGCAGGCTGAGACCCTACCTGCCTGCAGACTGTCTCATCAGAGTGGTGCATGCTCTAGTTATCTCTTGCTTGGACTACTGCAATGCACTCTATGTGGGGCTACCTTTGAAGGAAACGACAACTAATCCAGAATGCGGCAGCTAGACTGGTGACTGGGAGTGGCTGCCGAGACCACATAAAATTGGTATTGAAAGACCTACATTGGCTCCCAGTACATTTCCGAGCACAATTCAAAGTGGTGGTGCAGACCTTTAAAGGCCTAAACGGCCTTGGTCCAGTATACCTGAAGGAGCGTTTCCACCCCCATCATTCTGCCCGGACACCGGGGGCCTTCTGGCAGTTCCCTCATTGTGAGAAGCCAAGTTGCAGGGAACCAGGCAGAGGGGCTTCTCGGTAGTGGCACCCGCCCTGTGGAACGCCTCCCACCAGATGTCAAAGAGGAAAAACAGCTACCAGACTTTTAGAAGACATCTGAAGGCAGCCCTGTTTAGGGAAGCTTTTAATGTTTAATAGATTATTGTATTCTAATATTCTGTTGGAAGCTGCCCAGAGCGGCTGGAGAAACCCAGCCGGATGGGTGGGGGTATAAATAATAATATTTATTATTGTTATTATTAGGAGTGTGGGTGTCTCTCGCCGCCACCTTAATGATGTCACCTTAGCAGCACCCATAGAAGCCACTTATACAGGAGGAAATAATTACCGTACCTTCCAATATTTGCTATAGGGCCCATATCATGAATGATTTTTAGCAGGGATTGCGAACCATCACATGCTTCTGGACTGCAACTCCCATCATTTCTGATGGTTGACCATGCTGACAGGAGCCCAGGGAAACTGGACTTCAACAATGTTTGGAGATCCACAGGTTCCATAGGGAAGAAGATCATTGCACTGGAAGCTCAGTGTGACCAAGAGACACAGACTTAGGTGGTGGTTCGGTATGCAATTCTGTTTAAACTGATTATTAAACATTTGTCAAAACTATTCTAAATTAAAAGGTGCAGTGCTAGACTTTTCATATATCATCCTTACAAACTTAAAGTTTATAGTCAATACATCGGACTGGAAAATTTATGGGCAGAGAATTAAACAAAGCTTGTTTACAATGATTCATTGGCTTTTCTTCCAAGGATAAATACTCAAGGTGGAACTAATTGTGATGCTAATTTCAATGTGCTGAAATGACAAATAAAAGCATCACCACACTGTATATTTTTATGCAAATAGAAAGAACTGAATAAAAACAGCCTTCTCTGGGGAGGGGGAGGGGGGCTCGTTCCAATGTATACATTATGCAAAAGAAAAATATTTGTGGAGGGGACAGATAGTAACTGCAACTAAATATTATGCTTTAGAATGAAAATAATAGGCTTGAGTTCAAGGATGACCCCCAACTGAGCCATCTTTTTTCTGCTGGGTAGCTGTACCTAAGGATGTGCAAATTTACTCTGCTTAAGTTCAGTTCTCCACATTTCCACATTGGTTTGTGAATTTTTAGAAATCCTCCTGAATATAACAATGTGTGGATTACGAAATATTGCATTCAAATGTGTTTCCCTAAATTAGTAGGTGATCACAAAAGATATGGGAGTCAGCCCTCCTCTGGCACTGGAGAGAAACAGTAAGAGAAGGGGGGGGGAATGTCACCGAAAATTCTCCTTGATTAATTGGATCACCTGCTTTGTAAGTTTTCAAGTCTGTGATTGATCAGATTCAACAAATCATTTAAACATAGAATCATAGAATAGAATAGAATCATAGAGTTGGAAGAGACCACAAGGGCCATCCAGTCCAACCCCCTCCCAAGCAGGAAACACCATCAAAGCATTCCTGACATATGGCCGTCAAGCCTCCGCTTAAAGAAGGAGACTCCACCACACTCCTTGGCAGCAAATTCCACTGCCGAACAACTCTTACTGTCATGAAGTTCTTCCTAATGTTTAGGTGGAATCTTCTTTCTTGTAGTTTGAATCCATTGCTCCATGTCCGCTTCTCTGGAGCAGCAGAAAACAACCTTTCTCCCTCCTCTATATGACATCCTTTTATATATTTGAACATGGCTATCATATCACCCCTTAACCTTCTCTTCTCCAGGCTAAACATGCCCAGCTCCCTAAGCCATTCCTCATAAGGCATCATTTTCAAGCCTTTGACCATTTTGGTTGCCCTCCTCTGGACACATTCCAGCTTGTCAGTATCCTTCTTGAACTGTGGTGCCCAGAACTGGACACAGTACTCCAGGTGAGGTCTGACCAGAGCAGAATACAGTGGTACTATTACTTTAATTGATCTAGATGCTATACTGCTATTGATGCAGCCCAGAATTGCATAGGTTTTTTTTAGCTGCTGCATCACACTGTTGACTCATGTCAAGTTTGTGGTCTACCAGCATTGCATAAATTGTATACAATTTTGTAATTTGGGGCTTATATTTTTGGTATAACCTGTGGGGCACTGTTAAAACAATGAAGGGGTACTGAAGGTGATGCCTCGCTTTATGTCAAAGAAAGCATATAATCCAATAGGGTCCATTTTGCACTAGCTTGCATTGAATTGCATTTATCATTTTTGTCTTCTTGGTTCCTGAGCTTTCCGGTCAGTTTTGCCATTTTGGCGTAGTCGATCAGCTTAGTTTACCATTCCTCTCTGGTCGGGACTTTGTCTTCTTTCCATTTCTGGGCTAGTAGCATCATTGCAGCTGTTGATGCATAGATGAAAAGTCTTTCCTGGTCCTTTGGGATGTCAGTACCTATAATTCCTAATAAGAAAGCTTCTGGTATTTTTATATACAAGTCGTTTTAGACATTTTTTTCATTACATACGCTTTTATTATTTTACATGACCACCGCATATTTGTAAAAGGTACCTTCTTTTTCTTTACATTTCCAGCAGGTATTTGTACTTGTACGTTTTTGCTAACTAACAAGGAGTCAAATACCACCCACACATCATTTTCATATAGTTTTCTTTCAGCATGCAACATGCCGAGAATTTCAAATTGGTTTCCCAATATTCTTTCCCAATCTAGGGTTGCCTGCACTTTATTCAGTTCCATGGCCAACTGTTTTAGGGCACAATGATATAAGGCATCTAGAAATGCTACCTCTTTGTTGGCTGTGAACTTGGAAGGCCTTTAGCTTGGGTTTAGACAAATGAATGGGGGATCAGGCTAGCAATGGCTGCTATGGATAATGGCTGTTGGAGGTGGTGTTCCTCTGAATATCAGTTTCTGAGAACCCACAAGTGGGCAGAGGGTTTCCTTGGGGGCTTCTCATGCACGTCTAGATGGCCACTGTGGAAACGGGATGCTGGACTACATGGGCCTTTGGTTTGATCCAGCAGGACTCTTAGGTTCTTATTATAAGTTCTGGAAAACATCTTCCATTGACACAGTTTGAAACCACAGCTCTCTTTAGTCATTGGCATTCATTAGGAGCTATTTAATTTGGAGTACTTTCAGAAAATGTACGATGTGAATTGATTTCCTATCTAAAGGTTATTAGAGTAATGGCTGGAACCTCTGATGCTCTCCAATCAAGGTGTTTTCCATGAATATCAATATAGTCGCACACAAACTCTGTTTCCTCATACATCATTCTTAAAGGCCAGGCTGACATAGCCTGACTTGTAATAGTCAGGATGCATGAGGAAAGAGGTTAGAATGTTCACCAGAGTTTGTTGTGCAGTTTAATCACTTGACTGAAGCCGCTTAGTGTAGCTGAGGCAAAATATCTGAGGTGACTTTGGTGATTCCTGTATGGAGGAAAGGTTTGTGGGTTTTCTAGAGGTGCAATACTGGCTTTAGTTAGTCACATGCCATCAAGTTTTACTAAAAGAGAACGTTTAAGGCAAAATGGGAAGATCTTCCCGGGGGGGGGGGGGGGAAGCAGCTGCAGAATTTCAAGACAAACAGAAAGCAGAGGAAAAGGCCATGGATATGCAAAATCTGTGGCTTATCATACAACTCTCCACTGATCTATGAGGAAGTACTGTTTGTATCTCCAGGATTATCTGAATCTTAGTAAATCTTATGTGAATGGAATTTGCTCTCTGAAGTATAGAAATGGATGGGTTGCAACGTGGGAAACACTTCTGCCAGATTGACCAGGGTACTTTGAAGCTGGAGGAAAGGGAGCCCCGTCAGAAGTTTTCCAAATGGCTGTCCCATCGCTTCCTCCCAATATCAGTTTAAATGGTTTATATTTTACATAGCAAAATGAGAACTGCAATCTGGAAACTTGGCAACAGACCCTCGTGTCCCAAAAGGCTACAGTGGGGGCAAGGACATTCTCCATTAAGAGTTCTCTAGACTGCATGCCATTTTTGCCCACAGAAAACAATCCCAGTATGAACATAGCTAAAAGCAACAATTTCTGTGCTCTTCTCATGAGTTGAGTATTTATGAAATTAAGTATGTAGGGTACTTTAGAATTCCAAACACTGATTTCTATCATATCTGGTTTGCCACTGAAATGCATATCAATTAAGCTATGCATGACACAGCTTTACACTTTTGTAATGCAGATCCATTAACAACAATGTAATTTAGTGCCATCTTAAAATTGAGGTACCTGGAAATTACTTAAACTCTGACAGTTAATGGACACTCAGCAATGGCACCCTATTAAAATAATGGCCTTGGGATTGCCTTGAGGTATTCAGACATAATATGATGAGTGGAGCTTAAATTGTTGCAAACATTTTACATTAAAATCAAATCTGTCTTTGCTAGTAATTCACTGGATCATTAACTTGGACTGCAAGGAAGCGCTTGTACGGCAGTACACATTCAATATAATTGATGCACAATTTCCACATTTAAAGGAATTCTTCTCTCATTACACCTGGCACCTCCAGTGCTGTTTTACTCTTTTCTCTGATTTTTAGGCACCAAGAATCTAAAGCTAGCATGATAAAAACTTCTGTGATCCAAATAATCTGGTGTCCTTGCAAGCCATCTTAATTTGTTACTTTTATAACCACAAACTTTCAGAAATGCCAGGTATGTTACTTAACAACCAAGTAACATTCCATGTGTTGTGTGAATTTAAACGAAGAAGTGCTATTCAACACAAAATGTTTAGCATTCTCCCTCACCCCAGAAGAATTAAGGGATAGCACATGAGTTAAGTGAGTGTATGGATGGACAATTACACATGCATATGATATTATTTTATCGGCAAGGAACAGTCTGATTTTCATTTAATTCCTTTCTATGCAGTAAAAGCTAAGGGAGACAGCTTTTATTTGGAAACATCCTCTCTGGAGAAACTGTTCCCAAGGGGATTAATTACCATTTTGAGCAGTTTTATTAATTTCTGCTTACTTTAATAAATAATAAATATTGCTACTGGAGACTGTTTCCTCACAAAAAAAAGTTACTCCCAAATCTCCAACCCATAGAAGATCACAAATGGGGGGAAAGGTAGACTATTGTACCAAAAAACCAAACTATAATGAGAAAATAGTTTAAGCATATCCAGTAGTCAGTGATAAAATACTGCTGATTCTTTCCCCCAAAAAGACATCAATACAGAGGGCAGCCCATAATATCTCTAGAACCAGAAGGTTTGTACTAGTTACCAGCTATTTATTTATTATATTCTTATATTTATTTCTCATATTTCTTCTACCATAAAGCAAATGCATCATGTATATTCCTAAGGAGGGGGTCACTCATCCAGGCACTGACCAGACCCAAACTTCCTTATTTTCATCTGGACGCGGGTGGCACTGTGGTCTAAACCACTGAGCCTCTTGGGCTTGGCAATCAGAAGGTCGGTGGTTCAAATCCCTGCAACAGGGTGAGCTCCTGTTGCTCTGTCCCAGCTGCTGCCTACCTAGCAGTTCGAAAGCACGCCAGTGCAAGAAGATAAATAGGTACCGCTGCGGCGGGAAGGTAAACGGCGTTTCCGTGTGCTCTGGTTTCCATGGCGGTGTTCCATTGTGCCAGAAGCAGTTTAGTCATGCACAGACCCAGAAAGGTGTCTGTGGACAAACGCCGGCTCCCTCAACCATGAAAGCAAGATGAGAGCTGCAACCCCATAGATGCCTTTGACTGGACTTAACCATCCAGGGGTCCTTTACCATTTTTTTTTTTACCTTTATTTTCAGCAATGTGGTAACTTCATGTGCCTTTGGACCACTTCCTAGGCAAATCCCTTCTACAAAGATCATTCCACTGGGAGAGCCCTGGAGTGGGGCTAGTCTTGCCATGTATATCTATCATCCTTGTTTCAGAATGTAACATAGAACTGGGAGAGACTGAGGGAGCCATCAGGTCTAATGTCATACAAGTTTATTCTCCACAGCTTCTCCTGGCCTTGGAGAGTGCCTATCTGGGCATAGCGACCCACTATTTGGAAAAGACTATCTTCCCCACCCTCCATTAATGATTTTCTGCTGTGTAGGGAAAACTTTCTTTTTAAAGAAGACATTTGGGCATTAAGTGTTTTGATCTCTGCTGGGGATTTATTTTAACTCTGCTGGAAACTGCCTTAATGGGACTGGATGCTTTGTGGATACTTTCTGTTCTCACCCTGCTGTTCTTAGCTTTGTTGTTTCTACTCTTGCATTAAAATGTGGCTTTTAATTTTTTTGTGCCACTTGTTAGCTACCGGGTTAATGTGCATCATTCTGTCGGTTGCTTTACCGCTCACCTTCAGCTTTCCTTCCCCATTCTCTAACTTCTGGAAATGCTTTCCAAATTCTTTAGCTTGCCCAACCACAGCCGGTGGGTAACTGTCATATATCACACAGCCTGTACTGCGAGTCTGTGCTGCGTCAATGTTTGGCATGGTCAGGCATTTACCGATGACCTGGGGGCTACCAACCCTATCACAAGTGGCACACCCCACCACCACCATTTACATACCGGTATCTCTTGGGAAGACAGGCAAACTAATGGCAGTTTCCTGGAAGAAGCAAAGATCACCAGTGTCAAACATCAACTTTGTTGGACTGGTCATGTTGTGTGGGTGCCTGATTATCATCTTCCAAAGCAACTACTCTACTCCCAACTTAAAAATGGAAAGCGTATTGCTGGTGGTCAACAAAAGAGGTTCAAAAAATGTTGTATAAACACCAACAACTGGGAAACATTGGCTTGCGAGTGTTCCAATTAGAGAATAGCCTTTACCAAAAGTGTCATGGACTTTGAAGACACTCAAACTCGGGATGAAGGGGAGAAATGAGCTAAGAGGAAGGCACGTTTGGCAAACCCTCACCATGACCAACTCCTGCCCGAAAGCCTATGTCCCCACTGTGGAAAGACGTGTGGATCCAGAATTGGCCTCCACAGTCAAACTCACTTTTAGAACATGTTTATGGAAGACAATCTTACTCGGCTAAGAGTGATTGCCAAAGAAGAAGAAGGAGGTTATCATGACAAGACTGCTGCTTCCTTTGACCACTAGCCAATCACCTCAGTGCCCTCTTTCCTATGTTCAGAGACATGGCGGTAGTGGATCTTATTATGAGAGCCAGTGCTCCACTCCATTCATCAGAAGCCATCTAATATGTTAGATTCCCCAAAGTTCAACGATCCTGACAGTCTGCTGGGACTCTGATGGGATAGCAGTACCAAGCAAGGGCCTAGTTGGCACCAAACAGGAACCCACAGGTAGCACCTGTCATTGAAATTTTACTCAATATTCATCCAGAGCAGATTCCATTGTATAGTTAGCAGAGTGGAAACTTAAACACGTTGCAGGATTCCCCCAAAATAAGGCCAGAGGCAATTATATTTCATTCAGCAGAGCTTTACTGTTACTGAAGGCAAATGAGCATCATGGTCACAAATCCAATGCGTTCAGGATTGGCACTGTCCATAAGAAATCCAGTTGCAGCAGACTTAACTTAAACTTATAATAACTTATAATAAGTCTAAACCTTAACACTATATACAGAACACCACACCAGAAGGAAGAGAGATAGAAAGAGGAAGTGAAACCTAGACTCCTTCTGGCCCTGCTATTATAGTCAGCATGACCTTGACAGAAAGAGATAAGAGAACCAGTTTTAGCCAGTTCTCAGTTTTTCTGAAGGAATAACCCAAACAACATGAACCTTCTGCTTGTTTCTTTCACACATAGAAGCTTCCAGAACCCTCTCGAATTAAGTAGACTAGGAAAGATCTGCACTAAGAAATGCAGACTGACAAGGGCCCATGAATGTTCGGCTCCAACCCTTCTCAGCCAATTGGTGCCCTCAGTGCCAGAAAAAATAACATAGATTGTGTGTAGAAAATCACATGGCAAGAAGTAACAAGTTAAAGAAACACATCAGAATGTTTATTGCTGTCTGTCTGTGACATATTCATACTTGTAGGTGGCATCTCCTAGAGCCTCTTGCTTAGCGATTCTTCAAAAGTAATTGGAATTTAAGTACTCAGTGAATTGATTCTCAGGAGTTTACTTAGTAGGATTTGTGTGCACAGCCACCTACTGTAGCTTTCATTAAAAATGTTAATGACAGAAGTCATATGTTAGTGGGGTTTTTACTCTTCTTGCAGAGTTGTGACAAATCCCATTACTCAAGCAACATCTGCCCTTGGTCCCTTAATCACAATCTCCTGTTTTCATTATCTTGCTGTTAAATCTTCAAAGCACCGCAGCTCGCAACAGTTGTGAGGGGAAACGGCATTTCCCTCAAGTGCGGTGGGTGGGGGAGAGAGGAAAGCAGCTAAATTACTTCAGAATCAATTAATTAACAAATGGAGCCTATAGATATATGGAGTCCCACAAGTGTTTCCTTGGGGGCTAACGGGTCTGTGGGACAGTCAGTCTGCATACCACAGAGAAAATGTGTCCACGTGTATGTCAATGTATGTGGCCACACAACCACTGGCAGAGGGAATTTTGAGAGGGACTTGATGGTTCCTGCTTGGGCAAAATGTCAGAGAAATTTCAAAGGATGTAAATGGGATGGGATTATCATATTTCCCTAGGTTGCTACCCAAATTCATGCAAAATGAAATGGAAGCTGCATTTAGCTGTTCCCTCTCAAGCAAAGCAGCTGGAGACTGCCAAGGGACTGTGACCCCATGCCTACTTAACTAAGAGTAAGCCCAACTGAAATCATAGAGTCATATGATTGTAAAGTTGGGAGGGACCCTAAGGATCATTCTAGTCCAACCCCCTGCAATGCAGGAATCTCAGCTAAAGCATCCATGACAGATGGCCATCCAATCTCTGCTTAAAAACCTCCAAAGGAAAGAGAGTCCATAACCTCCTGAAAGAGACCTTTCCACTGTCAAACAACTCTTACTGTCAGAAAGTTCCCCTCAATGTTTAGTTGGAATCATTGTGATTTAATTTTGACTAGACATGTATAGGATTGTGTTATTAATGAGAGGGGCAGAAATTTCTTCATGGTGGTAGTGGTAACGTATATCCCTCCCCTGCAGTAATTCAGCTTAACAAAGCTGAATATAAGAGATGTATCAAATATTTATTATGCTGGTTTTTTTGGTGCAAAGCATAAATGATTTGCAGGAGCTCACCTGGGGGCCACACAATACCTTTCAACAGATTTTCTATGTATTTTTAAAATATTTATCTGCATCTCAGCACCTTCACATTTCAAGCCATCATCTGTTCTCAGTTTAATGGCTGCCTTGTTTGTCATTCTCTAGATACTTGTCATTCTCTAGATCAGGGATGTCCAACACGTCGATCACGATCTACTGGTCAATCCCTGCAATGTTTTTGAAGATCACGGTCGGTCGCTGGCCCCCTTCTGGCCCTGGCCCCTCTCCCTGTGCCAGCGTCTATTGTTCCAGAAGGGAAGCCGGAGCTTAGAAATGGAGGTTGTTATCTGTCCAGTGATCGGAAGGTTAGTGGCTGCTTCTGTTCCTTCCCCAAATAGGGGGCTTCTCCCCTCCCTAAAAAATGGTCAACAACTTTGGCTTGAACCCCTAAAAAATGGGGTAGATCACTTTCAGATTTTAATTTTGAAAGTAGATTGCAGGCTCTCGGGAGTTGGCCACCCCTGCTCTAGATCAAGGCTTTTTTTTCAGCTTGAACTCATTGGAACTCAGTTCCGGCACCTCTCAGGTAGGCCCCATTGCCATTATAATAGAACAAGGGAAGCGTTCATGGTGAGTTCTGGCACCTCTTTCTCTAGAAAAATAGCACTGCTTATAATATATACTCTTTCTTGGCAAGCCATGTCCATGTTTGTTTGTAAATTACTTTCATGTAAAGAGGGGGATAATCTGTTGAGATTGTCTCTTTGTAAAAAAACATAATGTTGAAAATGAGTCTTGTTCTCAGTCTGCATCCAAGTGGAGTTTTGTTATCTTTCCCAGTTATACACCTAGCGATTTGAACTTGGGCTGATTTGTCGGCATCATCTGGCTTGCCACCGTTTAGTTTGCACAACCATGTGTGATTGGTTTTGGAAGCAGTACAAATGGACCATCTTTTGCCAACACAGGGAGATCCTGCAATATGAAGAAGAGGGGTTGTAGTATCAGCATCAGGAACGACTGAGGTGTCAAATTGTGATTAAGTGTGTGAATCAGCCCACACAGATCAGACACCACAGACATACCAACAACTTCTTGTGGCATCACCTCCGACTCAATGTTTTTAAGCAGGCGGTGACATGCTTTGTGCCAAATTATCTATTGCTGGGACACTAAATGATTGTGTGGCTATTCTATTGCAACCATGTCCTGAGCAGAGATAGTTAATGGTGTTAAGTGCTGCTGTTCTTAACAGATCATAGCATTAAAATTGTTAAGTAGCGTGTTCACTTGCTTCCTCTTGAAGCCCTCTGCTCTGAACCATCTCTATGTCTCTGTGACCCTTTACATATGGGAAAGTAGATAAAATTGGTTTAAAATTTTTAAATAGACTGTTCAGTTGCCTTTGTGTTTACATACCACCACAAAAGAGGATATGCACTCCCAAAAAAAAGAGGCCAAAAGAGGACATCAGTTTGCATAGAATTTGCACCGACATGCACACATATATAGGAGAGAGAGGCGGATTTGCATTCTGCCTTTGCTGGAAAGCAGCTCAAAATATAACTACCCCCCTTAAAATATACAACTCAATACAATGTTTTCAAATCTTTCACTGGAACTTTTTAAAAGCAGTGTGGGGAGGACACGGGGGGCATCTTATAATTGGGCAGGGAAGTGGCCTGTGGGCAGTCTATCTTTCTGTTTTTCTTCCTTTTTAGTAAAGGCAAGCCGGCAACTGAGATGCTACTGCCTTCCCAGCGCAGTGCAAATTGAAACAACAGTGCCTGCCCAGGGCTTGGAAACCCCATTATTTCCATTGTTCCTTATACCAGGGTAGGCATCCATCCCCCTTCCTACAATTTGGAAAGGAAGTGGAAATGACGTGGCTTCCCTTTCCAGGCTGTGGCTGAATTTTTTCAATTTGAAGACACGTATATCAGCTGTAATGATCTCTGGCAGGCAAGCAAGCCGGATAAGAAGTAATGACTCTCCGGCAATTTTATGAACGTTTATTTACAAAAAGACATATCCAGAGCATGGCTTCTCGCCTGCTCAGATTTACAACAACAACAACAACAACAACAACAACAACAACAACAACAATTTATTATTTATACCCCGCCCATCTGGCTGGGTTCCCCCAGCCATTCTGGGCGTCTTCCAACAAAATATTAGAATTCAATAATCTATTAAACATTAAAAGCTTCCCTAAACAGGGCTACATTCAGATGTCTCCTAAAAGTCTGGTAATTGTTTATCTCTTTGACATCTGGTGGGAGGGCATTCCACAGGGTGGGTGCCACTACCGAGAAGGCCCTCTGCCTGGTTCCCTGTAGCTTGGCTTCTCGTAGCGAGGGAACCGCCAGTAGGCCCTCGACGCTGGACCTCAGTGTCCGAGCAGAATGATGGGGGTGGAGACGCTCCTTCAGGTATACTGGACCGAGGCCGTTTAGGGCTTTAAAGGTCAGCACCAACAGTTTGAATTGTGCTCGGAAACGTACTGGGAGCCAATGTAGGTCTTTCAAGAGCAGTGTTATGTGGTCTCGGCAGCCGCTCCCAGTCACCAGTCCAGCTGCCGCATTCTGGATTAATTACAGTTTCTGGGTCACCTTCAAAGGTAGCCCCACGCAAAGCGCATTGCAGTAGTCCAACCGGGAGATAACCAAAGCATGCACCACTCTGGCAAGACAGTCTGCGGGCAGGTAGGCTCTCAGCCTGTGTACCAGATGGAGCTGGTAAACAGCTGCCCTGGACACAGAATTGACCTGCGCCTCCATGGACAGTTGTGAGTCCAAAATGACTCCCAGGTTGCACACCTGGTCCTTCGGGGGCACAGTTACCCAATTCAGGACCAGGGAGTCCTCCACACCCGCCTGCCTCCTATCCCCCAAGAACAGTACTTCTGTCTTGTTAGGATTCAACCTCTGAAATTTCGCCCCTCCCACAGCAGGAAGGATGGCAAACTTTCGCCTTTCTCCTCTTGCCCTTCTGTTGCCATCTGATCTTATCCAGATGCCCAGAATGGGGACTGAGAGGCTGGCCTGCCCCCTCCTCACTGCCACTCAACACAGACAACAAAGACCTCTGCTTATCTGCTGATTGCCTAGCAACGCTCTGGCTGCCCTCCAACTCTTCCTCTTTTTGAGGGCTAACAGAGTCTTCCCTGGGAAGGGGTCGGTCGAACTGCCCTTTCTTGACTCTGTCAGCCAGCTCTCATCTGCAGAGTCGCTCCCTCGTTCACTTAGTTCTATTTCTGAGTCTAACTCTTCTACTGCGCTCTGGGGGGGGGCACGTTACTGACGCCAGCTTGCCTTTAATAAAAAGGAGAGAAAAAGATCATTCATTGGTCCGTTCATTTCCTCTTGCATGTCCAGAGGATATTTTACCAGGAGTCCTTAAAACAGAGGTTGGCTTGGTAAGATCCTGTCCCTGCGTTTAATGAGTTAATGAATTATCAACTGCATTTAAAGTAATTAGAATATTGACAAACTTAATGTAGGTGCTTTTCTGAGATATGAAAGTACCTTGAAATAACTTATGATTAAACAACCACAACAAAACATAGTGTTTGAAGGAAAGGTCATATTTTATATTTTCCCATTTCCTGCTAGAGTAACATTCTGGAATCCCCCCTCTCAAGCCAGAAATAATGTACCCCACTGGTAAAAAAAAATGCCTTCTACTGGTTCAGAAGTTGATTAATTTGCTGATCAGACTGATTAAAAAGCTTGCAGCCCTCCTCACTACTACCATCACAACTATGAGGAGTCAGCTTCAAAGTCTAAGGCTTTTAATATGATATATCACCAGAAAGAACAATTCCGTCTTTAATATGTGAAGGATGCAATGTAAGAATGAATCCGTGGTGACCATTTAGAATGAAATTCGAGGAAAAGCAGTGCTTTATTTGCTTCATAAAAACCTGTGAAGCATTCAGATTGAATAACGTAAGCAGAATGCAACAGTATAAATCTTCTTAATTTACATCCTGGGTTTCATTATGCATATTATATGGCACTCTTCAGAACTTTAATTTACAGATTTTTTTTTTTTTTTGGAATTTCACCAATCCCAATAGAAGTGCTAAACATGCCCATTGGAACATTTAACCAAAGTAAGTCTCTGGAGATTTACTTAATGAGTCTAGAATTATCAGTTATTTGCATTCCTAGTAGATTTAAAGCAGAAAGGCCTATTAACAAGATAATGGGCACATGCCGCTCGAATCCTAGTCTTCAGCAAACTATTTATGGAAATGAATAACTCAAAGTACAAATTTCAAAGCGTGTCACTGAATGGAGGTAGCATTTGTTCGTCTCATTGAGATAGGTAATTTGACTCAGAATGGCCACTTATTTAGCAATGTGCGGCTGAATAGACTTGGGCAAATAACCCCAATAAACTGAAACGTGAAATTTTTCATCCGTGATGACCTTCATTGTGATCTACTTTGGGATGGAGATAGATGACAATGAGGTTGTTATTTCCTTAGAACAACTGTGATTGTAATGATGTACAGAGAAGACAAAAAGAAAGATTGTTAAAACGAATTGTGAATATACAGATTCCGCCCCATCCCCCCCAAAAAAAGTTAAAATCTGTCTGTCAAACTGTTGTTCAGACAGAAACTGATTTAGGGCTCAGCATTAATGGCCTAGCCAAAAATATTCAGTTTATTTGCTGACTCTGAAAAGGGGGAGGAAGACATTTGCCTGAGTATTTTCTGGGAGGAGACAGAATTCCTCAATAGTTTGTGGGGGGACATGGCAGGCCCTATCATTAGGCAGACTGAGGCAGATGTCTCGGCATATTTGGGGTGTCACAAAGTGGCGGCAATTTTTTATTTCAGTTGTTATTGTATCTCTACTACCTCAGAAGGGAAGAGGATTTTATGGGATTTTCTGCCTCTGGTGTTAAAATAATTTGACTAGCTTTGGATAGTATGAACTTTGACTGGGGAAGGAATGAAAAAGGAAATTCTCATAATGTTTTTCGGAGAATTCCCTCCAGCTGTTGATGAATGAAACCCTATTGTTCATTCCTACTGACACATAAAGGAAGCAATGAGCTAAGAAATAGGGGCTAAACCTACTGCCCCCTTCAGCAATATTAAAATAGTATTAAAACTGGATCTGATTCACAGCCTGTTTGAATCTGCTCCTTCCCAGCATCCTAAATTCAATAGGACTTGCATTTGAGTTGAGGTGGTCAAGATTCTGCTGCAAGCCAACGAGACTCATTTTGAGTAGATCTGGGATTATGTTGCTAATATCTCTTTCTCCATCTAATCCTATTTTTAAAAGCAATTAGGCAGGGCTTGCTAAAGGATCGCTGTTGCTATCTGACAGGAGACTAATGTTGGTTTTAAATATTGGTGATTCTGCAATCACCATCTGGCCTTGACAATAAACTATGACATGCAATGCATGTATTTTTAAAACTCCAGTGTTGGCAGGCTATCAGTTTTGATCTGGGGTTTTGTTGGGGGGGTGGGGAGAGACTGTATAATATTGCAGTTAAAGAATAGGGGGTACCTCTCTGGCTTTGTGAATGTTTATTTCTCTTTACATGAATAGCATTATATATTTGTACCTTGCTTTTCCTCCCAGGAGCTCAAGTTTGTGCAGACTGTCACAATCCCTCCCTCCTTTCTTATCTTCAAAACAGACAATTTTGGTATCCGAACTCCTAACACTCAACCTAGAAGAAAAAGGATGGAATGAATCTGAAGCTACATTGGCTCCCAGTACGTTTCCGAGTACAATTCAAAGTGTTGGTGCTGACCTTTAAAACCCTAAACGGCCTCGGTCCAGTATACCTGAAGGAGCGTCTCCACCCCCATCGTTCTGCCCGGACACTGAGGTCCAGCTCCGAGGGCCTTCTGGCAGTTCCCTCGCTACGAGAAGCCAAGTTACAGGGAACCAGGCAGAGGGCCTTCTCGGTAGTGGCACCCACCCTGTGGAATGCCCTCCCACCAGAGGTCAAAGAGAATAACAATTACCAGACCTTTAGAAGGCATCTTAAGGCAGCCCTGTTTAGGGAAGCTTTTAATGTTTGATGGATTTCTGTATTTTAGTGTTTTGTTGGAAGCCACCCAGAGTGGCTGGGGGAATCCGGCCAGATGGGTGGGGTATAAATAAATTATTATTATTATTATTATTATTATTATTATTATTATTATTATTATTCCATTTCTGCCTTTGTGCATCTCTCTCTCCCCCTTTCTCCTCCTCCCTCCTGCCTCTGCCTTTCTCCCTCCTCCACTCAAACTGTCACCCAGAAGCATGGTTGGTCTACGCCACCACCGAAGCCCACCTGACATAGCTGTGGGGTGTAATCCATTGGTGCAGTCAAAAGCAACATTCCTTATTTCCCTAGAGTGGGCACAGGCAAGGGGACATCCAGTCAGTGTAACTTCCTGTTCCACTGGTCTGGAGCATCCTCCCCCTGCATGTGACCTGGGTTATGGGCATGCCCCTGGCTCACTCCATAAAAGAGCTGAGTCACGCAGCCATTTTCTGTCTTGCAGTTTTGTCTTTCTATTGTCATGCTGCTCTTTTGCTGCCATGCTGCTCTCCTCCAGCCATTTTGTTATCTTAATGTAAATTTTGCTGTCTGCTAGCTCTCAGCCAGCAGCACATGAGTCCAGTCTCTCTGTGAGATGAGTAAAACCTGCCTTTCAGGGATCATATCGTGAACTGAAATGTGAGTAAACTTTTTGTCATAAAGTTTCTTTTGCCTCCCTTACCTGGTATACGCAGTAGTGCTCACGAAGCAACAGTGGGTTCTGGTGAGATCTCACAGAGTCCATGATATCTCATGAGATTTCTGCAAGCTCTTGAGGTATCTGGCTGAAAGCTGCCATCATTGCCACTATGGCTACCACTTCTCCCCTAGAGGTAGCAGGGTGGGTGAGGCAACCATGCCCGAAAGACCACTGCTGCCATCCAAGCAGATCAACCATCTCCACTTCCAGCCTGGTCATTACAAACAAGGAAGCTGGGTGGCTGCTCCTCAGTCTGCATCCTTGATACCTGTAGAAGTTGGGAAGCAAGTCTTTTAATCTCCTCTAGTTGTGGTATTATGATCAGTTGGAGCTGAGTGTGTAGTTGAATGTGTGCAAGTTAAATGCACGTGTGATGCGACTATACTGTATATATTTGTATATATGTACAAGATTGTGTATGTTACCCTCCCCTTTCCCCTTTTTATCAGCCCTGGAAGGCTATGCAAGTTCATGCATGAAGATAAGCAGCAGTTCTAGCTAACAAACTGCAGTGGGAGGCAGGATCCACAAACAGTGTCCCTGGACCAGGAAATCCTGCTGCTATCCCTGGGTAGGTTATACTGAGAGATAGTGACTGGCTCAAGGGCACCCAGTGATCTTTAAGACAGAGTGTGGATTTTAACTTGGCTACTGCAATGTGCTCTACGTGGTGACCTGGAAACTACAACTAATTCAGAATGTGGCAGCTAGACTGGTGACTGGGAGTGGCCACTGAGACCACATAACACTGGTCTTGAAAGACCTACATTGGCTCCCAGTACATTTCCAAGCACAATTCAAAGTATTGGGACTGACCTTTAAAGCCCTAAATGGTCCTCAGCCTAGTATACCTGAAGGAGCATCTTCAACTCCATCATTCAGCCTGAGGTCCAGCTCCGAGGGCCTTCTGGCAGTTCCCTCATTGCGAGAAGCCAAGGTTACAGTGAGGTTACAGAGAACCAGGCAGAGGGTCTTCTTGGTAGTGGCACCCGCCCTGTGGAACGCCCTCCCATTAGATGTCAAGGAAATAAACAACTACCTGACTTTTAGAAGACATTGGAAGGCAACCCTGTTTAGGGAAGTTTTTAACGTTTGATTTTTATTGTGTTTTTAATATTCTGTTGGGAGCCACCCAGAGTGGCTGGAAAAACCCAGCCAGAAGGACAGGGTATAAATATTATTATTATTATTATTATTATTATTATTCAGTTCTCTGATACTCATTGTGAGCTAAGACTGAGAGTGGTTTGGTTTGCTTGAGACCACCCATTGAGCCCACACCAGAAGTAGACTAGCTCTCTACAGTGTGAATTGACAACTTCCTACCAGAGGCAACAACAATATCCATTGCTCATGAGGAAAAGGAGAGAGAGATTGATTACACATTTGAAAGCTTGTTTGTCTAGAAGGCAAATGTGGAAACCAGCCTGTTCATTCTGTACTTACGCAACTCTGTGCTTGAATCTGTCTATAGCAACAATAATAATACAAGAGTTATCAATAATGTGGATTTATTTAATGGGCCTGCTGTTCCTGATAATCATAAGCCAAGAGAATAAGGGGTTTTCGGCTGGTGTTGCAATGCCAGATGAAAAGCAACCATCATTATTGTTTTTAATGGTGAATACAACTTATTGCCTATTACCTACCATGACAGCATAAGATAAGCCTAAAATGTACAAGTTGCAAAAGAATGGAAAACATTTTACAAAGGCACTTGTCACCGAAACCCCTGATTATAGTAAAATGTCTTACCTTCCAAAACTATACTAAGCAAGGCGGGGGGGGGGCACCTCAGTAATTGCTTTGCAGAGTAATTTAAAGTGCTGAGCTAGCATTGTAGATTCAGTAAGGAGCTGAAGGATGTCCTGTGGAATGAAACAGTGCATTTAACAAACTGCCTTCCGAGCTGACAGAGGAGTGGAAATTTCACTGCTCCAACAATGCTAGCGTAGCTTATGGAGAGGAAAGTGCCTCGGAAGAACAATGACATCAGTAACCCTGCACGTCTTGCTGGCATTTGAATGTGGTTTCCACCAATACTTCTTGTCATTCCTTCCCAACAAAGTTGCCTCCAATGGGAACGAGGTATTATAGGAGACATCACTGCTCTCAAAAAGAGCATCTACATGCTTATTCACTTCTACATCCAGGTATATGAAGTGGGATAAAGGCACTGCCTCTCAGGCTAATCTACCTCGCAGGGCAGTTGTGAAGATAGGATGGGGGGGGGAAGAGACCCATGAATGTCACCTTGAGCTCCTGGGAGGAAAGGCGGAATCAGGGCTGTCTTAAGCATGCCTGGCGCCCTGGCACGACGGATCCCTCCGGCGCCCTCCCCGTCCCATTTCCTGGCACGGCGGGCGGGCGCAGCGTGGCTACCGCCTGGAGGGCCGGCGCCCTGCGCCATCTAGCCTAGCCGCCCCCTGTTGCGATGCCCCTGCGCGCGGCGGAGGCAGCCCCAGGCCCACGCCTCCGGAGAGTGGCCGGAACAGCTGAGAGGCACGCCTGGTGCGGCCTCCGCAGCGCCTCTCAGAGGGCGCAGCAGCGCCCCTGGTAGCCTGCCTCCCTGGTGCCCCGCGCCACCGGACCCGGGCCTAGAGATGGCCCTGGGAGGAATGGATATAATACTGACAAATAAGGGACAACTGGAATAAATGTATATCTCCAGAAAGCCTGCCTCTGATTTTGAATTGGGGGCAGGGCCGGCCCTAAGGCAAAGCTGGGTGGCGCAATGTGCCAGGGCGCTGGGCCGCCAGGGGGCACCAGGTGTGCTGCGCCCTGTGCCCACCAGACAGCCGTGCTGGGAAATGTGGCAGGGTAGGTGGGGGGCGCCAGAGGGATCTTCGCACCAGGGCGCCAGGTATGCTCACTACGGCCCTGATTGGGGGATGGGCCAGGTTAGGAATAATGAGAAATACCTACTCAAAATCAACAAAAAGGGGGGGGGACCAAACATACCAGGGATACAGGGATTTTAAATGTTGGTCCTTGGCAAATCCAGTTTTTGACTGTTGGGTAGGAGACGTTTTCCTGGGTGCAAATGGATTATACAGCACAATTCTGTGGTTGAGTTCAATGAGCTTTACTCCCAGTTAGACATACATAGGCATGCAACCTAATACTGCTACCTATTACAAGGTGAATAAAGAGCTGAGCTATTCCATTATAATAATATTTGAAAGTGGTGGCTTTTTAAAATCCTTAAGCAATATAAAGGATCCTGCATTGACTCTAGAATTCTATGCTAAAGATCTATGTATGCGACAGAAGGAATAAAGCACATTTGGACTCTCAAAGTGCTATGTTTTCTGTAACAAGGTCTAATTCCCTGGATAATGCCATATAGCACATAATAATGTACAATTCATTTTAATTTCAGCAGTTTACTCCAAGGCTGCTCTCTTAGCATGGCCAATATGTGAAAGGCCTCATAATGAAAATCAATTACACAATTATGTGCGGTCTAAGATAAAGTAGTCACTCTGATATACGCATGGGTAGGTAGATTTGCTTCTACAACTAGGACAAACTACAGCCACATTATAGAACTAAATGTTGCTCTCTTTGTCAACACGTTAATAGCCTCATACACTGATAATAAATTTACCCTCTCTCTACACCATAGGACTAGTGCAGATATCGATAGAATTAAAAGGCTAAACACTTTCAGTTTCCCAATTTAAGACTAAAAGCCAGATTTAAACATTGCTCTCTGCTGCGGTGGCCTGTGAGATATATGGAGTAGGAAGGAGTATTTAGCAACACTGCTTGCATGCAGGCTTGTGCAACCTGTAACCCACCAAACTGAACATATCCCATACTCCTCAAGTGTCCCGGGACATCCCAGATTGGCAGAAGTCACCCTGCTACAGATCCCAATCTCAGATGTCCTGCTTTGGCTCCTGTGCTCTGGTCTCTCCAGAGGGTGGGACAAAAAAGACAGGAGTTTTGGGGTTATGGCAGGCTTCTCTGGGCCCTGCAGCATCTCCTGGGACTGTGGAGCAGGAGGCAAAGACAGCAGACAAATGTAAGGGTGGGGAGGGAGGGGAAGATTGAGTGGGTTGCTGTAGGGAATGGATGGGCGAGGATGGGGTCAGTAGCAGAAAGGGGGTGAGTGACAGGCTTGGTGGGATGGTGCCCCAAATTTTCCTCTAAAACTTTTGTGGGGGGGGGGATGCAGAGCCTATTCTATCTATCTATCTATCTATCTATCTATCTATCTATCTATCTATCATCTATCTATCCATACATAGATGGATTTCCCCAGCCACTCTGAGCGGCTCCCATCAGAATATTAAAAACATGATAAAACATCAAACATTAAAAACTTCCCTAAACAGGGTTGCCTTGAGATGTCTTCTAAAAGTCAGATATTTATGTTTATTTCCTTGACATCTGATGGGAGGGGGTTCCACAGAGCGGCCGCCACTACCGAGAAGGCCCTCTGCCTGGTTCCCTGTAACCTCACTTCTCGCCATGAGGGAACCGCCAGAAGGCCCTTGGAGCTGGACCTCAGTGTCCGGGCTGAATGATGGGGGTGGAGACGCTCTTTCAGGTATACTGGGCTAAGGCCATTTAGGGCTTTGAAGGTCAGCACCAACACTTTGAATTGTGCTTGGAAACGTGCTGGGAGCCAATGTAGGTCTTTCAGGACCGGTGTTATATGGTCCCAGCCGCCACTCTCAGTCACCAGTCTAGCTGCCGCATTCTGGATTAGTTGTAGTTTCTGGGTCACCTTCAAAGGTAGCCCCACATAGAGCGCATTACAGTAGTCCAAGCGGGAGATAACTAGAGCACACACCACTCTGGCAAGACAGTCTGCGGGCAGGTAGGGTCTCAGGCTGTGTATCAATTGGAGGTGGTAGATAGCTGCCCTGGACACAGAATTGACCTGTATTGTTGGAAGAGACCATATGATGTTTATGTGTCACAATACTTACGGGTTTTTCATAGTTCTTATTAGGAATAGAAAAAGGTAATGTGTTCAGTTCATTACTCCAGCCATTCTGGAAGAGGAACCTTACATTGCCATTTGGTACTTGCAAATTATCTTTTCTTTCTCTCTCCATCTCCCAATACTACTTGCTCATTAATGGGCAGATGTTGTCAATCCTAAATCTGAGTGCTATACTGCTAGCACATAGAGGGAATTAAGTTTTGCTTTGCTTTGCTTTGCCCTCATGGCATGCATCTTCCCAACCCACATGTTCACCGATACTATGCACTGTTTGGGCGTATAATAGGTCAAGGGTGTATTATTGTACGCAAGTGTGTGAATAATAGGTCAGGTGTGCATTCTCTAAGTACCATTGCCTCCATTTCATGCCATTGGTGGTTGGTGGCCATTTGGACTGCTAGGGAAGAAGTCAGGAAGACCAATAGTAGGAGGAGTCAGAGTCAAAAAGAGGCAGAGCCACCACTTGATTGCTAGCAGATAGGAAGGCAGGCAGGTAGCAGCTGACTGATTGAGGGAAGAGTGAGGTTGCTAGGTCACTGTCTCATTTGTTGTAACAGACGAGCCTCCAGTGCTTTTGACCACAGTCTGAATGCATCAATCAGACTATCTCTCAGTTCTGAAGAGCACAGGCTCATGTCTGTACAATGCTAACTCTCCAACCACAGAGAAAGGATCAGTTTTTGTTTCTGCTTTTTTGCTTCTTCAAGCTGGGCATAGCCCAGCTCTAAAGATTTTTTCCAGATCATGTTAATCTTGCACAATCCTGGCACCCAGTTTATCACTATCCAGGACATTTTACTAACAAGGGGAGAAGTAAAAAAAAATTAAAGCACCCGGAAGAAGTTACTCTGATGCTACTATTTCGGGGGACAATAATTTGTTTGGGGGATCTTTTGACTAACCTCTCTTCTGCTTTTTGTAATCCATGTGAGTTGTGTGATGAGTAAAATTCAGCATGTCAAGCTGGCTGTCTTTAATCCAACAAAGGGAAGGAATTACTTTTAACATCATATGCTTTTAGAAAACAGCATTAATGTGCAGTGAAGAGTATACCAGAGAACTATAGTCAATGTTTTTTCTAGTCAATTCCAATCGACACATGAAATTGTAGGTAAAACATTTTTTGTGATGATTCTCTGCTTGCTCAAAATATTACTTACATTAATAGCCTACTTGTTTGAGTAGCATAATTGTGGAGCCATTAACACATGCAACATCTCCTCCATGAACTGGAAAAATCACAGCATGATGTTCCTGATCATGGAGAGAAAAAGGTGATGTTGTGTTAGTTCTCAGATCTGTCATTATTCAAGTTCAATAGCATTTTTCTATATGACTAGAGTTGGTTTAATCATCACAATTAATTTGACCACATGCTAATATCAACAAATCAGATTCTCTGTTTCTGTAAATTCCATTGCCTCATTCTTCAGTTTCATTTGATAGCTACCCATGTAGTTATCCATTATCTGTGAGCATTGTGAATCAATCATTGCAGAGCCTGATTTGTGAGCTCAGAAATGTACAGGAGAAACTTATAAAATCCTCAGATTTTATAAGTTTGATCATTAGTCCTAACTGCCCTGAGACCTCTGGGTATAGGGTGGTATATGAATTATATTATTTATTATTATTATTATTATTATTATTATTATTATTATTATTATTCACTGAATGTCATGTAGAGCACTTAATGCATTAAATACTTAACCATGAAATAAATTAAGTTGGTTGACTTTGCTTGATATCTTTTATCTAGGGCTTAGTTCTCACCAAGATGGTACTTCTGTATATGGGCTAGACAGGAGTCAAAATTGCAAAGTCCGACAGTTTTTATTCTTCTCAAACCCCCCCCCCCAAACTGAAAAAGGCCAGTTTGCAGAGTTTTCTCTAAATATTCTCCACGATGTGTGTATATGGTAGGTACCATTTCATCTCTACAATACATACAGAAATACACAATGCCTGCATCCAGGGCCGTCTTAAGCATATCTGGTGCCCTGGCGCCGTGGTGCGAACTATCCCTCCGGCGCGCCCCCCTCCCCGTTTCCGAGTGCTGTCTGGCGGCCCGGTGCCCTGGCGCATTGCGCCGCCTAGCCTTGCCTTAGGGCCGGCCCTGCCTGCATCATTGTGCCTGCATCATTGTGAAAATGATAAAATGGTAGACAGGCAGCATTTGAATAAACTTGCAAGGAGAAAGAAGCTGAATTGCTTGTACTCCTAATGGCGAATCTCCCCAGTCTTCCTGCCCCAAATGGGCAATTTCACTTCCTTTTGAAGACACTCAATATAATTGTGTGCTGTCCCCCAGCCTTAATTTCTCTGGTCACAAATAGTGTCGAAAAATCAAGAGACCAATTATATACAGCTCAAACCTGGGCTGTACCATTTCAGACTTCAGGTGTAAACTCACCAAATTAAATGCTATTCCACGGAGAAGAACCCCAGCACATACGTGGAAGACAAGATTTCAGGAAGAAGGTATCTAGTCACGAGATGCTGCTCTTCTTTAGGTGTAGTGATGGTGAAGTTTGGGAGCATTCGGTCCTGCGAACCCCACATCAGCAGTATGAAATGGCACAGCCCAGAAACAGATTGGCCACCTTATTGAGAACTAGGGCAATGTGTCCTGCTTGTGAAACCGATAAAGGAAACACATTTTACCTCTACCTTGAACTATGGTAGACATTTGTGCCAGTTTAAATTTTCTGGTTGCTTCTTCTCCTTAGCTTTTAATAAATTCCCTTATCAAAGCTGAAAGTATTTGCACATCTTGTAGAATTCTTCGACACCAAATCTATCCCTGAGGTATTTCTGAATTAATTTTAATAGATTTTTGTGCCCGAGAAATCATTCTACATTTCAGCGGAGAGCATCAAATGACAACACAGCATACAGATTTCCCCCCCTTAATATTCTCTCCAGGTACGTCCCTGTCATTACAGAGACTCCTTGCTCTACACGGGTTCCTGCTGGGGGAAAAGGTGTTGCTATAGCTTTGGGCTAATAGTAACTGCCAACTCTGATTTTATGCCTTTCCATTTGCATCTATCCCAAAGAAACCCCTTTCCTACCTCCCTCTCTGCTCAGCTGTATCTTTGGAGGCTGTTCATCACTACCGCTCATCAACACCAAAATGTATTTCTTAGCTTGACAGAGTTGAAATGCAGAAAACCTCAGCGCAAGCTGGGAAATTCAGAGGCAAAAATTATGCTGGCATTTTAACATCTCCGGCTTTCAGCCAACAGCCGAGGAGAGACAGAAGTACCATGAGATGTTGAGTGAACTTCAAGGTGGTTCCCTTCCTCTTGCTCTTCAGGGGCTCCTGAATGTGGGGGTGTTCAGGGTGGCAGGAGAGGATATATTGTTTATTAATATCCTTCCTAACTTGCCCTTGCAAGTTCCTTTATGTAGCAGAGTTACATTCCCCCTTTTATATGCACAACAGATAGCTGGTTGCAGGTTCGTGTGAGCCTCTCACTATTATACAATTCGCTCTGTCTCAGATTGAATTGCACATTCCTGGTAAGTTCCCTTGAATCTCTCTTAAAAGAATAAATACACCACAATCTTATTCAAAGTCAATAAAATAAGTTTACTCACATCAGTTCACAGATCGATTCCTGAAGGCAGACTTAGTTACAAATATGTACATGTGGATCTAACCCACATGGTCAAATGAAGCTGGTCAAACGAAGAAGGAAGTCAAAAGAGGGAGGTGTGCTGCGTGACCTGTCCTTTTGTTACCTGGACAGGTTAGGTCACGCCCACTTTCTATCACATGCAGAAGGAAGGTTGCTCCAGCCAGGAGCAACAGGAGGTTTTGAATGGCTGGACCAAACATTCCCTTACATGTTTTCTCTAGCATTACAAGGAATGTTGTACTTGACTGCCTCTCATGGGTCACATCCCACACTAAATGCATGGTAACTTGTTTGGGTAGTACCTTGATGGGTGACACATCACCCTCCTTTCTCCTACTCTCTTTCTGAAGCAGAACCAAGTGGTTCTACCACTGAAATGCAGTTAACCATGGCTGGATTGTACTTTTAAACTGGACTGCGGTGTATTTTTCCCCATGCCCATTGATCATTTTTGTTTTTTGCCTTGTTGCCTCCAAGCATACAAAAACCCAATATATATAAACCAACCCAGGAAAAACAGTGTGATCCCAGCACCTTTTGGAGACTTACTATTGTACAGTTTAGCAGAGGAACGGCTTCTGCAAGGGGATGGGGGAATGCCTGTTTAAGACAACCCCTATGCCATTAATGAAACCCCTACAAAAACTTAAAATGCAAAATACCTTAGAAGAGCTTCACATTTTTTTAGCTGCATCAAATGAACATTAAATCAGGTCAAGAAGTTCATACTTGACATGCAATGTTAAAAGTTACAAGGGAAGATCTCTCTCTCCCCCCACCCTCCCCGGGCTGATTAATGCTGCCAACTGAAACCGGCTAAGTGTGAATTAAATTTCACATAATAGAAAACAAATTAACGCATTAACTCTGTTTAAGATGACTGATGTGTTTGATACAGTAAAATATAAAGCAATCTAAATGACGTCTATGCTAGACAAGAAAATTGCATTGAGGTTGAAAGCAGAAGGGTAGATTTTGCAGTGCATTCAGTATCAAGACAGGACAACTTGTGAGTAAGTTTTCAAAAAAAGCAGCAGAGAGAATTTGAAAAATAGGGAAAAAATTGCTGTCACTTATTCAATTGTTTGAGGTTTTTTTTTTAAAAAAAATGCTTATTGTGATGAATCTATAAAGATGGAATATTTATTTATAAATTGCAGGGGAAATTGGTCGTTTGGTGGTTGGGGTAGGGGTTCATGGGCTGGAGAGTCCATTCAGGGCAGCCCTGTAGCAGGGGAAGACTTTGACGTTTCACATTTCAGCAGAGCCCTGTGTGAGGCCAAAATTCAGCAACCCCTGGCCTCTCACCTTCCATTCTTCTCAATTCACTATGTCATAGTTGCTGTGTTCTGCCCAGCATGCATCACTGTGCTAGGGAAAATTACACTTGTTGATTTTGTTGTTTCACTTCTCACGCAGTTCCTGCTTTCCCCCACAATATATCAGTTTGCATGATGCTATTTTGTTGCATCTGATTGTGGTGGCTTTTTAACAATAGGGCAGTGGCACAGTGCAGACAATGTGTCTAAGGTCAGACCAAAGCCCAGCTGAATGTAATATTTCACTAGTAGTTATGCCCCTAAAGATTCACACTAATATAATCTATCTAGGGGTCATACATAGCAAGTGTATGTAAAGGTAAAGAACCCCTGGACGGTTAAGTCCAGTCAAAGGCGATTATGGGGTTGCGGCACTCATCTTGCTTCCAGGCCGAGGGAGCCAATGTTTGTCCACAGACACCTTTATGGGTCATGTGGCCAGCATGACTAAACCACTTATGGTGCAACGGAAGAAGAAGAAGAAGAAGAAGAAGAAGAAGAAGAAGAAGAAGAAGAAGAAGAAGAAGAAGAAGAAGAAGAAGAAGAAGAAGAGTAGTAGTTTGGATTTGATATCCCGCTTTATCACTACCTGAAGGAGTCTCAAAGCGGCTAACATTCTCCTTTCTCTTCCTCTCCCACAACAAACACTCTGTGAGGTGAGTGGGGCTGAGAGACTTCAAAGAAGTGTGACTAGCCCAAGGTCACCCAGCAGCTGCATGTGGAGGAGCGGAGACGTGAACCCGGTTCCCCAGATTAGGAGTCTACCGCTCTTAACCACTACATCACACTGGCTCTCTGTGGCGGAAACCAGAGCGCACAGAAATGCTGTTTACCTACCTGCCACAGCGGTACCTATGTATCTACAGGCATGCTTTTGAACTGCTAGGTTGGCAGAAGCTGGGTCAGAGCAACAGGAGCTCACTCCATTGTGGGGATTCGAACCACTGACCTTCCGATCGGCAAGCCCTAGGCACTGTGGTTTAACCCACAGCGCAGGGCCGTCTTAAGGGTACCCAGCGCTGTGGTGCACAAATTCCTCCAGCCCCCCCCCCTGTTTCCCTCCTGGCGGGCAAGCTGGAGGGCAGCTCCGGTGGGGAGGAGGGTCCGGGTACTGCGCAGCCGCGGCATGCCGGAGGCAGGCAAGGGCTGTGTGGAAGGCGCTGCCGGCAGGGGTGGAGGAGGCAGGCAGCAGCTGGAGGGTGCTCCGCCGGGAGGTGCTGCGTCTAGCCTTGCCTCTTCCTTGGCGCCCTCCAGAACTTGGCACTGTGGTTCCCTGTGCCACTGCCCCCTATGGGCAAGACGCCCCTGCCCCAGCGCCATCCACAAGGAGCATGTGTGGCTACACATAGCTCTAGATGGGCTTGGGAAGCTGTGATGTCTTTACAGCAAACAACTGGTCAGTGTTATTGCAGAATATGTTGCATAGTTATGTATGAGCTGCCCCAGCTGCCATATGTCCTTGTGTGCATATGCACACACTAATGGCTCTGGGCCAGTCACTCATAGGAAGAGAGACAGCCTGGATTTCACTGTCTATTAAATGACAAATATGATCCTTCTGATTGATGGATTGGCCAGACGTCAGTGAAATCTAGTACGGTGACATTTGACACATTTTCAGTTGTCGGCGCTTTTTGCTCCAAAGCATCAAAAGTGGAAAGAGGGAAGAGCCTAAAGACCTCCTGTGACAAATTGAAGCACTTTTAAAATGTTTATTCCTGCCCGGCTGGCAAAGAGTTAACCCACCTCCAGCCTGACTGGCATAGAACTCTGATGGGGGCGGGACTGTGCCCGGTTTTAAAAAAGGAGGGAGAGTCGGTTTGGTCAGTTAGGAGGGAGAGGGAGGAAGGTGTGGTGTGGTGTTATGTGGTGGCTTATATGAAGACAGTTAAGAGGCTAGGAAAACTTAAAGTTAAATGTTTGACTGAGTTTATTTTGTACAACTGGAACAAAGCTAATTAATAAATGACACGTTAAAGAATCACTTATGTTTTTAACACAATAAAACTTCATCTCTGTTTTTGCCAACAAGAGGTCCGTTTGTATTTTTCCAGCGAGGTACCAGGACTCACAGCCGTGGTGACTCAAGAGAGGGCCAAACTCACCTCAGGCAGGGAGGTGGTGGTTTGTGTCCTGAAGTTACACGGAGGAGGCTTAGAAGGGTAACCTGAGGTGCCAAGAAGTTGCCAGAGTGCATAGGGCAAACTTCTACGGTGGGGGGAATCCAACTGAGGGAGACCCTTTACTGGAGGCAAGAGGTTATTCCTGGGGGACAGCCTAGAGTTTCTTAAGGTACCAGGCCACGCAGGCTGGAAGGCTCTCCTTACTAAGAAACCCATTAGTAAAAGGGGTTTATTTTTTTTGAGGCGCCAGGAGAAGAGGGTGGGTGTTTTCCCCTCTGGATTCCTGTGTCGCAGTGATAGTAAGGTAGAGTGGGACCAGGGTCGTCACACCTCCGCTTCGCAGTGTGCCACAAAATGAATTCATCCTGAATCGCTGCTAATGCCTACGGAAACTGTGAAACTAGCAAAAGGAGGACAAAGAATAAAGGGTTGGCAAAATATTGCTCTTGCCCCTTTGTCTTATTTGTGCTGATGATTTATTAAATTTAGATTATTTAAATTGCAAAAAAACCTCATAGCAATTTAAAGTAGCTTAATGAACACTATAGAAAAGCAAATAGAACTAATCTAAAGTATTGTTAAATTACTATAAAAAAAAAACAAGAAAACAAACCTGAGGCACTATTGGATCCTGTTTTTAGCACAGCAGCACTGGCTGCCTCTTAAGTTCGAGGCCCAAATCAAAGGGCTGCTTATATCACTTTTGCAGGCTTCCATGGCTTATAGACCCAGCATACCTCAGGGAGTGCCTTATTCCAAATAATCCTCCCTATTCTCTCTTCTAGACTGGTGAAGCCCTTCTCTGTCTTCCTTCTCTTTGGACTGAAAAGCATGTAAATCAGCCCCTTCCACCACGGTCTGTCAAGGATAGCTCTCTGATAGTGTTTCAAGTACTATGGCTTCTTCTATGAAATACTTGCAAGAGATGCTGCTGGTGAGCTTCCGAAATCCCGTTCTGGGTCATGGGGCAAATATATATTTAACAAGCCTGAAGCTGCGTTCACATATACTGTGCTTCATGCTTAGGGATCAATACTGGAAAGAGAGTTCAGCTGTATAGTTTGCCCGGTATGCAGAGAAGAGATGTAGTTGTGAAAATAGCATATCCTCTTTGCCCCACATCTCCCCCAATGATGAATCATGAGGCAACATGCTAGTAAAAAGAAAAAGGGGGGAAAGGTTATATTTATTAATACATATAACAGATCTGCAAACCAGATGAACCAAATTGAGACAGTTGAGGTTATTATTAATTCTGCAAGGGACGTATCCTTTCAGAGCTTGGGCTTGTCAACAGCCACAGTTTGCCATTTCCTGATGATGATGATGATGATGATGATGATGATAATCAGTGCTTTTTTCTCGAGGGATGCAGGAGTACACATACCCCTATACGTTTTGTGAATCTTTGTACTTTTGTCCATTTACTGTATTTATTTTCCCTGATTCGAACTATAAAATGGTGATTTTCTTGAGTCAAAATGAGAGTATCACAACAACAACAACAACAACAACAACAACAACAACAACAACAATTTATTTATACCCCGTCCATCTGGCTAGGTTTCCCCAGCCACTTTGGGGAGCTCCCAACAGAATATTAAAAACACGATAAAACACCAGACATTAAAAACTTCCCTAAGCAGGGCTGCCTTCTGATGTCTTCTAAAAGTCAGATAGTTGTTTATTTCCTTGACATCTGATGGGGCGTATTCAGCAAAACTGAGGCATATTCAGCAAAATGAGCTTCTTGTGGGAGGAGTAAGACAGAAGGAAACTCTGAAATTTTATCAAGAAAATGTCTCTGTCCCAAGTTCTTGGTATCTGAAGAAGTGTGCATGCACACGAAAACTCATACCAATGACAAACTTAGTTGGTCTCTAAGGTGCTACTGGAAGAAATTTTTCGATTTTGTTCCAAGTTCTTGATGTTGGTGTGTGGGAAATCAGAAATCAGGTATTGCGTATTTTATTGCATTCTTTAGCCCTGCACCTCAATACAATTTTATAATTTCATAAAGGGCTCCTTAAGTGAGTTTTTTAAAAAGAAGAAGTTAAGGCATAGTTTCCACTGAGGTGCATTGATTGCACGATTTCACTCTCCTGGAGTGTGGTGACACATAGCTCAGTCGGAAGAGAACAAGACTCTTAACCTCAGGGTTATGGGTTCAAGCCCCACGTTGGACCAAAGATTCCTGCATTGCAGGGAGTTGCACTAGATGATCCTTGGGGCCCCTTCCAACTCTACAATTCTAGGATTCTATGATCCTGACATTTTCAGATAGCTAATAAGTATATTACAGAATCAAGTTCAGCATTAATAGTCTGGATTGTTCTCTCCTTGGTACCTTTCTGCTCATGAGGCACATTTGAAGGCTTCTGGGACACACTACCCAGTAATAGCAGGCATTTATTTTTTATTTTATATATAGAGAGAGTGCACTACTTTCACCTGCATAGTCCACACATGTGAATTACTATGTGAATTAGAAGAAGACTTCCATTAGTGGGCTTGAGAGGCGGTTTAAACCTGACTTTCCCCACATCCAAACCAAACACTCTAACCACCGGCTGAGGAAATATGTGCTTTAAATCATAAACAGCCCTGACAACTTTTCACATCTAAACAAAGAAAGCAACTTAGAATCCAATTTGACCCTCAGGTTACTAACTGCTTTTGATTGGGGAAAAAATATATGAACGTTGTCAACAAGATAGGAAGGATGTTGTGGGAAAGGACTAGAAATATATATCACCATATTTTCCCTGTCACCGTTCCGGCAAAAGCCCTCAAGTTTCAGATCCAGCACTTATATCAAGCAGTCATCATAATGACACAGAAAAAGCAGTGGTTAAATGAGACTTGAGGTTAATATAAGGCACCCTGACATGTATACAAACATGACAGACAATTTAGCTGAAATAAAAATATCAGGAGTGCCGAAGGAAAATTGCAGGATGTTAAACTAATGTCCAACTGTGCAACAAGGAATATCAGTTGTTGTCCAGCTTGAAGTCGTCTCAACGACTGGGCTGCCATGAGGCTGTGAGCTGTAACCAGACTGAATTTTTCAATTAAATGATTGCTGGAAAGACAACTGAGAAGAGAACATAAGAACTCATCGGGGAGTGAAAGAGGCCATCCATTCCTTCCAAGTTCATCCATTCTTAGTACTCGGCTTCCCTATGGAAGGCATCTCATTTTCCTCTCCTGACCCCGGTGTTTTTGCCTCAGCAACTTTGTCTGACAGCCTGTTTCACACATTTATCACTCTTGGCAAGAAAAAAGTGCTCGCTGACACCTGTTTTGAATGTGTGCGAGAGAGCGAGTGCGTTTTGATATGGGGTGACTATATTTTTTCCATATCTTACCTTCCAGATAGAGGTGAAAACAGGACGGATTCTAGTTGTGCTATTTACTTGCAATCCATGCAGACAATTTTCCCTTAGCCTTTACTTAGCTATGAAAGTTACATTTGTGAATATTGTAGGAATTACTTTCACTTTCTTCCCCCAAAAGTAACCGTACTGCTCTGTTTTACTACTACTAATAAAAAGAGCAGCAGCAGCAACAACCCTGATCTGTGTACTCATTTAGGAGTAACCTTATTAAATATTGTTGTCGTTTAGTCGTGTCCGACTCTTCGTGACCCCATGGACCATAGCACGCCAGGCACTCCTGTCTTCCACTGCCTCCCGCAGCTTGGTCAGACTCATGTTCGTAGCGTCGAGAACACTGTCCAACCATCTCGTCCTCTGTCGTCCCCTTCTCCTAGTGCCCTCAATCTTTCCCAACATCAGGGTCTTTTCCAAGGATTCTTCTCTTCTCATGAGGTGGCCAAAGTATTGGAGTCTCAGCTTCAGGATCTGTCCTTCCAGTGAGCACTCAGGGCTTATTTCCTTAAGAATGGATAGGTTTGATCTTCTTGCAGTCCATGAGACTCTCAAGAGTCTCCTCCAGCACCATTATTAAAAATAGTGGGACTAACTTCTGAACAAACCTGTGTTTGCTTGGGAATTCTAATCTGATGTAGGCATGGTTAGAATTGAAGCAGGATGTGCTTTATTCCAGATTAGTTAATTTGTTATAAAACATCTGAAGGCAACCCTGTTTAGGGAAACAAAATAAAAAAATTCCTCCCAGTAGTACCTTAGAGACCAAAATTTTGTCATTGGTATGAGTTTTCGTGTGTATGCACACTTCTTCAGATACATTGAAACAGAATCCACTAGGCTCTTTTATATAGTGAGAGGGTTGGGGAGGGGTATTCTCAGAAGGGTGGTTGGAATGGGTGTTTGACTGATAGGTGTGGAAACTCGTTGATGACTGTTAACAACTGAAATTTGTTTTACAGGAAAAAGCAAGGGGTGAGATGGCTAAAGATAGCTTTATCATTTATAATGAGATAAGAATCCAATGTCTTTGTTCAGGTCAGGTCTCTCCATGGTTCCAAGTTTGGTAATGAGTTGCAGTTCAGCAACTGTTTAGGAAAGTTTTTAATGTTTGATGTTTTATTGTGTTTTTAATATTCTATTGGGAGCCGCCCAGAGTAGCTGGGGAAACCCATACATAATAATAATGTTGTTGTTGTTTGTTGTTTGTTGTCTCCACCCATCATTGGCTCTGGGTCCACCCACTGCCAGCACATAGCCTATGAAAGATTACCCTGCCCCAGTTGCTGCTCCACATATGGCTGGTGGCTTGTGACAAATGAATAAAACAAAAATAAAATAAATTACTTGCTCATCCAAGCCTAGGGCAACAGATTCACCATTAGGTGACTTAGGTGAACCTCTTTGAGGATAATGTTCCAAAGACACAACCCTATTCTCTGGTCACCATCAAACTCTCCTCCAAACATTGATCCTTTCTTCGTCATTCTTATCAGCCCATACCCATTCTATGCTTATTTTTCTTGTTTTAATATGGGCTTCAGCTAATTCTCAGTTTCCGGCTGGACTGTCCACACAACATTCTGCTTTATTACTTGTTCTGCTGTGATCCAGAGAGCGACAGCATTATTTCCAGCTGGGGGAGTCACTCTTGCACTATGCCTCAACCAAAGCAGGACCAAAAAGAAGGTAAATCAGAATATTTGTGGTATAAAAAGTTACAGAACTTCTGCAAGAAGTTATATGGAATTCACTGATTGAAACCAAAGCAGTATGTCCATGCTGAAACTTTTGTGTGGGCAAATATTACTGAACATGGGATCACCTATGACCATTCTGATACAACCATGAGCAGAAAAGCATCACGAATGCACAATTTAAAAAGGCTGTTCAAAAGTGCACACGGTAATTTGATGACTGTGGGCTATAACATTTAGTCTTAAATTTCTGGGAAATGAAAACTCTATCAGAATTGCTAGAGATGTCCTGCCCAGGCGCGAGTCTCCGAATTTATCTTTGTAGAGTAAATGCCACAGTGAGAAGGAGCAGCGTACCTCAAGGCATGCTGGTACATTTAGCTGGGTCTTACTACGACACAAATAGAGAGCGAGAGTTTGCTTTTTGCACACAGGGCTGTGTTCCAGGATCTTGAGAAAGAGATGCTGAAGAACTTCCCCGTTTTAAAATTCCCCTCAAGTTTCTACAGAAACACTTTTAAGTGTTAACTTGGGGAAAACATTAGAAACCTTTTTGAAGAAAAGTCAGCCTCTCCTTCTCTCCTTCTCTTTTTCCTGAATGTTGAATCTTGTTAAAGAGAACTTCACATTTACCCCAGTGGACCTTTTAGAGGGTATAGAGTAAAACTTTTATTTTTTATTTTTGTTTAATCTGCCACTATTTATTCTTCTCTTTCTCTCTCTTTTTAAATCCTCCATTTCTGTAATTCCCACAGATGCTCATCTGTGTTCCCTCTAATAGTTCAGAATGGTTTTCAAGGGCAGCGATTCACAGTTAAGGGATTCTGTGCTGCAGCCACTGTTCTGACAGGTTGGTAGGTTAGGCTGAGAGGCCGCGCATTTCCATTTTTCTCTCCCAAGCTTTAATACTTCAGAAATTCTTCTCCGGGGCTAGCTCCACAGAACTCAAAAGTATTGTGGGAAATTCCAAGGGCTGCTTTTACTCTCGTGTTCTCCCAAATTCAGCATGTCTTCCACAAGCGAAGTCAATTAAATGCAAGGCTACGTAATGCTATTAGCAGCTCAGCTGCAAAAAGGTCAGTCACGTCAGAACTGTCTCTGCAAAATTGTAGCTCACCCCCTCCAAATAACTCAGTATTTATATTGATATAAGGGACCCAGGTGGCGCTGTGGGTTAAACCACAGAGTCTAGGGCTTGCTGATCAGAAGGTCGGTGGTTCGAATCCCTGCAATGGGGTGAGCTCCCGTTACTCGGTCCCAGCTCTTGCCCACCTAGCAGTTCGAAAGCACATCAAAGTGCAAGTAGATAAATAGGGACCGCTCCGGCGGGAAGGTAAACGGCGTGTCCGTGCGCTGCTCTGGATCACCAGAAGCAGGTTTGTCATGCTGGCCACATGACCCGGAAGCTGTCTGCGGACAAACGCCGGCTCCCTTGGCCTATAGAGCGAGATAAACGCCGCAACCCCAGAGTCGGACACGACTGGACCTGATGGTCAGGGGCCCCTTTACCCTTTACCTTTAATGTACTGTACAGTAATTGCCTTTTTGGAAAAACACTGAAATTGAATGATTTTATTCAATTGTTATGTTTTCCTTTTCTCTCCCTCATGCTTTTCTTGCAAATTACAATGTTCAGCCCCACATCATCTGCAGGTGTGGCTGGGAGAGCCCCTTTCTGAAATGCTGGGGACCCACCAGATGGACAGGGCCTATGAGATTGGGGGGGGAGCTGGTGGAAATTACTGAGGTCTGAGGGTCCAGATGAAGGCCTGGGTTCTGACCTCCTGCACATGTTTTTCCCCCAAAACAAAACAAAACAATTCTTAACAAAATATGTGGTTTTGCATGCACAGTCTGAATTACGGATTGAAATCTTATGCAATGAACCAAGTGTTTCCGATTGTATACCTGAAGGAGCGTCTCCACTCCCATCGTTCACCCCTGACACTGAGGTCCAGCGTCGAGGGCCTTCTGGTGGTTCCCTCACTGCGAAAAGTGAAGTTAGGGCCTTCTCAGTAGCGGCGCCTGCCCTGTGGAACACCCTCCCATCAGATGTCAAGGAAATAAACAAATGACTTTTAAAAGACATCTGAAGGCAGCCCTGTTTAGGGAAGTTTTTTAATGTTTAATGCTGCATTGTGTTTTTAATATTTGTTTGGGAGCCAACCAGAGTGGCTGGGGGAACCTAGCCAGATGGGTGGGGTAGAAATAATAATAAATTATTATTATTATTATTATTATTATTATTATTATTATTATTATTAGAGCATTTTCTTCTGGGCTTTTACATTATGACACTGCAGCCTCATTTTACTATACACATTAGCATTTGTATGTTTTTGTAAGCGAACACTGTGTGCATACAACAAAGTTGTTGTGTGATACACATTTTGTTGTGTTGCACATGCAAGTTCAGCTTTTAAAGTGTACGGTTAGTTCAGCAAAGATCGTGTGGGTGCTATTATTATTGGTAGCACTCATTCATCATATAATGCAACGCATGAAGTGAGCACATTGCCTAGGGCCTAAGAAGAAGGTAAGGAATGAGTCCCTGGAGAACAGACGATACTGAGCTATATGCGCAAATTATTTGGTCTGATGTAATGTGGCTTTCTATGCTCTGTCCCAAGCCTGCATTTTGTGCAGGCTTTCCTCAACCACTGAACATGGCTCCAATTTATTCTGAGGAGGAAATCAAAAACCCATTGCCACGTAAACAACAACAACTACCTTATATAAGTTGTCATTGTTAGGAATTGACATTTTGAAGAAGAAGAAAGTTGCATCAATTCTTTTTGTGTAGCAATGTGAAAGAAATCTAAGTTTGCATTGCTTCCTTTAAAGAGAGTAGCCAGAGAGGGCCAACTTGCCTTCAAAATATCGCACAAAGATATACAGAGCGCCAGCAATTATTGCTGAATAAAATGTGTTTTCCTTCAGTTTCATATACCGCGAAGATCTCAGGATGGGAAATGTATTTCCCCAAAGTTTGTGCTAACAAGAAATCTTTCCTTGTCATCATGATCTGAAGTCGCCCCTCCCCCCTCCCCCCCGGCCAAAGAATTAAAGCTACAGCACAAGAATGTAAACAATATTAGGAGCTCATTAGAATGGTACTGCCTTTCCTTGCAATGGCACCTCTCGATACAGCTTTAATTGGCTGAATGACAGAAATGCTGAGCTCAAAAGCAGCCTCACTTTGTGTGGAGAAAGTGCAGCTATCGTTTCGCAGTTGATGTGACAGGCAGTCCAAACCCTTTGGAGCTAAGAATGCTGTTTTAACTCTTCAGATATTCAGCATTGACACTGAATTCTCTCTGCCTAATCTTTCTCAGGCTTCCGGATGCATAGGACCAGATGGAGGAACAATACACACACTGAAACACAGCCATCCTTCCAAATTCACACCTCTCTGAATTTTGCAATGGAATTCTCCAGCCAGGCCATGGGTGCAAAAATGCCTATACTGGGGTAAATTGTGCATACAAATGCAGATATGAGTGAAAATAAAATATGAAAATGTATTATACAGTTGTACCTCAGCTACCACATGCCTCTGGAGTTGAACGTTCCAGCTCCCAAACGATCGAAAACCAGAAGTGAGTGTTCTGGTTTTTGAAATTCTTTTGTAACCCGAACATCCATTCTGATTGGCTACTGGAGATTTCTGCAGTCAATCCGAAGCTGTGCTTTGGTTTTCGAACATTTCGGAAGTAGGAACGGATTTTGTTTGACTTCCAAGGTACAATTGTATTCGGGGACATCACTCGGCAAAATAAAAATAAAAATGTATAGTAGGAAAATGACATACCAATATGTATTAGGAGAAATTCTCACTAAAATACTGGTGAATATCCATGAAGGATGGGGCTGGGGCTACACAAACTGATGTGGAAATGTGGAAAGCTGTGTTAGTGTATAAGAGTTTACACACGCAAAGAAAAGTTTATTTAGGTGTGATTGCAGCTGGTTAAGTGTGAGTCACCAAACTTGAGAGAGTTAGAGAGTGACTCAGCACAATATAAAGTATAAATACTCTTATGTCTGTGACAAGTTTATCTGAGCCCCTGCCCCTTGGCTAGAACCTAATCTGTGCTGCAATGCAGCACTCTGCACATTCCTCAACAAGCTGAACTTACGATTAGAGACATGAGAGGAACAAAACTGACAGATTCGCCCATCCCTTGTTGTTGTTTAGTCATTTAGTCGTGTCCGACTCTTTGTGACCCCATGGACCAGAGCACGCCAGGCACTCCTGTCTTGCACTGCCTCCTGCAGTTTGGTCAGACTCATGTTGGTGGCTTCGACAACCCATCCCTACAGGGGCACATCTCTTTGTATGATACAACCCAGGCACCCCCAAACTTCGGCCCTCCAGATGTTTTGGACTACAATTCCCATCTTCCCTGACCACTGGTCCTGTTAGCTAGGGATCATGGGAGTTGTAGGCCAAAACGTCTGGAGGGCCGCAGTTTGCGAATGCCTGATATAATCAAACTGGATGGCAAAATATTGGACTAACACAGAATGAAGAATCTGGTTAATTTGTATCTATTGATCTAGTGGTTACCAAAAGCCAAGCCACAAACCCCCTACTTTTGAAAATGTTGCTATCTCTGGGTTAGTTTCTGTTATGTCCCAGCACAAAACCAGGACATGTGTCTTCCTGTGTGAAAACAGTTCCATTAAACAGAGATCAAGGAGAAAGATGAGAATTGGGTGGGGGGATCTGCCTGACATTGAGATTTTTTGGAATAGTTCTTCCCTAGACTGAGCTTCCACCTGACATCCCTTGGGCCATTAGTTCAAGAAATGCTGCAATCTCAAGTCCTAGTTAAAATAATAATCTTTTTTTTCCCTTCAAGAATCTTTACTGCAGCTATGAATTAATTTCTTAGCTGCACATCCAAGCACAAAAAAATCAATATACATTTAATCCAATTTTCAAATTTAGATAAAGAAAACACCAAGCTGTGAAAAAAAATCAAAGGATATCCTTGAGACAGAGTTTAGTGAAATTACCTACAGTCCCTAATTAAACCCAATTGAATAGCTGCAGCTGTCCTTTAGAAAAATGAAAGCCAGCTAAATGTGAACTTGCATCTTTAAGGAACATATAAAAGTTTCTATGGGTAAAAAGAGAACATAGTAATTATCCCAGTCAATTAAATGGTGAGAATCAAACACATCCCTGCATTATGTGCTAATGGAATTCTATGTATTGTATTCATTAGAGTTTTCTTTAATCCCAAATCCAGTGTGCAGCATTTTGTCTGTGTCTCTCTTCACAGAATCTACGTATGTTGTGACTGTAAGGTCACAATGTTAATTGGCTATTGAGTACTTAAAGTAGGTAGTTCTGTCTTACAAATTATCTGATGTACAAATGTAAAGTCCTCTGGTCAAGGTTATGGAATAGTTCCCAAGCCAGGAAATGATTTACTGAGCTAATGTGAGTCACACCATTGAGGGGGGAAGTAGTGCTGTTGTTATTGATTTAATTATAGAGAGGAATGCTATTCACACATCCACACTATTTAGTATATACCAATTTAAGGTGGTGGAAAAAATCCTAACCAGGATGGTTTGCTCTGTGGTGTAATGGAGAAGCAGGGATGGTGGGTGAGGGATTTGATTCAATTTCCATTTAAAGCCAAATCTATCAAATTTTCACTTTCCAAAATAATATGAGAACAGAAAAAACAGCCACCCATTGAAATCTGCACATATGTGAATTTTTCAATGCTGTTCACCAACCAAAGAACGTTTACCCCAAAATGCATATATTAGGGGAAAGAGTGCATGAAAATCAATATATTTGTGAAAATAACAAAACATGCATTGTATTTTGCTTGAAAAGAACTGTGACCAAAACTGCATACCCAAATGTGTTTATTAAGAGAAATTTGCACTAAAATGCTGAATAATTTTCATGGGGATTTCATTTTTTTAAAAATGTGAATTGCTGCAGAAATGTGGAGAACTGAATTAAGATTGTGGGGGAATGAGAAATCAACAGATTCTTCCATTCCAACAAAGTGAATGGAGCTTTGTTACTTACACACACACACACAGAGAGAGAGAGATTAAAAATCTACAGTCACATGTCCAACATATAACATAAAAACAAGATTCCAAGGAATTTATTGGACTTCCCTCCTCCCCTTTGTGGGTTCTATTGTTAATCATTTCCTCCTGCATCTTTTATAATAATCCAAATATTTTATCTCTCCATTGTATCCAAAATTAACCAATAAACTACAAGTGTTATTCCAATCCTACTAACAATTTTAATTGTTTACAATGATATTTAAGGTAATTTAGAAATTTCCCCCATTCCTTATTAAAATGTTGGTCTTCCTGTGGAGCTTTGTTACTTTCAACCAGTATGGTCCTGCACTCATGATGTAACTTCTTGGATCATGTAGGAGACCTGATGCTGGGATGGATCCACAGTGTTGGCTTCTCCAATGGACTCTTGGGATCCTGGTGTTACCTATGTGAAACTGTCCTGAATGAGCCCCTACCCCATGAAGCTAACATGCAAAGAAAGAGCCCTGTGTAGGACTATCCTGCGATATATATATTTTAATGGACTGTGTTTCTCAAGCTGTTTGCTTCTTCTTGGATCACTCTCCACTGTAGTTGATAAAATGTGTAGGTTCATAACGTTTTGAGTCGGAGCCCTGGGTTGGGATTCTCAGGCACCGGTTTATCATCCTCATTCTAAGGGGCAGCAGGCATTATCCTGCAGTCTGCATTTTGCACTTAGACACTGCATTAGATAAGGTCATTTAGCTCAACTATTTAGACTGGCAGTATCTATTGATTTCATGGCAGTGTATACATAATGCTGCACATATGAGATTGACTTGAAGCTTACAAAGCCCTTTGACTTCTAAAGACCTCACAAACACCTTGCGTAGTTCACAAGTTGAATACAACTTAGGAGGCTGTGTATAAGCAAGTTGTCATTTGGAGAATGTGTGTGTGGGGGGGGGTCATGACCTTGACTTATGCTGCATCAGGCTGTTGCTATATTTATCCAAGTATTTATCCTGGTTTAGTATTTTTCCCAACCTTGGTATTGTGTCCTTATGGATCATTTTGCCAGGGATTGAATCTGTAGCCTTATACAGGTGAAATGCTTCCTCTACTACTAAGCTATGGGATCTGTGGGATATGTGTCCCTGATATTTCAAGATAGTATTTCTCAGAAGCTCACTGTCTCTGCACTAATGTTGTACATGGGCGTAGGCAGGGGGGCAGGAGGGGGCAATTGCCCCCCTAGAAGCAAAAGGCTGAGGGGCGCAGGCGTGGCAGCCCCAGGCTCCCGCTCCCGGCGCGAAGCTCCAGAGGCGCGCAGGGAGCGTAAGCGGAGGAGCGCTAAGCAGGAGCGGAGAGTGTAAGCGGAGGAGGCAGCCACAGGCTCGCGTCCCCCGCGCACCTCTGGAGCTTCGTGCTGGGAGCAGGAGCCTGGGGCCGCCTCCTCGGAAGACCGGGGAGGCGCGGAGGAGGCAGCCACAGGCTCACGTTCCCCGCGCGCCTCTGGAGCTTCGCGCCGGGACCCTGGGGCCGCCTCCTCGGAAGACCTGGGAGGCGGAGGAGGCAGCCACAGGCTCACGCTCCCCGCGCGCCTCTGGAGCTTCGCGCCGGGAGCGGGAGCCTGGGGCCGCCTCCTCGGAAGAGCTGGGCGGCACAGGCAATGTAGCCCCGCCCACATTCCCACTGTGGCCCCTCCCACCCCTTGCCCCCCTAATTTTAATCCTGGGTACGCCCCTGATGTTGTAAACTAGGAATGGGGATGCTGTGGCCTTCCAGATGTTGAACTACATTTACAATCATCCTTGAGTTTTGGTCATGCTGGGTGGGGCTGATGGCAGTTGGAATCAAATAACATCTGGAGGGCCACAGCTTCCCAATCTCAATTAAATATATCTGTATATATTGGTGCTCTCTCTCTCTCTCTCTCTCTCTCTCTCTCTCTCTCTCTCTCTCTCATCTCACCGTCTCTTAAATATCATTAACTTCTGAGCATGAGCTGGGTGTGTTTTTCAAAGGTGGTTGTGGTTGGAAAGGACTAAATCACCCTTTCATTTGTGCTGTGATCATGATCTGATTTAAATCAGGGGAGCGTCTTGCTTTCCCGTAAGAAATAAGAGATACACCGGTAGCTTCAGGGTTTGTATTGAATGCAATGTATAGTTTAACCCTCAGATGATGCATTCTACATGTCTGGGAGAATGAAAAAATCCTTTTTTTATTATGGTGGCTGCCATCTGCAGATGTTATAAGCACTTGTCTTAATCATATCTTTTAATTGTAGGCACCTTCTTAATTAATTTATTGATTGAGAGGGTCTTAAATTGATTAACTCATGTTGATATAGTTGCAGCCCTGAAAGGTAAAGGTAAAGGGACCCCTGACCATTAGGTCCAGTCGTGACTGACTCTGGGGTTGCAGCACTCATCTCGCGTTATTGGCCGAGGGAGCCGGCGTACAGCTTCCGGGTCATGTGGCCAGCATGACAAAGCCACTTCTGGCGAACCAGAACAGTGCACGGAAACGTTGTTTACCTTCCCGCTTGGAGCGGTACCTATTTACCTACTTGCACTTTGACGTGCTTTCAACCTAGGTTGCCATGAGCAGGGACCGAGCAATGGGAATTCACCCCGTCACAGGGATTCAAACCGCTGACCTTCTGATCAGCAAGCCCTAGGCTCAGTGGTTTAACCCACAGCGCCACCCGCGTCCCTTGCAGCCCCGAAACAAAAGCTTTTAATATACACCCCACCTTTTTCTTCTAATTTTACACTGAATGGATCCAAGATTTAGCTCAGAGAAAATCCCTACCCCATCCTTTCACTGTGCTATCAGGAATTTAAGAGCTCATGAAGCATTGTGCATTATGCATACCCTGCAAGTGTCTCGGAACAAATGGGACATCCCGTTTTCTTATGTAAGAGCTTGACGAAGGGTGTTTTCATTCTTCAAATGAAGCATCATTTCAGGCTGCAGAAGGATGTGTTTGTCTCAAGTATAACTGAATGCTTTCCCCACAACAACCCAAAGGCTAAAGTAATATACCTGACATGCTGGTTTTCTATGAACAGGGAGATTTTTTTGTAGAAAAACTTTTAGACATTCAACACCACTCATAAGCACACCAGCACATGAATGCCATAGTCCAGGAAAAGCTTATTGTGAAAACTGGTCCCCAAAGAAGCCTAAAACTCATTCGGATGTACAGCTTGGTCTTTAATGCCTGTTTTCTCAGAAGTATATCCTACTGAATTCAAATGGACTTACTTGCAAGTAAATGTCCTCTGGAACACAGCCTTAAACAGTTTTCAGTTTAACTGAATGCCTTGACTTCTCTAAATTGCACTCCAGAGTTTTAATTACTTTAGATTGCCCTCCCACTCCCCCCCTTTCAATTTTGTTCCTTATTGAGCATTTGCCCTTTCTTTTAAATGACTGGCTTTGTCTTCCATTGAATTAGAACACAAAACAGATACATGCCCAACTCCAAACATAATTACAGTTAATACAATGCAGGAGTGAACAGTGCCCCATACCAAAAGTGCCTTTCTTCCATTATTACCTATTCACGGTTGCTTTATTCTTGACTGTTAGCATTAACGTGACGAAGAAGAAGTCCATCTCCTCAACAGTCCCAGGAGACCAACTTTCTGCTTTATTGCCACGTCAACCCTTAATAAAGCCTTTAAAGCGTCATGCCTTCGTACACATCGCTGAGGCAGGTTTTTTTGTTTTTGTTTAATTCCAGAGGCTGGCCAACTAGAGCAGCACGTACAGAGATGATTCATGAAATGATGCGGACAAAAAGGAAAGAAGTCACCACTCCTCCCAAATAAAGCCAGAAACCTGAATCTTGAGCAGTCCTGTAGAAGTTCCGAGGCAGTACCCAATTGCAGATGACTAACACCGCTTCTATTTCTGTATAACAATGTAGGGAGCCAAGGTCGATTTGGCACTTTTGCACAACAAACCCGCTTCTCGCCCTCCACCAAATATCAGAGGAAAAGAAAGTGATCGGGAAATATACTGGAAGGTAGGTGATGGCAAGTGAAAATCCAGACACAAACTGAAGGGAGAGAATTGCCAATTGTATTATTGAGTTAATTCTGATCCTATAGTTTGCCTTGGCCTCCCCCCAATATTCCTCCTAAAATGCCTTTTAAAATGCTTCCCACTTTGCCTCTGTGTGTCAAAGTGCAATGCAACAGTGAGACTTGCTATCAAGGCTAAGAGCTGGCCTTGTCTGGAGGACAGAACGAGAGGCAGAGAGGGTCTTATTATCAGCGATGATGCACTTCCAGCCTGACGCTGGAAGTTGCTAGCTTGATGCGTAAACTAACCTTACTGAAGGCTGAAGGCTTTGTTGAGTCAGCATGTGTTTATGCACAGGACCGGACACAGGAAGATCCTTATATGTACTTGTGACCCCCTTGCGTGCACACATTTACAGAGGAGGGGGAAAGGAGCCCAAGAAGTGTATTAGAAGCTTTGTAATTTGTGTTTCTTTACTCTTGTCGTGGCTGACCACCGAGAGTCTCTTATTAATAAGAAATTAAATTCTTTCTCTGAATACAACCTTGGAGTCTTGTTGACTGTCTCTGTCCTGCCTGGGCACAACTTAAAGGACCCTTAGTAGCTGATAAGGCTACAAAACAAATTGTTGACCTAAGCGCTTTTTTTAAAAAAAAGATGCAAAAAAAACCCCACATAATTTTGGGTTATGTTGCTGAAAATCCAGGATGAATGGCCATTTTTTCGGAAATTCCCCAAGGACATCACTTCCACCATTGTCATTTCTGGGAAAATCCGGACGTATGGCAACACTAGTCTAGCACTTGAGAAGACAAATTGCCACTAAGCCAAACCACCAGTGGTGAAACCTCCCTGGATTCATGTCTCAAATCCAAGGCCAGCAATGCATCTCCCTGATTCTGTCAGTTTGCATTTCTTAGTGCAGAAAGATGTGTAGAGATCTTTCCTATTCTACTTAATTCAAGAGGGTTCTGGAAGCTTCTATGTGTGAAAGAAACAAGCAGAAGGTTCATGATGTTTGGGTTATTCCTTCAGAAAAACTGAGTACAGTTGGCTTAAACTGGTTCTCTTATGTCTTTCTGTCGAGGTCATGCTGACTATAAAAGTAAGGCCAGAAGGAGCCTGGGTTTCACTTTCTCTTTCTATCTCTTTTCCTTCTGGTGTGGTGTTCTGTATATAATGTTAAGGTTTAGACTTACTATACGTTATAATAAGTTTAAGTTAAGTCTGCTGCAACTGGATTTCTTATGGACAGTGCCAATCCTGAACGCATTGGATTTGTGACCATGATGCTCATTTGCCTTCAGTAGCAGTAAAGCTCTGATGGATGAAATACAATTGCCTCGGGTCTATTTTTTGGGGGGATTTCTGCAATGTGTTTAAGTTGTTACTCTGCTAACTATACATTGGAATCTGCTCTGGAGCAATATTGAGTAGAATTCAATGACCGATTCATTTCCACCTCAAATCTTAATGTGAGCCACAAATAAATTTATTTCCCATAAGAATACCAGTTACTGGAAACTTCACAAAACTTCTGCTTTGGTCCTACTTGTGGGTTTTCCACAGGGAATCTATCTGGGTAGCCACTGTTAGAACAGGATGCTGGATTAGATGGGTCATCGGCCTGATCCAGCATGTTCTTCTTATGCTCTTCTTACGTTTTTAAATTGGGGAAAACTATGCAGCTGTAAAGTCTTACGTAAAGTAGAACAGAGGGAAAGGAGAGAGAATAGAACATTCTCATGTCAGCAGAACATTTTTAAAAATTAAAATGAACATTCACAGTGGCCTGACACCCCATGTGTTTGGTCTTATCTGTTTTGAGTCCAAAATCCCACTTGGAGTCTGGCACCATGATCTGAGCCAGAAAACTGGCTGGCCATCTGCCTGCATCTGTCTGTATGCAAATGTATGATTCCCCAAGGTAGGAACTTCAGCATCATTTCACTTCATTTTGTAGTTGGCTACAGTGCCTGAGAAGAACCTTATGCAGCTGGTTTTTTATGCTGTGTGTGTGTGTGTGTGTGTGTGTGTGTGTGTGTGTGTGTGTGTAGGCCTGGAGCCTGGCTTGATTGGATCAGGATGCCAAGACTGGCCACATTCCCAGTTTAGTTCTGATTATTTTGATGCTATTCTGAAACTCTGGGTTGCAAAACCCAGCCATCAGCAAGGGTTTCTCCCTACACAAATGATTCTTTAAGACATTTGCTTCTGCTGACTTTTTGCACAGAATTTACTTTTTTTGCTTCAGGAAGTTTGATGCCCCTAAAATGCTTAGTCGTGTTGACCTATTAGTAAATCAACCTCCCAAAAGGAAACATTCAAAGAACAGAGAATAAGAACAATGGCAAACTGTGGTCACAAGCTGCAGTGTGCAGCTGAATATAGAAAAGAACTTGGAAATACAAGATTATGTGAATGACCTATTCCAGGATTTATATTGAGGAATAAACTATCTATCATCATGCAGGGTAGAAAAAAAACCATTGGTAGTATTCATGGAGTTATGATGTGATGTTATAAGGCATTGGGAGAAGCTCTTTAGGAGTCACATCTGAATTTTGCTTAAGATGAATGCTGCGGTTTCCAAAATATTGAAATAATTTTCAGTGTTGAGATAATACTTAGCTGGATGGGCTCATGTTCTGATCTGACAGATTCCAGTGTTCTTACATTAGATCATTTGACCGTGTCTGAGCTCAGCAGGCTGTTAGTTGAGAGGAGAGTACCAAACAGGTAAATAGCCAAGAAGGCAGAGGAGGATTTAAAAGTCCAGAAGCAAATTCATCATTGGAACTGTGCAGAAGTTTGACCTCCAAATTAGAAAACCTGGTCAAGGTCAAAGGCAGCAGTCAGGAAAAGGGAACACTGGTATAAGCAGAAGTCTCATACTCAGGACAATGCTTAGACTAAGGAGTAAGCTCTCAGCTCATTATAGGGCTTGGAGAACAAGGACTGCCCTATGGAGTCAACTGGCATTATGCAAGCAGGCTGGTATTGCAGCCTAGGTTTTGCAACCCTTGAACCACTGCTGGCCTGTAAAGGAGCATTGGTGGTGCAGGAGACAAGCCACTTGATCCTGGCTGTTGGAAGCCTTTGTTTGATGCACACACAGTCTGGTGAGAGAGGAATCTAGTGGGCAATAGGCAGAGTCTAGCAGCATGGATTACCTGTACTTGCTTTTCAGACTGGACAACTGATCTGATTGGTTACACTGCCAGTGATTTTCAACCAGTGTGCCGTGGCACCTTGGGGTGCCTTGATTGATGGTCAGGGGTGCCACAGGCAACACTGGACTCTGTCCCTCTTTCCTTCCCTCCCTCCTCTGATGCCCTATCATGTCTCTGCCCCCCAAAGGCTTGCATGGCTGTATGTTGCAGCAGCCCTGGCTACAAGTTTCTCAGGTGAATTGTGCCTCTGGGGCTGGCCAGGGGGTGCTGGTTGCCAGGAGCTGAAGTGGCCTCAGAGTAAGCAAGAAAGTAGGTGAGGAAGTCCAGCCAGCCAGTCCGTCAGCCCTTGCTGTTGGGAATAGACAACAAGTAGGAGGCCGGGCAGGCAGGCACTGCGCTGGCCTTTCTTGTGGCTGCCGTGTGCAATGCCTACCTGGGAGCTACAAGTGTCCAGTGCTGAAGGGGAACCTTTCTGCCATGCAGGCCCAGCTGCCTCTCAAGGTGAATAAGGTGCTGTCCTCATGCTCACCTTTGCCCAGTCTCCATTGTCCTGCTAAGGCTGGGGGAATCTACTTCCCAGGCCCCTGGGATGAAGTGTGAGGGGCACATCACTTTGGGGCGAGGGGCGGCTCAGAGGCCAGGGGCTGCTGTGGCGGCTGCCCGGAGGACTCCCAAGCAGAGGGGAGGGGAGAGAAAGCTCAAAAAGGAGTGAGGGGCTGCTATCTCTGCAGGCAAGGGGTGGCATAACTGGGCTTCTGAAGCTCAGAGCCCGTTTCCCCACAGGGGAGCCACAGAAAGAATGTAGTTGGTCAAGGGACTCAAAAAGGTTGAAAACCTCTTTGTTACAGTATAAAAATCCTGGCTTTTTGGCAGTGCTCTGAAATAAGTCTTCTGGTGGGGGAGATCTAAGAATCTAAGAGCCGACTGAAAATAAAGCTACAAATTATATTCAGCAGTGTTCTCTTAAAGTTCACATGGTGTAAAACCCTTCTCACCATTAAAAAAAACTGTGAAAAGCTTTCCAAAATAAAGCTTTTAATGATTATAGTCGACATTTCTGAGGTGACAGCCATCTGGTAGGATAAGTGACAGCAGTATCCATGTCTTCTGTATAACAGGTTTTGTCAATAGCCCCCTCTTTAGTTTTCAACAATATTGCTTTGAAGAAGATGCTTGCAAAAGTCTCCTCTTCCAAACTTTGTATTGGATCTTTGGAGTTGTGAATTTGTTTCCAATGGGAAATTATGCATTGGGAATATACCATAGTTTCCTTTTTCCTTTTCTTTTTTACTTCTGAATTTTCTACATGTACAGCCTGCTTTCAGCCATTGCAAGTTAATTTGTAGTTTCCCTTCATATGTTTTTAGCAGGATGAAACAACCATCACAACCACCTTTGCACTTGCTCAGATGCTGACTTCTGTAACCTTTTACTTACTGAAGGAACTTATTAGCTGACTGTGTAATCTTAGGCGTGTCTGCTCATTGAGTTTCTGTGTGATTTATCCTTAAGTAACTGTGGATAAAAATGTTCTTCCCCAACCACACTGTACCACACTGCTGCTCATATATTCTACACTTTCCTGCCCATTGTAGCTGCAGCCACTCCTGTTGGCTCCATCACAGTACAAAAAAATATTGTCACATGTGAGCAAACAGTATGTGAAAACAACCAATCAAAGAAGGGAATATAGCGATGCATAACCTCAGCATCACCCTGCAGCGAATAATTTCCAGCACTTTGCACAAAAAAGGCCTTACAGTATGGTAGCTAGCCATCAGAGATCAATAAGAAGTAAATTAATTTTCTTTTGTGATTGTGATATGTTTCTTTTCACCCCACATTAGATAAAGAACTTGATTGCAAATGCAATATCCCTGTATTGAGTTCTGTCTGGATGAGAGCTGGCAAAAGCAGAGTTACTGACCTCTCCAACAAAATGAAAGATTCATTTGTACTGTCTCTGTTTAATCTGGTCGGGTGAATAGTGTACCAAACACTCAATGACATTGCCGATATGTTAATCTGCTGGAAGCTGCATGGTGACCAAAAGGTGAGAGGCTTTCATGACATTTGCAGAGAGAACCTCAACCAGCACTCAGTCAGCAACCCAGCCAGATGGGTGGGGTATAAATAATAAAATTATCATCATTATTATTAGCACTGTGCAAATGCATACCTGCTAAAGAAGGCTCAGGTTGTGACGATGGAGTCAGCTACAGTGTGCTTGCATAGGAGATTCTGCCTCTACCACTCCCTCCCAGGTCACCACATTAAACTATTAGCTGGAATTTCTTCTCCCTTGAATAATAATAATAATAATAATAATAATAATAATAATAATATCTGTCTGTTGTCTGTCTATCTTCCTTCTCTCATTCTTCCCTCTGTATATATTTGTGTCTATGACCTTCTTTCATAGGTATCCATTTATCAACTTCTTCCTTTTCAGTTGAGGTCAGTGCTCTGGCTTGCTATTTTTTTTAGCATATATTGTGTCAAAGTTAGCTGGCAACTGACAGCCCCTTTTGCATAATGCTGCACTACCAAGAAGCTTTCCCAAGGTAATGGTTTGTATGTCTGTGAGGTGAGTCAAATAGTGACTGACCTAGCCTCACCCCATGGACTTCAGTAGAGTGGAGATTTGACCTGGGACACCCCAAATCTAACACCGACATTATGCTCATTACCTTCTTCACAACACACAGCCTGAAATAGTGTCTCTGCTGAGTAGGGTAATTGATGACATGACCTTTGCCTTTTACTCCCTTTCCTCAAGATCAGAGATAAAAAAGAAGGAACGGAAGCCAGTGTTTTCTTTCTAACGGTCTCCCTATCCAGTGGACTGGAGGCAAAATCCATCAGTTTTCAATTAGAACCATGTAACTTTCCTGTGTTTTTCCTGAGAGTGACATAGTAGCCCTTCTTAGGAGGCAAAGAACGTGAAATGGACACAGATTGATTTGCAGGCATTTATTAGTGCTTAAGCCAGCTAGCTACGGAAATATTAACCTCACATAGGAAAATCTGTCTTGCTACCCAAAATATAATTGACTCCTGGTGGAGGACAGATTAAAGATAAAGTTTCCAACCTGCTGGTAGGTAAGTTCTATATAAACCAGTGCTAAACTTAAATTGTCCACGGGTGGTTGTGGATGTTTCCACCATCATAAAATGTGTCTTCCAGGTTTGGTGATTGCTTTATAACTTTTCTTGGAAAGATGTCAGGTGAAAAGGGAAGATGTCCCAGTTACCCAATCAGCTCCTTGGCTCACTTGAATCCTACAGAGCTGACAAGCTGGGAAGGCACATCTAATCACACATCCCATTGAAGACCATGTGACACAGACAGCATTTGCATATTGTTACACATATAGAAATAGATGTTTTTCTGGAACTCTCTAGCTTTCTCCATAATTCAGCGCATGTTTGCAATTTGGTCTCTGGTTCTTCTGCCCCTTCAACATCCAGCTTGCACAAGAAGCTCAAATCTATCCATTCTTAAGGAAATCAGCCCTGAGGGCTCACTGGAAGGACATATCCTGCAGCTGAGGCGCCAATACTTTGGCCACCTCATGAGAAGAGAAGACTCCCTGGAAAAGACCTTGATGTTGGGAAAGATTGAGGGCACAAGGAGAAGGGGACGACAGAGGATGAGATGGCTAGACAGTGTTCTATTAACAGATAAATTATATGAAAAGGATAACAAAGACTTCAAAAGAGAATGGGAACCATTTACAACATATATGAAGAAACAACATAAAGTATTGGACTCACTGGCAGAGTTTGAATAAACAAACACAATTGTATATAACAAAAAGTAAGATTATATGTATTGGGAAAATTTTGGGAAATGACACACAGGGTGAGTAATATGAAATTATTATTATTATTATTATTATTATTATTATTATTATTATTATTATTACCCCGTCCATCTGGCTGGGTTTCCCTGGCCACTCTTGGCGGCTTCCAACAAATATAAAAATACATTAAAGTATCACAAATTAAAAACCTCCCTAAACAGGGCTGCCTTTAGGTGTTTTCTAAATGTCAGGTAAAACAAAATGAGAATATGAGGGAAGTCCAGGGGAGGAGGGGGGAATATGGAAAATTTTTAGAGAAATATTGTTAGAGGATATATACAAGGAAAAACCACACACACACACACACACACACACACACAGAGAGAGAGAGAGAGAGAGAGAGAGAGAGAGAGAGAGAGAGAGAGAGATGGTTGGACAGTGTTCTCGAAGCTACTAACATGAGTTTGACCAAACTGCGGGAGGCAGTGGAAGACAGGAGTGCCTGGCGTGCTCTGGTCCATGGGGTCACAAAGAGTCGGACACGACTAAACAACAACATATATAGATGTACATCCTTCCACTGCCTTGCAGAAAATCTTCAGGAGAAGAGGAGGAGGAGGGGGAGGAGTTTGGATTTGATATCCCACTTTATAACTACTCAAAGGAGTCTCAAAACGGCTAACATTCTCCTTTCCCTTCCTCCCCCACAACAAACACTCTGTGAGGTGGGTGGGGCTGAGAGAAGTAAAGCCAAGGAGTAAACCCTACACAAAACCAGAGTTGAGTCCCTAAGATGGTCAGATGGAACCTTGTATGCAACTCTTGCAGCTAGGCTGGTGTCAAACATATTGCTCTGTTTTCATTTGGACCACATCAGCAAGGCCGAGAGGGTGGTCTTGTCATCTGGGCAGCCCAGGACCTCCATACACACTTGCGTCCTGGGGAGGTCACTTCGATTCTGCTGATGCAGCAGTTTGACTTCACCCCTAGAAGCCAACTCCATTGTCTCTCGAGACAGATGGGTGCCAACAACAAAAGGAAGATGTGCAACTTTGGTAGCAAAAAGAAGAATCGTGCAGGAAAAATCACAAAAGCTGAATGTTATGAAAACTCTAGTAATAATTGGCAAAATACTGAGTTATTATATTATTAATTTGGTCCTCTTTCGCTTACTCATGCAATTAACTACCCCTGTGCATAACTTGATAAATAAGAAACTAGCCCTCATTATTTTATGTCCAGGATTGTAGATGGAACTAATGTGTGAGCAGCTGCATTGTCTGATAGCCAACTCTCATGCAGAAAACAGAAGGAAAATGTTCATCTGTGCACCATGGATCGAGCAGGCTAAATGAAAGTGGGCTTTTTATCAATAGCTAAGCTTTTTATTCATTTTATGAGTTAATAGGGTTCAATTAATGTTGCTGAGTTGCATGGTTCTTACAGCTGTCTCTAGGGCTTTGGTGAAGTTGAGAAGAAAGCTTAATGAATGGTTGAATGGTTATATTGGTACCCTAGTAATTAGAGAATGGGTAATTAATGTGCATCTGTGGTAGGCTCTTGGGTGCTGTCAACGACCCTGTAGTGTGCAAGAACAAAAAAGGAAATTATGCGCTTGGTGAGGGAATACAGCTTTTTCTATTCCTTAAATTTTAGATGTGCATCTTTGTTTAATTAGAGGAAGAAAATGAATTCCCAGTAAAACCATTGAGCGACATGCTACAAATGGTTAAGACTGACATGGACTGTGAAAGTGATCAGGAAATCTGAACAGACTGGAAGTGTGTGAGTGTGTGTGTGCTCATAGTAGTAGGTGAAAAACTCTTAAAGAAATCTGGGGGGGAAGGAACTCTGAAAAGGTTTGGCATAATCTAGTCAAATGGCTGCGATCCTGTATGCACTTTCTTGGGAAAAGGGGTGGATGGGATGGTCTTTGTTCAGTCTGTGTCTATTTCACATGAGACCAACTGAACGTCTATTCCAGAACTTTCCAAGCTGTGTGTCGTGGCACGCTGGTGTGTAGGTATGTCATGCAAATGCTCCCTGTGTCCCTCCTGGGGCTGGGATGAGGTTAGTTTAACCTCTGGTTTGCTATAGTAAAACTGAGTTACTGTGTCGCGAAATGATACCTGTCCAAAATGTGTACAGTGGAACCTTGGTTTATGAACACCTTGGTTTACGAATTTTTGGTTTACGAACGCTGTGGACCCATCTGGAACGGATTAATTCACTTTCCATTACTTTCAATGGGAAAGTTCGCTTCAGTTTATGAACAGACTTCCGGAACCAATTACACCCATGCTTCGGGTTAAGTACGCTTCAGGTTGAGTACTCCGCGGACCCGTCTGGAACGGATTAATCCACTTTCCATTACTTTCAATGGGAAAGTTCGCTTCAGTTTATGAACGCTTCAGTTTAAGTACTCCGCGGACCGTCTGGAACGGATTAATCCACTTTCCATTACTTTCAATGGGAAAGTTCGCTTCAGTTTATGAACGCTTCAGTTTATGAACAGACTTCCGGAACCAATTGTGTTCATAAACCGAGGTACCACTGTATCACCAACATGAAAAGTTTGGAAAGCTCTGGTCTATTCTATCAGTTTGCAATTTCATGTGTAGATGTTGTTTTGTTTTTAAGAAATCTGCACAATATTCTCATTGTAAAAACTTTTAAGGAAACACACACAAAAAACAAAACACTAGTTACAGGTGGCCTGGGGGCTGCTTTCATTATATTTTTTCTTTTCTTTTCTTTTACAGTTTCCAAGATTGGGAGGGGGGAATACTCCAGTGCTTTGTTATATATTGTCTTTTCCAGGTTGATAGTAGGGGGGGGGGCAGAGATGGCTGCCTGATCAGCATATGTGAGCCACCATGCTTTTTCCTTCATACAGTTACCCAAGGCAGGACAGCAGTTAATGATGTATGGTGGCTTCCTGGAGCATTTCCAACCCGCATGGCAGGCAAATGTTTTCCAGCTGCTTGGAGCAGCTTGGCAACTGTAAAAGAAAAGGAAAAAAGAATATGCTACCCTTAGGCTACCTCATTCAAATTCATCAGAAGCTGGATTCTGGAACACAGCACTCCACGTTGCTTGGGCAGCTCTGTATTGGGTGAGTTTGCAGCAGGATCCTTACCACTCCAATATCCTTCTCAGTCCCTGCCTGGGAGTACGGTAATCCTTGCTGAATTCAGTGGAGCTTACTTCATAGATAGGACTGTGCTACAGGGCTCCCATCTAATTCCACTGGAAGTAAATTTGAAGCATATGGGCAACTCTCATTTAAATGAAAAGGACTTGAAAGTGTTTGGATGAATTGTGTCCATTGACCTCAAAAGCAGGGATTTTTTAAAAACAGAACTCACCAGAACTCAGTTCCAGTACCTCTCAGGTGGGCGCCATTGTAAGAGATTCCCAGCACCTCTTTCTCTAGAAAAATAGCACTGCTCAAAAGCATTGCCAGTATGGAAAGTGTTTCAAAATGCTTACCTGATTTGTGCTCAAAACAACTCTGCGGGGGAGGTTGCTAACTCTGGTAACCTTCTGATCCATCAAGGAAGTGGTATTTGGCTAAAGCAGTGTACACATGCCGCAAAGAGCAAAAGAAAATGCAAAATGTTTTACAAAAGCATTTGCAAAGTGTTTCACCAAAAAGGGGGGGAGGGGTGAAGCCAATATTGTAAGTGTTCAAATAAAGCAACAATTTTACAAGATAACAATAGCGAAATATCAGCAAATGAAAACATAAATGACTTCAACAAATCAATAAACAATCAAGGCAATACTAGCAAAAAATATAAGGCACAAAGTGTGCATTCATGCTTCTTATGTATTATGGATCAGAAGTGTTAGCTCACTAAAACATGTATAGCCAGCCTGTAGTATTAGGATCCTGGCGTGCTATTGTCCATGGGGTCACGAAGAGTCGGACATGACTAAACGACTAAACAACAACAAGTATTAGGAGTGACAAGATAGAGGCCACCGGAGTTTGTTATGCTTCTAGGCAGGAGCAGGAACCTCTCGCCATAGAATCTAGACTGCACGTCAGCCCTGCCTCTCCCACAATGCTCTGCTGATTGCTCTCTGGCTCTGTAATCTGGGAGCAAAACCACAGAGAACAGAGACTACAAACAGTGTACATTGGAAAGGTATTTTCTGGCACTTTGGACTTGCCAGCCCTTGCCATCAATGTGCTAAAAGTACTTGCTGTACTATGGGGACATCTGGCACCTGTGTACCTCATTCCCTTGTGCCCTTTGCTTGTGGCAGGTTATAATTAATTGTTTCATGGGATATTGCCGTATGTTCTGTGCTCTACAACTGCAAGGAGTTTGATGGAGGCTGAGTCAGTTGACCTTTTAGGTACGCTGCAGCCCTACGTTTCTATGATTATACACTTTAAGATGACTTTATTGTTATAATTATATCAGGCAATTTTCAAAAGCACAAATGGTAGCTAAGTACTCTACCCATAACTGCCACATGGATCTTTGAATTTTCACTCCTATTGCTGTTAATTGAAGGTAGATCCTATACAGTTGCTTCTTGCATAACATTTTGATGTTTAATTAAACTGTGGTTTGGGATTAAAGTCTAGAGAGTACAATATTTCTTTTAGTTTATCACAACTTCATTTCACAATTATTACAATCTTTCCTCTGGGGAAATTAACTACAATTGATTTTTGTAAAAAAATACTCATTTTTATTCTAAGCATTTTAAAATATATATATTAAATCATAGACCCAAAATAATTCCAGCTGCTATGATTAGATGGTGAAACGTTTTATGAGAGACTGTGTTCTATTTTGGCCAGGGGTGGGGGTGTTGGGCTTACTAATGTAAATTAAAAACTTCAGAAAATTACATCAGTGGAAGTTTTTCAGTTGTTCTCCTCAGTGCTATTTTTTCTAGAAAAAGAGGTGCCGGAACTCACCGTGAATGCCACCTTTGTTTTCTTATAATGGCAATGGCACCAATCGGAGAGGTACCAGAACTGAGTTCTTGTGAGTTCTGGCTTTTAAAAACCTCCCCAAAACACCCCTGGTTCTCCTTGATATATAACGGTCAGTATAATATGCAGAATGCAAGGACTTTAAAAGGCAGCATTAAATTCTCTTTGTGTTCAGTAGGGTTTTGTTTGCGCCCAATTTGTTTGTCAGCGACAGCACATTGGATGGCTGCAGTGTCAATTCATGACTTGGAGATGTGAAAGAGCCATCAAGCATCAGTTATAACACCATGCTTTCAATGGAGGCCACTCGGATGCTTAGCCACCAATGGTCAAGGGTTGAGTGATGTTTGCATTTCTGTCACTTGAGGACTTGCATGATCTCTTAGTGGTGCGAATCTGCTAGCACATCTGCAAAAGCCAAGCAGATTTTGGTATGGTTTCAAATTGGATGGGGGGCAGAGGATTGTGTGTTGACATTCCTACATTGCAGTGGGTTGGAACTAGATGGTCTTCCGGGTCCCTTCCAATTCTACCATTTCATGATTCTATGAACTTCCATGTACTGAATTTGACTTGACACTGGGAGATACTATGTTTTGTTGCAAGGATCAGGGCCGTGTCTAGGTAGACCCCCTGTGGCGCAGGGCACCATGGCGCCGGCCCACCAGGAGGGCGCCGCGAGCTGTGCCCGCCCGGTCCGCCGGTTTGACAACCGCACTGTGCCTGCCCGCCCGCTATGGCGCCGCACAGCAGCGCCTGTGGCAGCCATGCTGTGCCCGCCCACCGCGCTGGGAAACAGGGTGGGGGGCGCCGGAGGGATCCGTCGCTCCACATCGCCAGGGGCGCTTAAGACGGCCCTGACAAGGATTATTGCATGAAACCTGATTCACACAAACAAATCACTACCTGGTTGGTGGCAATAGTCAATGACAGTGAGCATTGATGTGCGGAATGATCCCTCAATTCAATTTTAAATTTCCCAGTTGTCAAAAAGCTCCAAATAATTTCATTTGTATGTAGAAACATAGCTCTCTCCATATATCACCATGGTTCTTATTATGGATCTTGGGGCAATTTCATCTATGTATATAAATGGTGCACATGGTCAATTGGAGGACGCAATACCATTTCACTTAATTTCTGGTCACTTAGTTTACATCAGTGAATGAAAGCACGAGTGTTGAGCAGCTGGAATTTCACATGGATATTGTTAGATGTTTGCTAGTTCTGACAGCCATGAAATGAAATTGGAATTGTTCCACGTGCCTATAACAACTCATATTAAGCATTGCAAGCCAATCCTTCCATGTTTACCCAGAATAGAGTCCCATTGACTTATTTTATAGCTAGTATGTTTAGATTTCAGTCTTAGCTTTATAATGCGGTGTAGCAGAGTGTTTCCATAGAGTCCTTTCCATAGAGTCCTTTCCAGCTACAGGGATATTTCCCTGATACTGTATGCAAAATGGATCATGCAAGTTCAAGCCTAACTAGTCACCCAAATGTCTGCCTTATCTAATGCAAGTGGCATCCTTCAGCATCAGATTTAGGTGGTGTGGGTGGTTTCCCTGCACAGGGTGCCAACCCAAGGTTGCACAAAACTGGGAACTTCTATTTGGGAGCACCAAAATTTGGCCTCGCCATATTATGAAAGATTAGCAAAGTCCACTGCGGAACCCTTGTTTAGCATCAATTAAGTGATGGAGGCAGGTAATGGATGTGGAATTCTAAAGGATAAGTCATTCATTCATTCCCTTTAGATCCCATATTTTCTCTCAATGAGCTCAAGGTAGTGTACATTTTTCTGCTGCTCATCATTTAATCCCCACAGCAACCCTGTGGGGTAAGTTATGTTGAGAAGCAGTGACTGGCCCAAGATCACCCAGTGAGCTTCATGGTCAAGTGGGAATTTGGACCCTGGTCTCCCAGGTCCTAGTCCAATACTCTAAGCCCTAAGATGCAGAATCTTTCCGCCACTAAGGACTGTTAGGCCCCAGTGCTATGCATATTTCCTTCGAGTAAGTCCCAGTGAGTACAAAGCGTAAGCTTGTATAAGATTGTGCGTTTAAATTATTTTGTTTACTATCAGGTGCCAGGTTATATAAAGCCGTAGCAATATCTTCCTCACAATAATCAAGACAGTGAAACTCATAACAATATCAATTCTTCCCAGCTCTCTACATTTATATTCTGTGGCAGTTCCATTGCATATATTTTTTTTGAGAGAGTTTTGTTTCCTTTAAAAAAAAAAGGAAAGGAAAGAATTGCCAATTGATTTACCAACAAATTCACCGTATATTGCCCTTTCTCCTAGGTTCTACCATGTCTATTAAAAAAGAGAAAGCAAACAGTGTTGAGGATATTTCAAAGAAACATTGCGCTACCACAGAAAATTTGCTCTTATTACTTGCAAACTTATTTCATCCGCGCAGCAGTGTCTCACATTTGAAGTAATAAGTGTCGTCTTTGGAGACCTCTGAGTGTAGTGAAGAGTAAAATAATCAGAATTATCTGATCCTCTGGAGTGCATCTTCAATATCAAGGAAAGGGAAAGGATTGAAAGTGTGAAAATAATTTTCATCCCACAATGCAAAACATCTCCCTGATGGTATTAAGAGTTTGATTTCAAAGCACGTCTGTACCCAGTTGGTTAAATGAAAATAAAGGGGCTCATCTCTTTAAACGCTCCCTTTATGTTTAAGACAGAGGTGATTCCAAATTTTACAGGGAAAACTAGAAGCAAATCATATAGTTAGGGGTTTATTTCTGTGTGTATTACATATGCATAGAGTTGTGGATATTTGTATAAAATAAGATGCAGCAGTTCCTTAGATAAATAAACCCACAGCATTTTTTAAAATCCATTTTTCTTGCCGTGAGCTATGAATTTGCATGGAAAATCCATTGGCTCATTCAGATTCTCTTTCCATTGCCATTTCTTCCTTATTATCAATTGCTTGCTTCAAGTCAGTATTGTCTGGAGGGGAAAATGCTACCACTTGATTTGGCAGAATTTTAACAAATTGGATGAAATACTATTAAGACTGGGAAGGGAAGGAATCAAAAGAACATAAGAATAGCCAGTGCTATTCTTCTAGAAAAATTGGTGCTGGAACTCACCACAAACACCTCCCTTGTTCTCTTAAAATGCCAATAGCACCCAGCTGAGAGGTGCTAGAATTGAGTTCCGGTAAGTTCTAGCTGAAAAAAAAAAACCCCAGAGAGTAGTCATTCTGCATCCAACCAATGGCCGATGTAATCCAGCATCCTCTTCTTACAATGGCCACCCAGATGCCTGTGGGAAACTGGCAAGCAGGATCCGAACCCAGGAGCTTCCTTCCTTCCTGTTGTTTCCAGCAACTGGCATTCAAAAGCATTCTACGTACAACAGTGGCATTTTTAACTATGTGGCTGGTGGCCAGGGCCGGATCGAGGTTTGATGAGGCCCTAAGCTACTGAATGTAATGGGGCCCTTTCTATGTCCAGCTGTCCTTTGTCAACAACAAATTGTCGCTGTTTTTTGTGTGTTGAATATATGCTACATGGTAATTTATGGACTTAATAGGTATCTAAAGCCATTTGCATATAACAAGATATGAATTTTATCACATTGGTCTTATTTTATTTGTTTTTTATCTTATATTTTGGAAGGGTGCACCCAGGTTTTTCCCGTTAATTTTTTTTGGGGGGGCCAGGACTGTTAACGACTGCAATTGGTCTTACAGGAAAAAGCTAGGGGTGAGATGGCTAAAGATAGCTTTATCATGTATAATGAGGTAAGAATTCTTAATTCTAAGTCCCTTAGGTATAATGCCCAGGTTCTTACATTTAGTCAGAAAGAAGATGTCAGTCTGTACCTGTGCAAGTTTCTTGGTGAGGTTGATGGACTTCCATTTCATGCGGCTCAATGTGGTGCCTTCCATAGTCCTAGTTACAGGTAGGTAGCCGCGTTGGTCTGACATGCCCCGGGAATGCTCATTCTTTGGCTGGCATATACTACAATATTGGCACACAATTAAACGAATGCAGAAACAGTTGCATTTCTCTGTGCTGGTAAAGGCATCAAGCTCTCCATGTAACCATTATCTCAGATATGCATATTTAAGAAACTCTTAAGAAGACTGAATATAAGCCTCCTTACAAGAAGTAATCTCCAAAGGTATAAAAAGAAACCCTAATCTTATTTAGTTTAAGAAAGGGCTTTCCAACAATTCACAGCTGCCAAAGGAACAAAAAAAAGTACATAATGAGTTTGGCATCGCTAGAATAGATCTCTTATGGGTAGGGATCAGTGAATCTGTCAATTTCAGTTCCTCATTTTTCCAATTATAAGTTCAGTTCTCTACATTTCCGCATCAGTCTGCAATTTCTTTCCTCATGTAAAATTAAGCATCATTTTAGTGCATTAGATTTCTGAATTTATCCATATTAGTCTGCATCTCCCCTTAAAATAAAGCATTTTTGTACATAGCCTTAATATATAGGCATTTAGTAATATATGCATTTAAATGGAGATTTTGTGCACATGACTTAGCAGGAGAACTGGATTGCAAAATTCAGAGATGGTTAATTTAAAAGGATGGTTGCACTTCAGGTCTCATACAGTTTCAGAAAGTTCATAATAGGTAAGTTCGCCTTTAAATTTGAACTGAAGCAAATTTCTACCCTGCCCCTACGTATGGAAACTCATCCTTCATGCTCTCATGATAGGAGGCTATTGTAGAATGCGGTTTACTATTAATAACCATTGCAGGGCTAAGCCGTGGGTGGCAGGGCGTAAGCATGGTGAAATGGCAATAAACAGGACAAACGCCCGGGGATTCTAACAGGCCACAACTTTATTGATTGTCAACAGGCTTTGGCACAGGCATTTGAATCAACCAACCTATCTGCTAGTTGATTATTTTGGCAGGGTTAACCATGGTTGTAGGTCGCCTTGTGATGTACACCAAATCAGAGCCAATCAATTTGGACAGAAACATTTCCATGTTGGATCCCTTTGATGAGATTCCCTGATTCCTTAGAATGGTGGGAGTTCCGACTTAATAATACATGGCTGCAGACGTGCCAACTTGGTCCCAAAACCGTGGGAGCCTGGGGCCGTGGATGCCATGCAGCATGCACAGCCCTGGCACTGAAATTTGTGTGTGCCCGGCGCCTTCATGGGGAATTTTGTGGGTGCTCAGGCACCCAGGGCCTCAGGGAGTTGGCAATAATAATAATAATAATAATAATAATAATAATAATAATAATAATATATTCCCCGCCCACTTAATTCACCCTTCACCTTTTTGTGGTTGGTTCCCACATCACCTCAGTTATATACAGTGGTACCTCAGGTTACAAACGCTTCAGGTTACAAACTCTGCTAACCCAGAAATAGTACCTCAGGTTAAGAACTTTGCTTCAGGATGAGAACAGAAATGGTGCTTCAGCGGCACAGCAGCAGCAGGAGGCCCCATTAGCTAAAGTGGTGCTTCAGGCTAAGAACAGTTTCAGATTAAGAAGGGACTTCCGGAACGAATTAATTTCTTAACCAGAGGTACCACTGTACCAGGCACAGGGCCTTCTCGGTAGTGGCGCCTGCCCTGTGGAACGCCCTCCCAGCAGATGTCAAGGCAATAAGAAACTATCTTACTTTTAAAAGACATCTGAAGTGAATAGATGTTCCCTAAACATCTGTTAAGGAAAGTTTTTTAATGTTTGATGTTGTATTGTGTTTTTAATATTTGGTTGGAAGCCGCCAAGAATGGCTGGGGATAATAATAAAATTATTACTGGGGTAATAATAATAGTAGTAGTAGTAGTAATATCAGTAAGCTCTTGTCATGTGGGGTTGCACTGAGGCCAGCCTTCCCATGTCCCAATATATAGTTGCTTACAGAGACATGAGAACTAGTACAAGAGTGAAGATGGGTTCTTCCTTCCCCGTCACATCTTTTTCTTGTTCTTTTACCATGGCTGCAAGCTCCCATGAGCCTCCAGGTACTTATGGGCACCATTCCACCCCCAACAATGCCTCCTTTGAAGAATGTTACAGGCGTGACATTGTGGTAGGAAATAACAGCAACCACATCTGTCGACCCACAATGCCTGGGGAATGGCTCTACTTCATGATTCATAGCAGAGTTCTCAGAGAACCTCGTGGGCTGAAAACGGTGGCTGCTTGCAAGTGGTCAGCAATAAGAATTTTTTTAAAAAGTTTTGTTAAAAACACACAGCTATGGTGGCGCTGTGGGTTAAACCACTGAGCCTAGGGCTTGCTTATCAGAAGGTCGGCGGTTCGAATCCCTGTGACGGGGTGAGCTCCCGTTGCTTGGTCCCAGCTCCTGCCAACCTAGCAGTTCGAAAGCATGTCAAAATGCAAGTAGATAAATAGGAACCACTACAGCGGGAAGGTAAACGGTGTTTCCATGTGCTGCTCTGGTTTGCCACATGACCTGGAAGCTATACGCCGGCTCCCTTGGCCAATAATGCAAGATGAGCGCGCAACCCCAGAGTCGGTCACGACTGGACCTAATGGTCAGCGGTCCCTTTACCTTTTATGGTTGCCACCACCCAGTAATCTTCAGAAATGTGTGAATAATTTTGACCCCATTTTTGAATGAAAATTTCTCAGCTGAGAATTGCTACTTCAGCCTTAGAAGGAATAAGGTGATCAAGGCAGCCTTATATTTAGGTGACGCAGGTGGCGCCATTGTGTAAATCACTGAGCCTTTTGGGCCTGCTGATCAGAAGGTCGGCGGTTTGAATCCGTGCGACGGAGTGAGCTCCCATTGCTCTGTCCCAGCTCCTGCCAACCTAGCAGTTCGAAAGCACACCAGAGCAAGTAGATAAATAGGTACCACTGCAGCAGGAAGGTATACAGTGTTTCCGTGCACTCTGGCTTCCATCACTGTGTTCTGTTGTGCCAGAAACGGTTTAGTCATGGCCCGGAAAACTGTCTATGGACAAATGCTGGCGCCCTCGACCTGAAAGTGAGATGAGCGCCGCAACCCCATAGTCTCCTTTGACTGGACTTAACCACCCAGGGGTCCTTTACCTTTACCTTTTACCTTTATATTAGCAGAGATTCCATAGATGATTGAGGTGGCATGGAATGTGGCCAAAGGAAGCTGTTTTTTTTCTTTTTAAAACTTTATTTTTTCATGAAACTGAGAACTCCTTTCAATAAATGATGGGCTACCAAGCAGTCTCAGTATAATATACGAATTAAGCCTTAGAGGAGATGAGTTGAACGACATCCAGCAGGAAATAAACATCAAAGTTCTGACTTTGCTGGAAGCAATCTGAGATAAGCCAATAACTTCACTCAAAACTAGGAACGTGCAAGGCTTCCCTTTGTATTTTTGTGGATATGCTCATAGATCTCAGAAAGTGTCCTTGTGCGTTTGGGACATTTATTTGTAAAAGCAGATGCATAGCTTTCCAGAGGTTGATTTCCCAACTTGTTAGATTGAATGTTTGTGCGTGTTACTGTCTGTTCTTAAAAAGTACTCTCTTTTTTTCTCAACTTAGGTATGTATGCACAGAACTCCTTAGTTAAAAATGAAAATGAATAATTCATAGTTAAGAATATTAAAAAGCATTCTGGGAATGGGAGGAGAAAGGGTGTCTTGTGCTCATTCTCCAATGACTCCACCAGATAACCAATTTATGGAACATTCATTCTGATCTGTTTTGGGGGTGGTTATATCTCAATGGGCATTCATCCTGAATTCATCCTGATTTGCAATTCTGCAGTGCTTATCCATCTTACTGTTAATCACCTATTCATCCCATGCTTTCAGTGCATTTCCTTGTTACTTTTCAATCCGCAAAAGGTCCATTTTTTTATGCATCTGGGTGACACACTTTAATTCATAGTAGTAGAAGTAATAATAATAATAATAATTTCCACAGCCACTCTGGGAGGCTCCCAACAGAACACTAAAATGATAAAGGTAAAGGTAAAGGGACCCTGACAGTTGAGTCCAGTCGTGGACGACTTTGGGTTTGTGGTGCTCATCTCGCTTTACTGGCTGAGGGAGCCGACGTTTGTCCGCAGACAGTTTTTCCAGGTCATATGGCCAGGATGACTAAGCCGCTTCTGGTGAAACCAGAGCAGCACACGGAAACACCGTTTACCTTCCCGCCGGAGTGGTACCTGTTTATCTACTTGCACTTTGACGTGCTTTCGAACTGCTAGGGTGGCAGGAGCTGGGACCGAGCAACGAGAGCTCACCTCATCACGGTGACTTGAACTGCTGACCTTCTGATCAGCAAGCCCTAGGCTCAGTGTTTAGACCACAGCGCCACCCACATCCCAACAGAACACTAAAAACAGACTAAAACTTCGAACATAAAAAAACTTCCCTAAACAGGGCTGCCTTCATATGTCTTCTAAAAGTCAGATAGTTGTTTATTTCCTTGACATCTGATGGGAGGGCATTCCCCAGGGTGGGCACCACTGCCTGGTTCCCTGTGACCTCACTTCTCTCAGTGAAGTGGGAACCGCCAGAAGGCCCTCAGCACTGGAATCTAAATTTCTGGTGTGCAGAGGTGCCATCTTCTTAAGCACTTGGGGGGGCTGACACAACATCCTGATGCCGCTCCATGCCTGGCCTCAACAAGCCCCCCCCCCGGTCCCCTAAAAATAATAATTGAAAGACCCCACAGTGCTTTGACCCCCCCCTGGGGCTAGCTCCTATGCTGGTGTGGGCTGGAATCCCTCCTACAAAATAATGGCCCCACAGAACTCACTCAAAGTGCTCCTGTTGCTGTTTGCGATGGTGCAGGTTCATACTGACTTCTCCCAAGCATTATTGCTAACCACATTTCTCTTGCAAGAGGGTGCCGCTTGGCTAGTGGTGCTTGTACCTTCGGTTGACTGTGCAGGGCAATGCTCACTTGTTCGCATTTGAACGTTTAAATGTCTGCAGTTCTTCAAAAGCTCGCACTACAAGATGCCCTCTTTTCAGCTCAAGGATCGTCATTTGGAAACTTGCTGTTATTTCTAGGATAGTTTCCAACAGTTATGGATGTTTGTTTTGGGGTGTTTGCATTTAATGTCGCAGGGAATGATGCCTGTTTACTGCAACCCCGATGAAAGCACTGTTTTCACCCAAGACGCTGCTCAATTTAACGTCGAACAACAGATGATCTTAATCCATCTTGTCACTGATTGATTGCAGCTTAGTCACTCTAGAGTGCTAGTCAAATTTAACATAAGGTGAAATTTCAAGGCGAATTGGAATTTTCTGCTCTTGGGGAACAACAGCCAAAGAACTTCACAGAAAGCTGAAATACATTCACTTGCATTTCAAGGGAAAGAGCTCATCTGGAGGTTAACAGTGGATATTGTATGAAGGCATATCCCTGTTTGACCTTTCAGCAGCTACACACAATGGAATGTCTCGCTCTAGTTTTGTTTAATGCTGTCCACAAGGTTCTTGTTCAGTTCTCCACTGTGTTGCCTAATCAGGGTTCCAGGGTTCAGGGTGAGGAGTTTGCACAAGTAGAGGAGGCTCCAGACTTCATAAATGAGTTTTCCAGCTTGGAGAGTGCTTTGATGCATGTGTGGGTACAGCGCTTGGCAGTACCCCAAACTCTCCCATATGCCATTTGCATCACTTGAACCCAGTGAACACCCAAGCAGGACCAATATTAAATGGAAATTTGGAGGTTCCCACTTGGGCAAAACATCTGAAGAAGGCAAAATGCTTGGATGACACAGTACAATGAATTGTCTTCAAAGAAAAGTTGTTTCAATCTGAGTCGTGAATTTCTCAGATTCAGATGGTGTGTGTGTGTGTGTGTGTGTGTGTGTGTGTGTGTGTGTGTGTTTCAGTTTGGGTTCCCCACCACCACCCAGTATTAATTTCAGTTCTCCTCATTTCCATTTGAGTTGGCAGGGATGCATGCAGTTTTGTTTAATATGCATTTTCTTTGTTACTTTCAGAATTTAAGCATTTTTATGCACAATTTACCGTATTTTTGTACAGTGGTACCTTGGTTTTCAAAAGTAATCTGTTCCGGAAGAAAACTCAATAGCCAACAGCTAAGCCTCAGGAACTTGCACTCAGTGGAAGCCACGTGGCATGTTTGACTTCCAAGGCGTGTTTGAAAATGGAAGGATTTACTTCCAGGTTTACACTGTTCGAAAACTGAAATGTTCGTCAATGGAGACGTTCCAAAACCGAGGTACCACTGTATTTGTTATTTTGCATTGCAAAATTTGGAAAATTGCAAGTTTCAAAAGATGATTGTGTTTTGCTTCACACGTTTGGGAAAATATGAATTTGGTAGGTGTACCTTTAAGTACAAATTTCTTCCCCATGTCTGGTTTGTTTGTAACAAGCTTTAAGCCAGGTTGATATTTTTAGAGCAGACATCAAAAGATAAGTGTTTACTATGAAGATATGATGGGGGTGGTGACAGAATGTGGTCTGAGAATTGAATCACAGTGCCGGCAGTGTATCATATTTAGAATACATGATTAAGTCATAAAAATCAATTTCAAACAAATTAATCCCTCCATTCTTCTGTCTCAGAAACAAAGTGGGATTTGCTTTAATCGCGTATAAATATATTCCGTTTATGTCGGTTGAGGTGCCCTGTCAAATCTATTTTGTTCTCCTTTGCTGCTGAACTGAAAGAAACCAGATGCGGTAGTGTGCAGACTGATGAGAGCGAATGGACCTCTTCAAGGATCCAACCGCAAAAAAGCAATGGTTCCTCACAATTACAGTCATATTTGAAACTTGTTAAACTAAAATATGCCTGACACACTATCAAATGATGTCTACAGGCAGCCAATATGCAAACCCTACATTATCTACTTTTTAATTTGCAGATTACTCAGAAGATCTTATAAGAGAAATGGAAAGAAAAACCATTTCAGATGTCAGGCCAGAGAGGTGTGAGTGCCAGAAATTTCCAGTGAAGGTTACTAAGGCCCTTAGAACACATTGAACCTCTAGCACTGGGGAGAAAGCAGGTTCTGTCCATAGGATAGAACATGGGTTGCGGAAGGGCTAACAAGATACCCCAGGGCCTGGGTGGGTGGGTCAGTTTGGATGACATCTGGTATCTGATTGGAGGGAATGGTTGTTGCTGGGGAATTTAGCATGTTGCAATTGCTTGATTGACAGCCCTGGCAATATATATGCATACTGAGCAGTTTGTGCCACCTCTTTGCTGCTCGCATCGAATCTCCCGCCTGCCCTCCGCTATGTTTAGGCCCTTTGCACTGACCTTGCGGCGCCTGTCATGGGGTCGCCTGTATTCAGGGGCCTGGTAGGAATTTTGCCACTTGGCTGATTGGCTGGTGCCAGGTGGCTTTTGCCTATTATGTTGCAATTAGTCACAACTTGTAAGGTTGCAGTTAGGCTTTGGTTCAAATAAAATGGACAAGGGGTACGGATTTAGGCTGGGCCTGACCCTCATTGATTGCTGCTGCCATATAGAAGTATTCCGTTAAAGGAATCCTGGGGCTCCACATGTTTGTCTGTTTAATCCTGCTGCGCATGAGCCTCGGGGAGCATCTGGGGAGAGGACAAGAAGAAGGGCTTGTGCCCCCTGCCCCGTCCTCTCTCAGGGGGTGCTTACTTACTGGCTCCCCTACTAGGCTAGAGGGAGTCAGATCTGTCCCAGGCGGGGGACAGATGGCTGGGGAACCAATGCCTAAGCAACCACTCACATTATTATTTGTATTTTAATAAAGTTGTGGCCAAATTTAATGCCCAAAACCTTAAACTAAAATTACGTGTTTGGTGTGAGTTATTGGGAGGATATATTGGTGCCTTGGCACGCAAATGCCCTGGTCCTCTGATTCTGCAGCTCCACCTGTTATATTGTTAATGGTATTTTGGGGAAACAAAAATGACAGCTATCAGCTGTTCAAGGCTCCATAAGCCCTGAAGTGCAAAATTGCCCCAAGCTCCGATTTACATCATATTCAGGAAGGTTTGTGAGTTGCAATTAGTTGTGAAACATGAACATCACACTTCAGGGAGACTGCAAGTTACAGAAGTAGCAGGGAAAGCTCATACACGTGGGTCCCAACTTCAATAAAATACTGGGAGGTACCTGTTATGTATTCAGTGGTCTGTGTTTGCCTGAGCTTCAGTCTGGACCCAGGATTCTGAGGCCCTGTGTTCTGATTCAATACATGAAGTCCAATCACAGAACATTTCAGAGTCTGGGCCTCTGCCATTGGCCCTTAAAAACTCTTGAGTCATGATTCGCAGCTTGGAAGTTTAGACAGCCAATCACATTGGGCGTGGGAGTGGCCCAGCCCTTCAGAAATTATATAAGCAGTTGCTTTGCCGCTGTTGTCCAGTTCTGATAGTTCAATAAAGGTTCTTGCTGTTATCACTGTGTCTTGCCTCGCGGGACCCCACCTACACTTCAGTACCTAGCCCGCATAATCAATAACAATAAGTGCTGCATGCACACCATTTCAATGGCAATGCTCACAAACCTGGGGAGGCGGCCCCCCTCAAATATTTTATTGGGGAGGGGTGAAGGGACCCCGGCCCTCAGAATTAGCTCCTATGGTGAGATGTGTGAGTGAACCACCACAGATGTTATCACCATGTTTCTCATATTTTAAGGCATCAATACAAAATAAGGTATGGCAGGATTTTCCTGAGGTGGAAAAATATAAGGCATACCTCGAAAATAAGCCGTGCCAGGTGGTGGGAGCAGGTCTGTGGCAAAGAAGGGTTGCTGCTGCCGCATTAACCCCCGGGACCTGGCTGAAGCCTTTGCTTGCCGCGCGCGCAGCCCCAGGACCCGGCTGCAGCTTTTGCCTGCCGTGCGCGCAGCCCCAGGACCTGGCTGCAGCCTTTGCTTGCCGTGCGCGCAGCCCCAGGACCCGGCTGCAGCCTTTGCCTGCCGCGTGCGAAGACCCGGTGGGAGCAGGTCTGTGGTCTGTACAGATACCGGTACTTAATTAAAAAATAAGACATCCCTTGAAAATAAGCCATGGTGTGTTTTTTTCAGGAAAAAATAAATACAAGACGTGTCTTATAATATGAGAAACACGGTATTTCAAGCACAACTTTTTTCGGTGTGCCTAGTTCACGGATTCTGCTGTAAGACATCAAAGTCTGGTTCACATGTGCTTGTCTACCACTTGATTTATCTGTGTACTTGAAGAAGGGAAGCTTATTTCATTGGAAAGAATTGGATGTGAGTCAGTGATGGCCAATTTACACAAGCATGTCATCACTCAATACTACTGTCATCAAGGGATGAACATGTATATACAAAGAACACAAAAGCGGGTCGTAACCAAGTGCAGAAAAGTCAGGTGATATACCTGCATGTGTGAAACAGGACAGAGCACTTAGATTGCAACTCTAATCCCATTTCAAAGTGGAGTAAGACCCATTGAACTCAATGGGGCTTACTCCACTTTGAAATGGGATTAGAGTCCCATTTCAAAGTGGAGTAAGACCCATTGAGTTCAATGGGTCTTACTTCTGAGTAGGTTTGCACTGTTGCTTATTCATTTTCCCTGCTAGGCCATAACATCTAAGACATCTTAATTCTGTACACAATAAAGTGTTGTTCCAGGTAACATTTGTTCAGTGTCTATAACCTTTACAATTCCTCCTGTGTCTTTTGCTTGATCCTGGAAACTATTGTTCTGAGTTACTGTCTGAGGGAAATTAATGCCAGAAGTTTGGCCCACAAAGATGTCCATAGCTTGTCAGTATCTATCCAGGTTTGTTTGGCAGAAAGAAAGAAAAAAGAATATCTTCTTTGACTAAATGTGTGGATCTAATTGAAAGGAAACGGCAGCATGTTCAGTCTGCTTCCATTCCTGTAAGATTTGGAGACCACAAAGGAAAACAATTTTTGTCTGCCATTTAGTTAACTCTCCAAGGTACGCCCGCTGTTGAAGTATCCTTCAAGCTGCACAGTACATATAAATATGTAAATAGATTTCAAATTCATTTCTATGGCAGTTTCATACAGCTTCAAGCTATACCTGTTAGAACCCTTTGGAAAAAAAAAAGCAACGAAGGCAGGGCTGTGGAAATCAGAATAGGCTTATTGTGAAAAGCTGCTGCTCTCCCCACCCCCAGAAGCCAGAACAACAGTTCCTTTATTTATTTCTTCAAATTAAAGACTGTCATATGTCAAAACACTTTATTTACTTTACTCTAGGTATTTCACTTCATAATGAATGATGAATAATGGATCCGGGTTGAATGTGATACCAGATGGCTTGATGAAGCCTGTGTGTGCAGTTAGATTTTCTGTTTCATTAATAAATGTAGAGCTATCGAGCACTTTCTCTCTTTTTCACAGCAAAGAATATGCCAAGAGAGGAACCTGGGGCGGGATTCGACATGGCCACTGAGCCAATTTCATGTGATGCGAAGGAGAGAAAATCAGGGGTGGGGGATGGGGGTGAGGCAGCAGAAAGAGAAAAATGAGGTGTCCTCAGCTACTTTTGTCTCTGCCCTTAGCCACCCTTGCCACCATTGTTAGTCATCCTCTGACAGAATGGTCATCCTGAGATTATGTGGCCCCATCTCAACAACAAAAAGCAGCCTATTTCAGTTGTTGCCTTTTGTAATCTTGTGACATTTGGTCATGTGGGAGAATGTCTCTCCTCCGTCTGTGTGTATCTGTGTATGTGTGTGTGTGTGTGTGTGTGTGTGTGTGTGTGTGTGTATATATATATATATATATATATATATATATATATATATATATATATATATATACACACACACACACACACACACACACACACACACACACATACACATGGAGAGGGAGAGAGATGGCTGGTGTGTATTGGCCACACTCTCATATGACCCAAATACTTGCATGGCTATGAAGGCAGACAGGGGAGACATAGCCTTGAGACCTGTCGCTGGAAAAATCTATCAAACCTCCTCCTTCAGAACAAACAGCTATGTTTGATGGTTCTTCTTTAGCAATCACTTGTAGCCGAGTAAGCTTGTCTTCCATTAACACAATCTTAACAGTGAGTCCATAAGTAACTGTGGAGGCCAATTCTGGATCCACATGTCCTTCCACATTGGGGACATAGGTTTCCGGATGGAAGTTGATCCCGGTGAGGGTTTGCTGAGCGTGCCTTCCTCTTAGATTGTTTCTCCCTTTCGCCCTGAGTTCGAGCGTCTTCAAAGCCTATGGCACCTTTGGTAAAGGTTTGCAGGCCAGTGTTTCCCAGTTGTCGGTGTTTGTACTACATTTTTACTTGTACCATGACTGAGGGAAAGAAAATAAAAAAAAAATCCTTCAGTAGCACCTTAAAGACCAACTAAGTTTTTATTTTGGTATGAGCTTTCGTGTGCATGCACACTTTGTCAGTCTTTAAGGTGCTACTGAAGGAATTTTTTTATTTTGCTTCGACTCAGACCAACACGGCTACCTACCTGTAACTAGAACTGAGGGAAAGAAGTGAGGAGAAACTTTTCCCAGACTGCGCTTGCTTTAATCTCCTTGTCAAATCTGCCTAAGAGTTACCCCTGATGCCAAGATAGGCATAAGGACCACTTCTGGAGAGAAGCAAGATGTGGCAACCCCCCCCCCTCCACCTGAGAGCAGTTACAACGGGAAAAACTATACCATAGTAAACTGATTCAGTTCCATTGTTTTGAAGAACAATATTCAGGAAACTTGTTAACATGGGGCAAATCTGACTTGTATGAGGAGGTACATTGCATCTCCCCAGAAGCCTATAAAATTTACTTTCAGACTGTTGGTACAACAGAAAAATAGGTCATATATTTCAGGAATACATGGGGCAGATCTACACTCATGTTTTTAACGTTAAGAAGAGGTTAAGGAAGGGTTGTGGTAATGTAGATGGACAAATGATGCATTGCCTTTAACAATCTTAAAAAGCAGAGACATCACCTTGCCGACAAAGGTCCATATAGTTAAAGCTATGGTTTTTCCAGAAGTGATGTATGGAAGTGAGAGCTGGACCATAAAGAAGGCTGATCGCCGAAGAATTGATGCTTTTGAATTATGGTGCTGGAGGAGACTCTTGAGAGTCCCATGGACTGCAAGAAGATCAATCCTCTCCATTCTGAAGGAAATCAGCCCTGAGTGCTCACTGGAAGGACAGATCCTGAAGCTGAGGTTCCAATACTTTGGCTACCTCATGAGAAGAGAAGCCTCCCTGGAAAAGACCTTGATGCTGGGTAAGAATTAAGGGCACAAGGAGAAGGGGACGACAGAGGACAAGATGGTTGGACAGTGTTCTCAAAGCTACTGACGTAAGTTTGACCAAACTGCAGGAGGCAGTGGAAGACAGGAGTGCCTGCCATGCTGTGGTCCAAGAGTCGGACACAACTAAACAACACAACAACAACAACGTGTTATTAAAATGTGATACCAGAGGGTTCTGCAGAGCACCCAGCAGCATTCTAATGGAAATAAGCCAATAACAAGGTAAGAAAAAAATGTTCTAAATTACAAGTATGCCCTGTGACATTTTATATATTAGATATTTTAGATGCATCTAATATCATTCTATTAATGTTAAATAGGTCAGTGTAGATTCAGCCCTGGTTTTCCTCTGAAGTGTCAAATTTGAGTCACTGTCACATTTTGCACCACATTTGTTAATAAAGGTGGTTAGAAATGGATTTGGATTAGTGAAAACTGCCATGGAAGATGGTGGACTGTTCTTTGATGAAGATCTTTAAGCAGAGGCTTAAATTTAATTCCAGAGTCTGCCTTGACCAGGGCCCCTTCCCAAATCTGTGATCCAGTTTATGAAAGGAATAATTTTTGGCACTGTTTAGAATCTTTATGTGAACAAGAAGCACATTAACTCAAGCCTCACAAATACTGTGATGGAAATAAAACTCATTGATTCCACTTGAGTTTACTTTCACCTGAGTGAACTTAGAATGACCATGCACAGGAGCTGCTATCTTAAAGAGGTTCGGGGATGTAAATACCATTGAAACCTGTGGACTGATATCTGAGTAAAAACGGCTGTCTCCTCAGATCCTAGTTTTTTCTCAGCACTGGCAAGATAATTAAATGGAAGTATTGAAGGCCAGCCAGTGGGTGAATTCATCCTGTTACTAGAAATAGCTCATATGAAAGTGTTTTCCTCCAAGCATAATGCAGATTTATTATCCTTTTTATCCATGGGGGGTAAAAGGAAATGCTGACACAACAAGCTCAGAAATCAGTAAGACCAAAAGGACAAAATGTTTCCAATGTGCTTTGGTATTATAAAAGCTGTTTTTGTGGGGGGTTTTAAAGATAGTGTTGAGTGTTTCTTCTTCTTGTGGTTGTCATCTAAACACCTTTCATCATGCAAAGAACGGGGGAATGGTAAAAAGGAATTCTAGCCCTCACAGCGCAGTCCTAGACCTGTCTATTCAGCTCAATAATTCTACTTGCAGCTGTGGAAGAGGTGCTTAACTGTTTCCTCACAAGGTGTTTTTCTGATCAAAATTCTCTCTCCCTGGCTATCCCCCCTACCCTTAGGAAGGAAAAAATATATGTCCATATCTTTTCATCTATGAGGAAAGAATAGCATGTGGGAAGCAATTTTGATTTAAAAAGCAAACTTCAAGGAACCTGATGGTCAGTTCCAGTGCGGATTTACATATAAGCTAAACATATAAGCTTAGGGCCCCAGTCTCTTGGGCCCCCCAAAAAAAACTAAAGGAAAAAATCCTGGATGTACATTTCCAAAATATAAGACAAAAAACAAATGAAATAAAACCTACATACAGCAACAGTGTTTTGTGTTGGGTGTGGACCTATTGGGTCCAAAGCTCAACACGTTTGCCTAGCAATGACAATGGGTGAATCACACCCAGTATTTTAATGCTGTGAGTAGATCGCTGTCTCTTAGGAGCTGGGTGCCCCTGCCGTATAGCATATATTCAAAACCTAATCAAAGAAAGAATAACTGACACTGAACTCCAAAACGATCTTACCCGACTCTCAACAATTTATAGGCACCTTTATGACCACTGAAGGATCCACTTAGCAAATTACCTCAAGATAATTCCAAACATCACTGGGCATTCTCCAGGGCCTGTTTTAACACCCTCCCCTCAGCTTTATTAGTCGGTAGATACAACAAGACTCCGATTGACCAAAGACTATGCCCCTGTGATGACAATGAGATCGAATCCATCGGGCATGTCCTTTTATATTGCCAATTATATCGTGATGCAAGGAAAGAGCTGATCGAACCGCTCCTAGTGAAACAGCCCGGCCAATCAGAGGAAGCCTACACCAGACACCCTTTAGCTGACAAAGACATAGAGACTACCAGGATTGTAGCAAAATTTTGCTACATAGCGACAAGAATAAGACACGCAGTGATGACAACAAACACCATTGACAGATAACCTAGTTGATCTATCGTAGGCTTATCACAGGAGCGTCGACAGGTGGCTGAGATTCATATATTAAACTTTTATAAAATTTTAACATTTGTAACAATTTAACTGCAATTTTACTAAGTAGATACCCATTCTATGAACTGAACTGTATAATTCTCTCGCTGGTCTTTGACCGTATTAAAGATTATTATTATTATTATTATTATTATTATTATATTCAACACAAAAAACAGCGACAATTTGTTGTTGACAAAGGACAGCTGGACGTATAAAGGGCCCCATTACCTTCAGTAGCTTAGGGCCTCATCCAACCTCAATCCGGCCCTGGTCATTCCCTCTGCCTCTGCTGAAGTTCAGTAATGATGAACACATTACAGTCTAAGCAAAATAAAAAAATTCCTTCAGTAGCACCTTAAAGACCAACTAAGTTTATATTTTGGTATGAAATACCAAAATATAAACTTAGTTGGTCTTTAAGGTGCTACTGAAGGAATTTTTTATTTTGCTTCGACTCAGACCAACACGGCTACCTACCTGTAACATTACAGTCTAGTCCATCACACTACTACCATATTTCCCTGAAAATAAGACACTGTCTTATATTTATTTTTTTCTCAAGAAGACACACCATGGCTTATTTTCGGTGTGTGTGTGTGTGTGTGTGTGTGTGTGTGTGTGTGTGTGTGTCTTATTCCAGCGGGAAGGGCTCCATGCAGCACAGCATGGCTGAGGGCAGCGAGCTGTTGCTGGGAGAGCCTGCGTCCATGTCTTATTTTCGGGGTTTGGCTTGTATTGCGGAAATGCATAGAAATCCTGCTGTGGCTTATTTAATGGGTATGTCTTATTTTCAGGGAAATACGGTACATGGGGATGGGAATAAGTTTGTCCCGTCCCCTTCTTGTGTAGATTTTAAATGGGAAATCTTGTAAAATCCATGCAGAAAAACAAATATCACTAACAATGAAGGAGGTGGTCCGGCAGCTGTCTTGATGGAGGCAGCCATGTTTTCTGATGTGCAATTACTTCTGAGAGTGATGGGTTTTTTGCTGTATTCACATGGCGATCCCTGAGCTAAGCATTACAAAGAGTCTCAGCAACTTAGAAATTAGAGGAAAGGGCTTCAAGACCTGATGGGTGACATTTCCAGGCAGTCTCGAGTCCAGCACCTCTCTTTCTAGGATTTTGGCACTATATAGCTCTCCTATCACTTATAGATGTGCACCACAGAGACTTGATAAAACATGAAACATGTTCTCCTGCTTTCTTCTCTTGGCTGTGGAAGTGGGTGGAGTGGTGCTCAGCAGCCCACAAGCATGGGTGGCTAGTTAAATCTGGGTTGCATACCCTCCAAAATGTATCAGTTGATAGGGATATTTCTCACTCCCACCCCCAGCTCACCCTCCTTGGTCCCCATTTTTTGCCCTTGCCCTCCTCAGACCATTTCCTATCAGAAGCCAAAGTTTTTCCACCACTATGTAAAGGTAAAGGGCCCCTGGATGTTTAAGTCCAGTCAAAGGTGACTATGGGGTTGCGGCGCTCATCTCACTTTCAGGCCAAGGGAGCCGGCATTTGTCCACAGACAGCTTTCTGGCTCATGTGGCCAGCAGGACTAAACTGCTTCTTGCACAACCGGACACTGTGACGGAAACCAGAGTGCAAGGGAATCCTGTTTACCTTCCCACCACTGCAGTACCTATTTATCTACTTTCACTGGTGTGCTCTCAAACTGCTAGATTGGCAGGAGCTGGGACAGAGCAACAGGAGCTCACCCCGTCGCGGTGATTCGAACCGCCAACCTTCCAATTGGCAAGCTCAAGAGGCTCAGTGGTTTAGACCACAGCGCCACCCGTGGCCCTCAGTCTTCCACCACTACACCAACAGAACACAGAACACATGCCCTCCACCATCCTGAGAAAACCCCTTAAACTCCTGCCAGTCCATCACACCCCCTTTCTTCTCACCAAGGGTGGCCCTGGCCTCTGCCTGCCCCTCAGAGCCAGTGCGTCACACAGGGCAGAGCCTCGGCCTCAGCTACTGCAGCCTGTCCTCCTCCTTGTCTCCTCTCCAGCAGCTGCTATGAGCTGCCCAAGGTAGGAAGCCGGCAGCAGTGGCAATGGAGACAACATGGAGAGGAAATTGGATCTTCCCTTGCTGCTGCCACTGCCACCATCGCTTGGGAAATGCACTGGCTCACCCTCCTCCCTGAGCTTGGCAGCACTGGTGGGGGAAATAGGGACTTTCTGAGATCAAATCAGAAGCCAGGATGTCTTTAATAATTATGGGACTGAATTATCAAGACACTTGGAGGCTATGGTGTTGATGAGTTATAAGTTATACAGGCCTATGTATAAGTTTCTAGCAGGGCAGGTAGAGAGTGAATTAGATGAAGCAGAGTATCCCCCCCCCCCAAAAAAATACAGTTTTATTTTCCTGAGTTAAATAAACACAGAAGCTCAGGTGTACGTCCCCTCCCAAGGATGAGAGTTTCTCTAAATGATTGTTCCATTTTCCTATTTAAAAGTGCTATTTTTCTTCTGTTTTTCAGAGTCAGACCTTGCTTTATGTTTATGGTACCTTTAAATTGGTGATTTCCCCACCTTCATGGTGTGTTTATGAATTGGAGTTCAAAAGATAGACACATTAGTGCCCATTAGACTGCAGTTCAGATGATAATGATATGATTAGAAAAGCACATTTAGAACTAAATTATTGTACTTTCTGATTCAGTAGCTATTATAACCTTCATTAATAATGTTAGCCCTTTTATTTTCTCTTGCTTTCACTTCACTCCAGATCATTTCAGACTTCCATTGCAAAAGTGTTTTTGTTTCATTAAAGATATAATTTTGTACTGCTTCCAGTGCTTTCTGCAAAATAGCTTTTCATAAATTACGTGCTGGGTGGCTCAGAGGGGATACCAGGAGTGTGGAGAGGTAGTTTCAGGTTCCCAGCACTTTGAGGACTGAAATATTCCATAAGGCTGGTCTTTCCAAGATTGCACACAAGTGTGCATGTGTGGTAGACTATTATTTTGAGTCCTTAGTGATATATTATGTCAGTGTGGAGGACTCCCTGGTCTTGAATGGGGTAACTGTGCCCCTGAAGGACCTGGTGCGCAGCCTAGGAGTCATTTTGGACTCACAGCTGTCCATGGAGGCACAGGTTAATTCTGTGTCCAGGGCGGCTGTCTACCAGCTCCATATGGCACGCAGGCTGAGAGCCTACCTGCCCGCGGACTGTCTCGCCAGAGTGGTGCATGCTCTGGTTATCTCCCGCTTGGACTACTGCAATGCGCTCTACGTGGGGCTACCTTTGAAGGTGACCCGGAAACTGCAATTAATCCAGAATGTGGCAGCTAGACTAGTGACTGGGAGTGGCCACCGGGACCACATAACACCGGTCCTGAGAGATCTACACTGGCTCCCAGTACGTTTCCGAGCACAATTCAAAGTGTTGGTACTGACCTTTAAAGCCCTAAACAGCCTCGGTCCTGTATACCTGAAGGAGTGTCTCCACCCCCATCATTCAGCCCGGACACTGAGATCCAGCACCGAGGGCCTTCTGGCGGTTCCCTCATTGCGAGAAGTGAGGTTACAGGGAACCAGACAGAGGGCCTTCTCGGTTGTGGCACCCGTCCTGTGGAACGCCCTCCCAGCAGATGTCAAGGCAATAAGTAACAATTTTACTTTTAGAAGACAACTGAAGGCAGCCCTGTTTAGGGAAGTTTTTAATGTTTGATGCTGTACTGTTTTAATATTCGGTTGGAAGCCGCCCAGAGTGGCTGGGGAAACCCAGCCAGATGGGTGGGGTATAAATAATAAATTATTATTATTATTATTATTATTATTATTATTATTATTATTATTATTATTTGAAACCCATGACATCATTGCGAGTGCTGTGCCATTGCTCATTTGTAAGCTGTTGCGTCCTTCACAGGGCTGGCTCACTCATGAGGCAGGGTGGCCACAGGGGATGGAAGTCCCTGAGATGATAGTCTGCTGGGCACCCCACCTGCCCTGTCACTTTTGCCACCAGTGGAGAAACAGCAACGGCATCGCTGCTGATTTCCTGTGAGATCTTGCAAGGCCTCGCCAAAATCTTGTGAGATCCCACAGAGCGCAAGAGAACTTGTGAGATTTTGGTGGAAATTGGTGGCACCCAGAACACGGCGGGCAGCATGGTCGTAGCGCCAGCAGAGATGGGCAGCGCAGTTGACGTGGTGCATACAGAGCAGGCAAAATCACGCCAATGGCAAAACAGGACATGCCACCCCTGTTCCAACATAGAGAAAAATCAGAACATTTCTAAGCCCAGATGTTTCCATATGTTCTAAGTGGACCTGCCAATTTTGCCATCCATCAAGCTACATGCAGACTCACCCAGGGCTCAAATGTCCTCTTTCATAGCAGCCAACTCCTAGGGGCTGAGGTTCCTGTGCCCCCACCAATAAAATATTTAACCCCCCCACAAAAAAGGTCATGGACATTGCCATTCAAATGGTGTGTGCACACTGCATTGTGTGATCAATTGTTACTCCCCCCCCAATATTTTATTCAAGTTTGCACCCCTGTTCTCTTTTGACTGCTCTCCTGATGAGTTGCAAAGATGTCTGGGAAGCTACAAACATATCTAGTGGTGTGAATTTGCGTTGGTAAGTCACAAGTTGTTTCGGATCCGGTGAAAACCTGCAGTGTTACAAAATGAAAAGTACATATGTGAGTTGTTAACAGTACAGATGTGTAGAAAAGGGCAGGCACAGCACAGCTGAAGGGGCGCTGGAGTCTGCGGGAGATAGGGAAGCTGAAAAGTGATTCCTCACTGCCTTCACAACTACACAGTAAGCATATGCTCTTTCACTCATGCTTGGCCAGTTTCACAGAACATCATTCAACTACCTGTGCTCTAGCAATCACCTGGCCTGTTGCATCATCCATAATTCTCTGATGTAGGAAGATGTAGAATGGGTACCACAGTACCAAGGGTGCTTATGGGCAGCTGTGTCAATAAGACTCTTTCAGACCCACAATTTTGTGACACATGAAAGGGCCTGCCAAATGTGTTTAGGGTAGGATTACAGCCTGATTAATCCATTCTTACTAGTCAGAATGTAGCCTTTGCTTTAAATTACTTTTTTCTTTTTTGGCGCTCCCCAGCATAACTTTGTCATTGATATCAATTTCCCTGATGCAGAAGTTTTGCATATGGATAATTTTGGGGGGCATGTGACCACTACCAGCCGAATATTATGGCTATGCCCAGTGTTTGTTTGTTTTTAATAGGGTGTATCACTCAACAATGTGTTTCCCCCACCTGGAGTTCAAAGTGATATAGACTAGCAAGATCTACACCATGGGATTCGCCTTACTGCAACTTGATGCCACATGGAACAATGCCATTGTAATGTCAAAGGCAGCAAACTGAGCATCTGTGATAGCAAATGGACCATTTCCTTCACTCTGCTCCTCAGCTACAATGGATTGAGAAATGACTTTTTTGCAGAATAACTGCACAGCATGGCAGGTATGTGTAATGGAACGTAGCAGCATGTTGTGTTGTGTTACCTGCAATAATAGATTGCAGGTGTTGTGGCTGAAATTCATCAAATGCAGAAACTTGACAGTGAGTTTCTTAACCATTTTCAAGACAACTATGTTCAGTTTTGTTGCAGGAGCTAGCAACAATGGCGTATCAGCCTCTTCAAGTTCTGGGAAACACCAGCTTAGGGGCAAACTCTCTGAGGGTCTCTTTACATGAGTTATGTTGGGATATTGACCTCTGAACTCCATGCATGTTGGGATATTGATCTCTGAACTCCATGCATTCTCTGATTTGTTTACATGTTGAAGAAGTAAATCAGAAATTTTAAAAGTTCCTCCCTTTTTTGTAAGAGATATTGGCTCTTCCATCTTTTACCCCAAGATAAATGATTATGTTAGACTCAATGTAGTTGTTTGAATTTCTGACAAGTTGCTATCTAAAGTTCATATAGAAGTTGGACCACATTGGTTGGGCAGGTTTTGAACTTCACAACATGGCAGATGGTCATCCAACCTCCAGTGAAGGAGAGTCTACAGCCTCCTAAGAGAGTTTGCTCCATTTACCATCAGAAAGTTCTTCCTGATGTTAGTCAGAATCTCCTTTCTTGTAACTTGAATCCATTGGTTTGGATCCTAGCCTCCAGAGCAGGAGAAAGCAAGCTTGCTCCATCTTCTATGGGACACCCCTTTAGATCGCTATCGTATCTCCTCTCAGTCTCCTATTTTCCAAGCTAAACATACCCAACTCCCTCAATTGTTCCTCATAAGGCTTTGTTGGCAGATGCTTGAACATCTTGGTCACCCTCCTCAAAGTTTATATTCAAAGTGGTTGATGAATAAAGCTAGTGGAATTTATTGACTGTGTATACACAGAGATATTGTTCTATCGGGATTGTAGCCATGGGATAGCATCCTCCAGATTCAGACAATGGAGGCAAGCAGTGAAATGTCCACTTCTGAAACACAATTGAGTTTTAGGTCTGTAAAAGACCAGTTTCAGTTATTATTAAAATAATATCGAGTCTTCAAAATATAAGCAATCCTGGCTCCAAACTACAAAACCAGGGTTCACCCTAAGTAATCATCCCAGAGCCTTCTTTATGTAGTCAGAATTCCAGTTTTTTCTTCCCCTGCTTGCAAATCTAATTAACAATATTCCTTTAAAAAGAAGATTACTTTCCATGTGCAATTAAGTGAAATTCAGTCTGCTTTAAGCGTTTTGATATAGCAATGAATATTTATAAACGTAATAGAACTTCACCCTCATAGGGAGCTCCTTTAATCTTATTTGAAGCAGCATGGGGTCCAACTCTCAGTGGATTAACATCATATTTTCTTTCAGACACGGCAAAAAATTTTTTGAAAAAAATCTTAAAATGGTATATATGACCGGACAATTTTTCAATTCTATACCAAAGTGATATGTGAATATAAATGACAGTTCAAACTCTGCTATGCTCATATTTGCGTGTATATCTATATTGTCTACTGCTTCATGTTACGATATGAAAGTGATTTCTCAGGCTCAGCTACTTGTTTCTGCCCCATTAGCATATCTTCTCATGCCGCTGTAAGCGCCAATAGCTTTGGCTGTGTAATGAAAATAAAATAAAGCTCCACAGAAAGAGAAAAACAATAATTTAAAGGGGAAAGAAGTGGAATCACTTCTATGGATAGCCTTTTTAAAAAAGCCTGGACTCCCTGTGTTATTTCCTTTGATGTATTCTATGAAGGGTTCAGTATCAACACCGGCTGCTGTAGAAATAATATTTGGTCCAAAGTCTCTGAAAAAATGGGACAGCACAAACTGTTTTCTGTTAATCTCCAAAACACATTGCTGCTCAAACATTATGCACCAGTCCAAAGTCCCCTGAAATAACAATGCTGTCTACTTATATAGCAGCAGTTTTGGGATGTATAATTAAACTGTGGTTTGCATTGCATGCACAAGCTGTAGCGATCCTCAGGGTTGCATGCTCCCCATCAGCTCTGCTCACACACAGGAACAGAGGAAGGTGTCTTGTACCGAATCAAACCATTGGCATATCTAGCTTAGTGTTATCAACACAAACTGGCAATGGCTCTCCTGGATTTCAAATGGAGTGTCTCCCAGCCCTACTCGGAAATGCTGGGGGCTGTTCATGAGATCTTTGGAGCATGTGCTCTCCCAGTGACCCCTGACTCTTCCTGAGCCATGGTTCTTCCTGAGCCGGGGTCCCCTGATGCAGCAATGAGAAAGAGGCCAGAAACAGTTCCTTGTTACATCTGAACCTGTGGGAACTGGTGAGTTAAAACTCTGTTCTTATTGATTTCAAACAAGTCAGGATCATAATGTTTGAACTAAGTCAATGTGTTAGGCACTCTTGTTAGTTTAAAGCTGGAATTGGTTGCTCATCACAACCAAACCAGAAGAGGGGAGGGGAGGGAGAACATGTGAGCCCAAGGCTTTTGAACTGTGTCAGAACTGGGCCAGTATTGTTGTTTTTACCGCTTTCAATATTTGCAGTAATTTCGTATCACTGATGAAGGGGGAAGGATGCTAGAACTGAGAAGTGGTGGTTTGGTGAGGTCACCCAGTAAGGTCACGTCAGAAGGAAAATTTGGACTACACACCTGCAGGATCACACAGCAACTCCTAACCACAAAGCTCACAACGCGAGCCTGCATAAAGAGGTATTTAAGCAGGTAGGTATATCTACTTTGTCTACAGAGAAGAAGAAGAAATGTTTTGTTTCAATGCAACATAGTGAACCTCAAAGGTCAAGCAATGCAAGAGATAGCTGTAGGTTTATCACAGTACCACACAGAATGCAAATGAATCCGGAATCCCGTCAAATGAATCAGCATGGGTGTGATATGATCCCACCTGGTATCTACTAGGATAGCTTATTAATCATTTCTTGGTAATACACTGAGAGCCAGTGTGGTGTAGTGGTTAAGCGCGGTAGACTCATAATCTGGGGAACCGGGTTTGCGTCTCTGCTCCTCCACATGCAGCTGCTGGGTGACCTTGGGCTAGTCACACTTCTTTGAAGTCTCTCAGCCCCACTCACCTCACAGAGTGTTTGTTGTGGGGGAGGAAGGGAAAGGAGAATGTTAGCCGCTTTGAGATCCTTCGGGTAGTGATAAAGTGAGATATCAAATCCAAACTCTTCTCTTCTTCTTCATCCAAGATCAAAACATAGGTAGCAGATTGCCTACCAACCTTACATTTAAGCAGAACCAAGTCCAAACTGAAAGCAACTTTAATCTCTAGATTACTTGAAGCTGTTTATTTGATTTCCCCAAGAACACTTATATTTCAAGTCTACAATCATCCTGTGCAGTTTTCCTTCTCCCCTTCATTCTATATAGACTAGAAACATTTCTGGAAAAGGGTGCTGGAAAGTACATCAAAAGACATTCTGGAATAAAAGCTGGAAAACATGGTTAACATGTTGTTGTTTAGTCGTTTAGTCGTGTCCGACTCTTTGTGACGCCATGGACCAGGGCATGCCAGGCACTCCTGTCTTCCACTGCCTCCCACAGTTTGGTCAGACTCATGTTGGTAGCTTCAAGAACACTGTCCAACCATCTCGTCCTCTGATATTTCCCAGCATCAGGGTCTTTTCCAGGGAGTCTTCTCTTCTCATGAAGTGGCCAAAGTATGGGAACCTCAGCTTCAGGATCTGTCCTTCCAGTGGGCACTCAGGACTGATTTCCTTCAGAATGGATAGGTTTGATCTTCTTGCAGTCCATGGGACTCTCAAGAGTCTCCACCAGCACCATAATTCAAAAGCATCAATTCTTCGGCGATCAGCCTTCTTTATGATCCAGCTCTCACTTCCCTACATCACTACTGGGAAAACCATAGCTTTCACTATACGGACCTTTGTCAGCAAGGTGATGTCTCTGCTTTTTAAGAGCTACACACAATACAAAAGGGAAAAGACATGAGGAGGGAAGAAGAAAGCTAGTCTATGTAGTCTGCAATCCTACACCCACTTACCCAGGAGTGAACAACATTGAAATTAATGGGATTTAGTGACTCCCTGCTTGAAATCGAAAGTACTGTATGGAACTATACAGCTGCCATCAGAAGAGTTGAGAACAAAAGAGAGAGGTCTTTCCAGAGTAACTCTGAGTCAACAGAGCAGTAAGGCAAGAAGGAGATCAGGAATAACTCATATGGATATAATATTTGACAAAGAAATAAAGGAACAATTGATGAAAACTAAAACCTCACACGGGAAGAAGACAGGAGAACTTCATATGTGTTAATATGAATTGAAGTCAATTATTGTAGCTGTGATATATGGGATTTTTTTCAAGAGTGGATTGTATTTGGTTTGAGCAATAGTCTGGAGGCAGAATTAAAGGGAATCAGACCTTGAAGTAGAGCACGTGGGAAGCCACACAAATTTTATAATTTACTATGTAATTTATTAGTATTTGAATTGGTATTGCTATTTGGTATTGATATAATATGGCACGTATTGGGCTTTTGTAACTGAAAATTAAGAAAAAATATTTAGCATAAAAAAGAAATTAATGGGATTAATCTCTGAGTAATATGCATGCACAGAATATTGTATTCTGAGTCAGATACCAATTATTGGAGTTGCAGTTGGGATATAACAGTTGTGTGGACATTATAAATGGATAGAGATTATGGCTGGGGTTGGATCTGGCTATACCATCTTGCAATGTCCAGCCTCCATGCTACCACATGTTGGCTCTGAACACACAATCTCTACCTTCCATTTCTGCAGCATGCAGATTAGTAGTTGGACCCTATACACACTGAAGTGAATACACATACATTACTGTGTCGACGAGACCTTGAAATGTGCAGAGGTTTGGCGAGGCAAAGGGATTTATTTGTATTCAATCTGACAAGAAAGTGGCTTTGATTGATTTTTGATGGCAAACGAGCCTGTCATTCAGTTAGAAAAATTTGCACACATTTGCTTTCTCCATATTTCCTCAGTGACATTCACAAAAGAGAGAAGATTATTTTGGATGTCACAGTGTTTTCAGATTGCCCAAAGGGATGGCTGTCCTTATTGTCAGCCACCTTCTAAAAGACAGAAAGAATTCAACATGGGATGGCTGTCGGCTGCATTTTTTAAATGTAGCCAAACAACTATATCTATCACTTCCAAGACAGTTCTGAGGATCTCATAATTGCAGTCCTTAGATTTTTACAGACACAGAATCATAGAATCATAGAATTGTAATTTATCATCGTGTTGTTTGGAGTAGCTGGAATGTTTCATGCAAACCCCCCAAGTAGTTCCTGCCACTTTCTTTCCCAAGGTTATTCCGACTTTCGTTTTTAAGTTATATTAATAAAAAGCTGCAGGGGAAAAAAATTTATTTGTGCTGTAGAGCTTTTTTCACCAGAACGTGTTTGCAAGAGGGAACACTTAGGGCAAAATGCAACCAAAGTTAAACATGTTTCAGTCCCACTATGCATATACTCCAGTTGAAATCAATGGAATTTAGAAGTGCTTTGACCGTCACTCTTCCATTTTTCAGGGACTTTTGGGCTCAAATCAGGAACTGCATCAACTGATGCTGAGATCTAGCTATGTGATCTCACACCCACCAACATTTCTCCGATGAAATAGCATATGATTTATGCCCTGCCCACACTTTGTGTGGCTTCCAACATATATAAAAACATCATAAAGCATTAAACATTAAAAGACTGCCATTACAGGGCTGCCTTCAGATGTCTTCTAAAAGATACTTATATCCTTGACTTGGGGGGGGGGGGTTGTCACCTAACTCCATAAGCTGATGTATGTCTCTGATGAAAATAGGGATGCCCTAAGGAAAAACAGGACAGGCTGTTTGGGACAAGCCACATCTACCTTTCCCATCATATATGGCATCAGGTAATGATCTCAGCAAATGATCTTAACATGGCAGGGCCAAATAAAGAGGCAAGCCTACAATAGCATGCCTTTTGTGATTCTACACCAGGCATAGGGAAACTCAGCCCTCAAGATGTTTTGGGACTACAACTTCCATCATCCCTAGCTAACAGGACCAGTGGTCAGGGATTATGGGAGTTGTAGTCCCAAAACATCTGGAGGGCTGAGTTTGCTTATGCCTGTCCTTACACCCATAATCCAGATGTTTTATGACCTGAGAAGAAAGCAAAACTACAACCTCAAAAAAACCAACACGCTACGACGTGGGAAAATTCCAATTCCCACTTATCCAAAATCAATACGATTCCTTCCTTGGAGTAGAAATCAATTCTGGGCAGAGAATTAGCATTAATTTAGCAGTTTGCCTTAAAATGTATCACAGATAGCCACACGTGTAGCACTTTTAAATTCCTGAGAACCTTTGAGTAGTTAATCACACACACTTTTCTTGTTCCTCATAATTACATTTTCAAAGTCAAGTTTGTTGCCCTGATTCAATGGAAAGTGTGATCTGCAAAGCTCGAAAGGGACATGACTTGACCCACCAGCGGCATGATGGATGCTTTTATGCTTATTTGGAACATGCATTCTTGGCATTTTTCTTCTCCAGTTAAATATTCTTAATCCCCCCACTCCAAAATAATCTGTATTATATATCACCTGCTGGGATTTCCAATATAAGCTATTTGAATTAATAACATTTCCCCCCCCTTTCTTTTTAATTAAACAGAGTAATCCTTCTCTGTCAATGAAATATTTTGTAATTCCCAATTCTTTCCTTGAATGTGTTTCACATTATTCAGCAAATTACCACATTTCTGCTGCCTCTGCATTTCTCAAACTGTATATTACTGTGACTCCCATAGGTGTTCTCTTCACTTTTTACACCGTTTAGAAAAGAAGCTATGAAACACTAGCTGTTGATGCCTGCTAGCTTCAATGGAAACCAACATCTTCCATTGCAACACTCCCAACAGTTCACTATTCAAAACTGGGGAGTCACAGCATTTTTTCTGTACTGTATGTGGAAACTTAGTTAAGGACTGCCTCTGAACATATGTGTTCCCTCATTCCCATTGGCTAAGGGTTTGCCCACACCAGTGTTTAATGCATACTTGCAGCTGCTTGCATTCCCATTTAATTTCTGTTGAAGCCCCCCCTCCCATCCAACTGGCAGCCCGCAGTCTTCGCTTATCCAGACTAAATATACTCAATTCCCTCAACCTTTCCTCATAAGATTTGGTTTCCAGACCCTTAATCATCCTGGTTGTCCTTTTCTGTCCCTGACACAAGTCCACAACAAAATTCTGGAGGCCTGGAGCAACACACACATTTTATAATGCAGTTTTGTGCAGTTTTGGAGCATTAGAACATTTATGCTTGAGGAATTAGATCTTTGCAAATCCCAGTATGAACTGAGGTCCTGGACAACTGGTTGGGTTTTAGAGGTCCACTGGCTTTCACTTTTCACAAATGTTGCCAAACAATTCTTAATTCAGAATATATAAAGAATACATTTTAAGACTCGAATTTTGAGTGAAAATGCACATGGAAATGCCCATCTTTAAAAATCGGAGGATAAATGTAGAAACGAGGTAGGACTGTGGGTGAACAATTGTGAAAGGAACACAGCACAGAAGCAAGTTTGATTTGCCCAGCCTCAATTATCACAGCAATTGTGATGGACATGATGCTGCTGGGGGGAAGTTGGAATCTCAAAGTTCATGTAAATGTGGGACAAATCTTAGTTTCTGCAGAGCAACAAATTGTCAGTTTCCAAATCTGGTCCTCTGCTCTGTTGAGGGGGAATGACCGCTCCCCACATCAAATGGGGGGGGGCGCCTTTTGCGTTGTTCGTGCACAGCCCCCCAGATCCCAGTGCAGGTCCTGGTAGTTCGGGCTGGCTTCATCCTCCCCATACTGGATACCTGGAGGTCTCCGCCTACCTCAGCCAATCACCCAATCCTGCCTGGGGAGGCGTTGTTGGGGATCTGCCAGGTAAGGGGAGGGACTGCCCTGCGCACACAACAGAAGGTGAATCTTGGGCTTCTCCCATCCTGCCCTCCCTCAGTTAAGTCTTCTTTTGCAGGTTAACCTCTTCTCCACAGGTACGTAGGCGCTGCTACGTCAGGGTCGCTGTTGAAGGGCCAGAAAGGAATTTTCCTACATTGGCAGGTTTTGCCTTTCCCGTAGCAAAACGTCACAACTTTGGCGGTTTCAGGCCTTGGGCGGAATCCTTTAGTCTATCTTCGTAAATGGGTCTGTGTGTGTGTGTGTGTGTGTGTGTGTGTGTGAAGCAGTGACCCACGCCCCCCTTCCGGCGGTGATCCCAGGATTCCCCATTAAAGGGGTCTTGAGGGGAGGCATTGGCCATATGCCGAGAGGTTGTCATTGCTCTCCCCTCCAACGGCGGCGAAATGGGGGGGGCAGGCTCTCAGCTTGAGCATATGTTCTCCAGAGCCAGCCCAATCCCCACACATTCTGGATAACCCTGAAGTCTCCCAGATCCCCGGCTGGGGCCTGGGAAGGATAAACGCCCAATGCCTGAGCCAAGGTCTCCCTACACCTGAAACTTCATACAGTTGCGGCAAATTTTAATCCCATAGCACGTTGTCTTGAGTCATTATTCCGCTCAGGGGTCACCTGGGGTTGCGGGGACTCCGCCTGTCCAGGCACAACTGTTTAACCAGCATCGGGTGGAGAGTGGAGTAACTTCTCAGCATGATCTCAAATCGAGTTTTTGTCACAATATGGCATGGAAAATGGGATTATTAAAGCTATAATTGATAGCGACTTCTTGCCTTTCCTTTCTCCATGTTCTCTTACTAGGATCAAATTTACTTACTGTTTTCAGGCAGGGATCCCAATGGCAGATGCTCACAGAACACGAACTTTTCTTTCCAAAATGTTTCACTTCAAAAAAAAAATGTAAACAAAAACAGTGAATGTTGAGGTGATCTCTTGCTGTAAACTGTCTAAACTGATTTAGACCCTTTAACCACTTCCTACAAATGCTTCTTTGGGTGGGATTATTATTGAAAACCGAGAGAAGCAATTTACTGTCATGACAAAATGACTGCCTTGCTTAGAAAATACACAAACTTCATATAGTCTGGCCTGACAGAACCTATATTATCCCTATAATGCAAGAGTGTCTAATTAGAAAGCGTTTGATAAGCAGTCGGTTATCAGCATTAAACATATGTGTCACTATTCTTTGTGCACATAAACCTATTATTTCTAAATGAAATCAGAGTCATTAGATCAGAGAGGCTTACTGAAATAGAACTTTCTTCATTACTAAGCAAAATTGGGGATTTCTCTTTCTGAAGGGGAACATACATATCGTTTCAAAGCAAATGACACAGTAATAGATGTAATTAGCACTATAAAGTGCTCAAGAGTCTTGAGAAAATTAATATGAGAGTCTTGAGTTTGAACGCATTAGATTACTTCTTAGGTCATCTACATATTCCATTACAAACAGTTTTTTAAGTATATTAGCTTTTTAAACAGGCTTATGGAGAAATAGATACTTCATGAAGCAAAACACCAGTAAATTATCCACACAGGAGAGAAAGGAACAGCCACCATTCTTAGAGATGGCTCACAATATAGCTTTCCTTCTTTACAATCTCAATAAATAAATAAATCTGCATACACAGAACATTGGAAGACATCAAATTTAAAAGAAGTCATTTGATGATATTAATATTTAATATTTACATTGGCATACAAATGCAGCAAACAGAGAATGAAGACATCTTTAAAGATGGTAAAAAAGTTCCAACGTTTGGTATATATGCATATAAATTTAAAACAGAATATTATGTTTCCTCAAGAAAGTACCTTAATTTGTCAGCTGCAGAGCTCCTTTTGGTTGCATGGGGTTCTGGGATATATTTCAGAATATACTTTCATTTCATGCAAGACACCTACCAGACTTGCTAGGCATGTCGCTTGCATTCTAAACACCGGCTCAGTATTATGGCTGCAAATTGTTTGTATACATCTGTGATAAGTGGGCCTTAGTTATCATCTGTCATTCAAGGAAGCTTGCCTGCCACTACTGACCTTCTCACCAAGGAAGCCTCATAGGTTTCCAGCAGACCTAAGAACAAAGCTTGAAAGCCACCAGATTAAAGCCGTAGAAAGGACTGCTTTGAAACATATGGACCTATGATTCTGCTTAAGGAATTTTAGTTTAATATTCAGAATAATACCAAACAGAAAGTTAGAGAGACTGTATCTGACCAGATGCTTATTTAAGTCGTCCAATGATCTTAAAAAGTGTGTGTGTGTGTGTGTGTGTGTGTGTGTGTGTGTGTGTGTGTGTGTGTATTTATATATGGGACCCAGGTGGCACTGTGGGTTAAACCACAGAGTCTAGGGCTTGCTGATCAGAAGGTCAGCGGTTCGAATCCCTGTGGCGGGGTGAGCTCCCATTGCTCAGTCCCAGCTCCTGCCAACCTAGCAGTTCGAAAGCACGTCATAATGCAAGTAGATAAATAGGAAAAGCTACAGCGTGAAGGTAAACAGTGTTTCCGTGTGCTGCTCTGGTTCGCCAGAAGTGGCTTTGTCATGCTGGCCACATGACCTAGAAACTATACGCCGGCTCCCTCGGCCAATAATGCGAGATGAGCGCGCAACCCCAGAGTTGGTCATGACTGGACCTAATGGTCAGGGGTACCTTTACCATATATATATACATATATATAAGATGATACTACCGGAGTCAAATTCTGACAGCGTCCTCAGTTGTGTGCGTGTGTGTGTGTGTGTGTTTACAATGCACTTTCAAAACATCAGATATTTAATATTCAGCTCCATCACTACTCTGTGTTATTTGTTATTGCCGGCACAGTTTTAACACTGGAATCAAAAGTTATCATAGGCTGAAACCACTATCAATGGTACTTACCAAAAGTCATGTGGGCTTGTGAGAAAAGTTCCTCCTGTTAATTAATTCATTAATCTGCCCATATCAAAATTCTATTTGGCACATGTACATTTTAATGAAGCAAATTCTCTCTCTCTCTCCCCCCTTGACCCTGTTCTTGTGGGGGGTGGGGAGTTCACCTTACATAATTATTTTAATTGCCACTAATTATGGTAATCAGGCCTTTCCCCTAAAAATGAACAACTCAGGTAATGAATAACAAATAATGAATAAAGATCTTGCTTTGAGTATTAATAGACATATTAGCATGCATTTTGATCCCAGCCCTGCTTACAGGACTGATTTTCCATTAGGTGTCCTGTTTCAGGATGACAGGTAAATTTGGATTAATATCTAAAAGGGTCATGCGGTAAAGATCATTGATTTGCTGTGTCCCCAAATCTCGAAGCCTTAACGTAATATCTATTAGAATGCCCTTTATATGAGTCAGCAACAGAGAAGTTCTTGTATTTTTTCTAAGGCTTATTTTTATATGAAATGCAGAGGAATATTGATTAAACAACAACATTTCAAAAGATTTCTTGTCCTAAATTAACTGACTTCCAGGGTCGATGAACAAGAGAACATCTATGTGCAGAGGAAATAGTTGCTGCAACCTAATTGATCCCGGATATATCTTAGAAGTGGGAATCATAGCTTGAAGTGTGTGTGAAAATATAGACCTTAAAAAAATCCCACATTTGGTAACAAAAAAAAAAAAGTTCCAAGGGCCCAGACATTTTTACTCATATCCCAGCTTCCCCCAGCCCCAGCCCAGTGTAAAAAAATGCATATGTGATCTACAGATAAAGGACATTATACGAATTTTAATAATAATAATGACCGTTCCCCACATAAAAGGGGTGGCGCATTTTGCGCGGTCGCACGCAGCCCCCTAGGATGCCTGGGGCAGCCCTGAAAGTTTGGAGGCCGGCACTGCCTTCCTGGGCTGGGTACTGGTGATCTCCGCCCACGCAGTTACCTGTCCAACCCAGCGTTGCCGGGGGGATTGGCCAGGTAGGAGGAGGTAACCTTACCTTGAACACGGCTGAAGCAGAGTCATTCCTGGGAAGCAGTCGGCGACTCCAGAAGCTTTCCCACCCTCAACTCCCAAAAATAATAAATAATTATTAATGATTGCATTACAGGTTATCTTCTTCCACAGGCGTACACACACGCAGGCACTGCTACGACAAGGCTGCTGTTGAAGGGCTGGAAAGGAATTTTCCCTGCATTGGCAGGTTTCGTCTTTCCCGTAGCAATTTGTCACAACTTTGGCAGATGCAGGCCTTGGGCAGAATCCTTTAGTCATCTACATAAATAGGGGGGGCATGGGGCGGTGACCCCCCCCCGCCCCCATTACGGGGGCGATAACAGGGTTCCTGTAAATGGGGCTAAGGGGGAGGTATTGACCATACACAATAGGCTGTCATTGATTTCCCTTTCCCAGTGGCTGCGGTCGAAGGGGGGCGGGCCATCTGCTTGAACATATGTTCTCCAGAGCTAGCCCAACCCCCACACATGCTGGATAACACTGAAATTACCCAGATCCCCGGCTGGGGGCTGGGAAGGATATACGCCCAGTGCCTGAGCCAAGGTCTCCCTACATCCAAATTCTTAATAAAGTTGTGGCCAATTTCAATCCCATAGAACATGGTCTTGTGTCATCATACCACTCGGGGGTTGCCTGGGGGCTTTGGGGGACTCCGCCTAACCGTGCAATAATCTCCTTCCTGCATTTCTCAAGATCCAACCCCATTTACTTCTGATGATCACTGTAACATATACAGTGGTACCTCTACTTACGAATAACTCTACTTACGAATGTTTCTACTTACGAATGGAGCTCCGTCCACCATCTTGGATGCAGTTTAGATAGGATTTTTTCTACTTACGAATTTTTAGATAGGGTTGCTTCTACTTACAAATTTTTTCTCCCAATGCATTCCTATGGGATTTGACTTACAATTTTTTCCAACTTACAAATGTGCGTTCGGAACGCATTCAATTCGTAAGTAGAGGTACCACTGTATATCTTCACTTGAATTTTTCCCCCTGTGAATTGAGACAGAATTCTGTTTGACTTGAATAATCCTTTGTATATGATATACTTTCACCTGAAAATGTGCTTGTGTTCATAGGAGTGGCATACGCCAATATTGTTACTAGGGAGAGGACAAAATATGTCACACATAAATGTATTGATTGGGACTGTGCCATCATCCATCGTACATTTTTCCTTTCCCATTCAGTGACTCTGCCTTGTAGGTGACTTATCTTTTAAGCTCCCCAATTAATAGCAGCAGTATTCAGAATATTGTGTGGCTTGGTCAGAGGTTAAAAATGTAAACGAATTCACTGGCTCTTTTGATCTGTTGCTAACACACTTGTTCTCAGCTTATTGCGCCCGTGAGGTTGGGTCGTACCATAGTGCACCCGGCAACCGTTCTCAGATCCTTTTAATCTTTCTGGGATTATTTCATGAGAGGGAAGCATGAGGGATGTCAAAGGTTTATAATCCATTCTCATTTCTCCTCCACATCCTGCCCCGGGCACTTTATCTCTCTTGCTAAGAAAACATTTTAAAAATGTAAAAGTGAATTGTTTTGATAAGGGTGGTTTTCAATAAGGCATCTGCTTCCAGATGACAGTGGACAGTATGGACACAGTTTGACATATGGCTGAACTGAAATAAGAGAGGGGCATTTGTGACATTTACCCCCCTGTGAACAGGATCCCCAGTTTGGGTCAGTTGGAAGGAGTTACCTCACTCCTGGATTGTCCCTTTGGCCTTTGAAGGCCTACACATTACCACCTGGCTGATGTAGCCCTCTTGGTGGGAGGATTTTTATAGGCATTTTAAGATACTTTATTACTGCTTTCTGGACTGTGTTTATCTCTCAATCAATCCTCTGTCCAAACAAAATTTTTTAAAAAATCCTTCAGTAGCACCTTAAAGACCAACTAAGTTTTTATTTTGGTATGAGCTTTCGTGTGCATGCACACTTCATCAGATACACTGAAACAGAAGTCACCAGACTCTTATGTATATTCAGAGGGTGGGGGTGGGGGTGGGGGTGATGGTAATGGGTGATGGGCTGATAGGAGTGGTAAACCTGTTGATGACTGTTAATGACTGTTAATGACTGCAATTGGTCTTGCGGGGGGGGAGCAAGGGCTGAGGTGCTAAGGAAAGCTTGATCATGTATAATGAGATAAGAATCCTATGTCTCTGTTCATTCCAGGTGGCTCCATGGTTTTAAGCTTGCTAATGAGTTGCAATTCAGCAACTTCTCTTTCCAGTCTGTTTCTGAAATTTTTCTGTAATAAAACAGCTGCTTTGAGATCTTGTATAGAATGTCCTGGGAGATTGAAGTGTTCTCCTACTGGTTTCTCTGTCTTGTGATTCCTGATGTCAGATTTATGTCCTCTGTCCAATTACTGTAGCCAACGCTCCCCAAGAAGATCACACAGTTGGCATTCAAGTGTCACCAGTAGTCTGTTGTGAGAACCAGTGGCAACAGAATCTTCTCAGAATCATTCTGGAATGGCCTCCAGGTTGGAACTGGGAAGTAAAGTGCCCTCGTGTCCAACTTTACAAAGGACAGTCCTCCCTTTGTGAAGGACTATCAGGGCAATCTCATACGCTCTAACATTTCTCTGATGAAAATAGGGCCATTGTATTACATAATAATAATACCTTGGTTCTTGAACTTAATATGTTCCGGAAGTCCGATCGACTCCCAAAACATTCGAAAACTAAGGTGAGGCTTCCGATTGGCACAGGTGCCCTGGAAACAGTAGCCAACAGCCGCAGTTCAAAAACTGGAACACTTACTTTTGGGTTTTCGGCATTTGGGAGCCGATTTGTTTGTCAACTAAGCCATTTGAGAATCAAGGTTCCACTGTATTTATATCCCGTCCATCTGACTGGGTGGCTGTAGCCACTCAGAACATCTTCTACCGGTAACATATATACAGTGCAATGCAATGCAATGCAGTGCAAATACCTTTATTGGCATTACAAGTTAAGACATTTCAAATCACTAGGATGAATTTTAGAGGGAAAGGAGTAAGGCTGTTGAGGGTCACAGGGCACTGGATTGTTCTGCTTCACCCTGTCTTTTCCCTAGAGTGGGCACCCCCAAACTCAGCCCTCCAGATGTTTTGGGACTACAACTCCCATCATCCCTAGCTAACAGGACCAGTGGTCAGGGATGATGGGAGTTGTAGTCCCAAAAAATCTGGAGGGCTGAGTTTGCTTATGCCTGAACTATGCAGAGTCTGCTGTGCTGTGCAAAGGGCAGTCCAAAAGAATATGTTCCAGTGAATATGTTTTATAACATATATAAAACTATAATAAAGCATTAAACATTTAAAAAACTTCCCTATAGAGGGCTGCCTTCAGATGTCTTCTAAAGGTTGTATAGTTACTTATCTCTTTGGCTCAGGGGTCACATAACTCCAAACCGTCCAACATTTCTCCTGTGGAAATAGGAACGTCCTCAGGAAAAGTGGGAGATTCTGGGACCAAATCAGAAACTGGAATGGTTTCTATAAATCTGGGACTGTCCCTGGAAAATAGGGATGCTTGGAGGGTCTGCAATCCTTTATGTGAAGGCGTCCTCTATTTGAAGGGTTGTGCAGGTCAATTCGCTCAAAGATTAGGAACCATAACAAAGGAGAGTGGGAGCCTTGAAGTTACCCATCAAAACCTAGAAGCACTTTCTAGCAGACTGAGCAGATACGCAAGTCAACTGGTGTCTTACATTGTATTATAGTTTTTATTATATATTGCATTATAATAATTATTTTAAATAATTAGAATTATTTAAAACTTGCACCTTTTGCCATGCATTACCACAATCACGTTCTTTGCAGATGGATGCCCTCTTTGAGGTCAATGAATAAACAACCACTCTGTTTGACAAGGTGGAATATGGTTGGATTCCAAAGGAGATGTTTCAGAATCTTATTAGGAGGAAATTAAATACTACATTTAAAAAAGAAAATATAATAAATGGAGAAACATTTGAAATGTCAAAAGTTTACATATTCAGGATTTCACCAAAAAGTCAAACAGAAGAAATGTTTTCAGAAAATACATCGGAATAGATGAGTGCCATTTTACTAAAGTTTCTGAAGATTGCTTGCAAAGTTTCGATTTAGGAATTGAATTGCCTATTTCCTGGTCCAACTTTGCTACATAATTGTTCTGCTCCTTCCCATCTATCAAGATGCTCATTATCAAGCACAGTTCTATAACGTCCGTTGAAGTAATGGGTAGCTAAGGGTGCTTGGTATCTTTAAATGTTTCTGTTTATTAAAGAAAGCAGAGGGAAAATAATATTGCTGTAAAATTTGCTTTTCTCAGCTAACAAGAAACTGAGCTGAAATCCAGCAAGAGATCATTAGCAGCTACAACTCAGTGTGGCATTTAAAATATCACATGAGAGTATAAGTTTGGCCTTTTGTTGTACAGGGGGTGTAAAGCACTGCTATTAGAACATCTGTTCTATTTGCCAGCCAGCCATGTGAAAAAGAATTAATTAAAGAGTTAATCAAATTGCAATTTCCATAAACCCCTGTTGGAAGGAATGCAATCCTGAAATTCTGCCTCCCTTTTCATTATTCGTAGTTCTAAGCACGATGAAAATCAATACTCCACTTTCAGTTTGTGACTATAGTTTAGAATATGGTATAGTTTACCATTCCATTCATAATCTAATGATATGCCCCGAGATTTGGGCTGAAGTCTCATCATCAGTCTCCAGCCTGAGTCACTTAAGGGTTCGATGGGGGAGATAAAGAAATCTGAGGTCTCACCCACACTTATCTTTTGCCTCGTGCTTTCTAGGCACAGGTCTGAGCTTTTAAGCTCCGTGTCAAAGTGATTTTTATTTTGTGTCTTTGCCTTCCCCAGGAAAATCTACTCTTTAATGCTGAATCAGAACAAACAGCAATTCAGGTTTTCCAGTACGGCCATTGAGTGGTAAAGAGTGGATTTTCGCTGGGAAATCAATGGGGCAAAAAAAGAAAGAAAAGGAAACTCAAATACGGAGCTTTAAATCTCAGATCTGTTCTTTATAAATGCAGCACAAAAGAAAGACTGGATGAGTCCCAAGTTTTAAACGACCTCAGCCCTGTATACCTGAAAAAGCACCTCCATCCCCATTGTTCAGCCTGGACACTGAGGCTCCAAGGGTCTTCTGGTGGTTCCCTCACTGTGAGAAGTAGGATCCTGCTCAGCGAAAGTCCTGGTTGCGCAAGGGCCCCTGAGACACCCCCCTGCTGGGTTGGTAGGTGCTGGGCATGCCCCAGGCTTTGCCAGTAGGGCCCCACAGTCACACCAGGCCATTTGATCCAATCCGATGCAGGTGGCGTGATTGGGGGCCCATAAAAGCAGTGACACGGTGTGGGTGAAGCACCTGCTTCGCACTGCCAAACACCCGGCCTCCCGTCCCTATCTGTTGGTCTTGCTACTTCGGCCTTGATTTGGATATTGGTTGTTCACCTGTTTTGGAACAGGGGCCGGGTAGGAATTTTCCCATTTGGCAAATTGGCAGTGGCCACTTGGTTTTCGCCTACCCCCTTAGCAATCGTCACAAATTGTAAGGTTTGGCGGTTAGGCATTGGCTTAGTGAGGTATGTGAGAGGGCAGCTGCGGCTATCATCTGCCCCTCCATGAATAAAGGTGAAATATACTCAGAGTCGAGAGTGAATTTCATGTTCTTTATTCAGCTCATAGTCATCAAGGAGAAGAAGAGAAGTAGAATGCCCTTTTCCCAAAACCATCTGCTTATATACATTATTTACACAATGGGCGTTGCGTGATTGGCTACTTCAGGGCTACACCTGTGGGCCAATCGGTTTGTGGATTGACTTCTGCCAGCAGCCTGATTGGCTGCTCCTGCAGGCCAATCAGGTTGCGGATTCACTTCCACCTGGAGTTGGATTGGGTGGCTCCTGCGGACCAATCAGACTGCTGATTCTGGATCCTATTGTTCTATGATTCAGCTCAGTACACAACAAAAGGTATTCCGGTAAAGGAATCTGGGGGGTCCTGGATCTCATCCAAAGTCTGCTTGAGGGGCTAGGGCCATGCCAGTGCCACAGGAAACCCAAGGTGAGCTTCGGTTGATTTTCATCAATGTTGCCCCATCATTTGGTGTTTATCCTACCAGACTACCTGCTTGAGAGGCAGGAGTCAGTTATAGTCTGTTGCCAATGCCTAACCCAATACCGCTCACTTTGCTGTAATCAATAAAGTTGTGGCCTAAATTTTGCCCATTAACTTTAAACCAAAATTACGTCTCAGTGTGAAGTTATTTACTTGGGGAATGGCTTGGGGGCCTCGGGGTACAGGTGGAGCTACAGAGTACCAGGCAGAGGGCCTTCTCAGTAGTGGCACCCGCCCTGTGGAATGCCCTCCCACCAGATATAACCTTTAGAAAACACCTGGAGGCAGCCTTATATAGGGAAGCCTTTTAATGTGCAATGTTTTATTATGTTTCCATATATGCCGGAAGCTGCCCAGAGTGGCTAGGGCAACCCAGCCAGATGGGCGGGATTTAAGTAATAAAAATTATTACTATTATTATTCTGATACAGATAGTCATCAGGTAAAAAGGTCTTTCATCCGATCTCAACTCCTGCAGTTCATAAGTAAGGAATATAAAGCAGACTGCCGGGGTCCCTCTAATGGTTCCATTGAGAGCTATCAAAGTCTCAGCATACTGATATTTAAAGAAGCTGTAGTGTGAACAGGAAGCTGATTTAGCAAACAATCAAGGTCTGACATCTTCAGAAACAGGTTTAAAAAGACAGTGATGCCTTTGGACATAATACAGTAGAATCATTTGGCATAAAGGATGGAGTCAAAAGACGAAGAGAGGCAATAAATGAATACTGAGTTCATGGCTGCCCCTTGTTATTAGACTATAAAACCAAAATGAGAGTAATGGAGCGCTTATACACCACAAGCATGGCCATTTTCGCCATTGCATGTATTGCATTTATTTTAAATCTATTATAACTTCCCTGCTTGGCTTATTCATATGAGGTCCTTTGATTATGGCTCTGCTAGTCAGCTAGCAAGAGGTGTAAGAGATGGAGACAAAAGCTATAAGCCAATTGAGGAGCTGACCCCAGTCATAATTAGGCATGGAATGTGCCTTTCAAAATTGTCCATTCATAAGTCTATTCAATCCTGCTTCTGCAAGATTTGGCTTTTTAAAAAAGGCACATGGAATTTGTGTTTCTCAACACAATTTCACACACACACACACACACACACACACACACATTTCCTCTCAAAATAAGCATTTCTAAACAGGTCTTAACATAACACAGGCATATGTAAATGCATTTCATTACATTTTTGAGCCAAAGCCTGCACTGCAAATTACTGAGAAGGGTAAAATATGAAGATTAACTGTTTTATTTCACTTTTTAAATAAGATTTTTTTAAAAAAATAATAATTATTATTTATTGACTTTTAACACAGATTAAAATGCATTTTGGTATAACTTTTATAAAGAGAACACTAAATATAATTACAACCAATAAAATTTAGATTAAAGTCAGCTTTTGGGGCCAACACGTAATAAACATCTTTGTTAAAGGATCAAGTCAGTGCGTCAAATTAACATCTGAATCAAGATCTCTACCCCATTTTCCTGCTTCAAAATGTAGGGGTAACAAACCTGAGGACACTTAAAAGAGATATGAACATCAACTCAAATTATCCACACCATTTAAAAATTGGAGATGGAGACTAGCCATGTACCTATATATTAACATACATCACTTCACATCACATCACATCATGCCAAACAAAGTACATTTATCTTTTTAACTTTGGCCTCTAAGGACTTTTAATTTAAATGTCTCTTTTTTTTCAAATGACACTGTATCCCATACCTTTGCATGCCAATGATCCAAATTAGCTCTTATCAACTCTCTCTCAACTATCACAATTATGAATTCTACTGCAATAAGAAAGTGTCCAACTAATTACTTGCTATTTAAAAAAATAAATTAAGGAGCGTCAGTTGTAGAGAAAGTGTCACATCATTTATTTATTTTAAATCGTTCCAGTTTCATGGAATATGCATTCCAGAAGAACCAGTTAACCTTTGGACATTCCCACAACAAAGGCAAGTACATCCCAGGGGGTTGTCACCCTGCCAACATTTTGGTGAGGAACCAGGACTTAAGTACCATTTATGAATCAAATTAAACACAAGTTCTTTGTTTCTCATCTATGCATATTGATAAGATTTCCTACCTGCCCTTCACAGTAAGGTTGAAGGGTGAAACTATGTTCCCACCCACACACTGGGGTGTATTGAAGAATTTGTCGAGCATCCCTAGTCAAGATGCTCTCGTGAGGTACCAGGGCACATATACAGAAGGACGTGGTGATCTGCTTCTCTTCTTCTTTCTTCTTCTTTGGCGATCACTCATAGCCGAATAAGATTGTCTTCCATAAACACGGTTTTAACAATCAGTCCATAAGTGTTGGTGCTGACCTTTAAAGCCCTAAACGGCCTCGGTCCAGTATACCTGAAGGAGCGTCTCCTCCCCCATCGTTCTGCCCGGACACTGAGGTCCAGCGCCGAGGGCCTTCTGGCAGTTCCCTCGCTGCGAGAAGCCAAGTTACAGGGAACCAGGCAGAGGGCCTTCTCGGTAGTGGCACCCACCCTGTGGAATGCCCTCCCACTAGAAGTCAAAAAGAACAACTACCAGACCTTTAGAAGGCATCTCAAGGCAGCCCTGTTCAGGAAAGCTTTTAATGCCTGATGGATTTCTGTATTTTAATATTTTGTTGGAAGCCGCCCAGATTGGCTGGGGGAACCCGGCCAGATGGGCGGGGTATAAATAATAAATTATTATTATTAATTATTATTATTATTATTATGGAGGCCAATTCTGGATCTACACGTCCTTCCAGAGGGCGGGGGGGGGGGCACATTGGTTTCCAGGCGGGAGTTGATCACGGTGTAGATTTGCCAAATGTGCCTTCCTCTTAGCATGTTTCTCCCTAGTGTCCTGAATTCGAGTGTCTTCAAAGTCCATGACACCTTTGGTAAAGGCTGTTCTCCAATTGGACTGCTTGCAGGCAAGTGTTTGCCAATTGTTGGTGCTTATACTACTTTATATATATATAAAATTGCCTTGAGAGAGAGTCTTTAAACCTCTTTTGTTGACCACCAGCATTACGCTTTCCAATTTTAAGTTCGGAATAGAGTTGTTGCTTTGGAAGATGATAATCAGGCGTCCGCACAACATGACCAGTCCAAAGAAGCTTCTAACATGACCTTGACCACAATAGGAAGAAAATCTGGAGCGTGGTTTACTTGATTGCCATATTTTTCTTCGTAAGTGTTCACATTCATATCTTAAATTTGACTTCTTAGTTGAACATTTCCAGTTCCCCCGAACTTGTTCTTGCTTTACATAACAACTGGTAAATAGCACCCATCTGTCTGGTCTTTGCTATGTTGGGGAAGGGCATCGGCTCTTCCTGCAAACTGGAATTTGAGCATTCTTTTGACAAAGTTTCAGTTACATCCATTTTATGTCCACAGTCAAGGGGGGAGGGCAGCAAATGAGGAAGCCTAGGCACTTTTTTTGTGCAACACAGTTGAAAACTGCACTTGAACCAGAGTGATTGACATTCACAGTTTAGTAAACAGAAGCCTGCAAAAATATACATTTATATTAAGAACTTGAACCAATTCTAACACCTCCTACATTCTGCTAAATTTATCAGACAAGCCGGTCGTGCATCACTTTCATAGGTTCAAGTTTCAAATGCTTTGTGAATAGTTCAGTGTATGTTTGTCTATTAATGATTTATTGAAAATCAGTCAGAAGATACTGGGAACCAGGCAGAGGGCCTTCTTGGTGGTGGCACCCGCCCTGTGGAACGCCATCAGATGTCAAGGAAATAAACAACTATCTGACTTTTGGAAGACATCGGAAGGCAGCCCTGTTTAGGGAAGTTTTTAATGTTTGATGTTTTATTCTGTTTTTAATCTGTTGGGAGCTGCCCAGAGTGGCTGGGGAAACCCATCCAGATGTGCGGGGTATTATTATTATTATTATTATTATTATTATTATTATTATTATTATTATCATCATGGATACCTGTTCTGATAACATGGGTGGAGAAGGTCCCAGGTTCAATCTCTGGGATCTCAAGGTAGGCATGGGAGAGAATCCTGTGGATCCACTGCCCATCACTGTAGGCAATAACTAGATGGACCATTGAACTGGTCATAATCAGCAGTTTCCTATGTTCCTATGAAAAATCCAGAACTTGAGAGGACAATGCGTGCAGAACTGGGAGGAATGTTTCATTTTCACAGATAGGTCCAGGCTTCTCACAGTGAATTATTTTCCCGGGACAGTTAAATCACAGTGATTTGGCGAAGGCATTAACGCTTTGTTATATTTTCCATGTGGACCTGTGTCTTCTATGCGAATCAATGGAGACATTTCCATTGTATCCCCCAAAAATACAGGGAGGCAGAGACCCACCTCTAAACAATGACCCTCGAGGAAATGGGCTCCCTGCTGCAGGCTGGCATTTCCCTCACCCCACCCTTTGCTTGGAATTTACGCTATTTTTCTCACTACCCCTTTCCCTAGCCAAGCAAATGGAGAGAGGTCTCTTTCCCAAGGAAAAGAAGTTGTGTCCTCTAAAATCCACCAGGGCAGCAGATCCCAATGCCAAGCTTTATTCCCCCCTCCCCTTACTCCCGATGTGGACCTTTCTTCACCCCTTCTTCCCAGGCAGGGAGGGAAGCATCATTTTGGGTTCCACCCAAATGTCTTGGGCTGGTCCTAGCAATATGCCAATGAAACTCAGCTCTGTTTGTACATCACATTTCAAGCAAGTGTAGTGGTAGCTATCAGAGAATTCCACTGGAAAGTCTTACCAGTTGCCTGTTCATTAGAGGGCAGGAGCAGAAATCTTGCAACTGAGGAGTATCTACTTTTGAAATCTGGATATGTTGCATAAATAATTATTTTATTCACAGCATTTTTTTTTTGATGTTTCCCATCCACTTAAATTAATTACTCAAGTTTGGGCCACAACAGACAGTGACACAAGCAGCACAGATCTTAGGAGAAGCCAGACTGTAGTGGAACAGAAACAGTGCTGATTGTGACAAACTCAGGATGGAGTGAACATCGCTGTCTCTGTAATATCCCTAACCAGTGTCCAGCTGCAGTAGTGGACTGGATGAGCTGAGGAACTGTTAAGATGGAAATAACTAGAAAGTTCTCATTTCAACTGTATGCATTTGGTAGTCATTTAAATTGAAAAAAAGAAAAACACACTAAAGGTAAAGGTAATGGACCCCTGACAGTTAAGTCCATTCGCGGACGACTCTGGGGTTGCGGCACTCATCTCACTTTACTGGCCGAGGGAGCCGACGTTTTGTCCGCAGACAGGGTCATGTGGCCAGCATGACTAAGCCGCTTCTGGTGAAACTAGTGCAGTGCACAGAAGCACCATTTACCTTCCCAACGGAGTGGTACCTATTTATCTACTTGCACTTTTGGGTGTGCTTTTGAACTGCTAGGTTGGCAGGAGCTGTGACCGAGCAACAGGAGCTCACCCCATCGTGGGGATTCGAACCGCCGACCTTCTCATCAGCAAGCCCAAAAGGCTCAGTGGTTTAGACCAGTGGTCTTCAACCCCCGGGCCACGGACCGGTCCCGGTCCGTGGATCAATTGGTACCGGGCCGCCCAAGGAACATTTAAATACAATTAAATTAAAATTATTAAATCAAAACAATCTAAATAAAATATAAACAATCAACGCCCCCCCCAAGCGGGCCGCGGTAAAATTATCAAACGTCGACTGGTCCGCGGCGATAAAAAGGTTGGGGAGCACTGGTTTAGACCACAGCGCCCCCCACGTCCCCTAAAAAAAGCACACTACTTAAATGTAAAATAGACTCTTTGCAAGCTCTTCAATGCACCTATCTCTAAATTAAGCATTGTGCATTACCCTTTTATTTTGCGTGCACTTTTTGTGCACTAAAACTGCACCGCAAACTGTGTTGTCAGCTGAACAATCCAACAAGGTGTTATACCAGGTTCAAAACATTGGATTGAGTCAGTCCTCTGCAAAAATCAGCCTGAACAATTTATTATTCTTTCTCTAGGCTTAAGTCTCTGTGCTCGTGGCAAGCTAGAATAGACACGATTGTGACCGTATGCATGAAGTGTTGTGCAAAAGTCCTCCAAACTGAAATACCATATGCTGCTTATGAATTTCTTCGACTTCAGATCTAGCGGTGCTGCTAAAGACCACCCACGTTGACTCTTTATTTCCTAGTTGCTTAGTTGATCAGACTTCATTTGTAACTCAAGAATAAATTAATCAGCTTTTAGATCCTGTCCCTCAGTCCTATAAATGGGATGTTAATCAGCCAACTGCTGGGTGAAGCTTTCTGTTTGGAAGAAGAAAACACAGCCTCTATCTTCATTAGGATTTACTGATAAATATCTGCTAAAGATAAGTAGCATGGCAGATTAGGTAACAGAAGATTAGGATCCTGCCCCCCTCCTCGTCATAAACTGTATACAGAGAGAAAAGAGACAAATTTGGTAGGAGCAACTTTTCTCTCTTTTGCAACACTGTGGCCTATAAACAGAACCTTTTGAAGTTTTCTTTTTACACATTGTTTCATTTCTTTGTATTTTACATTGTCTCTTTGTTTGTTTCTGAATGTCACTCTGGATTCATGCTTTTCAGAAGAGGATGTAGCTAACAAATGCTCCACATCAAAGGTTCTCAAACTGTGAACTGCAGGGAGCTACCATTCTGATGACCCATGGAAAGTCAATAATATATGTACTTGGCTCTATACCACACACTCTGAGAGAGAGGGGGGACCATTAGGGTCATCTAGTCCAACCTCCTGCAATGCAGGACTCTTTCGCCCAATGTGGGGCTTGAACCCATCACCCTGAAATTAAGAATCTTATAGTCTACTCACTGAGCTATCATATAAAACAGGCACATCCAACAGGTAGATTGTGATCTACCAGTAGATCACTGGATGTCTGTGGTAGATCACTGCTAGATCACTGGCACCCCTAAAAAAAGCTCACCCAAAATTTTCCTCCTCCCTAAAAGAAAGCTGAACTATGACCTGAAGCCCTAAACAAAAATGGGCCTCCCTCCCTCCTAAAAGAAGCCCATCAAGTTTGACCTAAACCCCCCAAAACAGGGCTTCCCTTCCTTAAAAAAAACTCGACAGCTTTGACCTGAACCCCCAAAAGGGGGTAGATCACTCCCAGTTTTTAACTCTGTGAGTAGATCAGAGGCTCTTGGGAGGTGGCCACCCCTGATATAAAACATTACTTCAGACACTGGAAATTGAAGCTACTTTGACGAGGGACAGATTTATTGAAGAGGCTAAACAAGGCCCAGATTTAGGTGCAATCTATTAATCCCCCTTTTTTAAATTAAAGGGGCCTTTCACAGTGGCTGACCAAAGGCTGAAGGGGGAGGGGGTGATCTTAGATAATCCCTTACAAAAATATTTTATCATTCTGATAACATTCATTTCCCAGTCAGATGCCTGCAGGAAGTCTGCATAGAGGATATAAACACAGCAGCACCCTCCCACCCAGCAACTGGTATTCAGAGAGGCATAGTGCCTCAAATACACGTGTATATTTCTCTTTAGAAATAATCCAGGCTCCTGGCTATCACTACAACTTTTGAGCATGAATTCCATAGTTTAATCATTATGAGCTGTATGAATATGCACTGCTTTTTGTCTTTCCTGCATCGCCTGTCATCCAGCTTCATTCGATGGCCCTGGGTTCTAGTGTTGTTGGGAGAACACAGACAATGTTTCCTCACAGGGGAAGTTCCTCCAGCCCCCTGGTCATTTTCTGGTTGCCTTTTCCTGCCCCCTTTCCACCTTTGCAATATCCTTCTTTAGGACTATTCAAACAGAGCTGTGCAAAGTACCCCGGGCATGGCTCCACCATCAGTGTGAATTAAAGTCATCAGAAGTTTTGTATCTGAACCCTTTACTTAAGGATACATAAATAACATGGGATGTGTCTTATTGGGGTTGCCATGTCTTGTCAAGGATTAAAATGGTCTTATCTAATTTTCTAAAAACATACACAAGTAATCCCACAACTTGTGTGCATTTAACTTGTGTGCATTCAGTTTTATGCGCATGGCAAATAAAACAAGGGGGCAGAAATAGGGTATGCTTCTGGGCAAAGTGACGTTGGCAATCCCACCTACCACTGAACCCAATGAGTTTTGACTATACAGTGGTACCTCGTTTTAAGTACACAATTGGTTCCGGAAGTCTGTACTTAACCTGAAGCGTACTTAACCTGAAGCGAACTTTCCCATTGAAAGTAATGGAAAGTGGATTCATCCGTTCCAGACGGGTCTGCAGAATGTATGAGTGTAATTGGTTCTGGAAGTCCGTACTTAACCTGATGCGTACTTCATCTGAAGTGAACTTTCCCATTGAAAGTAATGGAAAGTGGATTAATCCGTTCCAGACGGGTCCGCGGAGTACTTAAACTGAAAGTACTCAAACCGAAGCGTACTTAAACCGAGGTATGACTGTACATGATTTGGGCTTCACGCACGATCCCCCACGAAAGTTGTGGGCCTATTGTGCAGCTGTTTTCATTAATGTTGATGTAGATTTCTATCTTCAAAAACCGAATGGGTGCTTTTGTTTGGAATGCAAAGTATATCTTCAAGGGATATCCCTTTCTCAGCATTCTTTGCCTATGAACTATGGTGTCCCTTTGGAGCTTTATATGGAAATCATATGGAAGAGGATGTGACAGCAGTGGGTGGTCAGAATCTGCCAATAATAGCTGGGAAGGACTTGCAAAGGAGGCTGAAAGCAGCACAAGTCCTCCTCTCATTTAGAACCTGTGGCAGAGGCAGCTGGAGCTTTCTAGATGAGACAAAAATGCCCTTTCCTATCTAACCACTTGGCTCTTGCATCTTCCAGTGTTTCCTGTCGATTTCCCAGAAGCAGCTTCGTTTTCTTTACACCCTCTCTGCAAGCTGCAGAAAAGAGTAGCTGGGGGGTGGGAGGGATTGGAATTGCTGTTTTCAAACTCTGAACTGATAGAGGCAATAGCATACCCTCCAACATTTCTCTGATGAAAATAGGGACATCATATTCAGTTGTTGTTGTTGTTGCTGCTGCTGTTGTTATATTTATACCATGCCCATCTGATTGGGTTGCCCCAACCACTTTGGGTGGCTTCCAACATATATAAAAACATAATAAAAGATTGAACATTAAAAAAGCTTCCATATACAGGGCTGCCTTCAGGTGTCTTCTAAAGGCTGTATAATTACTTATCTCCTTGACTCGGGGGTCGCATAACTTCATACCCTCCAACATTTCTCCAATGAAAATAGGGACTTCTTAAGGAAAAGCGGGGTATTCTTGGATCAAATCAGAAACCAGGATGGCTTCTGTAAATCCAGGATTGTCTCTGGAAAATAGGGACAATTGGAGGACCTGCAATAGTGGTATGTCAGATATGGGAGGAAGGTAGCAGGAAAAGACTGATAGAGAACTGCAGGATTTCAGCATAGAAGAGCAAAGAAGACAGAAATGGCAATGTAGAGGTTGTGTGCATGGCAGAACAAAGAAATATGCAGCTGTACTTGAAACAGGATGGCCAACTCTGTCCATGTGAAAAAAATACTATGAAGTGCTTCTGTTTGTTCGTTTTTTAAATTTTATTTGTACTTTTCAGGTTTATACATTTCACTAATTTTACAGTCATTTTAATATTTCAAAACTTGACTTCCTTCCCCCTCTTTCTGTGGTTCCTTAAATTTATATTTAATATCTTTTGCATATCCAAATTAACTTGATTTGCTTATTTATTCATCTACTTTAAATATATACTCTTATCAAACTGCAGGTTATTACAACAATCCTGCCAATGTTCTTATCTGTTTACAATTTATCTGTAAATATTCAACAAACCATTTCCATTCTTTTATTTAAAAAAGTTTATTGTCTTGATTTCTTATTCTTCCAGTACGTTTCACCATTTCTGCATATTCCATAAGTTTCTGTATCCATTCTTCATTTGCTGGGACTTCTGCTTCTTTCCATTTTGGGGCAAATCACATTCTTGCCACTGTAGTAGCATTCATGAGTAAGTTCCTATACAGCAGTGTTTCCCAACCAGTGTGCCTCCAGACGTTTTGGGACTACAACTCCCATCATTCCTGACCACTGGTCTTGCTAGCTAGGGATGATGGGAGTTGTAGTCCCAAAACATCTGGAGGTACACTGGTTGGGAAACACTGCTATACAGTTTAGGTAGTTCTGTCCTTATAATTCCAGAAAGAAAGAAAGAAAGAAAGAAAGAAAGAAAGAAAGAAAGAAAGAAAGAAAGAAAGAAAGAAAACTTTTGAAGGCATGTGGTTGAAAAAGAAGTCACACAATTCCAATCGGGTGGTTGGGCTAGAGAGGGGAGTTTGAAGATGCCCTCTTGGCATCCATATGTATCTTACTGCTTGATCTTTTCTCAATGGTGATGGAGACCTGCCACTTAACTCTGTGGCATCATCCATTTTCGCTTGCTCAGTGCTTGCTGTTTAGGCATCAACATCAAATCCACATTTGTCTTCCAGTGGCCTTCCAGTGGGGTGGGGCAGAGATATCTATTTGCCATCTCCCTAGGTACAAGCCCAGGAATGGTACTTCCTTGTGTTTCAGGTTACGTGGAGTCCCCTAATTCCTCAGCTCTAACTTTTTTAAAACCTTGAAATTATTAGTTGTGAGGGTTTGTGGCTATTTTTCAATGATTTTAGATGTTCTTAATTGTTTTAAAATGTTTTCAGGTGTTCATATTTGTTTTTTAAAAAATGCTTTAGATGTTTTGTTTTTAATTGCATCATTTTTTTTACTACTTTGTTCTCTTCTGCTCTGGGTTCCTTTGGGAGGAAGGCTGGAATAGAAATTGAATGAGAGGAAGAGGAAGAAATTCAAAAGACCTTCCCATAAAGGAAATCATTGCTCCTTCAGGTACAGCAACCCCTCCTGCCACATCTACATCAAATAAAGCTGGTATAACTATTTATATCTCCTCTTCCATCCAGATGACATTATACTTGAAGACCCTGAAGCAAAAATCTCAGCATGTGAACAGCCAGAAAATGAAACAAAACTAGGAAAAAATGGGTGGGAGGGAGGAATTGAACATCTGCTTTATGTTGTCTTGCTGTATTAGCCAGGGTATGGTGTGATCTCTTGTTTATAACATATACGAAGCACTTTTCAGTGTATTATTTAGTGTATTATTTATTGTATGCCAGCAAAACTCCCAGGTCCAGCATTGAAAGAGAGCAAAGAGATTGGATTTACTTAAGCCTCCAGGTTTTCTGAAATGTAGACGAGAGTATGCTCAAAACATGGGGGGGGGGTTGAAAGAGGGAAAGCGACACCACTTACAAACCACAGAAACAAAGGAGGTGAACTTCAAAAGGTAGTGAAGGAAAGGAGAAGTGTCATCCATAAGAGCACTCTAGTTGCACTTATTATGGTTTGAGTGCTAATATTCTTCACCAGAGACTGCTGGTTTTCCCCTTTTGGGGAGAAACAAAACCATCCATTTTCTACAGCACCTTTTAGGTTTCCTTCTGTGTTTTTGACATGGTGGCAACACCTCACTTCCAATATCAAAGGGATGAGGGAGAATTTTGATTCAGTTTGCACTGAAAGGGTTGAACCTACCTAATTTACACTTTCTGAAATGCTTTGAAATTTGCATTTCCCTGAATTTTGCAGGGCAGTTTTCCATCCGAGTAATATAACTTGTGGATTTACTTACAAGGCTGATATTAAAAAAAACAAAATGGGAAGGGAAACCAAAAAAAGGTGGGGAAGGGAAAACAAAAGATGGATAAACCACCACATCAAAAACTTTGGCTACCTTTTTCATTCCATTACAAAGACTTAAAATATATGCGGTATATATACCGGTATTTATTATTATTATTATTATTATTATTATTATTATTATTATTATTATTATTTATACATACCCCACCTTTTCCCCTAACGGCCCTCAAAGTGGCTTACAGATAAAAACGAGACTCTCTACAAACAAAGAAAAAAAAACTATCTTTAAAAGCAACGAATCAATTAAACAATTAAAACTAAATATAAAGGTAAAGGTAAAGGGACCCCTGACCATTAGGTCCAGTCGTGACCAACTCTGGGGTTGCAGCGCTCATCTCGAATTATTGGCCGAGGGATCCGGCATACAGCTTCCAGGTCATGTGGCCAGCATGACAAAGCCACTTCTGGCAAACCAGAGCAGCACACGGATACACTGTTTACCTTCCCGCTGTAGCGGTTCCTATTTATCTACTTGCATTTTGACGTGCTTTCGAACTGCTAGGTTGGCAAGAGCTGGGACTGAGCAACGGGAGCTCACCCCGTCGCAGGGATTCGAACCGCCGACCTTCTCATCAGCAAGCCCTAGGCTCTGTGGTTTAACCCACAGCGCCACCTGCGTCCCTACAAAACTAAATATATAATCTGTTTAAAACATACAAATAATTGTAGTAAAAACAACATTGCACCACCCCTTTCATTAAAACCAATCAGTTCCCCAAAGCCTGTTGGAACAATATTTCTCTCCCATTGTTTCCAAGTAGAAGGAGAATAAACCAGTTCTGGGTTTTCCTCACATTTCCCCACATTTCAGAGGCATGTCTGGGAAACTGGAATACTGTGGGAGTGTCAAATCAGAACCATCCCCTGAATCTCTCCTGGCACCCCCCCTCTTTTTTCTTTACCAGTGGTGGAGATCCAAAGCTGGTAAGAAAAGGGCTTTGGAGGATTATTATTTTTTCAAATGTACGCAGTCTAAAGTTTGCCTTCTCTCTATGCCCTCGGAGGCTAAGATATAGCACAAACTATCCACCTAAGAGGCCGTCCCAGGGACTATGTGAGTGCAGTCCAAATGTTATAATTATACATTTATTAGCAAATCCTACTTGTATTCTGTGGGCACAGCCCCGAGTCTATGATTGTCACTGAATGGGAATGTTATTCTCTGAAGTTATGATTCTGCTGTTTCACATCTTCACACTTCTGTGAAAATAAGCCAGAAGCAACTGATGTCATTTTGAAAAAAGCAGGTGGTTACAACCTGTCAGGGACTCTGCTGAGGAGGGCTGCACTGAGGAGGAATGGTGGGAGCCTCCCCCTCCCCCTGCTCCTGCTCCTGAATCTTCCCAGTATAGATTTGGAACAGTGGGTTGCAGAGGGAGATAGTTCAGAAGGCAGAAGCTGGGAAATACTGGAAGGGGAACAGCTAGGAAAAGAAACACTGGAAGAAAGTGGGTTAACAGTTTCACAGTCTCTGGATAGTATCCACCCCACTTCTCCAAAGTCACGGAGAGCTCAGAAAGTGTCAGAACAGAAAGCACAGAGGCTACAAACTCAGATTACAAGACGTAGGAGTGATGTAGTTTAATAGGGACGGGGGGAGTACCCCTTAATTGGGAGCACCACAATTTCTAGGAATGTGATCTTTGTTGTCTCGCTGTGATTAAGTTTCTAATTGGTAAGGCATTCCTTTCATTTGATCTACTGCCAGGGGGTGGGGGTGGGGGAGGAAGCCGATTCCCTGAAGCCTGACACAACCACACAATACATTTAAAGCATATATACACACATCATTATCAAAAATCCTGGGGACTCTAGTTTACCCCTCATAAAGGTACAATTCCCAGTGTCCTTAAATTACAATATTGATGATTCTTTCAGAGAAGGCATGTGGTTTCAAGGAGATTTTTATGTATGATGTGGATGAGACTGCAGTTGTCTACCATATCCTCTGAATTTTTTGTCTCCCATTCTTTCTTTTTCTTTGTTGTTGTGTATACTGAGCTTGATGAAGAGTTTTATAAAACTCGGAAATCAGCTCATGGCTTTGTGGTGGTTTTGTTTTTTAATTGGTCCTAATAAAGGTACCACAATACTATTTCTGTTTGATTTTTATTTATTTTTAATGGATCAACACATTCACCTGTCTATCTTTGCCTCATACATTCACAACATAACTGCTATCCAAATAAGTGACAGACTCTCTCGGTTAGTTTTGGATACCTTGCACTAAACCTCATTAAAATTCTTTGAAATGCTAACACATTGCTGCTAATAAGCAGATCTGTCAAAAGGGCAAACATTGAAAAATTATCAGTTTGAGAAGAAAATGAGAAATAAAGTACACATTTAAAAGATCATAAATGTGGACCTTCAGATGTCTGAAAGATGTTTTCTTTTGGAACTGAAGTGCTTTTTAGAGTTCATGGTTTAGTTAAAGGCAATAGTTAAAAAAAATCAAAAATCAATGTGCAGCCCAAGATAAAAGGTGTAGCAGTGGGACTTCCAGGGATCAAAGCATTCTAGAAGAATGATTTCCTCCACCCACTAACCCCTGCACATGTCACAGAAGTCTTTAAAATAGCAAAGCTTATTTTGTGGTTATAGCTGGATAGGCACCACTCTAAACAGCGAAGCAGCACCTCTAGCTACTCAGGTGTGACATTTGCTTTAGAAATTTCAAATCCCCATTTACAGAGTATATTATAGACTATACTATTAACATTCTTGATATAGTACTCTGCATGCACCTAAATTTGTACAAAATGAGATCAGAGCTACGGCTTGCAGGCAGCATTGGACAATTGAAGAAGGGGGGGGGGGGACACTAGAGAACCCCGATAAATATTAATGTCCTCCTTTTAAAAACATTTCAGAGAGAGAGAGAGAGAGGCCAATACATAAACTCTCCAAATATATCTAGTAATGAAAATCAAGTTGAAGCTGCATTAAAGTAGTAAAATGTCAACAGGGATATTCTAGTAAAAGCACACATTCTGATATGTAAGAAGCAGATGCCAGTCATGTTATGTAGGTAATTGTCAATACTGGCTGCTTTTCTTTTCACGGGTATCTCGGATTCTTTGTTCAACCCTGTCTTGGCATTAATCCAGTATTGTTATACTGATGCCAAACATAGCTGTCAAGTTCTTCCTTTTTTAAAGGGAAATTCCCTTATGCTGAATAGGCTTCCTCGCGAGAAAAGGGAAAACTTGACAGCTATGATGCCAAAGCAGGTATGTCCTACTTTACAGGCAACAGTATTTGAAGGGCTCTGTGGTTTAAAGTTCGGTTTAAAGATTTAAAAGGTTTAAAACTGTAAGAAGGGTAAAAAGAAAGAAGGGTAAAGGACCCCTGGATGGCTAGGTCCAGTCAAAGGTGACTATGGGGTTGTGGCGCTCATCTTGCTTTCAGACTGAGGGAGCCGGTGTTTGTCCATAGACAGCTTTCTCGGTCATGTGGCCAGCATGACTAAACCGCTTCTGGCACAATGGAGCACTGTGACGGAAACCAGAGCACATGGAAACATCGTTTACCTTCCCACCAAAGCGGTACCTATTTCTCTACTTGCACTGGCATGCTTTCGAACTGCTTGGTTAGCAGGAGCTGGGACAGAGCAACAGGAGCTCACTCCACCGCAGAGATTTGAACCGTTGACCTTCTGATTGGCAAGCCCAAGAGGCTCAGTGGTTTAGACCACAGCGCCACCCGTGTAAGAAGGGAAAGTGAGTTGAGACCTCCATGCTGCCCATCAATGGTTTACACCTGAACTGAGCACTCATTTGGGCCACAATCTTCCCAACTATGGTGAGATGTATTGTGCCTATTTAAATTATAGGCAATTGGCATCTAAACATATCAATGTGCCCGCACAAATTTTATGCAACTCTGTGTCATCGTTTGTCTTCTCCTTTGGCAACAATGTGTTTCCTTTGTTTTTGCTTACACCGCCATTCAGGTGTTATGGAGAAACAGAGTTGCCTGTCACCCGTATACGGGTGACACCATACCTCCAAACTCCTAACTCATGTTTCCACTGTATCAGCACTGATAGACAGTGTCTGCAAATCCCCTTTTCATCAGGGAGGCATGTCACAAGGCAATTGGGCCTCACAAGCCAAATGGGGAGGCCTAGTGGCCATTATTAGACCCACAGGCCAGAGGTTCTTCACCAGCATTTAATATTAAAGAGAGATGGGGCAAGCGATTTTTAAGAAGGCACAAAGGGAGACGATATCATGCGACCATCCGAAGGGGTTTCAAACACAACAGGAAGGAAAGAACACTCTTCTCTGTTTTTGCCACTGGTAGACTCCCTTATTTACCCAACCTTCACAAGGTATTAGTGCTTTGTCTGATCTAATCTTATCGTACTGGTTACTGTTTCAATGCATTCTTTGTTTTTGTTTTATTATTGGTTGTATTGTGCTGCATTTTAATTGCTCCCTGCTTTGGAATCACTTTGCTATTTTTTTAAAAAAACAAACAAACAAATGAATGAATTAATGAATAAAATGAATGCATTCATCATAAAAGGATCCCATTCTGGTTGATAGTGAAGTGTGCAAAAGGTGCTTCAGATTGCAACTCAACAGCAATATGTAGTCCCCCCCCCCCCCGACTACTTTAAGATAACTTCTCCAGCCTACATGTGAGGATTACTAATCATATCTGGAGCTGAGAATGGCTTACTTTAATTTCTTTTATTCAGCCCTGGGGCCTTTTTAACTGCATGTAATTTCTTCAGCCTCCAGAGAAAGATGAATCTTTACCTTTTTGATTTGTTTCTATTAGCCCCGAGAAACGCCTCTCTCAGATTTATTACCTCATCCTATTAATTAATGTAATTAATATATTTACTTCCATCCTGAGAAAAGTATAAAGTCTTTTTAATTATACTGTGCTTCGTATTATTTTTCAGTCTTGGGAGACGCAGGGCTTATTTGAATAATGAAACTTCATCAATCTTCAAAGGACTGTATCGCAGCAGCCTTGACTGATACTGTCAACACCTCACATCCCAGAAATGGCTTTGCATTCAAACCGTACTTATGTCATCACCGTGTGTCAGACCTCTTGTGGTTTGATCCAGATGCACTCTGGAGTCTCAATTAACTTTCCAAAAATACAGAGTATGTCCTAGAAATTAATTCATTTACTGTGGATTACTTTTGGTACCGATCTGGGAATGGGAGGGAGGCGTCTGCCCAATTGTATTGTTTCACACCACCTGCAATCTCTTCCGACCGGAGTCTGCAGGGCCTTAGAAATATGGTTTCTTCACACATATTTACACCTGAGTTTTATGGAAGGAGAGTTCACAGCATTTAAATCCCAAAACGGGTTTGTCCTCCCAACTTACCTTCCAAGTTCCGGACTGCAGAATCCGGGACCGGCAGCCATTTGACACCGGAAGTTGCGTCGATGTAACTTCCAGTGTCGCTTTGCCCTTCTATGGGCACAAAAAATGGCCGCCGCCGGCTTCGAAAGTCGCTTGTACGCATGTCCGGAAATGCGCCGACCCAACTTCTGGTGTCGCCCCGCCCATCTATGGGCACCAAAAATGGCCGCCGCCAACACCAGAAGTTATGTCTATGCACTTCCGGACATGCGTAGATGCGACTTTTGAAACTGGCGGCAGCCATTTTTTGGTGCCCATAGAAGGGCAAATCGGAAAGAAAAAAAAGGCCACCGGCAGGAGAAAATAACGGAGAAAAATGGGAGACGAAGTGATATGGGGGACCACCGGGAAAAGGTAAGTAAAAAAGGGGTTTTCCCGGGGAAAACGGGAGACTTGGCAGCTATGCCTCCCAAGCAGCTGCATCGGATTCAATCTAATCCTAAGCAAAATCCCCATGTCTCTCTGAAACAGCCTGCTCCAGCCATCCAGCATGGCTGCTGCCCTTCAGTCCTCACATGGAGTTCTGCCCCCTTCCTACTCCTTCTTCCCAGAAGCTCCTGCCCCCCAAACCTTTTTGGGACACCCTTTCCCCCTGTGGTGACATCACACCCATTACCCTGGCAACCTCCCTCTGTGCCTGGCTGAGCCTTCTGCAGGGTCAATGACTTCCATTGAGCAGCTAATGGCTAGCCACCAGCACCAGCCTTTATTCCATGACCCACCACCATCAGGCTGGTCTTGTGAGAAAGTCCCCACTGACTCAACACGAGGAAGATCTTTCTGACAGTAAGAGCTGTTTGGCAGTGGAAGAGACTCTCACGGGAGATTATGGACTCTCCTTCCTTGGAGGTTTTTAAGCAGAAGTTGGATGGCCATCTGTCATGTGTGATATAGTAGAAAGTCCTGCATTCCAGGGGGTTGGACAATTACCCTTGTGGTTCCTTCCAATTCTTTAGGCTTAACACACAGATCTGGGTGAACACCAAACCAGTGGGTCCATGGTTCACTTCTCTCTCTTTTTTAAGATAATTTTTATTAGAGATTTTTTAATATTACAGAACAAACTGATAATCACAATAAAAGAAAAAATACATTCAACCGTTAATCCATTTGTTATAACATAGTATTGCTTTTCGCTATGTTGTTCTCTATCACATATCCTATAAGACAATACCTTTTAATAGAATAATCATTATTATTATACCACTCCACCTACGTTGTTATCTTTGACAGTTCATCATAAGAACAAAAAAGAAAATACATATAATCCCAACCTAAGCGAGCAAACATATAAAAAAAGGAAATGGGGGGAGGGGGAAGAAAGAAAAGAAAATGCCCCCTTATTTCAAAATCATATATAACCACAGTTATGATTTCCTGTTAATCCCTAATGCATAAATTATATTTTAAACATGAATGTACTCCAATTGCTATATATTCCTCTAACTATTTATCTAATACATTCTTACAACAGTATGTATCTTTAATATTATTGTCCAACTCATTCTTTCTCCACAATCACTCAAACGCCGGCATTAGGGTGATGACTTTGTTACAACCTCATTTCCCTGTATCATAATTTGATGAGCTTTCATTAAAGATTAGATAAAATCTTACTTTCAAAGATATTTGATTAAAAAAAAAAACCCTTACGCACAAAATGATTTTTTAAAAAATTATTTTTCAGTTTTTTTACCATTTTTGAAGTCACTGTAAGCAGATATAAAATTAAACCCAAGCTTTAGAGTCACATATATATACAACATTATATAGGGTCATCAAACACACAAGAAAGCTTTTCTTAGCTGCAGTAACAGTATAGACACCGCTAGAGGACGATGTTTTGCTACCTCTCCTGTAGGTTCTTTTCCCAGAATGCCCGGCAGGGTCTGCTGGCTGAGTTTTGAGGTCCCCAAAAGGGGCTTTTACCTTGCACGGGTGTGACATTTGTATACCCAATGTTGCTAAGAACACTCCCCATTGTGGAATGTGGTGTTGTGTCCAAATTTGATATGAAATATATATAGACTTGTTAATACAATTTTATGAAATGGTAAAACGGCATACAAAAACAATTAAAAATGGTTTGTGCATGACCTTTTTAAATATTTCAATGGAATATACCTCATTTTAGTCATTAATAGGCAAAAGTTCATCCATTTGTGCTACATGAAATATTTTTTGAGGAAAAAAAGAAAGAAAAAGTCATCACCCTAGCCAGGATAGACAATGACCTTCTAATATACTTTTAAACATATATCTTATACCTGTCCCACTTCCCCCCCCCAAAAAAAAATGCTTTGAATTACCTCTCAGGCTATTTGTTCACTTCTCTGAGGCTCTCCTAAGAAGGGGGAAGAGTTCCTTCAAATCCTTTGCTGTGATCCCACAGGTTGAACTTGCAGACGTGCCCTGGAGACTGGAAGTAGATGGTACCTCCTGGTCTAAGAGACTTTCCTGACCAGACTATATTTTGTTCCAGTTGATTTATTTGCAGATCCTCCCATTTTATTATATTTTCTATAAATATAAGCATTTCTCCACAATCCTGTCGCTTCCTGGGTCTTCTTTATGGGTGTGCTAGCAATAGCCACACTGGGACTATTTTTTGTTGGGACCACAGAAGCTGGGAAAAATTAACCCCTCTCCTTACATGCTGATTCCCTTCCTCCACCATGGCTGCTATTTTTCAAAAATCAGATGTGTGAACTTTTATTTTTCATTTATTTATTTAGCAATAAAAATAAATCCTTAAGCGGTTTACATTAAAAAAAAAATTACTCATTTAAAAATAGCGATTAAAACAGACGTTAAAACCAGCAGACATAATAAATTTATCAACATGTAGATAAAATCAATTGCTTTAGAAATAAATATGTCCAAGTAGGCTTTCCTAAACAAAAATAGTAAAATGGAAGTCCCTGCCTAATATTAATATCATGCATTTTGCATGTGATCTAGTTTAGTCCTCAGGCAAATTTTGAAGGGATTTCTGCTAATCTTCAGGGAATTATTTCCTCCAGTCCTTCAGTTTCTCCTCCATGTGGGTTTCTGGGAGATATGTGATTCGCCAGAACAGGAAACAGAATGATTGAATGGACTTTTGGTTTCATCCACCAGGGCTCTTAAGTTCTTATCCCCAGACCTCTTCAGCACTTGTGCCTTCAGTTTCAAAAAGGGTGCAAATATGGAAGTTCTGCTCAGATGAGATCTCTGCAGCCATCCCTGGTCGTTTTCATTCATAAAGTATGAATGTAGAGTTTCATTTTGATTTACCAGGTCTTAACTCACCACCTTTGTACTCCTGAATCTTAAAATTCACCGTTGCGAGCTCATCATGTGTCATGAAATAGAAGCCTGTCTCCAATGCACGCTGAGATGTTATCCCATATTGCCTTTCAATTATCGAATAGCTGAATTCCCTCTCTCATGCCACAATTACCAGTTATTTGCTGTAAGAGATTTTTGTAAAATGCCACACTGGCAGGATGATTTGGTGGCAGACTTTCAAAAAGGTATGATATTCTTCTCTCTCTCTCTCTCTCTCTCTCTCTCTCTCTCTCTCTCCATCAGATTGCCTTCCCATTTGTCATGAACATATCTAGAAAGTATACCGACTTAAATATATATATACTGATACAGTGGTACCTCGGGTTACAGACGCTTCAGGTTGCAGACGCTTCAGATTACAGACTCCGCTAACCCAGAAATAGTACCCCGGGTTAAGAACTTTGCTTCAGGATGAGAACAGAAATCGTGCCATGGAGGCAGCGGGAGGCCCCATTAGCTAAAGTGGTACCTCAGGTTAAGAACAGTTTCATGTTAAGAATGGACCTCCAGAACGAATTAAGTTCTTAACCTGAGGGACCGCTGTATCTCTTAATTTGCATTTTGTGTTGCCCACAATGTAGCTGCTCCTCTGCTTTACATCATGCCCTCCACAGTGTGTTTCATATGTGGCTGGAGGCAGGCCTTAAAAAAAAAACAGCTGGAGGAAACTAGGGCAGAGGCAAGCAAAAGAAATGTGAGTGGAGGGTGTCAATTTTCCATTTTTCCCCTAAGAAACTCACCCAACCTGCTGTACTTGGAACTGAATATGGAGAGTGAAGATAACTGGCTGCTGAAAGGGACACAGGTGAGGGCAGCCTGTTCCATCCACCTTGGTGCCTGCCCTTAAAAAGCAACCCTAGAGTGAAAAGCTCGGGTAAGATCCATAGCTGCCAAGTATCCCGTTTTCGCCGGGAAAACCCCTTTTTTCCTACCGTTTCCCGGCGGTCTCCCGATATTCTCCCTTAAATCTGCTTCTGCCGGTGGCCATTTTTCTGGTGCCGCTTTGCCCTTCTATGGGCACCAAGTCGCTTCTACGCATGTCCGGAAACACGTAGACGCAACTTCCGGTGGCGCTTTGCCCTTCTATGCGCACCAGAAAATGGCGGCGGCGGTGCCGGAAGTCGCTTTTACGCATTTCCGGTCATGCGTAGAAGCGACTTCCGGCGCTGGTGCCGCCATTTTCTGGTGCCCATAGAAGGGCAAAGCACCACCGGAAGTTGCGTCTACGCAACTTCCGGTGTCGTGGGCTGCCGATCCCGGATTTTTCCGTCCAGGACTTGGCAGGTATGGTAAAATCAGCATCCATAATCTTTGTCAGATTTTTTTTTTTTTAAATGGGAGAGCAGTAAATTTGTTTGGGCCATGACTGAGAATCAAGTGCTTAAGAGTGGAAGAATGTCAAAAAGAGAAGGAACTGATATTGGTTAATATGTATTAGTAATTCTGTATTCATGTAGCATTTTCGCGCATAACAAATATTTATTTATTTATTTATTTTGTAAAATTTGATTGTTACTTAAGTTATCCGTTGTTGCTTTAGTTTTCTGTATACCACTGAAGAGGGATTTTTGATTTTATTTTTTTTAAAAAAGGTGTTATAGAAGTGGAATAATTAAATAAATATTACAAATAATGGTACAACACATGATATCATGGTCTCCCCCCTGAGCTCGCTAGATGACATCGCAAGGGATCGATGCCTTAGGAGAGCGTGAAAAATTCTCAGGGATGATTCACACCCCGGCCAGCACCTCTTTAATCTTCTAACCTTGGGCAGGAGATATAGCAGTATAATCAGTCGTACCAACAGGCTAAAAAAACAGTTTCTATCTGTGGGCTGTTTGGCTACTGAACAGAAAATAATATAGTGCAACTGACTTTCGGGGTTGGTGTGTTGTGCGACAAGCACACAGAGAGCAATGAGATTGAGGTTTTTTTTTGGGGGGGGGGGAGGCTGTTAGGATTCATTCCCCGTCTGCAGTCATAGGGTTATTGTGTATCATATGACTGTATGTGCTTTCATTCCCACAGAGTGGAAGTGACGTAGACCGGATGTTTACGTGGGACTATTGTTTTCCTTTGTTCTTTCTCTTTACTGGCTGTTATGCCAGAGAGAGGGAGCCATGATGTAGAGCTCCCAGTTTGTTTATATGTAAATAAAGCAGTTTAGCCTTATTTACTGACTTGTGTGTTGTTCATCACGTTTGTGAGAGCAATCGCATATTTGGCCTGTGGGACCAGTCTGACAGCTGGCCCCCGGGATGGCCGAATTACTGACAGAGGCTCGGTTAATTTCATTGTACACAGGTTGTACATTGATAATAAAGGTATTATTATTATTATTATTATTATTATTATTATTATTATTATTATTATTATTATCACAGGCACGTCCAACTCCCAAGAGACTGCAATCTACTCCCAGTATTAAGAAACAAACAAGCAAACTGGCAGTGATCTACCCATTGTCATTAGAGGCAGGAGGGGTTTGCGTGGGGTGGGTGGTGCAAGGGAGAGTTGCTTTTGGGTGGGGAAGAATGATTTTTTTCCCAGGGGGGAGTGACTAGAGTTCTTGAGCTTTTTAGGGGGGAGTGAGCTGGGGGAGGATGATCCTGCAATCTACCAGGATCAGCCAGGGATCTACTGGTAGATCACGATCTACTGGTTGGACATGCCTTTATAAGATTTTAATTATCAGTTAAGTAGAGCCCCCAAAGATGATCATTTTAACACATCTTCTAGCACATATATTATCACTTGCACTTAGTGTGTGACTAAACAATCCTTACCACTTGACAGGCTGATGAGGCTGATGAATCAGCAACCCCAAAGTGAGAATCATATACTCATAGAATCATAGAATTGAGGAGCTGGAATGAACCATGAGGGTCATTTAATCTGACATCCCCCAATGCAGGAATCTTTTGCCCAATCTGGGGCTTGAAACCATGACTCTGAGATTAAGAGACTCATGCTGTACCAACTGAGGAGGTTGACCTGAAATAGGGTTGGGGGGCAGATTCAATTCCGTTTGCATGTTACGGCAAACCTATCAACATGAGTTTGACCAAACTGCAGGAGGCAGTGGAAGACAGGAGTGCCTGGCATGCTCCGGTCCATGGGGTCACGAAGAGTTGGACATGACTAAACGACTAAACAAATATGCTATATGGTAATTCATGGACCTAATTCAGTGGTATCTCAGTTTAAGTACTCAATTGGTTCCAGGGAGCCATCCAGTCCCCGATAAGTACTTAAACCGAGCGGTGATAGCGCACGTGCGTGAAGTGCCGATAGAGCACTTCTGCACATGCACGAACCGCACAGATCGCTTCTGTGCATGTGCGTGCCATGGAACCCGGAAGTAAACACTTCTGGGGTCATGGAGTACTTAAACCGAAAGTACTCAAACCGGAGTGTTCTGAAACCGAGGTACGATTGTAGGTATCTAAAGCCATTTGCACATAACAAATAGAAGCCTACACAAGTACACAACACAAAACACTGTTGCTGTATGAGAGTTTTATTTTATTTGTTTTTTATCTTATATTTTGGAAATGTACATCCAGTTTTTTTCCTTTAATTTTTTTGGGGCCCCCAGGAGAGTGGGGCCCTAAGCTATAGCTTGTTTAGCTTATTCGTAAATCCGGCACTGCATGCAAACCACAAAGTGACCTCTCCAGACAATGGAACAACTCTTCTTTTTAAAAATCTCTGCAGCTGCGATCTCCTGGGTGAGATCAACTTAGGCAGTTGAATGTGCACGCATACACCATCAATTTCCCTCCCTCCCTCCCACCTCCTTTGTGCAGCCCTGGGTGCTGACAACCCACGCTATGCCACTGACAGGGGCTTCCACTGCAGTGGATTTTTCATTGTTGGTGGAGACTAACAGAGCCTGGGAGGTAAAGGTAAAGGACCCTGTCAGTTAAGTCCAGTCACAGACGACTCAGGGGTTGCGGCGCTCATCTCACTTTACTGGCCGAGGGAGCCAACATTTGTCCGCAGTTTTTCCGGGTCATGTGGCGAGCATGACTAAGCCGCTTCTGGCGAAACCAGAGCAGTGCACGGAAACACCGCTTACCTTCCTAAAACAACAGTACCTATTTATCTACTTGCACTTTTTGGCATTCTTTCGAAATACTAGGTTGGCAGGAGCTGCGAGCTCACCCTGTTGTGGGGATTTGAACCGCCAACCTTCTGATCAGCAAGCTCAAGAGGCTCAGTGGTTTAGACCATAGCACCACCCGTAGAACCCAGCATAAAGTTACCTCTGCCTTGCCCGCCCACCCCCAATTCCATGTTTTGTATTGTGAGTTAATGTTCAAGGACTATTACGTACTAGTAATCTTTATTACTCTGGATATTGTATTCTATCATTTATCCTTGCGGAGACAAATTACTACGCATACTCTCCAACATTGCACAAAAGTACATTGACTGATTTGCTTAATTAATGTGCATTGCATGCACCTCAAAACTATAGAAAGCATGCAGCATTGTTCTGAATAAGTTCTTCATTGCTGCCTTTCTTACTGCTAGAGGGGAACGTAAATTGGTTTATTCTCTTTATACATGGATTTTATGAATCTGAGCTTAAGATTAGTGCAATTTTCACCGCAGTGCCAAAGCAAGTGCCCCCATCTGAAGTAATAAATACTTAATATACAGTTTCTTGTGCAGGTCATGAATGTAATTTGAATAAAATTTGACTTGCAGAGGATAGCTTCTTGGCACCGAAATGATAATCACTCTGAATGATATGTAATTTGTACATGTAAGGTCTTTTTATCCTTTTAATTTAGTCTAGATGCATAACCAGAATCATAAAACGAGCAGAAAGACTGATGAGCTGGTGTCATGAAACTTGGGATTCTGTTATGCTCTTTTGAAGTTCTCCTGATTAATACATTTATTTATTGAATGCATTTATTTTGTTTATGGGGGGGGGATTCTCTCCACTTGTACTAGATTCTAAAAATAGGCAGACTAAAGAGTATGCTTCCCATTGCAAAGTTTGTTTGTTTTTTAATTGCTAACTATACCACAAAAGTAGCATTAGTTTGATTGTGTGTCCCTAAACCTATTCACTGGCTGCAAAGCGATCAGCTTTCAACCCAAAAAAGTCATTGCAAGGTAAAATTAATTGCTGGAGTGGGTAGGGAGACTTAAGAGGCGTACTGTTTAGGGAAGTTTTTAATGACTGATTTTTTTAAATGTATTTTTCAATCTTTTGATGGAAACCGCCCAGAGTGGCTGGGTATACATCATTAATAATAATATTAATAATAACAACAACAACTACTACTACTACTACTACTGTGTTTCTCACATTTTAAGACGTGCCTATAAAATAAGCCATGGCACGATTTTCATGCGTTGAAAAAATACCCCGAAAATAAGCCGTAGTGCTAAGTGCAGTTCTGGAGGGCCTCGCCAAAATACCCAGCAGCGCGCGCCGCGTGGAGCCCCAAGGCAGCGGGACCCAGCAACATCCGCAGCGCGCACCGTGTGGAGCCCCGAGCCAGAGGGACCCAGCTGAAGCACCGGCAAAGCGCCCGGCAGCGCCGCACAGAGAGCCCCGAGCCGCAGGAGGAGGAGGAGGATTCAAAGTGCTACAGAGCACTGCTGGGTCCCGCTGGCTCGGGACTCCCAGCAGCGCCATGCCAGCGGGACCCAGCAGTGCTCTGTAGCACTTTGAATCCTCCTCCTTCTGCGGCTCGGGGTGCTCTGCGCAGCGCTGCCGGGCACTTTGTCGGCGCTTCAGCAGGTCCCGCTGGCTCGGGGCTCCATGCGGCAGCAACTTGCTGGTTAGTAAAAAAAATAAAATAAGACACCCCCCGAAAATAAGCCATAGGCTTATTTTCTTGAGTAAAATAAATATAAGACAGTGTCTTAAAATGTGAGAAACACGGTACTTGTAATCCTCTTTTCTTTCTCCCCCTCCCCCCCAAAAAGGTGAGTTTTGATTTTAAAAAGCTTCTGCCGTATCACAGATTTTTTCACTACGGATCTATTCCTGTGTTGTTGTTTTTTATGTACAAAGTCAGACATATCTACAAAAATGTGGGCATTCTTGTGCCAATGCATGCTTCAGGAACTGGATGCGGGAACCAGTTTACTCATCTGTAGGGTGTAGAAAATTGCATTGACATCCGAAGTGGTTTTTGCATATGAAGCTAAATAGTTTTTTTTGTTCCTCACCAAAATATATTTGTCCACCACCTCCTGGAAACTTAAACCAAAAGCCCTCCTCTGAAGTCAAAAAGGAAATTCATAATAAAGTGAATGCTGATTAAGGGGTTTTAGCAGTTCATTAAAGATGCTCATATAACAAGTTTATGAACATCTTTGATAAACATTTGGATTTGTTGTGCATGAACTGCTGTTGAATAGTCATTAAACTGCCCCTAAATTTATTCATTATGAATGCTTATTAATTTCTCATGAATTATTATGAAAGCCAGGCTGCTGTGGCAAGCATGCAGAAACAGGGAATAATCTTCCGTGACACGGTTCAATTGCCACTAACACTAAAATAATATTATAGTCTATGCTATTATTAATGCAAATTAATGAATTGAAATATATTATTAATGCAGTGATATTCCCCGAATCAGAATTAATTGATCAGATGCAATCTAAATACAGCATACAGGGGAGTCTTGAATAACAATTTTCGTAAGTGTTATCACTGAAGGCCACAAATTGCAAATGCTACCTGTGTCCCTTAGGTATGGTGTTATGTTGATGCACATGTTCATTAGAGACATGCCTGTTGAATTAGAGTTGTCATAATTCTCATAAGCCAAGGCAAAGGATCCTATGGCTTTCCAGATATTGTTGAAAATTCCTAGGAAGAAAAGATGAGAAGACCAGGTGTGGGAATCCTTTTAAAGTCTGGGAGTAAGCCTGATCAATTTAATTCAGGTTTTTTTGCTCACAATTTTTGTGTGTGCTGAATTTCTCTTTTCCCTGTACTACTGAGTCAAGACTTCTCATGCAGAATCGTGTGTGTGTGTGTGTGTGTGTGTGTGTGTGTGTGTGTTTTCATTGCCTTTGTGACCATAACAAATTGCAGGGATTTCTTTAAGGTTATCAGAGGTTGTCCTTAAGTTTTGGATGCATCAATTTATCTCTTGATCTAAATCTGCTAGAAGGTAATGAAAGAAGTCATGAATCATTGCCACTGCTTGATGGCCATTAAATAGCATTCACCAGACTGTATCATAGTTACAGCTCATCAAATAAAGCTTTGAAATAATATGTGCCTTCTCATATGTAAATAAGGAATTAGTACTTCCTTTGGCAACTATTTTAAGTATACAGTCTTTAAGCAAATGTGTAGAGGTTGCACCTGACTGTGTGAAAGTCTGTGTTACAGTGGTACTTCGGTTTACAAACACAATTGGTTCCGGAAGTCTGTACTTAATCTGAAGTGTACTTAATCTGAAGCAAACTTCCCCATTGAAAGTAATGGGAAGTAGATTAATACGTTCCAGACGGTCCGTGGAGTACTTAAACTGAAGCGTACTTAACCTGAATCGAACTTTCCCATTGAAAGTAAAGGAAAGTGGATTAATCTGTTCCAGATGGGTCCACAGAGTACTCAACCTGAAGCGTACTTAACCCAAGGTTTTAGTGTAATTGGTTCCGGAAGTCCGTACATAACCTGAAACGTACTTAACCTGAAGTGAACTTTCCCATTGAAAGTAATGGAAAGTGGATTAATCCATTCCAGACAGGTCTGCGGAGTACCTAAACTGAAAGTACTCAAATCTAAGCATACTTAAACTGAGGTATGACTGTACATGAGTTGGGCTTTATGCACGACCCCCCTACATCAAACCAGTTAGTACATAATAACAAAACATGCATTCGCAATAAGCAGAAATATCAGTGGTTGCTCTTGTACAGCTCCATTTAAGACTTTCCCTCCTGCATATATGCTATAAATATGCTGATTGCAAAAAGAAGAGAAAGACAAAACCCTCCCTTTGCAGAGCATGGACTTCAGCAATAGTTAGTGATGTTGCTCAGATACTGGAGTGAATGGAATAGATCTTCCCTTAATGTTTGAGCTAAATATCCATTCATGTTAATGAGAGTTATACATGCACATCGAGGGAACGGTATAACCCAAAGCTACTTAATTTATGAAATCAGGATCTCGTCTTATTATCTAATTATCTGCGTCTTATCAGAAATGATAATTGCACTTTGTGGGAAGTGGGAAGAAAACCCAAGCCTAAGAATGCAGATTCATTTCTGATATTCTCTGTGCTGTATATAAACACAAAGGCCGGGAGCTGCATAGATTTTTTTAAAAAAAGATATTATGAATAAAATGTGGCAATGGCTCGGTAGGAAGAAGAATGGTAGGGGGGGGGAAGTGGATTATTTACTTGGTGTGGACTGTCAGGGCAGAAGCCTACACACAGATGGTTCTGAACCGGGATTTGTAGGGTGGCAGGCTGGACCATAAAGAAGGCTGATCGCCAAAGAATTGATGCTTTTGAATTATGGTGCTGGAGGAAACTCTTGAGAGTCCCATGGACTGCAAGAAGATCAAACCTATCCATTCTGAAGGAAATCAGCCCTGAGTGCTCACTGGAAGGACAGATCGTGAAGCTGAGGCTCCAATACTTTGGCCACCTCATGAGAAGAGAAGACTCCGTGGAAAAGACCCTGATGTTGGGAAAGATTGAGGGCACTAGGAGAAGGGGACGACAGAGGATGAGATGGTTGGACAGTGTTCTCGAAGCTACCAACATGAGTTTGACCAAACTGTGGGAGGCAGTGGAAGACAGGAGTGCCTGGCGTGCTCTGGTCCATGGGGTCACGAAGAGTCGGACACGACTAAATGACTAAACAACAACAAGGCTGAACATAGGCCACACTACAACCCAACTCTTGTCAAAGGATTTGATTTTCCTGTCACACTTTTGTAGTGCAAGAGTGCCCCTCCAGTTGGCAATAATGCCGTAACATTGAGGAAACATCACAGGACATCTAATAAAGCAGAATGATGTGTGGATGGCCCAGTGTGGATGACCCACTGCTATTGCCTCAATGACATGTCACAGAATACACCCCGCCCCCAAAAGGCCACCATTCTACATTTGGAATATTTCCTTACACAGCTGGATCAATTATTATCTGCAGTGAGGTTAGAATAAATCAGCAGAAATGCCCGAAACTCCACAGTGGGAAGTACCAGAGAAAGGTGTTTTTTAAAAAACAACAACTAAAAAATAAAAATATCCAGCATCTGCACAATAATTTGGCTTTTTGTTTTCTTACAGCACAGATGAATGTGCTCTGTGCCACCCGTTTCAGCAATCCAGCTGAAGAGAATATATTTACATTCCCACTGTTTGTTTCTTCAACCTATTTATTGGATAGCTTAGCCTCAAGTTGTTTTTAATTAGCTGATAAGGGAAGCAATGACTCTAAACTCCACGAACATTTTATTACAGAGTGTTTGAGTATTAATTGCTGCCAATTTATCTGCCCCAAAGCTCTGTAGTGCTGTGGGGGGAAAATGGGTTTGTTGTTGTTTGCTCTATATTTATGAGCGCAATCTCAACATCAAAATATTAGTAAACAAAAACTATCTTTTGAATATGGATTTTCACCCTACTCCCGTTTTATTCACTGCTTGAAGAATAAGACCTGGTCCTTATCTTTTGCATTTAGCACCCAAAAACAGAATTTAATTAAGATCCCTTGGCTACACCTTGTGCCTTTTTAAAAACGGATTGTTCACTTCTTTCCCCTTCATTTCTTTTACATTGTCTCATCTGTTACACTGGTCACAATCTAGTCTCTCCGCAAATGGAGGGGATGAGATACAAGTAATTGTTGGCTGTTGGTGTCCAGAGTCTCAGGGCTCTGGTTTTCTTCTACCATTCTCTCAATGTTCAGTGAACAAATGTGATCTACTGCATTAGGCTGATGAAGGCAGAGGGCCATGTGTACAACAGTGAACATGCCTCGGAAGGCCTGTAAGCCATCGTGGCAGTTGTCAGGGACTGGGCAGAGGAAGAACGATGGAGGTCACCCCCCCCCCAGCCTGACCCTTCCAGAGAAAAGGAAGACAGTTCAGAATGACAACTGGGGTTTTGAGGGAGGTCACAGCTCAGAGGCAGATGAGGGGGAAAGTTGGGAAATAATAGGAGAGGAGGAGGAGGAAGAAGCACCAAGGGGGCGACAGTTGATGGACACAGTGTCTTTAGAAAGCATTCCAGACCCACCCCCTCTCAGAACCCAGCGAGCCTTGAAAGTAGGAGAGCAAAGAGCTCAAAGGCAGAGGGCGCTTGTCAGCACCCATAGGGATGACACATGAGGGAGTGGAAGAGATGGAGGGGGTGGAGTTTCACTCGGGACAATGCCATTATCCGAGAGGCTGTGTTCCAAAGCCTCTCTCTGTAAATATGGAATAAAAAGCAGATGGTAAGAAACTTTTCCTTGTATTTGTACGTTCCTGGCCAACCAGCTCTGGGGGTTGCAGCCGCCTGACAGTAGTCAAGATAACTCCAGAACTAATTGGTATTTACTGCAAGAATGAGCTCACATATGTTTATCCTCTTGCTTTGATATATAATTACTGGTTTGCTTTGATACTATGCTTATCTGTTGGCTTGGGATGCTTGGCTATTGGCCTAGGGGGCGGGAAGTTATCAGTACTACTTGGATGCCTGCCTCCTTTGTCTTCTTCTGGCAGGTGGGATTATTTGGCCAGCTGGCATATGAAGTTCTCTCCATAAGTAATGTATAAAATGCTAGCCCGAGTAGGGATAGTCATAACGAATGCTTCCTGTTTTGGTGTCCATCCTGATCTGCATACCATTGTAAGTTGGCACCTTATTTTAATAAAGCAGTGAAATTGATTAATCTGGCACTCGTGATCGCCTTCTTTGAAACCCCTACACCAAACCATTTGCCTGGATCGTGCTTTGGGCCCGTGGGTCAGGACAGACCAATGCAATGGTGCCATTCTACCCTCATTAAACTTCTGGGCTGGAAGATATCCGGATTTACACCTGATATCCTGAACACCTACTTAAAGGAGCAACTCTAACCTTTCCAATAAGCCACTTGAGGGTATTCAAGAAGTTCTGGTGCTATCCTCCAATGGAGATGGAAGTATGCCAGTGGGACAACAGCCCCATGCGCTACTCAAAGAAAGCAACCCTGGTGTAGGTGGCATGTAAGAGGAGCTAGAGAAAGCAGAGCATGATGGGGGCATGTTGTGGTGGGAGTTGAGATCAGTGGCGGGGGAAGCATCTCGGGCACCTGGGGTGGTGTGTCCAGGAGCGGGGCGAACCACCCATAGGGGCAGGGCAAGGTGCCCATAGGGGTGGGGCACGCAACGGGGCCTCAGCCACCCTACACCTGGGGGGGGAGCAGCGGGCAGACAGCACAGAGCCTGAAGGCGCCAAGACGTGTGACTCATGCATGCTGCAGCCTCCGCAGTGACGAGTGCCACCTGCCATTTTGTCACCCCCATCAGGGTGACACCCGGGATGGGCTGTACCCCCCTTCCTACGCCCCTGGTTGAGATGCCACATTTCCAGCCACTTAATGCCACACCTCTGCTGAAGCTGGTGGGATCAATTATTTCCTGTTGCAACCAGTGGAAGGCTAAAAAGAAATAACTTCTCCCTACCTTCTATGGTAAAACAGGAGGGCAGCAGATGTCGCCAGGGAGACAGAGCTGCAGCAATAGCCATCTGAAAGCAACTTACCCAGAGGATAATATGGAGGGGTGATGCGATAGTGAGGTCAAGGGTCTACTAGTCATTGCAGTGCACCACAGAGCCCCAACCACATTATCACGAGGCTGTCGCTGCAGCTCCTCTCTCTACTGATTTATCTCACTGGGAAAGACATAGGTGTTTGCATCATGCATTTACTCTGAATTCAAAATGTTTCACTTTAGCTGGATCGTGGTGAATACTGCATGCAATTTAAATGAAAACGTATTTCTTAGGAAAGTGGGAATAATGGATTATAAAAATTGTACTCTGCTGTTTTATAAGGCAGTAAACCACTTCTTTAATGGGGAGGGAGAATGCCTTAAAGACAATTCTGTCATATTTTACCCTGATTGGGGAATGATGATTACAGAGAATTTTTGCAACCAAACTATAAAAGCTGTGCATTTCATAAATGCTTGTATTGCTATATTTCTTTTTTCCTACAAGTTTATAGATAGACCCGGAGGTGGCTTACCTTTCTTTTTTGCTAGAACTGAGTAGCACAGTACAAGAAGACAGGCATCTCCTTTGTAACCATGAAGACGAAAGATTCCTGATGGAATTTTAGACTTTTTGTCATCCAGTGTCAAACAACCACATCATATCACAAAACTGAGGGAAACAACCTTTCAGTTTCAAGAGAGTTCTGTCATGACATTTGAGAAATATGTCCAAAACTCCATTGGTTACAAGCAACTAATCAGGTCATTCTTGGGTGACACGTGAAGGTCTGGATCCAGTCTAGTCCTCTATCCTTCTCACTTTCATAACCAGGCATGTGCATATGATTCTAAGTATTCTGTATGCCAGTTCTACTCCTGCCTAGGTCCTTTCTACAGAAGGAGCACAAAACTCCCAACCCTTTGTTGGAACTATGAAACAATTTCTTCCCTATTGCAACTGATACCATCACCACTTTCACAAATTATAACTGTGAAGAATCCCATTAGAGAAGGCAGCATGCCTTCTCTGCAAATCTAAGACTGGGCTTTTTCAACTTTTCATAGTATATAAAAAAAAGTTTGTGGCCTTCCTCCCCCTACAAAAATAAAAATAAAAATGAGAAGGTACATCAGAGCATAACCAACAACACAGAGCTATACAATGAATACAAGAAGGAGAGCAATTTCAGACAGCTGCAAAAATATTATTCCTTATAGCTGACCTTGTGCGGATGTTATTTTCTATTTAGAAACAGTTGGCTTTGCAATTTTATTTTGACACGCAAAGCATTATACTTTTTTGTGCAAGGATATGGTGAGTACAGGGAAGATAGAGGAAGGGTGTTTCTAAGAACGCAAGACTGCCAAGTTGCCCCAGAGGTGAAACTAAGACTTTCTGATGGATACTATCAAAAAGGTTCTCTCCTCTCTCCCCACTCTTCAATTGCTAATTCTAATGTGCTAATGATTTCCAGTGGCACTGAAAAATGGCAAGACATCCCAGTGTAGAAACTTACATGCCATGCATGATGCAAATATGCATGCCAAGTTTCCTCTGCATGTAATATGGATCAATTTTCACTGGGAATAGGCAAGAGATTTCATGGGGTACAATACTGCAGATCATAATAAACTGAAGAATTACAGAATCAGTGGGTGTCAGTGGGTATGTAGTAGACATGCTTTGTAGGTATAGGCTCCTGGTGACAGTACCTGTCTAAGAAGATCTCAATTATGAGATTGGGAGAAACTGACTAATGATAATGATAATGATAAGAAGAAGAAGAAGTGAGGCATTGCCAGCCATACCTGTAATAGATAGCAATGACATTATAGAGGGACCTGATGATCTTACAAAAGCTTATATAAACATATTCAAATTAAATAGCTTCAACTGCAAGGAGGGGAACTGAATTTAGAATCGATAATTCGCTATTCCTGTAGTTCAGAAACTCTGCTTTCTGCAATGGCATAGTCTAAGAAAGCTTTCAGGCTTGTTTACTTACATGCTGACTTGCACCTAACTAAATCACACGGGTGGATTCATTACTCAGCCTGCCTTTTAGTATCTGTTAAAACTTACTTTGGGTTCTGAAATGCAGAGCATTTGACCCAGTCAGTGGCAGTCAATGACGCAGAGTTTGGGGAAGTGGAGAAGCACAGCATGTAAGTGACACTGGGAGGGGCACAAGGTAATCTGTCCTTCCAATCTGAGCATTGACTGAGCATTGACACTCCTCTGTACCTGTGATGGTCAGAAAATTATCCCACTTGATGGTGGATTTAGCCTTCTAATCTTATGCAAAAAGAGGAGGAGAGCACCTTTGCATGTGGCCCAAGGGGGTTAATCAATTTTGGTGAGAACCACCTCTATAAAAGGAGGCAGGGTGACACAACCACTTCCTTCCATGCAGCACCCCATCACACTTACACAACTGCCCTTGGCACAGTGTGAGATTAGCCAGTCACCTGTCTAGGGGCTGAGTAGGAATTATTTGGCCGTCCCTAACTTGCCTTGGGTCACCTTCTTTTCACCTGCTCTCTACCATGAGATAACCCTGAGCTGGGGGTGGTATTTAGCTGCTTGGTTTAATAGGACTTTGGTTTAGCTGTCTGGTATTTCTGTGTGGACTTTGCATTTACTGTGGACAGTTAGGTAAAATGCAGTGTGGAGACATACATGATCTGCCCACACACACTGGTACAAGTGAGAGCTGGACCATAAAGAAGGCTGATCGCCGAAGAATTGATGCTTTTGAATTATGGTGCTGGAGGAGACTCTTGAGAGTCCCATGGACTGCAAGAAGATCAAACCTATCCATTCTGAAGGAAATCGGCCCTGAGTGCTCACTGGAAGGACAGATCTGGAAGCTGAGGCTCCAATACTTTGGCCACCTCATGAGAAGAGAAGACTCCCTGGAAAAGACCCTGATGTTGGGAAAGATTGAGGGCACTAGGAGAAGGGAACGACAGAGGATGAGATGGTTGGACAGTGTTCTCGAAGCTGCGAACATGAGTTTGACGAAACTGCGGGAGGCAGCGGAAGACAGGAGTGCCTGGCGTGCTATGGTCCATGGGGTCATGAAGAGTCAGACACGACTAAACGACTAAACAACAACAACCTCGACTTACAAAGGCGATCCATTCCGCGGCGCTCTTCGTAAGTCGAAACCTTTGGATGTCGAAGTGTCCATTTTGCACATGCACGAAGTGCGATTTTGCGCTTCTGCGCATGCCGCTTCTGCGCAGGCGCAGAACGCATGCACTGCGAAAATACTTCCAGGTTTGCCGACTGAGGAAGGAACTCAGCCTTAACACAGGACTGCGAGCAAATGACTTTGAAGGCAAAAGGCAGGGTGACAATGTAGCACACCAGACTCATAAATTAACCGTGAAGAAGGAAGCGATTACAAGGTAAATGGGAAAGTTACTGATAAGCAGAGTGGTGCTAACTCTGTAAATGCAGGACAGAATTATGAGGTTCTGTGGCTACAAAGGAGAAGGCAAACAGAGTACTTGATATACATGAGAAGGCTCCTGGAGGAGTAAAGGATTCCTCAGAAGCTGTCAGTGAATGAAAGAGGGTTCTGCGGTTCTGAGAGTACATTGATCCCGTACATGTTTTGGCTACTTCCGGTAAGCAACTACCTCCCAGCCATTGCCAGCCAGCTGGGGCAAGGGGTGCTGCTTGTTTTAATGATTGCACCCTGCTGGTCTTACACTGCCACATGTGGGACATCAGGGTGAACAAACAGGTACTACCTCAACCATCTTCAGGAGCTGGCATCAAAGCGTCACACTAATCCAAGCCAAGATAGAGCTGCCCATGTTAAGAGACAGTCAGCCCCTTGTCATTTCTCTTTGGTTTCTGAAGAATTACATACCAGCAGCAGGGAAGTTAATTGAATTTTATAGCTGCAGATCATGATTAAAAGTTGAATAAAGTTGTGATATTTTGCATCAGTTCTTGTCTCTCAAGACTTCACCTTGGGGTCTGTGGGAACACTAAAGGAGAAACGAAAGTTGTTATTGAACAGTGTATCAATCTCTTCCCAGGTCTCCACACAGGGAAAATGGAGTGTGGCCATAATATTTTTTTGCCCATGCATTGGGAATGTGTGTTTTATTTTAAAATGGAATGTCTAAATTCAACAAGCATAAGCTGTATACAGTCAGTGCTGATTTTTTGGGGGGGAGGGGGGACAGACAGATACAGTGAATGTGAAAAGCATTTGTTATATGTTTTTGTTTATACTATTTTTCTAGAAAAATAGGTGCCGGAGCTCACAATGAACAGCTCCCTCCTTCTCTTAGAATGGCAATGGTGTCTAGAGGTGCCAGAACTGAGTACCAGCACGTTCCAACTAAATAAAAGCCCTGCTCCTTAATGACAACAACTAATGGATATTGGAACAATTTGGGTTGCTATATTTCAAAAAGTAAAAACCAGGACATCCTGAATGGGTTTTTTTTTTAAGGAAGACCCCAAAACTGTTGAGGTTGCTTTTTTCTTTACAAAAACACCCAAAAACCCACAAGCACCACCTTTCGGAAATTCCCCCTGAAGGTCAATTCCAGCTTTGAAATCACAGTAATGTCTGGGAAAATCCCAATGTATGGCAGTCATAATATATATATAACAGTAAAGGAGGGTCCAAAAAAATAAATTAAAAAATTCCTTCCAGTAGCACCTAATTAATAATAATAATAATAATAATAATAATAATAATAATAATAATAATTTATTATTTATACCCCGCCCATCTGGCTGGGTTTCCCCAGCCACTCTGGGTGGCTTCCAACAGAAAAATGAAACACAATAATCTATTAAACATTAAAAGCCTCCCTGAACAGGGCTGCCTTCAGATGTCTTCTAAAAGTCTGGTAGTTGTTTTCCTCTTTGACATCTGTTGGGAGGGCGTTCCACAGGGCAGGCGCCACCACCGAGAAGGCCCTCTGCCTTCAGGTATCTGAAGAAGTGTGCATGCACACGAAAGCACATACCAATGACAAACTTAGTTGGTCTCTAAGGTGCTACTGTTTCGACTACGTCAGACCAACACAGCTACCTACCTGTAACTAGTAAAGGAGGGTATTTGCTTCCTTGGCATAGAAAAGCTGTACATCCCCATTTTTATGCATTGTTACATTGACATGGTTAACGTTTTCTGTTATTTTAATGTTTTAAGTCATGTTGTGTATTGTGATTGCAATAGAAGGGTGGGATAGAAATGATCTGAATATAATAAATGAAGCAAATGTAGCCATTTCACAGTTTATGAAAAGACCGCTATGGTTTCTCCGTGTGGTCAGAGATGTAGTTGCTCCTTCAAGCATCATCACATGTGGCCTGAGACATGAAGGGTCTGGGCTGAAGCTTCCCAAGTCTCCTTAATGATGGCTCCCTTAATACCGAGAGCTGAAACAATATTGCCAAGATTAGAGTCTGGAGAGCAGTGCTGAATGTTAGGGTACAAGTAGCAGAACTGTGTTAATTAAACCACTATGGCGACTGTTGTAAGAGAGATAAATCTACGAATGAGTCAGCAATGCTGTTTAATTGCCTTTGACCATTTATGCCTACCTAGGACGAGTTAGATCCTTATCCAAAGTACATCCAACTTTATTTTTTCTGCTTACACAACTATGTTCTAGACCCTTGAGCACTTTAAACATAATTGAACTAGAAACAACCCAACGCAAGGTGAACTGTTATGCTCCCTTTTCAGAGATCTCTGAGACAATACAAAGAATAATTCCAAGGATTTTATTGTGTTTCTTCTGCTAACATCAGCATATTCTGGCGGTGTATTAATTCACCCATTCTCGAATACAAAAGGGGGAAGCTGTGCTATTGAATAATCAGTTATCATTCATGTTTAGGGGGCAACTGAAAAACTAGTGGTGTGTGCACAGTGAAGGAAACACATATCCTCAGCACCAACAGGATCTAGTGGGTTGCATGAAAGGCAATAATTGTGTTTGCATATAATGGTAAACCATGGCTTAGTGCTATGTTGATGAGCATCCATGACACTGAAGCTCTGCTGAAGCTAAGGTCTCATCTGCACTACCACTTTAAACAGTCTGCTCCCCAAAGACTTCTTTGGTTTTTTAAAATAATTTTTTATTCTTTTTATAAGAAACAAAAATACAACACTACAAACAAACATACAAAACAACAACAACACAGATTTCTTATTTAATCCTAATTTTCTATAACATCTTGTGTGACTTCCCTTGTTCTCCTCTGCCTGAATTTCATTATATTACATTTTAGCAGTTTATTCTCCATAATCTATTAACCAAAAACTAATTTTATTAAATCATTATCCATTAATCCTTTCATAATTTATACATTTATTATTTCTAACTTCAAGTCCATATAATTACACTTATCACCTATAAAAACCTGTCTAAGGGAAATAATTTTCTATTAGTTGCAAAATTTCTTCAAATAGATCTTACATTTTTTCCAATCTTCTTCCACCGTCTCTTCCTTCTGGTCATGTAACCTCTCAGTCATTCTCCCCAAAGAATTATTTGGGCTATAGTTTGTTATGGGTGCCAAGAGTTGATATGATATCCCTATTCACCCTCGCAGAGTCACGATTCCCAGAAAGCTTTAATAAACAATCCTTCTTCTCAGGGACCTCTCTCTCTATGAACTACAGCAACCAGGATTCTTTCAAGGAAACCATCATTGTTTGAAGCAGCTTAGTCATGCTGGCCACATGACCCGGAAGCTGTACGCTGGCTCCCTCGGCCAGTAAAGTGAGATGAGCACCGCAACCCCAGATTTGTCCATGACTGGACCTAACGGTCAGGGGTCCCTTTACCTTTAATGGTGCTTTAGATGTATGGTGCAGATAGGTTTAGCATTAAATCCAGACCATGCTTTTACATATCCTTCAGCTCAATGGAAAATAAATTGGGGGGGGGCCTCCTTCAATTCTCAGGGTTTGTGTGTGTGAGGGAATCTAAGTACAAATGTGTTAAATCCTTAGTGAATGTTTAATAGGCTTATCAAAAGTGTTTTGTCTTCTTTCATAATTTCTTAGGTGAGATGTGAAGAACTTCCCAAGCTGCGTTATGTTCCACATAAATCAAAAGCCTGCCAGCAATCTCAGGATGCAGCCTTATCAAAACTCTCGGGGTTCCCTCAAAGTCCCTCAGATGTTTCGCCTGAGAAGGAAATCCCAAACTCTCTTATAATTTTGCTTCAAGTGAAATTTCAAGGGCAACTGGAAGAGAGAAAAATCATGTCTAACTTTAGACTTGGCCCTGGAAGAAGAACACTCAAATCCCAGCTCCAGCATCATTGCACTGGAGGTGGCTCTGAGTTGCATTTCTTATTACTCGCCGAGTTCAATCTGTTCTTTCCCCTTTTTTTCAAGTGCAAAGAGATGGCTGCACACAGTGATACATATTAAATATGAAAAACAGCAGGCTTCATTGGTTCCAAAAGAATAAAGCTTGCTGATACTCCAAGCTGAAAACAGAAGGTCCTATTCGGTAACTGATAACTTGGGGAACATTGCAGATTTCCCCTGCAGGTAATTTTTAAGTGCCTTTGGCTCCAGATTATCAATGCACTCCTGGGGGGTGAGGGATATTTAGAGATATGAAAACAGGATGTTGTTTGCAACCTTCGTAATCATAACCAACCTTCATGATCGTAATTTTAAAAGTCCTTGGCTTTTAAAGAAAAAAGAACTTCTATTGGGAGCGCCCAAGGGTTTAAACCGTAGACTAAAAATGGTAAATATGAAGATATTTCGCCAGCAAATTTCCCCAGCAAATTATATTCCCACTGAATATAATGGAAGTCATGTAACGACAACCTCTAATAATTACAAGTTAGTGGCTGCATTTACAGAAGACATCAACAGGGAGCCGGTAATTTTGAACAGCTTTAATGTGGCTGGTTTTCCAAAAAGAACACTGGGAATTTTGACTCTAAGAATCCATTATTATTGGATTTCTCTAGCTCTGTCAAAAAGGAGAAGAGAGGAGAGGCTAAAGTTGTAGCTTCTACAGGCATTCAACAAAATGATGTAGAGGAGGCGGAGTAAATGGATATGACTGAAAAGCCTAAAAATCTGTTCTTTGTACTGCCCTTAAGGCAGAGTGTAGCAGATTTAGGCTTGAGCCAAATGCCCCTTGCAAATTGGTCACCCTATTTACAGGTGGAAAATTTGGGAATTGTGGATGGGGTGGGGTGTTTTTTTTCACAGAATGGCTCCGGGAATTGTGTATTACTTAAAAAAATAAAAATAAAAGAGGAGGGATTCATTTTCAATTGCTGCTGATAATAAGCTTTCCTGGAGCTTTCAAAGAAACCTATTCCCCTCTTCTTCCCCACCTTTCACTGAGAGAAGATCCACTGCTGTTGTGTTGCGGTGGTAAAATACCCTCCACTCAACTTTCAAAGAATTCCCTTCCTTTTCTTGGGGGGGGGGGGATTGGGACAGATGGGACAGGCACATTTGAAGAGGCCGTTTTTTGTTCAGTCTATTATTCTACAAAACACACAGAAATCCTTGGCAGCTGTGGTGGTAGCAGAGCTCAGGGCTTTCCAATCAAATTAATTGTGTGTGTGTGTGTGTGTGTGTGTGTGTGTGTGTGTGTGTGTAAGAGAAAAAGACATTAAAAGTTGGTGCCTGTGTTTCCTCTTCCCTTCCCTTCCCTTCCCTCCTTCCACTCCCACTTTTTGTCATGTGTTTTTGAGTGAAACCTGCTGGCAGCGACAATCTTATTTTGGGGAGGTTTTTTTCCCCCCTTCTTTTTTGCTGAAGAGTGAAGTGAAATCCCATTCCTATGACACAGACACATTCTTAACATCCAATCTGAAGAAAAGTTCTTGAAAATTTGCTGCCAATTTTATGACAGTTTATTTGATTCTTAAAATGTTGTTTTATTATTACTCTTTCTTTTGAATTCCCCTCCCCCTTAATGTATTAACACCACTCCCCACAATGTATTAATTCCCCCCAAGAAATACTGTATTTTTCCATGTATAAGACGCCCCCATGTATAAGAAGCTCCCTATTTTTGCGGACTCCAAATTAAGAAAACACCCCTCAGCACTACCTATGTATAAGATGAACCCCAATTTTAAACCTATTTTTTTTGTTTAAAACCTAGTCTTATACACAGAAAAATATGGTAATCTCCCTGTTTTTTGATCGTGTAGGTAAACTTCCTTATGTCTTTCCCTTTTATGACAGCCTCATTAAATATTATCGGTGTACCAGCCCCCAAAGGACAGCAGCTGAATTTTATTAAAACCTCCTTTGGGTTGTGGCATGTGTTGGTGTTATGACTAAAATGGCGCACTTTGGCCCCGTGTGAGCTCTGTTGCCCTAGGACATCAAGCAAATTCTACTGCCACAAATTATGGTCTCTCTCCTATTAGATGTTTTCCCTGCTTGTCAGGAATTGTGCTTGTCACTGTGCTAAGATGCAGTTTATAATGAAAGTGATAATGCACCATATGGCACTTGCTGTAGGACGGCGGGAACACATTCAGCTACTCACAGGCTATTAATCAAATCCTGGCGCACAGCTCTCTGAAACGACGCAATCTCGCTCCTTGCTGCTGCAGCAGAAAAATCGCTCATCCAAATTCCTTCAAGGATCTTTGAGTTAGTTATTGTACAATTCCACTGAACCAACAATGTATTGTCATGAAGGCAGCTCAACTTTCCCAAAGCTGAAAATGCCAGCAATTTATGTTTGCAGTAACCATAATAATACGGAATCATCATCATCTTCATAAAATATTACAATGATCTTCATTTGATCTATCCATTCACAGTTGAAGTACCACATTTTTTTCGTGCAAGCGATTTGTAGCTCCATTCTTTGTCCCCGTTATTATGCATAATTGCTTAAGGTTGTTTTTTTTCCTCTCCAAATCAAGGGCATTGTGCTAAAGACGATCCCCATCCTTTCAAAATTATTGAACAAGGAATGGCGAGGAGATTCCCCCCCCCTTTGGGTGGCATTCTTTCCTCCATACAGTGGCTGGGGTAGGGGCAGTACACAAGGATGTGTTTGGTCAGCATCCATAATATATTCTGTGCTATTTATTAAACCCCCTTCATGGATCATTGCCTTGTTGTGGCGAAGGGGCTTGAACAACTCCAAGAAGCTATGAGCTATGCCATGCAGGACCACCCAAGACGGACCGGTTATAGCTGAGAGTTTAGACCAGGCATGTCAAACCTGCGGCCCTCCAGATGTTTTGGACTACAATTCCCATCTTCCCCAACCACTGGTCCTGCTAGCTAGGGATCATGGGAGTTGTAGGCCAAAACATCTGGAGGGCCGCAGGTTTGACATGCCTGGTTTAGACTAAATGTGATCCACCTGGAGAAGGAACTGGCAACCCACTCCAGTATTTTGGCCATGAAAACTCCATGGACATTAAAAAGGAGAAGTTTTGAGAAGAATATTCCAAGGCATGCTCTGGTTCATGGGGTCACAGAGAGTTGGACACAACTAAGATGACTAAACGACGATGATTTATCAAAAGGCATTGATAAAGTTCTTAATATTTTAGAAATCTCTTTGAAAATCTAGCACTTCGTCCCCATCTTTACTTCTGCTGAGTTCTGCTGAGTTCTACAGCATAAGAGTTCTGCTGAGTTCTACAGCATAAGAAGAGCCTGCTGGATCAGGCCAGTGGCCAATCTAGTCCAGCATCCTGTTCTTACAGATAGAAAACCCACAAGCACAAAAGCACCCTCTGTGGTTTCCAGCAAACCATGGAGGTAGAGCAGTAACAAAACTGAGATTAAGGAGAACGAAGCTAGCTCCTGGCTTTGTGGGATAAACAGTCTCATATAACCAACATGCTTGTCTAATTAATGCATGAAGGAGTTAAGACCACAGAGCAGGATGGCTCAAAGACCGCATGTGGCCCTTGCAACCTTTTTTTTTGGCAGCCCCCAACAACATTCCCAAGTCCTTATGCTGCCTTCACAAAGCCAGGTAAGTGAGGTGCTGGACTCTGGAAAGGAGGGCAGCTGGAGACATCAGCCCTCCTTTCCAGAGTCCCAACTAGGCTTTGGAAAGGAGGTGGGAGCCCTTTCCCAGCTTGGGGAAGGAAGTGGGAGACCTCTCTCAAACCCTCCTAGAGCCTTGTGTCTCCTTCCCGAAGTCCAGCACTTCCCTTAACCGGCTTTGGAAAGGCAGCACAAGGCCTCGACTGGGGCATCAAATTTTTGCCTTGCTTTCCCCTCCCACACATGTGACAAGGCAATATGTGGTGCATATGTTGAAGTACTCCTGTGGCCCACTTGGTATGTAAAGTTGGACCACCCTGCCTTAGAGTCAGCTGCCCTATCAGGATTAGCTAGCACACCTTAGGAGGAAGGGTTATCAAGCCTTTTTTCTACCATTCCACCATGCAAACCCTACCAGTGATGAAGTCTAACTTGGGTGCTCCAAACTTAGACTGTGTGGCTTAAGCAAGTCATCTTTGTGTTTCTATACAAATAATTTAGAAACCTTCGCCACTTTGGAACCTAAGTCCTTGTTGTTGTTGTTGTTTTATTGCTGTATGGGAAAAAGCACATGAATTTGACCTTTGAGGGGTTTGCAAGTAAACTATTTCTTAACTTACCAAGGGTGTTGTTTCTTTTTATGCTAGAGAAGTGGGGGACTTTCGAAGCAACAGGCTATATCTCCATGCTTTACTTTGCTGCATATTTTGTGATTTTAAACCTATCCTGGGGTTGCCTCACCAAAGAGTACTTACCCTAAACCTGGATCTTGGCATCCAGGAAAATTCATCTTTTTTATTACATATTTCTCCTTTAACCAAATAAAGTACCAAAAGGCTTATCTGTAACTAAAACAGCAGACAGATGAGTTCAAGCTAAATTTGGTAGGGAAGCACCCTATTCACTCTAAAGGAGCAATCTCCACTGGCTAGGTGTCAGGGCCTGGATACTACCTGGCCTAAGAGCATGTGAAATTCCTTACTTTTCCAATGCTTAGACCCCGAATCTTCCTGCTTGTTCTTGGCACTGAGTAAATCAGGTACAGACGTACCTCGGAAGTCGAACGGAATCCATTCCGGAAGTCCATTCGACTTCCGAAAAGTGCAGAAACCAAGGTACGGCTTCCAATTGGTTCCTGATTGTGCACCGGAAACAATAGCAGAAGCCACACCACATGTTTGGCTTCCAAAAAAATTGTTCAAAAACTGGAACACTCACTTTTGGTTTTCGATCGTTCGGGAGCCAGAGCGTTCGACTTCCAAGGTGTTCGGGAGTTGAGGTACGACTGTATAGGCATTCCCACCCTCCATTTTTTAAAAATAGGACGTTGGGGAGGTGAGCTCATTGAGCCCAGGATTGCATATGAATGACAACTTCGATTTTTGCATCATTCTCTTCCCTGCAGCAAGTTTACTGTGTCTCCAGCCACACTCATCCTGCATGCAATAAATCCTTCATTTCGAAAATGCTATTGTGTAGCATGTAAAGGAACACATCCCTTCCTAGAAACTATTAATTCTGGTGGCTAACACTTTGATTTTAACAAGGATATTAGCTTTATGCCTCATTGTCTGTTGTATTATCTTTCCTTCTCTCACAGCTCATTTAACCATATTTACCTGGAGTGTCTGTGTGACCCACATCTAATGGCCCACTTCATTACAAATGATCACCTCCAGGATTGCTTCTAATGACCCCATTCACTTAAAAGTTTTAATGCTACCAGCTTGGGGGCAAATGAAATCCTGCTATTTCTTTCTCTCTCTCTTTTTAATGAAAGGTAACCTTAGAAGGGTGCCATTTTGAATAGAGAAGTCGAGGGAAGACCTGCTTAACCCTTTCCTCACCTGCCTTTCACCATTCGTTTTTCACCAGCTACATTTTCCTCATGTGGGGTTCCAGATACACATTATTTAAAAATGAGCACCAATTTTAGTCTGAAAAGATTAGATTAAAAAAAAATGTATTAAAACAACTGACCATTTGGGTTATGGGATATACCACAACTCCACAAGAAAACCCAATTGACACATATTCTAGTATATATGTGCTTCTTTCCAAAGAGGGATACCGAAACCTGGCTGGTATATGTTTGCCACATGTATCAAATATTCATATATTTTAGTGAACATTTCCCTGTGTCTGCGTATTGGCTGCATAGGATATAGGGACCCTTCAGAGCAGATTGGAGGCTGCATGAGGGAGGGAAGGAAGACTACTTATGCAGTATTGAATAGACCCATTGAATTTATGTCTCATCCCTCAGCACGTGCCGCTGAAGTGAATCACACCAATGAAAAGAAAGGAAACAATAAAAATAATAGCAAAATGTACTTCAAAATACAACCTCCTCCATCAATGCTTTTTTGTGTGGACCAGGCTTCAAATGAGGTAGAGCAGAAATGGGGATTATTATTATTATTATTATTATTATTATTATTATTATTATTATTATTGTATGGCAGGCCAGATTGCTCTCTGTTCCCATCCCTATGGATCAGGTTTGACACCTTTCAGTCTCCTGATATCATTACAATTTCACAGTGCTGTTGTTCAGCCCAAGTAATGTGCACAAAAAGGCATATCCCAGACTGTTCTAGCAAATGGCATATGAAGACACATATCAGGAAAATCTGCTTTGCAAAATAATAATAATAATAACAACAACAACAACAACAACAACAAATGCTTTTTCTTGCCAAGGCAACTCAATGTGGCTTACAAAAGACCAACATGTATTTAAACCAAGAAAAAAACCCCATATATATATCACCCAGCCCATATTAACAGACTAACAGATTAGCAGACACAACAAGTGTATTAATTTGGGAAAGTTATCCATGGAAGAGCTTTTACTTTTTGAATAAAGCCACACGGGAACTGATGATAACATTGCAAGAGCATGATGGAGCAGCACTACAAGCATGTGTCAATATGCACTGTATCAACATTCAGAGGTGCCTGGGCTTTTCCAGCCGGAACTCGCCAGAACTGAGCTCCAGCACCTCTCTGGTGGCAGCGTTGCCATCCTAAGAGAATGAGGGAGGTGCCCATGGTGAGTTCCACCACCTTTTTTCCCCCCTAGAAAAATAGCACTGAGAGTTACAGCAACATTTTGGTTACAGCAAGCCTACAACTTAGTGTTTATTGGGTCAATACAGCTCAGGTGGTTAGGAAGGCCCAAGAGAGACTTCATTTCCTTAGGGTCTTGCGAAACAACAAGGTTGGGCAGCAACTGATGATTTCCTTCTATCGGTCCACGATAGAAAGTGTTCTCTCATAATGCATTACGGTGTGGTATTCTGGTTTGACAGCCATGGACAGAGAGTACCTACGGAGGGTGGTGAAGACAGCACACGATATCGTGGGATGTCCCCTGAGTCTGCTAGATGTTATGGTGGGAGACCGTTGCCTCAGAAGAGCAAGGAACATTCTCAGGGATGACTCACACCGTGGCCTGCACCTTTTTAATCTCCTGCCCTCGGGCAGGAGATATAGAAGCATGATAAGCCGCACCAACAGGTTAAAGAACAGTTTCTACCCATGGGCCGTGAGGCTGCTGAATGAAGACAGCAACACTGCAGCTGACATTCGGGGTTGGTGGTCGTAGGACAGCACACAGAGTGGAACAAGGACTGAGAGATTGTGGGGTGGGAGGGGGCTCATTTAATCTCACTGTAAACAAGTGGTACAGTGACAATCAAGTATTTCTATTTCTATTGAGTAAAATTGCACATAAGTATGTGCATATTAGGTGAGGTTTGCACTAAAATGCTGATGAATCTTCAAGAGGACATTTTTTGGCCAACTAATGGGGAAATGTGGAGGAATGAGCTTAAGAGAGAATTGAGAGAAACTGAAAGCGACAGATTCAACTAGACTCATGATAGCTATCTGTTGCTTCCTGTGTCGGAGACAGTAAGAATCTCAGTTGCTGCGGAACATGAGCTCTTGTGCTCATGACATGATTCTCAGTTTCCCACAGGTATCTGGTTGGCCACCAGGAGAACAGAATGTTGTATTAGATGGGCCTTTGTCCTGATCCAGCAGAACAATGATGTTACTAACCATAGTTAAATTTCAGCCACAATTAAAAGATCCAAGCATAAACCAAGAAGTTATTACAAGAGACAGATATAAAAATAGAAGCTATTCAGAGTCCACATGAAAAAGGTTCTACTATTCCCTCATTTGAAGCAACCAGCTCTCACCTCTCTGAATTCCTGCTTTCATGTCATCATAGCAAGCTTAAAAGAAACCCAACAGAACTTTTTCTTTTAAAGGTATGATTTATCTTCCAGCAGACATTTGTACGGTGAAGATATTCTTGAAGATGAATCTGTAACTGAAAGTGAGATGGCACTGCAAGAAAATCAATGAGCTGGCATCATTCTGAAAAAAAGTCTCTCTAACATTCCTACAATAGACACACTTTGGAGTACTGTAACTGTTTTCCAGATCAGGAGTGTTCATAAGACATGTGGCTAACACAAAACACATAATTGTGGGAGAGAGAAATGGAGAGTAAGGTATATTTGCTTGATAATGCACCTTGCACTCAGAAACAGAATCTACAAGGTGAGCAATACACGGCACCCCAGCTTTAATCTGTAAATTGATTTACTGGGTAGATGTCAGCATTGTGTTGTGATCATAAAGGCAACAAAACATGGAATAGGGATATGGTGACTCAGTGCAGCAGCATGTGTCAGTGGATGAAGACGTAATCTTGTGCCCCATCAAAAGATGATATCCAACCAAGTTATTGAGTAAGAGCTAACCCAACAAAATCAATGGATATTTTGGATGCTTTGCCAGCATCAACCACCTCTTCACAAGTGCCACAAACCTATTATTATTATTATTATTATTATTATTATTATTATTATTATTATTATTATTATCTCTGAGCTGGCTTTAGGTGGCTGAGAATAAGTTTACAGTATTATGGACAAGTGGGACCTGAGACAGGTGTGAAGTACTCCTGTTCACTGTGCCCTCCATGCCTTTTCCTAGGATACTCCATTCCATCCATATGCTCAGATTCCCCTTTTAGGGATTCTCCTTTAGGGTAGTTTTCTAAATATTTTGCAAACCTTGGTGTTCTCCCTGACCTGAAATCTCCCTCTTGTACATGGCTAGTTCTGTTTTGGCTACGTAAGCAACAACACTCATGTCAGACTGTCAAAAATAGAGGGGGGAAAGTTTTTTAAAAAAATTTGATTTACCGGTATTTCATTTTCACTTGTTGCCCTCATGTGGGGAACTAATCAGTCCTTCATTAATTGGCACCTTTCTAGCTATGCTGTTTCTTTGTGGGAGCTCTTCCTTCCTTCCTTCCTTCCTTCCTTCCTTCCTTCCTTCCTTCCTTCCTTCCTTCCTTTTAATGGAGCATCTTGTGGCATGACAGCAGTAGTGGGGAAGGATACTGGTTTTGCAATCAGTTCTATTTTATATTCATATTATATTATGTTCTATTTTAATATTCAGAATGGTATATGTTAAGTGAGGGTCAAGAAGCAGGTAGGAACAGGGGGAGCAAAATGTTGCGTATGCTTAGGAAATCCTATTGGCAACCCTGTTGGTTGTATACCAGTGCCAACCTTGACTACTTTGGACAACCTTGACTATACAGCCTGAAGATATGGCTCAATAAAATCAAAGAGAAAAGTAAATTGATGAATCACCCCCCCCCCAAAAAAAGAACTTCCTCAAAAAATGAAGGTTCTGAGTTGGAACCCTAGGTGTACAATCCAAGCTGATCAACTGAGCTGCCCTAGATTCTTATTTGTAAAGTTCATCTTATAATAATAACAATCAAGGATGGTCTCTTGAAAGGCTATTTGTGCAAAATCATGGCTAATTTCTCGCCAAATGTTCCCATCAAGTAATAGCAGAGTTCTCATTTGATTAAAATATCTCAAGAGGTCCCCTGCCTGTCAGAGAGATCAAATTAAAATTGTCAGTTGAGTGTCGTCAGTTAGGGAACTTCTAGTCCTGTGATTTGAAAAGTTGCAGAGGCAACTTCCCACGAGACTGACATCATTATCTATATAATACTGTTATTAATGAGGGTCTGGGGAATTTCAATGCCAATAGGAAGCAAAGTAACTTTAAAAAACCCCAAAAAAACTCTGTAGGCTAGATCATTCAGAGATGGTCTACCAAAAAGTTGGATGGGATGCCTGGATTTCTCAACTCTGTGAAACCCACAACTGGAAAGAAGGCTCTCTCTCTCTGTGTGTGTGTGTGTGTGTGTGTGTGTGTGTGTTTTCATGACTTCAGGATTCAGAAGTGCAGCAGTCATGTGAAGGAGAGAAGCTTAATATAAGAACCTTTTTTTCTTCTGTGCATAAACGTTTGGTTGTTGTTGGTGGATCAGGACAGCATCTTCAATCTTGTTCAGACAGGGGGTGCAATCCAGCAGTGTTTTTTTTACATCACTTGGATTTTAAATGGGACATGCATTAAAATGATCCAGGCAAAGTTAAGCACTTTTAAGGCTCATTCATGTCAAGTGATGTGAACAGTATGTAAAGCCCTTCCATTAATACCAGAGGGGGTTAATTTTAGTTATAGTCCTGGGTGAGGGATCTCCAGATCCAATGGTTCCACATACATACATACATACATACATACATACATACATACATACATATGTACATACATCAATTTATTTGTATGCCACCTTTCCACAGTTGAAACCATGCTCAAGGCGGCTTACAGCATGGGGGGGGGCACCCACATAACTACAACAAAAGTAGTCATAAACAGTAAGCAAAACATTTAAAAATACATAACTACACTGAACAATTTCCACATAAATCATAACAGGATCTAAAACGAAGATACAAAAAACCAACAGCAACTCCGCAGCCCAAGGCAAGGCTAAATCTGGCAGCTGTATTTTAACATTGCTGCTTTGGGACCTTATGATAAAGGGTAGGTAAGAACTCAAACAACAAGAATAATAATTGGCATGCCCCTCAATGAAGATTAATGAAATGTTTTAGGGGGGCACCTCTCCCCAGCCCTCCCAATATCTACAACTTTTAAAATTGATGTTATGGACTGTTGTTTTGATGGGCTGTTGTGATTCATCTATCTAGGGCAACTAACTGCAATCTTACCAACATGACAAGACGTCCACATGTGGGACAGGGTTGGAATGGCCATTTCCAAATGTCAGCCTCTCCCCCCCCTTTTTTTTGACATTTTGATGCCAACCAGATAGTGACAGGGCTGCAAAAAAAATCTTGCTTAGATCCTACAATAAACACCTATCTTGAAGCACCCTACATCTAGCATTTCCAAATTAAGCCTCTGCCTGGAAGCAATCCTTATTAAAAGGGACTGGATTCGCATAATTCAAAATGACCTTAACAGATTAGAGAACTGGGCACAAGCTAACAAAATGAATTTCAATAGGGACAAATGTAAGGTTCTGCACTTAGTCAGGAAGAACCAGATGCACAAATATAGGATGGGGGACACCTGGCTTACTAGAAGTATATGTGAAAAGGATCTAAGGGGTTTTGGTGGACCACAAGCTTAACATGAGTCAACAGTGGGATGCAACAGCAAAAAAAAAAGTTAATGCTATTCTAGGCTGCATCAAGATGAGTATAGTGTCTAGATCAAGGGAAGAAATATTATCACTCCATTTTGCCTTAATCAGACCACACCTTGAATACTGTGTCCTATTCTGGGCACCACAATTTAAGAAGGATGTTGACAAGCTGGATCGTGTGCAGAGGAGGGAAACTAAGATGATCAAGGGTCTGGAAACCAAGCCTTATGAGGAGCTTTTGAAGGAGGTGGGTATGTTAAGCCTGGAAAAGAGGAAAGTGAGAGGAGATATGATTGTCATCTTCAAATATCTTAAGGGCTGTCACATGGAAGAGGGGACAAGCTTGTTTTCTCCTGCTCTGGAAGGCAGAACTCAAACCAATGGCTTCAAGTTGCAAGAAAGGAGATTCCGACTAAACATTCAGGAAAAACATTCTGACAGTAAGAACTGTTCAGCAGTGGAACAGACTCCCACGAGAGGTGGCGGGCTCTCCTTCCTTGGAGGTTTTTAAACAGAAGTTGGATGGCCATCTGTTGTGGATGCTTTAGCTGAGATTCCTGCATTGCAGGGGGTTGGACTAGATGACCCTTGATGTATCATCCAACTCTTAAGATTCTATTATTCTTATTCTAGCCTCAGGCATGCAAAGGGGGGCCTTTAAAACACTTAAATCAGAGCAATGTAAACTTTTTAAAACTTGGCCCTCCAGATGTTTTTGGCCTACAACTCCCATGATACCTAGCTAACAGGACCAGTGATTGGGGATGATGGTAACTGTAGTCTCAAAACATCTGGAGGGTCGGGTTTGCCTATGCCTGGCTTAACATTTTGAAAGAATCCTCAGCTGCTGCCCTTTTACAACAACAACAACAACAACAACAACAACAACAACAACAACAACCCACAGCTCTTCGATACTTTGGAGGCAACATTAGGGCAGCCTCACTTCTTTCAAAGCTAGAGAAACAGAGGGATACAGGAAAACATTGAGCAATGTGGATAGAAAATGGCAGAAACCACAGACAGATTAACATAAGGCTTTGTGAGGCCCCTGATATGACTTGGGTGCAGGTATTGACATCACACTCAGGAAGAGGAAAAGAATCCTGAATCACCCCAATTTTATTTGCCCCCCCAGAGAACACCCCTAATATTTACTGAATTGTACTTTCCCCTTATGTTACCTTTAATTCAGAATTAATTTTCTGTGGCACCCCTTAAAAAACAACTCTTATATTCTTGTTTAATTTTTACTGTATATACAAAATGGTCAACTAGCATCAGGTCACATGTTCCCAACACAAACTTAACAATGTAATAGGCTAGATTAGAGTTTACATGTGTTGCAAAATATGCCAACAACAACAACAAAAGCTTGCGGAAAAAAAGAAATTAAACATAAAGAAACCTGTTGTTAAACTTATGTTTTGCTTTGTAATACGTTTTTGCTGATTTCCTCCAGAGTCCTCAGTTTTTCTCCTTTTAGTTACAGTCAATTAAATCAGATTTCCATGACTTGCCATAGAAATGCAAAACACAGGAAGAATTATTGGCAGTATCTCTCATTTCACTCCACTGCACATATTAATTTCAACACTGCCTTTACCATCTGCTCAGGACCTAATTTTAAATACAAAATAAAACGTGCAAATATGCAGCTGGAAATGGTGTGAGGCCATGTGCTGTGGAAGTGTGTGTTCGGAAGTGTGTGTGTGTTCACATTAGTTTCAGTGTATAACATGAGGGTTGGGGAGCCAAACTCATGGAAATGAAGAGTTGAACTTGCAGATAAATAATTGTAAGAATTGTTCTGATGGGTAGAGCAAACTGATTGCAAACTGAAGTTCATTTACCCAAGATGTTCAATAAATGGCACGGGGCACAATCCAGCTCAACTCCTGCTGATTTTGTTAAACTGAAATAAATGCTTTGACTTTGGCTGGCTGTGTGTGTGTCACGGCCCGGTCGACGGGCGGTTGAAGCCCTGGCTGAGGACGTCAGGACCAGAGGCAAGATGGTGGTGTAGAAGCAGGAACAGGTGCAGGGTTGAGGGTCCAGTCGCAGGGTCAAGGAGCAAGGCAGAGGCGAAGGTCTGAGAGTCAAGGAGCAAGGCGTCAGCAAGGCAAAGGTCCAAGGGTCGAGGATCAAGGCATCGGCAAGGCAAGGGTCCAAGGAGCAAGGCAAGGCAAGGCAAGGGTCCAAGGAGCAAGGAGCAAGAGGCCAGATGCAACCAGGCAGGGATAGCGTTGCTGTGGCAAAGAGCTGAAGAGAAATGCTGAGCTTTTATCCCTCTCAGCTCCTGCCACCAGGTGCAGTGAGGTATCAAGTGGTCTCACCTGAGTGGTCACTCCTTGCCTCTCCAGCACAAGCTGAGGCAGGCCCCAGTCCTGCAAAGCACTACAGGCCCCAGAGCCTGACTCCTGCCCATACTCCTGACAGTGTGTGTGTGTGTGTGTGTGTGTGTGTGTGTGTGTGTGTGTGTGTGTGTGTATATATATATATATATATATATATATATATATATATATATATAACAAATACAATACCTTGTTACGCAGATGCAATAGTATAACATATAGAGGGTAGAAATACTATTGAGAATCGTCCAAGAATTATTGCTTATGTAATCTGTTACACACTTTGATGAACTATTAATAACTGAGGAAACCCTTTGGGACGAAACAAGGAAATATCTGGAAACCTTGTTCTACCTTGTTCTACCCTCTGTCCTACTCAGAGCCAGCCTGCCGGTGTCTGCTACCTATGCTAGTCAACCTTATCAGCTGTATTGTCTGTGACATTCTGGGGACCTTTCCTTAACCACATTTGAGGACTGTGTAATATATGAACTAAAGAATGTATGAAGAAAAGAAGAAATATATCTGCATTGGATTTAATTAAGTAGGTTATATACCTTGCTTAATGGGATGCGGGTGGCGCTGTGGGTTAAACCACAGAGCCTAGGGCTTGCCGATCAGAAGGTTGGCGGTTCAAATCCCTGCGACAGGGTGAGCTCCCGTTGCTTGGTCCCAGCTCCTGCCATAGCTGCCAAGTCTCCCCTATTCCCCGGGAAACCCCCCTTTTTCCAGCCGTTTCCCGCTGGCAGGCCGGATTTTTAAAAACCCCATAAATTCCCTGGATTCTTACCGGCCTGGGGAGGCTCCTTCTGCGCATGTCTGGAGTCTCTGGACATCTGCAGAAATGATTTCTGCCGCTGCGGCCATTTTGGAAATGGGCAGAGCATGCGTAGAAGCAACCTCTGGTGCTGCTCTGCCCAGATCCAAAATGGCCGCAGCGCGACTTCCGGTGCCATGCCGCTGCCGATCCTGGATTTTTCAATCTGGGAGTTGACACCTATGGAATGGGACCGTTTGAAAGAATATTTTTTTAAATTCGTGAATAGAAAGGGGAAGGAATAATGACATATATATAAATAAATAAACTTAGGTTTGGTATAATAAAGAAATACAGAAAGATATAATGAGATTGAACTTACATTTTATTTATGTATCAGAAATGTGTATGTGCGTTTTATGTTTCTGATCTACTGTATTCTTATTTCTGTGGGCTTATAGCCAAAATAAAGATATCTATCTAATGAGATTGAAATGAAGTGTTGTGAAGTCAGTGGAAGTCTTTAATTTATCAACATGTGCTTATGTAACAATGAATATGGTGTATGAAATGTGTTTGTCTTGTTTCTTTTTTCTTTGTCTTTTACCTTTGTTTCTTTTCTTTTATCTTTTTTCTGTTTTCTTTCGTTCTTAGTTTTGTGTTTAAATCTGTAAGTTTTGGATTTTTTTCTTTTTTTCTTGATGTATTGCTATATTTTGTTGATAATATTAATAAAATTGATTATCTATATCCATCTACCTATCTACCTATCTACCTATCTACCTATCTATCTATCTATCTATCTATCTATCTATACAGGTAGGTAGCTGTGTTGGTCTGACGTAGTCGAAACAAAATAAAACAATTCCTTCCAGCAGCACCTTAGAGACCAACTAAGTTTGTCATAGGCATGAACTTTCGTGTGCATGCACTGAAGAAGTGTGCATGCACACGAAAGCTCATACCTATGACAAACTTAGTTGGTCTCTAAGGTGCTGCTGGAAGGAATTTATAGATATAGATATAGATATAGAGATATAGATATATAGTCAGGTAGAGTTGGCTTTGCTGGAGACTCTAAGACGCTTTTATGGAGAAACCTTTTCAAGAAGTGGGGTATAAATGTTGTTGGCATCTCTCTCTCTCAAAAGACAATGGAGTGCGCCTCTGAGGTGAAGTCAAACTGCTGGAGAATCACAGTGCCTGCAGTGGCAACAGAGACTGGTAACTGGAGAGAAGAAATATATTTTGGTATGGAAACCTAACCCTTTGCTGTTAGTCTGGCTTTGTAATTCAGCACCGTCATGCAATGAGGCAAGGGTAGTTAATGTGGCACCCTACAAAACAACTCTTCTCATCCTTAACTAGTGACCGTGCTGGGGCTGATGAAAGTTTGAGTCTAATAGGTAAAGGTAAAGGACCCCTGGACAATTAAGTTCAGTCAAACTTGAATTGACTCATCACGCTTCAGGCCGAGGGAGCTGGTGTTTGTCCACATACAGTAGTTTTATGGTTCATATGGTCATCATGACCAAAGCGCTTCTGGTGCAATGGGACACCGTGACGAGATCAGAGAGCACGGAAATGCCGTTTACCTTCCTGCCACAGTGGTACCTATTTATTTACTTGCACTGGCATGCTTTCGAACTGCTAGGTTGGCAGGACCTGGGACGGAGCAATGAGAGCTCACTCCATCATGGGGATTCGAACCACCAACCTTCTGATCAGCAAGCTCAAGAGGCTCAGTGGTTTAGGCCAGGAATGTCCAACAGACTGGTCGATCCCCGGGAGGCTCCAGCTGATCGCTGTCGATTGTGGGCTCCTTTCCCTTTGCTTTTCCCTAAGATCAGCCCCCTCTCTCCCCCCCCTGCATTTTCTCCTGCTCCGTGGAATGAAGAACAGAGTTTCTGCAGCGATATTTTTGTGAGTGAGTGACTGAACCCCACTAAAATGGGGCATTTCCAATAACATCTGAATGGCACTCCGGTAGTCAGGATTTCACAAATGAGAAGAACTGTATTGGATCAGATCAAGGACGCAACCTGCCAGTTCCAGTTGATTCTAGGAAACATATAAGCAGGGCATGATAATGCAACTGTCCTCCTGTGACGTTTATCTCTAGCAATTCAGAGAGAAATTGTCTTTAGATATGCAAGTTTTATTTAACTCTCATATCTTGCAGACATAGGATAGATATTTTCGCTGCTATTTTTTTTAGAAAAAGAGGTGCCAGAACTCACCATGAACATCTCCCATGTTCTCTTTGAATGGCAATGATACCCACCTGAGAGGTGCCGGAACTGAGTTCCAGTGAGTTCTGGCTGGGGGGGGAGGGAAATGGACATATCATCCATAATTCTAGTTACAGGTAGGTAGCCATGTCGGTCTGCTGTAGTCGAGACAAAATTTAAAAAAAATCCTTCCAGTAGCACCTTAGAGACCAACTAAGTTTGTCATTGGTATGAGCTTTCGTGCATCTGAAGAAGTGTGCATGCACACAAAAGCTCATACCAATGATTAGCTTAGTTGGTCTCTAAGGTGCTCTAAGGGACGTGGGTGGCACTGTGGTCTAAACCATAGAGCCTAGGGCTTGCCAATCAGAAGGTCGGCGGTTCGAATCCCTGTGATGAAGTGAGCTCCCATTATTCAGTCCCAGCTCCTGCCAACCTAGCAGTTCGAAAGCACCTCAAAAAGTGCAAGTAGATAAATAGGTACCGCTACAGCGGGAAGGTAAACGGTGTTTCCATGTGCTGCTCTGGTTCGCCAGAAGCGGCTTTGTCATGCTGGCCATGTGACCTGGAAGCTGTACGCCGGCTCCCTTGGCCAATGAGCGCCGCAACCCCAGATTCGGTCACGACTGGACCTAATGGTCAGGGGTCCCTTTACCTTTTACCTAAGGTGCTACTGGAAAGATTTTTTTAAATATAATCCATATATTTATCAAAGGGTGAAGTCTAGTAGTGTCTATTCACCAGTGGAATGGTCCCCCTTGGCAGAACCGATTTCCCACCCAGTGTGGTCCTCTTGGCATTCCCTCTGAATCTATTTGTGAGAGTTGGGGTTGCCCCAGCCATTTGATGTCGCAATGTAGAAAAACCCATTTTGTAACTTTTTGTTCTCTTATTCATTTCATGACAAAACTGCCAGCAAGCTATTTTGCACACCTTGATTAAAGCTGGATAGTATTGCCAGAGCCTTGCTGATGAACTTGCCCCAGGAACCCCATCTGACCTTCCCTTAACTAGAGCCTTCCATTTTCTCCTGTCAGATGGAGGGATCTGCTCCTCTCCTGTACAGCACAAGTTTCTCTTCTGGCTGCCTTTCCTGAAAATGACATGATAAACAGTGTCTGATAAGAGCCCATTTGAAAGGACAGCTTGCCCTATCCAAAAAGTGCTTGTGGTACAAAATCTCATCTTAGACTTTTCATAACTTGCAATCTCAAGGTGGGGGAGAGAGAGAGAGAACCCAGAACCTCAAAGCCTGAGAAACATATGGGCAGGTGTCAAAATGCGCCAGTTTCTTTTTTTTCAATTTATTTCCTCAAGACTGCTGGGAGATTGACATTTCTCTAAGTACACTTGCTTTGAGGAGTAATTTACTGGCTTTTGTAGAATGCACAGGCAAACGCTGAGTTATCCGAACTCTTTCCTCTGGATTGAGGGGACTTCTGAAAACATGATTTACTCACAGAGCCTGTACAGCTGAGGGATTCATCGGTTGGCTTGCTCTGCAGGTGAAAAAGGAAGAGAGAGCAGCAGCAGCAATAGCCGAGAGAGTGAAAAAAATAGAAATTTATTTTATTTTATATTTGTTTTTGCTATTTATTACATTTATATAACACCTTGTCTTCCAAGGAGCTCAATGTAATATGCATGGTTTGCCTCACATCAACCTGCTAAGAGATGGTGACTGGCCCAATGACACCCAATGAGCTTCACGGCTGAGTGGGGATTCGAACTCTGGTCTCCCAAGTCATAGTCCAACATTCCAGCCATTATGCCACACTGGCATTCCTTTACGAAGGATGGAGGTCTTTCCCTCATCCCAACCCTGCTGGCAGAGTTGAAAGTTTTTGTTTTTTAAAGATGTTCATGGAACGTATGCTCATCTGTATTGGGTAACTAGGTTTTTTAAGGGATTTGCTTAGGGTTGCCATATTTTACAAAGTAAAAACCAGGACACCCTGAAAGTTGCTGAGGGTTGTTGTTGTTGTTGTTGTTTTTACAAACTCCAAAACACCAAAAAAACATGATTTTTAGATTCATTTGCCTAAGATCCAGGACAAAGCACCACCTTTTGGAAATTCTTCCAGACTCCATTCCCCCTTTGAAATACCAGTAATGTCTGGGAAAATCCGGATGTATGGCAGCCCTAAATTTGCTTAGAGGTGTATCTTTTTCTTCAAAAACTCTGTATCGGAGGCCTAAGTAAGATTAGAAGAGGGGGAAGGAAGCCATGTAAGTGATGCTCTCACAATCTTTTCTCAGTCATTCTTTAAAACCATTCCTCCAGCTAACTTTGAATGCAAATGCCCAACCTGCAAGGGTGCATTTAATTATTTAATTACCTACCAATCACTTTTCTCTTCTGCTTCGCGGCAGAATGGAATGTGCTGTCCTTGGAGCATATGCAATTAAAAGCAGTCCTGCTACAAACAACGCAAATAAATGCACCCGATACACACAAAACACATAGATTGGAAGGGGGGGAAATGGCGAGTGTCAGTGTTTCTCAGGAAACAAGATCAAATCATTTGGAATTTAGCAGCAGCAGCAGCAGCACCATTGGGGTGGATTTCATAAGCATCTGGTTCCTCAGAACTATGAGCCCAAAGTCTAGGATGCCATAAATGTGTGCACAAACTCAGGACCTGCAGATAGGACTCCTTACAAGTATTTACAAGATAATGTGCTGAGTTTAGGGATGGGAGATTGGCTGTGTGTCCCAGTTCCATCTAATTCCACGATCTGACCAATGATCCAATTGCTGGAATAGCCAAACAAGTTTCTTGGTAATGCCCCCAAGTATGAGTCATTGAGGTAACCAAGTGGTTCTGTGCCAGAGGGCAAACGGGTGCCCCCCTCTATCAACTGTCTGGTTCTATTATTATATTATTTATTAAATTTATATAGTTAGAAATACAAAAGACAGAGTTGAGGTGTGTGGGCTAGAATCTAGAAGCAGGCTGTTGGCTGGGCAGTTTAGAGACAGAGCCATGCCTGATTCTGTTTTTGTTTTGTTTTTTTAAAAAATAATATTTATTAGTTTTCAGACATTTTAACACAAAAACAAAAACAAAAAAACATAATCAAAAAAAACACCATATCAATTCATTACATTAACTTGACATTGTGGACTTCCTCGATTCCCCCCACACTGGGTCCATTTATTAAATCTAAATTAAGCAATTTTCTTTTATCATCTTAAATCATTCTGACACAATTTTTCCATTATTTCCCAACCAATTCTAATCTACTCAAAGAAATAAAAAGACATCGACTATCCTCCACTTATAATTCATTAATTACTCCAAATCTAACTTTATTTTCCACCCATCTCTTATTCTTCCTTTAGTCTCACATTTTATACCCCGAAATTTTTCCATACATTCATATGTTATTTCTTCTAGCATACCTTTAACCACATTTGTCTAATTCTACCCCCCCTTCCCCCGGACTCCGGATCTCCCAGATGTATCAACCAGCTCCATAAAAGGTTCCAGTTTCGGACCATCTTAATCTATCAGAAAATAGCCCATTGTTTCTCCTCACCCTATTCCCACTCTTTCGCCACCTGTCCACCACTCTCCTTTCTTTGTCCCCTGTTGTCCTCCCAATTTTCTGACTGTAGCACAGTACCATCCAGCTATGTTTCCACTTTCCAGCCCTATCTCAACCCCCCCCCCCAGTTAAGCTCAGGCCCCAGCATGGATCCTGCCCTCCCTCTCTCACTGGGAGGACATTATTCCATGCTGGTTCTTCTTTGAGGACTCCTTGAATCAAACACAAGTCTTGTTCCCCCTCTCCCACTGGGGGAACAGTATCCCGTACATCTTCCTCTAGCCATGCCTGATTCTGGCTGGAATCCAAGGCTGCAACTATGGGAGAAGCAGGAGTTCCTTGGGGTGTTAATGCTATGAGCCCCTCCATTGTAGGCTCAGGTTGAATATATGCGTAAATAAACCATATATACTAAAGACACCACAGCCTACACTTTCTCTTATTCCAAAGAAAACCAATCCCTGAGTAAATACCTGTAACCCCTGGACTCTTGCACTCCTCAGTGATTAGAGTAATTGCCAGAATATCCAATGCAGGGGTCAGCAAACTTTTTCTGCAGGGGGCTGCTCTACTGTCCCTCAGACTTGGTGGGGAGCCGGACTATACATTTTTGGGGGTGGGGGACAAATTCCTATGCCCCACAAATAACCCAGAAATGCAGTTTAAATAAAAGGACACATTCTACTCGTGTAAAAGCACACTGATTCCCGGACCACGGACCGGATTTAGAAGGTGACTGGGCCGGATCCAGGCCCCGGGCCTTAGTTTGCCTACCCATGATCTAATGCCAAGAACTGGATTTTCAGCTAGAGGACCTCATGGGTTAGGTTGCATACTGGGACTTTATATTCTCATTCCCCTTGCAGATATTATTAATAAAATGTGTCTCACCTCTTTATTCCCATGTCTAGTTGCAAGAATGCAAAATTTTGCCAGCTGCTGCAGAGGATGTCAGAATTGGGCCTATGATATATTATAGCATTTAGAGACACGTATGTGCTTTCAAATAAGGAACATGATGCACCTTTCAACCTATTGCGGATAATATGAGCATGATGGACAACGGTTCTGATATATGTTGCACATACAGCAGACACGTGTCCTAAGCATATAACACCAGCATGGAGAAAGTCAGAATATCTGTGGAAATAAAGAGATGGGCTTCCCAAGTCCTTCTGTTGATTGGATCTGACTGCCACTCTATGGTTTCAGCCTTTATAGCGTATTTTCCTTCCAGCCGGAATGTGTCCTTTCTGTTTCATGGGAACCAGATGACAGGGCTCTACACTGAATCAGCATGCAAGTGTGCTACGAAGCAATTATGTTTGATGGTGCAGATGTGCTCAAATTACCTTTCCTTCCTGACTTCAGAAAATCTGCTTCGAAGAGACTAAAGGGAGCATTTCGTCCATTATTAAAAATAAATTACTGGCTGAACTGCAGCATGATTGGGCTCATTCTAACAATTTAGAGCACCAAGAGGAGAAAATAAAAGAATGTACGCATTGTACTACCAACAATGGATTGTACAATAGCTTTGGCTCTGCAATATAATTTGCAAGCAAAAGGTCACAAACTAACACAGAGTTAAATGAGCTTAGCTGTTTAACAGAGCAACCCCCCGTCTTAAACATTCAACTTGTTGGGTTTGGTCAATTTCTATCCAGCTGTACTATAAATTATGGCTGTGCACGGCACCCCAATTTGGTGATCCTGATTCAGCCCCAATCTGGGATTGAACATGGACCAAAAATAACCTCCACTTTGAACTAAATGGGAGTCCTTGCACAGCCCTAATGTTTAATTGGGGCTTTGAAACCTAATTAAGCATGTGATTGGTGGTAAGGAGGTAAAGTATTCCCCCCTTTCCTTGCCCTTTTAACAGCCCCAGATTGTTCTGTGTGGGCCGGATCCAGGGCAATCTTCAGCCTGAATTGGCCTAATTTGGTTCAGGATACATGATTTTTCTGGACTGGATGCACAGAAATCACTTTGCTTTAAAAAAAGATGTCTATTTGACTGTTGTTGATAATATTGAAACAGCTATTAGGAGGTATTTAATAAAAAGTAATCATCCTTTAATCACATTTCACCTTTCTCACTGACCGAAGCACATCATTATTATTATTTTTGTGTACCATGTTTCAGCTTGTCAGACACCAGTTCAGGATGTCAAATGAATAGACAGCTCCTCCCTCCAAACACACCTGCCATCATAATTATGGGTATTTTCTTATATCACATGGGAAAATTGGTAGTTACTACTTAGGAAAACCTTTTGTCTGAGTAGTGACATGTGCCAGATCAACTACTCTGAGAGTCATTAAAAGCTCAGATCCTTCGATGTTACACTACAACATTTTTACAGGAAGCCTTTTATCATTCCCCCTTCCGGCATCTTCTATATAATCAAGCTCATCAACACAACACCAGGAAGCATAATTTCAAAGAAATGAGCTGGATTTTTGCTGTGTGGTTACCGCAGGCGTCAGTTGAGGTCATGCAGCTAAATCTACACCAACCTGCTTTGATACCCCCCACCCCCATCCCCCTAACTGTTATAGGCAAATAAGACTATTACAGTGGATTGGGTTGAAAGATTAAAGCAAAGCCCATCATTAAAGAGCAAAGTTATTCATAGTCTGTAGGAGTTGCATATTTATCCCCCGAGGGAGGTGTGCACAAATGAAGGTTTCTCCGTTCATGAAGAGCCATGTGCATGAATCAAAGGTGCATCTAAATGTACATTGGCCAGCACATCCAAACACATGTGCCACCTATCTAAAATGCAACAGAATGCTCCTAACACAATGTGCATTGGAATGGAGATGGCCATCTACAAGCTGGTGCAATTGCTAGTTCCATGTAAACTTTGCTTTTAGCAGCAAGTTTATCTGGATCAGGATGCAAGTATCTTGAACAATACATTTGAAATCACTGATGTTATTCAATTGAGGAAATATGAATCACCTCCCAAGATATGCAGCAAGTCAAAAATGCATGTCTCCCATTACTAGAAATGCAAGAGAGAAATCCATAGGAATCATCCATAGGATCCACAGAAATAAGTTTTCCCAAGTCCAGTGGGTTATTTTTCTAAGGAACGGTTTGTCCACACTTCTGATTGTCCTGTGATTAGAAAATATGGGTCTGAGAGGTCTTCTGCTTGTCTCATGCTTTCTTTCTAGGCATGGATATGAGCAGTTTTTCATTTGCCCGGCCGTTGCCACAGGAAACCCCGATTCAGTAGTAAAGAGTGGCTTTTCCCATAGCAAAGCTGTGGAAATATGGACAAGCCCAAAGCATGGACAGGAATGCTCCCTTGGCTCCTTCTTCCACCTTCTCAAATGGTTTCACAACCATTTGCTCCACAATAAAAGCAAAGCAACCACTACCAGGGATGGCCCTTTCAATGTTCATATTTATTCAGTTTGCGTTCGCCGTGGAGATCATTTAAGGTGCAGTAAAAGTGAAAATGAAGTTTAAGAACACTTTGTTAAACCTTAGGGATATCTGGCCTTGTCAGCAGATCCAGCTCTTGAAATATTTAGCAGCTTAGGTTTAACAGTTTTCTGATTGAACATCAACACAAACTGACGTTTTGTAGTGTAATCAATGGACGAGAAATCAAATACTGTACACATGCATCCCTTCCCCAGTAGCAGGTAAAGGGGGAAATAGTCAAACAGCAGCAGCAAGTTCCTGCCATTGTTGCTGTGGTTGGCATCCATCTGTCTTGAAAGACAATGGAGTGTGCCTCGAGTCAAACTGCTGTGCTAGCAGCACCAAGGTGACCTCTCTGGGGTGCAAGCCTCGGCAACGTGTATGGAGGTGTTGGGCTGCCCAGACAACAAGCCCCCCCCCCCTCAGCCTTGCTGATATGGTCCAAAGGAAAGGAAAGCAATATGTTTGGCACCAGCTGGGCTGCAGGAGTTGCCAGAAGGAGGAGGCATAAAAGGTTCCATCCAACTGCCTTAGGGACTCCACTCCACATTTGTGTAGGTTTTACTCGGTAGTGGGTTTCCCCCCCCTCCCATAAGGCAGCAGAGATTTAATATCAGTTTTCCTTCTCTTAGGTGGGCTTCCTTCCCAGGTTGACGAGCCCCACCTGCCCCTCCCTTCCCTCTGCAAACCCCTTCTTGACTGTTAGACCCCCTATTGGTCTAGTCTGCTTAATCCACCAGAGCCTGTCTTTGTATGCAGGGGAATTCACTAACTCACCAAGAGTTTGAAACCCATCGGCTGCCCGCCCCTGGTTTAGCTGGCCAGTTGAAGCTGTTTCCCGGGATGTAGCTGCTGTCACATGCTGACAGCTTTTAGGAGCCACAGGTGAGGGATGAGTTCAGGGTGGGGGCCAAAGGTGAACAAACTACCCCGGAAGGAGCACACCAGAAGTACTACTCCTCCCCTGACACCCCATACACCCTGATCTCTGCCTTAAGGAGTTGATACTCTAGATCAGGCATCCCCAAACTGTGGCCCTCCAAATGTTTTGGCCTACAACTCCCATGATCTCTAGCTAACAGGACCAGTGGTCAGGGATGATGGGAATTGTAGTCCAGAACATCTGGAGGGCCGAAGTTTGGGGGTGCCTGCTCTAGACACTGTAGAGAATTATATAATACTTTGTATTAGTGCTATTTTTCTAGAAAAAGAGGTGCCGGGACGCACTATGAATGCCTCCCTCATTTGCTTAGAATGGCAATGGCACCCACCTGAGAGGTGCCGGAACTGAGTTCTGGTGTGTTCCCACTGAAAACTGTTTGTATTCATGTAGTGTTTTTGAGTGTTCTAAGTACTTTATGGCTCGGATCCTTCCTGGGTTGCCATTCTACAAACATAGTCTCATTTTCTTCATGGAAGGGACTACAATCAAGAAGAGGTTCCCACAATGTCAGGAATATAGGATCCAAGACATTATTGTGTCATCTTCACAACCATCCTTTGAGGTAGGTGAGCATTATTACCATATGCTTATTGCAGATAAGGGAAGGGGCTGAGAGAGTAGCTTGCTCAAGGCCACTTGATTCAGCCTTCCTGAACCTGGAATCCTCTAGACGTTTTCTACTCAAGGTCTCACCAGCTCTAGCCAACATTGCCAATGGTCAGGGATGATGGAATGATGGGAGTTGTAGCTTCAGGCTGGGGAAAAGGTGAGTTAATGGCAGAGGTGAGATTTGAAGAGGACAATTTCTCTTTTGTAGATCAGGAATAAAGGTGAGGAGGAGGAGGAGGAGGAGGAGGAGGAGGAGGAGGAGGAAGAAGAAGAAGAAGAAGAAGAAGAAGAAGAAGAAGAAGAAGAAGAAGAAGAAGAAGAAGAGGAGGAGGAGTTTGGATTTGATATCACGCTTTATCACTACCCTAAGGAGTCTCAAAGTGGCTAACATTCTCCTTTCCCTTCCTCTCCCACAACAAACACTCTGTGAGGTGAGTGAGGCTGAGAGGCTTCAACGAAGTGTGACTAGCCCAAGGTCACCCAGCAGCTGCATGTGGAGGAGAGGAGACGTGAAACCGGTTCACCAGATTACGAGTCTACCGCTCTTAACCACTACACCACACTGGAAGAGAAATGTAACTAGGGGTTAAAGTGGAAGAAATTAAACCACATACTGTATATGTAGGTCATTGGTATGAGCTTTCATGTGCATGCACATGCACACGAAAGCTCATACCAATGACAAACTTAGTTGGTCTCTAAGGTGCTACTGGAAGGAAAGAAATTTATTTTATTGAATTTTTAATTTTTTTAAAAAAAATATTTTGTTTTGACTATGGCAGACCAACACGGCTACCTACATGTAACTGTATATGTAGGCTTTGCTTTGATGGGGGATGAGAGCTATTGGTCAAGGCAAAGGTTTTATGGAAGTAGAGGCAGAGGTGATGGTGGTGGTACCCAAATCTGAATTGGATTCTCACACAAGCTACTGTAAAAGACAACTAAGTGGAAGTAACCTGCCTTGTATATTCCCTTCTCATTCATAGGAAAGCTAAGCATGGCTGTGTGGGCAGTGGCAGCCCTTGGGGTCTCAAATTTCAACATTAGGTGCCCCTTGCCTCTCACACTCCATTCCAAATCATAGTTGGGACATCCCTGGTCACACACTCCTAAATCCACCTCTGGTGTGGGGGCTCAAAACATTTCCCTTGCACATGTACATGATTTACAAGTGGAGAATGCAGCAGTGGGAGCTGGTAATATTCATGTTTAATACACACACAACACACACATATGTATATAGCTATATACACACACTTTTCAAACAGAAGCAATTATGTCAACTTCAGTTTCTTCCTTGGATGTCAGGTCCTCTTACAGAATTAATGAGTGGTTTAGTATGACTTACCATAATGCAATGGGAGAGAAGTTAAGACCAATTCAACAGAAAATAAATGGATCCTTTATTGAATATGCCAGTGTTAAGATCTGATACAAATAATAAAAGGGAATAGAGGGGAAATGGAATTATAAACTCTGAAACACAGAGACGGAACATGCTACTATTCACCCACATGGAATCTGTAGACCAGAATTTGTTATTAATATTACTTGATTCTAAAATACTGTCTATTGACAACTGGCAACACGCTATAATAGTGTCTGCTATGCTTAACATTGTTCTTTAGCCTAATTAATATACACACCTATGGCCTGATGTCCTGCTAGCATATCCTTTTATCACGACAGCGCCATTCACTCCTCCACAGTTAAGCTCCTGGGATTGCTTTTATTATTAGGCCTTTTTGAAGAGATTTATCACCCACAAGTTTCACCTTGAGTTTCAGATTTGGAATGAGGATTCCAAATGACAGATTCTAAAAGACCTTTGAATTCTACTGTGGAATAAGCAGATCAGAAACCCTGAGACCTGGGCCTTTTCCCAGAAACAATTATTTTCTCTTCACAAAATTCTTCCTGATCTTTTATGCTGAGAGATGCTACCCTTCCCTAATTATTAATGCATCGTTCATCGTTTGGGAATTCCAGTCCGTCACAAGTACAAAACCTGTTATGAAGGACATCATAGATGTGCTGTAGCATCATGGCTAAGCAGGCCCGGATGAAAGCAACTAATGTCCCTGGGCTAGAGGACCTTGGGAGACCCAAGTTTAATAGTATCTGATCATGAGGAACAAAAGCTTGTTTTCTTCTTTTATCTACTCAATGAAGTACTTTTCTTTATCTATTTTGTCTACTCTACTTTATCTACACTGATGAAAAAGGACTGGTGATGAATTCATAACCTTTCCTAAGTTTACAAAAGTATGGAATTCATGAAGACATTCACATAGAACATTCATGGGGAAATCATAGCCATGTTTTAACAATACCATGTAATCCAAAGTCAGAACAGCTTTTTTCAAGCTCTTCTGGATGCAAACTGATCCATTACACCAGGCATAGGCAAACTCGGCCCTTCTGATGTTTTGGGACTACAACTCCCATCATCCCTAGCTAACACGACCAGTGTTCAGGGATGATGGGAGTTGTAGTCCCAAAACATCTGGAGGGCCGAGTTTGTTTATGCCTGCATTACATCATTAAAATCAGCAAGTCACCGTTTGTCATAGGAGCCAACAGCTAGGGGCTGGGGTTCCTTTGCCCACCCCCACCCCAATAAATTATTATAAAACATTTGAGGGGGCCCGTACCCTCAAAGTTGATGGGCATTGCCTTTCAAATGGTGTGTGTGCGCCACAACTTGTTATTGATTATGCGGGGTACGGCTTACCTGCCCCACAACCTTTCATTCAAGTTGGTACTCCTGGTAACTGTTATACAAACTCATGTTTAATGTTGCTAAGCAACTGAGTCTAGATAGTAAAATCTGCCTGTTTTTTATTCTTCTGCTTCTTGCTTCTTGGGCAAGCGGCAAAGACAGAGAGAGAGAGAGAGAGAGAGAGAGAGAGAGAGAGAGAGAGAGAGAGAGAGAGAGAGAGAGAGAGGTTATGAGGCCCTGGGTTGCAGCTTCCTCAGACTCCAGCACTGCAGCTAAGAGACTGAGCAATAAGTGAGAGGCTTTGGTTTGAATCTTGCACCTGTGATCTCACACTGCAAAGCAAACTATTCTCTCTTGGCCTCATGCCTCACATCTACAATATGGCTAGACTAATACTGACCTACCTGTCAATTGTTGTAAGGATTACATGATTCGTGAACATAAGAAAAGGCTGGTTAATCAGACCAATGTCTAAACTCTCTTCTAGACCTCCAGACAATGGTAGCAAATGTACCACAAATAGACCAGCTATTTCACAGCAATATAATTTGCCTGTGGATCCCCTTTTATACCTTAATATTTTCCTTAGCTATTTTGCTCCTATCTTCCTGCATCTTTTCTCATGAGACACACACTTTCCAGAGAAGACAAAACCAGTTGTTTTTTTTCCAGCCAGAACTCACCAGAACTCAGTTCTGGCACCTCTCAGGTAGGCGCCATTGTCATGATAATATTATAAAATTATAATAAAAAAACAAAAACAAAGGAGGTGTACATAGTGAGGTCTGGCACCTCTTTTTCTAGAAAAATAGAACTGGGTAAAACTAATCTCACCATACTTGAGTTGCCACCATCATTTCATAGCAAGCAAAGGCCTGGAAGAAAAAGACTATATATGAAGAAGAAGAAGAAGAAGAAGAAGAAGAAGAAGAAGAAGAAGAAGAAGAAGAAGAAGGTGGTAAATTGGCATTAGGCAATTTACAACACAAGGCTATGCATGCCTGCTCAGAAGTAAGCCCAATTAGTTTAATGGTACTTGCTCTCAGGAAAATGGATATAGGGTTGCAGTTTTAGTCTTCTTTTAAATCTCTCAGTGGATCACTATTATCAGTCTGGGGCCTGTAGAGCAGTCACTTTGGAAGAGCCCAGTGCAATAATACAGCAATAAATTTTGCCAGCTGCCACAGATTTAAAAATGAAGAAGAAAGAACCCATCTAGAATCCATTGAAAAGATGGAGCTACTGCTGTGTTCTTGTTCCAGGCCTCTGCCGTCAAATAAATTAGATTAGTTGGCATTCAGAGCCACCATTGCATACAGAATGATTTTGTGAGCTTAGTGAAATTTTCATTTTCAGGAAAATGAGTTGTCTCCTCCCCTCTTTTTCAAATCTCTACTTCACACATTAATCAATTAACTGGTGCCATTGATACAGTCACTGCCTGGATTGTAGCTTCGAAACAGAGAGCAAAAATCCAGCTACAATTGGAAGAAAACAGTCTTTGAAACCTTTGCCCTGAGGTAAGATTCAACCCGTTCTGCAAAAAGGTGGTATGGTGAGGATCATAGCTGCCAAGTTTTCCCTTTTCTCACGAGGAAGCCTATTCAGCATAATGGAATTTCCCTTAAAAAAGGGGAGAACTTGGCAGCTATGGTGAGGATTCTGCAACTTCAGACTGAATCAAATGATCTGGCATTCTGCCATTTCTGTGGCATTTCCTTTGTGGACTACGTTGCCTGCCAAATATTTGTGGCAAAGCATGTGAGATGTCTCCATTAAAAATGCAGTGGATTGCATCCTAACTTCCATGAATAGGACAGAGGTCATGGATCCTCCCTTTTCTCTGCAGCTCCCTATTCTATAGCTAAGGTGCCACTACCCCAAAGGCCGGCTCCTCACATTTAATGGGGGCATTTAACAGCCTGGCATTCCAAGATGATATTCAGGTTTGGGGAAGATTATTGCTCGTTCTCAAAGGCAAATCACCACAAGGCATAGCTGCCAAGTTATCCCTTTTTTACAGGGATTTTCCCTTATGCTGAATAGGCTTCCTCGCGAGAAAAGCGAAAACTTGGCAGCTATGCCACAAGGTGGCAGCTAACTGAGCACCCTCAAATGTTTATTTGAAGGTAAGAAATGGACAGCAGCACAGAACACTGAGGCCACCCCAATACAAGTTTTGATGCGAGTGCCTCAATAAAAGTAGGAATCCAGTTGCTGTTTTTATAGAGAAAACCCACAAAGAGGGCATCTGCTGAACAGAAACAGGACATTGATGGACTGCCAAATGGAAAGAAGCTGGCTGGAACAAAACAAATAAGCAAGCAAACAGGCAAAAAAGCCTGGCACTTGAAGCCTACAGCTGGGAACTACCAAGGAGTTGCTGTTTGACCTGTTTTGTGTTTGTCTTTTTAGTTAACTGGTTGCTGAAACATTGAAAGTTGAATTGGAGACTGACAAGCTATCAGTACTGTTGTCTTCTGTGTTGAAGCAGCTCCTAGGTTTATTGTGGGCGGTAACTACTATCACGCCTCTTCAGAAGAGCTTGCTAGGACAATGGCTTCTTCTTTTTTTAGCGACAGTGAAAAGAAAATGTCGCCATGAGATCCTTGCCTTCGGATTTGTTTGGCCGCAGTTGCTTATCCTTTCAGTCAGAATCACCATGGAATTTTCCATAACATAAAACTAGAGGATAGTTTTTCAAAACTAGAAGTCTTTTTTTCAAGGGCAGATAAATTTTGCAATGGGCGGGGAACTTCCAGCCTGAGCTGGAATTAGGCTGCCTGCTTGGCCTACAAGGCCATTTTCTCCAAACCACATCACTTTCCCCACACTCAACATATGTGACGTCAAGTGTGGAGCAGGTGAGGGAACAGCTGCAGAGACACTATCCCAGGGGTCGGCAAACTAAGGTCCGGGGGCTGGATCAGGTCCAATGGCTTTCAGGATCCGGCCTGCAGACTGTCCGTGGATCGGCGTGGGGATTCTGTTCGTTCGGGCTGTGCCATTTCCCCCCCCCTGCATCACTCCATTCCCCTCCCTCTCCCTCCCACACACCGCAGTGGCGCCTCCTCCCTCCCTCCTCCTGGCTTCTTCCCGCCCTGCCTAGAGGAGGAAGGGCGCTGGGCTGAGTTGGCTGCTCATTTTTCCATCCACCATCGCTGCCATTGCCCTGGTGCTCCTGTGGGCCAGAGAGCAGAGTGGACAAGCTCGCTCTGCCTACCCATGAGAAGAAGCAGCGGCGGTGGTGGTCGTGGTAATAGTGGTGACAGCCCCTGGGAAGGTAAACGCAGTGACTGGGGGTTGGGGTTGGGGAGGAGGACTACTTGCCCCCCTCACCTCTTCTTCCAGCTCCCCCCCCCGGTGCCGCTTCTCTGGCCTGCCACAAGGTCTGAGGGACAGTGGACTGATCTTCCTACAGTCCATGGGATTCTCAAGAGTCTCCTCCAGCACCATAATTCAAAAACATCAATTCTTCGGCGATCAGCCTTCTTTATGGTCCAGCTCTCACTTCCATACATCACTACTGGGAAAACCATAGCTTTAACTATATGGACCTTTGTCGGCAAGGTGATGTCTCTGCTTTTTAAGATGCTGCCTAGGTTTGCCACTGCTTTTCTCCCAAGAAGCAGGCGTCTTTTAATTTCTTGGCTGCTGTCACCATCTGCAGTGATCATGGAACCCAAGAAAGTAAAATCTCTCACTGCCTCCATTTCTTCCCCTTATATTTGCCAGGAGGTGATGGGACCAGTGGCCATGATCTTGTTTTTTTTGATGTTGAGCTTCAGACCATATTTTTCACTCTCCTCTTTCACCCTCATAACAGGTTCTTTAATTCCTCCTCACTTTCTGCCATCAAGGTTGTGTCATCTGCATATCTGAGGCTGTTGATATTTATTCCATCAATCTTAATTCCGTCTTGGGATTCATCCAGTCCAGCCTTTTGCATGATGAATTCTGCATATAAGTTAAATAAGCAGGGAGACAATATACAGCCTTGTCATACTCCGTTCCCAATTTTGAACCAATCAGTTATTCCATATCCAGTTCTAACTGTAGCTTCTTGTCCCACATAGAGATTTCTCAGGAGACAGATGAGATGATCAGACACTCTCATTTATTTAAGAACTTGCCATAGTTTGCTGTGGTTGACACAGTCAAATCCTTTTGCGTAGTCAATGAAACAGAAGTAGATGCTTTTCTGGAACTCTCTAGCTTTCTCCATAATCCAGCGCGTTTTTGCAATTTGGTCTCTGGTTCCTCTGCCCCTTCGAAATCCAGCTTGCACTTCTGGAAGTTCTCGGTACACATACGGCTTAAGCCTGCCTTGTAGAATTTTAAGCATAACCTTGCTAGCATGTGAAATTAGCGCAATTGTGCGGTAGTTGGAGCATTCTTTGGCACTGCCCTTCTTTGGAATTGGGATGTAGACTGATCTTCTCCAATCCTCTGGCCATTGCTGAGTTTTCCAAACTTGCTGGCATATTGGGTGTAGCACCTTAACAGCATCATCTTTTAAAATTTTAAATAGTTCAGCTGGAATATCATCACTTCCACTGGCCTTGTTATTAGCAGTGCTTTCTAAGGCCCATTTGACTTCACTCTCCAAGATGTCTGGCTCAAGGTCAGCAACCACACTACCTGGGGTGTACGAGACCTCCGTATCTTTCTGGTATAATTCCTCTGTGTATTCTTGCCACCTCTTCTTGATGTCAGTTATTCCTGGCTAATTGTAGAACCTTACTTTTCTCCAAATTGGAATTCATTTTGTTAGTTTTGGTCCAGTTCTCCATTCTGTTAAGTTCATCTTGAATCCCAATTCTGTTTTCTTCAGCATTAGCTACCCCTCCCAGTTTGGTTTCATCTGCAAAAAACTGATGAGCATCTCCTCAGTTCCTTCATCCCAGTCACTTATCACTGAACAACAACAGTCGGTCCAGTACAGAACCTTGTGGCACATCACCTGTCACTTTCTCCAGCATGGCAAGGAACTATTAATGAATGTTATTTGGGTTCAGTTAGTAAACCAGCTACAAATCCACCTTCATCCAGCCCACATTTTACCAGCCTCTCTGCAAGAGTATCATGGGGGACTTTGTCAAAAGCCTTGCTGAAATCAAGATACACATCTAGCGAAACTTGAAAATTGGGGAGTAAGTAATATATTGGCATATGAGCAAGCAGGCTTTCAAGCTGCTAGATCTGCAATTAATCATTGCTTCCTTTTATATCATCTTATACAAAAATATACTATAAATTGCACTCATACTTCATATCTGGCCTTTATCGATCTTCGGTCTGCATTTGATACTATACTGAAAGAGTGGCTTTTTGAAAAACTTGAGGTACTGCTAAGAAATAAATATATTTTATACCATATACCTGCTCTGTATACTAACATCTCCTTTAAAGTTAGGATGAGCATCCATAGGGAACTTACCGATTCTATCAAAACCACAAAAATGGCATGTGTCAAGGATTGAGCCTGGCACTGGTGTGTGTTCTAATGGTCACCTCCAAGCCAGCCTGGGTCCAGTGCCTCTTGAGAAATACCTGGCCACAACAGAATGCTCCCCTCTGTCTGCCCACCCTTTCCCTGTGTGAGAATTCACTGCCCAGTAAAGCGTGTTTTTTCTCTCTCTACAAGGCTACCCTTCATCAATCCTCCAAAAACTTCCCCGGGGTCTCCTTCAAGACTCTCTAAATGGTGTAGTTTATGGTTACTGGTTGTGGGGCGTTTAAAATAAGCTGAGATCACAGCAGGTTTATGAAATGAAATCTAAAGTTGACCAAAACAAAAATAGAAAGTTTTAGGAAGAAGAATTGCATTAATAGGTTTCAGGAAAAAGCATTTCCATACAAAGCAAAAGAACAAAAAAACACCCAGTTTCCTTTCCCAATGTCTACCATATCAGTCTCTACAGCCACCACTGGAACTGCAACCTTCAAACAGTTTGACCTCAGCCCCAAAGACACACTCTTCCATTGTCTCCCAAGACAAGTGAATGCCAACCACATTATAAAATTTTATTTATACTGCGCCTTATCAGACTGATGTACAGAATGCATGAATGAATCTATAGAAAAGTGGTGTAGCCTAACTAGTAGTTCACCCATCTCTGGGGCTGTTATGAAAGCATAGATTCACAACTGGTTGGTGTAGGAGATTCCGTAGCACAATTGCCAACTGAAGTTATAGCTAGGATCAGATGGATCCTATAATCCCTACTATGCAAATAATTAGTTGTTTCTTGATTTATACTCGATGCAGAAGGCCAGTTATTGCAAATCATTTTGCCAGAGCAGTTTTAATTTACTTCAAAACATGGCTCTTGTTAACAGATTGACGAACACGGTGCCAATATTTTCTTTGGCCAATCCTCTCTGCATCCTGAAATAAAACAACTATAAAATGCTTTGGTTTGTATAGAAAGCACTGAGGTCCGGAGCAACACATCTCTGGTGAAGTATTGCAGCAGCTGGTCAGGGACACAGATGGCCCAGCTGTATGGAAGGAACAGCAGTTTTACCATTATAAGGTATCATGAAATAAAAGGCCTAGTAGATGCTCAAGCAAACCACACAATCGTCTACATCTATATGTGCAACTGATAGACCCTATGATCCAGTTCTACAAGCACTTTAATATTGGACTTTTTCAAACCCCTGCTTTGCCATGACACTTGGGGCAAGTCATATCTCTAAGCCTAAACACAGAGCCCTTGCATAGTTATAGCCAAAATGTTCTCAACTGTGAATGCTATGTTTAAGGTGCATCTGAGGCTATGAAGATGTGCTCATAGCAACACATTTGCTGAGATCATTGGGATCTGCAGCAAGGGTGGATTTGCTAACCCAGTCTCTGTGGGCAAATTTAACTGGAGAAACAGATGCTCTCAGCACCAAATTGGGAGATGAGCAGATTCATGCTCCCCTTTGCCTGCTCAGCAAAAGGTGAGCAGAGGGAGTCTGGATTGCTCCATCCTGCTCCTGCTGTCCAGGGTGCCAAGGAGTGGGAAACCTCTTGGGTCAAAGGTGGCAATGAGGGGCAGTAGACTGCCTCGACTATAGATGTCTCATGGTGCTCACAAGGGCCACCTAATCTTTGCCTCACACAGACATCTGAACTACATTCCAAATGTGGGCAGTTTAGAAAAGAAAAGCCATAGGATCAAAGAACCAATTAGCTAAGTTGCCAATCCAGTCAAGCAGAAAGAGTGTGGAGCAGGTGAAAAACCTGCCAGTTTGAGAATGTAATGCCTTGTTGTTGCTGTTGTTGTTGTTTAGTCGTTTAGTCGTGTCCAACTCTTTGTGACCCCACGGACCAGAGCAAGCCAGGCACTCCTGTCTTCCTCCTTCAGTTTGGTCAAACTCATGTTAGTAGCTTTGAGAACACTGTCCAGCCATCTAGTCCTCTGTTGTCCCCTTCTCTTTGTGCCCTCAATATTTCCCAACATCAGGGTCTTTTCCAGGGAGTCTTCTCTGGAATGTTCTCCAAATGTATTGGAGCCTCAGCTTCAGGATCTGTCCTTCCAGTGAGCACTCAGGGCTGATTTCCTTCAGAATGGATAGGTTTGATCTTCTTGAAGTCCATGGGACTCTCAAGAGTCTCCTCCAGCACCATAATTCAAAAGCATCAATTCTTCAGTGATCAGCCTTCTTTATGGTCCAGCTCTCACTTCCATACATCACTGCTGGGAAAACCATAGCTTTAACTATACGGACCTTTGTCTACAAAGTGATGTCTCTGCTTTTTAAAATGCTGTCTAGGTTTGTCATTGCTTTTCTCCCAAGAAGCAGGCGTCTTTTGATTTCATGACTGCTGTCACCATCTGCAGTGATCATGGAGCTCAAGAAAGTAAAACCTCTCTCTGCCTCCATTTCTTCCCCTTCTATTTGCCAGGAGGTGATGGGACCAGTGGCTATGATCTTGGTTTTCTGGATGCTGAGCTTCAGACCATATTTTGTGCTCTCCTCTTTCACTCTCATTAAGAGGTTCTTTCATTCCTCCTCACTTTCTGCCATCAAAGTTGTGTCATCTGCCTACTTAGCCCCTTAACAGCTTGCAGTCTGAATGATGCGTGGGTAGGTGCCATATTGAGTCAAACAGGAAAAAGCAGGGAGGGCTTCCCATGAAACCTAGATTGTACAAAACTGCCCCACCCTGTCCTTCCTTTTTCTGAAGGGACAAATCAGCACCCAGATTAATGTGTGTATATGTGGGGGATCTTATTTAATAGTGACACACTTAACCTGTTTCAGTCTGCAGAGACTTGGTGGAATATCATGCTGATCAGAAAAGCTCCCTCAAATGAAACTGGATTGGCAATTGTGGAGCCACAAGGACTTGTGTCCTTGACTTGTGATAGTGCCTCTTTCTTACCTGAATGGGGAGAAACCTCTAGCTTTAGCACAGCTGGAATGCAAAGGTAAGAGTCTCCTTCATTGCTTTGCACAGTTTTGCTTCTGATTCCGGCCGCCACCGGTGGAAGTTTCTCCACTCCTTTCTCCTACATGTGATTCCATTTGGTTTTAATTTTATTATTTCGCTAAGGACACTGACACCAAATTATCTCCAAGTAAAGTGAAGCCAAAGGAAACAATTCATGACCATAGCATTAGTATGTATTAGGATTCATGACCATGGCATTATTTTATCATGGTGAAAACTTTCATTTAACACAGTATGTTGATGAAGTGCTTAAAATAAAGAGGTGTTAAATATTCAGTATTTATTATTACTGTTATTTATACTTCAAGTAATATTAGAGCTGAACATAAAAATGCAGAGTCTACCAGACCTCAATGAAATGCATATTGGAGATCTTAATTCAAGATGCAAACTTCCCATCAATACAACTGTACTTATGAAGTTCATGCAAAGAAAAAAATTACCCTTCCAACTGATCATTCATATACTGTTTCCTATAAGCAATATTCCCCCATTTAATTTCAAATTTTGACTCATTAAATTGAAGTTGCTAATATCTTGCATTTTTATGCTGACATCTATGAATGAAGGGTAGTATTCAAATTTAAATAAATAAAATAAAGTAATGTAATACCATTTCATTGGTTGGTTAGTTGGAACGGCAACCTGAGTTTTGATCTATCTCGCCCTTACCTGCACCCCCAATACCAGGTTAGTAAAAAAATTTTTAATCAAATGTAGCATAGTAACGGCCATATAGAACTGGGTTGATTTATTTAAATTGTTATCTTTTGCATTTGAGTCCAGTCCTTAAGCTATTTGTATAATTCCCCAATAATTTATTTCATGAGGCATCTCAGAAATAGAATAAATAAATGGAGTGGCATAAGGGGACAACCAGCTATATATAGTGACAACCACTTAACATGGGGAAGGTTGAACAGTTAAAAATAGACTGAGAGTGAGATTTGTGGATTTCATTGAGAGCCCTCCCTGCCTTTCTCCTCCTAATTCAAGAACTGCTTCAGTCTCTGTTTCCTGCAATATGCCATTGTATCTGGAGGTCCACATCTTCCACTTGGAGTCTAATCCTGTGTATTTCTGTGAATCCTGGATGCTCGAGACACTGTATCAACAACCTTGAAGTCGTTACAGCTGCACTCCTAGGCCTTGAGAGCTGGGAGTCACCAGAAAAACCTGTTTAGCATGCAACAGAGGGGAGCAATGGGACACTGTTAATGGATCCCTCAGTGCCAATGACAAACCATTGTGCCAGTGCAGTGGACTACTTCAACCGTCGCTGCTCTTGTTATGTTAATCTAAGTGTTTGCAGTTCAAGTCAGGTTGGGAGAAATAAGGACTGCACTACGCAGAACAGAAACCACAACAAAAAAACAAGCTCAGCATAAACAGTTGGCAAAATATAAATGGGGGAAAGAGAGCAGGTTCAAACTATATGTGACGACAGTAGACCGTAACCCTTAAACCTGAGAGTCTGTCGTGCATATGGTAGAGTGCATGCATCTAGTAGTTTAAAAGCAAAATGACTACACAGATAAAGAGTGATATATTATGAATGGGGAGGAATACACTGAACCTGGATTCTGATGTGGTCTCCATGATTTTATCCAGGAGAATGTGATTGCATTGCTTCCTCCATTGTGTAAAAACCTGTCTTTGAAGCTGCTGAGCAATGGTGACACAGCCACCGACAGACTGGCGTGGCTCCTGCGTAGGGCTCTATGCCACCATGAACTTTGGGTGCAGATACAGCAAGTCCCCAAGGGAGCGACTTCCTGTTACTTTTATGGAGAATTGTACAGGGAGAAATGCAGAGCTCCATTCATGTAGGAGCAGTTGTGTTTTTTTTCTGTAGAATTCCATCCTGATGTTGTTGTTTTGTTGTTTAGCACAAAGCTTACAGGGAGGTTAGAAAACATCGGTTATTTATTGAGCATTTGCTATGATTTGTCTGTAAGGAGGGTGTACAATGTTGTGTCAAGCAAATTCTTTCCCACACTTTCCAGTTCATTTTCCTGTCGCTTTCCTCATCCATATATATACAGTGGTACCTCGGTTTACAAACACAATTGGTTCCGGAAGTCTGTACTTAACCTGAAGCGTACTTAACCTGAAGCGAACTTTCCCACTGAAAGTAATCCGTTCCAGACGGGTCCACGGAGTACTCAACCTGAAGCGTACTTAATCCGAGGTATGAGTGTAATTGGTTCTGGAAGTCTGTACTTAACCTGAAGCGTACTTAACCTGAAGCGAACTTTCCCATTGAAAGTAATGGAAAGTGCATTAATCCGTTCCAGACAGGTCCGCGGAGTACTTAAATGGAAAATACTCAAACCGAGGCGTACTTAAACCGAGGTATGACTGTATATGGTAGTGTGTTTGTTGTGCAGAAATAAGTTTTTACTTGTGCAACCTGGATTTGCTGGTAAATGACTGAATTTCACCTGAAAATGGTATCTACCTGGAAGTAACTAGAGACTGAAATAGCACTCTGCACCATCTAACATCTACAGCCCAACTCAAACCAAGCCACAAAGGCTGCCATGACACTGTTATTCCTTCGCCACCCTGATTCACTCAGCCAGTGATGTGATGTGAGGACAATGTAAGGAGGCCATGCCACTAAGTTTGCTGTGTCAAACACTGGACCCCAGATGCCCTTTTTATTGTGCATTCATAATGATATGTGTCTGTGGTGGTATTTCAGTGGTTATACATGCACCCGCTTTTGACATTTGCACCTGCAAAGGTTTCAGGGTAGAAGTACCACTTCAATTCCAATCACTACATTTTCTGCTGCTTCCTACTGAAATCCTGTAATATTTCACACCAATGCTGTTGAAGGCTGTGCATGTGTCCTCCTTTTCCTAGTGCAAGAGTACCCCCCCCCCGGCAGCAATAATGCAATAACATTGGGGAAGCATTGCAGGACAAATAATAAAGCAGAATGATGCGTGGACAGTCCACTATAAATCCACCATGAATGCACTATTATTGTGTCAACGACATGTTGCAGGATATATACCCGCAAGGAAACGCTGGTCCGGAGTGGACCATTATGAGGAAGAGGGGGGAAAGAGATGCTGAGCAATAGCATCCCTGTGTCTTTTGCAACATCTCTTGTTCTGTCCTTGACAGCAAACCAATCCACAGACAAGCAAAGATTTACACATGCACTCCCTGTAAGCTGCCAGCAGTGCCCTGGGTGAAGCTGAATTGCTTCACCTTCTATCTTCTAACAAGGAGGAATGCCAGTCCTAGAAGGATTGTGTTATGTGAAGTGCCAACAACTAATTCTGCCGTTGAAGGCAGCTGCAGTTATGCAGATAAAAAACCCTTACTTAACAGTACAGCAGTGCCTCCTAAAGATCAGCTGTGGATTAAACAGGTTTCCGCCCTGCTCTGCTGCATTTTCGAGGGTTTCTTTTTCTTTTTCTTTGCCTAAGCAGAGAATCTGGTGCTGTTTAATAGGGATAACTGAAATGGTTGAGATAATTTCAATTGCTGGTGTGTGTGTGTGTGTGTGTGTGTGTGTGTGTGTGTGTGTGTGTGTGTGTTTTAAGGGGAGTTTAAAAAGAAAAGTCCTTTTGAGCCATGAACCATTCTCTCCCTGATCTTCATCTGCCTGGATTTCCATGATAACTGATTAGCTCCTGTGGATGCTCCAATTATAAGCTTTAGAAAATCAGTCAAAAAAGCAAATTAATGCTTGGGGGAGCATTAGAGAGAAGAGAAAGTTTTAATCTTTTTTTCAGAATTGTGGATGAACAAAATATCACTGACTTTTCAGGATATTAACAGGCATATCTGCATGGACTAATGCCCACTTATCATAAGTCCCCTGGGAGCAGCGGTTTGTGGGCCGGCACGACCGTGACCTGGCTGGGCACAGTTTTCTTGTCCCATGCAGCCATGAGGGGATAAAATCCTCCCCCTGCAGTTGTGCAAGTTGGCGGGATCCTGCCTGCTTGAATGAGCCAATGACGGGCAGTCTAGTGGGCATAGCCACCTCATTCATAAAGAGGAGCCACAGCCTTTGCTCCTGGCTCATTTCCCACCCTCCCTATGCATCAATCTCTAGTCTTGCCCTGAGTTAAGTGGGCAGGCCATGCTCGAGACATTGCCAGGGAAGTTCTCAGTCACCATATTGAGGTCCAGGTAGGCATTTTCCCTGCAGACATATCTGGCCTGTCTGGAGGTTTTGCCTACCTCATAGCAATGGTCACTAACTGTCACAACTTTATGGCAGGGTTGGATACATAGCCTAGGTGGGATTGGGGGGGGGTTGGTGATCCCTCCCCTCCGACTAAAAAGATTTGGACAACTCAATAAAGGGGTCCGGGGACGGGGGTTCATTCTGATGCCTAGATGGCAGGCTGACTGGCCAGGGCACCCATCCTGAGTGGCAGGCCTAGATGGATTGCCCTGATTTGATGTAGATCATAGGGTAACCCTTAAGGAATTAAAGGAGGAGGAATTAAAGAACCTCCTAATGAGGGTGAAAGAGGAGAGCGCAAAATATGGTCTGAAGCTCAACATCAAAAAACCCAATATCATGGCTACTGGTCCCATCACCTCCTGGCAAATAGAAGGGGGAGACATGGAGGCAGTGAGAGATTTTACTTTCTTGGGTTCCATGATCATTGCAGATGGTGACAGCAGTCACGAAATTAAAAGACGCCTGCTTCTTGGGAGAAAAGCAATGACAAACCTAGACAGCATCTTAAAAAGCAGAGACATCACCTTGCCGACAAAGGTCCATATAGTTAAAGCTATGGTTTTCCCAGTACAGTAGTGATGTATGGAAGTGAGAGCTGGACCATTAAGAAGGCTGATCGCCGAAGAATTGATGCTTTTGAATTATGGTGCTGGAGGAGACTCTTGAGAGTCTCATGGACTGCAAGAAGATCAAACCTATCCATTCTGAAGGAAATAAGCCCTGAGTGCTCATTGGAAGGACAGATCCTGAAGCTGAGACTCCAATACTTTGGCCACCTCATGAGGAGAGAAGACTCTCTGGAAAAGACCCTGATGCTGGGAAAGATTGAGGGAACAAGGAGAAGGGGACGACAGAAGATGAGATGGTTGGACAGTATTCTCGAAGCTTTGGTCGACATGAGTCTGACCAAAGTGTGGGAGGCAGTGGAAGACAGGAGTGCCTGGCGTGCTCTGGTCCATGGGGTCACGAAGAGTTGGACATGACTAAATGACTAAACAGCAACAAGAAGAATAGGGTGACCCTTACTCTGGGGTTGACCTAGGCAAAACAATCCATCAGCACTCACGTTGATTGATTCAGGATACATGCCCAGTGCCAATACCTACGTACATATGAAATCAATAAAGTTGTGGTCTATTCAAACCCATGATTTTGTCCTGTGATTCATCTTTCTTTCTCCAGGAGAGCAGCCCTGCTGGCTGTTTGCATGTGGCGCCTGGGCTCACAATAGAACTCACAGGATTTTTGTTTTGTTTTCTGAGAAGTGTCTTGGGATTGGGGGGGGGGGAGTAGGAAATCGTACATATTCTGCTTCTTTTTCTTTCTTTTTTTTTGAAATCTAAAACGCCACTCCCCATTTTTTCGAATTAAGTATTTTGCTTATTCAGTATACATAAACACCTTCATGTCTCTCTGCCTTAAGGCATTCTCTGTTTGTTTAGTAAATCAGTTCATCTGGGACTTAAGGAAATGTTTGCTTGCCTTGAGAACTCCGTTCGGCCTTTGTGGAATTCAAATTGAAATCAGTTTGTTTTACTCAAATACATTTACATGAATAGGTACTTTTCTTTGAATGGCCTGGAAACATTCAATTCAAATGTTTCCATGGCAGGAAATTTGCATTAAAGAGGAAAGTGTTGTGGTAACATGGCTGGTCAGCTCATGACACAGCTCCTGGAAAACACCTAGAATCTATGGGAGCCTGTCCCTTGACTCACTGTTGAAGGAGGGTGAGGAGCTCTGGCACCAGTTTTAAAGGCTATCTGTAGAGTGCCTCCCAAAATATTCTCTTGAGTCATTTAGTACCCATGCATACTGAACAAGTACAGTGGTACCTCGGGTTACAAACACTTCAGGTTACAGACTCCGCTAACCCAGAAGTAGTACCTCAGGTTAAGAACTTTACCTCAGGTTGAGAACAGAAATCATGCGCCGGTGGCACAGTGGCAGTTTGTAGCCAGAGGTACCACTGTATAGGTTGGGACAGCAAGCTCTGCCCAAAACTATGTCTGTTTATTCTAATGTCTATTCTATTATAACACTTAGCACTTCTTTTCTTCTTCTTTTTAAATATATATTTTATTAAAGATTTCCTGGTTTACAAAAGTATGTGCAATGTCTCTATTTTCAAGTTACATTTTCTACAGATCAGTTTCATTTGTTGAGACATTAGTGTTACATTGGGAAGAAAAGGGGGAAAGAGGTGGAGGGGGGAATGGTGAGTGGGGTGAGGTCAGGTGGCAATGCTTCTATTCTGCTTTGTGTATGTGCGGGGTTTTGTGTCAGTGTCAGTTGTGTGGGTTCTCCTTACTATTCGCTTGTATTCCTTTGGTGGTGAGAGAGGTTGGGGTGGCCTAGGGTGTGGTTGGTTGTCCTTGATTTGCTGTAGTGAAATTTGTTTTCATGTGGTGTGTGTGTGTGTGTGTGTGTTTGGTGTTAACGTTATAAGCAAGTGAGTTGCATCAGCAGGAGCTGGCTGAGGAACTTACACATAGAGTCATACCAAGGCTTAAACAAATGCTTGGTTTAATGGAGAAAGTAAAAATGACAACAATTAAACTAGCCTTACACAAAACACCCACACAACCAAACCACCCACCAAGAGCACACTGGGAAATCGCCCAGCACAGAGGCAATACACAACACCCCTGATATACCCTGCATCATCAGCTTCACAGCAACACCTGTCGAGCTGCTCCACAGCTGCAGAGCCCCAGTCACTAGATCTTTCCTGACTCTTAAAGGTACAGTGAAACAATAATGACACTTTTACACAATCATTCAACATTTGGATCAAGTTAGCCAGATTTATTTGAATGCTTGTTGTTGTCTTGTTGGGCTGTGTATGTGATAAAGAGTAACCATACCGGGGTGAAGGCATCTTCTTCTATTTGTCCCCGTGTCAGTTTCCATTTAAACAAAATAAAAAAATTCCTTCCAGTAGCACCTTAAAGACCAACTAAGTTTTTATTTTGGTATGAGCTTTCGTGTGCATGCACACTTCTTCAGATAAGCTATAGCAGAAGTCCCCAGGCGCTTATGTAGGGAAAGGGTGGGGAGGGGGTATCACTCAGAAGGGTGGTGGAAATGGGTGATAGACTGACTGATAGCTGTTGACGACTGTAAACGACTGCAAATGGTCATGCATGAAAAAGCAAGGGTTGAGATGGCTGAAGATCACTTTATCATGTATAATGAGATAAGAATCCTATGTCTCTGTTCAAACTAGGTCCCTCCATGGTTTTGAGCTTGGTGATAAGTTGCAATTCAGCAACTTCTCTTTCCAGTCTATTTCTGAAATTCTTTTGTAGTAAGACAGCTACTTTGAGATCTTGTATAGAATGTCCTGGGAGATTGAAGTGTTCTCCTACTGGTTTCTCTGTCTTGTAATTCCTGATGTCAGATTTATGTCCATTTATCCTTTGGCGTAGGGTTCGGCCTGTTTGTCCAATATAGAGAGCTGAAGGACACTGTTGGCATTTGATGGCATACACAATGTTAGAGGATGAGCAATTAAATAGTCCTGAGATGGTATGTTGGATGTTGTTGGGGCCAGTAATGGTGTTGTCTGGGTGTATGTGGCAGCAAAGTTGGCATCTGGGTTTATTGCAGGCTCTGGTACCAGTGTCCATGTTAAGTCTGGTGGTTGTATTATTGTGGGTGAGGAGTTGTTTAAGATCGGGTGGCTGTCTGTAGGCAAGTTTCTGTTTGTTGGTTAGTTTTTCTACTAAGGCTGTTTCCCATACTATTTGATACCATTGGTCCATGCTTACTCCTGACAGGTCTCTCCAGTGTCTGGCTATGATGCTGCTGGCTGTTGTGAGTAGGTGGGTTATGAGCTCTTTGTGCTGTGGGCATTATTGTCTTGGAAGATGTTTAGTAGAGCCAAAATGCTTCACATACTTTACCCCAGCAATCCTTACAATCAGTGTTATTTCTCTAGAAAATAAGGTGTTGGAACTGAATTGCAGTGAGTTGCTGCTGAATAAAAGCCCTGCTTACAATAGACCTCTAAAGTAGGCCAGTATCTTGTATCCTCAGTGTGTCATCAGAACTGATTCAGGAGTCACAAGTACCGTATTTACTTCTGTGCTGTATTGTGCTTAACAACTGCAAGTCCTTCAAATAAATATTTAAGATTAACACACCAACCACAAAGTAGCTTTAGAAAGATTTAGTTTCATACAGAAGTTGGGAAATAAAGGCAGCAATGTTATAATAAACTTATATAATAACTTACTTAGGAGTAAGGTAAAGGTAAAGGGACCTCTGACCATTAGGTCCAGTCGTGACCGACTCTGGGGTTGCGCGCTCATCTCGTATTATTGGCCGAGGGAGCCGGCGTACAGCTTCCTGGTCATGTGGCCAGCATGACAAAGCCGCTTCTGGCAGACCAGAGCAGCACACGGAAATGCCGTTTACCTTCCCGCTGTAGCAGTTCCTATGTATCTACTTGCATTTTGACGTGCTTTCGAACTGCTAGGTTGGCAGGAGCTGGGACCGAGCAACAGGAGCTCACCCCGTCACAGGGATTCGAACCGCTGACCTTCTGATCAGCAAGCCCTAGGCTCAGTGGTTTAACCCACAGCGCCACCTGGAGTAAGTCCTGCTAAATACAATGTGATTATATCTGGATAACTGCACCTAGGATTATGCTTTTTAGCATTATTTTCTTTGTCTTCCATGCCAGGGATTGTTTCCAGTGCTAGGTAGAAAGGTATCTAGCATCTTGAGCAAGAGGAATTGTCTCAACTTGTCCTCCACACCAATATTTGGCTGTTTTCTGAAAATCTGGGAGTGATATGAGCTCTGAAAATAATTTACAAAGGCCTCTGACATTACTGATCTGCCTGACAGCTATTGGTATCTTCCACAAAAGCTGGAATCCTGAGTTAATCACAGGCATAATTTCTTCTTTATTGCCTATATTTCATTGCTGAATCTTCATGTTGAGTTCCCTGTGCTTATGAAGAGCCCTCCTGCTACCCACCCCAGGGCATATATTTCCCCCTAATACAACAGAAAGCAGGATTTTTGACAATCCTATAAATAAAGTCAAATCCTATTCTTTCAAATAATATCATTGGGGATACATGGAAGCCTGTAACAAGTCTACTGAATCAAACATGAATTGCTGGTCAGGGAATAGGTTGTTTTTTATGACTAGTCCCATCTTTGGTTAGCAAGGAATGGGATAGTCATACATCTCTGCTAAAGCCAGATAATGGCTTTCTGTTGTGCTCCCTTTGGTATTTTGACACTGTGAACAGAACTGAATTCCCACATATGGATCTTGCATTGGCTAGGTATGAATATTCTGGCTAGTGCACATGAAAAGAGCTGAGGTATGCAGTCTAGGCTAGGGATTCCCAAACTCCTGATAGCTGAGACATACTTTTTCCCTTCATTAAAATTGGAGGAACACTTAACCCTCACAGCCTCAAAAATGTATTTTTTGGGGTAGTATTCATACATAGTTTCACCCACCTTCATTTTATCCTCACAATATAACAGACCTGGTACCTCTTGCCTACCTACCTACACACACACACACACACACACACACACACACACACACACAATTTTTTATTGTTTTTCTTTTTTTAAACACAAAATATAACAACCTTTCAAATACATATCAAAGACTTTTGCTCTGCCGAGCTCATGACTTCCCTCCTTCCCTTCAACTGGTTTTCCAATTTCCCTGCCTACCTACCCTATCAACCAACACAAACTCTAGATGTCACCTGGAACAAAGACATCATCTGCCCTGGGGGAGGTCCATGGCTAAGTGGGAGAGCAACTGCTCTTCAGGCCAAAGGTCCTGGGTTCATCCCATGGCATCTTCAGGTAGTGTAGTAAAGGCCTCTGAAATCCTGGAGAACATCTAGCAGTCAGTATATACAATTCTGAGCTAGATGGGCCAACGATCAGACTCAATATATGACAGCTTCCTATGTTCCTTTGATGTCACAGCTGGGGAGCTGATTCACTTGGTAGATGGTCTCCATCTAGCACTGATTGTGTGATGCTCAACCCACACAGATCAATTTAACTATGCAAGCAAAGCCACTTTGATTTGGATGGCTCCCCATGAGTCGCTAATGCTGCTCTATTCCAAGTACAGCTTCACAAAAGTGGCATCAACTCCATTGAGGTCCAGGGCATCAACTACAGTCCTAGAGGAGCTTATGATTTGGTCTAGAAATGCCTCTCTCTCTCTCTCTCTCTCTCTCTCTCTCTCTCTCTCTCTCTCTCTCTCTCTCTATATATATATATCCATACACACACACACACACACACACACACACTTATTTCCAGGAGTCTTTCTTCAATCACATTCAAATTTTTGTCAGCTCACTGGTTTCATGGCAGATAATGTCATCTAATAGTGCACATTTAAGATTTTGTATTATATTTGCTTCCCATCCAAATTAAAAGCATCTTTTGAGAGACTCTATCCATTCATTCCTTCATAATGTAGCTGTCAAACTGATAATTTCATCATTAAGATCCCTATATTTATGTAGATCATAGACATTTAGACGACTTGCTTTTGTCATACTTTCTTTGCAATTAAATATTGCGGGGAGGGTTTATTATGAGCTAGAAAAGGCACAGTTTCATCTAGGGCTATTTAGGCAAAAGCTCGGTTGTAAGAGTCCCTAGTTATGAAATACATTGATCGAGTTAATAATGGGAAAAAAAGCACAAGCCTTCATTCTGCTTTTTGTGGCCTAGTCTTATCCAAGACAATATGAGAATATAATTAGTATCAATAGTGGCCCTGTTAACTTGGCCCTTTTTGTATATATGTGTGTGTTTGCTGGAATAATACTGAGCAGAAAAAAGGTACTGGATGGGGCACAGACTTAAGTGTAGCTTCCCCTCTGGTCCATGATAATTTTTAACTTCATAATGGTCATATTACTACAGTTTGAGCAGAAAAAAAGAAAGAAAGAACTATTTCAGGCAACACGTAATTCATAGAAATCACTTTCAGAAGAAATAGTTGGATTTCAGGAAATGGCTTTGGCTGGCTGGCTAAACCAGTTGAGGGCAGCCTATGGGTCTCAAACCCTCAGTGACTTAGGGACTTCCCCTACATGCAATGACAGGTTCTGGTGGATTGAATGGATGAGACCAATGGTGCATTTGAAGGAGGTTTCTGCACATGCTGTAGAGAGTGTTAGGAGCATCCTACTCTCGTGTAGGACCCTGGCAGAGACACATGCCCAGCTGAAATGTTCTCTCCCTCCTGGTCGATCGTTCGGGAGCTTCAAAAGCTTTCTTCTGCCCAAACATCACAGTGACTAATGTCAAAAAGCATTAGCACACTTAGGGAGTATTCGCAGTTTGTGTAACAGACCTCAGTAACTCAGCATTTTGGCTAATCTACTTTATTACATAAAATACACTCAGAGCATTCTGACTTAGCTCCTGCCTTTTTCTCATTAGACAGCAGAGAGAGAGAGAACAGAACAAAGGGCAATAGTCCCACTTCATGGAACACAGTAACACAAACATCCTGTCTCCGTCACTGTAGAATGAAAATATACACCATCATGTGATAGACAACAATCTCATGACTGCAGACACGGGGAATGAATCTCCAACAGAGAGAAGTGAGTAGCAGATGGGGCTCATCAACCTGGGAAGGCAGCTCAACTAGGAGAAGGAAAACTCTGATCCTAAAGCTCAGCTGTCTTGCATGATATCTTTGGGAGAAGAAAAGGCTAAGGAGTAAACCCTACACAAATCCAGAGTGGGGTCTTTAAGACAGTCCAATGGTGCCTTTCACACCTTCTTCCAGGAACTCTCGCAGCCAAGCTGGTGCCAAATGTATTGCTCTGCATTCCTCTGGGCTTTATCAGAAAAGTCTTGTCATCTGGGCAACCCCGGACCTCCATACACACTGCCCAGGCTTGTGCCCTGGGGAGGTCACTTTGGTGCTGCTAATGTAGCAAAAGCAACACGGGAGGCAGCAGCTACAACTCTCTGCAGCCACAGCAGGTGTTGTGATTCTCCAGTGGCTTGACTTCACCCCCCAAGACACACTCCATTGGCTCTCGAGACAGACAGATGCCAACAACAACAAATTATGGGGTAGGAGGGTGGAGGATTGGGCCAAAAGGCTGATTATGGCCCTCTGGGCTTCTCCGTCTAGACCTTGATGCTCTCCCTACACCATGCTTCTCACCAGCTGGACTCAAAGCCTTCACTGAGTGTTTTAGCCTGGTTAGAATGTGTTGTTGAACACGCTTGAGTCATCCCCAGACACCAGGTGTCAAAGAAGTGGCAGAGAAACCGCCCTCACTGCCCTCACTGTCACAACTGTGAAAGCAATGTTTGGTGAGGAAGCAGTGGGAGATGAAAATGAACTGGGAAAGTAGGTGGGAGAGGAGGATGGTAGCACTGCTACCACAAAGAGGAGCATGGGGTAGGGAGTCCAGTGTCCCAATTGTGCAATTCTACTTTAGGGCAAGATGAAAATACTGATAACAGTCAGATATCGCTGTATTTAGTTGTAACACTAGTGCTGCACATCTAGACACACAGACCTAAGAATAAGCCCTGTTAAACTCAAATGTCAATACAATTGTGCAATATTCTTGTTGTTTAGAGGCGTGGGACTCTTAGAAATAAGAAACTGGACTCAGGCTATGCTTACTACCGGTAGGTGGAGATGTTTATTTTAGAGTTCTTTCCTTGCTTGCTTGCAGTTACAAACAGACTGGGTTTTATACTTCCAGACTTCTCTGTAAGTCCAGGAGCATTCTAGAATACTGGTCTGAATTGAGAAAATCATAGGAAGCTGCTCAACGCTATTTCAGTATAGTGGTACCTCTACTTACGAATAACTCTACTTACTAATGTTTCTACTTACGGATGGAGCTCCGTCTGCCATCTTGGATGCGGTTTAGATAGGATTTTTTCTACTTATGAACTTTTAGATAGGGTTGCTTCGACTTACGATTTTTTTCTCCCAATGCATTCCTATGGGATTTGACATACAATTTTTTATGACTTACGAATGTGCGTTCGGAAGGCATTAAATTCGTAAGTAGAGGTACCACTGTATTGTCTACAATGGCTGGTCCTCTAGGCAGTTCTCTAGGGATTTGAGGCAGCTTTCTCTCCCCATTCTGCCTGAAGATGCTAAGCCAAGGACTGAATCTGGGACCTTCTGCATGGAAAGCACTGAGCAGCAGTCTTTCCCAAATGAATGAGTATGCCATAGAAATTACCATATTTCCCCATGTATAAGATGCCCCCATGTATAAGATGACCCCTATTTCTCAACCCAAAATTAAGAAAGTAAGTTGTTTAGCTTTTTGGGGGGGGACTTCTGCCAATTGCTCACCTGCCTGTCTGTCACTGCCGATCGCTTGCCACAGCCGCTGCCGATTGCACACCTCGCCTCCACCAACAGCCCACCCGCCCACTTGCCACAGCCACAGCCAATCACCAGCAGGCCTTGCCACAGCCACCTATCACCCGGCCAATCACCGCTGCCAATATCCTGCTTGCTGCTGCCATTAATCGCACGTCCCCCCTCTGCATTCACTATCTGTGTATAAGACAACACCCAATTTTTGCCTTTTTTATAGCAAAAGGCATTGTCTTATACACGGAAAAATACGGTATAACCCTCTTTGGTTATTTGCAGGAACCAAGTTTTCTAGTTGCATGGATGGGATCCCAAGTGTCTAGCCATCAGAGAGATAAGGTTCAACATGTGAAGAAGTGATCGAAAATAGCCTTACAGCAAGGCAGTTAAATTCTTATTAATTTCTCAAATTCTGTGACCCTCTTCTAAAGCTTATTCATGCACAATGTGCCACTTTATTGCCCAGTATTTTCCTTATTCCTCCCCCATAAGCCTCTTTCTATTTACAACACAGGAAATTATCTGCCCATCCAACAGTTTGAAGACCTAACATAAAAGGGATACCTGCTGCATAACAGAATCATTTGCCTGCCATGACTCCTCTTGCATGCCCCAGCTATGTTAATGAGGGAGAGCTGCAGAGCCACGATAAGACTGCCATACAATGAAGGTCCCTTCAAAGCTGTCCAGGTAAATAAATAATAAAAAAGGAGAGATAATACAGGAAAGCAGCTTTATTGCATTGTAAGGACACATAGTGAGACTATTCTAGCAGGCGGGCTAGGAGTCTTTCGAGGAAGCTTTCAGGTAAATTTTCAACACACTGTAGATTCCTAATGTTAATTTGGAGTTGCATTTTAACATATCATCATGTATTCCCAACTTTCCCTGAGCAGGGAGAAGTTCCAAGGGTGCCACTTCTTCAGAGATTAATTCCTCATTGTTTGAGAGCTCACCGGGGATGTCAGTCTCTGCAGCAGCATCACTTAGCCTTATATTGATTCAGAGCATCAGCCCATTTGGGTCAGTGCTGTCGACATTGACTGGCAGCAGATCTCCAGGGTCTCAAACAAGCGGTCTTTTCTCAGGCCTAACTGAAGACGCCGGGGATCAGACCTTGGACCTCCTGCATGCAAAGCAGATTCTCTACCACTGAGCTACATCCTTTCCCTGAGCTAAGTTGCAAAGCAGAAGCTTTGCCAGCTACCACTGAGCTACACGGAGCCCCCCCCCCCAAGCAATGTCAGGAATTTGTGCAGGAGCCAGGCCCTGGGACCAGCAGGGCTTTGCAGGATTGGGATCCTCTTCAGCTTGTTCCAGAGAGGCAGGGTGTGGCAGCACAGGTGAGGCCACTTGGTATTCGCTGCACCTGGTGGCAAGAGCCGGCAGCGGATATAAGGCCAGCATTTCCCCTCAGCTCTTTGCCACAGCAACACACTCTCTGCCTTGCTGTGTGCCTCCTTACCTTTTGACCGTGACTTCGTGCCTTGAACCTTGGGCTGTGACTTTGTGCTTAGGCCCTCGGAATGTGACTTTTTGCTTCGACCTTCGGATTGTGACTTCTTCCCTTGTGCTTCTTGACCCTTGGACCTCTGCTCTCCGGACGTTCGTGCCTACCATCTTGCCCCCGGTCCTGACGCTCCTTGCTGGGACTTCGCTCGTAAGCAGCCCGGACCGTGACAAGCAAAGAGCATGCATTTGAAGCCCCTCAAGACTCCTCCTCCCAGCAAGCTGCAAAACAGAACTGTTTTCTTTGCTATATTTGCAATATCAGAACATAGTATCTGCCCCAGCTCCTGCCAACCTAGTAGTTTGAAAGCACGCCAAAGTGCAAGTAGATAAATAGGTATTGCTCCGGCAGGAAGGTAAACAGTGTTTCCGTGCGCTGCTCTGGTTTCGCCAGAAGCGGCTTAGTCATGCTGGCCACATCACCTGGAAGCTGTACGCTGGACTTAACTTTCAGGGGTCCTTTACCTTTTTTTATAATAAAGACACTGGTCAAACTTCAACTGAGTCTCACATTCACTGAATGACTTTAGGAAAGGTGTTTACTCTCTAGCAATGAACCAATCAACCTTATTTCTGTCCAGTGCTAATTTCATGAGTACATGAAAACAGAACTGTCTCATCCCACTTATGTGTGGATTTTTTAAAAAGGCAAAGTCTTGCAAAATCAGCATAGTTTTACTGGGTCAATCTGTACTTATGAGGTGGTCTGACAGCTGCCTTTTTCTTTCTCTCTTTTTGAAGCAAACCATTCAATTGGAATATCCAGGGCCGTCTTAAGCCCATCCAGTGCCCTGGCGCTAGGTCCCTCCAGTGTCCCCCTCCAGAGCCTCTCCAAGGGCCCGGGAGTGCCAAGCGGACGGCGGCAGCAGCGGGAGGCCACCTCCGAGGACTCCACGCTGCGCCTCCTTCTCATTTCCACAGCGCTGGGTTCCACTCAGTCAAGCTTTGCCACCAGCGCGTGCACCGCGGGACCAGCAAGAGCTGCTTGGGCGCTGTGTGCGCGCTGGTGGCGAAGCTGGACTGAGCAGAACCCAGCGCTGGGGAAACGAGAAGGACGCGCAGCGCGGAGTCCTCGGAGAAGGAGCGCAGTCCTGGCCAGATTGCCGGAACCCTGCGCTCACTTGGCGCCCTTCCAGCACCCTCCAGCGCCCGGCGCCGTGGTTCTCCGTGCCACTAGCCTCTATGGCTAGGACGGGCCTGGGAATATTTCAGTAGCATAGCAAGAGTAAAGCTACTTTGACACTCCAGGAAGTGACTGTGTCTCATCATGTACAGTCTTTTTTTCTGATAAACTGTACAGGGCAAAAATAAGATGGCTGCCTCACAGGATTTCACCCATTTGATGTCATGGTACTCACCCCACCTCAAAGGTATGTAATGTGTTTAGTTATTGATGGACAATGCACTGATGGTTTCATACATAGACTATTCTGGTCTGGGAGGTGAAACAGGCAGAGAGAATGAAACACTTTTCTTTCAGGCATGGCTCACCTGAGCTGGGGGAGGGGAGACTGCTGGCTTCTCAGCAGGTAGGTTGCTGGTGCTTATCAGAAAGCAAAGGATGAGGGATGGTGTTGTGGGGAGGTCAGCATGGTGCAAAAGCACTAGCTGGAGCACCAAATTGGCTGTGCCAGTACGTTTGCACTTGGCCAACCTTTCCACAGATGTTCTGCGTTCTCAAATTGGCCAGGCGTGCTGCACTCTGGCAGGTTCTGGGCCTATTCAGAAATGTCCTGGGCAATAGGTAGGGTGTGGAATTGGGGGCAATACACTTTGAAGCTTTAGTCAAGCCAAACAGATTCATTGCTTGCTCTATCACAGATTTCTGGAGAAGGAACCAGCGTTTCCACTCATCTCTAATATTTAGCCATTTGAATGCTTAAAATCTGCTTTTTTCTATCATGGGTGGGTGTGTTAATTACTTTGGTGGAAGCTGTCTGGGAAACAAATGTCCACAAGATGGGAGAACCAGAGTAGAAGGTGGTGGTGGAGGAGGAGGAGGAGGAGAAAAACTATATTCATTTTTTTTGTGATTGAGAATCATTACTAACTTTTTACATTTTGTATATTATTTATTTATTTTAACCACATCTCTCGGGATTAAGCCTACCTTCTCTAAACGGAGGAAGCAGTCCATCTCCATCTCATTTCTGAGTGCCATCAGGGGTGATACTTCACATCCATTTAGTTAGGTGCTGTTCGGAAGGATATATAAAGGGAGGAAATGATAATGGCACTTGCTTCCAGAAGAGTTATAGTATCCCTTTTCTTCTAATTGAAGGCAGGAGACATGCTGAGGCCTCAGAGGTGCCTAATTGAGTAGTCCTTCCTTCAGATATCGAGCTAATGGATGTCTAAGTGGGACTTGCCACATTCAGTTGCGTGGTGTCACGAAAACATAAATAACTGACAAAAGGGCACAACACATTTTCCCGTGATCTCATGGTGACTTTAAATATGCAACAGAAACCTAGTAACTTGACCCTCCCCGTTGCTTACTATTAAAAGCATAAACATCACTTGTGGCTGATCCACTGGGGCAAATGGGGTACTGCCCCACCTGCTTGTTTTCTTACTTATAGCTAGTCTAGGGGATGGGACTGTCTGTCATCTTCCTTCTCCTTAGTCTCAGTGTTGCTGTTGAAGAACTCATCAGGCAAGAGGATAAGTGCAATATCACATTAGTTAGCTCTGCTAGTTCTGTTTCCACTTTGGGCTCCCTGTTTTCTGGGCAGGGCAGTCCCCTCCCCTTAACCTGGCCAGTTCCCTGGCAACGCCTACCCAGGCAGGATTGGGTGGTTGACTGAGGTAGGCGGAGACCCCAGGTATCCTGCCTGGGGAGGATGAAACCAGTCCTGAACTACTGGGAGCCGCACTGGGATTCAGGGGGCTGCGTGCAACCACGCAAAAGTCACACACACACCCATTTGATGTGGGGAGCGGTCATTTCTTCCTGTGGCTGGACAAGGGGTGCCAACTTGAAAAAAAAAATATTGGAGATGACAGTTATGCCCCGCACCACATAATTGATCATGGCCTGAAGGGATCTCAGACCCTATGAGTTGTCTTGTCCTATCAAGCTTGACAATGAAGAGCGGTGGCTGGAAACTGATGAGTGGGCACCAGGAGAAGTGGAAATGGAGACTGACTTGGAAGCAGGAATCAGTGACCTGGTGATTCTGTAACAGCCAGGAGACAAGAGGCAGAGGCAGGAGAAGTTGCAGGATTGGAGTTGGAGACTGAAGAACTGGTATAGGAGGAGGGAGAGATAAGTCAAGCTGATGTAGGCTTGCACACCTCCTTCTCCTGCCTCCACCTTCGCTGCTCCATTATCTCCTGGGACCAGGAGAGGATTGAAGCAGGAGGAGCAGAAACAGGTTACATGCAAGTGTAGTTCTCACTTGCACGCAGCTGAGGTGAGAGAAATACATAAGCTGAGGTCAGGGACAGGACCTCTCTGCTGCTCCAGCTGCCTGATAGGATGCACACCTGGGGAAGGCTGAGAGATGCAGGACTGATGGACACGACCTCCCTTAACTTGTAAGTGTACTTTTGACAATAAAAAATAAGTTATTTCCACACCCTGGACATTGCTCGTCTGATAGTGCCATGACACTGCACCAACAGCCCCAATGGGCGGCAGCTGCCACTAATTAAAAAAAGTTTCGGAGGGAAAGAATAATAATAATAATAATAATAATAATAATAATAATAATAATATAGTTGAATATCTGCAAAGAGCTCAGTTCAACCCCCCTGCACAAAACGGAATGGCTTCCAGCTAATTTAGTTCTTTCGGAATTCCTAATCCTGATTTAGGCTATAATCCTAAACTCATTTATCTGAGAGCAAGATCTGCGGAATTCAGCAGGACTTTTGAGCAGACAATGTTAAATCACAATGTGGGTTGAGTTTGCTCTTAAAAAGGAGGGAATCAGCCTTGGGAATACTCAAGACTGAATGAGTTTAATGAGCTTTTAACTTAAATAAATAAACAATCCCCCTAATAACCAAAAAGAAATCCTCTGGAGCTGTTCCGTGCTCTGCAGGCAGCCTCCTGACTAGCTGCACTTCTTGGAAACCCCCCCTGCAGATTGCCCTGCTGTGGCACCTGCAAGCTGACATTCTGGGAATCTGGAAGAATAAGAAGTCAGCTCAAAAGCTGGCATAAAATTCATATTTGCTTTTGAGGTAAGAACAACAGGCAAACTCCCCAAGAATTCCCTCTAAGTTTGAAACCCACTTCCTTTTTTTGTAGTCACTTTCTTTTTACCCATTTCGAACAAAAATGGTGGGGTGGGGGGAGCCAGGTGAAACACCAAGGTTCGCAATCCTGAGGTCCTTGCTTCATAGCTCCTTCTCATGAGTACTATTGAAGTAAGAGTAGTGAAATCACAGCTAAGAAGCTTAAATCATATATAGTGGAACCTCGGTTCTTGAACCACACTGTTTCTGAATGTTTCAGCTCCCGAACGTCGAATTCCCAGAAGTAAGTATTCTGGTTTTCAAACTTTCCTTGGAACCCGAACGTCCAACGCAGCTTCCAATCTCCAAAAAGCCTAGCTATCAGCCAATCAGAAGTCACACCTCAGAATTCGAACATTCAGAAGTCGAATGTCCTTCCGGAATGGATTACATTCGACTTCCAAGGTTCCACTGTATATTACTGACACTCTTCTTTGGAAATTAAACCAATGTCCAGACTTCAAATTTACTTGCAGAAACGTATCAGTGAATTAAAACATAATATTTACAGTCACATGCTTTTCCAACACAGGCTCACAGTCTCTTCTAAATTCCAAACAATTGCATTTTCCTCTTTCCAGAGCTCAGCACTCAGCCTTCTGTATCGCAGTTAGACCATGCCTTGCAGCTCTTATGAGAGATTTCCACTTTTACCTTCTTCTGCAGCTTGGCTCTCTTTCTTTCAAGGGGAAGCAGCACTCCATTCAACTTAGCAGTGTTCACAGTGGATTCTAAAATGCAGTAATGTTGCTTTGCATAAAATGGAGTCTCTCCTTCACTAGATACCTCCCAAGTGACCAATCTTAGCCAGTCACATGAGTTCTAGAGAAATCTCTAGAATTCAGTTACCAGCCAATCAAATTTAAACACATAGGAATGCATACAAGTATTTATAATTTAAATTGGATTAAATTACTTTACTTAACAAGTACTGTATATGTGGTTGCTGGAAGGGGTGGCCAATGGGTTCTATCAGTGTTTGGAGGTGTGGCCAGCAAGCACAAAGCTGTCTCCCCTCCCAACTTCCATGTGTGTTTGATGTACATTGTGAGTGGGGAATATTTTAGAGCTCAAGGCCCACATTCCCTTCTGGACTACCTCCCAAGCAACACATGGGCAGGGCTAGAGGCAAAGGTGTAACAAATGTATTTAAGTTACAGGTGGGTAGCCGTGTTGGTCTGCTGTAATCGAAACAAAATTTAAAAAAAATCCTTCCAGTAGCACCTTAGAGACCAATTATGTAAGTTTGTATTCAACACCTAATAAATTGGCTAAAATGTACAAGAAGGTTCCTGATAATTGTTGGAAGTGTAATCAGGTAGGGGGATCCTTTTTCTCATATGTGGTGGACTTGTAAGAAAGGGAGGGTATTTTGGGAAATGATATATGAGGAGAAAAAAATGATGTTTAAAATTATCATACAAAAAATAATAATAACCCTGAAGAATGGATAAGTAAGGTGGTGAACGATGTGGAACTGGCAATGTTAACAACCAAAATAAGAGAACCTAATGACAAAGTTTTTGTGGAAGAATGGAAGCCCTTTTCGGACTTTTCAAAGAAAAAATATTATATGATGAATACGCCACCAGGATTTGAACTATCGGCAACAGAATAACTTATAGATTATAGTAGTGTTGTTAAGCTATAAGAGAGAGAAGACAGGGTTCAGAGAGAGAAATAAAAACACCATGGAAAAAGTGGGTGGGAAGTCGGCAAAAATAACAAAGAAAAAATGTTTTACTGTGTATTGAAATGCATGCGTTATTTTTTTTTTGGGGGGGGGTATGATAAAAAGTGTAACAAATGTAAATTTTACCTTTCTACAGTAGGCTAGTTTCTTTGCACACCTCTCAATTCAGACAAGCAAAAGGCATCATCATACTCCAATCACATATTCCAGTGATGTTCCCCATCCCTTTAACAATGCATGCCCATGTCGCATCTGTAGCCATTCCCTAAGGTTCAGCCAAACTGAGCGAGAAAGAAGGAATTGTGCGGCAGAAAGGCTTTAGCTATCTTAGGTGGCTTTCCAAAAATTAACCTAATGTAGCTTACCTTAATCGTGCACACACACGATGAAAACATGGAGAAGAAATGTTTCTGCTACCAAATTCTGAATTATCTGGTCAAATGGTCAAAATGGTCAAAGGCCTGGAAACAATGCCTTATGAGGAATGGCTTAGGGAGCTGGGTATGTTTAGCCTGGAGAAGAGAAGGTTAAGGGGTGATATGATAGCCATGTTCAAATATATGAAAGGATGTCATATGGAGGAGGGAGAAAGATTGTTTTTCTGCTGCTCCAGAGAAGCGGACACGGAGCAATGGATTCAAACTTCAAGAAAGAAGATTCCACCTAAACATTAGGAAGAACTTCCTGACAGTAAGAGCTGTTCGGCAGTGGAATTTGCTACCAAGGAGTGTGGTGGAGTCTCCTTCTTTGGAGGTCTTTAAGCAGAGGCTTGACAGGCATATGTCAAGAATGCTTTGATGGTGTTTCCTGCTTGGCAGGGGGTTGGACTGGATGGCCCTTGTGGTCTCTTCCAACTCTATGATTCTATGATCTGTGATACAATTGCAAACACGTGGTCCAGCTGCAGCCAGCCATACTACAGAAAGAGAAATCATAGTATCTATTTGTTTTAGCACCAGTTTGTTGCGAAGAAGTATCTGAAATAGTCACTACTGGATACAGCTTTTCCATAAGCTTCTGTCAGTTTCTTTTCAAAAAGGGCTTTTTAAATAAAGGAGAAACATTGCTTCAGCATAAATATATTCTCATTTAATGTTTCCCTTCATCCCTGTACTCAAGTACTGTATTCTGTACCTTACCGGGGAGCCAATTTATTATTCACAGAGCTTTAAACAAATACGCACTCATGACATCAGTCTGCCTTTTTAAACTGCACCTCTGGGTGTCCTCTGAACCTTTTATGAGGTAGCTTTTAGACGTACGACAACAAAAAAGAATAAAAATTTACTGGAGAGGCTCCTAGAAAGAGAGGTATCGTGGTTTAAAATGTATTTTAAAATCTTTGAAGCTTTAAATAACCCAGCAGCTTTTAATTTGAAGTGCAATAAAAGTTTTACATAGCAGAAATTAATACAGAGTCTGATCCAATAGCTTCTTATTTTCCCTGGCAATTCAGATTCAAACCAAGGAAGAGTAATACGCCGCATGCTCATTCAGAAGGGTGTCCTGTTGAGTTCAAATGCCCAGCAGGTATGCTCAGGCTTCAGTGTTATTGAAAGACTGTGAAAAGCTATTGAAAACCATATTCAGAGGATCACCAAATCTTTTCACTTTGGGTTTCTAGCAGTTTTTCAGTTTTCCAATTTTAAGTTCTGTTATCTACATTTTTTAAATCAGTATACAGTTTATTTACGTATTTTGATGATAAAAAGTACAGTGGAACCTTGGATCTCAGACGCCTTGGAACCCAAACACTGCAAACCGGGAAGTGAGTATTCCGGTTTGTGAACTTTCTTCGAAAGCCGAACGTGTTCCGTTTTGAGTGTTACGCTTCCATCTTGAGTGCCACACTTCCGTTTTGAGTGTTATGCTGAGGCCTGCCTGTTATGGCTATTTATTTTGCGTTTTTGTTTTTTGTGGCTCTTTTGTTTTGTTTTTGGGACTGTGTGGAACCCAGTTCAGCCACGGATGGATTGATTGTGTGACAGCAGTACATTGTTTATTGCTTTCATTTTATGGATCAATGGTCTCATTAGATTAAATTGTTGTTTTGGGGGTTGTTTTTTTAAAGTCTGGAATGGATTAATCCATTTTGCATTACTTTCTATGGGAAAGCATGCCTTGGTTTTGGAACACTTTGGTTTTGGAACGGACTTCCAGAATGGATTAAGTTTGAGAACCAAGGAACGACTGTACCACTGTACTCATAAAAATGATTTTATCTCAATAAACACATTTTGGCAACCAATTTCCCCTAATGTAACATTGTTTTGCTAGGGTATGCATGTTTTTTTTGCATACTTTTTTGAAAACTACCGTATTTTTCGGACCATAACACGCACCTTTTCCCTCCTAAAACGGAAAGGAAAAAAGTCGCTGCGTGTTATGGACTGAAGGCAACAGCTTTCTCGATGCCTGCTCCTTGACAAAGGCGGTGGGGGAGGAGCTTCTGTGAGCGGAGCATGCTGGCAGTGGCAGCGGGGGGTGGAACGAGCAGCTCTTCCTCCTCAGAAGCTGCTGTCCGCCGCCTGCCGCTCGCAAAAGCAGAGCGCGCTGGTAGTGGCTTCCGAGGAGGAAGAGCTGCTCATTCCTCTCTCTCCCACCACTACCAGCGCACTCCGCTTTTGTGAGCGGCGGGCAGAGGCAGCAGGCGGGCGGGAGAGGAACGAGCAGCTCTTCCTCCTCCAAAGCCACCCACCGCCGCTCGCAAAAGTGGAGCGCGCTGGCAGCGGCTTCCGAGGAGGAAGAGCTGCTCGTTCCTCTCCCCTGCACCGCCGCCAGCGCGCTCCGCTTTTGCGAACGGCGGGTGGCGGGCGGCGGCGACAGGAGGGGCAGACGGGCTTGCCCCTGGAGAGCCGGCAGCTCCTCCCCCTTCACCGTTGCTGTTGGCAAAGGGGATGGGGGAGGAACAGACAGCAGGAAAAAGCGCCGCTTTCCCGCTGTCCACTCCTTTCCCTTCACCATTGCTGTCAGCAAAGGGGAAGGGAAAAGAGCAGGCAGCCCGAAAAGCGCCGCTTTCCCGCTGCCCGCTCGTCCCCCTTCACCGTTGATGTTGGCAAAGGGGAAGGGGGAGGAGCAGACAGTGCAAAAAGCGCCGCTTTCCCACTGCCCACTCCTTGCCCTTCACCAACAGCGACATGAGGGAGGGAGCATCAGCCCCAAATTGGGCTGGTGCTGCCACCACAGCCGGTAGCTGAGGGTTGAGAGAAGCGGCCCAAATAGTGCTGCTGCTGTTGCTGCTGCCTCCCAGCCTTTTAGAGGAGGAAAACCGGGGGGGGGGTGTTGGAACTGGCTTTTGTCCTCTAAAAACTAGGTGCGTGGTATGGTGCGGTGCGTGTTATGGTCCATAAAATATGGTACCTTGCAAAATTCTCTGACATGCAAATTTTAAAGGAGAGCTGCATTTCAGATCACTTTTATGTTGTTGCAAGTATGAGTTATACTACTATGCCATGCAAATTGAACAGCATTCCCCCCACCTCCCTATTGTCTACTACTTCTCTATGGCTATCTAGTTACTCCTGGGACAGCTGGAATATAGCTGGGACAGCCGAGTCAGAAGAGTGTGAGACTCTTAATCTCAGGGTTGTGGGTTTGAGCCCCATGTTGGGCAAAAGATTCCTGCATTGCAGGGAGTCGCACTAGGTGACCCATGAGATCGCTCCCAACTCATATTTTTTTCTTTACGAGAAAAGCACTAATGTTTATCACAGGGATGGGCACTTGGGACTGTGCCCCCACCTACACTTCCTCCCCAGGCCACACCCTTTCTTCTGAGGCCACACCCCTCACAACCCTTACTTCATACCCCCGCCATTGCTTTTGCCTGGCTCAAATGTAACCTTGAAGTCTGATAATAGCGATCGGCGAAATGGCCATGAGACTACCATTTTCAGAAGGATCCTGACAGCAACATACAACAAAGTTTGGAGATGATGGAAGGCAATGAAGTGAAGGAGAAGCCATGCTGTTGTATGTTTTGCTTGCCATCTTCAGGAAAAAGAAAAGTTTAGGAAATTAAACTTTGGAACAAATGCTAACAAAGCAGGTTATCTAAGAGACAATATTATCTCTCATGAATTTAATAAAAAAGCACCTAAAATATCAGAGAGCAGATAGCAGATAACAGAACCCTTTACCTTTCAATAATTCTTATCGACATTTGAAGGATTATTACATCCTTTTATTTGGTACAGCGTCTGTGTCACCGCGAAAAGCAAAATAAATTGCTTCCAGTCTAGATGGTTTTCTAGTATAGAGATTTCAAAACTCGATTAGCCAGTACCCCAAGTATTTTATAGAGCAGTTATATGTAGCTGTATACACACTGGACAAATATTGCTAATATGCCTCCCTGTGCAAGGCCATTTGACACCCTTCCCCCAGGTCTTGCGGCGCCAGCTTAAGCCAGGTTTTGCGAAGGAGGCCAGACCCTCCAAGTCTGCAAGAACAGTCCTGGATTTACAGAATCCATCCCAGTTTCTAATTTGATACTGGAATGTCCCACTTTTCCTTAGGCCATCCCTAATTTCATTGGGGAAATGTTGGAGGGTATGGAGTTATGTGAACCCCAAGCCAAGGAGATAAGTAACTATACAACCTTTAGAAGACACCTGAAGGCAGCGCTGTATAGGGAGGCTTTTTAATGTTTAATGTTTTATTATGTTTTTATATATGTTGGTGTCAGGCAGCAGAGGAACCAACCCCCACGGCAGGTTGTCAGGAGTGGACCCTTCAAGGGAAAGTCCTTACCATCTGCTTTTATTCAATATTCACAAACGAGAGGCTTGGGAATGTGGCCTCTCGGAATAATGGCGTTGCTCCAAGTGAATCTCCACCCCCTCCCACTTCCTCATGAGTCATCTCTATGGGTGCTGACAAGCACCCTCTGCTTTTGAGCTCTTTGCTCTTCTACTTTCAATGCTTGCTGGGTTCTGGGAGAGGAGGGGTCTGGAATGCCCTCTTAGACACTTTTAGTCCATCAGCTGTTGCTCTCCTGGTGCTTCCTCCTCCTCCTCCTCCTCCTCCTCCTCCTCCTCCTCCTCCTCCTCTCCTATTATTTCCCAGTCCCCCCCCCCATCTGCCTTTGGGCTTTGATCTCCCTCAAACCCCTGCTGCAATTCTATTTACAAATTTAATATTCTATTGGGAGCCACCCAGAGTGGCTGAGGAAACCCAGCCAGATGGGCAGGGTATAGATATTATGACCTAGGACTTTTTCCTAGATCAACAATTTATTGGGGTTCTGACCTGTCACACACACCCCCACAACCTCCTACAGCCCTATCCCCAAGATCCTCCCACTTCTCCTCTGCACCAGACCACACAGACCAGTGTGGTGTAGTGGTTAAGAGCGGTAGACTCGTAATCTGGTGAACTGGGTTCGCTTCCCCGCTCCTCCACATGCAGCTGCTGGGTGATCTTGGGCTAGTCACACTTCTCTGAAGTCTCTCAGCCTCACTCACCTCACAGAGTGACAGAGTGTTTGTTGTGGGGAAGGAAGGGAAAAGGAGATGGTTAGCTGCTTTGAGACTCCTTAGGGTAGTGATACAGTGGGATATCAAATCCAAACTCCTCCTCTTCAGGAGGATAAAGTGAATATTTTAAGGAAAAGATTTTGAATTAAGAATAGAAAACCCGCTATAACTATATTAAGAAATCAAGAAAACCAGGAAGAAGAGATTCGAGGAAGTCACAAATACAATGTTAAGAAATTAAGAATTGGAGATTTTTTAAATTATTTGTTCGTTTGTGTGTTTATGTTGAAGGACCAGCTGGGGGAAATCCAAACCTCAACACTCCCTCCCCCCCCTGGCCTCCTGGTGGCAGGGGGGGCAGGGGAGGAGGAGGGGGGAGGACAAACTCAGCTTTAAAATGGACCGCCTTTGGCTCTCAACACCCGCAGGGCCTACTGGTGGCAGAAGTGGACTTGTGTGGGGAGGGAGGGAGGGAAGATGGAGCATGTATACTATGTTTTGTCTTGTTTTGTTTATATTAAAATTAATAAAAATTATTATAAAAACAAACTCCTCCTCCTCCTCCTCCTCCTCCTCCTCCTCCTTACCTTCTCCAGGAATTCTTCATGGGACTAGTGACACAAAGTGATTTGTGGGGGTGGGGTGGGGATGCTTATTCTTAGGAAGCAGGGGAAACACTTGGCAAAGGATTGCTGCGTTCTAGCTCGGCCGCTTTCAAATGATTTGGTTGCACAATGTTTGCTTGCTGTACTACAGACTTTCTTATCCATTCTCTGAATTTCAAAGATCTGATTGCTTAAACCCTGAGCCCTTCAGACTGCCAAAGAATTTCTGACAGATATTGGTAGAGTGAGGAAAATCTGCGGCCTTTTATATTTCTCACTTTTGAAAATCATATTTCTTCAGCATAATGGATGAGCTGCCATGATTTACAAGGAAATAATTTCACCGAGGGTTTTGGGAATCTGACGATATAATATAACAGGAGAAGAGGTCTTGATTGGTTTATGGTTTTGCTGAAACCCGGAGGGGAAATTAATTTCATTTAAATCGCTGCTTGTCAGATCCATTGTTATTGTTGTTTGTAATATATGGATCCAGCACATTCCTAAAGTCTGGAGATATTTTAAGCTAATAAATGTTTTAGTAGTTTAATAACTTTGTTAGAAATGATTGAAACTGCATAAATACTTAATATTGGGTGGAAGGAAGAGATGCTGAGAATTAGTGTTTATTGTGGTTATTGTACTGAGGTCACTATATTCCCAGTTCTTTGAATTCCTTGGATTGGAGTATTTCATGTTGCAACCTGTGTCATGAAAACATGGGGTTAGGCACTTAATCACGCTGAGAGTAGACCCTTGTCTGACTTAAGTCCCATTGATTTCAATGGCTGCTCTAAGCACAACTAAGTCTGCATTGAATCCATATAATTAAGATGTCGGCATTGATGGATTATGGGTTCAGATTGCATGAAAACAGGTCATCATTTTATGAAGTATATCCTGCAACAAAATTGCCAGTGCCCATCTGGTAACTTTTACCACATTGACAAAACACTAATCGGACAATGAAAATGTTTAATGGGTCTGTGACCGCACAATAAAATTTGATTGATTTGACAATGAAAATGTCTATGTTTTGGCAAGCAGCTTAAGGGGAGGCTAATTCAAATTTCGTTAGAGTCCTTCCTGGACAATTCCACCTTAGAACACAAGTAGGCATGGTTGTCTTTCCTCCATCTTCAAGACCCCTTCCACACAAAAAGCATTCAAACCAAGGAGAAGATTAGGCTAAAACATTTCTTCATTGCAGACTTGATTTTAATATATTCATTCGTTCATTCCATTTCTTTTTTTAAAAATTAAATTTTATAAAACTGTTAGAGAAAGCTATTTCTCAAGATATATTAAATTTGTTTGGGAACAAAAGGCATATCAATATTGCAAAATGATGAAAATATTATGTGCCAAAATAATAAGACGGATTTCAATGAAACAGCAAATACAAAATATAAAAAACATGAAAATTATAAGAGCATCTCATATTAAACCACAAAAACACAGCAATAAACATGAAGCCAGAACATCAATCAGAAGCAAGAAAAAAACAAAAAAGTCGGGAAGTCAGAAAAAAGGAGACAGTGTTCTTGTGTTCTATGCAAATGGAGGAAATAAGAATGTGGAAGTAGTACATTCAGAGACTATTGATGGTAATCTGGAATAGATATCATGTAATTCAGAATCCTGAAGCTCGATGGAAAATTTGGTTGGGCAGATTTTTTAAAGGAATCTAATAAAACCCATTTCCACCAGTCTTCTCTTGGTCCATCAAAAAAGGTAAAGGTAAAGGACCCCTGACAGTTAAGTCCAGTAGCAGACTCTGGGGTTGCGGCGCTCATCTTGCTTTACAGGCCGAGGGCGCCGGCGTTTGTCCGCAGGCAGTTTTTCCGGGTCATGTGGCCAGCATGACTAAGCAGCTTCTGGCACAACGGAACACCGAAACCAGAGCAGCGCATGGAAACGCCATGTACCTTCCCGCTGGAGCAGTTCCTATGTATCTACTTGCACTTTTTTTTTGGCATGCTTTCGAACTGCTAGGTTGGCAGGAGGTGGGACCGAGCAATGGGAGCTCACCCCATCACGGGGATTCGAACTGGTCCATCAAATAAACAAATTCCTAAATGTAGTCCAGCAAGATCTGTGGTGTCACAGGTTTCCTGCAGCATTAAGCCTTATGTGGCAGCCATGTATTAAAACTTTCAGTGTTGGGCATCTGTCTGGAAATCTCAGTGCATCACACTCTCTCCTACATGGACTTAATAATTTCCTTCATTGGGTGCTGAACAGCTGGAGCTTGCCAAATGCAGGAAAGATGGACAATCTCAGCCACTGAACTCCTGGCCCCTTAGACCCTGAAATGAGTTTATTATGAAGAAGATCACACATCATATGAAAGCAGCTGAAGGCTTCATTGAGCAAAGGCATTTTCTACTCAGTGGTAATGATATTATATTAAAGGAGGGTCCCAACTGGTGCAACCAGCCTTCTAAAAATGGAGCTAGGTGGTTCTACTGCTATGATGAGATTGGGTTCCTGTGGCAATGCCTTTTGTTCTTTTGTATCCAATATGCTTGTGAAATAAATATACATGCACACATATATACATATCTTTGAAATATAAACCAAAGTTCAAATGAAATGGCTGCAGCCTAAATGTCTGTCCATATTTTAAAAAAAAAAGGAAAGGAAGACGGGAAAGCATTTATCGTCTAGAGAGAATTGCACATTTAGAACTCTGTTCTATTTCAGATTCATCAGAACTGGGCGGCAGCAGCCAGCATTCCGTCCAAAGATGGTTATCAATAAAGCAGGCAGAGATGGACGGTGATGCTGCTCTGAACTGGAAGAAACTGTCACCCAGAGTGATTTATCATATGCATAAGAGTCATAAAAAGACTGTGAGTGATTTCTCTGAGTGGCTTCATACATTATATCAGTATTAAATAACAGGGGTGAAAGATAAGAAGCTTGTGCTACACAGCACAAACGAATGAAGTCACATTAGGCGGAGAAAACCCAAGTCCCACTAAATGATACTAAGGAATGACTTTCCTTAAGAGACTGAAGAAATGGCTCAGCAAGGAGAAAACTTCAGTCACTGGAAGCCAGGAGAACATTCACTTTCCATCTCAGAACAACTGCTGTGATCTGATAACTAGGCAAAGGTCTTGGAACTATGCCATCTTGGCTACTATTAATAGCTCTTCCAGTAAGATTACTAGGGCTCAGTAAAATTTACCAGAGATGCTGGAAAAGTATGCTGAGCTCAAACGCACACATGACCTTTGGGAACTCAGTAATATGGTCACGCAAGGAGTACCTTTATAATTTCTAATTACATGTGCTTAAGGACGCCATTTGTTTCATAACTCATTCATTAAAATCACATTTGGTATTTAGCTCCTTCATTAGAGACACCATGATTTCATTACTAACATCTATTTTTGTTCAGCTTGCCTCTTTTTGGCCTTTCCTAAATTTCATTGTTCATTTTTATAAAAGAAAGAACTGGTTCCACACTCAAACATACCTTGAATGGTTCGGAATGGTTCACATGGGCATCTGTATTCAGACTTCCATGCGTCTAATGGCTCCATTCGGTTCAATTACAGATGGAATATTCACTGTATTGGAGGGGAGAACATTAGATTTCCCCAATCCCACCACACAAAATTCTTCATAGTGTACTAAAAATCATTGGAGGGCTGCTCCTGTTGCCCCAAGAACGTCCCACAGAAGTGAAATTTTACCACACCACAACCACTCCCCTCTTGTGTAAAATCTGGGCAGTTATTCCTATGTCCTTGTAACGCTGATGGAAAGAAGCTCCTCTATAAATGACTTTAATTGGGAACAACCCTTCAGTGCAGTTCCCAAGGCAAAACAATCAAGATTCTGAGACTCTGCTTCTCCTTTGTTTTATATAGGTGGGGCAAATTGGAAAAGTGGCAGTATGCACCCAACTGTCATAGGGAAATCAGGTGATGCTGTGCTTTGAAGTTATTATTTTTGGAGGTTCAAATCTCAAAGAACTGGAGGTTTTTAGCCCTTTACTTGTGGAGGACAGCATAGAAAGGGGGCTTTGCAGCACATAACAGCACAAAATCAGCACACCACTTTGGCACCGATTTGGAGTCGATAAGACAAGGTTGGATTTGGGGGCATTAATGTGACCCTGATTTGTTTGGTCAATGACTCAATCGGGGGTGGCACAAAATGTGGGGTTCGCAGCACAAAATGGCACTCAACTTTGGCAACCATTTGGGGGGGGATCCTGAATTTTGGGATCATACATTAATGAAGTTGTGCAGGGTTGTTTGAGAAAGTGCACCTCGTGGTGCTCTTTGAGTATTTGGTTTTCAGCGGATGTGTGTGAAGGAATGTGCCTTACTCCAGCAAAGGAACACTTGAGAGCTCACTTTAAGCCCCCAATTGTGCCTTTGAAGCCCTGCATTTACCTGCCCTACATCTGATGTCACATAGGGTGTAAGGTAAGGGGGTGTGGCTTCCCCAAAATAGCCTCATGAGCCAAATGAGGAAGGATGGTAGGTCAGGTCTGGAGGTCCCTTATACCTGTCTTACAGAACACTGTTGGTAGCAGACAAAAGATCTTCAAACAGCCCTTATGCAAAGCGATGTGCTTATTTGCACCACTCCATTTATATCCTAGCTTTTTCCACATTTGTGGAACTCAAGGCGAAAGACAAAGGGGTTCCCAGACAGGATCCCATCCAAGCATTGACCAGGCCTATAACTGCTAATTTTCAGCAAGCCAGCAGGATCATAGTACCTTATGCCATAGCCCCTACCTCACTTATTGTTTTGCATGGGGGCTGCCCCAGGAAAACTGGTGAATTTAGATAGGGTCAAAAATTAACGGATGTAATAAAAAGGTAAAGGTAAAGGATCCCTGGGTGGTTAAGTCCAGCCAAAGGCAACTATGGGGTTGCGGCGCTCATCTCACTTTCAGGCCAAGGGAGCCAGCGTTTGTCCACAGACAGTTTTCCAGGTCATGTGGCCAGCATGACTAAACCACTTCTGGCACAACGGGACACTGTGATTGAAATCAGAGTGCATGAAACCACTGTCACCGGGATTCAAACTGCTGACCTTCTGATCGGCAAGTCCAATAGGTTTAGACCACAGCGCCACCCACACCAGTGGTTCCTTGGTTTAAGAACAGCTTAGTTTATGAACAACTTCGATGAAGAACACTGCAAACCTGGAAGTAGGTGTTTCAGTTTGTGAACTTTGCCTTGGAAGCAGAACATGTTTCAATTCTTGTTGAGTGTGTTCCATTTGTAAATTGAGTCCCCCACTGCTATGGGAAAGCACACCTTGGTTTAAGAACACTTTGGTTTAAGAACAGACTTCTGGAACTGATTAAGTTCGTAAACCAAGGTACCACTGTATAAAGATTGGAAGATACAGATCTACTATGTGGCAAGTTCACATGCATATACGCATCATTTTATTTCTCCCCACTTGACAACCCAATATTTGTCTCTGTGTGTGTGCAAGTGTGTTTAATTATCATTTGCTTGGATCCTAATTTTACTTATGTGAAGCAAACAAAGTTGACATTCATGGAATAGGGTTTTCTTGCCTGTCAATTCACACTGCAGTCCCCTCTCCCTGCCTCCCCAGACCTACACCTGAGAGGTGGGGGATCTTGAAGAATAGTGTGAGGTGTGGGATGTGCATGGGTTTCAGATGGATTTCACAAAAAAGCCCAATAACTTTGGCCAAAAATATAAAAAGCTCAACAACTTTGGCAAAAAAATTGCTCAACAACCTCCTTTGTACGCATGGAGGGATTTTTGTGACCCACCCCCGTCTGAGTCCAACTTTACCCATGTCTCAAAGCCACCATGCACCCGCTGTCTTACTGGCAGCAACCAATGGAATTGAATCGAGTGGAAATTGCAGTATGAGCAACCAGGCAAGTCTCACCCAGGTTCTGTGTCTTTTAACAGCAATCTAAGTGGCTAAGGGGAGAAGGAAGGAAGGAAGAGAAATAGGGCAAGTGAAGAAGAGGAGTAAAGTTGATATGGAGAAAATGTCCCCGTAAAGATAGATAGCAGAACAAAAGTTATTTTATCGCTTGCTGCCCAAATACCTTAGGGAGGTTGACTTGCTCGATGAGATGGGGGGGGGGGAGATAAAAAAAGGAAAAATAACAGAGGGCAAAAAGAAGCTGATAAACTGCTGCATTCACCAAAAGATAAATGACCACAATGCTCTGGCTTCCAACATTCTAAGCAGCAGAGAACCTTTTTTATCTTAATGAAGAATGCCTTTTCTTAACATTTCTGTTCCCAGCCTTATTTTTACTGAAACTTGTTATTTTCTCTGTGCACAATTAGAGCGCAGACAAATATATATAAATGGACACAAGAGATTCATTTCCTGATCAGTTTCTAGAATAAATCATTTCTGAGCATGGTACAGTACATTACTATGCAATAATAATTCCCAGAATTTAATTTGGATGCTAATTAGATTTATTGCAATGCCCCGTACTAAAGAAAATTATCCATTGCTATGCTTATTTTCTTTTCTTTTCCTATGTTAAAGCTTTGTACCAAACACAACGAAAGGAAACTTGCAAGAAGTGGATGTAAAAAAGAGGAAAGATCACCTTATCCCTGAGGGAAGGAGACTTTTTCAGTTCAAAGGATGCATTCCCTCATGGGTAAAATCCCCGGGCTATATGGTGGGCGGGGCCAATAGCCAAAAGTGGGCAGAGAATTCCATTCCGGCTAAAGCCTGAGGTTTCTACTGTCCCCCCTCACATCTTGTCATCATCCATCCAAGCAAGGAAGAGGCATGATCACAGTTCAAAGACCCGTTACAGCCAATCAAAACCACACTCCGAGAGGGTGTGACTAGGGGAGTGGCCTAAATTAGCTCCACAGACTAAAGATTCCTCAAGAGCCACGTTCAGCCTATGGACCAGAGGGCCCCCCCCCTGCCTTAACTGCTCTTCTGTTTCTGACCATGCAGTCCTTGTCATGAGATACCTAAACTGTATCCACTTAAGACCCATTTTTACTATTTCATTTTCAATTGTTAACAGTCTGTTTCCTCTCTTGTTGGTGGTTTATATCTTCTCACCATTGTTTAGCATTAAGTTTGTTTAACATGAGTGAAGCTTTCCCCTCCCCCCACTGCAAGATAGTTCTAAGTTCTGGGACTTTGCATGTGAGTCCTTTCAGTTATTCAGTGTGGTTTTATTTTATTATTCACTCAGACTTATTATTATGTGAGATTGTCTGCATCCATAGCTGCCAAGTACCCCGTTTTCCCCGGGAAACCCCCATTTTTACTTACCTTTTCCCGGTGGTCCCCCGTATCACTTCATCTCCCGTTTTTCTCCGTTATTTTCTCCTGCCGGCGGCCATTTTTTTCTTTCCTATTTGCCCTTCTATGGGCACCAAAAATGGCCACCACCGGCTTCAAAAGTCGCATCTACGCATGTCCAGAAGTGCATAGGCACGACTTCTGGTGTCGGCGGCGGCCATTTTTGGTGCCCATAAATGGGCAGAGCGACACCGGAAGTTGTGTCGACGCACTTCCTGACATGTGTATAAGTGACTTTCAAAGCTGGCGGTGGCCATTTTTGGTGCCCATAGAAGGGCAAAGTGACACCGGAAGTTACGTCGACGCAACTTCTGGTGTCACATGGCTGCCGGTCCCGGATTCTGCAGTCCGGGACTTGGAAGGTAAGGTCTGCATCATGTGTGTGCAGTGTGCCAAAGGACTTTCATTTCATTTGTCGTGAGTCTCAGCCTAGCATTCTTCTTGTCGCTTCCAACTCTACAGTTCTAGGAAAGTAATACTTAAGTAATACTTATCCAGCCATTGTTCTCTCATTAGTTGCCTCTACGGTAATTTTGTGATTTTGTCCATGGTAGCCTTTCCCAACCTTGTTGCTGGACTCCCATGAGCCCCAACCAGCATGGCCCAATGGGAAAGGATGGTGGGAATTGTGTTCCAACAACATCTAAGGCTAGGGAAATAAATAATAATAATAATAATAATAATAATAACAACAACAACAACAACAACAATAACAATAACAATTTATTATTTATACCCTGCCCATCTGGCTGGGCTTCCCCTGCCATTCTGGGTGGCTTCCAACAAACATTAAAATACATCAAATATCACAGATTAAAAACTTCCCTGAACAGGGCTGCCTTTAGGTATTTTCTAAATGTCAGGTAGTTGTTTATCTCTCTGACCTCTGATGGGAGGGTGTTCCACAGGGCAGGTGCCACTACTGAGAAGGCCCTCTGCCTGGTTCCCTGTAGCTTTGCTTCTCGCAGTGAGGGAACCGCCAGAAGGCCCTCGGCACTGGACCTCACTGTCCGGGCAGAACGATGGGGGTGGAGACACTCCTTCAGGTATACTGGACCGAGGCCATTTAGGGCTTTAAAGGTCAGCACCAACACTTTGAATTGTGCTCGGAAACATACTGGGAGCCAATGTAGGTCTTTCAAGACCGGTGTTATGTGGTCTCGGCGGCCGCTCCCAGTCACCGGTCTAGCTGCCGCATTCTGGATTAGTTGTAGTTTCTGGGTCACCTTCAAAGGTAGCCCCACATAGAGCGCATTGCAGTAATCCAAGCGGGAGATAACCAGAGCATGCACCATCCATCCATCCCCCCCCAATAGTGCCAACCCATCCAGCTTCAAAGATCAGAAGAGCAACATGAATGAGTCTATAGCATCTGGAGAACTGCGTGAAATTAGGCAGTTCTCCCACAGGTTACCTCACCCCAGTGCTAGTGGAAGCCTTTATTGGACCAAAGACCTCCTGGAAACAGAAAGACACCTTTCAGTCACTCCATGGCAAATCTGGATTTAAGCTCTTGTGTTTGAGGGCAGGCAATATCAGTGGGATAAGTTACACCTGTGATGGGTGATACAAGTCATTGCTTCATGCTTCACTCTTCAGGTATTGGGCATGCTTGTGTGAGGCACCATGAGGGGTAAGTCAAGAGAGTGTTCATCAACATACCCTCTAGTTGTCTACGGACCATCAATTTACCTTACATCTTGTATATTTTTAGACACTGTAGACTACTTCATGTCAGCATGCAAGGGCAAAACTCAGTTTAATGTCAAACTGACAGGCGAGCTAGAAGATTTTAAAGTGAAATTAGCTCTCTGAAGGTAACACCTCAAATCAAAACAGCTGGATGTGTTTCCACTGACAGCCAAAATAGTCCCAAACAGAGAGATGATTTGTTCAACTATCTCTGGATGTGTTTCCCCACTTGAAAGGCAGCTTGGACAGTATTTTCCATCCCCACAGGTATTTGAGTTTGATTGGGATGAGAAATCCATTCTTACCTAATTCCGTTCTAACTGCAAGCCATTTATTCCTGAAACTACAAGACCCCCCTCCCCTCAGATAATCGCACACTGAATCTTGAAGATGAAGCGCACAGCAAGTTGCCACAATGAATAATCTGAGGTAGCCACAGAAAACAAATAGCAAGGAATTGGATCTATTGCCCTACTGCTTGTGTTTGCTAAATGTGTGGGGGAATCTTACTTTTTCACCAATAACTACAGGGGGGAAAACAAGTCTCTTTGACTATGCCGAAGGAGAACTTTCTCCAACATCTATCTTTACATGACCCAGCGCTGATTTCACACTTCACGGCAAAATATGAATCCCCGCTGCATCCCGAACCACAAACAGATTAGGCATAGTTTCAGTAGGTCTGGGTTATAGGGCTGGTGTCTTCAGACTGTGTCAGCTCAAACTCAACATGATTCCCTCCAGAAGTTGTTAGGCTTTACTTCCTATCAAGCTTGACAATTGGACATGTTGGATGGAGTTGATGGGAATTGCAGTCCAACAACACTGGCTATTCCTGCTCTACACAGAGTGGCGTGGATCCTCATGTAGCCAAAATCGCACCATCCACACTCAAGAGGGGGAGATCAGCAGTCTTGGGGGGAAGGTACAACCTAAGTACAAAAGGGATGCGGGTGGTGCTGTGGTCTAAACCACTGAGCTTAGGGCTTGCCGATCAGAAGGTCAACGGTTCGACTCCTCATGATGGGTTGAGCTCCTGTTGCTCAGTCCCAGCTCCTGCCAACCTAGCAGTTTGAAAGCACGTCAAGGTGCAAGTAGATAAATAGGTACCGCTACAGGGGGAAGGTAAGCAGCGTTTCCATGCGCTGCTCTGGTTCCCCAGAAGTGGCTTAGTCATGCTGGCCACATGACCTGGAAGCTGTCTGTGGACAAACATCGGTTCCCTCGGCCAGTAAAGCAAGATGAGCACCGCAACTCCAGAGTCGTTCGCGATTGGATTTAACTATCAGGGGTCATTATCTTCTTTACAACCTAAGTACAGGCATCCCTCCACTTACCATAGTTGTCGAGTTTTCCCTTTTCTTGCGAGGAAGCCTATTCAGCATAAGGGAATTTCCCTTAAAAAAAAGGGAGAACTTGACAGCTATGCCACTTACACATGATTGACTCATGTATGGTGCTGGAAAATCAATCAATCAATTTAAATCAATTCAAAGCTAGTAACGGTGAGGGAGTGCTGAAAAGTCATTGTGGCTCATGGGAAGACCCTCTCCAGAGCCTGAGGAAGTTTTAAAGGCTTAAAAAAAGAATTTATGGGTTCCAAAATAGCCCACAGGAGCCATTTTGGAACTGGGCAGAGCAGCATCGAAAGTCGCTTCTGAGCATGCTGTGCCCAGTTCCAAAATGGTGGTAGCGCTACTTCTGGTCTGCCGATCCCTTATTTTTCCGGCAGGAACTTGGCAGGTATGATGTGATCAATAATGCGGAGCATTATTGCCCCCCAATATTTTATTAAAGTTGGCACCCCAGTTCTGAAGAGCTCTGAACTTTTTGTTGTAAAAGAAGAAGAAATCGCTTTTGTTCTCCGCTCCGACGGGACTCCCCACTTATTCGCATTTCCCTTATGTGCACAGGGACCTGGAACATAAAACATAACCCCCAGAATGTAAGCCCCCAAAATAAAAACTTTAAGGGAAAATGCTAAGGGGGGAATGCCCTCCCCCACAAAATAACACTATCAAGCTCTAAGCATGTGCAGTGACCACAGAATGCTCTCTTGGGGGAGGCAATGGAGCTGGAGGAAGCAAAGGGAACGAAAAGAAATACAGGATGCTCAAAGAAGGTATTGTTGGTGGTTTGGAACCTAGAAAAGGAGCCATCCACAAAGCGACATTTCACTACACATCTTGTTGTATTGCGGGATCAGAGTAAAGACCCATTTAGTCCAGCAGCTGTGGTCCACAAGGTATCTCTGGAAGTTAGCAAGTTGAGGCAGGGCACAGGGACGATGCCCATTTTTGTTTGCTTGGCTCCAGTATCTACACTTTACACACATACTTCCAGGGCCACTGAAGCTTCAGTTACAGAAACCATCTAAAAGGTAAGGTAAAGGTAAAGGACCCCTAGATGGTTAAGTCCAGTCAAAGGTGACTATGGGGTTGTGGCACTCGTTTAGCTTTCAGGCCAACGGAGCCGGCATTTGCCCACAGACAGCTTTCCGGGTCATGTGGCCACCAGGACTAAACCGCTTCTGGTGCAACGGAACACATGATGGAAACCAGAGTGCACAGAAACACCGTTTACCTTCCCGCCACAGTGGTACCTATTTATCTACTTGCATTGGCATGCTTTCAAACTGCTAGGTTGGCAGGAGCTGGGACAGAGCAACAGGAGCTCACTCTGTCACAGGGATTTGAACTGCTGACCTTCTGATCGGCAACCCCAAGAGGCTCAGAGGTTTAGACCACAGCACCACCCACATCCCTATATAAATCATCTAGAAATCTGAGACAAGAGAAAAAGAGACTCCAAATTGAGTGCTCCGTGACACAAGTTACTGTTTCTTAAAAGAAAGAAAGAAAATTGCTATTTATCAGGAGAAATGTGAATGCTCTAAAAGGTAATCCGAGATGATAGGAACGCCATAAAAAAAATTGCAAATCTTATCAGAATCCTTTGGGCTTCTTTCAAAATTCCTCAGATGTATTGCACAAAATTCACTTTGAATTTCAGAGGCAACTTGAATGGAGAAACACCATGCATGAATGACCATGGGGGTTGCCCTTTTCACCCAAGTATGTCAGGAAGCCAATATGTACCACAGGATTCCTTCAATAGCTGAAGATTCCCTATCTCCTCAGGGCAACCTTTCCCATTACTCAACTAACCTTGCTGCTTTTACCGTTGTTCACAGTGTTACCTTAATTGACTTTCTGGAGTTGCATTTATTTCACCCAGAGCATAATTGAAAGCGAATTTCAGACTACCTCCTCAGGCACAAAATTGGAGGAGCTTTGAGGTAGGCCAAATGAGTTCTAATAAACCAGCAGCATTCCTTGAGCTTGTTTGGAGGTTCTAGCAGGGGAGCACAGCTATCGTATACCCTTGACCGAAGAACGGTACACTCCTTCTATCTGGGAAGGTCATCCTCTTCCACCGAGCGCGCAGCTTCGGGAGGGACGCACATGGAGCGGTGAGGGAGGAAGGGGACACCCGCCTAGCCAGCCAGATCAGCCGAATCAACCCTGGCGATCAATGGGGTGACAGATGTCGCAGCCAGATCGCCCTCACATCCAAACCAGCAGCATTCCTTAGGGAGTGGTGAGCCTCACATGTCTCTAGATCAGTGGTTCCCAACCTTTTTTTGGCCATGTCCCACCTTTGTTGTTGTTGTTTAGTCGTTTATTCATGTCCGGCTCTTTGTGACCCCATGGACCATAGCACGCCAGGCACTCCTGTCTTGCACTGCCTCCCGCAGTTTGGTCAAACTCATCTTCGTAGCTTTGAGAACACTGTCCAACCATCTTGTCCTCTGTCGTCCCCTTCTCCTAGTGCCCTCAATCTTTCCCAACATCAGGGTCTTTTCCAGGGAGTCTTCTCTTCTCATGAGGTGGCCAAAGTATTGGAGCCTCAGCTTCACGATCTGTCCTACCAGTGAGCTGTCCCACCTTAGCATCTCTAAAACCCTGATCCCCCCCCCCGGTGACATATAACTCTTACCATTTAAAAAGTGAACTCCTATTCACGTGGAGGAAGCATAAAAGGCCATTCACTGTTAATAACACATTTTTGAATTGCCCCCCTTAAAAATCAAATTGCCCCCCCTGTGAGTTGTGTGCCCCACGTTGAAACCACAGCTCTAGATGGACATCTCATTTTGCTTTTTGTATAAGTTCCTCATCAGGTGACACGTGTGGAATTTCAACAAAAAACACAAAAGTTTTTTTTTTTAAACAAAAAAGCAAAACAAAAGGGGGGAGATGAGATATAGGGGTGCCTACTTGAATAAAATATTGGGAGAGCAGGTAAGCTCCACCACACATCATTAGTCACAAGGCATGGTGTGCACACACCATTTAAATGGCAACGTCCATCAAGTTCGCGGCTGGCCCCCTCAAATATTTCATTAGGGGGGGCAAAGGGACCTTGGCCCCTGGGAGTTGGCTCCTATGATGAGAGAAGTGATATTTCTTAAGGAAATTCAACACATATCTACCATCAGGAACTGCCAACCTTTTGGGGCCTGTGGGGACATTTGCAGAGCAGAGAATCTGTCAGGGGTACCCCACACATCTTGCCAATTCCCCCTCACAAATTTGAGCTAGATTTGAGAACCAAAGGTTCCTCACCCCTGCCCTAATTTGTCACTAGTTTTCTCTTAAAATAATATTGGAAGAGAACTTGGAGATACTTTCTCGGGTGTGTCATGTGAAGAATTCCAAGGGAAGGTAAAATAGTTCTGATGAAATGGGTGAAATTTCACGGCAGGGCGGGGGGAGTCCACACATCCCTTACCTTTGTCCTTTGGCGTTCTGAGTTGCCAAATGTTAAGTGCTCCCACTTTCAAAACATAAAATTAGCATTTGTGTGTTTCCCTAAGCAACAGGCACCTGCCAGCCAAAAGCCATTAAAGGGGGAGCGACACGCACGCACACAAAAGAAGTAATATAGGAAATTAAAAGAGCACAATGCTTGTGCCTCTCGAGGATGAGCACTGAATCCTGAAAAGGTTCACTTAAATAAGTAGGAAGCTGAATTCTCATCAATCACGGCTTCGCTCTGGCTGCGCTAGAAGACATTATCCTACTGCAGTGAGAATTAAAGGGGATTATAATGAATAACTATGGTGCTGCTAAGTGTCAGCGCTATAATATATGATATGATACTTTCCTCCTATTGTGGCTGGTGTACCGCATTGCCCAGAGCCATCGCTGCAGGCAGAGTGTCAGGGAAAGGGAGAGAGGAGAAGGGGCAAAGAAGCAGAACATCTGCCTCTTGGCATTTCGCAGCACTCCCACCTTTGCACGAAGCAATTTTCTTTTCACCTCCGGGTCAGGATCATGGCTTGGGCTGGAAAGGGAGCAAACGAGCAAATAAAGGATTGTTTGCTTCCTCTAGAGGGAGGAAAACAAGCAGAAACTTTAGCTTACAAAGGCTCCTGTAATTATGGCAATTCTTCTGTGTAAGCAAGGTTACCCGTTCCCTCTCTTTCTCTGGTCTTGGGCCAATAGCCTCTCTCTTTATTTTCCCCACTCTTGTTTTCAATGATAAGGGGTCTTTTTATCCTCCCGCTCTCCTCCCTGCCAGCTCACCAGGGGATTTCTGGCTCTCAGCTCTATCTTTTATACCTTACTCAATGGCCTCAGGCAAATTATGAAGTTTCTCCAAGGGAGGATAATGTGTAACCCCTGCTTACGGTAGCCAAACCTTCCTTGACTACTTTAACAGGCATTCCATTCTCTATCCTTCTCTCTAACTGAGCATGCTACCTATAAAGATGATTATCACAGATTATTAAACCAATAGGCAAATATTCTTCTTCTACAGTGGTTTAAATTGCTTGCACTACGTCCATGTTAGGCCCCATCCGCACTATGCATTTATATCAGTATCATACCGCTTTAGTCACTGTTTCCCCAAAGAATCCTGGGAATTATAGCTTGAAAAGGGCACTGAGAATTTTTTTAAGGAAACCCCTCTTCCCCTCACGCAACTACAGCATAGCTGCCAAGTCTCCCGTTTTTCCGCAGGAAACCCCCATATTTTAAACCGTTTCCCACTGGCAGCCTGAATTGGAAAAAATCCCGCAAATCCCCTGGATTTCCCACCTGCCAGGGAGGCTCCATTTTGGGTCCTGGTGCCGCCCGATTTCCGGTGCCCAGACATGGGTAGCGCGGTACTGGAAGTCACTTCTACGCATGTCCGGACATGGGTAGAAGCGACTTCCAGTGCCGCTCCGCCCATGCCTGGGCACCGAAAATTGGGCAGAGCGGCACCGGAAGTTGCTTCTACGCATGTCCAGTAGACACGACTTCCGGTGCCGCGCCGCTGCTGATCCTGCATTTTTCAGCGGGAGACTTGGCAGCTATGCAACTAGGCTACAGTTCCCTAAATTTACTGGCAAAAGGGATTGATTGTTAAACCATTATAGAAATTGCAGCTCTATGAGGGGGAAAGTAGCCTCCTAACAACTCTCAGCACTCTGAGCAAACTACAGTTCCCAGAATGCTCTGGTGGAAGCCATCACTGTGGTGTGATGATGCTTTAAATGTATAGTGCTTATGGGACCTTACACGTGCACCTTTTGTGAGCCATCAGGATAACCGCAAGCCACTAACCATGTCTTGTGGCCCATCAGGAACTCGGCAGGTGCCCTGTTGATACAATGGATGGGTAAGGTATTTGAAAGTGGGTAGCTCGAAATACATTCCCCCCCCCCGGCACATCCAGGGTGCTAAATTGTGCAGGGGGTTCCCACCGTCAAACTCAGGGAGGGTTGAAGGCAATGCACTTTAGGGAACAGAGCTTACATTTGAGGAGAACAAACACCCTAATTGGGTTGTAGTTTGTTATGTGCAGGGAGTTGTCATATCTATATCTATATATCTATAGCTATAGCTATATCTGGCATAGGCAAACTTGGCCCTCCAGATGTTTTTGAGACTACAATTCCCATCATCCCTGACCACTGGTCCTATTAGCTAGGGCTGATGGGAGTTGTAGTCCCAAAACATCTGGAGGGCCGAGTTTGCCTATGCCTGATCTATATCTATATCAATGTTGCAACCATCAATCATGATGTCAGTCAGCTGCAGTATGAAGTGACCCATTCCACAAACAGTTTCGCTGTGTGGTGAGCTGTTTTATCTACACCGGACAAATGACAAATGCCCTACTTTCAACACCCTGAATTTGTATATTTGTGGAAGACGATGGAGTCGACCGAGTGACGTGGCTCCACTTCATTCAGAGGTGTATGGAGTGAACCTCTAAGTAAAAATGGATTCTGAAGGTAGCCTATCCAAATTAGATATTGTGTCTGTGTGTGAAGGACAGCATAAATAGACAATGCACACTGATGGACATTCGCAGAATGTGTTTTCTTGAAATGATGGCTACTAAGAAAGTAACAGAGAAACTCAGCTGAGAGAGAGAGAGAGAGAGAGAGAGAGAGAGAGAGAGAGAGAGGGAGCTTACCCCCAAGCTTCTGTACATTACCTTGTTTGGGAATTTCTCTTTGTCACTATTATGGTTTCCCTAAGCAATTCACCACAAAGGAACAGAAAGGAAACAGATAGGTATGATCCATCTAGTGCTGAAATGCTTTTAATGAAAGTATTGTGGTTTCAAATGAGTGCTATCCATTATCTCCTTTTTTTGAACCAGATGAAAAATCATGAGGCTTCCATCCAATATGTGCCAAAGAAAAGGCACAATAAAAATGGCATTGAAATATATGAGCTCAGTGACAGTGGCATTAGTCACATCTTATACCTTGACCTTTCTACTGGCAGGGACATTTAGTAAGCTGTTATAAGGGTTTGGCATTTTCAGTTGTAATAAACCTCCTTAATGCCACTCAAATGCTTAAACTGGGAAGACCCCCATTTTGCCGACCCTTTTAACTGATGTAAAACAGAAAGTAAAGAACTCAGATATGTTTTCAACTTCTGGTTGCTTTCCATGGAGGTTGTTAGGTTTCTTCAAAGAGATTGCTGCATGGATGAGGTGGGGGGATCAAATTGCATGTTATCGTTATTTAGATTGTACAGGCTTATAATTTGTTTTTTTGTACAGTTTAAGCACTCTAGAAACAAAAGAGCAAACAATTCAATACATAATGCCTACAGAGGGATGTATCCAAAAACCTGCCCATCCACTGACTAGACTAAGGAAGTAGTGGGTCACATGGGAGATTGGCAAACGGTACACTCTGGGGGTGGATCTAAACATGGGGTGTGTGTGTTATAAATAAGTCAGAAAAAATCCCTATGGAAAATCACATTTTAAAATTTCCTGCTCTCTGCCGCCATCGGATGTTGCATGCTTATAGTGCATTCAAATCGCCTAGTAAAGTAGCTGAGACCTGGATCAGACTATACATGCAAAACACTATCATTCTCTCTATTTTTCATGCTCAGGCAGTAAGTGTCATTGCTTATATAGCCAAAATGGTATCATGCATAAACAAACAGGAGGCACCAGCAGGCCTGGGAGAAACCCAAAGTTGGAAATAGGGGGGCCCCCAAATAAGCCTAAGTAAAATTTGGGCATGCTCAGTGGTCATAGCATACCAGCTGGTTTTAAACGATACTGTGATGGCTTGATCAGGTTTATTATTTTAACTGGTTCTTTTCATTTATGTAACGTAATTTATATACTGCTTGGTTGAAGTAAAATTTCTAAGCGCTTGACAAAGAAATGTTAAAATTATCAATAGAGTGAAAAACAATTTAAAGCATTAAAAAGATTTAAAAATTACAGTAAAAGAAATTGAAACACATCAATAGTCATGTATCTAGATAGGTTTGCCAAAACAAAAATGTTTTATGAAAGCACTGAAAATTGTACAGCTATTTATTTGATATGAGAGAGAGAGAGAGAGAGAGAGAGAGAGAGAGAGAGAGAGAGAGAGAGAGAGAGAGAACATGGTGGTTTTTATGATAGATAGATAGATAGATAGATAGATAGATAGATAGATAGATAGAAGAGGGTAGTTACCTTAAAAGGTGGTTTACAAATCTTTTAAATGAGCCTTAGCTCAGTGATAGAGGAACTGTTGCAATGCAGAAGGCTCCAGGTTCAAATCCTAGCATAACTGGGGGAAACTCCCGATAACAGTCACACATATCGCACTAGTAATCAAAGAAAAACAGAAAATGTCACTGCAGGCTAAGCATTTCACATGATGTGTAGTTTGGCCCTCAGATTGTGTTGAATACCACTAGCTGTCTGCTAAGAACATGGAGGACTGAATCCTGAATTACTTGCCTGAAGTGGTAATTGGAAGGACTGAACACTGTCGGATCAAGGCTCCTGGGTTGGGTTTTCAGCCCATAGAAATATATGCAGCTTCCTAGTGGATCAGAGATTATGCTACTTTATTCTTTGCCAAAAAGAAGTAAGGAATTGTGGCCTTAGGGGAGGGTAGCATGTGCAGAGGAAGGAGGGAGCTGGTGAAAAGCCCCTCTGAACCAAAATTCACCTCTCATCTTCTGGAAGATGAGGAGGCAGGTAATATTTCCAGGGCTTGGGAACACTATACATCTAATATGTCCCGAGGTCAAATTCACCAGTCATAGATCCTGAGACCATGGGTGGTATCAGATACCATATAAAAGAATAAACTTGCCGGGAATTACCTCTAGACCTCAGGCTTGGAAAATTGCCTTCTGTGCTGTATTGTTTTACTGCTTGTATAGTTGTTATATGTCCCCTTAAATTTTCATTCCCTTGTTGCCCCATGGCTCACACTGGGGTCCTTCTCCTCATATCCCTCAGTAAAGTAAAAGTCTCCCTTCATGTGTAATAGGATCTTTGTGCCAGGGGCTTTAAGAGCTGTGCTGCTGTGTCATAAATAGCATGAGAAGCACAGCAGAATAGGAACTTCTGCAATTTATGTTGAATTCCAGTGTCAAACATTCTCCTGGTGCTGCCTGCCTGCAAATTATAATGTTTCATGCATGCTGATCAGCATAACCATGGTTTAATCAACCATGGTTCTTTAAATTGTGATTATAGTACTGGTATTTATTTTCTTTCTCTAAGAACTGGGACTCAATGGGGGTTATCATTATCCAGTGGCTGGGGGTATGCAGGGGTACGCATATCCCTAAACATTTTGTGAATCTATGTTTGGCCTCATTGAGGGACAGTATTTCAATATGAGTAGGAAAATGTGAGTACCCTTAAACATTTTTTTAAGAAAAAAAGCACTGTCATTTATCTATATCTATATCATCTATACAGTGGTACCTCGGTTCTCAAATGAAATCCATTCCAGAAGCCATTTCAGCTTCCGAAACATTTAAAAACCGAGGTGCGGCTTCCCATTGGTTCCAAGAGCTTCTTGCACTCAGAGGAAGCCGCATTGCACGTTCAAGTTCTAGAAAACATTCAAAAATGGAAGCATTTACTCCTGGGTTTTCGGCATTCGAGAACCGAAATGTACGACAATGGAGGCATTCAAGAACTGAGATTCCACTGTATCTATATCTATCTATATCTATATCTATATCTATATCTATATCTATATCTATATCTATATCTATATCTATATCTATATCTCATCTATCATCTATCATCTATCATCTATCATCTATCATCTATCATCTATCATCTATCATCTATCATCTATCATCTATCATCTATCATCTATCATCTATCATCTATCATCTATCTATAAAACACAGTGTGATGGAAAGTTCAGCTAGACCCCAAGAAATGTTCAAAAACCAAGGCATGGCTTCCCATTGGTCTGTTCAACGTCGCTTGTTCAAGTTCCGAAAAATGTTAGAAGACGGAAGCATTTACTTCCAAATTTTCGGCGTTCGAGAACCTAAACGTACGACAACGGAAGCACTCGGGAACTGAGGTAGCACTGTACTCTATTTTCACAAACTTCCTCAGCTGAAGTTGCCTTGGGATGCAAGCCAATGTTCTGATCCAATATGAGCTAAATGCCCTTCACCAAGATAGACTGAGAATGTGCTGTGTACTTCATGGATCTGTAGCTGCAGTGGCTGGGACAAAGAGTAATTTTGCTTCTCTTCAAATGTGCCTCTTGATTTCAGGCCACTTACATTGTGCTATATACCTCACCGGGAGCCACAGTGACACCCGTTCCCTTTCAACTGCATAGCCCTGCTTTTGAGTCTGTTGCTTGGCCATGTTAGTGTGTGACAAAGAAACAGAATTAAATACTGGTGTTTGTGGGTGTGAAATGTTATCAGTGTTTCTGATCAATCTATTCTCACAGAATATTTCCAAATTATTTGGGAATGTTGGGAATATTTGCAGAAATGAATGGAACACCCTTTCATCAAATCACCTTAAAAGCAGCTTGAAAGCAGGGACCAAGAAGACAAGAAATTCAAAAAAGAAAGGGAATAGTTTATTGTTTATTTAGGAGACCCCTGTAAACAGATGAAAACATTAGCAGGATTTTAATCTCACTTATAATGTAACAAATATTGTGGACAATATGGATAGATATGAAAACATAGATTATGAAATAATATGCAGTTGAAAAATTTTGAGAATAGAACCCATGGAGGGGATGGGGGGAAGTCTCAAGATTCAGAGTAATCTCATTCTATGGACATGTATTTGGTACTGTAATTAATTTATTTGATTGTAAAATCAAATAAAAATGATTTAAAACACACACACACACACACACACACACACACACACACACACAGCTTGTAAAACTTTTCTTACACAACAAAAGCTCTGGTTCCAAGTTAAGGAAAAGATAATTTGGCAGAACTAGCCCCAAGACTATCCAGATTATCTGACGTATGAGGATCTTAGCAGAAACTTAAAGAAGATAGATTTATGCTACTATGAGTGGCAGGTGGGGACCAGGGACTTTAATACCTTTCTTTGATTATTCATCTGGACAAAAAGGCCCTTTATAAACAGAGCGAACATTTTTGGTACGGTTTTTCCTACTTCAATCAACCTTCATACCATACAATTTGGGAAAGTTCGGTGATTCCTGTCTGCTGCTCCAAAACCCGTCATTCCAGACATCAAGGGCTTTATCCATTTAGTGCTCGACAGTACAAATCAAACGTTCAATTCCTGAAGGTGTAAGATATCTCATGAGACTCCATCACCTCACATTTCACCTGCTGCTTTGTTTAGTCGGAGGTCTTCTCAGTTCAACATCGTATCACATGAAAAGCAAAGAGACTGCTCTTCTCTTGAAAGCATAAACCTCTTCGTACCCAACTGTGGTTCTTCCAATAAGTGGAAATTATTTGCTTCAGATTATTTTCACTGAAATTGAGGAAGTGAATCCAGATCATAACTCTTCTGGAAGAAGAGGAAGAAAGCCAAGAGCTGGAATGGCATCTCGGCAGTATAAAAAAATATGGATGTTTCTTGTACATTTACAATGCTGTCTAATTTCAACCATTCTTCTTTGAATTTAAATGTTTCAAGTGCGAATTTGCCTAAACCGCTCACAGGTTTTCATGGACACTTTTGATAAAGTTGGGAGGCAGGGAAACACTTTGAATATTTTGGAGCTCCTTGCCCTTATGCCTATTCATTTTCATTGCACTCTCTTGCCCTCACTCTGACTTCATGTGCTCCTCATGACATCATCGCATAGCTAAATTATGTCAGTTTATCAGATTTGTGACATAATTTCTGTTCATTTGTGTGATCCCTATTTGGATAGTATCACTTCTGTGACTAATCTAGTATCCATTTCTCTCACTATCAATTAATGATGAATAATAGATCAGTCTATTTCTGGTTGCCAATGTTGCATGAGTTCATTCATCTCTCCATTCTGTCCAGTTTCAGTATTAATCTGTGATTTATTTATTTTTAATGTACACAGTAATGTTGTTAAATAGTGTCAAGATATGTATTTTATATCACAGTGCACAATTATATCACATTTGTGCACATTTTGAAATACATTTCTGCTAAAGTATGCATTTTTTGCATATTTGGTACTTTTTAAAGTCAAAGCTCTATTACAGAATTCAGCTTGTCAAATCTGAAGGGTAATTATGTTCTGATCCCTGTAATATTTTGAGAAGTGTGAATCAGGTCAGATCATATTAGGACTGAACAAAATTCCTCTCCATATTTACTAAGCATTATCTTTAGTATCATATATCTAATTGCCTACACCATGTTCACTCCAAGATCCCTGATTGGTTAGTAACGTCAATATGTGTAAGGACACTGAGGATGCTTCCCACGAGTCACAACACACGATCACCTTGAGTAATATCTACAAGGCTCTACTTTACAACTATATACAAGACAGAGCGAAAATGTCCATGACTGTTCAGTCTGAGTCAGAATTCTTCCAGAAAAGTAGCTTGGGTGCCCTGAGTCTCCTCCTCTACTCCCAGCGCTTCTCCCCCCTGCATTGCTGGGGAGAAGGGGTGATGGTAGTCCCCTCCCCTCCTGAGCTACTCAACTGTCGACCAGACTCCTTGGCTCCTTGGCCACTGACCCCTTCCCTTCCACAGCACTCTAATCTGATGCCCCCGGACCTTCCCCGGTGGGGTTCTGAGCAGTCAGCGTCTCTGACCCCTTGCGTCGCCTCTCCAAGCTCCGCACTACTGTCTGAGCGATGCTCCAACCTGCCAGCATCTCAGAAACCCTGCACCACCCGGCTGGGCTCTTCGCTGACCCCTGGTGGTCCCCTGACATCATGACTGAAGTGAGAAAGTAAAAAAATGAAAGCAGACGCTCAGGCAGGGCCGGCTCTACGGCCAGGCTGGGTGGCACAGGGGGGGGGGCGCCACGCAGCTGCACCTGCCTGCCCACCGGCCGCTCCACCACGAAGCAAGCCCGCGCGTGCGCCCATTGTACAGCAGCGCCTTCGGCGCCTATGCTGCATGTTGAGCCCAGCCGCCCGCCCGTCGCGCTGGAAAACGGGGCGGTGGAGGGATCCGTCGCACCACGGCGCCAGGTCGCCAAAGGTGCTTAAGACGGACCTGCGCTCAGGTGGGGGGTGGAATGGTGCTGAATCAATAAACCCTTAGGAAAGCAAACAGGATTGGGAGGAAATAATTTTTGGGTTTAGATATTTCTCTCTAAGGGACGTGGGTGGCACTGTGGGTTAAACCACAGAGCCTAGGGCTTGCCAAACAGAAGTTTGGCAGTTTGAATCCCTGCAACAGGGATTGTTAGGTCCCTGCTCCTGCCAACCTAGCAGTTTGAAAGCATGAAGTGCAAGTAGATAAATAGGTACCACTCCAGCGGGAAGGTAAACGGCATTTCTGTGTGCTGCTCTGGTTCGCTAGAAGCGGCTTTGTTATGCTGGCCACATGACCCAGTAGCTGTACGCAGGCTCCCTTGGCCAGTAAAGCGAGATGAGCTCTGCAACCCCAGAGTCTTCCACGACTGGCCTTAATGGGCAGGGGTCCCTTTACCTTTACCTTTATTTCTCTCTAAAATCCCCACGTTCAAAAATAAAAACTGGGGGATATTAAGTGATTTTGAGTAAGATCAATACACAGAAATGAAAAATTAAATGTGAACCAAAAAGAGAACCAATAAAAGAACACAGTATTCTATATTCTCAAAGTTGTTTTCTTTTCCCCAGTAATAGAAAATAAAAAAGGAAGTAGGTAGCAGACATATTTGAATGAAGACAGACAAGAGTAACTTTCATTTCCAAAGCCTTAAAAAAAAACAAAAAAACTGAAGCCAAGCAGACAATGCCAGCTGGTCTTAGCCCCGAGGCAGTAGGAGGAGAGTTCCAAGTGTGGACTTTTTCAAATTTAATGAATTTATTTGAGCTATCTGATCTGGCCTCAGGCTCCCAGTACTTTCCAAAGGTCCTGGTCAGCTACACCATACTGTTACTATAAAGAAGACAGGGCATGAGATATTGGGGGTGGTGGAGGAGAAATGACACATCATTGAATAAACAGCTGGAATCTCTGTGCTCACGTCTCAGGCCTATATTTTGATTTGAAATACACTCATTAAACATTGCCATGGCATTTGACTTGTATGGTACTCATTAAACATTGTCATGGTGCTTGACCTCCCTCCATTTCAAATTGAATGCACCTGAGGATCAGACCGTCCAACACTCTAGTGCAAAATAAATCGGCTTCTAGAACATTCAACTCCATCTCACTCGCCTTCTATCCAGGTAGATTTTTTTGGTACCCTTCTACTTAGGGTAAAGGTAAAGATACCCCTGACTGATAGGTCCAGTCGCAGATGACTCTGGAGTTGTGTGCTTATCTCACTCTATAGGCTGAGGGAGTCGGCGTTTGTCCCCAGACAGCTTCTGGGTCATGTGGCCAGCATGACTAGGCTGCTTCTGGCAAACCAGAGCAGCGCACGGAAACACTGTTTACCTTCCCACCGGAGTGGTACCTATTTATCTACTTGCACTTTGACATGCTTTCAAACTGCTAGGTTGGCAGGAGCAGGGACCGAACAATGGGAGCTCACTCCGTTGCATAGCCCTCCATAGCTATTTTAAGTTTTCTAAGATCAAAGGGGGCACAATATATACCTGTGGCCCTAAAACTTTTTGAGGCAAAAGCGATGGCCCAATTGCTCTACGGGGTCCAACTATGTGTTCCACCACCAAATCTGATTCCACTTGAAAGAGTCCAGTCAAAATTTATTAGAGCGGCTCTTCAAATGCCCCCCCCCCTGCTTGTCAAATGCTGCCCTACATCTAGATCTGTGTGGAAGCCAGAGTTTGGATCCAGGCATGCAACCTCTGGCTGAAACTACATCTGAACCCCCCAGGGCCTAGCAATCAATCTTCTTGGAGCAGGGCCATAGTTAATAAGATGTTAAGTATAGGCCTTCACCCAACTCTCCTTATGCCGCGTGATTACAACTCAGCAAAGAATAGTGTCAAGCAAAGGATATCAGAAATTGAGAGACAAAATGATTTGAGCAATGTTCCTTATTTTCTAATCCAGGAGAAACGAAGATATTTGTCCCTCCCAGCTAGATATCTAACTCATCTCGAGATACCTCCACATAGAAGAGCGTTCAGCCTGGCCTGCAATCACATTATGCCATCTGCTATTTTGCAGGGGAAGTTTATTCGGGTCCCAATGGGCGAGAGACTTTGCCCGTGCAAATCCATAGAAGTAGAGACCATCGAACACGTGCTCTTGCATGCTGTTTCTATGAGGACATACGAAACGATCTTATTTATACGACACTGGCCGATCTCCCAGGTCGATCTGATTGTTGTTGTTTAGTCGTTTAGTCGTGTCCGACTCTTCATGACCCCTGTCGATCTGATAGATTCTATATAAAATGGCTTCTCTCAGACTTGAACTCAAATGTGACAGCCAAGGTAGCAAAATTCTGCGCTAAAGCCATCAAGATTCAGTCCGCCCTAATTAGTAGCACCCATATTATTTTATGATAGAGCCAGAGGAGAATCATAGTTATTATTTGTTGTAGTTCATCCTCTGATGTAGTGCTATTTTTTATTCAATCATTCCTATACAATGGTTTAAGGATAGTAAATTTTATTAGTTTATATTTCTAGAATATATTTTAGGTTGTATTTCTGATTTTTTTAAATGTTTTATATGTGTGTGCTTGTCGTTGACCATAATAAAAGATTGAACATTGACAGGTGCTTAATTGTTGGCAGGTGGAAGGGTAATGTGGTTTGTGTTTACCCTTTTATCTTGTAAATGTAGATACGGAATAAGTATTGGAAGGGAGGAGGGTTATATGTGTGTGCTTGTCGTTGACCATAATAAAAGATTGAACATTGACAGGTGCTTAATTGTTGGCAGGTGGAAGGGTAATGTGGTTTGTGTTTACCCTTTTATCTTGTAAATGTAGATATGGAATAAGTATTGGAAGGGAGGAGGGTTATTGGTTTGTTCTTGTTTTCATTACGTATTTTGTGTTTCTTGCCTTGTATTTTTATACAGTGAACTGCCCTGAGACCTATACATGAAGGGCAGTGTGCACATTCAATAAATGAATGAATGAATGAATGAATGAATAGAAGGAGTGTGTGTGGCTTAAGATAGAAAGGAACTGAATGGACAAAAAAAGCGCTGAGTTATACCATAAAATTATATATCAATGGAAAGATAATTTAATGAAGAATGTAATGCAATAATTTTCATGAAGGATTATTTATTACAACATCAGTCATAAAGAAAAAAAAACGTGAAACACACAGAAAAAATGAGATATACAGGTGAAATTGCCGTGTTGGCACTTTGCGAAAAATAAGTGGGTTTTGGGTTAGAGTTTGGGCACTCAATCTCTCAAAGGTTCGCCATCACTGGCCTAGAATGTACTACTATGGAAGTAAGTATCAATCAATTCTTAACAATATTCAGTGCTGCCCTGTATATACAATTGCAACTTGTAGGCAATGGAAATTCTTTGTTTCAATTTGTATCAGCCTTCAAGTGCCTTACACTTTTCTTTTCTTTTAAAAAAAAATTTATATGGTTGGGGGTTTTTTGTCCACAGAAAGCAATCTTAGTTTATTCCTACATGACAGGTATTGTGTAGAAGTCTCAGCTGAACTGAGCAATGCGTGTATAATTATTGTTTCTTATGGTAGAAATTATAGTTTAGCCGAGCTGTAAAGTCATTTGCCGCACTGCCACAGAGACTAATAAGATCAAAAGATTTAAAACAACACCCACAAAGAAACAGACTCTTGTGTGATGTTGGCACTTTTATTTAAAACTCACCCACCATCATCTATCTGTAGCTGAGGGCTGAATAAAGACATGAACACAAAAATCTGGGTTGAACAATGGGTCGCTTCTGTTAACCTGGAGATGAAACTCTTTCTGCGGGAACTAGCTGTAAGGTATAAGGAAACAACTGGAGCTCTTTGAGTGGGGAAGGGCAACAGTTTTAGAGTTGCTTTTGTCTTTCTGGTTTGAAAATTCACTTTCATGACAGGGTGGAATAATACCAGGCCCTCCAGGGACAATCGCAGATTTACAGAAGCCGTCCCGGTTTCTGATTTGATCCCGGAATGTCCCGCTTTTCCTTAGGATGTCCATATTTTCTGAGAAATGTTGGAGGATAAGGTAGGACATCCTTATTTTCATTGGAGAAATGTTGGAGGGTATGGAGTCATCTGACTTCCAAGCTATCTGAAGGCAGCTCTGTATAGGGAAGTTTTTATAATGTTTAATGTTTTATTATGTGATTATATATATAGGAAGCTGCCCAGAGTGGTTGGGGCAACCCAGTCAAATGGGTGGGTTATAAATATAAATATAATAATAATAATAATAATAATAATAATAATAATAATAATTTGATATAGAAAATAGGGGTGGTTGGCTTTTGCTTCGCAAGTCCCCAAAGGACTGAGTCCCCTAAGTCCGTGATTGGTCAGAGATGAATGGATGGAGGCAGGATGCAGTGAACACAAGGCAGGTCTTCATTTTTCTGTTGCAACCGAGTTCCCTCCCCTTCTAGCAAGGAAGTGTGATATTCCTGAGGATTTAGCAAGTTTCACATAGTTCCAGGCACAGTTTACACAAAACACTAGCATTTTATAAGATAATCAGGATGCCCGGCAGACATCCCTCAATGCAGAGCATCTGGACAAGCCATGACAATTCATACAAAGGAGGTTCATAGATATAGGCGAGGAATCCCTTCACGAACTTCCCCTGATTGCTATCAGTCTACCTGTTCTCAGGCAAGGGGGATTAAGGAGGCAGAGGAAATATTGAGTCTTTAAGAGAGCCAAGATGGCTTTTGGATTGCTCTCCTGTACTATGTTAAAGGTAAAGGGACCCCTGACCATTAGGTCCAGTCGTGACCGACTCTGGGGTTGCGCGCTCATCTCGCATTATTGGCCGAGGGAGCCGGCGTATAGCTTCCGGGTCATGTGGCCAGCATGACAAAGCCGCTTCTGGCAAACCAGAGCAGCACATAGAAACGCCGTTTACCTTCCCGCTGTAGCGGGTCCTATTTATCTACATGCATTTTGACGTGCTTTCGAACTGGTAGGTTGGCAGGAGCTGGGACTACGCAACGGGAGCTCACCCCATCACAGGGATTCGAACCGCCGACCTTCTGATCAGCAAGCCCTAGGCTCAGTGGTTTAACCCACAGCGCCACCTGGGTCCCTGTACTATGTTAGACATGTGCTTTATTACTTATGTATGTGAGTTTACCTTGTGCAATTAACAACACATTCTGTATTTGAGACTTTTGAATTCCTATATCATCATCATTATCATCATCATTGAATAGGACACCCCTATTTTCATCAGAGAAATGTTGGATGCAATATATTCATGTAAAGAAACAAAATGGGACTGATACTTTTTTTTTTAAGATGGTTAATCTACTGTCTTTCCACCAATTCATTGATTCTGCAGTGGCTTCATAGATGCAGTATGACAAGGTCTACTCTTTTACCAGAACCAGGAAGTGTAATTCTTAGCTCCTTTCCACAAAACTACAACTAAGGGTCAAACCAGGCATCCCATTAATTACTTGCTTGACCCCTAAGTGGCTTCTATGAAGGACTTCTGAATTGAGATCATGATATGATATGATTAATATAATATATTATATATTATATAATAATATTATCCCGGGAGTTGTGATGGGTGTGTGTGTGTGTGTGTGTGTGTCTGTAATTGTGTTTTTATTTTGTTTTTTTATGGGATGGCATTCAATTTCATTGTACTATGTAAAATGACAATAAAGTATTCTATTCTATTCTATTCTATTCTATTCTATTCTATTCTATTCTATTCTATTCTATTCTATTCTATTCTATTCTATTCTATTCTATTCTATTCTATTCTATTCTATATTGACCCTAGTGCAGATGGGGGGTTAGGGGGAGGTATGGTGTTTATTTATTAAATAATGAATCGAAATGCCCATAGTTCAGTGGTAGAGCATCTGCTTTGCTTTCAGAAGGCCCCAGATTCAATTTCCAGCATCTCCAGGTTGGCTGGAAGAGATCCCATCTGAAAATTGGGCAGCTTCCTATGTTCAGAAGCATGCAAGCACATACCTCAGATCATGTCTATTTTGGCCCTAACAAGAAGGACAGAAATCCAGTTGAAATGGGTAGTCTCAAGGCACAATTCACCAAATTCCCAAGTAGTACCTTCATCTGACCCAAATGTCACAAACTCGTTCGTAAATTAAATGTAAAATAAATGGGTGCATTACGAAAACCTCCGTACATTTAAAGAGACTGAAGGGCATGTAAGAGCGATTTCAATTGAATAAACAAAAGCTTCCATTCATTCTTCGGAGAAAAGGGCATCTTCAACCTTTTCTCTCTTAGCCCCTGTTACAGTAACATGCCAGAACCAAAAGAGCCTCAATGTGCCAGCCCCATTGATTAAAATTTGCCCCTGATGATTACACAACCAGTGTTTTAGTTAGCTAACCTGCCAATTAAGCCAATTACATCTTGAAAATGCACATATTAAGTGCTGCTTAGTGTTTATTAAAATATTTGAATGTTCGTTTACAAGCAGAGGCTCAGAAAGATGGTGTATGATGTTAAGAAGATGCCTCTGGTGTTTACGTATTAGGAGATCTGTGATTTATATTCATTATTTACAGTCTTTTGTTGAGCTCAACTGGATTAAGGTGTCCTCAAATGGCTGGGGGGGGGTGGAGATAAGACGGGGAATGATAGACTGTGAATCCATTGCTCATATTTCTTGTTTTCATAAATCTCTGTCTGAAACTTAAGTACAATGATGAAACTCTAAAGAGGTAATATGGTAATGGGGCTTATTTCATTAGAAGTCGAGGTTCTGAGCCTTTTTTCCTTGAAGGCAGATGATTTATCAAGATGTAAGTAAAAGTGGTGCAATTAACACATGAGACTGAACTTAGCAAGTCTGGAAAAGCTTTTATCACTACCCCAAAATAAAGTCTTTCTGAAGTGCCCTTATTGCACTGCAGCTCAGTTGCCATTCAAAGGGAACATATTACCTTTTATCGTCTAATTTGGTTCTAGGACTGATATGGCTAATATTCGCATCATATTTATATGGTCAGTATTTAATAATTACTTTAATATTTAAAACATGCTATTATTGCTTTCCATTTAATGAACAGCCATTAAGGGCCGAACTACATGTTACACACAAAACTATATAACTTTATTTTATGTATTAATTAATTCATTTAAATATTTATGAAGCACCTTTCTTTAAAAATATATTTTATTAAATTTTACAATTTATATTTCAACATCAAATTCACATAATCAAAAACACAACCCATATAACCCCCCTCTCCCCACCTTGTGGCTTCCCAAACTTCCCCTTCTGGTTTTTTGGTGTAATTGTAAGTGGTTATTCAAACCCCGCAAGTGAGTCTATTCCTTTACAATATTTCTGTAGGTACTCTATAAATGGTTTCCAATCTTATCTTCCAAGATAATGAACTCATGATATCTGGGTTTGAGGATTGAAGAACTGTGGAGAACCTGCAATCTTTATGATGTTGTGGGACTTCAACTCCCATCATTCCTGGCCATTGGCCATGCTAATGGGGCTGATGGGGGTTGGAGTTCAACAGCACCCAGAGGTTCCCCACCCTGAATTATCCCCAGCTTATGGTGCTCAGAGTCAGTCTGCCACTGAACTCAGAGGTCCCATCTAACTAGGATGGTCAAGCACTAACTAGGATGGTCAAGTAGTTGTATCATTAGCCTTGCATGATATACTCTCTCCTGACCATCCTCTTCCCCACCAGTGGTCTTCCTCCATCAAGCTTATAGGATCAAATTGCCCATTAACTTCAATAAAACAATTAAATCATTTCGCCATGCATCCCATGTAGCTGTCTGGTTATTTCCAATTCTCGGTTACAAGGCAGCAAAAGCAGTGCTTAAAAATTCCTTTTGTGAACAGTAATTAAGACAAACATCACCTCAGGTCCTATAAAAGTACTGAGGCACTTTATGGTGCGGCTGTTAAGCTGAGACACTACTGGCTCTAAATCATTTCTAGTTTCAGATCCATTGTCTTTAAAAGGGGGGGGGGGAAACACTTCTAAATACTGCAGATTAAAAGTGTGCATGTTGCCATTTCCTCTGGGACTCGGAAGATCCATATTCCCATTTAGGAAGCTGCCTTCTACTGAGTCAGATCGTTCGTTCATCTAGCCCAGTATTGGTTTCTGAAAGGGGACTTTTCCAGCCCTATTGGGAGATGCTGAGGAATGAACCTGGAACTCTGTGCATACAAAGTATATATACCATAGTCTACAACTGTACAGTGACCCACCCTCAACATCTCTCTCTCTCTCCCTCCTATGTTTATAATTTGATCTATATAAAAACCAGAATCTGCTTCCTTGATAGACTAGTCTTCTAGATAAAGGGTCTTTTGAGTCAAACCCTTCGACCAACCCTCACTCGCAGTCTCAAGTGCTACAGTTTCAGAAAAGATGTACCAGAATTTAGGGTGTACATTTGTGCAGAAAGTACACAGACATTTCATTATAGTTTAGCTAAAGTTGTATTCAGAAGTTTAAAAAACTTTTAACACTAAACTAGAACGTAAAATAGCTCTTAGTAAGTGATGACTCTTAAAGAGAATTATCAAAAGCAGAGAAAATAAAGGATACCCCCTCCCCATTTCTTAACTAAGATTAGTTCAATATATAGGTCAACATATATGTGCCACTATTTTATTTTATTTTTAAGATAAAATAGCTGCACATCTCTTGGGGGAACAAAAAGATTGATGGCACATATTTCTGTGTCAGAATATGCACATTAAAAACCTATAGCTCGATTTGCTTTTTCCTGTGTTGATTATACCAAGGCAGAGTGGAAATTGCCAGCCTATTGGTAAACTTTAAAATAATAAATAGTGATTAGACATTTGGCATTTCTAAATTGTCTATGAAAGAAAAGAACAACAACATTGAAGCTCACCGTTCTAGTGATATGTCTCTCTGTAAATCTGCAATGCTGTATTTATAGAAATGAAATAGTGCCTCCCCAGAATTACGTATAAGCTACATAATATTCATTTGGTTGACCCATCAGATAGACTCTGCCAGCCACAGTACCTTGTGATATCTGTACACAGCAAATGACGCATCAAGTTAATAGTGCCCCATTGCAAGAACTGATTTGCTGTGATTCAATGATCTAGTTTAGAAACAATCTCCCATCACAGAGGTTTCCAATTTTGATCTCTGCGGTTTGAAAAAAGCTGCTGCTGTGAGGAGCAACTTTGAAGGATACTTGGCTGATTTACCTTCTCCCCAACCCCCTAACCCCCCCCCAACACTGGTCTTCTGCCTACAGTGAGGAAAACCTCTGGGTTTCATACATGACTGTCCTACTCACAGAAGCCTACTGTGGCATGTTGGGGCTGGGAATGGGATTTTTGCTGCAATTGTAATCAATGAACTTGACGTCTGGAACTTTGAGGCTCCAGCAATTATCGACAAACCATATTGAATAATACAATGCAATGTGTTATTTTTTTAAAAAAAACTGGGAGAAATCTCAGATGCATAAGCTGCCTTCATTTGTTAGGCAACAAATATGTCAATTAGTATTATAAATGAGGAGAAGGTTAGCCATTTATATTTAGTGCTGTGCTGTGCAAACCGAGATCATTGAAAAAGCAGCAAAATGCAAGCAGATTAACCTAAAAACAATGCGGGGAATCAGAACAGATGCTTCAATGACTGTATTTTCCTAATGGGGCTAGTAGACTAGTCCAGGGTGAGTTACAGCTATTTAAAATACAATATTATACTCAGTGGTGGGTCTTAAAATATATACATCTCAGATGTCAAAAGGCCAGGGAAAGGGGGTGGATCTTCAGAATGAGACAGAAACTCCATTACGAAGGTGACAGACACAAGTTAAAACTCTTCTTCTTCTTCTTCTTCTTCTTCTTCTTCTTCTTCTTCTTCTTCTTCTTCTTCTTCTTCTTCCTCCTCCTCCTCCTCCTCCTCCTCCTCCTCCTCCTCCTCCTCTTCTTCTTCTTCTTCTTCTTCTTCTTCTTCTTCTTCTTCTTCTTCTTCTTCTTCTTCTTCTCTGCCCATCTGACTGGGCTGCCCCAGCCATTCTGGGTGGCTTCCAACAAGTTAAAACACCGTAAGACATTAAACATAAAAAACCTCCCTAAACAGGGCTGCCTTCAGCTGTCTTCTAAAAGTCAGGTACTTGCTTATTTCCTTGACATCTGATGGGAGAGTGTTTCACAGGGTGGGTGTCACTACTGAGAAGACCCTCTGCCTGGTTCCCTGTAACCTCACTTCTCACAATGCAGGACTGTTGGAAGGCCCTCAGAGCTGAATCTCAGTGTCCAGGCTGAACGATGGAGGTTTAGGGTTTTAAAGGTCAGCACTAACACTTTGAACTGTGCTCAGAAACTTACTGAGTACAAAGCTGTGCCAGTGAGGGATATGGCCTGGGAGAAAGGGGTGTGGAGATAGGGAAACCTGTAGAACCACATGCAGCTTCTAGGCCTGAGGTTCCCCACCCCCTGCTTTAAGGAGATACAAGTTAACAGACCTACCGGTAATGTCCATTTGAATGCACATCTCCATGGGCCTTGTGGTGCTCACTTGTGCCCCCTGAATGTATATTTTGATGCAAGTGATGTAATACCCTCCAATATTTCTCCAATGAAAATAGTGATGCCCCGTTCCATAATGATAATTTTACTATTTATACCCCACATATCCTACTTGCGTGTAGGACCCTGGCAGAGACACATGCCCGACTGGCATGTTCTCTCCCTTCTGGTCGTTCGTTCAGGAGCTTCAAAAGCTTTCTCCAGCCCAAACATCACAGCGACTGATACCAAAAAACATCAGCACACTTAGGAACCTGCAGATTGTTAGCGTTTCGCGTAACAAACTCAGTAGCACAGCATTTTGGCTAATCTACTTTATTTACATATAATACACTCAGAGCATTCTGACTTAGCTGCTTCCTCTTTCTCATCAGACAGCAAAGAGAAAACAAAGGACAACAGTCCCACTTCCCAAAACACAGTAATACCAGAACATCCTGTCTCCGTCACTTCCCACTATGTGGAATGAAGACATAGACCGTCATGTGATAGACAACAATCCCATGACTGCAAGCATGGAGCAGGAATCCTAACAACAACTTGCCCCAGCAAGTTGGGCAGCTTCCAACATATATAAAGACATAATAAACATTAAGCATTAAAAGAAGACGAAGAAAGCTTCCACATACAAGATTGCCTTCAGACTGCTTGGGGGTATGACAACTCCATACCCTCCAACATTTCTCCAATGAAAATAGTGATAGCCTAAGGAAAAGCAGGACAAGATCAAATCAGAAACCTGGATGGCTTCTCTAAATCAGGGATGTCCCTGGAAAATAGGGACACTTGGAGGGTCTGTGATGTGCATTTGGGGCCTCCGGGCCTTACACACATATGACAAGTTGGTCACAGCAATGGCTGAAGCAAGATCGTTGTTCTTACAGGGTTTTGTTTTTGCTTTTTTTCAAAATAGAGACCCATGCTAATTTCCCTTGACCCCCAAAGGATCTTCTTTAATTAGCCGATATTTTTAGCATTGCCATGCCTTACATATATACATATGTAAGCCTTTGTACTGGAATTCTTTCTCCAAATTAATTAATTCAAAGCAACTCTCTTTAGTTATTTTTGCTGCAAAGCCAAGGACTGTGCTAATGACTCTTTCTAGGGCAATGTATCAGCTTTAAAGTCCATTAACTTTCTATGACTTTTCTGCATGCTAATGCTAATTATTATATTATTCCCACTGTTCTTGGAAAGCAATTGAAAATCGAGCCCTGAAATGCTGGGGGTGTAACATTGCGTTTAATTGTTCTATCTTTACTGTGCTGATTTGGTTGCTGCAGGTCTGAGATAAAACAGATATGAAAGTTGTTTGTTGGTGGTGGGTTTTTTTTTGTTTACACAAGCACAATACATTCCAATAGTGCTAGAATGTTCTTGAAACTGGCCCAGAGTGGGATTCTGTTTCAGCCATAGCATTTGAAAATACATAAGAAAGCACCCAGAACAATTATCACTGGAACTGACTGATGGCAAGGCTGGATATGAATATGAAATCGACATTTTTAAAGGACACAGCATGTTTCCCAAGGTGATATATATTTCTTAGTTACATCTGACCACTCTGAAATTGCTCAGACCAATGTTTCCTTTGCCATTTTCTGCATGCTTCCCATAAAATCCTTTCAAAGCATTGGCACATTCTAGGGTGAGATTCTGCCCAAGAGAAAGGGAAGAGGGTTTTACAGAGAAAGGGAAGAGGGTTTAACGTTTGTTCAAAGCTACTACAGGGAATCTGCTTGCTGAATGAGAAGATGAAAACTTTTTTTTTTTGCACAGAGTTTATAATATACTAAGATTGGATTGCAAGAAAAGCATAACTGAGTTAGCAATCCTCAAGGCAGTTGTGAGAAATTGGCAATTTAAGCTCCATGATTGATTAACAGCCGTCAACATTTTTTTTTTAAAAAAAAAAAAGCAGTCCATTTGTCTATAATGAGTTCCTTGTTGGCAATTTCAGAAGGGTGGTTTGGGTATGGAGACTGAGGCATGTATTTCATCATGGGATTTTGTATTTTCTGTATTTTCTTCGAGGTTCATTAATTGAATGGGGGGAGGAAATAAGCCATCAGCTGTAATTACACCTTCAGAGCCAACTGTCCAGTTTATATTAAAAACAAATCATGTTACTCTGGATGAAATTCCAGGATTTCTGGAATCTGTGAGGTGCTATCATGAAGCTTTCTACCCCTTTAAAAAGCATGTAAAGAGCCTATTTTGATTTATATAAAAACATTTGTAGCCCACCTCTCCGTAAACTGAAGAGGTGTCACAACAATCACAGAATCATTGAGTTGGAAGGGACCACGAGAGTCATCTAGTCCAACCCCTGCAATGCTCTGAGCTATCCTAATGGCCATGCAAATCAGTGGTTTTGAATGAGAGGCATCACATGATGGGTGAATGACTTTGGCAGCAAGTTGGATGTGGGTAGATAAAGCTGAGATAATGAAAATCCAAAGGGATGTTGATAGCAGAGGAAGAAAAATAAGGATCTCTGGTTTCGCTCACCATGGTTAACTCAATCCACAGTCTACGAACCTGCTTCTAAGCCTGGTTGCTTTGGAGTTGCATACTAACCAGCTCCAAGAATGAAGCTGGATTAATTGCTCACAAAGGCAATAGATCTGTATAAGCCTATGTGGCGTTCCAGGAAACAGAGATTCCCAGCTTAGGTCTCCTTACCATAGTTAGGAAATCAGACTGTGCTACATCTTGCCAAAACACTGTTGATGTCATTTCCAGCTTAGTTTTTTTTTTCCAATGCTGTGTCATCTTTCTTTTAATTAAATTCTCAAACGGCTGCTCTGAAATTAAAGATGGAAAAATATTATCTAATTAATATGTCAGTTGCTATTAGAGTTGCAAGGCAGCAGCAGTATCAGATTCACTTCCGGGTTAGAATTGGTAAGGACCAGGGCCGGCTCACCCATTGATTCTAGTGGCGCAGGGCGCCAGGGCACTCTGGGGGTGCTGAGGGGTGCTGAGGGGCTGTGCATGCACACGAAAGCTCATACCAATGACAAACTTAGTTGGTCTCTAAGGTGCTACTGGAAGGATTTTTTTTATTTTGTGAGAAACGTGGATAAAGAACTCAGAGACATCCAACAAAGGTGAATATGAGGCAAAAGCAGTCAAAAGTAGGTCCTTCTTCTCACAGCACATAGTTCAGGCATGGCCAAACTTGGCCCTCCAGCTGTTTTGGGACTACAATTCCCATCATCCCTGACCACTGGTCCTGTTAGCTAGGGATGATGGGAGTTGTAGTCCCAAAACAGCTGGAGGGCCAAGTTTGGCCATGCCTGACATAGTTAAACCATGGAATTCACTCACACAAGAGGTTGTGATGGCCATCAACATGTATTAGGATTAGATTTAAAAGAAGGTTGGACAGATTTATGGAGGATATCATTGGCTACTCTCCAAGATAGATGTATTCTACTTCTACTGCTGGAGTTCAGGATGCCCCTAAAGATCAGTTGTTGGGGACAGCAGCAAGGAAGGACTTAGTTTTGCTTGGGTTATGTTTGCAGGCTTCACATGGGCATCTAGTTGAACATTATGAGAAAAGAACGCAGGATGGGATGGGTCTGTGGAATGATCCAGCAGAGCTCTGTGGTCTTATGCTGTTATCAAATTGCCAGCTGTTAGGCCCATGTAATCTGGATTTATACTTCCTATGGGAAATTAGATCAATTTACCAAGAAACATCTTGCCAATGACCCCTTTGTGATATCTCAATGACCCTTTAATGGCGTTAAGCCCCTATCTGGAAGCATCCTCAATCCTTTCCATAACTGGAAGGGCCTTTCATGGAAGGCAGCCTCTTGATCCAAGAGATGGAGTGTTAGAGACAAATAGATATGGATATAGAGGCATTGCTAGTTGAATTGTAAGGTGATCATTTCTCAAGATGTACTTCTGTGGTTTATTTTAACAAGCATTTTATAGTTTAGGTGAAAAGAGTGCTTATTTTAAACAAGTTCACACTTTCCTTACAGCAGCCTCATTAAAAAGGAAGAAAATGGAAGTGGTTTCAGTAATGGGGCTTAAGTGTTAGATAATACTATCAATTATTGAAATTCATTAATTAAGCAAAATATTTGCTGGAAGTTGCTACATAGCTCTCTCATTCTGAAGGTTTTGCTATCAAAACAGAGTCTCATTAAAAATTTACATGCTAATCAGCATGTTTACAATTTCCTTTCTCCCAGCTACAGTTCTTTTGCACCGTGGGTTGAATTTTATTGCCTTCTACCAATTAACTCACAGGAGGAAATGTAATTTACAGGTTGTCCAGATGTTCAAATGGAAGAGAGGCCAGGGCAGAAAAAGGGCATTGGATTTGGAAACCTTATTGTTTTTAACAGTGTGGGCGAAAGATATTTGTCAGATGGGCTGGTTATTATTTTTATAGCACTGATTTTGAAAGTGGGTTTGATGGACACGTAAGTCTGGAAATAATTATGGGTATGGATTGTGCCCAGTTATCCTAACACAATATCTGAGTGCATTCATGGCTGGATCCGGTGCCAATAGAGTATAATTTCAGCTACAGGATCACATGGGTCAAACAAATTGTGTTGGATTTAGGGAACGGGCCATAGCTCAGCAGAAGGATCTTGCATTTAGAAGGATTGGAGTCATTGTGTTTTAAGATATGGGTGAACATAAATGACACATCAATGTATGTGATGGCGCTTGTGATATCTATGTAGGTATGAAGGATGTGACCAGGTGAGTGCATGAGTATCTGTGCGAGCATGGCTTTTTTTGGATGCAAAGAACAGATATAAGACCGTAAGAAGCTGTTTATACATTGGCCCATTGGTCCCTCTAGCTCAGCATTACCTTCACTTACTGACACAGGTCTCTGGGGTTTCAAACGTGAATTGTTTCCCATCCCTAACTGGAACTTTCTGCATGCACTGAGCTATGGCCATTCACCAGGTAACAGTCAATTCTGATGATTTCAGAATCCATCATTGTCTTTCGGCACTTCAAGTTTTTATACTTACTTATTTTGGTTCAGGTCTTCGTCACCTAACATTGAAGACCAAACAAACAAATAAACCCAACTACCCAGACCCGCAGGAGCTTGCTTTATCCTTCCTGTCATCATTTAATTGAAGAAATATTTCAGCTCATACATCTTTTTCTCCTCTCCAGCTTTTCTCTTTTCTCTCCTTTCCTTGTTCAGCTATGGAATATAGATAAACCGAAGTGTTTTATTTCACCTAGACTCTAAGAAGATCTACACCTCCTGATCCTTTTTTCAGATGTGATGTGATTGTTCAAAATGAAATAAGCACCAGTACTCATACAGAACTTCGTCTTGGCTTTCCTTCCCTAATCCAATTTGCTAATCTTTTCCTCTGTGTCATATTAAAAATATGAATATTGAATATTTTGGCGTTCCCATTGAATATTGGCGTTCCCATTGAATATTTTGGCGTTCTTCACAAGGAAATGGTTTTAAAATCAGGCGACATTGAAACAATCAGAGCTACCCTAAATGGATATTTCTTACTATTTTTCTCTGTGCTTTAGTTTCCTCACCTACTAAAATTCTTCAGTATGTTTGCTGTTTTAATTTAGAATACATATGAATATGTCTGATAGAATCAGACTATTTGTCCACCTAGATCAGTAGTGGAGATCCTTATACAGCCTGAGGGCCACATTCCTTTATTTGCAACTTTCCCGAGGCCACTTGCCAGGGGGCACATTCAAAAGGAGGTTTCTTCACACACATCTCTACCCTTCATCGGAGACATTATCACAGTTCAAGTGCACATTCCAGCTAGGAAGAAAACACTCAAAGACCGTACACAACAGGGCTAGCAAGAAACATAGCCTGGGGAGAAAGGGCATAGCCTGGACAAATTCCAACAGCCAGATAGAGAGATGGAGAGCCAGATAGTTCCCCACCTTGATCTAGATCAGGCATCCCCAAACTGCGGCCCTCCAGATGCTTTGGCCTACAACTCCCATGATCCCTAGCTAACAGGACCAGTGGTCAGGGGTGATGGGAATTGTAGGCCAAAACATCTGGAGGGCTGGAGTTTGGGGATGCCTGATCTGGATTCTAGCCATTATCTACTCTGAAGGGTAGCAGTTTTTTTAAAACTTCAGAACAAGCAGTTCCTTAGCCCTTCTGCTTGAGGACACTTTCAATGGGAATGCCAGGAACTCACTTTTGCAAGGAAAAGCATACAGTCTACCACCTACTGTAAGTGATAGTTTCTCCCTAATATCATAACCCATAGAAGCTATATGGTGTCAGGGGCTGGCTGGATGAGGAAGAGTGGTGGAATCCATCTAACCAAGAGCCTCCCCAGGGAAGGCACAGAGGAAGAGGATTCTGAGCCTAGGGATTGGTGGTGGGACTCTGGCCACACCTCAGAGGAGTGGATGAGCAGGGAAATGCTAGAAACAGGGTGCTTGAGGAATAGCCAAGAGACAAGACAGGGTGAGGAGATTTCCAGGCTGGATGTGGGTGCCGACAGCGGCGACAGAGCCCCTCTGACAGCTTCTCTGTTGACAGCTTGCAGCCCCGCCCCAAACAAGGCATTTATTGCATGAAGCCAAGGCTCTCTTAAGCATATGAGGCGCTGGGGTGCAAAGATCCCCCCCCCCAGGTTGCCCAGTCCCACGCGCACAGGAGGGCGGAGCTGGCCGGCCGCCTCAGCATCTCGCTGGCTCAGTCTCCCCCGAACTTGCGGCACAGAGCCACCCGCAGCAGAAGAGCCCACTGCAGTCCACTGCGGTGCTCTGACTGACTGGTGGGCTCTTCCCCGCACTCTCTTGGGATCCAGACTCTCGGCCTGGCACCCCTGGGAGCCCAGCGCCTGGGTGCCCCACACTCCTAGCGCCTATGGGAAAGACGGCCCCACATAGTGCCAAGCAGCAAGCCAGGCAGACACAGAGGGAATTCCTTGGGGTGGAAGAGCACAGAGGGAGGGTCCTGAGACAGAGGGCTAGGGGGTGAAGGAGGGGCTACAAGACAGTTCAGCCAACTACTTCATCAAGACAGGATTGCCCTTTAAAAGTCTCTGTGCGTTCTTTGTTTTGCTTTACTTAATAAACTAACTGCAAATTAGCTAAGCGTCTATCTCTCTGTGTCTTTCTGTCTCTGTTTGTCTCTGTCTCTTTCTGACCTGCGTATGACCTGCTCTCCCTGTCATGACATATAGTCAACCATGGCTAGTGCCCTTTGGAACTGGTAGGGCAGAAGACACAGAGAGCAAGAGTAGGTGGTGCCAGAGCTGATGACAGATGGAGTCAACTAATTCTCATTTTGTCTCCATCCTCCTCTCTGCTGAGTTCTACAAGTGGCAACACTGAGACAAAGGAGGAGGAAGCTGACAAGCATTGCCACCCTCTAGGCAGGTTATGAGTAAGAAGGCAGGCAGGTGGGGACTGACAAAGATCAACTGAGGTCGGTGCGCAGCAGTGCCCCGTTCACTCAAATGGACTTGCCTCCACTAGATATGGTGCAACATATTAAGCTAAGGCTGAGTTCGTAGCTTTGCATTATGTGGATTCTTTCTAGGGACCCAAGCTCTGATATCTCTCAGCCTTGCAAGGCTAAAGCCCCATGATCACCCCATTATTTTTCAAGTAAATAAATAAGGCCAAGTTAGGCAGTTCCTTGTTCTTGCTAGCAACTACTGCACTGCCACAAGGCCAGATGTAAATGCAGTGGCATCTAGGACCACCATCTTGGGTTGGCACTTCTGGGCACTTTCCAAGGCCCATGCCCAAGCGGGGCAACCACAGCCAACTCCCTGGCCATGCCATTCTTCCTCCTTGCTGTTGCTGCCTGTTTACCTTCAAGTATGTGAGAGAGAGAAGAAAGGAGCAGTAGCTTCTCTTTCTGGGCCAATGCAAAGTCTGGGTCCCAATGGAAGGGGCAATTGATGGAGACAAGGAAGATGGGGGCCATTCAGGGATGGCAGCCAACTGAGGGCATCTTGCTTGATGGCCCACAAAATCTGCAGTTGACACTGGAGCTAACTGGCTGAAAGGAAGACTAGCAGCCAACATAGTCCCTAGGGAGTTCTTTCCAGAACACTGCATCCAGAACCAATTGTATGAATTGGGGCTTAGTTTGTGAGGAGTAACAAGTAACCAAAGAGTTAACTGTGTACTGTAGCACCTGACCACTGAGGAAGATATCATGTTACAGAATGTACCAGAAGTGTTTCTGTATGTATTCAGTTGGTTTCGTTTCTGCCTGGGAGACGGTCGCAAGATGTCTGCGCTCTCACCAGGTTGTTTGTTATTTTTCTCTCTAGAATAAACTTAAGTAGTTATTAGAACACCTTGGACTCTGTGTGTTCTTAAGAGGCTTTTTATCCAACGGCTATACAAGCTTTCGCTGTGTGAGAAGAAGAAGAACTCTGCTGTGTGTGTTTTACTGCCAGCCCGGGTCTATGGAGCAGAAGCGCTAGAGAAAGCGCGCTGGGCAGATAATTAGTGGCTCCTAATTGAGTCATAAACAACTCAACGGAGCCCTATACTCGTCACATAGTTGTCAGAGAAACAGTTCCACTCAAGGAATCCTGCTTTAAAAAGAGATGTGGGCTATAAAAACACACACACACACACACCACAATCCTTGTGGCAAAAATGAATCACGATTTCCTCTTAATGTGTAATTACGGTTTGTAGTCTGGACAGTAAAGCCCTGATTGCCATTGTAAATGTTTTGAATCTGAGTGTCACTTAGCAACCAACATAATTTTGTTTTAAGGGTTTCAATCAGTAGTTGGTGGCAGGATCTGAAGTCTGGAATTTTAATGACAGAAAGATCAATAGCTGTATTTTGGCGCTGCCAGTGAGTTTAAGTTTATCTGTACTAAGTGGGTTTTTCTATTGCTTTGAAAAATTAAATTATGATGTTTGGGAGCAAAGGTTATCTCTTTAAAAGAAGTCAAGGGGCAGGATGGGTCACAAAGGCCAATATGGATAGACTCAAACGTGACTGGCTGCCATGAATGCCACAGGTTGCACAGGCAGTGAAATGTTGTATTACTCCTTGACATGAACAAAGGGACTTGTGGGTCTTGCTAGATCCAACCAGGATGTGGGAACGGGATCCCTGTCTTTTGATTCCCATCAACAAAAAACAACACATTTGAGAAAAAGGTAGTCTTCCTGGAAAAGCACTGGAGATGAAGTGAGTTCTGAAAGCGAAGAAAAGGCAAGTATTCCGTTTGTCAGCCAGTCATTGCAATAGGCCCAAGTTGCCCTGCCCTCACATGAAGTATTGGGTTTGCAATTTTGGGAGAGGGGAGACTGTGGCACTGGGGAGAGGGCAGGCTGGCGAGGCCCCCTAGATTTAGAGGCCCTAGACTTCAGCCTACTTAGCCTATACATAAATCCGGCACTGGGGCAGTTTCGTCTTTCACTCAAAAACCCAATCACACCCAGTGCAAAGATGGAGAAAAATTGCACCCCTCCCACATCAAAAGCTAGGAAAGAGACAAGGCTGGCACACTGAATCATGCAAGCACATAGCAGGGAGCAGAATGTACTTGGGGTTCACAGGAGCTTTTAATTAATTTCTTGCAGCACACTAGAGAGTCTCTCCTGGCACACACTTTGGTATTTGCTTTTCTACCTTATTGAAGATCTAGGAGTATATATGTACTCATGTTGCATTACACCAGAAAAAAACAACAACTACCCTTTGGTTTTAGAAGTTCAATGCATATATATTACATTCCAGTGTTTTTCTTCTTCTTCTTAAAGTTTTCAGAAGATATCAAAGAGGAGAAAGATTGAGTTTCTCGCTGCTGGAAATGGCAAGCCCAAATACATCAATTGAATTGATCACAAACTCCAGGGTATAAACAAATTGATTGTAGCTCTGATGGTCTAGGCTGGGATCTATTGGAAGATGATGAAATGAGACTATTATTCAGGTAAATCAGTTGCTTGGCCTCTGTTAGTAAGAAAAGAGAATACTGGATTTAGAATCAAAGGGAATAACAGAGAAGCTCTGCACAGAAGGATAACCAGGGGAGATTTATTAGCCGAATTTGCACTCCTAGGTCATTTACACTTCATGAGCCTCCTGAACCAACGGAGAAATATTCCTAAACTTATCCTGGCTCTGATGAACCTTGCAGGAGTTACTGGAGTTTACACAAAACTGTGTGATATCCAGTACTATGTGTGGACTTCAACTTGAAAATATAGATATATAAAGTTCACCTGTACATATAAATGAGCGTATAAACTTTATGCCAACTCAGTTGCACTAAGCATCAGTTTTCACATGCTTGTTCCTCATCCAACTTCTTGCACATATGGCTCTGTGAATACAGTATTGATTCCATGTCATGTGCAGAATGCCCCACTGCTGCACATTTACATTGCATGAGTTTATGAGACCAGGACCATAGCTGCCAAGTTCCGGCCTGAGAAATAAGGGACTGGACCGGAAGTAGCAGACCGGAAGTAGCGCTGCCGCCATTTTGGAACTGGGCAGAGCATGCTCAGAAGCTACTTTTGATGCTGCTCTGCCCTGTTCCAAAATGGCCGCCGCACCAGAAGTCACGCTGCAGCCATTTTGGAACTGGGCAAAGCAGCATCAAAAGTCGCTTCTGAGCATGCTCCGCCCAGTTCCAAAATGGGCACCGCGCCGGAATAAACCGGGGAAAAACAAAAAAATCCAATTTTTTCGGCTGTGGACAGCTGGGAAAACGGGGTTTTCCCGGGGAATACGGGAGACTTGGCAGCTATGACCAGGACACATCTAGAATAGTAGGCTTCAATACATATTGTAAGCATAGTATGGGCCTCCGGAATTTCCGTCAGACATGCTGAGTCCTGAAACCTGGATCTGTTAAATCAGGGGTGGTGATAGTAGATTGCTATATATTTTATTGATTCCTATTGTATTTTTACTGCCAAGGAGTGGGAGAGGTGTTTGCAGGATGTTCTGCCTCGGGTGCCAAAGTAACTTGCACAGCCTTGTGTGCTTGGGAAATGCAGGGCACTAGTCGCTCCTCTGAGGCAGCAAAATGTTTATGCCAACCTTGCATCTAGGCCTATGTCCCTGCTTGTGTATCCCATAATGCACTTTCTTTGGTGATATACTAGAGGCGAAACCAGAGGCTGTCTGTGTGCTGCAGCATGCCCCCAGAAGGCCATTGTATCATATTTTGGCCTTGACTTATGACACATTTGTCACACACACAAAAAGGATTGGCAATCACTATTATAGATACATATATCAGGCTGACAGTCTGAACAGCTGAACTTCCAGTGTATTTGAAAGGGAAATGGATCTGTGGCTCTCTTTTCAAAAGCCTTGATCGACTTTTCCAGTTCCTTTGATGCAAACTTCATTGTACTCTATCACTTTATAGCAAGTTGCTACAGCTCTAACCTCCCCCCCCCACCTCGCAAAATCCAGTTGTTTGTTCTAAAATCTTTCCTCTTTCAGAACTTTGACAGCACATCAACCAACAAATCTCACTCATGACAAGCCCTAATGATTGAAGCACGCCTCTTGATTTCTCCCAGTATCTCAATCCATTTCTGATTCAATACGGACTTTTAGCATTATTAGCTTGCCTTGCTTTTTTACTGTCTCCTTTCATCCATCAAGCACAAAATACATGTCACCTTTAGAGGCATCTGAACTGAAAAAGTTCAGGGAAGGAAGGGGGATGAAAATAGCAAAAAAAAAAGTGTTTCATCTCAGGACTTTGCATACACAAAATCAACTTTTGCTGATTGACTGGGAAATGGTCCAAAAGTGACAGTGCTAATTTTATTATCTGTACCATAAAAATAATAATAATGAGACCATGGCCTTTGGGGAGAATAACCATCAAAGAAGCCTCAGCAGTACTGAACCTAGGCAAGATGTGCTCATCAAAATATTGAAACTGAAAGAATAAAACACTTGTTGTGCCTATCAATGTGACCTCACAGTATGATCTTGTTTGATGCCATAGGTTGTCAAAGCTTCTTTCTTTTTTTCTTTGGCAGGGTTCCTTTTGCTTTGTTCTTGGTAGAAAGCAAGTACAGTGGAACCTCGGTCTATGAACACCTCGGTTTATGAATTTTCAGTTTACGAATGCCACGGACCCATCTGGAACGGATTAATTCACTTTCCATTACTTTCAATGGGAAAGTTCACTTCAGTTTATGAATGCTTCAGTTTAAGAACAGACTTCCGGAACCAATTACACCCATGCTTCGGGTTAAGTACGCTTCAGGTTGAGTACTCTGCGGACCCGTCTGGAACGGATTAATCCACTTTCCATTACTTTCAATGGGAAAGTTCACTTCAGTTTATGAACGCTTCAGTTTAAGTACTCCGCAGAACGTCTGGAACACATTAATCCACATCCCATTACTTTCAATGGGAAAGTTCACTTCAGTTTATGAACGCTTCTGTTTATGAACAGACTTCCGGAACCAATTGTGTTCATAAACCGAGGTACCACTATATGCATCATGATTGAGACAAAACTACTTAAAAACAAGAATCACCATTCAAATAGTTACTGCAGATGGTTGCAGTTTATCTACTCACATCTGAATTTCGTGTGTGTGTGTGTGTGTGTGTGTGTGTGTGTGTGTTAGGACCTTGTGTACCCGATGCTGGGTAGTGTGATTGGTGTGAATCATATGAGATGTCTGAGAAGAGTGTGGGAACGGAAGACTGTTTTATCTCTTCCGTCTGAGAGTGTTATTGGATTGTACTTTCACTTCTGCAGTGTATGTTTTAGGTCTTGTTCTGCCTGAGCTGGAGAACACAGACATGATTATGGATCCTCTGTATTTAGTGTGAATAAAACATAGTTTAGACCTATGGATGTCTTCTTCTTCTGGCTGCGAAATGCCAGAAGACCTGTGTGCACTTTTCCAATGAGGAGTGTCACAGAGAGGCACTCTGGAATGAAGAGGAATGCCATTCCAGAGACGTGCCTTCCCAGATATGCTCAGAGGTACTGGGGGTCTGCCGTCCCCCCAGGAGCGCATTCCGACAGTGTGTACACACAACACACAAACATATATGATCAATAGGTAGGTAGATAATATAGATATATAGAGCAGCGGTGTAGCGAGCCACCATGACACCCGGGGCGACAAATTGCTGTGCGGGGGGGGGGGGGACGACGTCACTATGTAACGATGCATGCGTGTTACGTAACAATGCATGTGTCGTTACATGGCGGGGTATCGCCGCCGCCCCCGCACCTCCAAAGCCATGCGCCTTCAGCTCCAAACTCCAGCAACATGGACAGTTTGGAAAGCTGAACTAGACAGAGAGCACGGATGAGGTCTGGTGCAATTTGTACCTAGATGGTCTACCCAAAATGTCTTCCACTTTTCACATAGATGGGAGTATTTGCAGTCATTAAAAAAAGCTGTGGGCTGTACTGCGCACATTCACCCTCACCTCCAGGAAAACTCAGTGGGAGTGGCTTTGAGGGCCCAATCCATGCAGCACCAGATTAAGTATCAAAAGACTTTACTGTAGTGAGCTTTTCTGCACGATATATATTCATTTTGTTTTACCAACAGCACCCATTCACTTCTAATGTGACCCACAGAAGTGCTGCTTATATTAATTAAAAACAGTAAGCCAGTTTTAGGGACCCGGACTTGGCAAATGAAATCTACTTGAAATGTAACACTCCTGCTCAGGCCGTTATTTACATTCACTAAAAGACGATAAAAATTAGACGTTGTAATGGAATTTAAATATGCAATAGTTCCTCAGCCCAAAATTTTAACTAGTTTGGGAATTATTATTATTTTCACAATTATTTAACCATAAGTCTTCTAAATTTCTCTTTTTTAGGGCTGCTTGGTTGCTTATAAATATTTCAAGGGCATGAATGGGGTGCTATAAAATTCATGTAGTTCACTCAAGAGACTGGAAGAGCTGTGTCAGCATCCTGGCATTCTGTTGGGAAGTCGGTATTTACACATTCTTGATAAGATGTATATTATATTCCAAAGCCCAGGCTATGTCTTTGCTGTAAATACAGAACACAAAGCAGTTCAGCTGCTCATTATATTTAGCACTGTAAGTAGATATGGCTGCGACATACACCGAACTCTATGCAAAGCCAATGGATTAAAAGAAGAGGGGCAATTTTTTCCCCTGTAATCTCGTTTTAATGTTCAGTGGCTTCTATATTATGTTTGTTGGCCCACCTGGGCTATTGTTTGGAATAAAGGCGACATATTCTGTCTATCTGCATCAAATAAAGAGGTCATAATTTTCAGTTGCCATATAGGGTATCAATTATGGAAACTCAAAGGGCTAGTTGTCATCATCTTCTTTTCAGAAGAACAGCCAAAGTGTATACATCCTACAGGACATTAGGAAGTAATTAATAGAATCATAGAATGGTAGAGTTCAAAGGGACCCCAAGGAACATCTAATCCAACCCACTGCAATGCAGGAATGAGCAGCTACCCCATACAGGGATCAAACCTGCAACCTTGCTGTTATTAGCACCATGCTCCAAATAACTGAAGGGACGCGGGTGACACTGTGGTCCAAACCACTGAGCCTCTTGGGCTTGCTGATCAGCTTCTGCCAACCTAGCAGTTCGAAAGCCCGCCAGTTCAAGTAGATAAATAGGTACCGATGCGGCAGGAAGGTAAACAGCGTCTCCACCTCCATCATTCTGCCCAGACACTGAGGTCCAGCACCGAGGGCCTTCTGGCGGTTTCCTCGTTGCGAGAAGCCAAGTTGCAGGGAACTAGGCAGAGGGCCTTCTCGGTGGTGGCGCCTGCCCTGTGGAACGCCCTCCCAGCAGATGTCAAAGAGGAAAACAACTACCAGACTTTTAGAAGACATCTGAAGGCAGCCCTGCTCAGGGAGGCTTTTAATGTTTAAAAGATTACTGTGTTTTATTTTTCTGTTGGAAGCCACCCAGAGTGGCTGGGGAAACCCAGCCAGATGGGTGGGGTATAAATAATAAATTTTATTATTATTATTATTATTATTATTATTATTATTATTATTATTATTATTATTATTATTCTGTGCGCTCTGGTTTCCTTCACAGTGTTCCGTTGTGCCATAAGTGATTTAGTCATGCTGGCCACATGACCTGGAAAGCTGTCTGTGGACAAACACCAGCTCCCTTTGCTTGAAAGTGAGATGAGCGCCACAACACTATAGTTTTAATGATAATAATAATAATAATAATAATAATAATAATAATAATAATAATAATAATAATAATTTATTATTTATACCCCACCCATCTGGCTGGGTTTCCCCAGCCACTCTGGGCGGCTTCCAACAGAAAAATGAAATAAAATAATCTATTAAATATTAAAAGCCTCCCTAAACTGGTAGCTGTTTTTCTCTTTGACATCTGATGGGAGGGCGTTCCACAGGGCGGGCACCACCATCAAGAAGGCCCTCTGCCTGGTTCCCTGCAACTTGGCTTCTCGCAATGAGGGAACTGCCAGAAGGCCCTCGGTACTGGACCTCAGTGTCCGGGCAGAACGATGGGGGTGGAGACACTCCTTCAGGTATACTGGACCGAGGCCATTTAGGGCTTTAAAAGTCAGCACCAACACTTTGAACTGTGCTCGGAAATGTACTGGGAGCCAATGTAGATCTTTCAAGACCGGTTTTATGTGGTCTCGGCGGCCGCTCCCAGTCATCACTCTAGCTGCCGCATTCTGGATTAGTTGTAGTTTCCGGGTCACATTCAATGGTAGCCCCACGTAGAGCGCATTGCAGTAGTCCAAGCGGGAGATAACTAGAGCATGCACCACTCTGGCGAGACAGTCTGCGGGCAGGTAAGGTCTCAGCCTGCGTACCAGATGGAGCTGATAGACAGCTGCCCTGGACACAGAATTGACCTGTGCCTCCATGGACAGCTGTGAGTCCAGAATGACTCTCAGGCTGCGCACCTGGTCCTTCAGGGGCACAGTTACCCCATTCAGGACCAGGGAGTCCTCCACACCTGCCCGCCTCCTGCCCCCCACGAACAGTACTTCTGTCTTGTCAGGATTCAACCTCAATCTGTTAGCCACCATCCATCCTCCAACCGCCTCTAGGCACTCACACAGGACCTTCACCGCCTTCACTGGTTCTGATTTAAAAGAGAGGTCTTTTTATTTTTACCAAATAACTGAACTATCAAGGCACAACGTCATACTCAGTATTTGGTGGTTGAGGGGTATTTTAATTCAGTGTAAGACCCATTATGTGAATAGGACACAAGAGTCATGGAAAATGTAGGTAGGTCACCTGCCACATGCTGGCAGTTATTTTGTAGGTGAAGTTACATTGGTGGAACTGCAAAATTAGGGTGGAATCATGAGCAGAATGTATGCAGAAGTGTACCTTTATTCCAAATCATAGACAGAACCATTCCCTTCTCGTGGCCTAATAAATTGCCCTCCCATTTATGTAAATAGGAGAGAAAATAAAAAGGCAAATGATGTTGCCTCCCATGTTGGATTTCCACCAAAACTAGCTGTGAGAATGACAATTGTAAAGTTTCTCAGCTAAAACCATTCAGAAATGATGAAGCAAAGGCAATGTGCAATCGGATTCCGATCTGCTTTGCCGTGACTGCACAAAGGCAAACTCAAGACATGGAGATGAGGAGCCTTATTGTCCCCTAGAGTAAGAGCAGGGTGGCATGAATGTCAGATGCCTTTTACACAAGCATGCTTGGATTCACATGAGTTAAACTCTGCAATGAAGGGACAACCTTTTTGACAAGTTGTTTCTAGTCATTTTGTCAAGGCCAGTACTCTCACAAGGTAAATGACTGAAGATTTTGCAGCACCAGCCAAGAGTCCTCCGGAGATATTGCTCTCTTGTACTACACATCCAGAAGTTTAATTTCATTTATTATAACTTCATAATTCCAAATGAATATGAACCTTTTAGTCTTTGCCAAACCATTGCAAAATGTGTTTAAAGCCAGGGACAGCCAACATGGTACCCTACAGGTGTGGACCCCAACTCCCAACAGTCCCAACCAGCATGACCAATGGCCAGGAAACATGAAAATTTGTTATCCATAACATCTGGATGGCACAACATTGGTTAACCCTTTTTAAGAAGATGTGACAGATCCAATAGCATTAGCATTGTGTGACCAGGCAGTGACAGCCCTAGCCCCCAGGGATCATAAGGAAGGAATAAAGACTCTGACAACATTATCTGGAATTAAAATTAGGCCACAACTTGATTAAACTTCCGAATGTAGGAAGACCTTGGCTTAGGCCTTGGGCACGTATCCCTCCCAGCCCCCCCAAGCCAGGCACATCAGAGTAAATGGGATATGGGGTGCTCTGTGAGACGTAAGCGTAGGAGGCAGCCCAGCCCATATCCCCACACTCAGGGTAGTTCACTGACTGCAAAGTTGTGAGGAATTGCTATGGGGAAGACCAAACCTTCCAATGCAGGGAAATCTCTTCCTGGTCCTTCAACAGCATCCGGCCATAGACTGCAGCAGCGCCCACTAAAAAGGAAGAAAAAGTTAACCTGCAAACAAGAAAACATTAAACTAAGGGAGGGTAGGGAGAGTGAATCTCCTAAACTGACTGCCTGGATACTGTTGGCTCCACCCCCTATATATAAATGGGACCGGCCCCACCTCCCAGCAATGAAACTTGATTACTGCTGAACCAGAAGTGTGGGAAGCAGCAACAAAGAGATACTGCATCTCAAGGAAGTGGCTGAGCAAAAGACTCCTATACCACATATAGGTAAAGGTAAAGGTAAAGGGACCCCTGACCATTAGGTCCAGTCGTGACAGACTCTGGGGTTGCGCGCTCATCTCGCATTATTGACCGAGGGAGCCGGCATATAGCCTCCAGGTCATGTGGCCAGCATGACAAAGCCGCTTCTGGCAAACCAGAGCAGCACATGGAAACGCCGTTTACCTTTCCGCTGTAGCGGTTCCTATTTATCTACTTGCATTTTTACGTGCTTTCGAACTGCTAGGTTGGCAGGAGCTGGGACCAAGCAACGGGAGCTCACCCCGTCACAGGGATTTGAACTGCCGACCTTCTGATCAGCAAGCCCTAGGCTCAGTGGTTTAACCCACAGCGCCTGAATCACAATTCTCCTGGTCCCTGGGATGCAGGTGGCACTGTGGGCTAAACCACTGAGCCTCTTGGGCTTGCAGATCGGAATGTCAGTGGTTCGAATCCTCATGGTGGGGTGAGCTCCTGTTGCTCCGTCCCAGCTCCTGCCAACCTAGCAGTTCAAAAGCACACCAATGGAAGTAGATAAATAGGTACCACTGTGGCGGGATGGTGAACGGCATTTCCGTGTGTTCTTGCTTCCGTCACGGTGCCCCATTGCACCAGAATCGGTTTAGTCCTGCTGGCCACATGACCCGGAAAGCTGTCTGCGAACAAACACCAGCTCCCTTGGCCTGAAAGCAAGATGAGTGCCACAACCCCAGTTGCCTTTGACTGGACTTAACCGTCCAGGGGTCCTTTACCTTTCCTTTAACCTCTCCTGGTCCCGTGTTTACTAACCCCATTTGATAATGGGGTAGCAGAAGTAAGCATGGGTACCAGTAAGTGTAGTGGTAGGAATTGGATAGACGGAATCTCTGCAATGCTTTTCTACCAATATGCTACCCGAGAAGGAGCATGGTGCCTGAATATGGATGATTCCCATGAAGCTCAATAGAAACCTGTTTACGAGAGCAGCCTGAATGCTGCAGAAAGGAAGGGCCGGAGATATACATAAGTCATGCAATTCCCTTTCAAGCTTCCTGAGCAGGTAGGAGAATCATGCATGTGCCAGTATAGGAAAGGGAAACAGAGCTCTGTGGAATCTCCCGCATGCAAGTGCTATGGCCATAATTGGGCTTCATCAAACCCATGGCTGGAAGTCTGATTGGTTTCTGATTATAAGGCCAAATGGGCACATGAGACTTATTTCCTAGCCGCGTTTCTTTCTGATGGCAATTCAATTTCATGCAAGAGCTTTTGAACTGAAGATGCTATTCTTTTCCAGCTCTATTCGTATGTAGCCCCAATCGGAACTAAGTTAATCAGCTCCTCAAATGGAAGGGTGAATGGTATATGGCTCAATCCAGCCCATCTTGAACAGCTGAACTAGCTCACATCAGAGCAAAGTGCACAAGGTGGGAATGAATGAAACTCGCAAGATTACCAGATGTGAACTTTGCATCCCCTATTCATCAAGAGACCATGGGGATCTTGAGTTATGGGGTTCCCTGAGATAAGAAGGAAGAAAGAATCAGAATGCTGCTTTTGTCAAATGATAATTGTTTCAGCGAATGGCCCAAAAAGTCATTTCCAAAGGACTGCACAAATATTCATCGCATTTGCAAAGGCTGAAATTATTCTTCCTCATGCATATTGATACATGCAGATGCACATTGAAGCCTCATTAAAGCAGATTGCAAAGGTTTTCACAACAAACATCACACTTCCAATGTTTTTAACAAATGCTAAGCACAACTTATTAAAGGATTCTAACAGCACAAACCCCAAGGAAATGAAGACAAGACTATCAATGGCTACTATTTGCAAGGGCTATGTTTCACCTTCACTGTCAGAGGCAGTATACCAGTTGCTGTAGATCGCAAGCAGGAAAGTGATGTTGCACTTAGATCGTGTTTGGGGGTTTCCCATAAGTATCTGGTTGGCCACGGAGTGATGGACAGGATGTTCCTTTGCCTTGATCCAGCAGGACTCCTTCCTATCTTCTTACAGTATGTGCAGGAAGTTTTTTCCTGGGTCAGACTTCTGATGTTGTAGCCCTGCTAACATCAGAATTGAACTCACAAAGTATTTAGGATGCACCCAAGAGAAGTAACATCAAACAAGGTGTGGATGCAAGGAACCAGTCTGTACTCAAGCTTGTACATCTTGTGATCTACAAAGTTGAATGTTGCCCACCAACAATGTACTGTAATCTAGTTATGTTCGCCGTGTTCACAATTGCTTGGTTCATGACAGCAATTTGTATAGCCTCCATGTTACTCTAATCCAAATGGTTTATAGCTCACTCAAAAGCCTTTTATATAATCTCTGTTATATATTAGCTGTTTCAGGGAACTTGTAGGCATCTAGAAGTTATACAACCTTGTTGAGTTCGAAGGGACCCTTTGGGTCATCTAGATCAGGGATAGGATAGGGTAGATTGTGATCTACTTGTAGACTGTGGTGTTTCCATGGTAGATCTTGCCCCCCCCGAAAGCTCAAGAACTTTGGCTCCCTAAAAAAAACCTCAACAACTTTGGTAGATCACCGCCAGTGGGAGTAGATTTCAGTCTCTTGAAAGCTGGACATGCCTGATCTAGATCAACCCCCTGCAATGCAGGAATCTCAACAAAGTTGGTCCAGGTTGCTGGGCTCCTATCACCCCCAGTCAGCATGGCAAATATTCAGAGATGATGGAAATTGGAGACCAACAACATATTGGGGGGGGGCGGCACACGTTTCATACCCCTGTTTGGATGAAACTCACATTAAGAGTCAATTTAGACTCCTTGAGAACACTTAGATATTAACGTATTTATTCATTGTTAGGATTTTCCAACAATATGGAGCAGATTCTATTCATTATTCATTAACAGAAATCGGAGGGGTATGGCAGACTGATCCATGACCCTTTATTTTCTTGGTGTTGAACCCTTTTGACAGTGGTAAAGCCTTACAAAGCCTAAAACTTGCAGTGCAGCAACATTTTTGAATGATATCATTGAATGATATCAGAATATTAAAGACTTCTACTAAATATAAATGTGCTTTGCTCCTGAGAGAATCACTAGTGATATACCTATATATTGATTTCCTTTTAATATGTAATATGGTGCTAGGACAAAAAAAGGAAAAAGTTTCTGCACCTTTAATAATTGTGTAGAAGGGAGGATTTTAGCAGGCACGCCTTGATACGCACCTACCCCTTTTTGACACTGTCTCCTCAGAATGATTTTCAGAGCCACCATCACACGAAAGCAATGGTAGAGAACTCTTACAGCAGAAAGTACCACCTTAATATGATGCCTTCTGGTTTAGGGAGGTGTCTTCCTACTTAGAGATGGGTGATGAATTCAATTTGATTCATGTTTAAAGGTATAGCTACCTAAAGCACATTTTCTGAATCAAAACACAGCCATCGTCCAAAATTCACGCTTCTGAATATCTTGTAACACAGTTCTCCAACCAAATACTGGTAATGTGCCTACAAATGCATATTGCTAGGATAAAATGTGCAGAAATTGTGTATATTTGTGGAAACAGCATTCCAAAATGCATGATATATGAGAAAACCGCTTTGCAAAAAATGAGCATATTAGGCGAAATTGCATACAGATGCTTGTATTTCAGGAGAAATGCACACCAGAATGCTGATAAAAAGAAATGCAAACTGATGAGGGAATGTGGGAAACTGAACTGACAATTGGAAAGATGAAAAACAGAGAGAAACTGAAATTGGCATATTTGACCATCCTTACTTCTTACTCACATCGCCCCTAGCTGCATCAGGACTGACACACAGGCAGAGATCTGAACAAACCTCAATAATTTGCCAGAAGCCAGTATATCTTGATAGTAGCTTTACTGGAAATGTTTGAGTGTGATACTTGACTCTTGTTCTGCAAAGTGGGACGTGGTGATTAGTGAGAAGTTGCTCTGCAGTCAAACTGAGATTGCTGTTATTACCTTGTAGATCATCAGATTAATTATGCATAACAAAGAGAAAGTGCACCTTATAAATAAAATATTAATAAACAAAATACTGCAGTATTTTATTGACAGAAGCGGCAAGGGAAATTTCATCATTTAGATTCAAGCAGTAATCAAACCTATCAAAGATTAACGGTACTATATTGGATTAAAATATTAAAGAAAGCTAAATATAAATGCTTTACCCCCCCCCTCCCAAGTGAACAATGTCTTGACTTTTGTCAGGGTAAAAGCAACTTTGAAAGATAACAGAAGGTACAGAACATAAACTGTCAAGATATTTGTCTCTCTTTCTCTAAGAGATTATGAATTTCAAATCAAGTTTGCTTCCACAAATTGCACTCTCTAGAAAGACCTATTTGATTAATACAAGAAAAAAACACCTGGATTTTTTTTCCTTGCTTCCCCCCCCCTTGCTCCCCCCCCACTTTTCCACATATTGGGAAAAAATTTATTTTAAAAAATCATGTTTTGAAAAGGGGAAAGTCTTTAAATTTGTAAGATTTTAATATTTTAATATTGTAAGGGGTCCCACCTCAAATGGGGGACAACACATAGTATTTCTCCTTCGGGTAGCTATTTGGGGGCAAGAACTGCACTCCTATGAAAATGCAAGATATGTCGATGGTGGAGTGAGGTTAAAGCAAGTGGAGCTCTCCAAGGTGAAAGACTGGGAGAGGAAAAGGAAGGAAAGCTCCCAGCTGAGAGCTGAGAGCTGAGAGCTGAGAGCTGAGAGGACCTGCCATTTTCTGTGTGCAGGAAGTGGAAGGATATGCAATTGTACACTATTTTTCCACTTTAGATATATTGCTGCTCATTGATCTTCCCTTTGTTGTTTCTTAGAAGAATTTTAAGTGTATATATATATATATATAACCTTAAAATTCTTCTAAGAAACAACAAAGGGAAGATCAATGATATATGTAAGGGGACCCTTTACATCAATATATATGTAAAGGGGCCCCTGACCATTAGGTCCAGTCGTGACTGACTCTGGGGTTGCGGCGCTCATCTTGCATTATTGGCTGAGGGAGCCGGCGTACAGCTTCCAGGTCATGTGGCCAGCATGACAAAGCCACTTCTGGCGAACCAGAGCAGCACATGGAAACGCCGTTTACCTTCCCACCAGAGCGGTACCTATTTATCTACTTGCACTTCGACGTGCTTTCAAACTGCTAGGTTGGCAGGAGCTGGGACCGAACAACGGGAGCTCACCCTATCGTGGGGATTCGAACCACCGACCTTCTGATCGGCAAGCCCTAGGCTCTGTGGTTTAACCCACAGCGCCACCCATGTCCCGATATATATAAAATACTGTAGATGTTGATAAATGTACCAAGCAAACACATACCAATATGCAAACCCCATGTCTGAAACCCACAGAAAAGTCCTGAAACCATTTTCTCTCTCCCAAAATGACCTCAAATTTTCTCTCTCCCAAAATGACCTCTGCAAGGTTGAAGGAAATGGGAAATCTCCCTATTGTCTCTTTCACAAATCCTGTCTTAAGGGCACATTTAAGATATAAATCGGGTGTGAGCCTGTGACCTGGGTTTAGGAATTGAGTAGCTATCATAACAAAAGAGTGGCCAAGATGTCCTGGTAATCCAATCAGGTAACCTGGCAGACAGGAAGAAACAACACACCCAGATTTCCACCCCTTCTCTGATGTATCTGGGTGGTGATCTTGGGCCACACCCCTTCTGTGCTGTATGTATGATGTTTCTGGGGGTGGTCTTGGACTCCAGGGTGGGCAATTTAAAATGTCTATATAAGGGCTTGTGCGCATGGCTCGGGGTGCCTCCCCCCCTTCTTGTGGGGGGATGGACACCCTGTTACAACAGCATTAATAAAGCTGCTTTGCTTCTCAATATTCTCTGGTTGGTCCCTGTTATTTTCTCCTACTGATAGAGAACCTACAAAAGGACTCTATATGGGCTCTTGGGTACCCCATAAGGGAAAAGGAGCATGATATTATGCTCTATAGGTCACACCCTAGATAGGTAGGTAATAACCTGCTATGAGACTATGGTGGAATCTACACACGTATAAAAAAAATCGCTGTGAAAATACCTTTAAAAATGTTTTGAAAAATACGTTGAATTTGGCATAGCTCAGCTGTGGATATAGTGACCAAGCCATAGTTCTATCTTCTGAAATGTTCTCTCAGCCTCTGGCCCATGAGCCAACCCCAGAGTCCAGGAGGCTTCTAGACTGAATTGGGTCAGAAGCAAAACAAAAGCATTAACTGAAAACTGAACCCTGCTGTTATTAATCCTAAAGGATTACATTTACTTTGGCTATGAAATTTCGCAACCAAAAGGAATAAACACATTTCATGCATACAGCCTTTGTTCTTAGCAAAGGCAAACTCTCTGTGCTCACCCATTAAAGCACAAAGACGGAGAGAAAATAATTTCTAAAGTAAAACCTCCTAAGGCAGCACTAGTTATACTAAAAAAAATAAAAGGGGGAAAAATCTGGATAATGATTGAAATATACACATAGCCATTTTTGGTCCTTCCAGAATGATTCTAATTAAAACTTTCATTAACTACTTTATATTCTGATAAATGCAAATGTAGTGGCCAAACATCTAACACAAAGAAGCATCTATATACATTTCTCCCCCTCTATTGTGCTGTTTCCAAAGCCTTTTTCAAATAATTTATCTTCTCAGTTAGAAACATGAAACAAAGTGATTTGTAATCTCCCTGTATTTTAATGATTTATCGAGATCCTCGTTGCTATTAATTACAGGTGGGTCTTAAGTTCACATTTTAAGTGCCTCGTTTAATTTTTCAAAGCCAGAAACCTCAGAGGTGTTTGGATCTATTACCATAGCATGCTGGTATTGCTATCCTGGTGATTATGAACTGACCTTTCACTATGGTTTTGTGTAGCCTAGCCCCGAGTGGTAGACAAAATAGATTTTAATGGCTGGAAATCTCCCCTTTGCCTATTGAATGCCATACACTCTAGAGTGTATAAATGTTGCACTCATATCCCACGTTTCCTTCAAGGAGGTGAAGGTGGTCCACAACCTCATTTCACCCTAACAACCTTGTGACATGAATTCACACCTTTGAACTAAAGTGCTACAGCCTGGGCTCATTCTTCTTAACCGTATCTCCTTTGTTTTCTCTTGTTCTGGCAAAAGGTACCTGGCTCTCTGAAGTGAGTTTTCCCCTCCTTTGAAAGTTTTCTGTCACCTTCATTTTGAGATCAGCACACAAGTTGTCTAACTTCATTTTTTATTGTCCTTACAGTAAGTAGAAACTTACTGGGTGGCAAAGAAGATCCACTCTAAAACTAACAGCCCAGTCCATTTTGGTTATTACAGACACAGCAGGCTCTCACTCTGCGGCTGACATTTATTTTGAGACGTGTTCCATTTTGGCATGGGCTTAGCAAGGCATTGACATTTACTAACACCAGCAGTGCACTGTTTAAAAAATTGCATGGAAATTGGTTGAATGAAGCAAAAAATAAACAACAAAGACCTCAAAACACAATTGGTCCATTTGCAAAATGCAATAGTTAAAACGAATTGGAAAATGAGTTTTGCTTGAAGGATTTCTTCCTTTTCTTCCATATTTTCTTCTCCAAACCATTGCCTAAAGAAAATTCCAGTTTGCTTTCTCACAAATTATGAGGATCCTGCTTCCCATACACAAGAAATAATGTTCATTTAAAAGAAATGCTCAATCCTTCTCCTTCATGGAACTGGTTTACATAGACTTGTCTACAAATGCTGGGTTCCTTTCATTTCCTGGTTTGGAGATTAAAGTCCTGGGTCTTGTTATTTCAGTATGGAGAATGGAGATGACCCAAAACAAATATACCTGGCTTTCACCAGAGTTCTTCCTCCACCTGACAGTAGAGGCTGCCACACCCACCTCAATCTTATTTCCTCCAAACCCACCTGTCTTGTTATTTACAACCAGTCCCATGCTATCAGCTTCCTTCTCCTTAGTCTTGGTGTTGCCCTTGTTGAACTCAGAAGGATGGGGACGAAACTAGAATTAGCTTCCTCTATCTGTCATTGGCTCTACCAAATAAATAAATAAATAAATACTATTTATACCCCGCCCATCTGGCTGGGTATACCCAGCCACTCTGGGTGGCTCCCAACAGAATATTAAAAACACAATAAAATATCAAACATTAAAAACTTCTCTAAACAGAGCTGCCTTTAGATGTCTTCAAAAAGTCAGACAGTTGTTTATTTCCTTGACATCTGAAGAGAAGGCATACCACAGGGTGGGCACCACTACTGAGAAGGCCCTCTGCCTGGTTCCCTGTAACCTCACTTCTCGCAGTGAGGGAACCGCCAGAAGGCCCTCAGCGCTGGACCTCAGGCTGAACGATAAGGGTGGAGATGCTGCTTCAGATATAATGAAGGTTCATCTACCTGCAGTTGGTCACTCTACCAGTCCTAATGGGTGCCATTGGCCATGAGCCTGAAAATCTTTGGTTCAATTTTCACCTGCTTCCCCAAAGACATTGATAAATGTAGGGCATAAGAGCTTCCCCAAAAGCATCCACAAATATGAAGTGTTCAAAGAAGAGCTGTGGGATGAGAATTTTGAATCCCTGTCTCTGAAATTGCTTCTCTCCCTGCAAAGAAAGTACTGCAAATGTTGCATTTCCAAAAAATCTCAATCTCTCGCTCTCGCTCTCGCGCTCTCTCTCTCGTAATTTTTTTTTTAAGTACAAAAAAGGCAAAGGAAAAGAAACATATTTAACGCCTTGGAAAGGTTAGCCAGCTATTTTGTCAAGTGCATTCCTCCGAGCCCTCCAAAACAACTGGGCCAATTCAGTGTGGAAACAAGGCACAGATGATATAAAGGGAAGAGACTCCTTTGAACCTGCAGCTGTACTGACTGCCGCTCTCTGTGACAAAAAAGGCCAATTCCATACGGAAAGGGAATGAGCACAAGATATAAAAAGGATCAAAACTGTTTGAACCAGCAGCTGTGCTACCTGCAGCCCTTAATCTTTCCTGGCAAACTGTTTGAGACACACTTTCCTTCAGTTAGGAGGACTAAGAGGCTTTTGCTGACTGCTGATCCTATGAGAGAAGCCGGTCCAATTCGCACACCGTATTTATTGGAATGCTCAGATATATTTGGAATGAGGGGGGGGGGAGAGTGGGGAGAAGTAACTTTTCTTTTGGTTGGGATGAAACCGAAATTGGATTTGGATCAGCTGGCTTGGATGAGCAACACATAGGTAGCTTGTACTGAACCAGACACTAGCATAGAGTCTTTCTTTTCTTTTCAGTTACCAAGTGGGGGAAAGGCTTGTGTAGTTCACGGTAATGAGAGAGAACTATACTGAAATCTGGCACTTCTGGCCAGAATGAAAGACAATATCTGCAGAGAGAAGAAAGGGGGCTGCTGAATACTGCCAAAGAAAAAGATTGCAATTCATCCTTGAGTAGAAAAACAGGTGTATTGTTCCATTTCAAGCTGCAATCTGTCTCATACTCTCCACAGGCAAGCCATCTCAGTAACCCCCTCCCCCCTTTTTTTGCTTTCTATCACAAATTCCCCCTCCTATGACCCTAACATTCTTATCTTCTGTAGTCCTCTCACTGCTTGTTCAGACTTGTTCAGACTTACATGCAAGTGAATTTTCCCAGGCTTTCAAGGGTGGGGAACCATTTCTAAGCCGAGGGCTCTATTCCCTTGGGGGCAAATGACTGAGGCCACATGCCAGAGGTGGTCAGGGACAGAACTGTGGGTGGATGGTTAGGGTCAGAGGCAAAAATACCATATTGGCCCAAATATAAGCCACGTTCCCCCCCCCCAAAAAAAATTCCGATCGTGAAAAGTTGAAGTGTGGTTGATATTTGCGACCTTACGCTGCCAGCCAAGCGGCGTGGTCCCCCCCCCCAGTAGCAAGGCTCCCAAGTAGCCAAATTTAAAAGGTGTGGCTTATTTGTGGGTGTGGCTTATATTCGGGCCATTATGATAGGTGGAGATATCCCTTTTCACACAGACACTTTCTATTACCTCAATCACTGCCACTCATTCTTTCTCCTCTTTTTTTTTTAGAAAATAGGTTTTTTATTAATTTTCTTGTTAAAAACATTAACAAACAGCATAATTGCAAACAAAAACACAAAACGTTCTTCACCCACATATTTCTTTTACAGAAACAAAAGGAATATAGAAAAAACAAACAAAGAACACACAAAAAGCACACACACAAAAAAACCATGAAATATTTAACAAAACAAAGAAATTCTTTAAATGTGCATCAATTACACCTCTTTTATTTTAACTTCCAATTTACCTCTCTGTAGTTTGTAGGCTTTAACCTTATTATATCGCACAATTCTTAACCTATTTACATCATTATCTATTCTTTAATTTGTATTGGGTTCAGTTGTATTCTGCCGATTAGATTTTGGATATTTAGTTATTCACTATATAATCACCAAAGATCCTCCATTCCTTTTTTATTTTCTGTTTTGTCTGCCCTCTAATTCTTCCCGTAAATTTTGCTAGCTGTGCATATTCTTTCATTAAAAGTTGCCACTCAGGTATGCTGGGTGTGTTACAGCTTTTCCAGTTTCTTGCGACTAGTACTCTTGCGACTAATATTCTTGCCGCTACTATTCCATACATTATCAGTGTTCTGTTAGCACTTTTAATGTCCTCTGGGATTATGTTTAAAAGGAACACTTCTGGTTTCTTTTTAAATGTGGTTTTTTGTCATTTTCTTTAGTTCTTCATAAATCTCACTCCAATATTTACACATCTTTGGGCATTTCCACCACATATGTATTTGTGTTCCTACTTCTTTCTCCTTCATTGCTATTCATTCTCCTTCATTGCTATTCATTCTCTTCATTGCTACTTCTTTCTCCTTCATTGCTATTCATTCTCTGGTGCACACAAACTGCATATCAAGCCATTCATACACACACACAAGCAAGGATACTTCCTTCCATTCGTCATCTGTTCCTTCTTTCATTCCCTCTCACCAATCAACTCTAACACACCACTTCCAGCTATGTGCTGAAAACTTCTGCCTTTCCCACCAGCAGTGATCCCAGCCTATACTCTCCTGCCCTTGGGGCGAACCAGGATGTCTGCCACTACACAATGAGCAAGGGAGAGGGATCCATTTAACTGTTTGCCTCCCATGGGTTACACCAAAGCTTAAAATTATGGCACAGCATATCCTAGATCATCCCTAGCAGGCGAGGCATTGCTCAGTGGTAGAGCATCTCGTTTGCATGCAGAAGGTTCTGGATTCGGTCCCTGGCATCTCCTGGTAGTCCTTGCTTGCTTGATTGATTGAAAGACCTATTGCCCACCCTTCACCACAAGGTCCCAGTGCAGGTTATAAAAATAGAACAATGAAACAATTACAATTATACAATACAGTGGTACCTCAGTTTAAGAACAGCCCTGTTTACAAACTATTCGGTATATGAACTCCCCAAAACCGGAAGTAGTGTTCCGGTTAGTGAACTTTACCTTGGTCTACGAATGGAAACCAAATGGTGGAAGGGCACCGGCGGTGGGAGGCCTCATTAGGGAGAGCACACCTCAGTTTAAGAACGGCTTTGGTTTAAGAACAGACTTCCGGAATGGATTAAGTTCGTAAACCGAGGTACCACTGTACATAAAACTATTCAAAATGGAACAGAACAGTCTACTCCCCTGCCTGAAGCCCTTGAGATTGCCTGCCAGTCAGTGCAGACTTGGGATGCTTAACATCTCTGGGGAAGTAGCAGATCATCAGCTTTGCATGCCAAAGGTCCTGGGTTCAATCCCAGGCATCTGCAGATAGGGCTGGGAGAAGCATCCTTCTTAAACCCTGGGGAGATGTTCCAAGTCCGTGAGGACAAGACCAAGCGGGATGGACTAATAGCCTGGCTCAGCCTATGTTCCTGTCCCTTTTCTAAGCTTGCTGCACTGCTCAACTCCTCTTAAAGGTAAAGGTAAAGGGACCCCTGACCATTAGGTCCAGTCGTGACCGACTCTGGGGTTGCGCGCTCATCTCGCATTATTGGCCGAGGGAGCCGGCGTATAGCTTCCAGGTCATGTGGCCAGCATGACAAAGCTGCTTCTGGCAAACCAGAGCAGCACACGGAAACGCTGTTTACCTTCCCACTGTAGCGGTTCCTATTTATCTACTTGCACTTGATGTGCTTTCGAACTGCTAGGTTGGCAGGAGCTGGGATCAAGCAACGGGAGCTCACCCCGTCACAGGGATTCGAACCGCCGACCTTCTGATCAGCAAGCCCTAGGCTCTGTGGTTTAACCACAGCGCCACCTGGGTCCCTGCTCAACTCCTCTTACAAGTGTTCAATTTTATATCTCTATATTTTGAGAGATGCAAGCAGAGTAACAATAGAGAACTGCCATCTACGGTGATAGGAATGCTGGATAATTCTACGACATTCATAATGTTTATTGTGCAGTATTTCTCAGTCATATATATAGTTTGGGGGGGTCAGAAAGACTATGGGGATAAAAATTATTCTATTTTGCTGACACATTAATCTATTTCAAGCTTTAAAAAACAGTTTCTGCTTCAGCCTCACATGATAGAGCTGCACTCTCAGCAGAACCCAAGAGAATATTCAGTCCTTCAATTTGTGGTGCTTAAATATTGATTTTGGTAATCAATCAAAGAAACAAATTTTACTATTAACAAACATAAATTCTTCATTTTTGAAGGAGAGGGGGTGGTAAAATCAGCTGCCAAGATTACCTGTTTCACAGCCATTCCATCTAAGCCTGTTATTTAGATGGACTTTGCTGTCACTTCATCGGTACAAACTTCATCAATGACTAAGTGTAACTTTTCCTCAAGGGATGAATACACAGAATAAAGCAAAATCCTGGCAATACCATGGCTCTTCTCATCAAGAGTATGCAGCAGAGAAGCTCAGAGTGTTGAGACTACAGACCATTTTTGGCTAGTGCACAAACTGCACTGTCTTCCAGGCAGAGGTAGTTTGGCCGAGGCAAATCACACTCCAAGAACATCCTGTGACACTGCAGATGTGTGATTCCACTAAGAATTTTTCTTGGCACAGGCCACTCATATGTCTCCAGTCTTACTGATTGTCCATTTACTCCAGGGCTTAACTCGAAGTTTTGGTGCCTACCCTGAAAACGATCACTGGTTGGAGACCAAGCAAATGGTCACATGTGAAGTCCAACACCTGGTGCCTTTCTCCAAATATTACATCTGTTTGAAGTTTGCCTCTGCTACATTTGATATAGCATATAACCTAGATGCAGTGACACCAAAAATCGTGTGTGTGTATGAATCCTTCTTGACCACATCCTTTGCTAGCTGCCCATAATAATCCCTTCTTTATTGCCCACATTTCGAAGAGTGCTTTAAGTTTCAGGTACTGGATGTTTGTGAAGTGCTAATCTTATGTTATTGGACCAGACATTCAACTGGCATTTAGATGAAGCCTTAAGCATTTTCACCAAAAGAAAGCATTTGTAGAGTGTTGTCTCTTTTCTGGGAACAAAGACCGTGATGTTTATACAGTTTATCAACTGCAGGTAGGTAGCCGTGTTGGTCTGACGCAGTCAAAACAAAATAAAAAAATAAAAAAATCCTTCCAGTAGCACCTTAGAAACCAGCTAAGTTTGTCATAGGTATGAGCTTTTGTGTGCATCATCTGAAGAAGTGTGCATGCACATGGAAGCTCATACCTATGACAAACTTAGTTGGTCTCTAAGGTGCTACTGGAAGGATTTTTTTATTTTTTATTTAGTTTATACAGTTTATCAAGCCAGTTAACAAATGGTAACAGGCAAGAAGCAAGACAGAAATTATTCATTAATATGCAAGCCAGGATTGCCATATTTCAAAAATTAAAAACCAGGACACCCTTAAAGTTGTGAATCTTTTTATAAATGGTTGAGCTTACTTTTTCTTTTTCTTTTTTTATGAAAACACCACAAAAAATGGATTTTTCTATTGACTGTCTGGAAATATTCGGACATATGGCAGCCCTAATGTAAGCAATTTCTTTTTCTTAAAAGAGAGAGAGAGAGAGAGAGAGAGAGAGTCCAAATAAATTGGGATTTGTAGTTCCTATGTGAATTGCTAGAACTGTGGAAGAGGTGCAATCAGATCAGAGCCATAATCGGGGACAGAGTGTTAAGGACCTTTGCTCCTTTGCTCATGAAAACCCAAAATGATGTGCAGGGCCACCAGGCAACACCAGAAACAAAGCAGGAATTGAAAAACCACTGACTTTTCTAAAACTTCTGCTTCCCTAATATGATGCCACTGACAAATCTTTGGTTGTGGAGAGGAGAAACAAAGGCCTATGTGGCCTGTGAGCCACGGAATAGCCTCTCCCAATATATTCAGGGAAGATAGAGGAACTATCTTTCTTTTAGAAAGTAGACAGAAGCAGGGGTAAAATACCCAAGTCACAGATGATGAATATGACTCAAGGACTAACTATTGCATCACAAAGCCAGCAGTAAACAAAAAAATTGAATAGTGACATATTTAACTAGTTTATGGTAGTAACATTAGATGCAATGAGTCAATACAGCTAAGAGTTCAAGTCATAGATAGCTCATAGCTGCCAAGTTATCCCTTTTTTAAAGGGATTTTCCATTATGCTGAATAGGCTTCCTCGCGAGAAAAGGGAAAACTTGGCAGCTATGAGATAGCTATAATCATAGATAGAAAAAAATCCCGAGGGTTGTTAGCTCTCCAGCAGAGAAGTTGCTGAGGGATATCTCATGCTGATATCTCATCCCATTTTTCAAATCCTAGCACTGTGGAGTTGCAATGATCTGAGTGAAATCTGTAGGGATAGGTGAATCTGTCTATTTCGGTTTCCCTCTCTTCCTCATTTTTCCAGTATTAAAATCACTTCTATGCATTGCATTGTGCTCTCTCTCTCTCTTTCCCTCCCTGCTTCTCTCTCTCTCTCTATGAAAATCTTTATGAAAGTCATCAGCATTTTAGTGCAAATTTCTCCTAATCTACACAAGTTTGTATGCATTTTTGCCTGACAAAATGCTTTTTATGTATGTTATTTTCACTACTGTATTCATTTCTATGAACATTTTGGCCTGACAAATGCATTCTTGTACACATCATATGACCGGAGAACCGCATTGCAAGATTTGGAGAATTGCAAATTCAAGGGAAGCTGTGTTTGAATTTTTTGTATTGTTATGGAAAGTGAAAATTAGATAGGCTTGCCTTGAAATGTGATGTCGATCCCCCATCTCTCGTAATCTGGTCCAGTTCCTCCTTCTAATCAAGCACTCCAAATCAGTGAATTAGTTCATATCGTTACAAATATGAAGAAAGGAGGCAACTGAATCTAATATGGTGAACATTTGCTAGAGGTGCTGTAGGGCATATAATGTTAGTAAAATCTATCTGTTGATAGAAACAGTTGCACGAGGACTTGCACAACTCCCAGGGGAATTCCGCTTGAGGGAACTGGATTCTCAAGCCAATTTACACTCCCAAACAAAAGAAAAGCCCAGGAGGATTGAGATAACTAAACGATGCAGCCAATATAAATATTTTGATGGTTAAGGTAGATATAGCCTAATGCAAATGGATTTCTGCAGGGTGACGGGTGTCATCTATTGTATTTTCTATAAATAGCCCTGCCTACAATGTGAACATTAAAAGGAGGAATGCTAATTTGCTTGACTATTTGTAAGCCCTTAATATCAGAGGATTATCAGGTTTCTAAATCAGTTTTCAACTGCAGGGAGAACAGTAATTACTGTAATTATGAACTGCAGATAAATGCCACATTTTCATTTAAATAGTTCAAGCTCACCAAGGTAATCTGCATGCATAATTTGACCTCATCAACACCTGTACTTGTTTCTGATTATATATATATATATATATATATATATATATATATATATATATATATATATATCATGGATGCATGCTTGTGTATAATACTATAGCATGGCCTTTGGATGCAACATCACAAAAATGGCAGGAGGGAATTCAAACTGAGCTCAAATTATGATTGAAATCTCATTGGTAGAACAAGTGCATGAATTTGATTAAACAGAGATATGCCAGCTCTTACTTTTTCACCCTTGGCTCATTGAAAGGCAAAGATGCTTTGAGTATAAAGAAATCTCTCATTTCCCCCCCTCTCATGATTATTGTTTATAAATCCACTCTGCCTTATCTCCATTTTATCAATTTCAGAGAGTAGCTTAAATGCTAAACCAAACAATAGCCCCTAGTGCCTACTTGCTCACATAATTGTCTTCAGCTCTTGGTCTCAGACAAATCTCTCAAGCGAGATAAGCAAAAAATGTAATATGGAAGTCTTTCCCAAATTAATAAACAAATTTCAATGGAAAAATGGCCAGGTATTTTGTCGGAGCAGTATATAAACAAAGTTAACAGTATCACATTCCTGATTCAAATGCTTTCTATTGCCAATGTAGATTGAATTACCCATGGAAAAACCGCCAGTAGAACATCCACTGTGGTGTCATAGTTAGAGTGCTGGACTAGGATCTCAGAGACCAGGTTTCAAGTCTCCACCTTGCCACGAATCTCACCCAAGTGACCTTGGGCTAGTCATTACCTTTCAACCTGGCCTATCTTACATCATTGTGAGAATAAAATGGGGAAGAGAAAAACCATAGCTGCCAAGTTTTCCCTTTTCTCGCGAGGAAGCCTATTCAGCATAATGGAATTTCCCTTTAAAAAAGGGATAACTTGGCAGCTATGGAAAAACCACATGTGTCACCTTGAGCTCTTTGGAGAAAATGGTGGGATATAAATACAACAAACAAACAAACATGGACCAAAAAAACCAGACTCTGTCAACTACTGCCTTATGACTTGTTCACAGAGGATAGCAATATCAATTAGATCTTATAATGTGAAGGGAAACAAAAGGTACTTTAAGCACCATGGACAGCTAAAATACTACTGAGACTTTTAAAGGTGCCTTTGTGTCTAATTAGATACCACCTGTTTGAAGGGTCATTGTTTTATTGCTTAATGAGTGTAGGTGGAGGATTAGTGATGAGCATCTCATCAATTGCCCCGTGAACAGCATCTCTTAATTGTACCCCCATCAATTTCTGCTCCCGTGGAGCAAGAGGTTTAATCAATGGGTTCCTCTCAATCTATAAAAAATTAAATAAACGCAAAGCAGTGTTATTTCCTTACCTCAAAAATAAGAAAGAAGTCAGTGCCCCCTTTGGGAACAGAAACTGACACTGCAACAATTATCAGGAAGGACTAAAATGGGTCAGAACTAGCAAGGAAGAAACTTCTATTAAACTGTCGGGAACTGCTACAGAACAGAACTTGTGTGTGTTTAAACATGCTTGTGAGTAAACTCTATGTTGTGGTTGTTGTTTAGTCATTTAGTCGTGTCCGACTCTTCGTGACCCAATGGACCATAGCACACCAGGCACTCCTGTCTTGCACTGCCTCCCGCAGTTTGGTCAAACTCATGTTCATAGCTTCGAGAACACTGTCCAACCATCTCATCCTCTGCCGTCCCCTTCTCCTTGTGCCCTCAATCTTTCCCAACATCAGGGTCTTTTCCAAGGATTCTTCTCTTCTCATGAGGTGGCCAAAGTATTAGAGCCTCAGCTTCACGATCTGTCCTTCCAATGAGCACTCAGGGCTGATTTCCTTAAGAATGGATAGGTTTGATCTTCTTGCAGTCCATGGGACTCTCAAGAGCCTCCTCCAGCACCATAATTCAAAAGCATCAATTCTTCGGCGATCAGCCTTCTTTGTGGTCCAGCTCTCTATACTCTTTATGGTCCAAACTCTATACCGTTAGCTAATATAGCTCTGTATTAATTGATTGCATGGAACTTACATTTAATTCTGCTTCCAATTAATGTGGGAAAGCAGTGCTTTCTAATGTGAAAAGAAGTGCCAGGTCCCTCCCATGTATGAACTGTGGGGCAAGGCAGAATGGAGCAATAAAGGAGATCCTTTCTCTGGGGTGCAGCTGTTTGTCTGTCTGCACAGAGGCTGCAAGGCAACACTGTGACTCAGGCCCTGCCCCAGAAGCCAATCAGACTAGTCAAGTGTCTTCTGGGGAGATCTTTCTTCCTCTGGTCCACTCCTAGGGTATAGAGCAGGCATCCCCAAACTTCGGCCCTCCAGATGTTTTGGACTACAATTCCTATCACCCCTGACCACTGGTCCTGTTAGCTAGGGATCATGGGAGTTGTAGGTCAAAACATCTGGAGGGCCGCAGTTTGGGGATGCCTGGTATAGAGCATTAAATCCTGCACACCACAGAATTTATAACAATCGAATACTAGCCTTGAATTTGGATCAGTGATTTAAACACTTTGAGTTTATGGAATAAACTATTGTACTTGAAAATTGCCCCTTGCTGTTGCTGATGACTGATTTGAAAAGTGTCATTTAATCTCCAGTAGCATTATTCTGTCACTTTCCAGAAATCTCCTTTTATTAATGAAATCTATACAACCCATTTCAGCAGACCGGGAGGCCATGTGTATTTCAAAAAAGACACCACGCAGCTCTTTAGTGGCGGATACAAAGCACTAATAACAGGATCCATTTGCCTGTTCAATGCACCAGACTCTTATACTAGAAGGTATTATCTTCAAATATCTAACAAATCTCCATGGAGCATAAAATAAACCAGGCCAGCACAATTTGTGACTCATCAAGCTACTCCCCCCCCCTCCATACTTTACACAGCCATTTTAATTATTTTACATTGAAGTTTATTCTCTCTTACTTTTAACTGCCCTGTGATCATATTTGATGAAGGGCAGTGGCATGCGGTGACATTATTTGTAGGGGAACAGTTGGTGAGAGAAACCTGCAGTAGTTTAGCTTGCGCCAGAGTTGTTGAGCTTTTCTTAGAAGGATCCCTCCCAAAAAATTTTTTTATTTTTTAAATACCTTTTTTAAAAAAGAGATCACTTCCTTCTGCCAACCTTTGACCAAAAAAAGAGGACGGAAGAGGGATGGCGCGGTGGTGGTATGGGAGAAATCAAGCACTCGGAGACTCCACACATTCCCATTGAAATGAAGGACTCTGGATTCCGAGTAAAAATGGTTACGATTGCAAGGCATCTTCCTGAGTTTGCCCCATGGATTTCAGGCGGGTCCTAACCAAGTTCAATGGATTTCAGGGGGGGTCCTAACCAGGTTCACTGGGTTCAATGGGGCTGCAACAGATAACTCTACCCCCTCCCCCACTGTCTGGTTTCCACAGCACACAGTACACAGGAAATCACAGGGAGAGATGTTTCAAACATTCCCTCCCATGATCCCAGTTTACCTTATGCTGGATGTTGGCTGGTCAGAAGCATCTTCTACAGGTGAAAGTCGGAAAATTAGAATATCGTCGAAAAGTGCATTTACTTCAGTAATGCACCTTATTTTTATTTTTACAAATGCTTTCTTTTGGAAATTCCACAGTAGTAAAACAAATAGTTACAATAATACAAAAATAAACTTCGCGGTTGCATTTCATTAATTACATTCCATTTATAATTGACCCGCCTAATGACAAATAATTACAATTACAACAAATAAAGGCTTGACATATCTTGCTTTGCATGTCATGCATCTATCTCATATATTGGTTTCACCTTTTAAGTTGCGTTACTGAAATAAATGCACTTTTCAACAATATTCTAATTTTCCGAGGTCCACCTAATATTCACGAAACCTTTCCTAAATTTGTTAACTCTTCCCTCCACTGTGATCCTGATTATAATTAGTCCCATGCTGCTATAAAGTCGTCGCCCCCCCCCCCAGATAAATAGTGGCAGAGAGAGAGGCAATTTTCATCTGAATGGGGATCATGAATCATGATGCTGATAAAATTTGGGAAGCAGGAGTATCACATAGGAGGCAAGCCATTTAACAGCCACCTGAGTTTACAATTTGGTGACCAATTCTGACAGCACCTCCAATGGTATTTTCTTCCACTTCCATAGCGAGGGCCAATGTGATAACCTTCCCAAGATTGTTTTGTACAGTTGTTTCAAGCCGGAGTAAAATGCAAGCTTTTAAAATAAGTGATATGGGTAAGTGACATGAATCCATATCTTCACACGATATGGCGTGTTGTCCACATGTACGCTTCCCTTATATCTTTAAGAGCCGCTTGGTTTGCAGATGATAATTTTAATTTCCATGTTCTGAAATTAAAGTTTCATCTGCTAATTTTCATATTTCAAGCTTCCTGTTTAGAGGACAAGAGCAAGTCAGGCACACTTTGTTACTAAGCAGTTTGCAATTTTAACTGCAAGTGGAAGACACCTTACATAAGTTTCACAGTATTCTGCCCTTTATTTCTTTACCAGTAAAGGTAAAGGGGCCCCTGACCATCAGGTCCAGTCGTGTCCGACTCTGGGGTTGCAGCGCTCATCTATAGGCCAAGGGAGCCGGCGTTTGTCCACAGACAGCTTCCGGGTCATGTGGCCAGCATGACAAAGCTGCTTCTGGCGAACCAGAGCAGCGCACGGAAACACTGTTTACCTTCCCGCCGGAGTGGTCCCTATTTATCTACTTGCACTTTGATGTGCTTTCGAACTTTAGGTGGGCAGGAGCTGGGACCGAGCAACAGGAGCTCACCCCGTTGCAGGGATTCAAACCGCCGACCTTCTGATCAGCAAGCCCTAGACTCTGTGATTTAATCCACAGCGCCACCTGGGTTCTTTACCAGTAATGAGCCCCAGTTCAAGGAAAGCCCATGCTAATCATATAATAAGATACCGTTTAGTAGGATTATAGACCCAGTCCGAGCTTAGCCTCCATTACAGAATTATTTTATTTCAAGATTACATATTAGTGCCCCTAATAAATGGGAAGGCTAATAGATAGGAGCAAATTGATATTAAGCATCGGATGCAACATTACCAAACATATCAGAAAATGAGATATCAATGACCAGAGATAGTTTAATCTCCTCCTGATTATTTTAGCCATTTGTCTATATGATAGTAATATTGCTTCACCCCAATGCATTCTCTCTCCCTGCAGTTTACATCATTAATATTTGCAAGCTAACGAAACAGGATAGGCGAGGAAGAGAAAACAAGATGTGGTCGAATCTAAATTTAATAGATTTAATACTGAAGAGTTACATAGGAAATGTTGGTGAGTTAATGCATGTTCGCACCTGCTGCTTCTTGCACTCAAATTTACCCTGTTGAGAATTGATCAGAGACAACCCCTGGACCATATATTGTGCATCATATATTGTGTTCCTATTATAAGTCATAGGAACTTGCCTTACACTGAGTTAGAATCATCATCATCATCATCATCATCATAAATTTTATTTATATCCCACCCTCTCCGGCCAGAACCGGGCTCAGGGCGGCTAACATCAAAGTATATAATACATTAAAACATAAAATCAAACAATTGATTAAAACACAGCTTAAAATTGGCACAAAGAGTCCTTGAAAATGAGTACTTTGCAGAATGCTGCTTTTATTACAAAATCAAAAACTTCTCCGACCACGACCAACAGCTTTACACATCAAACGCAACCAGCTTTCTACCAGCCAACCAACCCAACCAACCCAACCACCCAAACAGACCATCCTATTTGGGTGAAGCATATTTAGGTGAAAGGTTGCATGAGTCATGCAGGCTTTGCCAATTCATTGTAGGTCGCTGACTCATGCTGACGGAGAATTGATGCTTTTGAACTATGGTGCTGGAGGAGACTCTTGAGAGTCCCATGGACTGCTAGAAGATCAAACCTATCCATTCTGAAGGAAATCAGCCCTGAGTGCTCCCTGGAAGGACAGATCGTGAAGCTGAGGCTCCAATACTTTGGCCACCTCATGAGAAGAGAAGACTCCCTGGAAAAGACCCTGGTGTTGGGAAAGATTGAGGGCACAAGGAGAAGGGGACGACAGAGGATGAGATGGTTGGACAGTGTTCTCGAAGCTACGAACATGTTTGAGCAAACTGCGGGAGGCAGTGGAAGACAGGAGTGCCTGCCGTGCTCTGGTCCATGGGGTCACGAAGAGTCGGACACGACTAAATGGCTAAACAACAACAACAACACATTAGGAAAACAGAAAGAGATTGAAAGAGCTCTTAAAATATCAATCTTAAAGATGTTGCAAAAAACAAACAAACTTCAAGTGACCCTTCTGTTCATACATCTAGAAATGGGAACCTTTCTATTTTCTTGTGAGCGAAGCATTTCCTCGACAAAGGGGGGTGGGTGCCCCATGGTAGGAACAGAACCAGAGGTTGGGGAGGGGGCTGCAGCAGAAAATGGATGAGAAAAGTCATTCACTCTCTCATATCCACTCCGGCCTTATCTTGCCATCCACATTGATTTAGGCCAATAACCTTCGATTCTGCCATGTCCTAGATAAAATGAGGACTTTCAATACCACAATCCTACACATGTTTTCCTGGGAGTAAGCCCCACTGTTTTTGAGTAAACATGGCATAGGCTTGCTCCGCATGTCTCCTCTTTCTGCTGGGAGGAGTTCCGTTTAATTGCTCACCAAGTGTCTCAGAGGGCACAGAGTTTGACAGTGAATTAGAAGCAGCAAAAGGATGTTTCACTGATGCTGAGAAGGGGGAATAATGTTTAAGCTAGACGTGTTCTCATTCCTAATTGAGAAGATGTCAGCCTCACTCCTGACCCCTTAATTCCCGAGAGAATGGGATGTGACTTGGCCACAGAAATGGTTCTATGTAGGGGTTTTTTCTTCTTCTCGGTCACCTACAGCTGACCTAGCAATATGGAGAACAGACAGAACTTTTTAAAAGTGGGTTTTGTCTAGCTTTGGCTTAGTTCCTCTTGAATGCCCTTCGTTTTGCTTCACCGTGAAAATTCGCCAGTGTCTCTGCTTCTGGATTGTAGACTTGGCTTGTTTTTAATTAACTCCTCAAGATGTAAGGAGTAAAATCCTTAGAACAAGGTATAAAGGCTACAATCTTTATCCTTCCTACTCATGAATAAGCAATGTGCATTGATGGCACAGTGTTAATAATTAATTAAAAAATAAGTCCTCTCGGTGCTTGTGAGGGTTGCTCTTGAGGAAGCACGTTGAGGAGCTCATCAAAACTTGTTCAAAAGGATACCAAAGCCCTAGAGAGACTTCTGCTGACTTTGAGACTCTTTCTATTTGGCCCTAAAATAATAAGATCTCATTAAGCTGACTGATGGGAGTCATTTTTCTGTATTTCATGTTGCTCTTTTCTATTGCTTTGTTATTTCTTAAGTGGGCCTAGCACAATTCCAAGTCCAAGGAGGATCCATCGCATCCTCAGAGCGCTATTTCATGGCAACCCCTGTTTTAAAGACTACAAAATGAATGCAGTCAGTGGGTTCCTTGACAACACGAGCTTCTTGCTCAAGACGTTGCAGCAGAATGTTTATCCATCTTTGAGATATGCCAGAATGTACAGTTGCTACATTCAGGTTTTCAATGTCTAATCCAAACAAGCGTTTTGTATGACAGATTTTAGTTTCAAAATTCAAATTCTTTAAACTTCTTTGGTTCGGATGTTGTTTTTTGTTTGGGGGGGGCGGGCAGAATCTGTTAAAAAATATCAGAGCTTCTTAACTGTATAATAGAGGCAATTGGTAGTTATCTTATTAGTTGCTGTCATCTACTGATTACCACTCCCTGCAAACTATCAAATATGATCAAATGTTAAATGCTGTCACATGTCACCTATCAGCAGCTGTCAGTTACTAAAATCATTGCTTGCCAGTTATGAAACACAATCAACTTACACTGCAATTCTATTTGTGTCTGCTTGGAAATAAGTCCCACTGAATTTACACTGAAATACATTCAAATGAAATGAGTGGCATTTCATATCTCATTTCAGTTTAGATGCACATCTTGTAGATCTTAGATACGTTATTGTAAAGTTTAGATATGTTAAAACCATGCCATCAAATTTATAACTACCTTTTTAATTTCCCCCAAAGCTGAAAAGTGGATGAGATGGGAATTTTTTCTCATGAAACGAAAATTTTGTATACATGTTTTCTGATCCACTCTACTATAAAAAATTTGGAAAGCTGTTTGTTTGCTATGCAGTTGGCCATCTTTTAAGATGTTGTAACAAAATTTGTATTTTTGTTCTTGAGATCAAGGAACAGAATCTATTTTTTTATACAGTTGGACACCATTTTGAATCAAGACAACAAACCTTTCAAAACTCAAAGACTCTAACAACTGGTTTCAAAACTGCTCTGATGTTTTGGTTTCTTAGAATTTCTTAGAATTTCAAAACAACACCTGATACAAGGCTGCTAGTAATTGCATTTTGCAAAGTTCCCCCATATTGGGCTGTGGGAAGATGGTATCTTTGTTTTCTTGAGAGAAGCCACAATCTCTTAAACTAGCCTTTTCTAACCTAGTGCCCTCTAGATGTCTTCTAAACATAGCCAGGATTTTTGTTAGGGGAGGGCAACCAAAGTTGATGAGCTTTTAGGGGGGAGAACTAGTTTTTAGGGTGGCAAGAAAGGGAAGAAGATTTTGAAAATTAATTATGAATATTTTTGGGTAAAAGGTTAGAGAATATTGGGTAATAAAGGTAAAGAGAAGTAAGTTGGGTAAATGGTTAAAAAGAAGTTATAAATTGGAAGAAAGAAGGTAATCTTAGATTTGGAAACTGCAATAATTAGTAATTGATAAGGAACTCAAGAAGGGGAAATGAGGAAGTCCAAAATATTTGGATTAGAAATGGGAGAATATGACAATGTTTTATGCCTTTTTATTTTTAATTTGGGTCTTCCCCCCCCTATCTTTCCTTCACACTCTTATATACAATGAATAAGAATGATTTAAGAATAAGGTTATGAAATGTGATATAAGATGTAACTTTATGATATTTAGATGAGATTTGGAAATGGTAAGAGTAAATTATAAACAAGGATTGTAAGAAGGGGAAGTGAAGATGTTGGAAGAAGTAAGAGGAGATATGCATTGTCTTTTTGCATTTTGTATTTTTGTATTTTTTTAAAAAAAATCTTTTTCTTTTGTTTTTGTTTTTCTTCTTTTTTCTCTATGTAAAATTCAATAAAAATTATTTTAAAAAACAAACAAAGTTGATGAGCTTTTTTGGCATTTTCTTTGAAGAGATCATGTCCGTCCCCACATGTTGTTGGGAAATCATCAGTAAATATACCCCCAGACTTTGGATGGGAGGCAGGCTTCTCTGGAGGGGCAGAACCTCACTTAATTGAGTACTTTCAATGTTTTTCAATAAGTTTGGTGGATCTAAGATCCCGCCCCCTCCCCCTTGGCTACACCCATGACACCATCCCTTACCATTGGCCATGTAGAAGTCCAGAACATCTGGAGGACACCAGCTTGGAAAGGCTTTATTTTTACTTTTGACAATTGGCCATAATAGCTAAATTTAGGGAAGTCAAATCAAGTGGATTTCCTTCCATCTTCCCATTGGACCCCCATTATGGTGCAGACTCTTGCTGTGGTTGTTTCTTGCCTCGGTTCTCTAGAAGAAAAGGTTTTCTTTTAACATGTGCACATAAATAAAGATGTGCATTGTTTTGCAATGTGCGTCATTTACATATTCATTGAAGTTTAATTGCTGCTGTTCCAATAGGTGCGCCTTGTTGCTTTTCTTTTATTGTCTGTTGATTTTGCGCAAGTTGTTCATTGCCTCCTTACTCCACTTCTTATTGTGAATTTAAAAGCCAATGGAATACATCCTTGATCATTGCTCCTTTTCACATGGCAGGGATACCTTAGTGCAGAAAAAGATTTCAAGGCGTCAAGCACAAAATTGTGTTTCCTGCAAACATTTTGGGCTCCTTGATTACTGCAGATGGTGACAGCAGTCACGAAATCAAAAGACTCCCGCTTCTCGGGAGAAAAGCAATGACAAACCTAGACAGCATCTTAAAAAGCAGAGACGTCACCTTGCCGACAAAGGTCCGTATAGTTAAAGCTATGGTTTTCCCAGTAGTGATGTATGGAAGTGAGAGCTGGACCATAAAGAAGGCTGATCGCCAAAGAATTGATGCTTTTGAATTATGGTGCTGGAGGAGACTCTTGAGAGTCCCATGGACTGCAAGAAGATCAAACCTATCCATTCTGAAGGAAATCAGCCCTGAGTGCTCACTGGAAGGACAGATCCTGAAGCTGAGGCTCCAATACTTTGGCCACCTCATGAGAAGAGAAGACTCCCTGGAAAAGACCCTGATGTTGGGAAAGATGGAGGGCACAAGGAGAAGGGGACGACAGGGTACAAGATGGTTGGACAGTGTTCTCGAAGCTACAAACATGAGTTTGACCAAACTGTGGGAGGCAGTGCAAGACAGGAGTGCCTGGCGTGCTCTGGTCCATGGGGTCACGAAGAGTCGGACACGACTAAACGACTAAACAACAACAACAACAACAAACATTTTAAGATTAGCTTGAGCATTATCTATCTACTGACATATTTTCTGATCATTTTCTGAATCAAATACACAATTATGAAATGTTGCAATCAAAAAGGACTTATATCAAGTTAAGGGCAGTACTGTACTTAATAATGTCAATAATCCAGGACAAAAAGAGCAAGGTATCAGCAGGGTGCTATACTGTTCCTCCCTCATGCCTGAGTGAAGGAAATGAGGCAGGATGACAAATTTATACTGAATTGTGAAATTTAAGTAGCAAGAAAGGCTGCAATGAGACTTACTTCTGAGTAGACATGGTAAAAATTGCAGCCAAGGATGACTTCATAATGGGCTATTAGCTACAGCATTCACTTTGTCTTTAAGGTGCCAGTAGATTGTTTGCTGTTTCGCCCATTAGAGACGAACATGGCTACCCCTATGGAAATTCATTTCCGGGAAGGTAACTGATTCATAAATACCTTTTTGATGGCTGAGATACACATGTCTATCATGCACTGCAATATGCCCCCCCCCCCAAATTACTTACATTTCTGCATCAGTGGGCAAAGCAGAAGAAAGACTTTTGTAAAATAAACCAATTGCGGTGGAATAGAAAATAGAGATGAAAGTGTGAATGAAAGTTGGAATGGATTAAAACACGTTGCTTGCTAAGTGGAACTTACTTGCCCAGATAGGTTCCATGTGGGGCTGCCCTTGAAACTGACCCAGAAACTCCAGCGGGTGCAGAATGCCACGGTGAGGCTCCTTATGGGGTCCCAGCTGCGGGATCACATTCATCCAGTGCTTTACCAACTGCACTGGCCCCCGGTGGAGTACAGGATCAGGTTTAAGGTGCTGGTTTTGACCTTAACAAGTTCTATGTTTTAGCAGAGTAACATGCCCCTTTTAAACTTAAAGGTAGGTTTGCCAGGCTTGTATACGCCTCTAAAATAAGTTTCCTGGTAATTCCCCTTTATTCCCTCATAAAAAGAATAGACACGAAACAGTCTTGTATAAAAGTATAAAATAGTTTACTCACACCATCCTGTTCACAGATGGATCCCAGAAGGCAGACTTAAGTTAAAAAATATATACACGTGGAATCTATCCCATAAGGAGATAGTTCCTTTGTCCTCTCTTGGCTGAAGGACAAGAGAGCATCTCAGGCTGATGGTTCTTCAATGAAAGCAAAATGGAGAAGAGAGAGATGGCAGCCTTCCCTGTGCTATTTTGTTACCTGTACAGGTGAAGTCATGCCCACCTCTGGTCACATGTAGAGGAAGTTTGTCCCAGCCCAGGAGGAAACAGGAAGTTCTGACTGGCTGGTCCAGACATCCCCTTTTTTTATGTCCACTCTAGGAATGTTGTATTTGACTGCTCTGTGTTTCACACCCCACATTTTGAACCCAATATAAAACATCTTTAAACCTGTGATGGGAAGTACCCTGCAGTCTTAATTATGTTGCCACTGGAGGCTGCCCAGTTGGCATTTGATCTCTTGACAGGGCCTTATCAGTGCTGGTTCCCAATGCCATTCCTGGTGAGGTGCATCCACATCCCTATTTACAGGCTCCCAGGAAGAATGTCAAAACATTCCTGTTTCCCCAGGCATTTGGTGGCTGACAGAGGCCCTGAAAACACTGGCTGAGGAAATGTGGATTGTTTTAGCTGCTTTTAGAACATTTTTAATGGTATTGTTATTGATCTGTTTGTGCCCTGAACTCCTTTGGGAGGAAGGGTGGGTTGTAAATCACCATCATCATCATCAACAACAACAACAACAACAAGTTATTTAAGCACCATCAGTGTACATGGTGATTAACACAAGAAAGACAGATCCCTTGTGGCAACTCAATAAATCAGGTTACGCAACTGTTAATAAAATACAGTGCCAAGGATGGTGACAAAATACCATGAACATTTCATGGTCCACTTTGTTTCCTGGTGGTCTGAGCAGCTGATGTATGTCAGGAAAGTTTCCTGCTGTTAAAATTCTCTATCTACTTGAGCGTTCCACTTCTCTCCCCATACACCATCTGTCTCCTTCCCTTCCTTCCTTTCAAGATTCAAAGTGTAAACACTGAGAGCTAAAGAGCAGGGAAACCAAGAATAGAAGATGTGAAACCTAAGCAGTTTCTGAGCTCTTTGAAGGGTCCCCATAGATATCCACGTACAGGGAGCCCCCAATGGAGAACTTCATTGAAAAGGCAATCCTCCACCTTGAGCCTCTCCACCAACACAAACAAGTGGAAGCAGCATGCCATTCTTTCCACAGTGAGAGATGAAAGTGATGGCTGAATAGAAAAAGAAGATGCATATGCTACTAAGGCAACTAAATCATAAGTAAGCAGCCAAATGGGCTCTAAAAAACACTACCATAGGAGGCACAGCTGTTCGACAAGACAGAGAGAGCATCTTCCAATACAGATTAAATTCCGTGTTGCAAATCACATTCAAAACATTAAGACCAGAAAGAAGGGGGGGGGAGTGATGGAAAACATTGCTTTCATAAGTGCACACAAACCAATTAGATGAAAACGTAATTTTGAGCGAAATCAGTGGCAGTTTTGCCTCCCAAACAATTTTGATTGGCTGCCTTTTGATGTGCAAATCAATGGTGCTGGGTTAGCTACCCGCAGGACAGAGATGACCAAAATGTTTTGCTGTTTGAGGCAGTAGATGGAGTCTTTTTCCTTGCACCCCAATTTCAAGAGACTAAATACTCAAGTTATTTCAAGGGATCTTTTTTAAAAAATTCTACTGGAACTGACTTGAGCTGAAATCCTTTGGAAAGCTGGAGAAAGTATGTGTGTCCCTGCTTTCTGTCTGTCGGGGGCAGGGAGTGAGACTAACTTGGGGAAAGAGGAGAGAAGTAATGCAAATGGGCCAATGAGACTCAAAACTTTGGTGATCCTTGCTCTAGGATTTGGGCAACACTTAGTTCAAACTTTCCACATGGACACATGGAATTCTGAGGCATTGGAGAAGGTGCTTGGATGCACTGTAGTGTGTGCTGCCATTTTGTGTGAGCTGTTTGTGAGACCTGCTGTGCTTCATTGTTGTCTGTCCACATGGAGGGTTTCTGGGAAGGTGCTCGGCATTCCCATGTGGCACATCTCAGGGCAAAATTAGCAACCCACCATTGTCAATGAAAAGACTGTCCACCCCTGCAGATAGTCTCTATTGCGGAACTCTTGAGACCTGGTGGTTTCCATCTTCCATGAAAGCATTTTCCATGTGATTGGGTATGTGAGCTCTTTTCAAGCAGGTCTGGATCCAGGTGGATTCTGGACGTCAGGTTTTCAAAACAAAAAAAACTCCACAGTAGCTTGAGGGATCCCACAATCACTTCCAATTACTGAAGTTGCCTCCACAGAGGCAACAATGGGGAACGTTTTGGCAGATGAGGAGTGACAGCATTCCCTTCAGATCCAATGTCTTTGGTGGGCAAGACCAAGGACAAAAGTGGGTGGAGCAACTAATGTAAATTTACCTTTGTACAATAGGCTAGTTTCTACACACACTCATGACACCCTTCTCTCTATCCCAGGCATCCCCAAACTTCGGCCCTCCAGAGGTTTTGGACTACAATTCCCATCTTCCCCGACCACTGGTCCTGTTAGCTAAGGATCATGGGAGTTGTAGGCCAAAACATCTGGAGGGCCAAAGTTTGGGGGTGCCTGCTCTACCCTCTATGCAGGGAAGCAAGAAGAACTACCCAAGTTCAAGGACAAATTCTACCTGTGTTTAGTAGGCTAGTTTCACTGTCTCCCATTTGCTCTCCCTCCCATTTATAGGCAAGCAAGAAACATTATCAGAGTTCAAGGGCACATTCTAGCCAATCATCATAATAATCAATAATAATATATTATTTATACCCTTCCCATTTGGCTGGGTTTCCCCAGCCACTCTAGACGTGGCTCCCAACAGAATATTAAAACATGATAAAACATCAGACATTAAAAACATCCCTAAACAGTGCTGCCTTCAGATGTCTTCTAAAAGTCAGATAATTGTTTACTTCTTTTACATCTGATGGGAGGGCGTTTCACAGGCGGGCGCCACCACTGAGAAGGCCCTCCACCTGGTTCCCTGCAACCTCACTTCTCACAGGGAGGGACCTTCCAGAAGGCCCTCAGAGCTGGACCTCAGTGTCCAGGCTGAATGATGGGGGTGGGGACACTCCGTCAGGTATACTGGGCCGAGGCCGTTTAGGGCTTTAAAGGTCAGCACCAACCCTTTGAATTGTTCTCGGAAACATACCGGGAGCCAATGTAGGTCTTTCAGGACCAGTGTTATATGGTCTCCCAGTTAACCATCTAGCTGCCACATTCTGGATTAGTTGTCGTTTCCGGGTCTCCTTCAAAGGTAGCCCCACATAGAGCGCATTGCAGTGGCCAATCCAACGCACTTCAGGAGGACTGATTAAGGGTTCAGCCTGTGGAGAGACTAGCAGGGAGGTACAGTGGTGCCACGAATTTAATCCATTCCGAAGGCACCTTCATAGGTCGAAAAATTCGTAAGTCGAAAAGCGCCATTGGAAACGTGATTTCCCATAGGAATGCATTGGAAATGGAAAAATTCGTAAGTCAAAGCAACCCCATCTAAAAATTCGTTAAGTCGAAAAAACCCTATCTAAAACTGCTGCGGTTTCTGTTCGGATGTCGAGAAATTCATAAGTGTGCGGCCATTTGCCCCATTCGTAAGTCGAAAAATTCGGTTGTCGAGTCGTTCGTAAGTCGAGGTACCACTGTATAGTCAAGTAAAAAGGCCTGGAGGCCCACACACATCCCTTCTCCCTGATGTACTACTAGTCTTGTATGCATGGGTTTGTTATATAGCTATGGAAGAATATCCAAATCTGCAGTTGAAGTGTTACAGCACAGGAAAAAAGGCTTTGCCCCCTATCTGCTGTTTGTGTGGACTTAATGTAACATCCTGTCATGTTTTTTCTTTTTGCACTGAAATCCAGTAGAATAAATTCTACCGTACTTTATGAGCTTGTACTGTGTACTACAAGCAACTGGAAATACGGCTCTTAAGGTACACATGTACAATCTAAATGATTGTACCTCGGATAGCCTCACCTGTGCAGTTGTATTTATAGAACGAAAAAGCTTCAAATAAATTGTGTGCATTTCTACTGTGGGAAGTAGCCGCAGGATGTGAAGTTCAATAGATCACCAGGCCAATCCCCCAAACATGCCAAAATCTATTATACCGCTGTCTCTTTTAATGATTCCCAAAAGTTCTTGTGCTATATTTAACAGGCTTTTTAAAAAATTCCTCAAATATACAGCCAAGATCCATGTCCACAGAAAAAGCATTTCCTTTGTTTATGACTTTTGGGGGTGGTTGAGAGAAGCATACCTGATGGATCTGCTTTGATTCATTTCCTTCCATAACTCCACCACCCCCCAAAGCTGTTTCAAAATCATTATCCTCCCGTTTAGCTCGATTTTAAGCTCTGCCCTTGATCTATTTTTAAGTGGCTGTGATTTTTCTGGAGTTTAACTCACCACATCAATTTTAAGAAACAAGCATTCCTTCTGCTTTCCCTTAGAGATTTCAGAATCTCAAAGCAATTTGTTCCCCAAATTATTATGAACTCTCCCTCTCTCCTACTTCTCTACTACAGTGCCCCCAATTGAGTTTCAGCTTCTAAGACGCAGAGCCTGTTTCATCTTGTGGAAACTTTTATTCCCTCAGCTCTGTGTCAGAGGCTCATCTTCCTGGACATTTTAAAGGGTTTTCTCTCCCCTGCCTCTCGTTGTCAAAAATAGGAAGTCATGGTTTTCAATAGATAAGCCTTGGTTTATTGATACAAAAGCTTGGAGTTTTATTTCTCCTCTGCTGCTGTGCAACTTGCCTCATATGGAGTTAGTTTTTCTTATCAGCATTGTATCTTGCAAAAAGGCATTTTCTTCCACGAGATTTTCCGAGCACTCCAATGCTTACTACACTGTAGCATTCTGAACAGGGTACATTATTTAGGAAGGAACCAGTGAAATCTATTGGATCTTTCTTTTTTCCCTTGAACTTGGATTTCAGTACAGTAACAGAAATAGAGTTTATAGAGAACAAAAAATGCTGCCAGAGCCAACCTTCAGTCTGATTATCTTTCCAAGTGGTTTAGAAGTACTGTAGATCTGTGAATCTCAGTCTGAGGCAGGGCCTAACCCAATGAAAAGAGCTACAGTTATCGATGTTTATGTCCCAGAACCCTATTCAACACACAGCATATTAGGGATATGTAGCCACAGAAGGTGAAGGTTGTAGAATAGGCACTAAAGATTTTGACAGCCCTGCTCAGTGCTTGGAATGAACTAGTTCAGTTTAAATAACTTCACTGAATTAGCTCAAAAATCTTTGAACTGTACCTCACAGTATCTCCCATAACTGCTGGGTGAATTGAACATGAATTAGATTCATTTGGGGGTAGAATTTTGAACGGTTTCTCGTTCATCTTCAATTTCAATTTCTTACTTCTCTCTCTCTCTCTCTCTCTCTCTCTCTGTGTGTGTGTGTGTGTGTGTCTTTCCACTCTTTAGACCTTTAAGTTAAACCATTGTAATTGTTGGGAAATATAAATAAAACCATTCACATGCCACTGTGAGTTTTTAAGGTTTTTTTGTCTTTTGGGGGAGCAGCTTCATTTGGATGAACTTGATCTGAACTGTGCACTGAACAGGAACCTAACTGATATGAATTACTTCCCCCTTTTGGACATACTGAACTTGAACTAAAACTAGTTCCTTTTAAAAATGATTTTTCCAAGTTCTGAGACCTACACATCCATCCACCAGCTTTCCTCAGCTCTACATTTGCCATCACATGGCTTGTATAAGTCACCCCTTCTCAGCATCATTTTTCAACCAGGAATGTGGAAAATGCCAAGTATAGTGGTACCTTGGTTGTCAAACAGCTTGGCTCCCGAACAAATTGACTCCCAAACACCACAATCTACTTGCACTTTGATGTGCTTTCGAACTGCTAGGTTGGCAGGAGCTGAGATCGAGCAATGGGAGCTCGCTCCGTCACGGGGATTTGAACCGCCGACCTTCGGATCGGCAAGCTCTAGACTCAGTGGTTTAACCGTAACCCTAACCTGGGTCCCACTGTTTTAGGTGAGGGCTAATGATGAGTGCCACAAAGATATGTGCATTGACCTCTTGAACAGAAATAAATGGACCAGTGGACATTCAAATGTAGAAAATATGTCGGAAACACATACAGGTTACTGTACACACCCATTACTTTTGTATCTTTCCCTCCTAACCTCAGCAGGAATAATTGGGTTGAAAGGTTCTTTGAGACATCACATACTATAGGAGCCAGCTCAAGAGGTGAGAGAAACAGTTGACCAGCTCAACAGTAGACCCGTTAGCTTCTTAATAATAAATCAATAAGACCACTCCACAGCGAGGACTAAAATGTCTGCTAGTGATGGGTCTGTGTCAAAGCTCTGACTTTACCATAGATCTAGGTTCTATCCCTCTTAGCTCCATGCACTGTAAAGGTTTATTTCATTTCATTGGAAGTCTCAGCTGTGATGTACTTTCTGCTTTTGTGCTTTTCTCCTCTTCAATGCTTGGTTGAATTTAAAAGCTCTAAGCAACCAGCTTTGCTGGTTACCGCAGCACAGGATCAAAAGCATCGATGCTTGACTGCTGTCTAACAGAATCTTTTCAAGTTTCTCAAGTGCAAGTTCAGTGTAATAGCTCCCCATCACCACCGCAGCATTTCTCCTTTCATGGCATTAGTGTCACTGAGGAGAACGAGCAAATTATCCAGGGAGACCGAGACTTGCAGCTCTCAAATATGTTGCCTGTTTGCATACTTTCACAGGAAGAGGGCAAGACCAGGTTAAGCGATGGAAGCACTTCAGACATCTTGTCTGATAAGTTTTGATGTTAGATTGATGAGCAACTCTGATAAAAAAAAATATGTTTACTTAACTTGGCAACTTAAAAGTCATGCTAAGCAATCGGAAGAATTGTTTAGTGTGGCTTTTCCCCTCGATTACAATTGCAGTCTGAAGAGACCAGAGAGAGCCATATGACATGGTTCTGTTGATCATCTAGCTTGGCACCAAAGCTGCTTTGATGTGACATGCAGGGCTGTCTTAAGCGCCCCTGGCGCCGTGGAGCAACAGATCCCTCCGGCGCCCCCCGCCCCGTTTCCCAGCGCAGTGGGTGGGCGGGCGCAGCACGGCTGCTACAAGCGCTGCTGCGTGGTGGGCGGGCAGGCACAGCGCGGTTGCCGTGGGCGCAGCTGCGCGTCGAACCGGCGGGCCGGCCGGCCAGTGGGCGGGCGCAGCTCATGGCACCCTCCTGGCGGGCTGACGCCGTGGTGCCCTGCGCCACCCAGCCTGGCCGTAGGGCCGGCCCTGGTGACATGCTTAAGGAGGAAGTCCATGTTCTCTAGGAGGGCATACTCTCCAAAATTTCCTTCCTTAATAAAGCTCAATGTTGCTTTCCTCCTCCCTAAAGAAGCTCAACAACTTTGACCTGAACCCCCCCCCCAAAGGGGGTAGATCACTGCCAGTTTTTAACTCTGCGAGTAGATCGCAGTCTCTTGGAAGTTGGCCACCCCTGTCCTATTCTGTCCCTCTAACATTTCTCCAGTGAAAATAGAGACGCCCCCTCCAGCATTTTTTCCGATGAAAACAGGGACATCCTGAGAAAAGCAGGACATTCTGGGATCAAATCAGAAACCAGGGACAGCTTCTGTAAATCCGGGACTATCCCTGGAAAATAGGGACACTTGGGGAAGGGCAGCTAAAAGGCCATAGGATGCAGCAGAAGGCTTCCCCAGTGGCTGAAAGGGAGCTCCTGTCCAGCAGCAAAAAGCTTCATTGCTGTCTTGCCAGAAGTGTTCTGCAGGCAATGGGGGCAAAACCAGGACATTCCACGGGCAGGTTGCAAACAGGTGAGGAGAGTCTTTGGCTGCACAAGATTCTAAGCCCCTGGTGCTCTCAGCCAACTCCCAAAGAGGCTCCAAGACTAGACCAGCCTTTGAGCTAGTGTACTTAATTCCCACCTGTTGTCAGTGGAAAGGGGCGGTGGAAGAGAAGAAACGGAATGGTAGAGGAAACAGTGGAGGCTGGTCCACTAGGGCGAATGGAGCCCTGCCCTCACTTGTCTGTCTTCTAACTTACAACCAGCCCAGAGGGTGGCACTGTCTGGGGCAGGTTTGTTCCCCTTGGACTCAAATGTTGCCTTTGTTGAACAGGAGAATGGTGCCAAAACTAGAATTAGATAGCTTTGTGTGTCATTGGGTATGACTACATCAACTGTTGGTGTCTTTGCCCTACCAATTCCAAAGGGCACCGCCTACCAAAGCAAAAAATAAATAAAAAATAGGGGGAGCTGTTCCCACCATAGCTGCCAAGTTCTCCCTTTTTTAAAGGGAAATTCCCTTATGCTGAATAGGCTTCCTCGCGATAAAAGGGAAAACTTGGCAGCTATGGTTCCCACCTCCGAATCTGGATGGGGTGATTGCTCCAATATGAATTCTTCTTCTTCTTCTTCTTCTTCTTCTTCTTCTTCTTCTTCTTCTTCTTCTTCTTCTTCTTCTTCTTCTTCCTCTTCCTCTTCCTCTTCCTCTTCCTCTTCTTCCTCTTCCTCTTCCTCTTCCTCTTCCTCCTCCTCCTCCTCCTCCTCCTCCTCCTCCTCCTCCTCTCTCTCTCTCTCTCTCTCTCTCTCTCTCTCTCTCTCTCTCTCTCTCTCTCTCTCTCTAACTCACACACACACACACACACACACTATACCTCCATAGGATTCCTCTGTAAATTGAGTTTTGCATTTCCTCTATCTCCATTGTGAAACAACAGCAAACAACATAATGCACAGTCAAATGTAAATATCTATCCCTCTCTTAGGAGCATGATCACGGTCACTTTCCAAGATCTCCCCACAAGGAGAGATGTCAGAGGCATCTCTGTGGAAAAATTAAAATGGCATTTAGTGACCAGTAATGCACATATCTGACACCACGTCTGATCATGCAAATAGGTACAAATTAATCCTCCTCCAAATCATTTAGCTTCAGTAACCCAATTTTAGATACCATAATTCATATTTAAAATGGCAATTTCCTGTACTTTTTTTTGAGGGGGAGCAGTGCCTCACATGGCTGAATGTTCTACTAACACAGCCAAAAATCCCTACTCGTAGATAATTAGCATGTGGAGGAGAATGCTAAGCAATAATGCTTTCCCAGACATCTAGTCTTCTATGTTCAGGGAATAATAATGAGTCTCTGATAGCACTCCCCTATTGTTCATAAGCATGACTTGCAACTCCTAGAAGCTGGGCATTGCCAGCCTGGATAGCTCAGTTGGTTATAGCATGGTGCTTATCACAGCTGAAGGAAGAGTGGGTGGGGGGAACACACCGCCCCTGGCAGCGCGATCCTGGTGGGGGGCCATTGTGGTTGCCCCCCGTCCACGCTGGGTGACACGCCCCCACAGGCGGCATGCCACGCCCCCCAGGATGCGCACCAGCCACTCCTCCACCTGCATGAACTCCGCCACGTGTGCTGATAGTGCCAAGGTTGTAGGTTCAGTTCCCATATGGGGTAGCTGCACATTTCTGCATTTCAGTGGTTTGGACTAGATGATCCTCAGGGTCCCTTCCAACTCTACAATTCTGTCATTTTATTGTGACCCCAATCCTGTGGAACCTCTTCCTAATTAAGATTAGGCAGATCTGCAGTCATTTTGAGGTACTTTTCTGTTTATAGGATTAAAATTAATTCTTCTTCTTCTTTGTATTTGTAAACATTTCATGTACAATTGGAGATTCTGGATATCAAGCTATGTGCAAATACAGCCGTACCTTGGTTTTCAAATAGCTTAGTTCTCGAACGTTTTGGCTCCCGAATGCTGCAAACCCAGAAGTGACTGTTCCAGTTTCCAAACTTTCTTTTGGAACCCGAACGTCTAACGGAGCTTCCGCGGCTTCTGGTTGTCTGCAGGAGCTTCCTGCAGCCAATCAGAAGCCATGCTTTGGCTTCCGAATGTTTTGGAAGTTGAACAGACTTCTGGAATGGATTCCATTCAACTTCCGAGGTACAACTGTACCTAAAATGAATTCTTTTGCTATGGGGGAATGTTCAGATATGTGAGCAGTCACCTAATCTCTGAACTGGCACAGCCCAGACATTTCTTTGCCCCCTTGGTGAGCGCTTATCTAAGCACAAGATGGAAGGTCTTTGACTCATATCTCTTGTTTGGTTTTTATTTTATTTGGGGGAGGCTTTGTAAACCCTCATGGGGAAATGGCACTCACGGGTTAGGCTGTAAGAGAAAGGAATCCTCCTGTTCTTCCAAGTTAGGTAAAGGTAAAGGGACCCCTGACCATTAGGTCTAGTCGTGACCGACTCTGGGGTTGCGCGCTCATCTCACATTATTGGCCGAGGGAGCCAGCGTATAGCTTCCAGGTCATGTGGCCAGCATGACAAAGCCACTTCTGGCGAACCAGAGCAGCACATGGAAACGCCATTTACCTTCCCGCTGTAGCGGTTCCTATTTATCTACTTGCATTTTGATGTGCTTTCGAACTGCTAGGTTGGCAGGAGCTGGGACTGAGCAACGGGAGCTCACCCCATCACAGGGATTCGAACCGCCGACCTTCTGATCAGCAAGCCCTAGGCTCAGTGGTTTAACCCGCAGCGCCACCTGGGTCCAAGTTACTAATTAGTAAATTCCAAGTTACTAATTAGTAAATAAATACATTTAGAGGATCCTGATTATGAATTTCCCATTCACATCTAGTTTGGACCAGAGAAATAAGGGGGAAAGCAATGCTCTGATATACAGGGTTTTTTTAAAAAAAGGAAAAGCCCTTTGCTGACTCAATGGAATAAAGCAAGGTATGAAAAGGCAATCAACTTTCACTAGAGGCTTCTTCCCAATTGCAAAATTGCCTCATTTATTTCACTAAGCTGCTACACATTACAGGTTTGAAGAGTAAATCATAAGGATCCCAATAACAGAAATTACTCCAGAAGTGAAAATTCTTCACTTGGCTCTAACAAATGATCTAAAGGGAAGGGCAAGGTAATGCCTCTCAGATTGAAAGCGTTGCTCAGCTAGAGAAGGGGTAAAGCAGTAGCCCGGCAGATGGACACAGAAAATGAACAAGCCAGATTTACCATTACGATAATGGGCAATGACTGCACCCAAATTGCTTTTCATTTTCTAACCAGTAGCCCTTCAGAACTTCTATGGCCTACTAATTTCAATTATATATTAACTGATGGGTATTTTTTGCATGCTTTAAAGATAGACAGAGTGCTATCTTAACATAGGCTCAAATAAGGGTGAGTGTAGCTGTCTTTTACTCTTGGTTTCTCATATTTCCAATCTTAATTTCAGTTCTCCCCATTAGTTTGTGTTTTCTTTTTTTTAAAAAAAAGGTCATCATGAAAATCCATCAGAACCAGATGAAGCATGAAAAGGATGGAGGAGAGCTTGGCTTCATGCAAGTACAGTATCCGATCGCTTGGAGAAAGCCCTGGAGAGAAGAGGGGACTTAGAAGATTGTGGGGAGTCATGGACTTTCGATTACAGCAACTGATCCAAGGGGGCAAGACCTACCAGGGATGAGCTGCTATGCTCATTAGGCCTGACACGCCACCTAGTCTGTGCAGATTGTGTTCTTGGTAATAAAGAGTTAAGTCCAGCTTACACAGTGTGATTTATTGCCAGCTCGCTCCTGACCTAGGCACTCTCCTCTGTCAAGAGGCTTTGGCAGACTTACGTAGCTACAGTGCTGGTGCTCCAAACAACGCAGGTTGACTGGATCGTGCAATTCTTTTCATTTCCTACAATGGCAATGTCACATGAAATGTATTGTAGTAAATTAAAAGGCTGGCTAGATCTATCCCCCTGGTACATGTCAAAGTGCCAGACTGGGGTGGAGGGAGATTAAGTGAGGACCAATCAGACATCAGCTGTGGGGTCTACTCAAGAGTTGGAGCCCTAGAAAATTTCCAAGGATTCTCAGGCAGTGGCACTGACCTTGGTCCATTGCACTTGTTCCCCATTCCACAAATAGAGGCAGAAGCATAATGCAGGTTTGAATCACAGCTGTACAAGTCACCAGGTGTAACATTTCACTTAATGCACAAAAGCCTGTGTAATTAAACTACCTCTCACTTGCACCCGTGTAAGCATGTGTACCAAAAAAAAATATTTGCAAGCCTGCTGCTTGTTTGGAACACAATGCCAAAGCTGCAGTTTTCACTTTAGGAGCAGACTACCCGTGTTTCCCACATTTTAAGACACCGTCTTATTGCTTTTTTCCCTCAAAAAACCACAGGGTGGCTTATTTTTGGTGGCATGTCTTATTTTTTTTACGTTATTACAGTTTTTACAGCACCTTAAGGTCTTCTTGGCCGGGCCAGGCTGCTGGCTCGGGGCACTGCTGGGCACTGCGCGCCATGCTGCTGGGCTGTCTGAGCGCTGCTGGGCGCTTTGAGCAGCTGGGCGCTCCGCGCGCTCCAGCAGCCGTTTCCAGGCGGCGGGACGGCGACGGCGAGGCCGCTGGCTCTGGCGCTGAGCTCCGGGGCTGCTCGGCGCTCCGCGCGCTCCAGCAGCCGTTTCCGGGCGGCGGGGCGGCGGAGCGGCGGCGGCCGGGTGGAGGCGAGGCCGCTGGCTCTGGCCCTCAGCTCCGGGGCTGCTGGGCGCTCCGCGCGCTCCAGCAGCCATTTCCGGGTGGCGGGGCGGCGGCGGCTGGATGGAGCTGAGGCCGCTTGCTCTGGCGCTCGGCTCCGGGGCTGCTGGGCGCTCCGTGCGCTCCAGCAGCCGTTTCCGGGCGGCGGGACGGCGGCGGCTGGATGGAGCTGAGGCCGCTTGCTCTGGCGCTCGGCTCCAGGGCTGCTGGGCACTCCGCGCGCTCCAGCAGCTGTTTCCGGGCGGCGGGGCGGCGGCGGCCGGATGGAGGCGAGGCCGCTGGCTCTGGCGCTCGGCTCCGGGGCTGCTGGGCGCTCCGCGCGCTCCAGCAGCCATTTCCGGGTGGCGGGGCGGCGGCGGCTGGATGGAGCTGAGGCCGCTTGCTCTGGCGCTCGGCTCCAGGGCTGCTGGGCGCTCCGTGCGCTCCAGCAGCCGTTTCCGCGCGGCGGGACGGCGTCGGCTGGATGGAGCTGAGGCCGCTTGCTCTGGCGCTCGGCTCCGGGGCTGCTGGGCGCTCCGCGCGCTCCAGCAGCCGGTTCCAGGCGGCGGAACAGCAGGCCTCCTCGGCCAGGCAGAGGCAGGGCCGCTGGCTCCGGTGCTCCTGGGTGCTCCAAGCTGCTGGGCTAGAAACTAGAAACTGGGCTAGAAGCAACAGAGGCCCGGCCGCTGGCTCAGCTCTCCGCCCGCGCTGCTGCAGGCATGGAGATACACTATGTCTTATTTTCGGGGTATGGCTTATCTTTCGCAAATGCTTAAAATTGCTGCCCTGGCTTACTTTATGACTACGTATTAAAAAGGGGGAAACACGGTATATAATGTAATTGTTGCGGACCCTTTGCATCCTGGTCATCATCTGTTTGATTTACTTTCATCTGGACGTCGCTCTCTATACAAAAAAAAAAAAAATGGCTAGGCACAGGAACAGGTTTTTTCCTTGTGCCATCAAACTATTAAACTCGTAGTTGGGTAGTGGAAGGGGAGGCCAGTTGTGGGGTGTGGTTCCTTTGCTGTGCTGTCGTATTGTATTGTGAGTGGAATAGTGTTTGTATGAGGTACATTTTTTTACATTGCAATGTGGTCAAAGCAAAATTCCAAGTATGCTTGGTACTTGGCCAATAAATTATTATTTTTATTTCTATTGCATCCCTATCTTGTAATTATCTTAATTAGATTGTAAGATTTCCAGTTTATCTGGTTTCACAGTAACTAGCATTCTTGCCATTTCCATTTTAGTTGGTGTCATGGAAGGCTGAACAGACACAAAATTGGGAAGCTAGACAATAACTTCATTATCTCTCTCAAACAAGAACAGAACAGGAACAGGAAACTTGCAATTGTACCCAGATTCAACTGAGTCCGCTGCCACCTAGTACTGAAACTAAATAATCACATTGCCCACATAACTGGGATCTCTGCTTTTCATATAAACAATAGCAGATTGTCCCATTCCTGAATTATAGCAGTTTAAAATAGCCAAATGTCATCCATGTGGAGTATTAGCAGTTAGTCTGCCTTGGATCTGTCTAACAGCACTACTGAAAATTTAAAAGAATGGCGCCATGGGAATATTTTAAAAGCTTAGAGTACATTTTGCACTCACTTAGCTGAAGGGAGTTCAAAATGTTCTCAATTATGTGTTCCTAAAGTCTTTTCTTGTAAATATACCTGCTTCTTTGTGAGTAATAAAATTCCTCCAGGCTTCTAAGTGAGCAGGCTTCCAAACAAGAGAAAAAGAAATGTTTCTATTATTATTTTTTAACGCTTCCCTTAAGGTGATTAAAGTGATGGTGATTTTCTTCTTCTTCTATAGGTGACAAACTATATGGAATTTCAAATAGATGGGGAAACGTGCATTTTTTAAAAAGTGCCGTGTGCATCTGAGTTAGCAGCATTAATAATGAACCTCCCGTGGCTCTCCTGTATACATTGTAGACACTTGAAGCCTCATCATTGTTCATGTTAAGCAATAAAATATATGTCACATAATAATAGAATACTATGCAAGCTGCACATTAACAAAACACCGCCAGAAGCCAGTAGATTATTTGGGATGCACGATGTAAAGACAGAAGAGAGCTAAAAATAATGCTTGGACACTGTGAAAAAACTAGTGTCACTGGAATACAAAAAGGGATATTATTCTGTGCTAAAAGTGCTACTTTATGGCCATCTGCATCTCCAGCCAAACAAACTCCATCTACTGCAACAAAGGAACCAGATAGGCTCCTATACTCAGAGCCATTGGAGATCATGGCATTAAACCTCTGTTTAGTGTTCCCCTTTGCAAGAAAGCTATCGCTGATGAGTCAACCGTCCACTTTCCAAAGACTTGGATGATTATTAGAGGTTACCCAAAGAGTGCAAATTGGGACGCGGGTGGCGCTGTGGTCTAAACCACAGAGTCCAGGGCTTGCCGATCGGGAGGTCAGCCGTTCGAATCCCGGTGACGGGGTGAGCTCCTGTTGCTCGGTCCCTGCTCCTGCCAACCTAGCAGCTTGAAAGCACGTCAAAGTGCAAGTAGATAAATAGGTACCACTCCGGCGGGAAGGTAAATGGCATTCCTGTGCGCTGCTCTGGTTTGCCAGAAGCGGCTTAGTCATGCTGGCCACATGACCTGGAAGCTGTACGCTGGCTCCCTCGGCCAATAATGTGAGATGAGCGCCGCAACCCCGGAGTTGTCCGCAACTGGACCTAACGGTCAGGGGTCCCTTTACCTTTACCTTTAAAGAGTGCAAGGAATGAACTTCCTATGTCAATGTAGTGATGATAGCGGGTGTTCAACTAAGTGCTACTCAGAGCAGATTCATGGAAATTAATGAACATGACTAAGCAGGATCCCTTAATTTCAATAAGTCTACTCTGAGTAAAACTTTGCCCCAAAGGGGAACAAACCTGCTACTTCCACAAGAATGTGAGGCTCTGCAAAGAAGGGTATGCAGAGCATTGCATGTCTGTATTTAAATAAATCTTAAATAACAGAAAATGAAATGCCAACAGCATCCCATGGCTTTTATCCTGAGAAAATCAAATGCAAGGTATGCACTGGGAATCTTGTGATCTCTTACTGCTTGGAGAATTCTGAACCACTGCTGTTGTTGCTTTCCAACCTCACCTACCCTGCACACCGTTTAGACCTCCCCTCCCATTTCTTATCCTGTAGAATAGCCATTCACACATTGCAGCTGGGGTTCCATTACGTTCCTATATCTCCAAGATCACAGACCACTGCTTCTTACTGAGAAGTGGGGGGAAAGATGTGGGAAGCATGGTGAGTGGTGGCAGGGTCGATCTGACACTTCTGCTGTGCACGCCATGCCAAGGTCCCCACACCTCACCTCTCAGTGTTTCAGTAAGCAGCAGTGATCCATTGCGCTGGGAAGCCAGAGGAGCTCCACCCATGCTGTGTAACTGGCTGCTACTTTTCAGCTCGCCCTAACACCCAGCCCCTCCATGATGGAAAGTAAGGAGTAGGGAAGTGGTAAGCATAGCAGGACTGGGGAGCAGTTAATAGAGAACCGCCTTATTCTGTTTTGAATGTTCCTCTGTGGCTCACCTGGGACTGCTCCCCTGCCTCCTGCTCACCAATGAGGGGTGAGTTTGGGGGTAATATGTCATCATGCTGTAGTGCCACCTGTCTGTTACCAAGCAAACTGCAATATGACAACACCATTGCATTCTTAGTATACAGCAAGATATACAATTGTACCTTGGTTCTCAAATGGAATCCATTCCAAAAGTCCGTTCAACTTCCGAAAATGTTTGAAAACCAAGGCGTGGCTTCCGATTGGGTGCAGGAGCTTCCTGCACTCAATCGGAAGCCGCAGGAGCCTTGTTGGATGTTTGGGTTCCAAAGAATGTTCACAAACTGGAACACTCACCAAGGTACGGCTGTATATGTATCGGCTTAACTGTTTGGGCTCTCTTCCCACCCTAAGAATCATGAGAGCTATGTCTTGGTAATGATTATACTAGAGATCCCTGACTGAACTACAGTTACCAGGTCTCTGAGAAGAGGATATAACAATTAGCCAGTTTTAACTCTGTGGGGTAGATTTTCTCAGTAATATATAAATGAATAAATACACAGACATAGCCTACAGATTATTAGTGCATCCTTATATAAACCCAAAGCAGTTTCATAGTTTTATATTTGCTCCGCTTCCATGTAGAAAAGGTGTTTTATTTTGGATTTCTTATAAAGTCCTGCATGACTCTTGGCTGTACTTCTCAACCTGTACTTCTCAAACTTCAAACTTCTCTCAGCTTAATTAAGTTGGCTTCTTCACGCTACAAATACCCTTCCTTGTTCAGCAGCAAGAATAAGAGGTAAAAAAAAAAAATCAAAATCAAGGGACATTCACTGAGCCATGAAGCTGTCAGTCCATCATAACTTGAATATTGATTATTATGAGCTGGTGACATTCCCTAGGCTCACATATCATAGTTGTTGACTGAGAGCTTTAGACTTAATTGAATGTGGTGCTGGTGCGAGAAGTGATGAACAATGCAGTGGATGTACAAGCTAAGCTTCCCAGCAGCCCAAGATGCATCAGAAAGTTATGAGGTGCTACGCACTTTCCAAAGCTCTGAAAAAGTTTCCTACTTTTAAGCAGAACAAGGCATTATTGAAAATCGAAAATAAAAAACAGGGCTGTCCCCTCCAACCTATCAACCCTGTGTTGTTGTGCATCCCCCACACTAAACTGTCTAGTTCAGGGGTGACTCCCATCAGCATCAGCATCAGCCATCAGGGCCAAGGATCAAGCATGATGGGAGTTGTAGCTTACAGCATCTGGAGGCAGATCCTTGGTCTAGTTCATCAAACCTCAGTCATCCACACACACACATATCCATGGAAAGGGCTGAACCTAGCTATTTGGAGGTACCTTGGGGAAAGGTACCAGTGGGAAGGTAAATGGCGTTTCCGTGCGCTGCTCTGGTTCGTCAGAAATGGCTTAGTCATGCTAGCCACATGACCTGGAAGCGAGATGAGCGCCGCAATCCCAGAGTCATCCTGGTCAGGGGTCCCTTTACCTTTAGGGGAAAAGAGACTGTCAATCATTATTGCTCTCTTCTCCAAAGTAACTTCATAAACCATATGAAGGCTGCCTGGGGCTTCCTAGTCCCCATTTATTTATTTGGTTCCTTTTATGAATTGCTTCCTCTAAAATACCTCAGAGTGGGAAAAAATAACCACAGCAAAAGTAATGCCCTATGAAAAAACACAATTAAAAACCATGCCATGTGTTATAAGAATTTTAAGGTCTTAGATATATAATAAATGTACAAGGCAAACACGTACATAAATATATAGACCAGGTCTGAAACAGTACAGGAAGACAGTCCTGAAACCATTTTGACTCCCAAGCTGACCAAGTGTTTCTCTTCCCATTTTCTCAGGAATTAAGTAATTACCATCTCAAAGGAATGGTCAGACTACCAGGAAAGGCAATCAGATAATAAGGCATTATCAGATAACCTGGCAGACAGGAAAAACAACAACATTCAAATTTCTGTTGTAGACCGCCTTTTCTGTGATGTAGGTATGGTGTATCTGGGGTGGTGGTGGTCCTGGGCTACACCCCTTCTGTGTTGTATGTATGGTGTATGGAGGGGTGGTCTTGAGCTCCAGGGGAGGGAATTTCAAAATGTATACGGGCAGGCACACCTTTGTTCTGGGTGCTCCTCCTTTCTCCTGCCTGTGAGGGAGCACCCTGTTGCAACAGTTCAATAATGATCAGGCTTACTAGATGCTTTGCTTCTCAATATTCTCTGGTTGGCCTCTGTTATTTCTCCTACCGATGGAGAACCTACAAAGGACTCTACAGGGGCAGATTTTGTTTACAACACCATGTATAACCATTTTATGCGTAAAAACTATTTCAAATCCAACACAGATATAAAGATAAATATTTCCACTTAAAAGGTTTGTAGAAAAAGGAAAGTATTCAAAAGGCACCAGGAAGACAATGGAAACAGGGCCAGTCTGGTGTTAAATGGGAAGGAGTTCCAAAAGGTAGGTGCCACAGTACTAAAGGCTCAATTCCTCAATTGTACAGAACAGACGTCCTGGTGAGATGGTATCTGCAGGAAACCATCTCCTGCAGAGTGCAGAGTGAAGCAATCAGTTGGGTGCATTAGGGGTGAGAGGATATTTTAGGTCTCGTGTGCCCAAGCCGTATAGGGCTTTGTATGTGAGGCAGAAAAGTGTGAAAGAATCAGCTATTGAACGCAAGGTAGGGGGCCCCCTGCAAAAAGCAGAACAATTCTCTTGATACCCTTAATCTTCTTATCATACTGCAAAGCAAAGCAAAATGGGAAGGGATTTTCAGTCCTTTTCATCATTGGGTGGGAACCCACAGAGAAAATCCAACTCTCTTTTCATAGAACCCTGAGATTAGCCTGACCCCAGTTGTTCAACAGGAGCATTCGGCTCATCCATGATGAACAAACAGATGCAAATTCAGCAAAGCTCCTTGTCGCATTGACAACAGAAAACTTAATAACTAGCTTGTGGTGTTCAGCAATGAACTCAGTAGGACTATTACACTTAAGTCTTAGTACTTCCATTGAAAGGCTCTGTGAGTTGGTCTAAAGCAGTGGTTTTCAGACTTCCTCCCTTCAGGATGGAAGCGGGCATTGACTCCTTGGCTGATCAGTTCTTGAATATCAGGAAGTCCCAAAGGTTGAACAAACAATCCTACATTCTAGCCGTCATGCACAGGTAACAGTCTTTAAGCGGCATACCCTCTGTGAATATATCCGATCCTTTTGTAAAGCCATCCACCAGGAGAAAACACCATAGAGACTTGGTTCAGATGACATGTTAAACTCCTGCTGTAACCACAACTCTATGGTTAAATTGTTTGTAGTGTTGCACTCCACCCTGATCTCTGAGTGGTGCGAGATTCCAGGGGTTCCAAGCACTTACCCAAGGTCCATGTTCCCTTTGGGAAATGAGGTACAGTGGAGACTGGTGTCTTCATGATATATGGTTTACTTACATAAATATATGAGATGGAGGGGTTCACAGCATTTGCACCCCGAGATGGCCTTGCTTCTCCCAATGGATTCCAACAAAAACCAGTCATGCATCTGTCTCCCAACTGCCCAGCCTGCAGCCTTGCTTTTATCTTCTAGCTCACATAACTCAACTCTCCACTCAGGCCTCTGTCTTTCTAACTACCACTGAGTTGAGGGAGGGAGGCCCACTCATATACCATCAGGCACAGAGCCACTTCCTTTTTTCCCAGCCCATACACTGTTGCTGAGATAAGCCCTTTTGCTATCGCTCTAGGTGAAGGCTGAGGTGGCAGATAGGCAATCAGTCTAGAGTCTGCTAACCTTTCATCACACTGTGAATTTAAACCCATCTACACTATCAAGTCACTGTCAGATAAAATATGGTGAAAGCATAACTCTACAGCTGATTACTTGGCATAGTTATTAATGGCCAATGACATACTTTTGCTAGTTTCTTTCACAGTTTCTTTCTGCTGTTGCTGCACTTCATTCTGTCTCATAATTTAGTCCTCTGTGTCTCAGCTTTCTTGATCTCCTCTATTCTTTCTCCTCTCCTCCCTCAGTTTCTCGCCCTGTTGCTTCTTCTTCTCATTGCTCCTCAGCTGCTCTTCTGCTGCCCTTAAACTCCTCCATGCCTGTCTCCTCCATTTCCCTAGATTTCCTGACATTTTCCTCTCCACTTTCTGCGCCCTTCCCTCTAGAGTTCCATATAATGGACTTTCACAAGGGAGAATTGTGCACCAACTCTGCAAAGTTACGAAGACTGGTGGCAACATTTCCCAAAACTTTCTGGACTTTCTATTAGGGATCCAATTTGTAAAGCTTCCCCTCGCTGTCATTGCTTCAAACCATCTGACATTTAGCAGAAAAATAACGTCTTTCACAACACTACATATTTTTAGACACATTTAAAGCACTTTGTGTGTTCAAGAAATGTCATAATGCCATTAATTCACATTTTGGAGATATGTAATTTTTGCTCTATTACAGAAGACTGCAACCAGCAGAGTGATTGCATGAACACGGGGGAGGGGGGGAGAGATCTGCAGGGGACTTGTTTGGAAAGCATTTTTTTAAAAAAATGAAAAACAATCAATAGTAAATGCTGTCAGATCTTTCATTTGTGAACCTGGGCATTTGTGTTCAATAGGTCTGTGAGGTAAATCCTCTTTTTACAAAATAAAGCCTAAATAGTGAAGAAGCTTTTTAAGGTTGGATACAGTAGAAGATGTTAAGTTCAAAGCAGGAGGAAATAATTAATGAAGTTTATGTTTTCCTTTTGACAAATATATATATATATATATATATATATATATATATATATATATATATATGTGTGTGTGTGTGTGTGTGTGTGTGTGTGTGTGTATAATGAAGGGACCCAGGTGGCGCTGTGGGTTAAACCACTGAGCCTAGGGCTTGCTGATCAGAAGGTTGTTGGTTCGAATCCCTGTGACGGGGTGAGCTCCCGTTGCTTGGTCCCAGCTCCTGCCAACTTAGCAGTTCGAAAGCAAGTCAAAATGCAAGTAGATAAATAGGAACCGCTACAGTGGGAAGGTAAACGGCGTTTCCATGTGCTGCTCTGGTTTGCCAGAAGCGGCTTTGTCATGCTGGCCACATGACCTGGAAGCTATACGCCGGCTCCCTCGGCCAATAATGCGAGATGAGCGCGCAACCCCAGAGTCAGTCACAACTGGACCTAATAGTCAGGGGTCCCTTTACCTTTACCTTATAATGAAGGCACCACGCAAACTTCCCTGGGGAGAGCATTCCACTGCAGAGAAGGTCCCATTCTTGTGTTGCCACCCTCCTGAGCTCTCGAGGAGGCAGCACACGAAGGAGGGCCTCAGAAGATTATCTCAGGGTCCAGGTAGGTTCATATGGGAAGGGGCGGTCCTTGAGGTATTGCAGTCCCAAGCCATTGAAGGATTTATAGGTCAACACCAGCAGTTTGAATTGGACCCGGAAACTAATCGGTACCCATTGCAGTCGGACCAGGATGGGTGTAGTATGCTCAAACTGTCTTGCTCTGGTGAGCGACCTAGCCATTGAATTCTGCACCAGCTGAAGTTTCTGAACCATCTTCAGAGGCAGCCCTACATATAACGCATTAGAGTAAACTACAGTGGTCAACAAGTTACCTGTAAGAAGCCAGCAAACAGGGCATGAGCACAACAGCAGTCTCCCCTTCTGTATTTGATTTCAAGCGATATCCTTACCTTCCAAGTTCCGGACTGCAGAATCCGGGACCGGCAGCCATTTGACACCGGAAGTTGTGTCGATGTAACTTCCGGTGTTGCTTTGCCCTTCTATGGGCACCCAAAATGGCCACCGCCGGCTTCAAAAGTCGCTTGTACGCATGTCAGGAAGTGTGCCGACGCAACTTCTGATGTTGCTCCGCCCATCTATGGGCACCAAAATGGCCGCCGCCAACACCGGAAGTCACGTCTATGCACTTCCGGACATGCGTAGATGCGACTTTTGAAGCTGGCGGCAGCCATTTTTGGTGCCCATAGAAGGGCAAATCGGAAAGGAAAAAAATGGCCGCCGGCAGGAGAAAATAATGGAGAAAAACGGGAGATGAAGTGATACGGGGGACCACCGGGAAAAGGTAAGTAAAAAAGGGGTTTTCCCAGGGAAAACGGGAGACTTGGCAGCTATGGCGATACCTCAAAGATGTAAGAATGAAACCGGCAATGAGCAATGAAGCAGGCTATCTGGTATCCAGATATTTCTATGCTCGACTTCCCACAGTTCCTAAGCATCCATAAAGGGGAAAAAAGGAGTTATCCACTTAATGATGTTTAAATCTACAACCCAGTGCTAATATGCTGCATTCCCTGCTGGGGTTGTGGGTTATCTGAAGGCACGGTGATCTTTGTCGATCATCAAATGGTCTACATAAACATGTTGATTTGGCATGCAATACAGGTCTGGGCCTTCAGGTAAAAAGAAGAAGGCAGCATTAGCAAATAAGTCATATTAAGTAATGTTCACAAACCTTTTTCTTAAAAAAAAAAGCGCCTTGTGCTATATGAAGAATAACAGGTATTAGAACGAGGTCCCGTTATCTCTGGAAAACACATTTGTTAGGCATATAAACAAGATATAAATTATGTATACCTTTGCAGCACCAACAAAAATATAACCCTTACGTTAAAAAAAAATCATTAAATTTTAAATAAACTGCAGCATTAGCTCGTGAGAAAATTGTTTATTTCAAGACATTTCTGCACCCATCAAAGGGCAAGTGATACTATTTGTTATTCCTAGTGGAAGAAATGTCGAATCACCGGGAAGGCAGTGCTTAATTGCATAACTTTGGGTTAAAAGTTTGGGTAACGGGAAGGTGACACTAATTGCTACATTGAAACCTGACCTAGGGAGTCAGTGACAAAATGCAGCTGAATAAAAAAATCTGGCTCCCAGGTAGGAGGCTGCCAGGGTCTGGCTGGGTGAAGAGGAGTGGTGGAAACCACCTGATCAGGAGCCCCACAGGGAAAGCACAGAGAGAGAGAATTTGGATCCTGGATCCTGGTGTTGGGAAACCAGCCACACCCCAGAGGAGGGGAAGAACTGGGAAGTACTGAAAGTGTAGGGAATGTTGCCCCCCCCCCCAGGACCTAACAGAAGGGTCAGCATCAGGAAGTGAACAAGAGGCTAACTCTTCTGATGAGGGAGAAGGGTTAAACTTCAGAGCTGACAGACCACAGCCCTCCCTTCCAGAGGCTCCTAGCTCAGATGAAGAGGGAGAGTTTGAAGGCGGCCAAGGCAAGGCCAAGGTGCAAACAGATAAGATAGGCTTGGGAACTTGTCCACTGACCGTGGGGAAGGGCCACTCCAGACTCTCAGTCCTCAGTCTCGGCATTGGGAACACCTCAAGGAGGAGCGGAAGAGGAAGGGGAGAAATACGAGGTTCTGGCGCCGTTCCTGTTGGAGGTGGAGCATCAGATTAGAGCATCTATCTTTGCTGAGAGGGAGTGCGAAGCTCCGCTCTGGATGTTTATTTCTGGAAATAAAACTATCTTGAAGTGACGGGAGTCTTCTTACTGCTGGTCAGCCGGCTCGTTACCAGGGATCGTTAGAGAAAGCTGGGAGTTTGGAGGAGGAAAAAAAAGGCAGGTGCCCAGCAGAGGGCAGAGACAGGAATCAGATTTGGCAGTTCCAACCCAGAGCCACCCTGACAGCTTCTCTGTTGACAGCCTGCAAGCACCCCCACCACTCTCAGAACAAGGCGTCTATTGCATGTTACTGAGCAGAGAGCCAGGCAGAAATAGAGAGGGTCCCTCACCGTAGACAGAGGGAAGGGCCTGACACAGAGGGACAGGGAGTGGAGCCAGTCCCAGCAATTGCTTCATCTAGACAGGAAGAAGTATCTGTGTGTTCCATGCCCTGCTTCCTTAGTAAAGACACTAACTGTAAGTAGTGGCGAAGCTGCATGCTCTGGTACCAGGGGTGGAGAGCAGGCGGGTGTGTGGCTGCTGCGTGCCCCATGGGGCATGGGGCGCATCCCGTGGGCGTGACGTGCCACCCGCAGAGGCGTGGCATGCGTCCTGGGGGTGTGGCATGCCGCCCGTGGGGGTGTGGTGCCCGGGGTGATGGGTGTGTGTGCGGTGTCTGTCTGGGGGGGCAATGGTACCCCCCTCCCTGATGGTGCCGGGGGTGGTGTGCAAGTTATCCAGTGTTCCACTGTTTTTCTCTGATCTGCAGTTCTCCTTGTTAGCTCCCTCACAGAGGCTCACATACGCAAACTTCACACAATGAAATGTACCTTCTGGTACAGGGGTAGTCAACATGGTGCCCTCAAGATATTGTGGCCTCCCAATTCTGCAGACCCAAGCAACATGACTAAAGATCAGGAATGGTGGGAGTTGTAGTCCACAAAGTCTGGAAGGCACCATGTTGGCGACCCCTAATCTAGTTTATCTTGAGGTACCGGTATATGGGGTGCTCTGTTTTGAAGTAGCTAGAGGCAGGTATGAAAAGGTACTGTTGCCCTTCGTCATTGTTAAGTAGAATGCCTGAAGATGTATCTGGGCTTCTCAATTTTTCTCTGAGCAGATCCGCCAATGGTAGCATTCTTATCTAAGCAGGCAGCCTCATTCATGTACAGTACGTATTTTTTTTCATATACTACTTGTGCCTCAGAAATTGACACTGTTTTGTAAATCCATTCAAAGCAATGCAATCTTATTTCCCCAATAAGATGACCCCGCCACCACACACAAAAATCATACTCATTTTCAAAATATTCCTTGGTTCAGAAAATGTACCAAAAGGCATTTAAAACACCTTTAAAAATCTCAAATACTGTTACAAATAAAATAGTATTTAAATACATATGTCGTGATAAAATATGCAATTAAGTAAATGCCTAATTAAATATGAATTTTATGCAGAATATTTTTTTTCCCAAGTTACAGATGAATGCAGAAACAGACGGAACAGACTTACGACTGAACACATGTAAAATTGAAATGTACCGGAAATAGAATGTTCCATCCATCCCTAATTGGAGCTCCTAAGTAAGGCTTGTTAAAACAAATGGAGGCTGTGCAGTAATAGCTCTTATTGGATTACACCCTAGGACTGAACTGTGTCTTCCCAGCAGTCAAGAGACTAAGTATCTACACAGCTTTCATCACAATCATTTTTTTTAAAAAAAAAACTGGGCAAATAGCTTCGAGACCCTGGGTATGCTGAATCCCAGGGTGGCAGAATATTGTCTCAGAAGTTATACTCCCCTCATCAAACTACATTTACTCCTGACACATGTGGACATGATTTCAGCTATGGCTGGGTGAATCATTTCCCCACTCTTAAGTTCAGTTCCCCATCAGCTTGCAAATTTAAAAAGAAAAGCAAATCCTCATGGAAATCCAGCGGAATTTTAGTCTGAATTTCTCCTAATGTAAACATCTTTGTAGGCAATTCTGTCTATTTTCCACAAAACAATTTAAACATTTTACAACACATTTGTGTGTGCTAGTTTCACTGATACTGATGCAGTTTACTATGGTGTGTGTGTGTGTGTGTGTGTGTGTGTGTGTGTGTGTGTGTGTGAATAAGTACGCAGTTCTTGCCAATGCAAAATTCAGAGAAGCGTGAATTTCAAAGGACGGCTGTGTTTTGGTCCTCATTATTTCAGTTAAATTTGTCTGTAAATCTGAACCAAAATGAATGTCTCACCCACCCCAGTCATCTTCTTCCCATGATGGCAGTCTCCATGCACTAAGTGACTTCCAGCCGGTTTTCATACAAGTTTATTTTGGGGAGGCAGGGAAAGTAAGAGGGCAGGTGAAAGAGCAGACAGGGATGGGCAAGCATACCAATGGAGCCAATTCAGTGGTCCTTCATCAGTGCAGTTCTAACCCCACCACTGCCCTGCCCCTGACCATAGCTGCCAAGTTCTCCCTTTTTTTAAGGGAAATTCCCTTATGCTGAATAGGCTTCCTCGCGAGAAAAGGAAAACTTGGCAGCTATGCCCCTGACTTGTCCCGGTACAACCCAGCAAACAGCAGCAAAACTGCTATCAGGAAGGCAGCAGCACAGCAGCACCTCACTTGCCCCAGCTGGTCCTCTCTCTGTGTATTGATTGACCAAGTTATGAGGATAAAGGCTTTGGAGAACTAGATCTCTCCTCCCTTCAAGATAGGATGGCCCTTAGGTAGTGGGATGAGAGACTTTGTTAAAATTCCCCCTTCTATACCCTGTTGAAAACCCAGGAGCCCAGTCTTCTTTTTCACCTGGCCCCCTGAATTCCTGGGCTGACCTCAAAGCCATTGGGAGAATGCTTTCTCTAGGGCAGTGATGGCCAAACGTGGCCCTCCAGCTGTTTTGGGACTACAATTCCCATCATCCCTGACCACTGGTCCTGTTAGCTAGGGATGATGGGAGTGGTAGTACCAAAACATCTGGAGGGCCGAGTTTGGTCATCACATCTCTAGGGTATGCATAGTTAGAAAGAGAACTCTGAATAGCCCCACATTCTATGTGTGGCAATACAATATTGTGAATTGGTGTTTTACACACACACACACTGCTTTTAGTGAAAATATCCTTAATTCAGCAAAGGAAAAAATACTGAAGTAGGTTGAGAGAGAGAGAGAGAGAGAGAGAGAGAGAGAGAGAGAGAGAGGGAGGAGGAGGGAGAGAGAGAGAGAGAGAGGTATTAGAATAGCTAAGCCTACCTCATGGAATAGGGGAATTAAATCTAATTTTCAGTATGACCAAGCAGTGCTCTCACCAGCTACATTTTCTATATTCATAATATGCATGATGTTGCCTTGAAATGCTGTGGGGATTAAAAAGAAATATATATATTTGAGAGAGTCAGCAATCTGCAAGCAGGACCACTATTGTCTAGTTAATAGGTTTAAAAAATCAGGAGACATGCAAAATACCAATTTAATGTGCCCACATTTAACCATCTCCTATTCTTCTGCTTACAGAAAGGTTACTTTGGAAGAACAATGATTCCTAAATCCTTAACTGAGAGTGATGTACCATCCTGCAGCGCCATAGCTGGTGATTATAAAGAGGACTTATTATGTCTGAGTCCATCAAGATTCAGATAAAAACCCCATGACCTTGAAAGACAGACTTTTGCTATGAGCCACCATTCAGTTAAGCAGTAGAACATCAGAAATTTAGCTCTGATTTCAGACATGAGGATGGTGTCATTTCTTTCTCACTGTAGCTCCATCCCATCCCAGTAGCAAATAACCATTTCTACTGTAGCCTTATTAGATGATAAGGGTTCTAAGTTGCGCCCTGTCATTTGATATAGTGTCCACTTGCCCTCCTTCTTGACATGGAATGCTCTCTATTGGAGTCTCCAGGTCCAGTACAAAGTCAATAAGAAGGGGGAGCAGGGACCTTGAAGTCCCCAGCAGCTGTTAATCAAGCAAGCACACAGGTCACCATTGTCACACTCAGGATGCCTATGTCCTGGCCAGGATGCCTATGTCCTGCACCCAACCTTGTTTTTGTACAGTCTTGTTTGTCCTCAGTAACCAAAAATATATTATCAACATATACAAGCAGAAAAGTTGCTTTCCTTCATTTGCAAGGAATCGTACACAACAAAGTGGCACTAATAAAGAAAAGTTCCAGGGTGGCAACAGAAAGCAAACTAAAAATGCTTTTGCAGTTCATCAAAACTATCCAGCAATATCAAGTTATAGGAAAACTGGTGCTATTAACAGTAATCCTTCTAGTTGGTTAATTGGTTTGGCAACTTCCTTGCACATGATGTGTGGTGCTAATTAATTCCCCCCCCCAAAAAAAGAGAAGAAGAAATAAAAGAGGCAGCTACAGTTGCAAATGGCAAAAAAAAAAATCTGTGAAAGGAAGAGGAGCAGATTTGCTCAAGTGTGTAGAAGGTAGAAATACTGTTTGTAATGAAGTGAGAGCAGTAGTTTACTTGCTCGAATTAACAAATAAGAAAATTTTGATAATTTAAATTATTGATTAAAATTGGTTACTTAATTGAGAAGAGGATTGTAACAAAAACTTTGAGGCCTAATTTGAATAGTAGAGTGCCTGCTATCTGGTGGGCAATCTCATCCTTTATTTCCACACTGTGGCTGCAGACCAAATCACCTGTCAGGAGAGCTATGAGATTCAGGTAAGGGTCAGATGCCTTGTCAATCTCAGCAGGTATACAAGAGGCCTTTGCTCTCCAGAGCCTGAAGGGGCCAAACATCTGCTGTGAATATGCACATGTGCATATTCACAGCAGATCTTTCTATGTGCAAAGAGGGCGATGGATCTCCCTGAAAGCTGCTTTGTTTGGACAGGAAAGTAGCTTGGATGAAAATATCTGATAGTTCTTAAAATGAACAGCATCTGAGTTAGGTTATCCAAAGCCATCCAACCACACTGAAAGCAATCTCTCTCCCTCCAGGTGTCCGTTTATTGCCAAGTGTTGTCTTTATTATCTCTGTTTACAGCCATAAGTGGAAGAGTAAATAAACTCTTAAATAACACCATGTTGAGGGAACAGAAACAAATATTGACTGAATTAGAGTCAGCCTTTGCAGCACTTTGCTGCAAGAGATAGGACTCAGTGGGCAAATGTAATTAATGAATCTTTTCCCAGGATGTGTTGGTAGCCTGCGCTACCAACAGGACCATGCAAGAGCCAGACGTTTTTGATTTCACAAAAAGTAAACTCTGCTAAGAAGCTGCAAAGTAAGGCACTCCGGGATTCAAGCAACCAAAACCTAGCGCTCTAGACTCACTCGCATGTGTCACCCTGACACCTTACCAGAAAAGGGAACTGTCGGCCTTCTCATTGCTGTACTGTACTGTAGTCTAAACCACTGAGCAGCATCTTGGGCTTGCCAATCAGAAGGTCGGCGGTTCGAATCCCCATGATGGGGTGAGCTCCCATTGCTTTGTCCCAGCTCCTGCCAACCTAGCAGTTCGAAAGCACGCCAGTGCAAGTAGATAAACGGGTACTGCTGTGGTGGGAAGGTAAACAGCGTATCCATGCGTGCTGGTTTCTGCCATGGTGTCCTGTTGCACCAGAAGCAGTTTAGTCCTGCTGGCCACATGACCCCGAAAGCTGTCTGCGGACAAACGCCAGCTCCCTCAGCTTGAAGCGAGATGAGCGCCACAACTCCATAGTTGCCTTTCACTGGACTTAACCGTCCAGGGGTCCTGGAGCTTTTTCTTTTTTTTTAACTTAAGTAGGTGCTACCAATCCTGCAACTGGACAGAATGCAGCTGCAGGATATATACAATGCAGTCAAACCAAGAATGCATGTTTGCTAGATAGACACATGAATGGAGCTGAAGCTCAAAGAGTTTTCCTGTAAATTTGCTAAAGAGAAGTCTTGAGAGACACTCCCTGCACTCTGAAAGGGAGAGAGTGTGGCCATATATAATCTATTCACCTGGCCAGGCACTTCTTTGCTCTTTCACCTCTTCCCAGCGATGTGCTACATTTTAATCTGGACTAATGTCTTTGTTATTGGAATACCATTTTAAGACTGCCTGAAAACAGCTGCTGTATCTGTTACTCTTCAACGAGTAAATTTTATTTTTACAAGATTGTTTGTGTGATTATTGTTTTCAGTCAGAGAAAGGGGGGAAATACCCAGTAAAATCCAGTCTGCCTCAAAGCTTCCTGGATTACTTAAACTAAAAGGCTAAAACTAGCCTATCCAAGCTTCCCTTTTTCAGCTGCAAAGAGATGCACTGGAAAGAGATCTCACAAATGTGAGGAAGGGATGATAATATCTAATAAATACTGTGTTTCTCCAAAAATAAGACACCGTCTTATATTTATTTTTCCTTTAAAAAAAACACGGTGGCTTATTTTTGGGGTATGGCTTATTTTCAGAGAAACACGGTATATCCTCTCCTAGCATTTATTCACATTCCTATGACAGCTACGCCACACTACACCACACTGTCAAGTGACACAATAATGTTCCACATGGACCTATGAACATGTCTGCCTGGCTCTTCTCCTTAATTCAGCCATAATCCAACTGGTTTTAGGGTGTCTTCGGACTGTTAGCATTTGGTGGAAGAAACTGGAGCAGAGCTATAAGTTTGTACATTAAATGCAGGTTGAAGCGCTCTGTCATCCTTGCACAACCCACTTTCTTCTTCTTCTTTTAAGGACTTTTGTGTTTTAGAAAATGTCAGGGAAATGCATTCCTGTTTAGGCAGCCCTGTTTAGGGAGGCTTTTAATGTTTAATAGATTATTGTATTGTATTTTTCTGTTGGAAGCTGCCCAGAGTGGCTGGGGAAACCCAGCCAGATGGGCAGGGTATAAAGAATAAATTATTATTATTATTATTATTATTATTATTATTATTATTATTATTCAAATTTTGGGGGTGAATGCATTCTTTCTTGCAGAGCCAGCCCAGCCATAAGGCAGGTGAGGCCACTGCTTCAAGCGGCAGAAGCCCCACTGGGCAGCACGCCAGTGGGTGCCCTGCCTACCCCACCAACTCCACCAGTGGCAGAGAAGAGGCACTGACACCAGCACTGATTTGGGGTAAAAATGCTGCTAAAATTGGTGTGGTGTTGCCCTGAATCAGGACTGATTGTGGTGCTGCTTCTCCACCAGCAGCAGATGTCATGGACTGCTGGGATGCAGAGGAATGTTGGGAGGAACTGTGGAGAGAGAATTGCTAATTGTTTTATCGAGCTAGATCTGATCCTATAGTTTGCATTGCTTGCATTGTATGAATTCTGACTGTATGGCTGTAGCCCTGGGATGTCTTGCTTAAAATGCTTTCCTCTTTGCCTCTATGCCTCTGTGTGTCAAAGTGCAATCAAGGCTAAGAGCTGACCTTGTCTGGATCACAGAGAAAGGCTTATCAGTGGACGCACATGGAAGCTGCTATCCTTGACGCATAGTCTTACTCAAGGCTGAGTGAGGATGCTACCGGGGCAGCATGAGTCAGCATGTGTTTACCGGACACAGGAAGATCCTTATATGTACTTGTGACCCCCTTGCGTACGCACATTTAGAAAGGAGGGGAAAAGGAGCCCAAAGAAGTGTATAAGAAGCTTTGCAATTTGTGTTTCTTTACTCTTGTCATCAGGAGTCTCTCTAATTAGAGATTAAAACTCTTTCTCTGGAACCAACCCCGGTGTCTTATTGACTGTCTCTGCCCTTGCCTGGGCGCAACTTAAAGGACCCTTAGTAGCTGATAGGGCTACAGAACCAGCTGGGAAACTCCCAAAGGAAGAAGGTTCAGAGCCTGGGGATTGGTGGTGGGACAATGACAAGTGGTCAGAAGGAAAACGAGGGAGTTGTGCCAGAAACTGAAGAGGCAACAGGGCTTAGTGAGTGGGAGAATCTGTGGCAGAATGCAAATATTAACTGGCATACACAGACCAATTGGAAATGTAATATTTACAAGATGGTCTGGCACTACTTCCATTCCCTTGCTTTATTTTCTTTAAAAAGCAGGCACACATTCCAATATTTAATCACGATCAGATTATCAAGATAAGATGTGTCCACTACCATACAAAAATATAAAAACTAAATATAAGAGTTTATTTCTTGGGGGGGGGAATGTTGGGGTGTGCAAGAGTGTCATTTGTATGCGAGGTTAGTTAAAAGAATAAGTGTTCCCTTTTTGAAGTGCCTTCAATCACAATTGGACATTTTCCCCACAGTCAAGAAAATATCTTCTGTTTTTCCAGAAGATTTCTGCTGCCAAAGAACCTGTGCTTGTTACTAAGCTTTGTGGGCCAACAGTGGCATCCAGTGGAGAATCAATTTATCAAAGAAACATATTTACTATTGCTGTGTTTCTTCACATTTCTCTGTGCTATTGTGCTTTGGGCCTGAAAGGGACAGCTCACAAGTCCGCTACAGGCATATAGCATTAGCATCTCCCCGTTACCGTTTTATAATGTGGTGTGAACAGTATAACAATGCAGTCTATTGAATAATGGATATCATAAAATTGCAAGCGGATTTTATGCTATATCAGAGCGAGAGTTATTTTGTGTGTGCAGCAAAGTCATCAGAAACATATTGGGAATTGCTGAGTAGATGCTCCAAACCAGGTCCAGTGCATGCCCCCTAAAATTTCACAGATGCAAAGAAGAACATTATTTTGTACCCAAACCACCCCTGCTCTCACAAATAAAGATTACTGCCTGCATTCCTCCATCTGAAATGCATTTTATCCCTAGCCAAGTGTTACTGCAAGTACATGAAAATCCATATGTGAGGGTGCGGTGGCATTACAAGAATCACAGAATCATACAATCTTAGAGTTTGTATGAGGGTCATCTAGTCCAACCCTCTGCAATGCAGGAATCTCAGCTAAAGCATCCATGACAAATGACCATACAACCTCTGCTTAAAAAAGGAGGGAGAGTCCACCACCTCTTGTGGAAGTCTGCGCCACTGCCGAACAGCTCAGAAAGCTTTTCTGAATGTTTTGTGGGAATGTCCTTTCTTGCAACTTGAAGCCAGTGCCTTGAGTCCTACCCTCAAGAGCAGGAGAAAGCAAGCATGCTCTCTCTTCCATGTGGCAGCCCTTTAGATCGGGCATCCCTAAACTGCGGCCCTCCAGATGTTTTGGCCTACAACTCCCATGATCCCTAGCTAACAGGACCAGTGGTTGGGGAAGATAGGAATTGTAGTCCAAAACATCTGGAGGGCCGAAGTTTGGGGATGCCTGCTTTAGATATTTGAAGATGGCTATCATATCTCCTCTCAGTTTCCTCTTTTCCAGGTTAAACATACCCAGCACCTTCAAGTGGTCCTCATAGTGCTTAGTGTCCAGACCCTTGCTCATCTTGGTTGCCCTCCTCTGCACATGTTCCAGCTTGTCAACAAACATCCTTCTTAAATTGTGGTGTCCAGAATTGGACACAGTATTCCAGGTGTGGTCTAACCAAGGCAGAATGGAATAGTACTATTACTTCCCTTGATCTGGACACTATACTTCTGTTGATTAGGCAAATCAGGCAGGTACTAGCCATCAGGGGTGCCAACTTGAATATAAAGTGGAACCTCGGTTTATGCCTACCTCCGTTTATGAACACCACGGACCCGGAAGTGTTTACATCTGGGTTCCGCGGCATCGGATGCACAGATGCGGGCGCCACTACCGAAAAGGCCCTTTGCCTGGCTCCCTGTAACCTCACTTCTCGCAGTGAGGGAACCGCCAGAAGGCCCTCGGCGCTGGATCTCAGTGTCCGGGCTAAATGATGGGGGCGGAGACGCTCTTTCAGGTATATTGGACCGAGGCCGTTTAGGGCTTTGCATTCGCAAACCGAGGTACCACTGTAATATTGCGGGGGCCCAGGTAAGCCCCGCCCCACATAATCAATCACATGACATGGTGCATGGACACCATTTGAATGGCAATGCCCATTGACTTTGGGGGGACCTGGCCCCCTCAAATTTTTTATTAGGGGGGGAGCCCCTGCAGCCCCTAGGAGTAGCTCCTATCCTAGCCATGGTAGCGATGTTCTACCTCCTCTGTCTGAGGCTGTATGCCCCTCAATACCAGTTGCTGGGAATGAAAAGTGGGTAGACTGCTGGTGCACTCAGGTCATTTTGGTGGGCTTCCCATAAGCACCTGGTTGGCCACTGTGGCGACTGGTTTTGGGCTAGAGGGACCATGGCCCTAATCCAGCATGCTCTTCTTATGTTCTCATGAGATGTTGGGATGAGCGCACTTTTGCTGCTGCACCCCTCTCCATGCCTGTTGCTCTGCCCAAGTTCAGATGGCTTTCTGAAGCAAGGAAACCTCTTGCACTCAAGGAAGTTTCTGTGGGATGTAGAACACTGGAACAACCGGGTTCTACAGCGTATGAGGAAAAGTCTGCTCCCCTCTGCAAACCATTAACCCATGGAGGGTGATGTGGGTAGAAATAATGCCAAGGCTCTGGCAAGGCTTCCGGCTGCAGCAAGAGCAGAGAAAACAAAGTAGAGTCTTTTTTTAATGAGTTTTTTTCCCAATCCTAATAGCGAGAGACAAAAGAATGCAACAAACCTTAACAATGGCATTGCTCCAAACTGGGCTCCTCCTCCCTCTTTCCTAGCAACAGCATCTTCCCTTATGGTGGCCTCCCAGTGTCAAATGTATCTGATTTAATTGTTCCTGCACTCTTAATGAACGCTGAGTCCTCAGAGAAGGGGGGGGCAGAAATACTGTCCAGTGACAATGTGTCATCTGGCTGCCCTGCCACAGTTCCCCCCCCTCTTCTTCTAACACTGCCCAACTTCTCTGTTCGTTTATCTCTGAGTTATGACTTTCCTCAAACCCCTCAAAGCCCTGCTGTAAATCAAAGCTTCCTCCCTCTTCTCCTGCAGCGTCAGGAGAAGGGGGGGGTGATCCCCACCATTCTTCCTCCTCCATCTCACCCTCTTGAGTTCAATCCATTCAATCTGTTTGATGTTCAACCCGTTCAATCCGTTCCAGAGGTCCGGTGTAAACCAAACATTGAACGGACCTAAGGAACAGAGCTTGTGTGCTAGTAACTGCCCCTTCCCTTCTTGTATAGAATTTCTGTGTTACATATTAGCCTCTTGTTGGAGGCTATCCATCAAAGGTAAAAGGTAGAAAATGCTCTGGGGGGAGGCAAGGGGTGACAGAAAAAGTGGGGGTCAATGAGGGTCATTTGTGCGGGAGTGATAACTCCTGGTGGGGCGGCAGAAGTACAGATGCCAAAGGGGTAGCATACCCTCCCTCCAACATTTCTCCTTACTTTTATCTGAGGAATGTTGGGGGGTATTGAAATCGGGAATTGTAAATGTGCTTTAAATGTGCATTGTGTACACCGCCCAAGTCCCATTGTCTCTCACAATGGCCTGCAGAAGCCACTTCAGTCGAGCACTCATACACAGACACTGGGAAAGGCAACTTGAACTTTTGAAGACTGACTAGCTCCAGCACACTGTCACCATTAGATAGGACAAGTTGTCAGGCGGAAAGAAATTCAAATCACAAGGTAAGAGTTTTTAAAGCTAAGTAGTCCTATTCCTGTCCCTCCTCGCACACCAAGTTTCTGAAATGCAACTGATGTTTCTGTGGGGACGAGTCAAGATAGAATAATAGATTTGAGAAGGGAAGATGTATTTAAGAAACAAAAGATCGCAGCTGACTGCACAATTTCTCTCCAAATGACATGGAATACCTTTCCTTATAATGTGATTCCCATAAAAACAGAATGCCCTGCAGCAGGGAAGATGAACCATGGTCACCATTATGGCACATCTGCCCTGGGATGAGTCCAAGATAACGGCATGGTGTCACTCTAGCATGAAATTTTGGTACATACAGTGGTGCCTCGCAAAACGAATTTAATTCGTTCCGCGAGTCAATTCGTTTTGCAAAAAAATCATCCTGTGGATCGTGGTTTCCCATAGGAATGCATTGAAGTTTCTTTTTTTGCCCATAGGAACGCATTAATTAAATTTCAAAGCATTCCTATGGGATACCACGATTCGCAAGAGGAATTTTTCGCAAAATGAATTCGTCTTGCGAGTCACCATCAGATCGCAAGACGCATTCATCTTGTGAAAAATTCGTCTTGCAGGGCATTCGTCTTGCGAGGTACCACTGTATATTTATTTTATATAGAGCATTTGTACCCCACTTTTTAGCCAAAAATGTTCCCAAGGTGGTTGTTGTTACGATCAATTTAAACTAGACAATCCCTTGCCACGGGCTCACAATTATTTTTTTTTTAAAAAAGACACACAAAGAAATATGGAGGGAAGAGGGGGGGAAATAATCTCAGGCACCAATTCTCATATAGTAGTTATTATAACAACCAGCTGGCATAGAAATGGTTCAAGAGCAGGAAGTGCCTAATGGAGCTGGTCTTTCAGCACAGCTGATGGAACAATGCAACTATACATGGCCCTGGTCTACTGAGCTGGGAAGTTTGCACCACTGCACATTGGATAGTTATGCCACCACAAGGACTATGAGCGCTTGGGCTCTTCCCACATATTGCCACAATTCCTGATGCCTTTAGGGTGGTATCAGGAACTGTTTTACGAAGAGAATTTGTTAATTTCTTTATTAAGGCTAATGAGAATTCTAGGTTAAAGATAAGGAGCAATCAAAAGTGAGAGTCGGAGCCTTAAAGTTGCCCATCAACCATTAGCTGCCCTCCCAACACCAGGGTCACCACTGTGAACCTGGACGAGACTGGGGTGGGGTGATGGCCAAGTCAGGGCTGTGCAATTTGATGCTCCCATGGGTGCTCTCTGTAGCTGAGGTCTCCCTATCACTGCAATCCAGCTGTGTTGGTGTAAGGAGCAGCAGTGCCGAGGTAATAGGGCAATCCTGTTCCACCCCATGCACTGCTACTGTATACAGGTATACAGGGCCAAGGCTGTTTGGGGCTTTAAAGGTCAGCACCAACACTTTGAATTGTGCTCGGAAACGTACTGAGAGCCAAAGTAGGTCTTTTAGGACTGGTGTTATATGGTCTCGGCAGCTACCCCCCAGTCAGGGAGGCAAAGCAGCATCTTCTCTTTTTTGATGCAGCAGAAGCGGCAAGATCGCTAAGTCCCTGCTATTTTTTTGTAATAGTTGATGCATCTCAGCACAAATAGGATTTGATTGTATTTGATTATTTTTAAGGCTGTTTAATTCTGGGGGAAAGGTTAGTTGATTGTTAATTAAAAAGAAAGGAGATGCACTGGAACAGAAATATGGAACCATTTCTCTTTCACTTTATATACTTTTAAAGTTACAAATCAGGTCCACACATGGCAACATATATATGTTGTATATGAACAGGCAGTGGTAGAACACCTTTCCCCACCAGGTAGGAAAACTTGAAGGTGAAATGGAGTCTACCTGACTAAACTCCTTTACAATGAATCTCCTGTTTGTGATCCTTTTCTTTCTCCCTTTCTTTTTCACAACTGTCAGATCACATGAGCAGGCTTGCTAACAGAAGTTACATCAATAGGCTCTGGTTGACACTCAAAGCTCTGGGCACAGTAGGACAGGTAAGATGAGTGCTAGACCAATCTTTTCCAACTCTTGGGTCTCTGGGTGTCATTGGAATATAACCACATCATTCTCAGTCAGACTGCTGGTCAATGGGGTCAGGAATAATGGTGGTCGAAGTGCAACAGCACCTAGAGAGTCACAGCTGGGGAAGGCTGATCTAGAGCTATGCATGTACCACATTTTTCAAAAAACTCACTTATGTCTCAGAATTTCCCAGGCACAGATATAGCTGCTACAAAGCTTTGCCTCCCTCTAGCCCAGGGGCATACAAAGGGGGGCGGTGTTCGCCCCGGGTACCATCCCAGGGTGTGTGTGACAAAATCTCCCTGGGCAGATCGCACCGCCATGCCGGGATTGCCCCCCCTCCGTGAGGATCGCACCACCACGCCGCGATGGGACACCCCCCCCCGGACATGGGTGGCTTGCGCTGCCCCTTGGGAGGAACACCCCGCCCTGCCGCTCTGGGTGCAGGAGAGGCTAGCTACTCTAGCCCCTTCTGCAGAAAGTGAAGGTCAGTATCACCTTCGTTCACCTGCTTTCTGTTTTCTACCTGAGGACAGGCCAAACCTACTTCAGAGTTTCCGTCAAATGCCTCAAGTCAGTTGTTGATGATATTTCTTTCACTGCCTCCAAGTCTTCCTTAAATGCTAAGCAACCTGTTCTTGGCAGCACGAGGGACACCCAACACATCTCATCTGTCTACGATATGCAAACGCTGACCTTACGAGGGGTGTCAACGCTTCTACTGAACTCTCAATAAACCATTTCTCAATTTGCACATGCCTTGTCTCTGCCACCACTCATTTGGCATGCTTAATTACCTCCCCTGCATGGCGGCAGGAATCTCACAGCTAATATTAAACATCTCTTAATATTTTCAGAAATGAGATCCACTTACCCATGTCATTCTGACAGAATGTGGTTAGCGTAAGAGGGAGGTACATCGATTTAGAACCAAGGACAGTTAGACAAAGAAACAAAATATGTTTCTTGAGCTGTTAGAGTCACTTCATGCATTGGGGTAGGTGGAGAAAACATCTTCTGGTACTGGTATGTTCATGGGGGGGGGACAAAACCAAAGTTAGTTCAAAGTTAGTTTCTCTCATTTATGGGATGAGGCCCAAACTCTCAAACAACTTCTAGGCTAGTCTTGCTGCCTGATCTAAGGGGGAAAGGGAGACTTTTATTGCTACTCTACCCTGCTGTTCCCTTGTTCTCCTCAGCCTCAGTAAAGGTGAAGGTAAAGGACCCCTGGACGGTTAAGTCCAGGCAAAGGCGACTATGCGGTGCGACACTCATCTTGCTTCAGGCTGGTGTTTGTCCACAAACAGCTTTCCGGGTCATGTGGCCAGCATGACTAAACCGCTTCTGGCGCAACGGAACACAGTGATGGAAACCAGAGTGCGCGGAAACGCCATTTACCTTCCCGCTGCAGCGATAGCTATGTATCTACTTGCACTGCCGTGCTTTTGAACTGCTAGGTTGGCAGAAACTGGGGCAGAGCAATGGGAGCTCACCCCGTCGTGTGGATCCTTTACTTCTTCTTCTTTCTTTCTCTTTACTTTGGTGGATCTGGATGGCTGCTTGTAGTTGCCTTCTGTAGCCAGAGTTGGGTGGTGGTGCATAGACTGAAAGTGACACCCCTCCCCTAATTCCACCAATTAAAAGGTTTGCAATGGGCTTAAGCTCTGACACCTGCTTATCCAGGACATATCAGTGTTATTCATAAGTCCATAATCTTAATGACAAATAGAGATTTCTCTCTCTCTCTCTCTCTGAAATCAAAGGATACATTTCATACAAGTCGAAGTCATATGCACAGCTGGCTAGAAGGAAGGCATGTTCCAGGAGAAGGTGCCAAAAAAGTGTTCAGTGTGTGAATGAATGATAAGATCTGTTTATCACATTGCAGGGTGCTGCAACATAATCATTCACAGAAATTATGTGGAGGACTACCCAGCAGACTGAATATTGGAGCATTTCAGCCTGCAGTCTTTTGCCTTGCTAATCGGTAAAAAATAAAAACTTTAAGATAGCTGCTGATGCCCAAGGATTAGAGGCAATTCACTATCACCCTGTTAACCTGACATAATGTTAGCAAGCAGCGGACATGGAATGCTCTATGGAGAAATACAGGAGTCCCATAGTGCAAGAATCTGACAACTCTTTTTTTATTCCCTGCAGGACCTGACAAGCAGCAAGGCTCAGTATCACCACTGTATCATCTGGTGTTCCCATAACAGTCCTAATATAGATAATGACAACAAAGAAACTGCCTAAATAGGAGGGTTTTTTTTCATAAAGAAACACATCCATTTCTTGAAGCATTTCTGACAGTCTCAGGAGAAGCAGCATTTTCTTTTTGACAGTTACAGAAACTTTGGCTTTCAGGAGATTGCTGCACTGCTCACAATGAGGAGGGCTTTGGATCCAGGATAAAATCTAGCAAAAACAAGTTTTAAGGTTGACATAATTCACCCTTGTAAGGATAGGGTTATACACAACAAAGCCATTACATCAGTGGAATGAATTCTTCTTGTGCAACGGAACTTTCCTCTCAAGGTGGAACGTCACCCGATGCCCCCAATTTGTTCTGGTGGTTCCCTCAACCACCAGAAGTTTCAGTTGTACCACTTACATCAGGGGTCTCCAAACTAAGGCCCGGGGGCCGGATGCGGCCCAGTCGCCTTCTAAATCCGGCCCACAGACAGTCTGCGAATCAGCATGTTTTTACATGAGTAGAATGCGTCCTTTTATTTAAAATGCATCTCTGGGTTATTTGTGGGGCCTGCCTGGTGTTTTTACATGAGTAGAATGTGTCCTTTCATTTAAAATGCATATCTGGGTTATTTGTGGGGCATAGGAATTCGTTCATATTTTTTTAAAAAAATATAGTCCGGCCCGGCACAAGGTCTGAGGGACAGTGCTGAAAAAGTTTGTTGACCCCTGACTTACATAATAACTTCATTGGATTCTGTGGCAATACTAAGGATAGTAGGAAAGGATATATTGGATAATTTGTTGGGTGATAATGCCGAGGCCGGTGCCTCCCACCCCCCACCCCCAACGCAGCGTCGCCCGAGATTTATCACTCCGGTCTTCCATCACGCTGATGTGACCCATGTTGTATTTGACTACTCCAATGGATTACATCCCACACTCTTCTGTTCGGCATTCCTAGAACCAGCTTCCACTTCTTCTCAGGGACCTGCCTAGTCCACTACAAGAGACCTAGTCATGCAGCATAGCTCCTTCCTGCCACCCTCTTTGTCACTGTTCACTATTTGAGTGCTGCGAAGCTCGTCTGACTTCTGGTGGCTCCTCTATTGTTTACCACAGGCACCAAGCTCTGGACTGACTGAAAACCAACCTCTGGGCTATCCTAAACATTGTTCTGTATAGCATGGTGAGCATCTTCAGTTTGAATCACATTGGATGTCTCTGCATCAGCCTCCCCAACCTGGTGCCCTTGCTGTGCTGATGGGAGTCCAAAACACATGGGGGGTGGGTACCAGGTTGGGAGGGGCTGCTCTCTAGCAATGTTGAACAAAGGCACCATAAGCACCTATCACAACTAGGCACCTCTTTACACAAGAGGTAGAGTAAGTGTGTGTGTGTGAGAGAGAGAGAGAGAGAGAGAGAGAGAGAGAGAGAGAGAGAGAATACGTGTGGATAGATGATAGAGATAGATGATAGAGATAGATAGATGATAGATGATAGATAGATGATAGATAGATAGATAGACAGATAGATAGATAGATGATATAGATAGATGATAGATAGATAGATAGATAGATATAGATAGATAGATAGATAGATAGATAGATAGATAGATAGATAGATAGATGATAGATAGATGATAGAGATAGATGATAGAGATAGATGAGGATAGATAGGGTTTTAGGGGGTTAGGGTTAGGGTTAGGGTTAGGGTTAGGGTTAGGGTTAGGGTTAGGGTTAGGGTTAGGGTTAGATAGACAGACAAATCAGATTTTTCTGTCTCATCTCTACTGACTCTATGTGTGGATAGATAGATGATAGATAGAACATAGATAGATAGATAGATAGATAGATAGATAGATAGATGATAGAGATAGATAGAGATAGATGGATGATGATAGATAGATAGATAGGTGACAGATAGATAGATAGACGATAGAGATAGATGATAGATAGATATAGATAGATGATAGATAGATAGATAGACAGACAGACAAATCAGATTTTTCTGTCTCATCTCTACTGACTCTACTTATCTATTTTCCACACTGACATTGTGTGGAAAATATATGCCTTTTGTCCAGTTCCATGCAGCTTTAATGTTTTTCAATTTTATTTCCTAATATAGGTGGTATTAAATATTAAGCTGGGACAAGTGAAGGTAGCATGTAGAATCAAGTATAACTTCAAGCTTGATGGACATCAACATTAGCAAAATAAGAGAGTTCAAAGAGAGCATTGTGGGTGCAAAAAAGTCAAATAAAACAATCAGAATAATTCTGACTCTGAAGCTGTGTGTTGAGTAGTTGCTGCTTACCAAAATAGGACTCAGTCTGGGGAAAGGTAATCTTGTTTATGTCCTACTCAAATAAATAGACTTCAGTTGGGACTAACTTATCTCGTTGATTTTAGTGAGACTGAAATGTACAACTTTTGATTTGGTCTTTAAAGCAGTATTCACCAAAACACATCCAATATATTTTTTTCCCAGCTCTGCAACTGATCTTATTAAACATTTATGTATTCAGACAATGAAAAAGGTTCTGGAAACCAAGTGTGAATTAGAGGACTCTTCCCGAGCCCTGCTTCTAAAGGACAATGAAATGGCTACATGTTTAGGGAATGCAAATCCAAAGAGAGATTTTGATAACTTTCAAGTTCAAGTCAAAGTCATATCCTTTGCTATCTTTAATAGTAACCCAAAGGCAAAACCGGGGAGGGGATTAAAAAAAATTCATGTGCTTATGAAAAAAAAGAGCAACTAAATCCAGCTGTGACCTTCAGGTATATTCCTGCATAAGCTGAAAGCAAGATGTCCCACAAAAGATGTCCCAATGGGTACCAATATCAAATAGATTGTCCTTTTCATCTGCGAACTCAGAATTCTTCCACGTGTTTGAGTTTTCTTGCTGCCAGAGTCCCTAATCTTTTGACAGAGTCATTGACAACCTTTTATCTGTTCAAACACGCTTCCCTGATGATCTGAACAGTTAAGGACTATCTTATCTTCTGCAAGAACACATGCAAGAATAACTAAGGCTGTAGTCTGTGAGCTGGTTTACATTACTTTTTGAAAATAGAAGTACATTAGCCCAGGCAGGAGCAATCTGTGACCCTGCGAGGGTGATGAAATAATGGATACAGGACCATAGCTGCCAAGTTATCCCTTTTTTTAAAGGGATTTTCCCTTATGCTGAATAGGCTTCCTCGCGAGAAAAGGGAAAACTTGGCAGCTATGTACAGGACACAGGCATCGGGTGAAATTAATGATTATGGTGGGTGGGGCAAGGATCATTTCCTTTGCCTGCTCAGCCAGACCCTCCTGGTGGAATAGCACTCTGTTGGGATTGTATTATTATTATTATTATTATTATTATTATTATTATTATTATTATTTATACCCCACCCATCTGGCTGGGTTTTCCCCGCCACTCTGGGCGGCTTCCAACAAGTACCAAAATAGATTAAAATATCACAGATTAAAAAACTTCCCTAAACAGGGCTGCCTTTAGGTGTTTTCTAAATGTCAAGTAGTTGTAAGGTACCTAACCCCACCTGCATATGAATCAGCCAGCTTGGTGCAAGCCAAGCACCCAGAATATCACTGGGTGACTGGAGGAGAGATTCTAGCCAAGCAGAGGCACTAACCAGAGCTTAGGGAAGCTCCACCTTACCCATGTCCCATGATAACTCTCACTCTCCGCTCTCCCACTCCTGTTCTCGCTTTCTTTCTCCCACTGGGGAAAGGAAAATCCTCTTCCTTAAACAGGTTTCAGGAAAGGAATGAGCTTGAACACATGAAAAGGGCATCCCATTTTTTTCCAAATAAGATGGGGACCACTTTTCTCCCCCCAAAAAAACAAAACCAGGATGGCTACATTTTTCTTGAGATGGGTGGCAATCCTACTGTTGACACATGTATCCTACGGTTGTGCCAAAAAATTTTTTTATCCTGCTTTGTTTTGATTTTTTTAATCATTCCTCAACAATGAATGAGAAAAGGTTTGGGTTCAAAAATCATCCAAAGAGAGAGAGATTTCATTGAAATTCTCATGGGTGGGGTGCAGAGCTTTTGATGCAATTACCTTATTTTTAAGGGGTCCAAGGGGTGTTTGTGGGTATCCTTTCATTCTGCAAATCAACTTAACGTTGGTCTGTGCCCCACAACCTTCCAAGGTGCCCTCATTCCAATCATAGCCCAGGGGGAGGCATCACAAGATAACTCGCCCCATGGTGCTTCTTCAGATCAGTAAATGGAAGCACCCAGGGAGGCTGCAGAGCACTGGGAAGGAAAAATACAATACATACAACACCTTATGACATCTCACAATTATGAGATAAGTATATACTCACTGAAATTCTAAAGAATTTTTCCGCCTTACATTTTTTTATTTGGTTTTTTCAGATTAAAACTTTACATTCATATATCAAACATTCTACAACATAGAAACAAGATTCCAAAGAATATCTAGCACTTCCATCCTCCCTTTTGTAGGTCCTATTGTTAATCATTTCCTCCTCTTTTATGATAACCCACATCTTTTACATCTCCATTGTGTCCAAAAATTCACCATTAAACTACAAGTGATATTCCAACCCTACTAACAATTTTAACTGTTTACAATGGTTTTTTAAGATAGGTTATAAATTTTCTCCATTCCTTATTAAAATTTTGGTCTTCCTGATTTCTGATTCTTCTGGTCATTTTAGCCATTTTGGCATAGTCCATCGACTTGAAAGAAAATTTTAAGTGTCTTGAAAATGAGGCAGAAATAATGGAAGCCTCTTTCACAGAAAAATAAAACCCTTTTGAGAAGCAGAAGAATGGCTTTCAGCACAGAAATAATTTGTGATCGTCATTCAAATGCCATTTCAAACCATCAACCACAGGTAGAATTTTAATGTCATCTGAATACTTTCCACGGGAGTCAGTTCACACATTCAAGGAATGATCAGGTGTTGAATACATGAATGAGCAAAGCGACTTCATGTTGCACATTCTTCTCCTGCAATAGGTTGTTTCTGTTTACTTTCCAATATTTACAGAAGATTGTGAGAACCACAAATAGCAAGACAGCTTCTCTTGATGCAATCTGTGTTTTCGCATAATGACTTTCTCAAATTAAACTGAAATTAGGCACGTTAATTCTGTCAATTGCCAGAAACTGCAAATACCTAAGAAATGGGACAGAATAGACGTCCTTACCCAAGCATAGGCAAACTTGGCCCTCCAGATGTTTTGGGACTACAACTCCTACAACCCTAGCTAACAGGACCAGTGGTCAGGGGTGATGGGAATTGTAGTCTCAAAACATCTGGAGGGCTGAGTTTGCCTATGCCTGTCCTTACCAATACTATTAATGTGCCTCAATTCTAATGCAAAGGCCTTTGGATTATAGAATTGCAATTTAAAATGAAATCCAAAATTTCCCAAGTGATTTGATCAGTATTCCATGGCCGCAAATAGGAATCTGTTCCATTTTTAATAAGCAAGTGTTCCCAAAAGGGGGGGGGAGCATTGCCTATTAAAAAATAAATAGAATCAAAATTGTCATGGTTTCTTCATACCGTTATTAGAAGGCAAAACTGTTTTTAATTCATGGGGATAATACTAAGTTTAATGTCCTACCATTTCAGCATTTCCCTGCATTTGTTATGAGTTTAACAGATTGCTTTTGCTTATCACTGCTCTGTATGCATTAGAACTTTCACTTGTAACTTTTGCTAAAGTATTTTAATTAAAATGAGACTGTTTACATTTGTTTATGGCACATTAATATTCCAGTGTGCATAAAATTTTTACTAAATAATATTAAATAATTAAGAAGTCATGCATTATTTATTGGTCCTGAAGAGTTTCCTATAACAATGTAAACCACGATGCTATTCAGTTATTGCAAAGTCAAGTTGGTGACAGAAAATGAATTTGCCTCATATATGCAGAGTAAATGTAAAACGACTAGGATAAAATAAGATTTAAAAAATTGACTAGGTTACATTAGTGTTAAAACATTCCCAAAAGGTAGCATGCCTTTGAAGTCCAGAAAAGTAAACGTGGAGTATGGCAAAAAGAAGGAAAGCAAAACTACACCTGTAAAACACCTGGTTTCTTGTCAGCATTTTATTTCAGAAAGCTGTGAAGTGTTTCTTGAAAGGTACCATACCTTTGAGAAGCAACAATTATGCTCACAACTTTCTGCAAGAGCGTTCTGATGAGAAACCAGTTTTCGATGGAATCGCTTGTTGTTGTTGTTTAGTCGTTTAGTCGTGTCTGACTCTTCGTGACCCCATGGACCATAGCATGCCAGGCACTCCTGTCTTGCACTGCCTCCCGCAGTTTGGTCAAACTCATGTTTGTAGCTTCGAGAACACTGTCCAACCATCTTGTCCTCTGTCGTCCCCTTCTCCTAGTGCTCTCAATCTTTCCTAACATCAGGGTCTTTTCCAAGGATTCTTCTCTTCTCATGAGGTGGCCAAAGTACTGGAGCCTCAGCTTCACGATCTGTCCTTCCAGTGAGCACTCAGGGCTGATTTCCTTAAGAATGGATAGGTTTGATCTTCTTGCAGTCCATGGGACTCTCAAGAGTCTCCTCCAGCACCATAATTCAAAAGCATCAATTCTTCGGCGATCAGCCTTCTTTATGGTCCAGCTCTCACTTCCATACATCACTACTGGGAAAACCATAGCTTAATTATACGGACCTTTGTAGGCAAGGAATCACAGTTAGTGGTCATTAAGCCATTTTGTTCCAAAGACCTAGTTCATGTGTTCAGCTGGAAAACTTGCAAAATCCCATACTGCATAGGGAGGGAGATGTGAGAAATAAAGGGAAGAGTTTGGGGAGGAGCCAGCTAATAAAGCCTAGTTTTCTCCCCACCCACCCCTTCCCCCAATGATTGGCTCTTCCATCCACATAGTTTTCTCCAACTCCTCCCTTGGTGAAAACCATGCAAAGTCTTCTTCCCAGGGGAGTTGGGGTGTGGCAAAGATTCCCCCAATAAAAGGTGGGAGCAGCAATCTCTAAACCAACGTTACAAATAGTTGCATTACTGAAATAAATGCACTTTTTGATGATATTCAAATTTTCCGAGTTTCACCTGTATGTAACAAGAGGGAAACAAACCAGAAGTGGAAGTTGGGGGAAGCCCAGGAGGGGAGGGAAGAGTTGTTGTAATATAAATGTTATTGATATGATATGTATGTAATGATAGAAAAAGAAAAGTGAATTAAAATTTAATAATAATAATAATAATAATAATAATAATAATAATAATAAATATCTTGCATCAAAGGGTGCCCCTGCTTGCTTCTTTTCTCCTGGGAAGGGAGTCTTCTGGATTTTTTTAAAAAAATTCATGTGTTTTTTTAAGGGGGAGGAAATAATTGCAACATGCCTAAACAGCAATTTGTAGCTGCTGAAGATCTCATTATGAACTGCTGTGAAGTGAAATGAGCAAAGGGTATTTTGCTATCAGATGGCACAAGGCAAACACAAGGTGGGTGTGGTGGGTGTGACTTCTCTTCTGAAGCAACATTTGCACATTACAAACCTGGCAAGTTAGCTCATTAGGATTCATCTCTATATGAAATGAGCATGTTTTGCATAAAGAGGGAAGTGAATGAGTAGAAAGAGCTCATTACTGATTTCACAGGGATTTCTATGCAGGCTTTCAAGGCAACCCACAAAAGCTTTTTATATAGCCTATATTCCTTTGATACTAATAAAGAGTCCATTCCTTTCATACTTGGGATTGTGAAGTAGTTTGAAGACAAAAGGCCCCCTCTCCACCACACGCCTAATTGAACTTGGGAATAATGTCTGAGTTTCAAAAGTTATGGCACAGGCAATATGAGTGGAAAGTCGTTATCATGAATAACTCAAAACAAACATGGATACCAGTATTAGAAGGGTGAGGTTTATTGCATATTTTGTATGGTACGGTATGGGATGTTTTGTATGTTATATATACTTTGTATTTATGAAGAATAAGCAATAAAAAGGACTAGAATTTTTTTTTAAAAAAAAGAAGAAGGGTGAGGTAAGCTTGTATTACTCTCCTTATACAGTGGTCCCTCGACTTACGAATGACTTGACGTACGAATGTTTCGAGTTACGAAGAGAGTTCCGTCCGCCATTTTGGTAGGGTCTCAGCCTGCGTACCAGATGGAGCTGATAGACAGCTGCCCTGGACACAGAATTAACCTGCGCCTCCATGGACAGCTGTGAGTCCAGAATGACTCCCAGGCTGCGCACTTGGTCCTTCAGGGGCACAGTTACCCCATTCAGGACCCGGGAGTCCCCCACACCTGCCCACCTCCTGTCCCCCACAAACAGTACTTCTGTCTTGTCAGGATTCAACCTCAATCTGTTAGCCGCCATCCAACCGCCTCCAGACACTCACACAGGACCTTCACCGCCTTCACTGGTTCTGATTTGAAAGAGAGGTAGAAAACCTTTGCATCCCTGGTGAGGAGAGATAAAATGCTTCTTTTTTAATATATATTTTATTGATTTTATATTATAAAAAAGAACAAACATAAAAATACATAACATATTTTCCACTGACTTCTGTCCACCCTCCCAGAACCCTCTCCTCCCACCAGAGGGTCCCCCGAAAGGCAGGCAGTCGGCAGTGCTTCATATTATGATTGAATTTCTCCCCACCCCTCCCCCCCGACACCCCCCCTGCCACCAAGAGGCTCCAAGGGAGGAAACATCCAACCATTTATCCAAACAAAAAGAAAAAGGAGCAAAGAAAAAAAAACCAAAAATAACCCCCCTAAAAAGAGAAAAGAAAAAAGGAGAAAAAAGAAAAAAGAAAAAACATCATTATTATTTCTATTTCTGTAATCATTGTATGGGCCTCCCCAACCTCCCTCCTGCCCCGATTCCCATTTTCAATTCTTATTTAACAGTATTCTTATTCTTATTCCCATTCTAATTGCCAAAAAAAAATTTCACCTTATATTATAAAAACTATCCCAAATTTTTAAATCCTCTTTACACATTCTAAATTTAATATTTCCGAATCCTTTCATAATTAACTCTACTCAATCTTACTTTTCTTGACCTGCCTATTTTTTATCCTCCAAAGAACCAACCTTCATATTTTTATAACCTCTTTGTTTCCTTTTTTCATTAACAAATTTTAAATATCATGATTTTCCCCTCCCTCCCCCGATCTCGGCCTTTCCCTTCCAGTCCAGTAAGTTCCAAAGTCATCAGTCCAGTTTTCAGTCCTTTTTGTCTATCCTGAATAATTAAATATTCAATCCTCCTTCATCCCACCCCCTTCCTGACCTGTTTCAAAATCCAAACCCCTCTGTCTCCCCCTCCCCAATATTCTTTTCTTCTTTGCTGTCCATTTTTCTTATGGGTGTTCTGTCTCTCCTGTAGTTCTTGCATTTTCCCCTCTTTCCAGGAGGTATTCCAAATCTGATGCTGTTCTTTATCCACTTCTGACTCCTGTAGTCCATCTTTGTTTTCTTGATTTTCCTTTTTTCCATGGCTCAGTTCATATGACCTTTTATCATCTTGCACCCTTTCTTTAGATAAAACCTTTTCCTGTAGTTCTTGTATTCTTTCTTTAGACAAATCCTCTTTTTGCAAATCTTGCGCCTTTTCATTGGGCAAATCCTGTTCTCTGAGCTCCTGTAAATCTTGCTTTATTTCCAGCAGTTGTTGCTGAGTCTTATACGTCCCGATTCTGATTTCCCATAAGAGTCTTATCACTTTGTCCTTGAACACAGGTGCATAGTCTTTTGTTGCCATTTTTCCAGCTTGCCGAGGGAGGGGGTGAGGCTTGAGAACCGGGAGATGGTTACAAAGAACATGTATTCCAAATACTCCAAACTGGAAACTGTATATCCATTCCGTAGTATTTAGCTTCCACTTTAAAGTTGTTTCAAACAGTCAACCGAAAAGTTTTTAAGTATCAAATCCTTACTGACATCCGTCTTCGCATTCAGCTTACTGTCCTCTCCGGGCTGCCGATTTCAGGGCAGGGAGAAGCTCTCCCTTTTTTAAATTGCAGGGATTATATCAGCAATAAAACAAATCTCCCCCCTTTGCCCTGCCTCCGGGGGTAATTCTTTGAAATAGTCTTTGGAGAAGTTCAAATAATATGCTGCTTTACGCCGGCACGGGTCTCCTTTTTTACTAAACTGCTTCTTAACTCAATCAGTGGGAGGAGATGGCTTCCGTATTTTCTCTCTCACTCCCATTTGCCAAATTATAGTCCAATATAATAAAATTTTCAAGCTTTACTCACGGATTCCAATTTTCTGAATCAGCAACTTTGGAAGAATCTGCCGCTCACCACCACCGGCTCTTAGCTTCGCTTCGCTGAGGTAACGCTGGCTTTCAAAATGGCCCCCGCGATTGCAACCCTTTCTCTCCGGGGCTCTTATTAGAGCTCACCAGAGAATCGGGGAATCGCCAAAAAATGGGGCACCGCTGAAGCTTTGTTCCCAGAATGCTCTTTCTGGGACTCTTTTGGGGCGCTGCGGCGCTTTCGCAGCCTCCCCCCCCCCCTCAGCAAAGCCGGGCTGTCTCGGAGCTCGAGACAAACCCCGCCGGCCAGATCAGGCGACAAACCGGAAGTGGTATATGCTTCTTCAACAAAGACTGCAATACCAAGCTACTAAACTCTAACCACTATCACCCAGCTGCTGTAGCAAGCAGTAAGAAGAACTTGGTGATATTATTTCTTTATTTGCTTAGATGCATATGTGGCTTAATAAATGAATAAATAAAGCATCCAAGAAGTTTACATGAATTAGTAAAAAATAATAATATTTATTTGAAAATACTGATGATATTGGTGGGTTTGAAAATTGAGTAGACGCAATAAACATTCTGAAATACAGATAATATCAGCAGAGTTAAAGAACAAATATGCACAACGTAATTACAGGTCTGGGTAAGCTTGCCTAAGGAAAAGAACATTCTTAGCAGGCGTCAAAAACAACAGCCTGAGAGAACAAGGGATACTTAAGGCCTCTCTACCCTGAAGGCAGAAGCCCAGTCCAGCAATCTCAGGCCATCAGCTCCCAAAGGGATACTCAGCCAGTCTGAGAAAACTGTTGTTCTGAATTTTGTTTGTTTGCTTTCGCAGTTTCAAACTGCAAACTGCCTTAGTAGCAGAGAGGTGGTGTGGGCATGCAGTAGGCAAATAGATTTAATCCATTCTCATTGCAACAGAAATCTCCGCTGGCATCCAATGAGAACTTCTGTTGAAATGCAAATAGCAGCTTGAAAGTTGGGGATTTTGTCAGGATTGTAGGCAGGAGGGAAAGAGAAACTCTGCCTCCTCAACCATCCCATGGTCACTCAAGGTTTCTCAACTTCCATGGAGCTTCTATGTGCATGACAAAAAAGTATACATGAAATGTGATACGAATTGTGCAAACGCATTGAGTCTGTCCCTCTCTGTGCTTATTTATCACTGATGGGATTAAACGTCATACATTATTCACTGGAGAGCTTCCCCGTTGGAATTTTCCCAAATGAAAAGGGAGACAGTCTTGTACCCTTGCAACACTCCTCTTTTCACAAGGATCACAGTCTGAGCCCCAGTTCACAAACACACACCCATTGCAGGAGATTATTCTCTATTTACTGTCTATTTACTGTGCTAGAGCCTCCCTACCTTAGGCTTGCAAAAATAAAAGGATACGTTAGCAAACATTGCTCAGTTGTGTTTTTGAGTTGCAGCAGTTCTGTAAGTACATCCAGATCCATTGTAAGATTGAAATATTCTATTAAATATTCATAGTTGTAAGTAAACTGTTGTGATCAGTTTGCTTTCTGGATATGCAGTTATGAAAGGATGGAATAGAAGCAGTGCTCTAGCACCGAGTGTCCAAGTGCTTGCTGGGACATTGCTTGTGTACTCATTCACACCCATGCCATGCATTGAAATAACATTTGATGCATGTTGAAAACACATAGTTTCACCCAGAAAACCCTAAGAGCTGTGGTTTCCCTCTCACACAGCTACAATTTCTGGCACTTTTACAAACTACAGTCCCCATGATTCTGGGATGGATTATATGAATGAATGCCACCCTAGAGCCAAGATGTTCACCGTTTTGGAAACCTCTGTGTGTGGGCTGGCAGTTTGTGTTGCTAGAGATTGCATGGCCCTTGCTTTTCCTGAAGTTGATATCCATGTATCAATGGTTAAGGTGAGGGAGCATGTCAAGGGTGGATTGGAAGATGTATTGGATTTGAAAGATCCAATACTCTCCCATTCCCACCAGACTGGAGAGGGGAATATATAACAACTCTGGAGTCTTTCCCAGACCATGACTTTGAGAACAGAAGAAGCAGGCAGGAATAGAGGAGCTCGGGGATTTTTTTTTTTTTTAAAAAAAACAATTTTATAAGTTGTGTGTCCTTGTTTCTCAATTTGATCCTTTTACGTGGTTTTGTATGTTTTGTGGCATTTGATGAATGCGATTTGCAAGTTCCCCTGGCTTTTGTAAGCACACAAAGGGACGTGGGTGGTGTTGTGGTCTAAACCACAGAGCCTAGGGTTTGCCGATCAGGGGTCGGTGGTTTGAATCCCCGCGACAGGATGAGCTCCCGTTGCTCGGTCCCAGCGCCTGCCAACCTAGCAGTTCGAAAGTATGTCAAAGTGCAAGTAGATAAATAGCTACCACTCCGTCAGAAAGGTAATCGGCGTTTGCGTGTGCTGCTCTCGTTCGCCAGAAGTGGATTAGTCATGCTGGCCACATGACCCGGAAGCTGTATGCCGGCTCCCTCGCCCAATCAATTGAGATGAGTGCCGCAACCCCAGATCGTCCACGGCTGGACCTAATGGTCAGGGGTCCATTTACCTTTACCTTTAAACAGAATGCACCCACAACCTCAATCACATCAGTTTTGAGTCTGACATGGAGATGCTTGTGCCTCCTTATGTGTGTTGCTTTAAGAATGCTTCCCGTTTTCACTTAAATTCCCAATGGAGTGCTTTGGCAACATTTATAGAACTTTTTGGGGTGGGGGTGGGGAACCCAAACTCCTGTATATGTAATTAAAAGTCTAGGACTTGATTTCAGTGGTGTGCTACTCTTCAATGAAACGTTCAGGCAGAATCAATTGGCTCATTATGACCCATCATTCCTCTAGGACTCTCATTTGCCCCTGAGCTTTATATTGCCTTTCATTTCCCTTGTGAGGTCAGCTCGTTCGCCACCATCCACTTTTCCTCTGCGTACGAGCTGCAAAAGAGCTGTTACTATATATACCGCATGCGCTGTCATTTGTTTGCTCCCAAACTGCCTGTAGTAGCCAGGCGCCACACAATGGAACCGAGCGAGAAAGTTAGAAGGGGTGTTGGGAGGAGAAAGGAAGAGATATGGATCATGATTCTGGCTTAAAGGTCAGGAATGATGAACAGGAAAGGTTTTTTGCACAATAAGGGACCCAGAAAAGTAGAAGAGATGCAAAAACAGAGCAGCCATCCAGGAACATGTCACATGCGCAAACGCCCATGTCTCATTATTTAAGAGATGTGTCTACTGCCCTCCGTCAAAAAGACCGCAGGGCAGTTTACAACATAATGAACATAGGCAACACAGTATAAATCCATATTACACTCAAATATAAAAGAACTAAAAGTTACACAGGTGCAATCCGTAATAATAAGCAAAACAGGATACTGGATAGTAGTAAGAAATAAACAATGAGCAATACTCAGTAAGCAGAGGTCAAATTATTTGCGATGTCAACCCCGCAATAAACTCCACAGCTCAACCCTCTTGAAATACCAGAGTCTGATCACATACATTATTATCTACTAATCTCAGGTGTAACTATAAAATAGAATACATTTTTAACAAAACCAGTGCTATGAAAAATTGGGGGGGGGGGTCAATGTTGACAGGCATATACTTCTCTCCCTGCAAAAGTAGCCCTTAAAGATTGTCCTCTGATAAAATCTTTGACATGTTTTGAATAACTTCTGCAATGATATATTCCACCAAGAATAGGGACAATTAACAAGAAGTTAAAAATATATGCAAATATGCAGTCCACAAGGTAATGAGGGACCCATATTGAGGATGACGGAAGTCCCAATATAGGGAAGAGTTTTATTTTCTATGTAAAATTCTCTTTGTATGTATGGTGATTTGTTTCCTTTTGTGTTCTTTTCTTTGTGGAGGGATTTAATACCTAAAATCAATAAAGATTCAATTTCAAAAGAAGCAGCAGCAAAAGTAGCCCTTAATACACACACATACACTCAATGACAGACCCTCCCAGCACCTTTCCTCTCCCAAACTCTCAACCTGGGAGATCTCCACTTCCCTGTCACTCACTCAAGTTGTTTCCATCTCCTATGTGCCCCTTTTAGTTGGGTGCTGTCCCTAATTTCCAATGGTGGCGAGAAGGGGAGACAGGAAAGGGATAATTTGTCAGATGCCTTTTTTATTATTGAAGAGTAGGATTTATATTAAGGGGGGGGACCCACTAGATAAATAAAATAAAACCTTGCAGGTCTTTTTTTGGGGGGAGGGGGGGAGGCAGGGGAAATTTATTTCTCACCTTGCTTTCCATGGGGAGCAGCGGAAGTGGAGATAAATAGGGAGTGCCAAATCTACTAGCTTACAATCTCTGATTTATTCTTTATACAAACCTGCCAACTGCTAAGTTTTATATATATATATATATATATATATATATATATATATATATATATATAATCTTTGACATGTTTTGCTTTTGCTTTCCTCAACCCCGTCAATTCCCATGCCATCAGCTGCATTTTTTGCTGCCGATACAATGATTTTTGTTTAATGCTACCTGCATTTGAGGGGAGTGATTTATCATACTGCTTGGTAGCCATTAAGCTGGTACACAAGGGTGTTCCACTGATCCATGTTGCTCCATTAAAAAGAAGACTGTAAAATAGCCAAGGAATACAGTACGAAAAGGGATTTTCCTGAAAGTATGGAGAGCAATTTGTATACTATTATGGGTTATTCTTTTTAAATATCTAAATTACTTTTTTTTTTTCCTACGTCATTCAGGAAATATGCAACTTCCTCCAATTTCCAACGGATCAAGCTACAGGCTAACTATTGAAAATGGTATCTGAAGAAGTGTGCATGCACACGAAAGCTTATACCAAAATAAAAACTTAGTTGGTCTTTAAGGTGCTACTGAATGAATTTTTTTTATATTGAAAATGCTCTTCTCCTTGTGAGTTTTGGCAATAACAGAAGCAAATTTTCTTTGGGTTTACCTGCTGGTGATGCAATACAAATTTCAGGAAATATTTCTTCCTTATTGAGGTTGTAGAGGTTTCAGAAGGAATTACCTGTGTTTTATTCCTTGGTCTATAAACTAAATGGAAATCTGTCAATTGCTGAATTTGGCTTTTTCCATCCATCATCAGAACAACAAAAGCTTCCATCACACACAAATGTATCTACCAAATCCTGTTACCAACAGCAACAGCTGAAAGCCATCATTACTTTTCATTTCAGAAGTGCACTGTTGTTTATTTTAAACAACATGAAATTACAGCATCTATGACATACATAGAAGATACACAAATAATAGAAACTGATGAATGCAAAAGGTACATCACACCGTTTATGCCACTACCCAAAAATGTACGTTGAAGTTTCCGCTTCTACCAGCTGAAGGTGTGTTTTTTCTGGCTGCTAAACTGTCTTATTAAAATGCAAATTTTGACCTTCCACCTAGTATTAACCAGAAGCTTGTCTCCCCTGAAATCCTTTGGGAAAGATATATTTTGAAAGAGAGGAATGATTATCTTGCCGGATTGCAAGTGTTTATTTTAATTTTCTTTCCTCCTGGCCTTTGGGGCATTTGAAGGTACTTCAGCAAAATAAAACGGAGAAACTAGTTTGGAACTGTCATCATTTCAAGAAGGGACACTTAAAAATAGAAGTCAGAAGTCTAATGAGAACAGAGAGCGATGCCTCTTCTCAACTCAGGGAACATTTTATTTCTGAGCAAATCCTAAGGGACGACTCAAAATAGCAGCGAGGGCGTTTCCTCCCCAGGGGATGGCAAATTTATTTGAACTGCCTGGAATGCAAGGCAATGTGGGGGGGCATTGGGAGTGCAATCTTGTATGTGTGTCCATCATTTGGTGACCACAACATTCAAATATGCAATCAGACGCTGCTGAAAGAGCTTTGGATATCACTTCAAATCACTTTGAAATGTAATAGTTTTCAGTTGTCATAGGTCGGGCATGGAAACACCAGCAAGGCAATCCTCTTTATTTCTGCTCATCTCCCCTGAGTTCAGTGGGACTTATTTCCAGGTAAGTCTGTATGGGACTGCACCCTTAAAGTCTTTCATTCTGCCTCTTTCCGTAAGTCTGCTATATGGACAGTGTTATACTTACGGATGACACTGAAATGCTACATTGTTCAGTTCAGAGGCTGAATCAGGTCCTCTCGCATTTGTTTCCCTCTGCCATCACTTTTCACAAGCCTCCAGACGCACTCAAACTATATACACAAACACCCCTGACCACTGAGAATCTCGCTCTGTGCATCTGATGAAGGGAACTGTATCTCATGAAATCTTGTGCCATAATAAATGCCTCAGTATTTAAAGTGCCACAAAGCTCTTGGTTGTATTTGCTGCTGTAGCGCACTAACATGGCTATCCCTCTGGTGGTAACCATTGCAGAGCCTGCAGGCAACAAAATAATTTCTAATAATAATTTATTATTCATACCCTGCTCATCTGGCTGAGTTTCCCCAGCCACTCTGGGCTACTCCCAACAGAATATTAAAAACACAATAAAACATCAAACATCAGAAACTTCCCTAAACAGAGTTGCCTTCAGATGCCTTCTAAAAGTCAGATACCGGTAGCTGTTTATTTCCTTGACATTTTATGGGAGGGCGTTCCACAGGGCGGGTGCCACTACCGAGAAGGCCCTCTGCCTGGTTCCCTGTATCCTCACAGTGAGGGAACTGCCATTAGGTGGTGGACCTCAAGTGTCCGGGCTGAACAATGGGGGTGGAGATGCTCCTTTAGGTACACTTGGTCGTTTAGGGCTTTAAAGGTTAGCACCAACACTTTGAATTGTGCTCAGAAACGTACCGGGAGCCAATGTAAGTCTTTCAGGACCAGTGTTATATGGTCTCGACGGCCACTCCCAGTCACCAGTCTATCTGCCAGATTCTATATTTGTTGTAGTTTCCAGGTCACCTTCAAAGGTAGCCCCACATAGAGCGCATTGCAGTAGTGCAAGTGGGAGATAACTAGACCATGCACCACACATTTTAACTTGAAATTATATTATATATTGTGACCCTCTCCCTCCCCCTCCCCTCCCCCTCCCCCTCTCCTCCCTCCCTCCCTCTACATGTTTTAAAAACAGGGGCAATTAACACCCAATTTCTGACTTTTGTTGGCAATATAAGAAAATAGCTTAACTGGGATGGGGAATGAGTGGTGAAATCAGATGTTGGCAGTACAGCCCCAAAGAAGTCTATGCTTTTTATGTTCTATAAAGAACTATGGGACATGGCCAAGTGTTCTGAACATTGGAAAAATGACGACTTTATGTGCACTGTTGCCAGTGTTTGGCATCCACAAATGCGTAATTCCAAGAGAAAGCAGAATTTCTTTTGTGCAAATGAAAACTCAACATGGTCATTACTTTAAATGCCATTGGCTATCTGTCTTGGCTATGAGAAGGTCTTCACAGAAAACTATAAAAACAACAGAATGATGATTCATTCATTTATTTATTCATACGCTGCTCTTCTACTAAAAAATAACTAGAGAGGCATGCAACATAACAATAAAACCTTATATGGTAATCGATAAAAAGTACAACTATTTTTTAAGGTGACAACAAACTACAACCAACACAAGGAAGCAGAACATGAATATGATAGTAGCTGGAAGAAAAGATGTTGCATGTTAAAACTTGAAACCATAAGAAGAGCCTGCTGAATAATAATAATTTTAATATTTGTACCCCGCCCATCTAACTGGGTCGCCTCAGCCATTCTATGCTTCCAACATATACAGAAAACATAATAAAACATTAAACATTTCCCTATACAGGGCTGCCTTCAGATGTCTTCTAAAGGTTGACATCTGATGGGACGGCATTCTACAAGGTGGGCGCCACTACCAAGAAGGCCCTCTGCCTATATATTCAGGCCAATATATTCAGCATACTTTTCTCACAGTGGTCAAATAGATGCCTCTAGGAAATGTGCAAGGAACACTGAGCATAACAGCACCCTCCTCAGTCTGTGATTCCCAGAAACCATTATTCAGAAGTGTACTGCTTCCGATAGTGGAGACAAACAATAAACTACGTGTTACACATTAAACTCCCATTGACATAAAAGCATCCTCAATTTCTGGTGGAAGACACACAGAGAGAGCACTTTATTCTGACATTTCCTTACCTGATAATTTCCACCTTCTACATGATCGTTCATTGGACTTGAAAGCCTTTTCTGGAAAAGTAGCATAATCTACCAGAAAGTTAGTGCACATTTCTGTTGTTATGCACTTCTAGTGAAATCTATTAGCAACCCCCTTAACCTACAAGATTACAGGCATTTTGTGTCGTAATTTCACATGACAATATTTGGGGTAGCGTTCCAGCATTCAGTTCTTTCCCACTATTTAAAATGTAGCACAACTTTATCAAAAAAGAAAGAAAGAGATAATGCAGTGCAAAAGGAACATTAGAAGTTGGGTTAGAAGCACATTATAATAAGAAAACTTACACAATAATTCCCACATCTGAATGTACCCACAAAGGAGGAGAGGGCATTCTAGAGTTAGGGCATTGCCACAGAAAAAGCTGCCCCTCTCATGCTAACCAGCTGAACCTCCCAGTACAGTATTGACAGCAAGGCCTTCAATGTTGCTCTTAATTTCCATGCAGTTTTAGATGGGAGCAATCAATCTCAAAGCCTTTCAGAGCTTTAAAGGTTAGAGCTGGCAGTTTGAACTGGGAGGCTGACATAAGACTGGGGTTACATGTTCTGACCCACAAGCACCAGACGGAAGTCAGGCTGCTGCATTTCGGACCAGCTGAAGTTTCCAGACTTATCTTCAAAGGCAGCCCCACGTAGAGTACATCACAATGAGGCAGGATGGATGACTGAAACCAAGTCTGTCTTCTCCAGGTTAGGTTCCAGCTGACCCAAGCTGAAGCTGTTAAAAGGCACTGATAGGAACTTGCATTACTAAAAGATCCACGGGAAGCCATGAATCAAGGCTTCTGCTTCTTCATGGAGAGTGCAACCCTACCCAAGACTGCTCCATTTAGATATTTGGTGATCACTTGTAGCAGAGTAAGATTGTCTTCCATAAACATGATTTTAACATTAGTTACAGGTAGGTAGCCGTGTTGGTCTGAGTCAAAGCAAAATAAAAAAATTCATTCAGTAGCACCTTAAAGACCAACTATGTTTTTATTTTGGTATGAGCTTTTTCGTGTCTTTAAGGTGCTACTGAAGGAATTTTTATGATTTTAACATGTGACTGTGGAGGCCAATTCTGGATCCACACGTCCTTCCACAGTGGGGACATTGGTTTCCAGGCAGGAGTTGATCACGGTGTGGATTTGCCAAGCGTGCCTTCCTCTTAGCACATTTCCCCTTGCGTCCTGAGACTGAGTTTCTTCAAAGCCCATGACACCTTTGGTAAAGGCTGTTCTCCAATTGGAGCACTCGCAGGCCAGTTTCCCAGTTGTCAGTGTTTATACTACATTTTTAAAGATTTGCCTTGAGACAGTCTTTAAACCTATTTTGTTGACCACCAGCATTACGCTTTCCATTTTTAAGTTCGGAATAGAGTAGTTGCTTTGGAAGACGATCATCAGGCATTCGCACAACATGACCAGTCCAATGAAGTTGATGTTGAAGAAACACTGGTGATCTTTGCTTCTTCCAGTACACTGTTATTAGTTTGCCTGTCTTCCCAAGTGATGTGTAAAAATTTTCTGAGACACCATTGACCCTACCCAGAACTGCTCCATTTAGAAAACCAGTGTCCTGAACTAATAGTACTTGAACAGTATACTGACCTGAATGGAACACTAAATCTTGTGTTAGCCCATTTAAGTGCATCAGACCAGGTAACATCTGAGATTTAAACCATGAAGATCTGAGCTGCTTCCAACAAAGGACCTTGGCATAGACCATATGTTAAAGTACCCCAACTCCAACGACAGCAGCATGGATATTATTGGCCCAGAGATGGAAAGAAGACTAGGTCCCGACCAGAGAGGAATGGCTGATGAAGATGACAGATTATGCCAAAATGGCAAAAATGACTGGAAAGATTAGAAACCAAGAAGACAGAAACTTTAACAAGGAATGGGAAAAATTATAAGTTATCTAAGAGAACACTGTAAACAACTAAAAACTTTGGCAGGATTATAACAACACTTGTAATGTAGCAAGAACTAAGGTAAAAATGGATTGTTAAGTAAAAATTGAGAAACTATAAGATGTAGTAGAAAAAGATTGACAATAGAACCCATGGAGGGGTGGAGGGAAGTCTAAGCATTCAGGGAATCCTATATGTCCATGTTTATGATGATTATTCAAATATAAATGTAAATGGAAAAAAATGAATATATATATGTTTTTTTAAAAAATAAAAACAATAAAAAGTACCACAACTCATGTGGTCCTCCTCATCCTCTACCTCTTTTGTAGCTTTAACCAAACAGGCTGCAAGTTCCATCTGAATGCTACCCATGTACATATTCCATTTTTGTAATAAATATGACACCTGAGGACTCTGGCTTATTGTCTTGTTGCTTATTCCCTGCCCTGGAAACACCAGGTTTTGCCATGGACCTTGGTTCCACCAAGGTGTCCATGTGTACATGAGAACATGTAGTATCTAACCACTCCCAGGAGTGAGTCAAGCCACCATGCACCACAATGGACCAGAGGTTACATAAGTTGTCATAACAACATGCAGTGCCACAATGTGTGGATTACTTTCTGTGCCTGCTCCCCCAGCCATAGCAGGGAACTGTTTTGTCCCCCCTCAACAAACTCACACATTGCCAGATCAGTGTGGCAGAGATGTTCATCCAAAACATATCTGGAACCGAGATACAGGTTGGGAGAGAGGCTGGCAAACTGGAGCAATTGGGAAGGGAGCAGGAAGACAAGGGGATGGAAGAGAAGCCAACAAGTGGGCATATTTTGATCAAACTAAGAAAAAACAAGCAAGGCTCTGGATATTTGTCTGGCTACAGCCTTTGGCTTGTATACCTGAAGGAGTTTCTCCACCCCCATCATCCAACCTGGACACTGAGGCCCAGTTCAAAGGGCCTTCTGGAGGTTCTCTCACTGTGAGAAGTGAAGTTACAGGGAACCAGGCAGAGGGCCTTCTTGGTAGTGGTGCCCGCCCTGTGGAATGCCCTCCCATCATGTGCCAAACAGATGAACTTTCCAAAGACATCTGAAGGCACCCCCGTATCGGGAAGTTTTTTTTATGTTTTATATTTTGCTGTGGTTTTTATTACGTTGGAAGCCACCCAGAGTGGCTGGCGCAACCCTGTCAGATTGGTGGGGTATAAGTCATACCGTATTAGCCCAAATATAAGATGCATCAGCAAATAAGATGCATCTTTAAAATTCCGAACTTATTTGCGGGTGCGGCCCACTTCCTGGCACTCCCGGCACTACCTCCCCAAGCCGGCGCCAGGGGAGGCTTGGGAGCAGCAGGCGGGCTGCATGCCATTGCCCTCCACTCCTGGGCTGCTTCCTGATGGGGGGCAGCACCCCTTTGCCAGTAGCCTCCCCCCTTCCCCCCTCCTTACGGCGGCTTGGGGGTGGCTTGGGAGACACAGTCAGGATGGGAGCTGTTCTCCTGCACCCCCAACAGCCCTTGTGGACAGTTGTTTCAACAGCGATTCTGCAAGGTCACGAATATAAGACACACTTTAACTTTTCACAATCGGAATTTGGGGGGGAGGTGTGGCTTATATTTGGGCCAATAAGGTAATTAATTATTACTACTAATAATAATTAATTGAGGACCCAGGTGACGCTGTGGGTTAAACCACTGAGCCTAGGGCTTGCTGATCAGAAGGTCGGCGGTTCGAATCCCTGCAACGGGGTGAGCTCCCGTTGCTCGGTCCCAGCTCCTGCCCACCTAGCAGTTCGAAAGCACATCAAAGTGCAAGTAGATAAATAGGGACCGCTCCGGCGGGAAGGTAAATGGCGTTTCCGTGCGCTGCTCTGGTACACCAGAAGCACCTTTGTCATGCTGGCCACATGACCCGGAAGCTGTCTGCTGACAAACGCCGGCTCCCTCGGCCTATAGAGCGAGATGAGTGCTGCAACCCCAGAGTCGGACACGACTGGAACTGATGGTCAGGGGCCCCTTTACCTTTACCTTTACCTTACTACTAATTACTACAACTACTACCCAGGTAATAATAATTACCTAGGCCTGACCTAGAGGCATTTATAGTTGTTCAAGACCAGGAGGAACTCAGTGGGCTATCTGGGACTGGAATGAGCTACAGCTATGAACATTAAGTGGCTCATTTTGGAATGCACAGACCTAGAGGTTCCTGGTTCAGGAACTATTTCCTCCTTGCACACGTATCACTAGCTTTACCCACACTGTATTCTCCCTGGATTTCTTGGCCTCAGATATTTATGAACCACAGAAATCTACAGGAAGCTTCTCTGTCTATCGTTCTGGGCCCAGTAACAGTTGTCATATTGCAGCTGCAGCTGCCAATGGAAATCACATGCCATTTATCACTGCTGAGCATCATATGCTATTTCTCAACTATGTCTGAGCTTCATTCCACCACCAGAAATTCTTTTCCAAAAATGTCTCTATTGGGGCCTTTTCGTTGCCACTTCTCTGTAACAGATCATGCACTATCGTAATTAGGTAACCATGTGTCTAGATGCATAATTTCTGTTTAAAGAGAAAATATAGCATTTCGGGTAGCTTCATTCCCTTTCACTCTGAAATTTGGTGCTCTATGTAATTTCATATCAGGGCAATTCTGGATATGCGACTATTATGGACCTTACATGGTGCTGGTCAGCAAATAATTGTTAAAGGGGGATCAAGGGTATTGGCTCTGCTGTACCTCAGAAAAAAATACTTCTATCTTGTCGGGATTAAACCTCAATCTGTTAACCGCCATCCATCCTCCATCCTGGCTAGTAGCCATTGAGACATTGCTCTGAATTTGAAATTCAGGGGGTTGTTTTGACCTCCCATCTGAAAGAGACATGCAAAAACAACTTGCTGGGTCGCACATGATAAGCCAAACCATGATTTACTGGGGCCACGTAAATGTACAGAATTTCAGGGGAAAGCTCCTAGCCACTATGCCCCCCAGCCTTCTCTGCCTCTCCTTCTGCACCACACCTTGTCTTCTGAATCTGGGCTTGTAATTAAGCTATCTCCACACTAACCATATTCTGTAGTCCACATTCATACGGTCCTGGGAAGCCATGGCTTCGCTTTCTGTGACATACAGACCAGATCAATGCGAAAGCCATTTGAGAGCTTGTACAAAATCCTAAAAATAGAGAATGCTGCTAGAGATCTCCAGCACTGTGCAAAAATATGATGCCAACGTGATGTCAGATCATTGTAAGCTACTCCAAAGGAAATCGTTTGCCACATCCAGGAAAAGCGACGGGAACGCAATTTTACAAAATAGTTACAAAAATATAACTTCTGCGCCAGCAACAGGAGATGATTCAGCTCGCTAGCTGGCAATAAAGGTTGTTTACCAGGTTCTGGACTCCTAATTGGGTTGTTGAGCTTGCTAAGTAGCAGCTGGTCTTTAATTAGTTGAAAAATTATTACCACTAAAAGTTGCCACCAAAAAAAAAGGAAAAGGAAAAGGAGAATATAATTAAAATGTTACAATCCATATGGTGAGACACTTATCTCCATTTGTCAATAGTTCTTGCTTTCCTTTCCCCTCCTTTTGCTCAGCATTAACAACAGTCAAAAGAGGTGATTTCGGTTTCTCTCTTTCTACGATATTTTGTCAGAGAAAATATGTAGCAAACCCCGAGTGCTCCAAAATATTAAATGCATTGAGAGACCAAAGCTCAAATATACTAACTGTCTGACAATGAAATTATCCATGTTGCTAGCTTCTAAGTATGAAGTGGAATGATGAGTCACCCCCTGTTAGCACATCAAACATAAAGTACTGTAGTGGAGCATCAGAACCCCTTTTTTCCCTCTCTTGGGGGGGGGCATTTAACAAAAATAATATAGCCTAGACATTTCTGACTTAGGGACAGGAAGACAACATTGTGGATGAGCCACTTTCAAGAATGAAATATTTTTACTACAACAACCCGTGGCTACACTGTCATTAACAACATTAACAAATAAAATCCTATGTGAAACAATTTACAACCATAAACAAACCATGTGAGGACCCAGATGAGGCTGCAGAATCAGACCTAGAGCAGTTTCTGTCAGTAATCCTTCTGGTTGGTTAATTGGTTCGGCAACTTCCATGCACATGACGTGTGATGCCAATTATTTCCCCCCAAGAGTTAAATGATAATTAATCAGAGGCAGCTACAGGAGAGCTGTGAGGGTCAGATGCCTTGTCAATCCCAGCAGGTATATAAGAGGCCTGTGCCCGCCTAGCATGAAAGACTTGTGTATGGTACGCAGATCTTAAAGGGCCACAAAGGGTAAACTACCCAACAGGTATACTGAAGAGTTTGCTAATACCATAGCTGTCAAGTTTTCCCTTTTCTCATGAGGAAGCCTATTCAGCATAAGGGAATTTCCCTTAAAAAAAGGAAAAACTTGACAGCTATGTCTAATACAGTCATAGCAGATACAGCTGTTGTTAGTAACTCAAAGAAGGTTTGGAAACCTTCAAGCTTCCAAGAGGTCCAAAGTTTAACCTCAGAGGATGCTGAGCCATGGTTAAATGCCCTGAAGGCTGAACTTGATTCCTTAGACAGGAACAAGACGTGGGAACTAGTTCCAGGCCTGCCCAGGCCACAAAAGGTTTACAAAGTTCAGTTATTGCAAAAGTTTTTCAGTGTTAATTTTATGCATTTTTTAAAAAATCACCAGGGTATTTAACAATAATACCTTATGTCCTTTAGAGGAGGAATTGTAGAATTTTAAATACCTGTCATCATCCTTGGCCTCACTCAATTTTTATAACACTCTTCCATTTTCTTCTAGTTGTGAGGGTGGGGGAGGGGAGGGGCCTCACAAGTGGGGTGGCCTAGGGCCTCTCTTCATCTAAATCTGGCCCTGGATGGGGAACCCTCAACCATCCAGATGCTGTAGGACTACAACTTCGATCATCCCTGATCACTGGCCATATTGAGTAAGGCTAAGGGGATCCAACAACTGAAGGTTCCTAAGCCCTGTTATAGGGGAGTCCTCAGCTGTAGACTCAAATTACTTCTCTGTTGATCAGGCCAGCCTGAAGAACAGGCAACCATTATAATGAACAGTATAGGAATGGAAGCAGCTGCAGAAGAAGCGCCAAACATGAAAAAGGCAAGAAAGAGAATTTCTTTTTGAAGAGAACCTATAGATGTTCTGGTTAGTAGAAAAGAAACAAAAGGACACACTTAAAAATACTTGATTGTGAAAGTGCATGCTCTAAATTAAAAGAAAACACCCCAAAAATGCTTAATACAATGCTCGACAATTACATGTGTGAGCGCACACACATACTTTTTCACCCCATGAGACGTGGCCCTTATGAAAAGCAATATGGTAATATCACAAAGCCAGTTCTGAGTGAGGGCAAGAATAACTTAGTTAGAATTGGTGTCCGGGAGTGAGTTGAGTTCCAAATACAGCCCTCTAGACACTCGTTCCAAGTGAGGTCAGTGCTTCTTGCCTTCACCCCAAATTGTGATTCCCAATTGGCTGGTATCTGAAATTCTGCAGACTGTCATGTGCATTTATGGCACTGTTTAATTAAATAATACTTTTGGGGGAAATTGTGAATATAAAACAAAATGCAAAAGATGGCCACCTGAATATTAAGCTGACATTGATAAAATTAAGATTTGGGTGCATTTAGTTTGTAATTCTTCATTCATTCCGGAGAGATGTCATGTCTTTCATCTGTTTCATCATACCCTGTTATGTGTGTTCATCAAAGCCAGTCTAGGGAAAGGGATTTTTCAGGCATTTTATGCCTGGAACCTGGAAGGGATAGAAGTAAGTCATGTTTATTAGCATCCTTATTTTATCCAATGCACAGTATAGAATTGGAAAGCCTTTACATGGCTCATTTTTCATGCACATTAATTATGTGAAATTAGAGCCACAGAGAGTGGGCTATTAAGTGCTGATTAGACCATAATATCAAGAACTCTACCAGTGCTGGTAATGATGTACCTAATTTTACTTCCAAAGGGAACAGAGTTCATTACAATTTTAATTTGTTTCCCCACAGTTCAATTATAACATGCTTAATGTGCTACATATTAACCTTCAGGGGCCTGAACATAAGTATAGCCCCAACCAAAATTACCTTTCTCACTTGCTTTATGTGAACAAAACAGACCCGGCTAGAGCCAAATCTTTGTTTTCTCTCTCAACCATCAGTCATTTGCCTACATTTTCCACATGGTTAAAGCCACTTACAATTCATAAGGTTAGAAGGTAGATAGAGGGACAAAGGCTTAGCTCTCACTGAGAAAATAAGCCCGTGTTTCACTTGAACCACTTCAGACTGCAGCTCATGGTGAAATGCTCTCCCACCAACCAAAATGATTCCTACCGTACACAGAGCAAGCAAAGCATGCCATGAAAAACAACACTAAACAGGAATCATGATATGTTTCTTTCTTTTATATATGGAGAGAAGTTTCATGGTAGAACAGCATTCAGTCATGTGACACCCCACCTGCAGCCTGAAGTGATACAGCCCCAAATTCAGATTTCCTATTTCAATGAAGGATGTAGTACCTCTGGTGTGGAGGGGGGTCCCACCGTGGTCTTTCTGGGGTAATAATAATAATTTATTATTTATACCCCGCCCATCTGGCTGGGTTTCCCCAGCCACTCTGGGAGGCTCCCTGCAGAATATCAATAATAATAATAAAGTGATAAAACATCAAACGTTAAGAACTTCCCTAAACGGGGCTGCCTTCAGATGTCTTCTCAAAGTCAGATACTGTAGTTGTTTATTTCCTTGACATCTGATGGGAGGGCATTCCACAAGGCAGGCGCCACTACCAAAAAGGCCCTCTGCCTGGCTCCCTGTAACCTCACATCTCGCAGGGAGGGAACTGCCAGAAGGCCCTCGGTGCTGGACCTCAGTGTCTGGGTTGAATGATGGGGGTGGAGATATATTGGGCCTTGAGATATACTGGGCCGAGGCCGTTTAGGGCTTTAAAGGTCAGCTTAGTGACCTTAAAAGATAGTATGTCCACCTTTGGTCCCTAGTCTGCACTCAGCTCTCACCTGTGGCTCCTAGAAAATGTCAGCATGCGACAAAAGCTACACCCTTGGAACAGCTTCAACTGGTTTCAACTGGCTGGCTAAGCCAGGTGTTGGTAGCCCATGGGTCTCAAACCTCAGTGAGTTACGGACTTTCCCTACATGCAGCCCCATTCACTTTCACTGGGTTGGTACCTCAGTTTTCAGACGTCTAGGAAGTCAAATGTTTCGGCTTTCAAACGCCAAAAACCCGGAAGTAACTGCTTCGGTTTTCGGGTGCTTTTCGGAAGCCGAATGTGCCACGCTGCTTCCGTATAATGTTTTTCGGACATAAATGCTTCCGGAAATGACTGCTTTGGTTTTTGAACATTTCAGAAGTTGACCTTCCGGAACAGATTACATTCGAAAACCGAGGTTCTGCTGTACTAGTTGAATGGTGCATAAAAGGGTAAACATGCACACTCTACAGTGGCACCATAAATGTCTGTACAATGATGCCAGCTATACAAAAGGCTCCCTAACACTCTCCAGGGCATGGGTCATAAAGGAAAGGCAATCACATATCCCTGGACATGGTCAATGCCTAGGTGACGTTGGGCAAATACAGAGAGCCATGTGGACATGCAATCATCACAGCACAAAGAGTTCAAACAAAGGTTATAGAGGTCCGATCATGACCACACAAGCCATCTTGAACTACTTATGAAGAGATTTTATAGAGTGATGTGTCAGAGCTCCCAGTGACACGTTGTACACAGATTTGCATTTCTGATATACAAGCTTTTCTGATGAACATAGGCTGGGCTTGAAGTGCTAGCAACCTCTCAAATGTAATGATTTTATGATCAACCCTCAGGCACATCAGTGGCATAGCACAATTTGCCAAAATTGCTGCTGCACAGTGGAACAGTCAGGGACTAGACATAAGATTGAACTATTTATTTACTTGGCCATTCATGTGCTGTTTTCCTGCCCTCGATGTGGATTCATATACTAAGCTCTGCCTCTTGCCTACTGAATCCCTTATTTAGCTTGTGGGTATTCTAGATCTTGTGCAATTTGGTTTGAAATCAAATGTTCCTTCTTTAGTTTCATTCTGACAGTTCCGACATCCATTTTAAGCACCACAGAGCTTGACTTTATGTCAATGTCACTTTAACCCAAGACACAATGCACGCCAATTTCATGCCAGTTTTATTCAGAAGAACTCACTCCTTTAGAAAACTCCAGTATCAGCGAACTGCAATTGACTTGAAACTGACACATCTAACCATTACAGAGTGACTTCAACAACCTTAGAAGAGTTCTCCCAAGATCCATGTGGACATGATGGAATGCCAGATGCAACACTAAGTGCAATAAATTCTATGCCCCAGTCAATCATGCTGGCTTTCTTTCGATTTGATTTTCTGAAGGTCTGGGGTGCTTGGCTTTCAGGATAAAACCTTCAATGCTGCTACCTAAATACATCCATGCACCTTGTGGATCAGAGGTCGGCAAAGTTTTTGTGGCCAGTTCACGGTCCTGCAGACGCCTCGGTGGGCTGGAGTGTGCATGCACAAACATTATTCCTGGCACTCGTTCCAGAACAGAGGAAGCGTGCGGAGCTTCCTGCAGCCAGTGGGAAGCCGGTCAGCGTCAAGGCAGGCGGTCCCCGCTCTGCTCCGCACTGGTTTAGCGTGGCGCACGGGAACCGACCGAGCGGGTGGCAGGGGTCCAAGGGCTGGTTAAACTACCCCTATGGGTCGCTTGTGGCCCATGGGCCTTAGGTTGCCGACCCCTGTTGTGGATAAAGGTAATGGAATGCAATGCAAGTGTTTCTGTCTATGCATACTTGGAGCTGTGGTCCTGTTCTTGGTTTGTCCGGGATTCAATTTTTCTGCCCCTCGCAGAGTGGAGCCCAGGACGCCCCGCCTCTCTATTGCGATGCCCCTGATTCCATATATTTAGGCACCTTTGAATGAAGGGTGCTCTACAAATTATTGATAATGATGATGATTATAATCATCATCGTCATTATCTGTTTAGTCATTGTGAAAACAGAATTCTGGACTAGATGGACCCTTGGCCTGATCTAGCAGGCAATTTTTATGCTCTTATGAAGGCATTACTCAGCACACCAGATCCTTATTCTTGACTTGTTCTTTCTTCTTTGTTCAGTAAAGAAAAGCTCTGTGAAAATAGGGGTGCCCTGTAACAGCCCTGTGAGCACAGGGAAGGAGTGGGAGAAGCGGCTTCTATTATGTCCACTGTAGCTCTGCCCATGCACAGGAGTCCATCATGGTTGAACTAGATGGAACTCCCAGCATTCAGTATGACTCTTAGTAAGTACGTGTAGGAAAGAGTCCCAATAATATTGAGGCAAGCAAATAATAAATACTTAGATTAACAACTCCGAAATAGCTTTCTTACAATAATTGAAATATGTAAATAGAAATAGAAAGTACTATTCAAACCCTAGCACGCTTAGCCCTTAATTGGCACATATTGGAAATAAAGAAAACAGGTCATTAAACGTATTCATACACTGAATGAACTAACCCCAATTTACTCTTAATGGGGAGTGGAAAAATTGCAGCTCTTGGTGAATTAATGCAGGGGGGAAGGAATTACATTCCATGTTACAATTGGTAAAATATTGTATTAACATAAACAATGCTCATTACCAAAGTCAGAATGACTTAAGGAAGAATAAAAAAGGTAAATCTCACTTCAGAATAGAAATTGGAATAATTAACAGCAGAAGCTCTTTTAAAAGGATGAAGCCGGCATCCAAAGCACTCCGCGACTCAATCTGCACATCAAGGGAGCTTTGGACTGATCACAGGAATCAGTTAAAAAAGCGCTAACAAGTGTACTGGGAACACCCAAATCCTTGGCCATGTTGAAAGTAGTTCTTTGGAGTCCAGCCACTGTCTGCTAATAGCTAGGAGGGGGACTTGATCGGATTGTCAGTACTAGTGAATTATATACTTGGCAACACACCACAATTGCCCTTTCTTCTTCATAGCAGCCACTTTTGCATAGCTACAAAACCCAGATTTTAATAACTGGCTAAAGGGTTGCTGACATCTGACCAAGCGAGTCAGGGATGCAGCTGGCACTGTGGTCTAAACCACTGAGCCTCTTGGGCATGCCAATCAGAAGGTCGGTGGTTCAAATCCCTGCAACGGGGCGAGGTTCTGTTGAGCTGTCTCACCTCCTGCCAACCAGGCAGTTCAAAAGCATGCCAGTGCAAGTAGGTACCGCTGCAGCGGGAAGGTAAATGGTGTTTCTGTGCGCTCTGGTTTCCATCATGGTGTTCTGTTGTGACAGAAGCAGTTTAGTCATGCTGGCCATATGAGCCAGAAAGCTGTCTGTGCACAAATGCCAGCTCCCTCAGCCTGAAAGTGAGATGAGTGCTGCAACCTCATAGTCACCTTTGACTGCACTTTACCATTCAGGAGTCCTTTACCTTTTTACCTGCACTCGGTTCTCACCTGTGAGTCCTAGAAGCTGTCAGCATTCAATAGCAGCCACACCCCAGGAAACGGTTCTACTGGTCGGCTAAACCAAGTGAGGCTGGCTGAGAAGTTAGTTCTTTGGAATCCAGCCACTGTCTGCTAATATCTAGGAGGGGAACTTGATCGAACCCTTGAGAAGTTAGTAACTTCCCCTGCGTGTGAAGATAGGCTCTGGTGGAATGAGTGGACGAGACCAATAGTGGGCCCAATGGTCAAGATGGTGGTTTCTGCATGTACTGGCGAGGGAAGTGGGGGAAGATGGGGCTCATTGACCTGGGAAGGTAGCCCATCTGGAAGAAGGAAAACTCTGATCCCAAACCTCCACTGCCTTGTGGAATATCTTCAGGAGAAGGAAATGCTCAGGAGCAAACCCTACAGAAATCTGGAGTGGAGTTCCTAAAATGGTTGGATGGCACCTTGTACGCCTCTTCCGGCAACTCCTACATCCAAGGTGTTGCCAAATGTATTGCTCTGTTTTCCTTTGGACCACATCAGCGAGGCCGGCGTGTGTGTGTGTGTGTGTGTGTTGTCATCTGGGCATATACACTGCCCTGGCTTTCACCCTGGGGAGGTCACTTTAGTGCTGCTAATGTAACAGTTTGCCTTCACCCCTGGAGGCACACTCCACATACCTGCCAAGTCTCCCACTGAAAAATGTGGGTTCAGCAGCGGCGTGGCACCAGAAGTTGCATAGAAGCAACTTCCGGGGCCTGCTCTGCCCATGTGTGGGCACCAGAAATCCGGCAGAACGGCACCGGAAGTCACTTCTACGCATGCCTGGTGGCCATCTTGGTGGTGGCCACATGGCAGTGGCCATCTTGGTGACGGCCGCCATCATGCAGCCACCACCAAGATGGCCGCTGGGCATGCATAGAAGCAACTTCTGGTGCCGCTCTGCCTGATTTCTGGTGGCCACACATGGGCAAAGTGGCACCCAAAATGGAGGCTCCCTGGCAGGTAGGAAATCCAGGGGATTTCCAGGATTTTTCTCCATTTGGGAGAACAGCGGGAAACGGATTAAAATCCAGGGGTTTCCTGCGAAAAACGGGATACTTGGCAGCTAAGACACTCCATTGTCTCTCAAGACAGATGAATGCCAACAACTACCTTATCATGTGATGTACAAAAGAACGAGTACATCATGACTATTAGTCCTATGCCACTTTTATCAGAGTTATTGATCCTGTTACCTTAGTGTAACACTCAAAACAGAAGTGTGGCACTCAAAATGGAAGCGTGGCACTCAAATCAGAAGTGTAACACTCAAAACGGAGCACGTTTGGCTTCCCAAAAAAGTTTGCACACCAGAACATTTACTTCTGGGTTTACAGTGTTTGGGTCCCAAGTTGTTTGAGTACCAAGGCGTTTGAGAACTAAGGTGCCACTGTAGAGAGGAAGAAGATTGTCTTCCTGGGCAGTTATTTGAAGAGATCTGTGGCTGCTGCATATTATTTTTAGGCCCACCCAAATTCTTGTCAGCAAAGTAAGTGGCCTTTCAACAAAATGTTGCATTGTGATGGGCTCCTATTTGAGAGATTCATTTGAAGCTCCCATTCAGTTTTCATGCCCACTGAGCATCCCTCGTAGTCATATATATGTTAGGGGGGGATCTTCTTGGGGCTTCTCTGACTTGCACAATAAACATTAGGAATAGAAGGATGTGTAGACATTATTACAAAAGGCAATAACAAGGATAAAAGGCATACAATGCCAACAACCAAAATAAAGCAGTGTAAAATACAGGTTGAACTTCACAGTGGCCCATCAGATACAATAAAATGCAGGACAGCAGCTACTCCAGCAAGGCTGGGATGAAAAAGCGAGAGGAATCTTTAGGATGTTCTGAAAATATAGGGTTGTCGGTGCATGTCTTTTTTTCCCAAAGGGAAGAGTGTTCCACATGGCAGGTGCCTTTATACTAAAGGCACAAAATAGTGTTTGAGATTCAAATTCATCCTCTAAAGTAAGTGGTAGCAATGAATTTGCAACAGAATGGGAGCTATGAGGGCAATGGCATCATTTCACTGCCTCGACAGCATGGTGGAGAAAGAAGTGGCATCACTCTTTTTCTTTCTTTCTTTTGGCACAGCCGTGCATGTCTTGAAATGTCTATTTCTGCTCCAACAGACTGTGCAACTTTACTTTTGCAATTCAGCAACCAGATAGGTTGATCGGTAAAACAAGGAACTCTCTGAACTTTTTGCTCCTAAACTAGACCAAACCTTCCTGCAGGCATTTCAAAAGCTTAAGATATTTTTAAATAATTATTTAAATATTTTATTTTAAAATAATTTTAAAATAATTTAAATATGTTATTTAAATAATTTAAATAATAATTTAAAAAAATCTCCAGGGGAAAATAACTAGCTCCCTCTACCACAATATGCAGATTTTGTTTATATAAATGCCAGCTTTCCTTTTTCACAATGAATTGATTCAGTGCTAACCAGCATGAGAAACAAGTGGAATAACAGTGATGGTAGAACAGTTGGCTCATCAGAAATTAAATATAAGTACAGTAGATTGATTTTTATTTATTTTTACTCACTACAGTGGTACCTCGGTTTATGAACACAATTGGTTCCGGAAGACTGTTCATAAACTGAAGCGTTCATAAACTGAAGCGAACTTTCCCATTGAAAGTAATGGAAAGTGGATTAATCCATTCCAGACGGTCCGCGGAGTACTTAAACTGAAGTGTTCATAAACTGAAGTGAACTTTCCCATTGAAAGTAATGGAAAGTGAATTAATCCGTTCCAGATGGGTTCACGGCGTTCGTAAACCGAAAGTTCGTAAACCGAGGTGTTCATAAACCGAGGTTCCACCATTGGCTGCAGTCTGAACCTCTGCAGGGATCGGATATGCATGCAGAGCTCCTTTTGAGAATGGTTTTCTCCAGCACTGGGGAGAGTGGGATCAAAATTTATATGTGCACCACATATAATGAATCGCACCAACAATCCTATCTGCCCTCAGCTGGCCCTGCACATGATATATATTTTTCCATGAAGATTGAGGCAGTTTGGAGCATTGCTGAATTACTGAACAGGCCAGCAAGCCCTGGCCTGGGATCCACTACTGTCCTAACAAAGTGCTAATACAGTCTACCATTTTGTTTTCATCTAAAATGTGTTTTTTACGGTCTGTATTATTTTCTTAATACTATAATCTAATACAGGTTTGCCATGGCCTTTGTCTAGAACATGAAACTTACAAACCTGAACTAAACAAACAAACAAACAAACAAAAACCAGTTTAAGGTTCATGATACTCTGACAACAAAAAAGCTGTCGAGACACCCAAGAATTTTCAGATAGTTCAAGGTGCAGAAATATTTCAGAACTGCTCCTCTGCACTTATTATATTTACATCAGTTAAATTTAGAACTAACAGTGTTAAGATGACCCCTTAAAAGGTAAAGGTGAAGGGGCCCCTGACCATCAGGTCCAGTTGTGTCCGACTCTGGGGTTGCGGTACTCATCTCACTCTATAGGCCGAGGGAGCTGGCGTTTGTCCGCGGGTCATGTGGCCAGCATGACAAAGCTGCTTCTGGCGAACCAGAACAGCGCACGGAAACGCCGTTTACCTTCCCGCCGGAGTGGTCCCTATTTATCTACTTGCACTTTTTGATGTGCTTTCGAACTGCTAGGTGGGCAGGAGCTGGGACCGAGCAACGGGAGCTCACCCTGTTGCAGGGACTCAACTTGAACCGCCAACCTTCTGATCAGCAAGCCCTAGACTCTGTGGTTTAACCCCTTATTCACTGCCAAATCCCATTAATCTTTCCCTTCTCTTCCAATTGCCTATAAAAAACTGTTACATGCAATGACACAGCTTGGATTCGCAAGTGAAAAATGATGGCCAGTATCACTTTATTTTTCAGTATCTTAGCAGCAGCAAGTTGTACATAAATAAGTATAAATCCACTTTTAAAAAAACGACGAAGCAGTATATTACATTCAAGAGTTTGGGTAAGGTGACTTAGTATCCTCGTCAAAATACTGGTCTGATCTGCGCATACGGCAGAATGTGAGGTGAGAATGAGATTCTTGTGGCCCATCATGATGGAATGGACTATTCCAATTCAGGCTGAAGATGGGGGAGGACTTTAATGCTATTGTTAAAAAAAGTAAAATAAAAAAGTAAAATAAAATAAATTCCCTGCTCATGGAAAACTAGCACTGGGGGAAAATAGTATGAAATCAATGCCTTCTGAATTCTGTGTGATTTTTCTGTCAGAAACTGCTAGTGTGGTGAGTGGCAGAATTCTGATTGGGAACCTGGTTTGCGATGATGTGGGGATTTAGCCATCTCTCCCTCCTGTCGTCTAGATCAGTTCCTCACACACCTCCCAATGTGTATGTGTGGGGAAGCTCCCATTTCTCAAAGAAAAATCCATGAACTCAGGGGAATTCAATTTGCTCAAAGTCATGCAACTTGGCTCTTAGTGAAAATTCTGCAGTCTGGTGTTCTCAGCCTTGCCTATGGGCAAGCGTGCAACCTATGCCACTGATAGGTTTCTAGATCAGCGTGTATTTTTCTTGAATTGACAAATCACATTTCAAACTCCTCAAACCTTTAGAAAAGAATGCTCCATGCTTTGGGAAGCGCTATACATCATACAACGAAGATAACAATATAGTTGCAATATACAGATGAGTTGTTCATTCTTGGCACCACGCAGTGAAGGCCCACGGATTGGTAGTCAACACCCATTTTCTCTTATATCATCTATAAATACATTTGATAAGTCTGCACACTGTACATGGACAACATTGTGTTTCCTAGAATATTTAAGTCTGTGATGTGCAAATACGAAGAATTGATTCTAAGTGTCTTCGTGGTCAATTCTGTGCCTCTGCAGGACACTGTTGAGTTCCTGAATAACATTTGCTGGAAGCTGCTTATCAGGTTCCTGATGGGTTGGGCTAGTCTTGCTCTCATTTTTCTTTGGTGACTTGCATTCCTTATAGGGTCTTTGGGGTAAGTCAACAACATCTGCCCCCATGTCATCCAAACAGATGAGGCTCCGGTGTTTTCTCGCACGGGTTCGGGTTTTTTCCTCCTTGCGTTCCAAACACTGAGCTACCAATGTTGCCTTTTGTTTTAAACCTTTCCTGCTGTCTTCAGTTAAGTCGCTTTCAAATTCCAGTTTTGAATTCTGAATAAAGAGGAGCACAAGTTGAAATGCATGCTCAATACATCCCTGAATAATATCTGTTGCTCATTTAGTTTGAAAGCAATTGTGGCTATTGTTTGTGAAGCAGACAAAAATAGTTATATAACTTCCCTTTACAAGCAAGGCTTTCTGCTCCTACCATGGGATTGCTTCGGACAAAGTTGTTGACCGTTTTTTGGCTGAAGTTGTTGAATAAGCTTTTGGGGGGGATTTTAAAGCATTTTTTTTTAAAAAAAAACCTGTCCTAGTTGTCATATGTCCAGGCTTTCCCAGACATTTTGCTGATTCAGCAAAAATCAGCCCAGATGCCATTTTGACATCCCAATTCCAGGACATGTCTGGGAAAACCGAGACATATGGCAGCCCTACTTCTGAGAGGGACATGGTTTGAGACAACACATAAGACTGATGTTGTCTCCCTCATGGTGCCCTCTCTCTCAAGAGGTTTGGTGATATCTTTTCTGTGTTCCATGGGAATGGAAAACTTTCCTTTTCTAAACACACCTTAGCTTTTGTTGCTGCTTAATGAACTGAGTTCTTGGTTTCTGTGTTTTTAATTCCATTTATATTTATTTATTTTACTTTATTAAATACTGGTTTTTTTATTTAAAAAAATTCATTCAATTCTAACCCACACTTCATCAGTTCATCAGTTTTAATATTTTGTTGGGAGCCATCCAGAGTGGGTGGGGCAGCCCAGTCAGAAGGACAGCATATAAATAATAATAAAATTATTATTATCTCAGGGTGAAGTCCAATACAAGCAAATATGTGTTCTGATAGCTGGATCACATTATGATGGTTTGTAAGTCACTTTATGGTGAGGAACAATAGGGTATACTTTTTAAAAAATAAGTAAATAAATAAGTTAAATACTGAGGTGGGCTCCATTGCAAGTCGCTTCCTATTCTGCCCTATTGAGGCAAAACAGAAAAGGAGGTCATTGTATCATTAGCATTATGAATTTCTAAAGTGCTTAGAGCCGGGATGAGGAACACTTGTGTCCCTTCATATGTGGTCTAACTACAATTCCTATCATCCCTGACAATTGCCCTAGTGCCTTATGGGGCTGGTGAGAGTTGGAGTACAACATCATTAATTTCAGGGTTGTGGATTCGAGCCCCATGTTGGGCAAAAGAGGTTGGACTAGATGTTCCTCACAGTCTCTTCCAACTCCACAATTTTATGATTCTGAGATAATCTGTGGGGGCCTAGGATCCCTATCTCTGGAGAAAAAGAAACAAGAAACTATAATATGTACAAAAATAAGAAGACGCCACAGACCCTTCTCCCCAAGACTTGTAACTTGAGAGACTGAACACATTAAAAAAAGGAGAGAGAAAGGCCTGCTTGAAGATGCCAGAGTGAAAAACTGTACAGTGGTACCTCGACTTACGAATGACCCGACAACCGAATTTTTCAACTTACGAATGGGGGTAAGGGCCGCGCACTTGCGAATGTCTCGACATCCGGAAAAAAAACTGCGGCGGTTTTAGATAGGGATTTTTCGACTTAAGAATTTTTAGATAGGGTTGCATCGACTTTAAAAAATTTCAGTTTCCAATGCATTCCTATGGGAAATCATGTTTCCAATGACGTTTTTCGACTTACGGATTTTTCGACTTACGAAGGTGCCTTTGGAACGGATTAAATTCGTAAGTCGAGGCACCACTTTAGTTTGAAATGAATTTTGAGAACAGTAGAATTTGAGACAGATGAGCACCAGGAGGTCTTGAGTTCTAATGCAGTAAATGAGAATGGATGTAGTTAAGGAAGAGAAGATATGATTTGGGGTTCATAAAGTGGAAGGACATAAGAACACTGAAGGATTTGAGGAGGGACATGGAGAAAGAAGAACAGAAAGAAGAGAAATCAGAACAATAAAGTCATTAGAAAGTCAATAGAAGATTATTATCATCCGTTGTGTATGGAAAGTTTCTTTTGTATTCCCAAACTGATATCTCAAAAATGAATCATATCCACATAGGCAAACCATATGTTATGCCCCCATGTGTATATGCAGTGATTTCTAGTCAAGTTGGATGGCTAAGTTAGAGCTATAAATGTTATTTTCTCCCTACCTCACCTAGACACAGAACTAAACACCCGTACCCAAAAGACACAACTGCACTCCTTGTGGGAGCACACGATTCATCTTTCAAGGCACATATGTTGAAGAGACAAATCCCAACAGACCCTAAATGTCTGCTGCTATACGAGGAGGCCTCAGTTGCTATGGTTCCAGCCAATTTCTTCTTCAAGTTGAACAACATTATAATGGAAATATATGGCTGCTAAGTTCCAGATGAGGCTTAATTTACTATTTCAGCTGTTTAGTGCAATTCTAGACATACGTTTTTGAGAACTTCCCTGCTTTTAGGGGAATAAGCAGTGATATGGCACAGGAAAAAAGTGAAATTATTCTTTGGATGTATTAGAGCTCTTGAAGTGCAATAATTTTTCATTGAATCCAAATGGATATTTTGTCCCCTAGATAAGACTTCTATTTAATGAAAAATTAATCTGACAGAAAAAATAAATAGAATTATTTATGAGTGCCAATGCTGTTACATGAATCTCACAAACTAATGCATCACAAATCTTTAACATCAACATGTTATTATGACATAAATTCAAATATTTAATATACAGAACTAATTCCATACAAAATAGAATGTGTATATTATCCTTTGCCTTCAGTTTATGGATGCCATTTTTTAAAACTGTTAAATTTCTTTCTTTAACATGTGCTATGTTTGTGCTACTGCAAAGGTCCCTGCATTTGGAATATATACTGTTCTAATTATCACTGGACTAGAACACCTACAAAAAGTGGAGTGTTATAAATGCTAATAACCAGATATATCCAGCAACCCACCTCTGATGTGTTGACTTTGGGCACACTTCTTTCTTGTTGGATTGGTATTAAAGACAAGCCACCAATTTTTGGATTTTTAGTAACAGATTGCTTTCTTGCCTTCCCATCTGGTGGCCAGATATTACTGTGCTGTGGAAAATTTGTCAAGTCAGAGACATTATTACTGCAAAGTGCAATCTCTTTAGTACACAAAATTAAAGCAGTAGATTTTAGAATGCAGTGGGGTTCTCAGATGTGAAAAAGAGCAATGTGGTGACTTTTGAAGCCCTTCTAAGGCAATTGGTGACCAATGCATGCAGGGACTATTGAGAGTAGCTCGGTCAGTACCCCAGCTACAAATTAGCCAAGCCCCCAGCAAATCTACGCTCATCGCCAGTCAGAAGAAGGCCGCATTCTCAATATTGCCTTCATGCGTTCTCTACTGTTGGCCTGCACTTGATATAAACAAGACTGCAGAACATCTTTTAAACTGACTCTTGTGGAAAAGTTGTCAGGAGCTGAGGAACATCTAGATCATCCCTGGAAGATGATCTGATATTTGGCAGGTTCCATCCCCTCAGATCATCTAGATCAGGCATGTCAAACCTGCGGCCCTCCAGATGTTTTGGCCTACAACTCCCATGATCCCTAGCTAGCAGGACCAGTGGTTGGGGAAAATGGGAATTGTAGTCCAAAACATCTGGGGGGCTGCAGGTTTGACATGCCTGATCTAGATCATACCTATAATGAGCTGAGAAACATCTAGAGCAGGCATCCCCAAACTTCGGCTCTCCAGATGCTTTGGACTACAATTCCCACCATCCCTGATCACTGGTCCTGTTAGCTAGGGATCATGGGTTTTGTAGGCCAAAACATCTGGAGGGCCGCAGTTTGGGGATGCCTGCTATAGAAGGTGTCAGGAACCTATGGTGTGCCAGAGGTGTCTCATCTGCCTTAGCATGCATCTAGATCATCCCTAGAAACCATCTGATATTTGGCAGGCTTCATCCCCTCAGAAGGGGGAACCATTCCTGCAATTCACAGCCAAGTCTGGAAGACTATTAAGAAGTTACAGACTTAAAAATATGTAAACGTTCCCAACATGAAAACTCCTATATGGATCTGCCAAATCTGCCAAACCTCTGTAAAAAGGAGTGAGTGTGTATGTGTGTAGATAGATCGATAGATCAGGCATAGGCAAACTCAGCCCTCCAGATGTTTTGGGACTACAATTCCCATCATCCCTGACCACTGGTCCTGTTAGCTAGGGATAATGGGAGTTGTAGTCCCAAAACATCTTGAGGGGCGAGTTTGCCTATGCCTGAGATGATGATAGATAGATAGATAGATAGATAGATAGATAGATGATAGATAGATAGATAGATAGATAGATAGATAGATAGATAATGATAGATAGATGATAGATAGATGATATGGCCACCTCATGAGAAAAGAAGAATCCTTGGAAAAGACCCTGATGTTGAGAAAGATTGAGGGCAGTAGGAGAAGGGGCGACAGAGGACGAGATGGTTGGACAGTGTTCTCGAAGCTACCAACATGAGTTTGACCAAACTGCAGGAGGCAGTGGAAGACAGGAGTGCCTGGCGTGCTATGGTCCATGGGGTCACGAAGAGTCGGACACGACTAAACGACTAAACAACAACAACAAGATAGATAGATGATAGATAGATAGATGATAGATAGATAGATAGATAGATAGATAGATAGATAGATAGATAGATAGATAGATAGATGATAGATAGATGATAGACAGACAGACAGCTAGCTAGCTAAAGGACCCCTGGACAGTTAAGTCCAGTCAAAGGTGACTATGGGGTTGCAGCGCTCATCTCACTTTCAGGCCAAGGGAGCCAGCGTTTCTCCACAGACAGCTTTCTGGGTCATGTGGCCACCATGACTAAACCGCTTCTGGCGCAACAGGATACCGTGACAAGTGCCAGAGTGCACAGAAATGCCCTTTACCTTCCCGTCGCAGTGGTACCTATTTATCTAGTTGCACTGGTGTGCTTTCAAACTGCTAGGTTGGCAGGAGCTGAGACAGAGCAATGGGAGCTCAACACCGTTGCATGGATACGAACCGCCGATCTTTCGATCGGCAAGCCCAAGTGGCTTAGATAGATAGATAGACAGATAGATAGATAGATAGATAGATAGATAGATAGATAGATAGATAGATGGATAGAGCCATTTTTAGATTCCCCATTGACTAATGGGAATGAAACAGATTTTAGGATAGAACAGATCAGATTTGAACCCGAATATTGATTTGAAGCAGAATGATGCCAAATAGATCTGAAACAGACCACACTGCTTCCGAAGTTAGTGAATCTTGGGGTTCCTGTGCACCCCTAGGAGTGGGGTGCTGCTGCTCTGTATATCAAAGATGCCATTAAGTCAAATAAATTAGAAATCTCAAATGATGTGAACATCTCCACAGGGTAGCAATACCAGGCCCTCAAAATAATTCAGTAGTGGAAAGATAGCCCCCCCCCCACCATGACCGAAACACTGAGAGCAACCTTGACATGCAGAATGAAATCAGAGAGGTATCCAACATGTGAAAGATTTGATTGAGGAAAGATGTCGTGTAGTTTACAATTTATGTTGATAATGTAGATTTTTGCTTAAATGAGTGCGTGGGTGTGTATGCATACAGACAAATGCACTAATACACACCTAACAGATACATTAAAATGCAAAATTATTTTCAAGAACCCAGAGAGTTTTTCTTTTGAATAATGATATAAAAGAACTAATACCTGTGCAATAAAAATGCTGCTTAGCCAATCCAATTGGGAATCCTGCCCATCACAACACAAATGCCTGGAAAACACACATTAATTAGCGTGAATTCAGTTGCAGTGACATAATATACTACACAAGCAATGCCAATCAGGTTGGCACTATAATTGTTTGCAATTCTTCAGAAAAATCTAAGCAATAATGGAGAAGACATGGATCAAATCTGAAGATCCACTACTATGCATGCTTAGCGGACAGATTCTGGCATTGGTAGAACTCGTACTTTCAGTGTCTAGGGAAGAGCCAGTCCGTGTGCTATAGTAAAACAAGTGTTAGTCTTGAATTTGGGGTATCTGGTCTCAGATTCAGGCAAGAATCTCTTTGGGTGAGTCATTCTCCTCATTTAATTAAGAAAACCGCCATACCTTTCCAGATGCAATGAAAAATGGGGAATTGTTTTCATGCCAATCACTTACCAGTGATGTTTTTCAGAATACAATGTTAGACCCCAACTGCAAAAAAATAATAATTAAAAATTAACACATATTATTGTGTGTATGTGTGTTTGTGTGTGTGGAGAGAAAGAAGTACACATTGGAGTTTAGCCAACATTATATAAGCAAAAGATCTTCAACTTTGGATAGCTAGATTCTGTGGGACCACAACTCACCATCTCAGACTTTTGGCTAAGAATATGGGAGTTGCAGTCCAGCAACATCTGAGGCAGAGCCACAGCTATTGGGGGACCTAGTTGCCCCCCAAAAGCCTCCAGAAGGGCCCCATTGAGGATCCTGGCCTGTGTGTGTGTGTGTGTGTGTGTGTGTGTGTGTGTGTGTACACAAATGTGCAAGGGGAGGGTGTCAAACTGGGTCTTTGAGTCGGGTGAAATAAAGCCTAGTTCTGCCCTGAGGTTGAAAAACACTGCAGCCGAAGCCATGGATTGTATCAAACACTGCAGTCCTTCTCCCCTGTAGCCAGCTTTAAAATGCTTCTTCGAAGGGTCGGGAGCATCAACTGAATATTGTGGACACTGTGTAATAGGGCAATGGGAATGCATGCTTTAGGCAACAACCCCAAGTGGATCATCGGTGGACTTTGATTCTAGCGGTGCAAAATGCTGATCAATACCACTTCAGAGCAGGGTCCCTCAGCAAAGAATTTTCAGGCAATTTTTTTGAGGATTTCTGTGCTGTCTGTACATGCAAAAGTAAGGTAAAGGACCCCTGGATGGTTCAGTCCAGTCAAAGGCAACTATGGGGTTGCGGTGCTCATCTCGTTTCTCAGGCCGAGGAAGCTGGGGTTTGTCCACAGACAGCTTTCCGGGTCATGTGGCCAGCATGACCAGTGCAACGGGACACTGTGACAGAAGTCAGAGCGCACATAAACGCCACTTACCTACCTATTTATCTACTTGCACTGGCGTGCTTTCGAACTGCTAGGTTGGCAGGAGGTGGGACAGAGCAATGGGAGCTCACCCCATCACGGGGATTCGAAACGCCGACCTTCTGATCAGCAAGCCCAAGAGGCTTAGTGGTTTAGACCACAATGCCACCCACGTCCCAACACATGCACAGAAATATGCACCCAGTCCTGGCCAATATTTACCCCAAGTATGTGGCCTACAGAAAGTTAGCAAAGGGCGAGTGCCGTCCTTGGGCCAACAATCATTTAGCCACTCCCAGTTTAAGTTTTTCATCCAGCGCTTTGAAATTTTGTTGAGTTAAATACAATAAACCAATGAACAGAATAAGCTACAATTTGCCAGCCTGCTGGGAATTATGGCCAAAGTGTGGTTTGGTGCTAAGTAAGGTTAGTGAAAATGCCAGTGCTGATGTAACAATAGCTGAAGTAGTGGCAAGTCTGCAGGATTTGGCAAATGTGCAGTTCTGTGCCTGCACCGAGTCAAAGTTGTACCTCAGGGAAGGCAAATGTTTCTTCTCTGGATCTGAGCTTGATGCCGAGATGATCAAATTAGTGTGTTTTACAGCCTTCCACATTGAATATCTGCCTATCTCTAGAATTCAGGTCAGAGGATCGGAGACAATTTAAGCACATAGCCAATACAACCCACAAGAGACAACACGCTGAGATAGAAAACGATGGTCAATAATGCAATCTCTTAGCACAGAAGCATTAGGACCACTTGGGTAAAAGAGCAACTAATATTATGGGGATGCAATTTAAGAGCAGGACAAAACGATGGATATAGATTAGCTTCCTTGTTTGCGTTGGTTGTTAAAAGTTTTGTGTTCCTGTCTTGTCAATAATGCAGCATGCCTGGCTAGAAAAAAAACCAACACAGCCTTTTTTTCCAACTTCTTACTTTGTTGGGGGCTTCAGTTTCTTCTTCACTCCAAGATACAGCTTCAGAGATTTGACCGGCAGCACTTTCTCAGGCTTGCTACTCTGTTGAGATCAGAAATGTCTAAATCAATGGAATGGAAATGTACTAACTGGAATGCTAGAACACACACACACACACACACACACACACACACACCCCTATACATATCGCCCATTATCAGCTTTTTTTCTGGCTATCCCTTCTTGCGATTTCATTACAGGCCAATTTATTCCAAATCGTTCTCCCTTTCAATTAGCATGTAAATGGAAAGCATTCGTCCCTGGGCTGCATTTAAGACGTAATGCAGAAAACTGGTTAATTTTACTTATTTGACTATGCTGTTTGTGGAAAGTAATGACCAAAGATAGTGGGGGGGAAATACAAAAGGGAAGAAGTGGAAACTCTTGAAATATGAAGAATACTACACACCCACCTCAGCTCCCAAACGCCTTGGGAGTCAAACGTTCTAGTTCCCGAACAATCGGAAACCAGAAGTGAGTGCTCCGGTTTTCAAACGTTCTTTTGGAAGCTGAACGTCCAACGGGGTTTCCGCGGCTTCCGATTGGTTGCAGAAGCTTCCTGCAGCCAATCAGAAGCTGCGCTTTGGTTTCCGAACGTTTCGGAAGTTGAACGGACTTCCAGAACGGATTCCGTTCGACTTCCAAGGTACGACTGTATCAACTTCTATTCAATGTTCTGTAAATCATAGGCTGTACATAGAAATACAGTAAAATGACAGCTGTTGTGCTCTAGAAATGCTTTCACTGATTTCTAATTATTACTATTAATATTCTTATTATTTATTGAATTTATATACCGCCCTATACCCGGAGGTCTCAGGGTGGTTCACAGAACAAAATCAATATAAAAAACCACAAAATATATAATCAAAATAAAAACAATAACCGAATACCCCCCCCAAAAAACCCTACATTTTTAAAGTTCATAGGATGTCAATCAAATCAACCAAAGGCCTGGTTAAAAAGGAACGTTTTTGAGACCCATCTTCTTTTACATGGCCGAACTCATGAAAAAAAACCCCCAGATTTTCTGGTTTGCAGTGAAGCCAGCTAAGCAAAGCACTGATTGGCTGGCAGGTAAGGTAAAGGGTAAAGGACCCCTGGGTGGTTAAGTCCAGTCAAAGGTGACTATGGTGTTGCAGCACTCATCTCGCTTTCAGGCCGAGGGAGATGGCATTCGTCCACAGACAGCTCTCCGGGTCATGTGGGCAGCATCCATTGAAATAAAGTTATTTGTGGTGTTTTTTGAAGCACTAAATTATGAAAGACTGATGCCAAAGCTAGCAATAGGATTGCAGGTATGTAGAACTCCACTCAGGCATTCTTCATGTACAAGACACTGCTGGCTCTCCACGCATTGCACTGGCCATATTCTGACAGAAAATGTCCGAATGAGGCTTCTGCCTGGTTTGTATTAGGCAAAAGTAAGAGGAAGTCACGTTTTATCTACATGTGAAAACACCCCACTAAAACTGTTCTTCATACACCTGTACACAATCCACAGAAACACTGTGAAAACATTTCCCTCTAAAGCAAATTCCTGTACAGTGGATCCTTGGTTCTCGAATGGCTTAAACCCAAACTCTGCAAACCTGGAAGTGTTCCAGTTTGCAAACTTCTTTCATTAGCTGAACGTGCTCCAATTTGAGTGCCACACTTTCATTTTGAGTGCAACACTGAGGTCTGTCTCTCTTTGCTATTTATTTTGCGTTTTTGTTTTTGTTGATCTTTTTTTCCTTTTTGTGACTGTGTGGAACCCAGTTCAGCTACTGATTGATTGTTTGTGTGACTGCAGTACATTGTATATTGCTTTCATTTTATGGATCAATAGTCTCATTAGATAGTAAAATTCATTTTAAATTGCTGTTTTAGGGATTGTTTTTAAAAGTCTGGAACGGATTAATCCATCTTGCATTACTTTCTATTGGAAAGTGTGCCCTGGTTTTGGAATGCTTTGGTTTTGGAACAGACTTCCAGAACGGATTAAGTTTGAGAACCAAGGTACCACTGTACAGTAGTACCTCTGGTTAAGAACTTAATTTGTTCCGGAGGTCCGTTCTTAACCTGAAACTGTTTTTAACCCGAAGCACCACTTTAGCTAAATGGGCCTCCTGCTGCCGCCGCACTGCCGGAGCACGATTCCTGTTCTCATCCTGAAGCAAAGTACTTAACCTGAGGTACTATTTCTGGATTAGCGGAGTTTGTAACCTGAAGCATTTGTAACCCGAGGTACCACTGTATAGTGGTACCTCGGTTTAAGTACACAATTGGTTCCGGAAGTCTGTACTTAACCTGAAGCGTACTTAACCTGAAGCGAACTTTCCTATTGAAAGTAATAGATAGTGGATTAATCCGTTCCAGACGGTCTGTGGAGTACTTAAACTGAAGTGTACTTAACCTGAAGTGAACTTTCCCATTGAAAGTAATGGAAAGTGGATTAATCCATTCCATATGGGTCCACGGAGTACTCAACCTGAAGTGTACTTAACCCGAAGTATGAGTGCAATTGGTTCTGGAAGTCCATACTTAACCTGAAGCGTACTTAACCTGAAGTGAACTTTCCCATTGAAAGTAATGGAAAGTGGATTAATCCGTTCCAGACAGGTCTGCGGAGTACTTAAACTGAAAGTACTCAAACCAAGGCGTACTTAAACCGAGGTATGACTGTACTGTGAAAATACCATTAGAAAAGGAGAAGACCTATTTCTAAGGAAGCTAAAACCCCGCCATAAATCAATACACAGCTCTCTTTTTGGAGATGGATCCACCAGGAATCCAGAAAAGCTGAACCTAGTTTCATAGGAGCCCCTCTAAATCCTCTTAACTTCCTCAAGCTCGAGATGGCACACATGTAGCATCCTATGACTTTCAGGCAAATTCAACTCACTGCTGAGCTCTCTCTTTTCCTTCGTATTTTGTGGCTAATGGGCCTTGCAATGTTTCAAAAATAATTTTTAATCCAATTCTGCCACAGTAATAAAGGCAGCCATTCATGCAAAAGAAATGTACTTATTAATCTAGGTATGCACAAGTGAATAAGTTTTTAAATGATAGCTTAGCAGTATAACATTATCAGGCAATTGATTGGTAATATTGCACATAATGAAATCAACACATCTGTGCTGACATCATCTGATTTAGAGGACTTGCACTGGCATGTTTGAAAGAAGGCATTAATTACAGGGTAAATAAAGAAGCATTAAAACAAAGAAAGGGGGAGGAGGAGTACGGCAGCAGAAGGGGAAAGGTGGGGCAAAATCGGAAATGGAATTTTTGCTGGAGCATTTTAGACTCGCTTCACTGTAATGTTGAGCACAGAATTATAAAGCAGACCAATATCAGGACAATGGTGTGAGTTAAAGGAGAGGTGGGGGGACTTGACAAGAGGGTAGTTAGACCATAGCTGCCAAGTCTCCCGCTGAAAAATGCGGGATCAGCAGCGGCGCGGCACTGGAAGTCGCTTCTACGCTGGACATGCGTAGAAGCAACTTCCGGTGCCGCTCTGCCCGATTTTCGGTGCCCAGGCATGGGCGGAGCGGCACCGGAAGTTGCTTCTACGCATGTCCAGACATGCGTAGAAGCAACGTCTGGTGCCGTGCTACCCATATCTGGGCACTGGAAATCGGGCGGCACCAGGACCCAAAATGAAGCCTTCCTGGCAGGTAGAAAATCCGGGGGATTTACGGGATTTTTTCCAATCCAGGCTGCCAGCGGGAAACGGTTTAAAATACAGGGGTTTCCCGTGAAAAACGGGAGACTTGGCAGCTATGAGTTAGACACAAGTTCTTTGCAACGTTTTATTCTGAAAATAAATGATTCAGACATTACATCAAGGGAGTATTTTATGCTTCTATTTTAAAAAATATGTTTCCGTTCCTTTATAACAAATAATATGCCTTTCTGCTTTTCCTTATGTACGCATCACCACGAGAAGTGAAATGTTAAGGGAAAAGTTATGAACGGGAGCAATTTAATGGTATGAAATGCAAAGTTTAAGGCAACTTATTAAATCAGCCCAGTGACAAACACTTGCCAAGTGCTAATTAGACTTCAGTCATGCCCAGTTACATGTGCACAAGTTTTAAAGGTGCCAATTTGTACTCACAAATGTGCCAATTTTAGATTGTAGCCCTAAATAATTAGACATCTTTTTTTAAACATAGCAGCCGTGCCAATTAAAGGAAAGTTTAAGGTTTTTAGGGGGGAAAATATCTTTGCTTAATACCATCATAATATTAACACATACTTTACTGGTCAGCTAAAAAGAAAAAAAGTTCCATTTTTCCTTAGGAAACACAGAAGCTGAGAAAGGAATTTCACTTTCTCCCTTAACATTTTATGAAATGACCATAAATCAAGATGTTCTGATGAAACATTGCTAACAGATTAATTAAAACACTTGAGAAAGCCAAGATAATACTAATAGTATAACTCTATGCATATCTACTAAGTGGGCCCTTTTGAGTTCAATGGCACTTACTCCTAAGTAGGTGTGTTTAGGATTTCAGCTGTAAATATGTTAATCGTCCTCTTGAACAATGGAATGTATACGGGGGGGGGGGACTGTGATTGGCTAGTAAAAGGAGGCCTCAGACCATGTTTAAATACTTTGGAGTCTGCCTTGTCTAGTCAACAGAGCATCCTAAATGCACTCTGCTTTGGAGATGAAGCCTAACTTCTAATTTCAGCTCCTGTTTCAACATTAACTATGGGAACCCTGGATTGGTGAACACCCCATTCCAGGTTCTGACTCATAATTTATTGAAGCCGGTGTTCAATTCACTCAATGGAACAGTTGTCTACCATTCAGGCAATATGTGGTGTTAACTGGAGCCACATTAACAGCCAAAAACAGTGTGACCATGTTCACATCTCCTTTTTTGAGGAGGAAGACACATGCCTGGTTTATGTTAGACAGCTGGAAGCTTGTCCAAACCAAGCACCCATCGCAATCAGTGCATGTCTGGTTCCACCATGGCTTCTGCTTGGCCCTGAAACGTACCAGTCTCAAGTCCATTCAATAGCATGAACAATGTATGCATGTGAAAGGTAAGGTACTTGTGCCTCTCTTTTGGATTTCAGGATTCCCTATCACAAAAACATCCCATCTTCAAAGAAGAGCAGATAACTAAAGAAAATTTGCCCTTAGAGCAAATTTGTTATTTTACAACCTTGAACTTCACCCCTCCTATATTATCCAAAGCACTCTTTCCCAATCTTGACTTTCCTCCTGCTATCATTTTTCCTCTTGTCTGGATTCACCATCATAATTTACTCAGATTAAGTCCTCTTGCCTGTCTCATGCTTTCGCTCGGACAGAGTCACTGATGGTGAGAATACAGAGAGAATGGAACAAAATAATTTTTCCTTTCTATATGATTCTTTTTTTAAAACAGACTACTCAAGCTCCACAAATCAGTGAGGTGCCTATTAAAAGTGTTGGCAACACATTCGACATTCACTCGAGTGTGTTTGAATTAAATGTTACATTAATCTTCACTCCTGTGCAAAGCAGAATAAATTCCTTTTGAAACTCTTCCTCTTTTTTTTTTTTTTTTGTTATACTGTATTGTATTGGCAAAATCCAGAATGTTTTCCAACTTTTCACGTCGGCAAGCAGAACAAAAAGCATCTAATGTCAGTTGTCAAACCCAACGTGAAAAGAAGGATTTTAAGCATAATTGCTCATGATTTTAAAGGATTCAGTGCAGGCATTTATACCTTCATATCCTTGTAAAGGAAAATATTTCCTTCCCGCAAAACAAAATAACGTTCCTGAAACTTATTTCCAGACAGTAATTTGGATGGTTCTTCTTTGTATTTCAGATAGCTGGCTTTTACGGTGCCTTCTGCCTTCTTTTCTGTCAAGATGATAAAAAGAGCACAGTATTTTATTTTATTTTTTAAATAAACACTCTGTAGAGTACCGAATTTCATAAATCCTTAACATTAATCTCCACAAACAGAATACAGGGGGGGAAATAAAGATCCTTTGACTGCCTCAATTTATTTTAAACACGGTTGCCCTTGGCAGACGGAAGGCTTATGCACAATATGATTACTTTAACGATGGTTACGTATTACACCCTGAATACCGGATTTAAAGTATTGGCCAACAAATCAGGATGTGAAACCCATTTTCATTCAACCGGAGTTAACTGCTCTGCCTGGATCAAGCGAACAAAGGTGAAGATAATTTCCTCTTCAGAACATGAAATGAGAAGCAGGTGTCTTCTTGTAACTTACATAACTTTTAAAGGAAAGTGATGTATTCATATATATATATATATATATATATATATATATATATATGGAGGCATGGATTAGTTCGACAAGTTAAGCCATGGTTTTGCTGGATGCTTGGAATCTTAACCAGGGTTTTGCAACAAAAAGTGGTCAGCAGGGTTAAACTACAGCAACTGACCGATCTCTGGACACATCACCACCACTTTGCAATAGAAGGTCTAAAGGGAGGAGGCCTTTATGATGAGGTCTACGGGAAATGGGAGGGATGTTGGAAGGTTTTGCAAGATCCAGGGGGTGGACCGTTTGGTGAGGATAATTGCACTCTTCCCACCTGCGATACCCAGCAATTGGAACTCTCGGTAGTGGGCCTTCTTGGTAATGGCGCCCACCCTGTGGAACGCCCTCCCATCAGGTGTCAAGGAAATAAACAGGCAACCCTGTTTAGGGATGTTTTTAATGTTTGATGTTTTTAATATTCTGTTGGGAGTTGCCCAGAGTGGCTGCGGAAACCCAGCCAGATGGGTGGGGTATAAATACATGATTATTACTACTACTACTACCACTACTACTACTACTACTACTATTATTTTATTCAGAAGAATGGTGAAGGTAGAACTTAACCATCAGAGTTAAAGGTAAAGGTAAAGGGACCCCTGACCATTAGGTCCAGTCATGACCGACTCTGGGGTTGCGCGCTCATCTCGCATTATTGGCCGAGGTAGCCGGCGTATAGCTTCCAGGTCATGTGGCCAGCATGACAAAGCGGCTTCTGGAGAACCAGAGCAGTACATGGAAACGCCGTTTACCTTCCCGCTGGAGCAGTACCTATTTATCTACTTGCACTTTGACGTGCTTTCGAACTGCTAGGTTGGCAGGAGCTGGGACCAAGCAACGGGAGCTCACCCCGTCACAGGGATTCGAACCGCCGATCTTCTGATCAGCAAGCCCTAGGCTCAGTGGTTTAACCACAGCGCCACCTGGGTCCCTGGCAACCATCAGAGATAGTAGTCATTAATATCCTTGCCCTCAATGAACGTGTCTAATTCTCTTTTAAAACCTTCCAACATTTCATTTTTAAAGTTTCCAAATCTCTCATTTTTATCAGCCCCTGACTGAAGGAATATAAATATGTCTGCATTAGATGGGAACCACAATGAATTGGGGGGTTGGGGGATGTGTTGGATGAGAGGGGTGAACTGACCTTCAAGGGTACGTGCCCACAGAGTTCAATCCTCCACTTCTTTGAGTTTGGGAGTAGCCTCCCTTTCTGGACTTTGCTATGCATTATAACCAGTTGCTGTATTTGGAGTCGGGGAGAGATTTCTCCCCACAACTAAATTGGCCAACGTGGAGTTTTTTGCCTGCCTCATGACAACTGTCACAACTTTGATGGGTAAGGCATTAGGTGACGCCTTAGTTGTGTTTGGAGGGAAAGCTGTAAGTCTCTGCCTGCACCTCCAAGGAAATGGGGTATTCTGTTAAAGCAGGCATCCCCAAACTGCCGCCCTCCAGATGTTTTGGCCTACAACTCCCATGATCCCTAGCTAACAGGACCAGTGGTTGGGGAAGATGGGAATTGTAGTCCAAAACATCTGGAGGGCCGAAGTTTGGGGATGCCTGTGTTAAAAGGATCTTGGAGGAGCTGCTACTGTCTAAATGACCATACGGGGGCTAGGGCCACAACTCTCCTCCAAAAGGTGAACCAAGTATGGTAGCACCTATTTGATGTGCAGTCGTACCTTAGAAGTCAAACAGAATCCATTCCGGAAGTCCATTCAACTTTCAAAATATTCAAAAACCAAATCGCGGCTTCTGATTGGCTGCAGGAAGCTCCTGCAGCCAATCGGAAGCCGCGAAACACCCGTAAGATGTTTGGCTTCCAAAAGAACATTTGCAAACCAGAACACGCACTTCCGGGTTTGCGGCGTTCAGGAGCCAAAATGTCTGAGTTCCAGGGTGTCCAGGATCCAAGGTACGACTGTCATAGGACTTCCTCACTGTTGGTTCGACCTCTGTCCAGGCTGGTTTATATAGTTTACACCCAGGGCTTCTTTTTCAGGGGGAACTCACCAGAAGTCAGTTCCGGCACCTCTCAGGTGGGTAACATTGTCATTCTAAGATAATGAGGGAGGTGTTCATTGCGAGTTCCAGCACCTTTCTTTCTAGAAAAATACACTGGTTATTTCCAGTGTCTAAGCCAAAACTCCTTATATCCGCAATCAATAAAGCAGTAGCCTAATTTGAACCAAAAGATTGTTGCCAATAGCAGCCATTCAATTGCACTGCACAGAGTGGGGTGGCAGGATCACATCATCTGGGCACGCAGTTCCCTTGGTTTATTTTATTCCAATAACATTTGGCTCCTTCCAAGACTGAGACTTATTTTCCTGCTGCCTATGATAGCAAGATAAGACGCCGCTCTCTATTTTTCAAAAGAAACCTTCTGTAAGCACACTGCAGTTAATCTATCAGTCTTGGGAAATTATAGGGCAAGGTGATGGCTGCACTCCAATGGCCCCATACGACACTTATCTCACAGAAACCTCTTTGAAACTTGAAAGCTCAGCCAAGATTAACATATGAAAGTCTTTGTTGGGAAGTGACATGGAACATGACATTCTTTCTTAAAAATGAGTTTCTCTCATACATACCGTTGTATAGCTTCATTGTGTCTGCTGTCAGAAACTTCTTTACGACAAGATATGCACTGCTGGGGTTAGGCAAAGAACTCCAATGGAGAATTTGCTCTAGAACATTCTCAGTATAATGCAAAGGTCGTTCTGGGAGGGGAGAGGGACAGAAAAAAAAGCCGTAACTAAGTAAGATTAAATTCTTACTTTCCATTTACCATAGCTTCCATTGTGGATCTTGCAATATCACAGAAGTCAAATTATGTATTCTGGCTGGCACAACTGTGTCAACACAACACTTACATCTGTCTATACATCACATCGGAGCTATTTGTACATAAAATATACAATCCTCTTCTCTTTTTAAATAGTATCTACAGCAGTGTACAAATGTAAAACAAGGAAGGCTAATAACAGTGTATTTAAAAAATGATTCAGCATGAAGTACAGTGGAACCTCGGTTTATGAACACCTCGGTTTATGAATTTTCGGTTTACGAACGCCGCGGACCCATCTGGAACGGATTAATTCACTTTCCATTACTTTCTGTCACGGTGGCCGGAGAAGGCTACTTCAGAGTAACGACTCTACACAGCTCTGCATTTTATCTTTTATTGGTGCTGAGTATTTACAGTGCTAATGGCAGTGCTATTTACAAAGACACATCTGTTCAGCTTGAATCAGAACCTCCAAGTGGCTTTTGGCGCGTCTTGCGCCAGCATAACAACTTGGGGAGACCCATCCTCTTCCCCCGACGCTTTCTGCGAAGTTCCAGGGTTGGGGGGACTGGTCTCCCCCCCCCCCTTCCTTCCTCCTTCCTGTCCCACCTGGGACGATGGCTCTTCTACCCTGCCAGAGCCTTGGACACCACTTCCTGTTTTCCCACTTGAGCTGGAGCTTTCCCTCCTTTCAGCCTCGCTCGGGGCTGGGCTGGAACTCAGGAGGGGAGGGGCTTCGCGATATCCCTTGCCCCTCACACTTTCAATGGGAAAGTTCGCTTCAGTTTATGAACGCTTCAGTTTATGAACAGACTTCCGGAACCAATTACACCCCTGCTTCGGGTTAAGTACGCTTCAGGTTGAGTACTCTGCAGACCCGTCTGGAACGGATTAATCCACTTTCCATTACTTTCCATGGGAAAGTTTGCTTCAGTTTATGAACGCTTCAGTTTATGAACAGACTTCTGGAACCAATTGTGTTCATAAACCGAGGTACCACTGTACATTCACTCCTGCCTTCATAGATTATGCAGACCAGCTGTGATAGAGAGAATCACACAACTACAATGTTGACTTAACGGAGGAAGGGGCATAGAAACTGTATCCTAAAAATCAGAAGGTGTTGACGTAAGGGTTGCAGAAAGAAAGAAAGAAAGAAAGAAAGAAAGAAAGAAAGAAAGAAAGAAAGAAAGAAAGAAAGAAAGAAAGAAAGGGGCCATAATATAGCAATAATTTCTCCTTTGCTACTTGCTCCTCCTCCTAGAAATCACCTTTATTTCTTAGATGTGATGGCACTTATGCATGCAGCTGCCCATGCAATCGAGGACCAGACCTGAAGATAGGATCCTGTTCTACATGCAGAGCTTGCCTAAGTAATTAAGAAGCCTTATTAGAATCAAGTGTTGAGCTTACACAGACTCCTCTCTTCAGGCCTTCTCTCTGACTGCATGGACAGTGGGGAAGGACAGCGGATGACTCTCTCGCTGGATCATCACCTTGTCGCGGTGAGTGGGCTTGCACATTCATTCCTATGACTCTTGTGAGCAAAGCCGCTGGGAGTCTCATACTGCCAGCAGGGTCACCCAAGGTGGTAAGGTCAAAGGGGAAGAGCTAGACAAACAATGATCCAAGAAGTCCTCAAGAGGCGGAGGATAGCAAGCGGTATGTTACAACGCCTGTGAAGGCGGATGAAGGCTGCAGCAGATAATAATCTACCGGTCGTCGTGATACTCATGTGTCAGAGGGCCTGGTATGGCTACTCTAGAGTAACGACTCCAGCATGGTCTTTTAAGGTTTTTATTAAGTGCTGATTATTTACAGTGTTCAGAGCAGTAAAAATGCATCCTTAAGGTGAGGTGTCTGAACTCCCGAATGGCGATTGGCGCGTTTTCTTCCAGCACCACAGCTTTGGCAGACCCAACCTCTTCCCCCTACGTTTGCGTCGCAATTCGGGAGTTGGGGGAATTGGCCTCCCCCCTGTGCGTCCTACTTCCTGTCCCACCTGCGGCCTGGGCTCCACAACCTTGCCTGAGCCTCGGACACCACTTCCTGACTCTCCGCTGGAGGCAGAGCTCTCCTTACTCTCTCCCGCGCTTGGGGATGGGCTGGAACTTAAGATGGGAGGGACTTCCCTGTATCCCTCGTCCCTCACATCATGCCATTGGAATAGAGCCTTACTGTGAAGACTGTGCATTGGTCAGCGTGCACTGATCTCCACACATCAAACAAATTCATGCACAGGTGTCTTCGCCTTTACCAAAGGTGTCATGGGCTTTGAAGGCGCTCGAACTCAGGACAAAAGGGAGAGGAAGGCACGTTTGGCAAACCCTCACCATTTTCAACTCCTGCCCGGAAACCTATGTCTCCACTGTGGAAGGACATGTGGATCCAGAATTGGCCTCCACAGTCACCCACGGACTCACTGTTAAAACCATGTTCATGGAAGACAATTTTACTTGGCTACGAGTGATCGCCAAAGAAGAAGACAGCGGATGAGGAGGAGGAGTAGCAGGGGGGGCATCTCCTTTTGGTCCCCCCAATAACATTGGGTCCCCTCCCAATGTTCAAAAGTAGCAGAGAAAGCCAAGCATGGAGCTCAGCATGGCACAGTGTCAGTGGCTGGCTCCTTCTCCTTCTCCTACCACACAGGAATAGGAGCAGCCCCTGGCAGGTGGCAACAGCAGTAGCAGGAGCCATGGCCATTAAAGCCATGGTGCTACCGCATTCTGCTCCACCCCGAGCTCCTCTGACATCCTGACATCTCGTGTGTGACATCACATGCTGCACGATGTCATTGCCCCCCCCCCCGTGGAGGAGTCAGTAGACACAGTCAGGGAATTGTGTGAGCTAAAACACTACAGTAGGCCTTGTGACAATGGCTTGGTTCAAATGCCATGGCTTGGCATAAATATGGGAAGAGATTGCAGCCAATCCCTGGTCATTCTGCTGCTACTCTGAGCTAAGCCATGGTTTGATTTAATGTGTTGTCTGATCCTGGGCAAATCCCAACAAATCAGACAAATCACGAACTGCAAACCATAGGACAAATCTTGGTTACAGTTTGCAGTTTACAGTCGTACCTTGGTTGTCAAACGCCTTGGTACTTATCCATTTTGGCTCCCGAACGCCGCAAACCCAGTTTGTGAATGTTCTTTGGATGCCGGATGTCCAATGTGGCTTCTGCAGCTTCCGATTGAGTGCAGGAAGCTCCTGCAGCCAATGGGAATCTGTGCCTTGGTTTTCTAACGTTCTCAGAAGTCGAAAGGACTTCCAGAACGGATTCCGTTCGACAACCAAGGTACGACTGTATTTGGAGAGAGGCAAACCACAAGTCTAGGACAACATGCTAAGCCAAGCCATGCCTTAACTCAGTACAGAGCTCCAACTGTGAAGGAGCAAAGCAGTTGTGATTTTCTTTCCATGAGCCCACACACTGTGCTAAACCATGGCCTGGCTTAGCATGAAATGTGAACCAGACTACATCCCAGTCTTGATCTGGGATGCCACCAAACATGGCATTTCTCCAACAAGTTCTTCAGTTTTTACAGGTCTTTACAACATGAAACACATCCTCCCTTGTTAGCAGGGCAGAAAACTCATTATGGATTGAATTGTTGCATGTTTAAACAGTAAAAGGTTCTGAAAAATTATAGCAATTTTTAGAAGGGGGGTACTGCCTTAGCAGGAGTATTTAAAAAAAGGATAAATAAAGGGTTTTGTTTAACCCTTGCAGCAGCTGTCTTCCAAAACCAGTTAAACTTAATGACAATTTACTCTCACACAAATATAACATCTTATCTTCAGTTCCACCTTAAAGCAGCAGCTTCAGTAGAAAAAAGCAGCAAAACAAGACACATCCACCAAGAATGTGTGTGCTCCCAGAGCAAACACCTACTGCTTTATTTATAGTTGTGTTGAAGACCATCTGTCATAATGGATTATATGGTACATAAATCATCCTATTGAAATGCATTAGTTATTTTACTGGCAACACACCTCATTTGCAAACTATCCATCATATAGAAATTACTGCAGGAAAAAAATAAAATAAATTATATACTAGAGACCCCATTTTTACAGCAATCCCTCTGTATAAGACCAGATAATTTTGCCAATTATTTCTGCTGGTATATATGTAAATAATTCAGTTTATCTTTAATATTTCAGTTCCAATATTTCAGACATCTAAGCTGTCAAACTTACATATACCATTATTCTGCTCCCAAGGTCATTATGTGTCTTCCGGTAAACAGCGAGAGAGCTATTTGTTCCAATCCAACAATAAATACCAGATGGAAATTGCTTTCTTGAAAATGTAAGGTTTTAACATACTTCTCTTCTCAGAATTTGGTTTCAGCTAGTTAAACAAATTCTAATTTTTACTGAGATTTCCCTTTTTTTCTGTTTTTAATATTTAACTCCCCACAGAGCTGAATTGCACCTGAAAGTCGTTTTGCTTGGTCCAAGGTCCTACTGAGATGCATCAAGGTGGTATCACTTCAGAATGCAGATAGAGGAATGCTGAGGTCCAAGATTACATGTATACAGTGTTGTTGGTTTTTGTTTTTGGACCTCATCATTCCTCTATCTGCATTCTGAAGTGATACCCTTAAGTACCCCCTGAAAAAAAGCACTGCATGTATGTCATAGAAGTCATAAAGAAGTCAAGATGATATGGCCAAGGCAGCCCTCAGCACTGTGTGCCCTTAAAATAGCTCTGGGTAATCAAATTAGATTTAATATTTGCATCTATTCCAAAAAAAATGTTAAAAACAAACTACCACAGCCTTTTATACAATGAAAACATCACAGAACGAATAAATACAGATATACAAAGACAACACCAAAATAGGGAAGTCACAAACCTAGCTCTCCACTTTCAATCACTTCAAATGTAGCCCACATATCATCTTTATGGGGTGTGATGTTTTTTATTCCCAGTATGTCATTTGTCAATTCTTCTGCTTCCATTATTGGTGATACCTGCATGGAAGACCACAAATAGTCCTGAAATCATTAAAATAGGCCCTAAGACCGTAAATCGTGCTGGAGGTTTATGCTCTCAGTCACAGGACAAAGACCAGCCCAACTTCTACAGCAAGCACAACTGCAAAACAATGTTGATACATTTATCAATTTTTTAGCCAATTCATCATTTACTGGGCAACAAAATATTGGAAACGACTCATTGTTTTGGAAAAACAGAGAGGGGTCCTGATAGCATTCTTACCATAGCATTCTTACTTAATTAAACGTTTCTCAAAGTCTAGAAGAAAATTTCTATCATAGGATTTCTGCTGATTTACTACTTATTTCTCCAGGCTTTTGAAAGCAATTTCCCTGCTTTATTCTACGGTCATACCTCAGTTTAACTACGCCTCAGCTTAAGTATCTTCAGTTTAAGTACTCCGCGGACCTGTCTGGAACAGATCAATCCACTTTCCATTACTTTCAATGGGAAAGTTCACTTCAGGTTAAGTACGGACTTCCGGAACCAATTACACTCATACCTCGGGTTAAGTATGCTTCAGGTTGAGTACTCCGCAGACCCGTCTGGAACAGATTAATCCACTTTCCATTACTTTCAATGGGAAAGTTCGCTTCAGGTTAAGTATGCTTCAGGTTAAGTACAGACTTCCGGAACCAGTTGTGTTTGTAAACCGAGGTACCACTGTATATGCTTACAGAACAATGGAAAGCAACAATATTTCTTTTGATATAAATAAATGGTTGAATTTTGTTTTTGTTTTTTTAAAAAATCCTGGTTGTATGCCTTGGGAAAATCACATTTGGTTCACCATATGAGAACAAACTGGTATGCTTTTGCTATGTATGCACATCCACACATAGAGCACCCTAAAGTCAGAAAGGAATACTGTATTTTTTTCTTTAAATCCTCTGTGTTGGGGTTTGAGAGCAACCCCAACAAACCCACGGGTCTTGCTTCTGAGTAGATATGGTTAGGCTTGGTCATTTTAATCGGACGTTAGCCATGGCGAAAACTGAAGCATGTCAGTCTTTAATTCAGATTAGGTACCATCCTGAACAGTTTTGTCTCTGTTCCGCATTGGGTCTCACCTGTGCCGCACACACACACACACACACACACACACACACACCACATTACCCATGAGTAAAGCAGTCCTTCGCAGAAAAAGGGTGCCACCCCCGGTTGAAAGAGTATAGAAAAATAAACAATCCAAACCCGTATTATAATGCTGCAGTCCGGCTCCTTTCTTTCCACATAAACTTCAATTAGCATGTCTCCTGCCTGGGAAACCTAGAATAATAGGTAGTTTACAAAAATGGAAATGTTAAGGAGATAATCCAGACTTACGCAGCTATAGTGTCATGCTTTCCTCTTGCATGCAAATTTGAGGGCGGCAGAGGGTACTCCCATACAACCAAACTCCACACCAGTGTTCGAAACTCCCATTGTTCTAGGTGTGTTTTGCGATGGGAATTTCGTTCACGCAAGCAGTTTCTTAGCTTTGGGTTCAGTACTGCGCCAAAGATTTCAGATTAAAACTGCAGAGTGGAAGGAAAGGAGGACCTTTTCCTGCCTCCCCACTTCCAGCTACTCTCTGAAGACTGGAGACGAGACCCTCTTAAGAATGTTAGGGGGTTGGGGCATGGGAAGGACTAGACCAGGCATCCCCAAACTGCGGCCCTCCAGATGTTTTGGCCTACAATTCCCAACTTCTCTGAGCACTGGTCCTGCTAGCTAGGGTTTGGAGATGCCTGGACTAGACCATGTGAAAAATGAACACAATATTTTAGCTGCAGTTCATTCATTTTCAGCTTTGTATTGCAAGCCCATGTGCTAACTCCCTCCCCCTCCCCCCCGCCCAGAATAAGGAGACACAACACAATGATGTATGGGATAAATTAGGTCAAAACTTTTTTGATTTCAGATGTAGGAAACCTTGGCTTAGGCACTAGACGGCATCCCTCTCATCCCCAGGGCATACAGGTGTTGTGGGGGACACAGCAAAACGTGAAATTTACACAGCATGCCCCACACTTCACCGATGCTGAGAGTTTGACCTCACGCCACCGCTCAGGGCCAGTGACTCCTGCGACCACCCTCTTATGGGCCCTGCAAACGCCATCGCATGGGGGTGCATAACAATGCTACCCTCCATTCCGAAGATAGACTATAGGATACCGTCCAAGGTGACCCATGAGGGGATGGTCAGCAGGAGCCTGCCCTTACCTGGCCCTCGCTCCTCACCCCAGCCAGCCACCGATTGGTCAGCTGGGTATGGGGGCGGAGTGACGGTCAGCCCAAAGGTGGGGGTGTCACCCAGGCTTGGGGGAGCCCTGTGCAGGGTCTCAAACCCCACACACCGCTTTATTGGTGAGCGGTAATTCTTGTTATTTAAAAAGTGTGCCTAGACACTCCATTGTTGCATCCATAACCTAGGTTTAAGGTGCTATTCAGCTCAGAGCTTTCATATCTCCACACTCAACGTTCCTTTCTTATACATGCTGAACTGAGCTCATGTGACTACATCTGTTTCCACATTTGGGGCACAGATTTGATATATGTCATAGGCCACTCTTCCCCAGATGTGGTTTACCCTTAGAATCTAAGGCTTAGATACACTTCCAGCAAATTGGCTCTACCCAATGTCTTCACCAAACCGTTCTCTACTGTAACTAATGATGTTGTGGCCATATTCAAGCCCAAACCCAATATGCTGTTGGCCTGTGTGGTTATTCATCTCCTTAGGGAACTGTGGGGTCACACAAGCCCCTCATCACCAAAAACCTGGAGGAGGAGGAAGTCTCTTCCTGACAGGAGGTAGAATTTCACCAGGGAGCAAATCAAACTACACATGCAAAAGAATGAAGGAAGACAGGATTTCCTATTCACACACTTGGACCAGTTTAGAATGCCACAGGTGCTCATTAAGTAGGGTATGCAGGAATGTTAATTTTGACCCAAAAAACTCCACACATGTAACAAATTGTGGGTGTTGCCCGACATGAGGATAGGGGATTGTTACAGTGCATGAGCTGGGGAGGGTAAATTTCCCATGAGATGGAGAAATATATCTGTGCTTCTAGGATTCTAACTGCATCTATTGGAAACAATGAGACTTTATTTAGAGGAATTTTCTGTAGATATACTGCATTTTCTGCAGCTAAAGCCCACAACATCGCTATGTTTGAAAGAGTCACATAATGGAGAAATTAGGACTTTAAGGTCACAGTGCCTTCTGAGAATTGAAACTAATGGAATCATTTGCGAGGGGGGGGGGGACATTACAAAGCGACTTTGAAGAAAGCTTCTTAATTATACTGGCAACGATTCAGAAAAAAGCCTATTTCCTGGTGAAATTTGCTTTTTAGATGATATTACGGAAAAAAGGTTGGAGGAAAGAATGAAGTTGACATTTGATTTCCACTGGGCGTATGTAAACAACTGAGCATTCGAGGAAGGGAAAAAATGTGTTGCAAATTACAGCAGCAAACAAAAACAGCTGGCAAAGTGTCTGGTGGGCAAGAAAAAAAATTGAGGAACTGTTAACGAAGTGCCAACTGGAACGGAAAACAAGGTCATCGTAAGTGACACGAGAAGTAGGAGATTTTTCTTTGAGTTGAAATAGAAGTTTGGGCTAAATGAGTTTTATTTTTCATTTGGCTTTCTATTTTTAATCACTCTGAAGGTAGATTAACTGCTCCTACCAGACAAAAAAACCGCTGTTTATTTTCGTATTGCCAGCTGCCTTTCACTTCTGTACGGATAGGTGCTGTATAAAATGTACTGTAACATCTATATACTTTTATTTTAGACTTTTGAAGGTTAACAGAGAAGGTTGGCTCATGCAACCAACAACCAGGTGCATCACCTGAATAGTTTGTGTAAAACAGCTGGATATCAGCTCCACTTCGCGGATTCTGGCTTTCTTTTAAAAAATAGATAATGCTACATACAGAAGCAGATCACTGCTCCATCTAGTTCAGTATTGTTGAAACTGACCATCAAGGTTTGAGGCAAAAGTCAGTCCCAACCCTACCTGCCTTTCCACTTACAAAATATTTGCCTTACTGCTGAGTGACAGCTCTTCCCCTGAAGAAGGAAGCAAACATCATTACTCACCTGAGTATCCTTCCATTTGGTAATAAAGCTATTTTCAATATCCATTTGCTTCACTTGATCTTCATGCACCTGTTCATTAAAAAATGGCAATATTGGTGCCTTTATTTATTATTATTATTATTATTATTATTATTATTATTATTATTATTATTATTACAATTTGTATGCCACCTTTCATCCGTAGATCTCAGGGAAGTTCACAACATAAAAATACAATTAAACACAAACACATAATAAAAATAAGAGCAGAAACAAACCAATAATCCCCTCTCCCAAAACAAATTTAAGGGTATCGGATGTGAATAAGCCAAAGGCCTGGTTGAAGAAGAACGTTTGCAGGGGTTTCCTGCAGCCAATCAGAAGCCGTGCTTTGGTTTCCGAACGTTTTGGAAGTTGAACAGTCTTCCGGAATGGATTCTGTTCAACTTCCGAGGTACCACTGTACAGCTCACACCTTCCTTTACAGTTGGCCACATTGGCTGGGTCTGATGGGAGATGGCAGCCTTTCATCAGCTAGAGAGCTACCGATTATCCCTATGGCCAGAGGAACAAGCGCAGACCAGGACAACTTGAGAAAACCAGAATTGAACTTGCTGCTGAAACGTTTCACACAGTTTAAATAGACATAATTCCAAAATGCACACCTGTGTGTATTTGATAAGTTTAACCACACCACATTAAAAAAAATATAATAATGACAATACCTTTCAGGGAGTGAAGAGCCAATCCCAGGTGAGGTAAGGGTTTGTTCCCAGCTGTGAGTGTTTTTAAACATTTTGGGCAGAATCTCTACCAGGAATTTTTCAAAAATAAGTCGCATGAAAGCAAATGGCAGCTGTGCACAAGCACAGCTAATAGTTCTCTTGTACAGCTCTCGTACATTTTCATAGGAATTGCACAAGCAAATATCCTGGCGAATTGCGCACCCTGTTCTTATGCATTTGATTTTTATTGCTGCCTGTTTTACTGTTTACTTGCGTTCCAATGTTTATATTAAAACATTAATGTGGCCCATAGGTCATCTCGCTGGTGTAATTAAAGTGCAGAGGAAAATCTGTTTATCCCCCTCCAGGCATTTCAAATTGACTGCAGGTATTTTAGCTGTTGCCTTTCTTTCTTTCTTTCTTTCTTTTTCTTTTTTGGTACGGTTTTATCGCTGCTGCTTTTATTGTTGTTTTATGGCATCTATAAGTTATATATCACTTTGAGTACCTTGCCCAGAGGCAGAAAGGGAATTAACAAATTTTCTAAATAATAGATTTTTATTCCTATTTCACAGTGAAACAATTTGAGGGCCCTGTCAGACCCAAATGCAGATGATGATAATGACTCGGAAAATAAACAGAGTAAAATTGATGTTCACGCTAAAGGATTTACAGCGCAATTTTGACCCCATGCTGAAGCACAGCTGAAGGGAATTAGGGTGGAACATACCCGCAACTCCAGCACTTCCACTTCATAGACTCTGGAAAGCTCTGCAGGTGTCGATCTATCAACACTAATGTTCCCTTGTTCCTATAGGACATACACGGACTGAGTCTCCAGCCACCATAGATATTTTAACTTCCTTTGGTGGTGTCAGTGGAAGGAACAGTATTAAAAATGAATTAGTAACTGCTGGGGGTGGGGGGGGGCGGAATTAAAAAGCCACCACCCCAACTTCTGTCCTGGCCTATGTAAATAATAATAATAATAATAATAATAATAATAATAATTGTCACAGGGTCGCTGGCGGCTACTCTAGAGTAACGACTCCGACACGTTGCCTTTTCATGCTTTTATTATGTGCAGACTATTTACAGTGCAGAAGCTGTACAATGTACATGTTCTCAGTCTGGGTCAGTACCCCGGAATGGGGATTCCCGCGTCTTTTTCCAACAAAGTAGTCTGGGAATCCCCAATCTCCGCCCCCTTTTCTTCATGCGCAGCTCCGGAACTGGAGGGATGGGTCTTCTAGCCGTGTTTTCCTGCCTCCCTCTTTCCCTCTCCCTTCCTTCCTCTCCCGGTCGGCGCAGAGGCTCTGTGACCCTGTCCGAGCCCTGCCCTCTACTTCCTGTTTCCCCGCTAGACTCATCTCCTTCCCCGCTCCCGCTTGTGCTAGGAGATGAACTGGTGGTCACGATGGGAGGGGGGCAGTCTATAGCTCCTGTCCCTCACAATAATAATAATAATTGTGCCTTGCCCATCTGACTGGCCTGTCCCAGCCACTCTGGGCGGCTTCCAACATACCGTATTGACCTGAATATAAGCCTCACTTTTCCCCCAAATTCCGACAGTGAAAAGTTAAAGTGCAGCTTATATTCGCAACCTTATGGTATGCAGCCAGGAGCAGTGAGGAATGGAGTGGCTTGTATTCAGGTATTTTTTATATATATTTTCTCCCCCACCCCACCCACTCCAATTTTAAAGGTGCGGCTTATATTTGGGTTCAGCTTATATTAGGGCCAATACGGTATATAAAAACATGATACAGTATTACACATTGAAAAGCTTCCCTATATAGGGCTGCCTTCAGATGTCTTCTAAAGGTTATTTAGTTACTTATCTCCTGGACATCGGATGGGATGGCATTTCACAGGGTGGGTGCCACTACCAAGAAAGCTCTGTCTGGTTCTCTGTAGCTTCACTTCTTGCAGTGATGGCACCACAAGAAGGCCCTAGGAGGAGGACCTCAGTGTCCAGGCTGAATGCTGGGAGTGGAGATGCTCCTTCAGGTATACTGGGCTGAGGCCGTTTAGGGCTTTAAAGGTCAGCACCAACACTTTGAATTGTGCTCGGAAACGTACTGGGAGCCAATAAAACTCTTTCAGGACCAGTGTTATATGGTCCTGGCAGCCGCTCCCAGTCACCAGTCTAGCTGCCGCATTCTGGATTAGCTGTAGTTTCTGTGTTCTCTTCAAAGGTAGCCCCACATAGAGCACATTGCAAAAGTCCAAGTGGGAGATAACCCACTCTGGTGAGACAGTACGCAGATAGGGAGGGTCTCAGCCGCCATACCAGATCATAGCTGCCAAGTCCCCCATTTTTTGTGGGAAACCCCCTGATTTTAATCCGTTTCCCGCTGTTCTCCCAAATGGAAGAAAAATCCCAGAAATCCCCCAGATTTCCTACCTGCCAGAGGCTCCATTTTGGGTGCTGGCGCCGCCCGATTTCCAGTGCCCAGACATGGGTAGCGCAGCACCGGAAGTCACTTCTACCCATGTCCGGACATGCATAGAAGCGACTTCCGGTGCCACTCCGCCCATGCCGGGGCACCGAAAATCAGGCAGAGAGGCACCGGAAGTTGCTTCTACGTATGTCTGGACATGCGTAGAAGTGACTTACGGTGCCGCGCTACCCATGTCTCAGCACCAGAAATCGGGCGGCGCCAGCACCGGAAGTTGCTTCTACGCATGTCAAGACATGCGTAGAAGCAACTTCCGGTGCCACACCACTGCTGATCCTGGATTTTTCAGCGGGAGACTTGGCAGCTATGTACCAGATGGAGCTCGTAGAAAGCCACCTCGGACATAAAACGGGCAGGGCTCCCTGTGTGCAGAATTGGTTCCACTGCATACTTTTCAATGGACCTCTTAGCATATTGGTGTGTGTTTTTTAATTACCATCATCATGCTTTTTAAAGATACACGACAAGAATATTCCTTAAAAGAGAATGATTTTTTAAAAAACAACAACAACAACAACAACAACAACAACAAACACCCCAAACCTTGTTTTAAGCAGCTGTGGTTTGCTTCTGTCCATGTTCTTTAACTCTCTCTTTCCCTCCTTCTACTGTCTCCCATACTACTGCTTCTAATTTGTATACTCCTTGAGTACAGGGACCTATTATTTTCCTTTTTCCTTATGAAACTCTCCGAGCGCTAACTACATCAGGGACAAAAAAATATACCTGCATACAGGTAATCTAAGATGACCATCAGATGGTTCCCCCCCCTCAAGGGAGGACAATGGGTGCAATGAAGATATTCACAGCAACCCATAAGTTTAGGTTTAGCTGCTCTGAGTCAGTCCAGCTTCAAAAGGAAAATGCTAAAATCAAAATCCTTCAGATTGAAAATCAAAGAGAGATATATACTGGAAAAGGTGTTTTTCAGGCCTGCTGAAAGCATTTCTGAAGAAGAGAAAAAATGTTGTAAGATGCCCCATTGCTGTTTTCAACCATTTGCTAAATTGTATTATTGGAGAAATCTGATAAATGTGCTGGTTACTTACATCAAAGAGATGCACATAATTTATAATCAGGTCTTCGATCACATCGACTTCTTCACTGGTTTGCCCTTTGGTCTGAAACAAGCACGCTGAAAACGCCATGGCTAGATTGTGAGGATCCATGTGATTGATTTCCGAACACTTTTGTACCCTGCGCAAAGTTAATAAATCCATTTAGAAGGCTTCAGTAGGCATTGGCTTGTGTAAGGGAATAATCTCCCAGCCGTACCCCACGACACAGCATGCATTTCCAACACAGCAGCTCAACTTAAAAGAAGGCACCCATTAAAATGAAATTATGCATCTCATTTTTTCCTAGATCATTAACTCACAATTCTCTTGCCACCTGTTTTTACACAAACAGATTGTTCTGCCTTTACACAAACAGATTGTTTGAGTATGGTGAAGTTGCTCCCTCCAGCTAGGCCAGGGTACAGGACTGTTTGAAACAGTGAACAAGCCAGCTGCCTTGGGAAGGTCAGAAGCAGAGCAATATTACAGAAAACACCAAACCTAGTTGCTTCTTCTCCCCATCTGGCAATCAGGTATATACTCTGAAGGAATGTAAAGTCCACCTTCTGACCACCAGCTATCTTATTCAGCAAACGGGACGTGGGTAGTGCTGTGGTCTAAACAACTGAGCCTCTTGGCTTGCTGATCAGAAGGTTGACAGTTCGAATCCCTGTGATGGGGTGAGCTCCCATTGCTCTGTCCCATCTCCTGCCAACCTAGCAGTTCGAAAGCACACCAGTGCAAGTGGATAAATAGGTACTGTGGCGAGAAGGTAAATGCCATTTCTGTGAGCTCTGGTTTCCGTTGTGCCAGAAGCGGTTTAGTCATGCTGGTCACATGACCCAGAAAGCTGTCTATGGACAAACACTGGCTCCCTCGGCCTGAAAGCTAGATGAGCGCCACAACCCCATAGTCGCCTTTGACTAGACCTAACTGTTCAGAGGTCCTTCACCTTTACCATTTTTTACTTTATTCAGCAAACATCCTCCACCACCACTAAGCTTGTGAGATTTCACACCTTCACAGCCAGAAGGGCTAGGAACACATTTTTGTAAATAAAAATAATGCAGAAATCTCAGAAAGTGGACTTTCCCCCATTCAATAGTGCATTGAATGAACCCACAGAACTACTCCATACATAGTCCTGGACTTGTAGAATATTAATGGTGAAACAGACAGCTCCCAATTCCCAGACAGCTAACTGATGTGACTCCAATGTCAGCTACCTCCAAGTTCGGCTACCGAGAAGCAGTATATGTGAAGCTGCTGTCCAAGACAGTTTGGGAAATGGTGGTTAATTCAAAATACAGCTGATCAGGCATTGTGAATAAACACACATCTGGCAAGATCCATCACCAAGTGAAATTCACCAGCAGAAATCAGCCCTGAGTGCTCACTTGAAGGACAGATCCTGAAGCTTAGGCTTTGGCCACCTCATGAGAAGAGAATACTCCCTGGAAAAGACCCTTGGGAAAGATTGAGGACATAAGCGGAAGGGGGCGATAGAGGACGAGATGGTTGGACAGTGTTCTTGAAGCTACTAACATGAGTTTGGCCAAACTGCGGGAGGCAGTGGAAGACAGGAGTACTTGGCGTGTTTTGGTCCATGGGATCACGAAGAGTCGGACATGACTAAATGACTAAACAACAACATGGACTGGATTGTCATGGCTAGCAGTGACAGAGCATAGCACCTAAGAGCTGCCAGGTTAAAATCTTGCCTCAACCATGAGTTCCTTAGATGCCCTTATGCAAAGCACTATTCTCAACATTCAGGGGTGATGGCCATTGTTTATGTAGCCCAAATATCACCAGCAGTTAATAAAATATTATATATCACTTTGCAATATATTCACACCATTGCCTAAGGGCTGTTATAAGAATTCTAAGGTCTCAGATATAAATTAAACGCTCATAAATGTGCAACGCAAACACATACATACGTATATAAACCACGTGTCTGAAATAGTACAGGAGAGCAATCCTGAAGCCATTTTGACTCTCCCAAAATTGACTTCAAATATCAAGGAGGAAGGAAATGTGAAAGCCTCTCCATTGTATTTTGATTGCAAATCCTGCCTTAAGGGCCTATTTGTGTATGAATAGGGTGAGTCTGTGACCTGGATTCAAGAACTAAAGTATTTACCATCACAAAAGAATGGCCAGGCTGCCCAGGTAAAGCAATCAGTGACCATTTTCAGGTATCCTGGCAGACAGGATTTCTGCTGTAGACTGCCTCCTTCTGTGATGTATGTATGATGATTTTTGGGGGGTGGTCTTCGGCTACAGGGTGGGCAATTTCAAAAATCTATATAAGGATTTGCACACCATTGCTCAAGGTTCTCTCCTCCCTCCTGTGTGTGATGAGTGGGGACCCTGTTGCAACAGTTCTTTGAATAAAGATCAGGGCTTTGCTTCTCAATATTGTCTGGCTGGCCTCTGTTATTTTCTCCTACCGATAGGGAACCCACTTAAGGACTCTATGTGGGCTCTTGGGTACCCCATCAGGGAAAAGGAGCGGTTATTTCTTATAACAGGGCCATCAGCTACCAACTGGCTTGTGCTAATCCTCATCTTTAGTTGTCATCTAGTGATCCTGATGGCTAGTCATGTTTTGAGATTGCTTATTGTGATTTTATTAACACATTTTGATGTTACATGCAAGGCCACCTGGAAAGATTTGCATTCTGCAAGGGAGGAGAGATCTTACCTTCCAAGTTCCGGACTGCAGAATCCAGGACCGGCAGCCGTGTGACACCTGAAGTTGCGTCGACGTAACTTCCGGTGTCGCTTTGCCCTTCTATGGGCACCAAAAATGGCCACCGCCGGCTTCAAAAGTAGCTTCTACGCATGACCGGAAGGGCATTGACGCAACTTCCGGTGTCGGGCCACACATCTATGGGCACCAAAATGGCCGCCGCCGACACCGGAAGTCGCATCTACGCACTTCCGGTCATGCGTAGATGCGACTTTAGAAGCCGGCGGCAGCCATTTTTTGTGCCCATAGAAGGGCAAATCAGGGGAAAAAATGGCCGCCGTCAGGAGAAAATAACGGAGAAAAACAGGAGATGAAGTGATACGGGGGACCACCGGGAAAAGGTAAGTAAAAACGGGGGTTTCCCGAGGGAAACGGGAGACTTGGCAGCTATGAGGAGAGATTGCAACTATGATGATGCCCTCTTAGAGCCTTCCAATGATTCCTGATAATATATAAATAAAATTTTGAAAATTCTCTGGTATATCTAACATTCATCTCTCCCCACAGACCTTGGACAAAGTTAAAAGAAGATGTGTAGAGAGTTTTCTGATTTGCCAACACACTGACCTGTAAAGGTGCTCCATTAAAGCTGCCACCGTCGCCCTATTGACTGGTGGAAGTGTTCGAATAAAAGTGCTGTACTTTTTCACTCTCCTTTTCTCATCCACTGTATCTGATAGAGAAGGGGGGTGTTAAATTACCCAGCATTAACAGCAGTGCAATCCAAAAGAGAAGGATATTGATCCTCCATCTCAACAGCATCTAGTCATTTAAGATTATTATTCAGCCAATCCGCCCCTACGTCACCGACACAATATTGGTAAATTCTCTTCCGACGTGCTATGTTTGAAGGAAAACAATTTGGAGAACATGGAGGTTACGCCTTGCAACTTTTGCATTCTTGTACCGCCTGCAATGAGTCGCAGGCTAAGTATCCATTAAGCAGATTCTTCTGTTTGCTCATGGATGCACTTAATGGGCAGAGCTGATTAAAATACAAATGGACAAGACATACAAATAGGTAGAATGGAAAACTGAGTCTTTCATTGCTCAGAGCAGGTTACTCGGGGGTCACAATATTGATTGGAATACATCCCTCTTGAACGACACCATTAACAACTCAGATAGTCTAGTGCACAATCTGAAAAGTATGCTTTTCCCTCCTCAACTCAGTGTTTCCCCCACTGTGCTTCTTTCAACAACCTGTTGTTCTAAAATGTGTTATAGCCGCTCGTCCCCATGTTCTGTTTACTGATAACCATATTTAATTAGAACCCATCCTTCTCCAGAGCTTAGAGAGGGGCAAAGGCACTTATAAACCCTGTGATGACTTGGAAATGAATGAGACATCTCTTTGCGTTTTGAGCATCACCGAGGCTCAGCACAACCTCAGCACAACATCAGAGGGAGCTCCAAAAACTGTTCAGGCTTGGAAGGAGGACAGGGAGGCTAAGAAAACAGATGTCATATCTCTACAGCTTCGTAGAAAAACATGCAGCACATTACCTAATGCAGAAATCCAAAATGGATAAAGTTCTTTGGTAAGCAGTGCATCATCTATTTCAGACAGAAAGCATTTCAGTGCATCAGTGACATCTTCGAGCTGATTTGTCCCAGCCCTCAGCTTAACACTTCTCGCATCTTTTTTGAAGCACTCCAGAAGTTCATTCACACGAGAAGGATCCCCCCCTTTCAGGTAGATGTGTTTGCTACCCAGACCTTAGAGAAAGGAACACAAAATCACTTTCTCAAAAAAAATAATTATGCCTTAAATCAGGGGTTGTCAACCTGGTCCCTACCACTCACTCGTGGGCGTTTCAGGATTCTAGGGGGGCGGTAGGGGGTTCTACGGCACAAGCTGAATCCTTCTTCCATCGAGCACTGGTGGGAGGTAAGGAAATTTTACCATCAAGAAATTTTACCATTAGTGGGCAGTAGGTATAAAAAGGTTAACTACTCCTGCCTTAAATAGACCGATACTTCAATAGAAAAATATTGTACAGTTAGATGGGGGAAACACAATTTGAAGAAATGGTAGGTTGCTCTGTCTAATCATGATTTTAACACTGTATCACAGATGCAGTTAAGAGGCAGAAACACAGAAGAAGAAGCTTTTACTGCACATGTATTACCAGTGGTGAGGGAGGAGGGAAGCAGGAATCCTAGGCTAACTGAGAGATTCTCCTTGCACTAGTGGAAGTCTGTAACTTTCTGTTTCTCATTTTCCCACCACAAAATACAGTCGTACCTTGGATCCTGAATGCCTTGGCTCTTGAACAAACCGGCTCCCAAACAATCAAAACCCAGAAGTGAGTGTTCCAGTTTTCGAACGATTTTCAGAAGCCAAACGTCTGGCACAGCTCCTGGTTGGCTGCAGGAGGCTCCTGCAGCCAATCAGAAGCCGTGCCTTGGTTTTCGAACAGTTCTGGTAGTTGAACGGACTCCTGGAACGCATTCTGTTCAAGAACCAAGGCACGACTGTACATGGTATCTCAACTTTTATCAGATGTTTTGCCATTCCAGCTCCATCCAGGACTGCTTGCAATCCTTTAAACTTTCAGATCACCCTCTGTACATCTGCTTGTATAAACAGTACCCCAGTGGGGTGGCCTACAGACATTTATTTGTTTCTTACATATCTTTAGGCGCCAGGCAAAAACATTCCACTTTTCCCAAGGTTTTGGCTAATTATCTATGGTCTTTTAAACTATATTGTTTTTTGTTTGCTAGTATGGTTTGTATTTCTGTGTGTTTATATGGTTAGACTGCCCTGCGATCCTTGCATGAAACCTGGTATAGAAATTTATGCAATAAATAATAATTCAAGGACCACTTCTCCCCACATAAACTGTCCCAGACTCTGCATTCAGCATCTGAGGGCCTTCTTTGTGTGCCTCCACCACGTGAGGTGTAGAGGGTGGCTACACAATAACGGGCCTTCTCTGTGGTAGCCCCCTGTTTGTGGAATGATCTCCCCAGGAAGGCTCGCCTGGTGCCATCACGATACACCTTTAGTTGCCAGGTGAAAACGTTCCCCTTCAACCAGACCTTGGCTGATTAATATTCTACAGCTTTTTAAATGTGTGGGAAGGGCGAGACGATTGTTTTGCTGTTTTTGCTGTAAATATTGACTTGTGTTTTGTTTTGTGAACCACCCAGAGATGTTGTGGTGAAGGGCAGTATACAAATTTAATAAATAAAAATAAAATAAATAATTTCCATGGAAGCAACTCTTACGCAGCTAGGAGACCTTTCGAATAATCCAACCTCGTGAATGAGAGCCAGTCAAGTAGGCGTTTCCCACACAACTGGAACTCCACCACAACTCCTGCGTTTGGATCATTCAAATGCTGGAGCTGGTCACACACGGGATCGGAGACATGCATGGTGCAAAAGGTTCAAGAGCACACCTTCAAACCTTGTAGAGCACTGACAGTGCTTCTTAGGTCTCCCTGTTGTCCATAAGATCAGAGATTGGATATTACAACACACCCAATGTTATTTTGTGGCAGAACAGTACAGTGGGAGATAAGCAGAGCAACCTTCCTCAACAGGGCAGGTACTAGCAGTTTTGGCCTTCTGGCTTTCAAACACCTTTTGAAAGCCACAGCCTGATAAGCTGTTGGCTTTACAGCATGGCAGCAGTTCTTAAACTAGGTACCAAAACAACAAACGCTGCTTTTTGGCCACATAGACCTTCATCTTTCAGTGAATAAGATCCTGCATCCAACAAAAATAAATGGACCTCGAATAGTACTGGCCCACAGATGGAAAGCAGACGAAGTTCTGACCAGAGATGAGTGACTGATGAAGGTGATGGACTACGCCAAAATGGCAAAATTGACCGGGAAAATCAGAAACCAGGAAGACAAGGACTTTATGAAGGAATTGGGGGGGGGGAATACAATGTATTTAAGAGAACACTGTAAACAACTGAAAACTTTGGCAGGATTTGAGTAATGCTTGTAATGTACAAAAAACTATGGTAAAAATGGATGGTGATTATTTTAAAAAATAGAGGAAATAAGAGAAGCAGTTGGAAAAAAAGATTGATAATGGTAACCATGGAAGGGTGGAGGGGTTTCGATGGATTCAGGGAATCCTAAATCACGATGTTGATGTCTAATGTTTGAATTCAAATTTGTTATGTAAAACATTATACACACACACACACACACACACACACACACACACACACACACACATATATGACCTCAAGAAGCTCCTAGTAAGGAGATGCTGTCTTCCTTGCTTGACTTGTACATTTTAGACACAGACAGACAGACAGACAGACAGACACACACACACACACACACACACACACACACACACAGCCATGCAAATAACACAGTGCAACAGTGTGAACCTCTGACAAAGTGTGGTCTTTGCAAATAGCAGTTCAAGCCCAGCTAATGTAATCTGATATAGATGCTTCTTAAGTACTCTATCCGGATGCATCTCCAATTTTCAGGAACTTGAACAAATGCTCTGCTCCACTTACCATACTGCGTAACAAATGCAATACAGCTGTTCACTATAATCGGGACGTCATTTCTGCTGAGCTGCTGATCTTCTAACACGTTGCCATCTGTACCTGCTGCTTTTTCAATTGCGCTGTGCCAGACTGTGAAATCCAACTTTGTGTGGCCGTGGATGTATAATGTTCTGCAAAAAAAGAGAAAAGTTTTGGGAAAATATTTTGAAAGGAGCAGTAAGAGGGTGAGTGGAGAAAGTGTTTCTTATTTTAGTGAAAAAGAGCAAGATGGATATCATATGGATAGGTGAACGCAGACCAACTGAACAGCTGGCAATAACCTAAGGCTGAAAACAGCCACAATGCTGCTTCTCTTGAAACACTCTCACTTTTGAGAGAATATTCAAAGAGAACATGAATATTTCTCCTCAGGGTTGAACTTGAGGGTGGGTGATGGGGAGGGCGGAGTGAAATCACATATAGTTTGATCCTCTTCAAAATTTGTCAGTTTCTTTGTGAAAATTTCTCCCAATAAACACATAAGCAGTGTTGATTAATAGGCATAATGCTGCAAGCAATTCCCCCTATTGTAATGCATTTTGGAAGCTTGTTTTCACGAAAGTATGCATTTTTATGGAGATTTCCCTTTAATATATGCATTGTGTACATACCGGTACTGTTTGGATTTTAAAGGTTAACAGTTTGGTTCACATATCGGTTCGAGGATTGGGGAAAAGGTAGTCTCCCATGAAAAGGCAAAATATTTTTGATTTTCCCTCCATCCCTACTTGACACAGAAATTTGCATGAATGACACAATGCAGTTTGGATAACAAAAGCTCTAAAAATTCATGCTTTTGATAAATTTACTCAATAGTCCTCTTGGATATATAAGCTTTTATTGCCCTTCATTAAAATGTATTATTTCCACATCATCTGCATTTGGGGGCTATTTTAAGCCTTTTAAATCACAGTACCTCTTGTAATCTTGCTGAATTTCTCAATATCTACAGAGCACAAAAATGAATCAATGGTTGAGAAGATTTAAGGTGCTAGATCCCATAAGATAGTATGACATTGCACAGAATAGATACACTCAGGAACGACTGAGATATTGAGCAAAAGTAAAGTATAATAAATATCCATCAAACAAGTGAGGAAGTGAACACATGAAACTTCATTTTCTTTTTGTTTTTACTCTGCCAATGTGTTTTCTGAGGAAATTCACCACTTAGGGTCAGTAAATGGAATCAACAATGGATTTATTCCTGTGAGAGGGTGTGTGGGTGTGTAAGAGAGAGGGAATTATTCAAAATGTATGTGATTATTTATAAAGCTCTTGTATCCAACTTACAATGTGATTCCAGCAACCAGTATAACTCTCTTCAACTGAACAATGCCTCAAGCTTCTTTGAATTCTGACAAGAAGTATCAGGTGTTAGAAACAGTATAACCTCTGGAGAGCCTATATCTGCTATAATTCCAATCCCTTCTGTGAAGTCTCCCCTCAGATTCTCCACCCCAGTCAAACCGGTTCACTGAAAAAAAGCATTTCTCAATATAACCAGCCAAGAGATGTGCTCAGTTCTAGATATGCAAGACCTTTTCTCTACATAGGGATGCAGGTGGCGCTGTGGTCTAAACCAGGGGTTCCCAAACTAAGGCCCAGGGGCCGGATGCGGCCCAATCGCCTTCTAAATCCGGCCCGCGGACGGTCCAGGAATCAGCATGTTTTTACATGAGTAGAATGTGTCCTTTTATTTAAAATGTATCTCTGGGTTATTTGTGGGGCATAGGAATTTGTTCATATTTTTTTCCAAAAGATAGTCCGCCCCCCCACAACGTCTGAGGGACAGTGGACCGGCCCCCTGCTGAAAAAGTTTGCTGACCCCTGGTCTAAACCACAGAGCCGAAGGCTTGCCAATCGGAAGGTCGGCAGTTTGAATCCCCATGATGGGGGTGAGCTCCCATTGTTCAATCCCAGCTCCTGCCCACCTAGCAGTTAAAAAGCATGTCAAGTGCAAGCGGATAAATAGGTACCGCTCTGGCGGGAAGGTAAACAGTGTTTCCGTGCGCTGCTCTGGTTCACCAGAAGCGGCTTAGTCATGCTGTCTGCAGACAAATGCCAGCTCCCTTGGCCTATAGAGCGAGATGAGCGCACATCCCCAGAGTCATCTGCGACTGGACCTAACGGTCAAGGGTACCTTTAACTTTCTCTACATGCACATCAATTTGGAAAGGGTACAGAAAACCTGACCAAGCTACCACATAAACCCCAATGAAACTCTTTCCAAAGCACCCATGTGTTGTAGTCTGCAAACAGCTTCTACAGTCAAACCTCAGTTCTTGAACGGCTTCGTTTTTGAACTTTTCGGTTCCCAAATGCTGAAAACCAGAAGCAAAATGATCCGGTTTTTGAACGTTCCTCAGAACTCAAACGTCCGATAGAGCTTCCACTTGAGTGCAAGAAACTCTTGCAACCAATCGGAAGCTGCGCATTGGATGTCGAACGTTTCAGAAGTCGAATGGTCTTCCAGAACAGATTACGTTCGGCAACCGAGGTTTGACTGTATAGCTCAGTGAATAGCACTCTTGAACTGTATGAGAAACTGTTGGGCTGGCTGGTCACACAGCGGACATAGGGAGAGGGAAAGCTTTTTTAGAAAAAGAAAAATACAGTTAGACTCCCAAGGCAGCCGCTGAAGTCAGATAACACTTATTTCTTTGCAAGGCTTTCCTTGCAAAGGTTTTCAGAAGGTTACTGAAGTGTTAGAGGAGCTTCTCTCTGAATTTCCAACATAATGCCTGTTCCTCTCTTTCAAAGTCAAGTGTATGCAGTGTGAAAAGAAAAAAATGCAGAAAAACAGGAGGATTTATCTTGTGGGTTAAGAAAGAACTGAACAGAAACCTCAAATTACACTTTTCAGATGCCCAACATTCACAGGAAAAAGAGGGTCAGAAGAATTTCAATTTCTGCCCAGAAAACTGCTATTTATATGAAGAGAACACTGGAAGTTCACTTTTTGCACTAAGAGATTTAGGCTGCATACATAATATACATTTACATCACATATGCACCCAACAAATCCTAGGAGATGAGCTTTGCTAGGTTACTGGGAATTGTAGCGCTGTAAGGGATACACTTCAGTTCCCAGAACGGGAAGATGTGCTTTAAATGTATGATGTGAAAGCAACCTTTTAGGTGTGGGAAGGATTTAAAGTGCTGAAGAAAGGATTATATTAATCTAATATTTATATCCCACCTTTCCTTCAAGGAACTCAAAACGGCATATATTTCTCTCCCCGCTGCACACACACACATACACGACAGATATTCTCACAGCAACCTTGTGTTAGATTGAGAGAGAGATGTCAGCTAGTGAACTTCATGGCTACTTGGGGATTTGAACCAGTGTCTCTACCAGAAAGTTTAGCTACACAACAACAACAGCTCTCAAGAAGCCATTTCGTAGCAATAAAGCAATTTGGTCCGCCTTTCCCCCCCAAAGGTTTCCAAAATATACACCTCAGCCAATACACGTTCCATGCATTATACCCACTGAGTTTAATACCCATTCCAGCAACACCTTCATAGTTCCAAAACAAGAAAGTATAAAGCCTCCACACACACACACACACACACACACACACACACACACACACCTCCTAATAATTAGACTGGCTGCAGCAGTGAGAAGTTGGTTTTCATTTTGCTAGGCTCACAAAAACAGACATCAGAATTTCCATAGCAAAAAAGTGCAGTTGAACACAAGACAAATCTCAGCAATGTCTACCTCAGGGCAGCATTTTAGAATTTTGCTTGCCCCAGCGGGACTCATTAACATCAGGCTTGCTCCTGATTTAGGTTTACCATGCTCTGTCCTTGAGCAGAAAATACCAGGACACCTATAAAGTAGCTACATATGTTCACATGGAAGTGCTGCAGAGAAGATCTTCAAAAGAGGGATGGGGAACCTCTGCCCCTGCGTCCTTCAACATTGTTGGACTCTCTCTCATCATTTCTCACTACTGGTGAGGCTAGTTGGGCCTGGTGGGAGTTGAAGTCTAACCATTTCTGGATGGTCTCAGGTTCCCATTCCTACTTTAGAGGCCAAAAACCCAGAAGGAGAGCACCTAAATTGGCATGCAAAAGGTCCAGACTTCAATCTCTGCCATTTCTAATTCAATAGACCTCAGAGAGCAAAGCTGAGACATTCGAGAGTTGCTATCACAGAGACCATGCTGGCTAGATCAAGGGCCTGACTTCACTTGATGATTTCTTTCTTTTAAAAAAGAAAGAAAGAAAGAATCTAGAAACTTGCAATCCAGAATATTTATTTTGTTAAGCTGCATTTTAATGCAGTATTTACATAGTATGGATAAGCATTATCTTTCTTAGTATTCCCAACACATTTACACAGCTGATTTTTTCAGAACAGTCTGGCCAACAACCAAGGAAAAATCTCAGAAACGAGTTGTACCTCAAAGACTAACAAAATTATAATGGGATAAGCTTTTGTAGACTACCGTAGACTTCATCAGAAGAATGAAGTATTAGTCTGAGTTGCAGGGTTCTCTCTCTCTCTCTCACTCTGTGTGTGTGTGTGTGTGTGTACGTGAGAGACAAAGAGAGAGAGGTGATGATGATAGATGATAGATAGATATAGACAGACAGACAGACAGACAACACTATCAGGAGAGAGAGAGTGCGTGTGTGTTAATTGAGGCCAGGGTGAACAGTTAACAGGGAGGTCAGAAGGAAGGGAAATGCAAAAAATGCAGAAATGCACAGTGTAAATGCACACCTGTAAAAGCTCAAAAACCACATTACATGATAACACAGACATCCTAGCATTGATTAGCTAATTAACACTTTACAGTGGTACCTCGGTTTAAGTACACAATTGGTTCCGGAAGTCTGTACTTAACCTGAAGCGTACTTAACCTGAAGTGAACTTTCCCATTGAAAGTAATGGGAAGTGAATTCATCCATTCCAGACGGGTCCGCAGAGTACTTAAACTGAAACTACTCAAACCAAAGCGTATTTAAACCAAGGTATGACTGTAGAGTCAGGCAAAAACTTCATTCATCCTGAAACTTCAGCTTGCAGAGTCCAGAACCAGCCTTTTTTTTATTATCAAACTTTCATACATGCTCATAACACCATACCAATAATACTGTAAGTAAAAGGCAAGAAAGCTAGTTTCATTATGTCAATCATCCTGATGCAAAGGTCTCACACACTTCAAAATGCATATGCGGGCTCCCATTTTTCATTTAATGGTGGACAAGCTGCATATCCCCAAGTTCATTGACATCTTTAAAACAAAAGGGATTAATAGTTTGGTGCTAACTGCTACAATAATGGTTACAGGTAGGTAGCCGTGTTGGTCAGACGTAGTCGGGGGGGGGGTGGAATTCCTTCCAGTAGCACCTTAGAGAACAACTAAGTTTGTCATAGGTATGAGCTTTCATGTGCATGCACACTTTTTCAGGTATGCATGGAAGATAATATGTCTGCCCCACTGGATTTTAGAATTGTGTGTGTGTGTGTGTGTGTGTGTGTGTGTGTGTGTGTGTATTTGGGAGATGATAAATAGATAGATGATAGATAGATAGATGATAGATAGATCTATGATAGAGATGATAGATGATAGATAGATAGATAGATGATAGATAGATGATAGATAGATAGATGATAGATCAACAAATAGATAGATGATAGATAGAATCTGGAATAAGATTTTGGATATAGAAGATACACATTTTTGCCTAACCATCCCTTACCTTCCTTTCTCAACCAAAAGCAGGACATCTATTTTTTCTCCGTTTTGGATTATGCTGCTGATTGCTGAAAAATGGACAAAGAAACCAATCCATTTACAATTGCCTAATGGAAGCTTAAAACAGACACACAGCATTTAAAAAAGCAGAATCAATCTTTTGGAAGTCATACTGCAAAACAGCAACAGCAGCTGAGCCTGGAAATCTGCTTTAATAATCATTAGTCTCTGGGTAAGCATTAAATGGAAACCGGCATCTAGTAAAGGTGAAACAGGCAGCCCTCTCTGTGAGTAATAATGAAGACAAGTAAAGCAATGAAGATGTTTCCTATTAAGGATAGGCAAGTGAAGTCAACAGAAATATTTCAGCTCTTATGTTGGGAATTATATACAAGGGTGCAAAAGGGGAAGGGGGCATATAAAGGTTGGGGTTCTATGGCAGTGGAATTCAAAAAGTACACCCTGTGGCAATTCAATTGGAGCCCAAATGCAATCATTTAGACCAGCTGAGTAAATTAACATTTCTATAGTGGGGCAAGAAACCTTTGAGTCCCTTGGAATTTGGTGGACTCTCCTTCATTGGAGGTTTCTAAGCAGAGGTTGGGTGGCCATCTGTCTGTTAGCATACACCATGGGAGACGTGAGGGCAACTGGCTGTCCCCAGCTGTAAACAGGCCCTCCCAGCCGCCTGCCGGGCGATCTCCAACCTCCGGTGCAGCGTGCGATGATGGCCCAGGCTTCAGAAGCCAGGGCACACTATAATAGCAGAACCCACTGTGCAGCGGAAACGATGAGCGAGAGAAGGTAGTGGCATATTTACAAGCATTTATTCAGCATATCTCTGGAGAAAGAGAAACATGTCTGCTCCTTTGTCCAAAACACAGAAGCAAAGAGCAAAAGCTACATGCAATGGAAGTTCACAGACACGTGACACACAATAGCTACATGTTTGTAACTTAAGGTGGAATGGAATTGCCAACACTGCCATGGGTGCTTTAGTTGAGATTCGTGCATTGCAAAGGGTTGGACTAGATGAAATGATACCTGTGTGTGTGTGTGTGTGTGTGTGTGTGTGTTTGCTTTGTTCATATATCTATTCATATATCTACTATCTAATCTATCTATCTATCTACAGTGGTGCCTCACTAGACGAATTTAATTTGTTCCACGGGTCTATTCTTATAACGAAAAATTTGTCTAGCGAATCCCATAGGAATGCATTGAATTATTTTTTTTAAAAAAATTGCCCATAGGAACGCATTAATTGAATTTCAATGCATTCCTATGGGAGACCGCGATTCGCTAGACGAATTTTTCGTAAAACAAATTTGTCTAGCGAGGCAAGCTCCGCTAGAAAAATCCTTTCTTTAAGCGAAAATTTTGTCTTACGGGGCGTTTGTTAAGCGAGGCACCACTGTATCTATCTCACACAGTTCACCCATTACCATATCAGTGTGGGAGTCACTTTGTCATAGTTTGGAAATTTGGGTATTATTCTAATCAGTTTCTTCTCATGTGAATGTTGATCAATACTCTGAGGATGCCATAGTGCAGGAAGAAGCTATGTCATTGTCCTTGCCCACATTTCCTTTATCCATGCATTGCTCAAGAAGAGTGGGAAGAAGTTACAGAGAAGTGACTCCCATAGCACTGGATACACAGTTATGGAAATTATTATGCCAACAACACACAGAGAGACACACACAGCATCTCTGTGTGTCTTGCCCTTCAAGCAAGTAAAGTTCTATGAACTAGCTCTTAACCCTTGATGTTTCCAAAGTCTTACTTAACTCCTGGAGCCTCCGTAGATATATGGAATCCTCCTGAGAGTTTTCCGGTTCCAGGCAAAAATACAGGCTTGACTTCTCTACGGCAAACCAGCCTTTCTTCCAGTTATCAAGGTTCTGGCAGTCTTTGTAGTACAGCTGGCCAATCAGATCGTAGTCCCTCTCCAAAAGACATTTGCCAGCGATGGGTACAAAGTGCTATTCCAAATGAAAATAAAGAAAATAAGTGAGCATAAAAATCAATACTAGAAACTAAATCAGTGCCAGATTAATGTACTGTATAAGCTAAACATGCTATACCTTCGGGCCCCACTCTCTTGGGACCCCCCCAAAATATAATTTCTTAACTGTATTTCAGTTCAACAATTACTTTGATAAAATACATATTTTGTTATTTGCAAATGGCTTTAGATACCTATTAGGTCCATAAATTACCATATAACATATATTCAGTACAAAAAACAGTGGCAATTTGTTGTTGACAAAGCACAGCTGGACATATAAAGGGCCCCATTACCTTCAGTAGCTTAGGGCCTCATCAAACCTAAATCTGGCCCTGCAATAAATGCCGTATGACCTGTTGAGTTTTAAGCAAAATTCAGATTGACTTTACTTCCCAAATACTGAAATGGTCCATAGCCTATTTTCTTAATTTTAAAATAATTATAGCTTGACTTTACATCACATATATCAGAGGCTCAAGGTTGCTTAAAAATAAAAATGACATGCAGCAGAATTTTTTAAAGCACAGTAAAAACCAGCATAGAAAAACAATTAGCAGAACTATACCGTATACTGATGAAACCACAACTCAATCTTTAGATGACCTCAATCAGAGGACTTGGGCATTTGTTAAACAGCAGGGTTTGGATTGATTTCAAGCAATGAGGGTTGGAGGAAATCAATATTTTGAGACATCAGAAATCAGTGCCTCCCCAACCTGATTCCCCTTAATGTGTTCAACCAGTGTTTGAATACAGATTACCTTAAAATTCAAGATTATTATTATTATTATTATTATTATTATTATTATTATTTTAAAAAGCTTGAATTCTGATCAATGCTTTATGGCTGCTTCAGAAGCAATTGTAACAGCAGATATTTTCCATTAAGAAGTTGTGGGGGGAAACACATTTCCACATTCTCAAGATCCAAATTCACTTGTGTAGAAACCTGGTTTCTCCCTAGATTCTAAGCTAACAGTGCCAACTTCACACGCAATGCAAACGCTCTTGACTTATCTGGAATAGATAATTACCTTAGCAATTGCCCGAGTCCATTTTCTTTGAGTATGTGCAGCTTCAGCACAGAAGAAAAACACACGTTCTGACAGTAAGTAGATTTCAAAGGCAAATATAGCTCTAAAACCACCAAGGACAAGGAGAGTCAATTCTATTTAGTATAACCCTTATAAAAGCGAAGTAACAAACGTTTCAATTATCCCCCCAGATTTCCCTGCATTATATTCATAATTGAAAAAGGGGGAAGCAGGTTGTAAGAGTGACACCAACTAAAACATTTTATTTATGGTTTATGTGTTTTTAAACAGTATAAAATTAATCGCTCATCTGACTGTTTAACGAAGAGGGAATGGAAGACAGGTAAATGGTAGGCGGATATGCAAGTTTAAAAGAGAAAAAGATGGGACTAATGGGTTGCGGGTGTGTGAAGTTCAGTATTCAATGTATTGGTTAATTTAACTGCCACGGGTTGTTTCAAGTTGAAGGTAGATCAAAATTTCTTGAATCCCCTGGGGTAGCTCAGTTGATAGAGCATGAGACATTTGGTAGAACTTTCAGGGTTGTGGGATCAAGCCCCAAGTTGGAGAAAAAAACCTCCTGCATTGCAGGGGGTGGACTAGATGATCCTTGTGGCCCCTTCCAACTCTCAATTCTGATTCTGAATCATAAAGGGGCATGTCAAGGGACTGCCAGGGCTTCGGGAAGCTATTCCTCCCCCGGTTGCAGCAAGAGCAGAGAAAATAAGGAGAGGCCTTTTAAAATGAGTTTTATTCACTCCTAATAGCGAGACCCAGGTAGCACTGTGGGTTAAACCACTGAGCCTAGGGCTTGCTGATCAGAAGGTCGGCGGTTCGAATCCCTGTGATGGGGTGAGCTCCCGTTGCTTGGTCCCAGCTCCTGCCAACCTAGCAGTTCAAAAGCACGTCAAAATGCAAGTAGATAAATAGGAACCGCTACAGCGGGAAGGTAAATGGCGTTTCCATGTGCTGCTCTGGTTTGCCAGAAGTGGCTTTGTCATGCTGGCCACATGACCTGGAAGCTGTACGCCGGCTCCCTCGGCCAATAATGCGAGATGAGCACGCAACCCCAGAGTCGGTCACGACTGGACCTAATGGTCAGGGGTCCCTTTACCTTTTATATAAAGACTAAAAGATAAAAAGGTAAAGGACCCCTAGACGGTTAAGTGCAGTCAAAGGAAACTATGGGGTTGTGGCGCTCATCTTGCTTTCAGGCCGAGGGAGCCAGCGTTTCTCCACAGACATCTTTCCGGGTCATGTGGTCAGCATGACTAAACAACTCCTGATGCAATGGGACGCCATGACAGAAACCAGAGCACACAGAAATGTTGTTTACCTTCCCACCACAACGGTACCTATTTATCTACTGGCACTGGCATGCTTTCAAACTGCTAGGTTGGCAGGACCTGGGACTGAGCAACGGGAGCTCACCCCATTGCAGGGATTTGAACCGCCGACCTTCTGATCAGCAAGCCCAAGAGGCTCTGTGGTTTAGGCTACAGCGCCACCCGTGTCCCTGTTAATTCTTGGTAACACACTAGTACTAATTCCCCCTCAAATAGAGAAGGAGGTACCGCTCCCTTATGTGAATTTTCTTTTTGTGTTTAGACTATCCAACACTAAAAACACTGCTTGGGGAAAGATAGAAATTCATCCAGGATGTGCACACATGCCTTGTTCTGGCATGATGCGGTACAACACATACACACAACATGGATCAGTGCCATTGTTATGTACTGAGCTGAATCATAGAACAATAGGATCCAGAATCAGCAGTCTGATTGGTCCGCAGGAGCCACCCAATCCAACTCCAGGTGGAAGTGAATCCGCAACCTGATTGGCCTGCAGGAGCAGACAATCAGGTGGCTGGCAGAAGTGAATCCGCAACCTGATTGGCCTGCAGGAGCAGACAATCAGGCTGCTGGCAGAAGTCAATCCACAAACTGATTGGCCCACAGGTGTAGCCCTGAAGTAGCCAATCACGCAAAGCCCATTGTGTAAATAATGTATATAAGCAGATGGTTTGGGGAAAAGGACATTCTTCTTCTCTTCTTCTCCTTGATGACTACGAGCTGAATAAAGAACATGAAATTCACTCTCGACTCCGAGTATATTTCACCCATACTCGAAGAAGTACCCACTTCCTTAGAGATTGAAGGGAATGTTAAATTTTAGAAACACAATGCAAGATTGGTCACCTGCTTAAATCGCACCAAAATCCACTGTCTGAGGCTGGGTCCTTGCATTGCTGAGTAAGAATTGCTGCCATTTCAAATCCTCCTCTCAAATACCTGGTGCAGCCTGGGAGATGGCTACACATTCTGAGCAATCAATCATTGGCTGCTAAGGCCCCTTTCCTCTGTTAATGCCATCTATTGCTTATGCTACTGCAAAATTCTCCCAGATCCTTTCCTTGGCATGCAGAATAGTATTGGGTTGCTATTTCCAGAAAGAAAAAGCATGACCGTGTGTGCCCTTTGCTCGCTTCTCCCCATCTCCCTCCTCTCTGTCTCCTGACCTTAAAAGACAGATATCGACAACAGGTCCAGACATTGCAACCTACATTGGCTCCCAGTACGTTTTCGAGCACAACTGAAAGTGTTGGTGCTGACCATAGCTGCCAAGTTTTCCCTTTTCTCGCGAGGAAGCCTATTCAGCATAAGGGAAAATCCCTTTAAAAAAGGGATAACTTGGCAGCTATGGTGCTGACCTTTAAAGCCCTAAACCAGGCATCCCCAAACTGCAGCCCTCCAGGTGTTTTGGCCTACAACTCCCATGATCCCTAGCTAACAGGACCAGTGGTCAGGGAAGATGGGAATTGTAATACAAAACATCTGGAGGGCCGAAGTTTGGGGACACCTGCCCTAAATGGCCTCGGTCCTGTATACCTGAAGGGGTGTCTCCACCCCCATCATTCACTGAGGTCCAGTGCCGAGGGCCTTCTGGTGGTTCCCTCACTATGAGAAGTGATGTTACAGGGAACCAGGCAGGGGGCCTTTCTTGGTAGTGGCACCCGGCCTGTGAAACGCCCTCCCCACCAGATGTCAAGGAAATAAACAACTAGCTGACTTTTAGAAGACATCTGGAGGCAGCCCTGTTTAGGGAAGCTTTTAATGTTCGATGTTTTATTGTGTTTTTAATATTCTGTTGGAAGCCACCCAGAGTGGCTGGGGAGGCCCAGCCAGATGGGTGGGGTATAAATAATAAATTATTATTATTATTATTATTATTATTATTATTATTATTATTATTATTTACAACAGAAACAAATACAGAAGTGGGAGCACACTCAGGGGACGTGGTGGATGGGAGTTTTATTCTGAGTATTACTCTGCTTGCCCATACTCTCCTGTAAACATTCCCCAGACCACTTTCTTTCTCCAGCTAAGTTCCGAAAGCTGAATTAAGCGAGAAAGGGTTTTCTTACATTGGAGGGGAGGGTCATTTTGCAGGTGGCAAATTGGTCAGTGCAGGAGGAGTTAAATAACTCTTGCCAATTCTTCTCTGTAACTGCCCCTCCATGTGTTCCCTACAAACACATTATCTTCTATGTTTTGGAATAGGTGTCTGCATCATAGCTCTGCATTCTGCTTCCCCATCTGGAGAGAGCAGCGTTAGGCTATTTCAGCTGCCAGTTCTGGTTTTAAAAGGCCTGGAGGGATCTCGGGAAAAGCAAAGGAGAAAGTAGTCACAGCAGCTCTTGAAGCCAGCAGCAATAGATAGGAGGGAAGCAGCACATGCAACAAGAGCAGGGGATAAATATTTGTTTTCCAAGTCCCCAAACTGACCATGCTTTGGGGAGGATATATTAAAAATAAGATTATTTAAGAGGGTTTACATTTTTTGGGATGATCCAGGACTTACCCCATGTGTGAAAAGGAGTTTGCTTTGTGAATGACAAGGCAGATGACTTCATTAAGGTCAATCATCCCATTGGGGCAGGCACTCTTCTCATTTTCATAGTAGCTCAAATAGCGACTTTCCAAAGCACACCATCTCTTATTGCAGTCTGCATGTATGTTAAAAAGGAAAAAGGAGGAGATGCATGAGTCTACTGATCAAGGAAACAGTGCAAAGCAAAGTTAATACTGAACTCTTGCCAAACTTAAGGCTTTCGCTTTCTTTTGCCAACTAATATCTGCAATATTAGTTCAATAAAAGGTAGTTTTCAAAGGAGGAGGAGACGCACTTTGAGAAACACAATTTGGGAAACATAATTTGGTTTTCATTGCGGAGAGAATCTCTCAGAGCAGAATTATATAAACAACAGCAAATGTGCTGACAGGGTTTTATCTTCTTAATAACAGGTAAAAGTACCATGTAGAGCTACTCAAATGTTATTCAATATATCTCCACTCTGGTATACATGCAGATAATTTAATGCACACAACAGGTCTAGTCCACTTATGCAGCAGAATGATATGAGAATGAGGTGGAAGAACAACCTCCCTTAGATTGGTATCCTTCAGATTTTTTTCAGACTGCAACTCCCATCAGCCCCAGCCAGCATGGCTAATTGTCGGGGATGCTGGGAATTGGAGTCCAATGACTTCTGGTTTGTCCCAGGTCGAAGAAGTCTGCGGCAGAGTCATGAGCTGGTAGATTTGACCAGCCCAATTCAGACGCCAGAAGAGGACTGCATTTTTTAATGCTCTGTGTCGTAAGAGGATGTCTGGAAATCAAACTACTGCAAGACGGGGCTGGCTAGGCTGGAACATTTCTACTGTATTTGTAGTTATTATTTGAAAAGTAGTTTATTTTTATGTGGAGTCTCAAGCAACTCCCATCGTCGCTATTGCACATGACAACAGGGAGAGGAAAAATGCACACACACACACACATTCAGTTCTACTCCGATATCATTCATATCAGCTCTCAGATAAATTCTGTCCACATCAACTTTCAATATACTGTAAAGGGCTTCAATTCTTTTCCTCTTACCAAAGTAACAACAACATAATGTATGACATTATGCTGCTACAAAAGAGGGGGCCTTTTCTGTGGTGGCACCCATTTGGATTGCCCTCCCAAGGAGACATGCCTGGTGCTAGCGTTACAATTAAGACTTTCCTATATTGAATACAGGAGGGTTGCCATGTGTCCTCTTTCTTCCAGGACGTGCCGTCTTTCTCATCATAGTGATCCATAGCTAAAAGTCGCAGTAGGCAAATGTGTCCACTTTTTTTGCTCTTCAAAATACGGCAGCCCTACATATAGTCCCAAACATTTTATATATGGTTTTAGTCAGAACTGTGCTGTTCTTTAAGCTTTATGTTTTAACCAGCTCTTTGTTTTATTGCTTGTTGAGTTTGCTAGTGAAGGGGTTCATTATTTTGGTTTGTTACTATGTTATGTATTGTTGTGTTTTTATATTGTAAACTGTCCTGTACTCGTCGGATGCAGGATGGTATAGAAATCTAATAATTAAAATAATAAACAAATAAATATGCAAAATACAGGTGGAAATCTTTGGGAAATAAGTTGTATTTTCTGCAGTCTTTGAGAAGGATATGATTCAGACTTGGGATTAAATAAAAAAAATACTGGAAATTGTGAGGGCTTCAATAGTACCAAAAGCTTGAAACAAAAGCAAAAATCCACAAAATGCATTAAATAAAACACTAATGTGGTTCCTAGTTGCACAAGCACACACAGAGAGAAGTCAACAAAATGCTGTTGAGCTTCCTAGGCATACATCCTTTTTTTTTAGCAAACAGCTTCAAAGTCTGGTCTTGCCACAATCTCAGTGCACATTACAACTAAATAAGGATGTCTCAGAAAACAGACTTATGTAGACTGCTTGTTACATTGAGACCTTTAGCAAATAAATATTACAGCTTTAAAGGACAAAGTAGCTGTACACAGTAGTAAAATGTCCTCGCAATTCTTCAAGAGAACATAAACGTAACACTCATTTATGTTTGCGCCACATGAAGTACACCATTTCTTGCTTTAACCATCACCCAGGTAACAAAACATTATGGTTTGTAAGGACTCATTTGAACTGCATCTCATATTTAAAAAGTGTGTAGCTTCTCAAATAGCCATGAATAATTTCCCATAGGTGCTGGTTCGCTTGCTGAAAAGCTAATAGTCTCTTTAGTAGGAGGACAGCAGGAGGGGGAAAAGGCAAGCTGAAGTTTGGATGATCTCGTGCTTTTTTCCAATAAAAACAGTGGCGGATTCAAAAAGATGAATTCAAGTAATCATGAGCCAACCTCTTTCCAATTGAGGAATTGAGCACAAGCAAAACAAAAGTGTAGGCAACAAACGCAGTGTTGGAAAAAGTCAAAGTTATGTAACAGGATTGGGGAAAATCTAAGAGCAAAGTGACCCGGTGAGAGCTATAGAAAACCAGGGCACAGCAAAGACAAAGTTTAATAATAATAATAATAATAATAATAATAATAATAATAATAATAATAATAATATTTATACCCGCCCATCTTCCTGGGTTTCCCCAGCCACTCTGGGCAGCTCCCAACAGAATATTGAAAACACAACAAAACATCAACCATTCAAAAGTTCCCTGTAGATGTCTTCTAAAGGTTGTTTAGTTACTTATCTGTTTGACATCTGATGGGAGGGTATTCCACAGGGTGGGGGCCACTACCAAGAAGGCCCTTTGCCTGGTTCCCTGTAACCTCACTTCTCACAGGGAGGAAACCACCAGAAGGCTCTCACAGCTGGACTTCAGTGTCCAGGCTGAATGATGGGGGTGGAGACGCTCCTTCAGGCATACTGGGACAAGGTCATTTAGGGCTTTAAAGGTCAGCACCAACACTTTGAATTGTTATATGGTCTCAGCAGCCACTCCCAGTCACCAGTCTAGCTGCTGCATTCTTTTTTTAAAAAAAATAATATATATTTTTATTAATTTTCCAATTAAAACCAATTATATCACATTCATTATTTCAAATTATACACATATATATATCAATCAAACCGAATGTTATGCCAAATCATCTAAAGAATTTTTTTTTGGGTTCCCATGCTTCAAGAAATTGGGGATTCCTCGCAACCGTCCACTGCCGTCTTTTTTCTAAAGTTCAAATCGTCTCTCCAAGTTCATAATAATCCAGATCTTCCCCAGTCTAGCTGCTGCATTCTGGATTAATTCTAGTTTCCAGGTCACCTTCAAAGGTAGCCCTACGTAGAGCGCATTGCATTAGTCCATCATAGAAAGGACAGGCAGCTCTGAAGTTTGTCTAAGTGGAACCAGCCTGACATCAGTCTCCATCTGCTTCTATAAATAGTGGCTGTAGGAAGGCAGGCACTAAGGAAACACAGGTATTCTCAGGTGCACTGGCATTCCAAAGCAGGAAGATGCCTTATGGGAAATTCAAGGTTGCATCTTGTGAAAATGGCATAGGCTCCCACAATGCTTTTGTTCCCATCTAGGGCTGTGGAAATATGTAGAAATACGTGCCTTGTCTACAAATACAGGCAGATGCAAGCATCCACTCCCATCAGGGATCTACAGATTTGCAACTAATTGCCTTGCTCTCATCTCCTGGATCATCTGGATATCCAAGTCCAATCGGTGTCTATTTTGACCAAGGCTTCCAATAAATGGATGGGTTTACACAGCTTGTTTATAGATCAAAAGTAGACAAAGCAATGTTTTCTGAAACAGCCTCCTTTTAACACTTGTCACAACCTCACTGGGTTTCCAAATAAGAAGATCTTTTTAAAGCAGAATATCGTATTTTGACAATTTCGGGTTTACCGAAACTATACAGACATGGATAGAAGAAAGAAAAACCTAAGTGGCAAAGCAAAAAACAAACAAACAACAACAACAACCTCTGAACTTAGAAGAATTGAAAGCTGCAGGAAAAAAACATGTAGCCTGACAGGAGCTGATTGCAAAATGGACAATTGAATCATAGCATGCAATAGCTAAAAGGTGGTGCTCTTACTTCCCATGAACACTGGAAATAGAGGCCAAGACAGAGTCAATCTATTTTATACTGGCAGAGGTGATGGTAGAAAGCGCACTCAGTGTTGTGGGGCTATAGCTTTCACAAAAACACAAACACACACACACACAAAATCAGGCTTTACCTGAAGATATATGCATAACAGATTTGTAACAAATAGGAGAAAAAGCCAAGGAACACTATAATATTCTAAAGCTTACCAATGCTATCCTTCCAAGAAACCACTACATGTCAAGATTTGAGAGCCCATCCTATGAAAATATATACCTATCCTTGTCATGTACAACTATTATGGTGCCTGTTATCTTAAGATGAGCAGTGGGCAAAAACAGAGGGCTCTTGATTCTCCCTTCCTTCCTTCACCCCACAACACCACAGGTCCTTCACCTCTTTCCCCTTGGCCTTCCAACCAACTCTTTCCTTTCCCCACTGTGAAATCCTTTGTCCAAGCCTCAGTCATCTGCACTACAAAATGACGGAGAGGGCCATTTGCGTAACTCTCATTGACTCTTTGTCACAAGGGAATGTGACCAAGACATCATTTGCATTAATAGAAGGTACACAGAACTGCTTTGGCATTTTAGTGACCAAGCAACTCCTTAAAGCAATTTGTTATGACCTTGCAACATCAAGAAGCAATTCTGCAGTAACTGTTGTCCCGTGGGATGATTAAACAGGAGAATGGTTTCATATCCAGTGGTACCTCTGCTTACAGATGTGAGCTGTTCCGGGGTGCTGTTCACACCCCGAAAAGTCCGTAAGTATAGCACCACTTGTGCGAGTGCGCATGATGCGATAGATCGCTCCTGCACATGCGTGAAGCAGCGAACCCGAAAATAAACACTTCCGGGTTTGTCAAGTTCGTAACCTGAAAAAACGCAACGTGAAGCAAACGCAACTCAAGGTACGACTGTAGTGGTGAATTAATCATCTTTCCTGAATCAAGCTTCCATGTTAGTGCCACACATACTAGGCAGTGTTTCAAAAGGGTGTGAGCCATCTCCACTCTATGGGGCAGGGAGAATGAATCCTTGCAGCAGGGCAACACATTTCATTCTACCCCTGAATACTGCAAGCCTCTATGTTGTGTAACAGCATTGAAACTCCTCTCCATTTTGCCATTTGGTAATCTGCTGTTCAAGAACTACATGGGCATATGAAGTTAATCCCACAATATATTTAAACTCAGGCTCTAATAAAAGGCATAGGACCCAACTCCGCACCCAAACGCTATCACTTTGTGTTACACCATTTGCTGACCTTGCAATAGAGGTTCCCATAAAAGGCTTTCAGAAAAACGTATCTTTACAACCCAATTTTCCTTCTCTAAGAATCACAAAGAAGTGCATAAAGAGAATTGAATATATATATATATATATATATATATATATATATATATATGTGTGTGTGTGTGTGTGTGTGTGTGTGTGTGTGTGTATAAAGTGGGCATGTGGGTGTGTTTTCACTTTTCACCAAAACCGCTTGACTGATTGAGGTGAAATTTTGACACAAAATTACATGCGAATGTCCGAAGGCTATAGGAAAGTTTGCTAAGACAGATGTCACACCTCCACCAGGTAAAACCCCCCAAAAAACCCTGTTCCAGAACGTTCCACTCAGCCAAAAGTGCATGCTGGGAAAAAGAAGCCAGAAGCTGCGTTTCCAAGGGCAGGGCCAAATCATGACGTCACCCCCCGACATGGTATAACCGCCACAACGGCCATTACGCTGCAAAGCCACACGCCGGGAGATAGGCTGAGCCCCACAACCGCCACACCCACCCCACTACACAACCCACCCACACCCACCGCCACAAACCGGACCTCCCCATCACAACACCAACCCCGAAAGGCAGACCAGGCCCCATGTCCGCCGCTGCAACCGCTGACGCAGCCCGGACCCCACCCCCAACACAGCAACCCCTCGCCGCCCACCGTTGCCGCCACGACAAACCACACCTCACCTCCACTGCCAAAACAACCCACGGTAGGCCAGGACCCACGACTGCTGCTGCCACCACTGCCACCAAGACCATCACCACAGGCCTCACCCCCACCCCCAGAACCCACCACTACCCTCACCCCCACCACAGGCCGGACTCACACACCGCCATGTTAAAGCCACGAGTCACACCAGCCCTGACGACACTGCCGCCCCCACCTCAGCCCAGACCCCGGGATGGGGGGGAGTAGAGGATGGTAAATTTCCTGGAAGGGTGGAGGAAGTAACAGGGATGAGCCAGTGGGTGGGGGGGAGGAGGGGTCAGGATACCTCATGAGTCAGCCAGGGGTGGGGGAAGGAGGGGGCGGGATACTTCATGGGTCAGGACAGGGGGGTCACAGGGATGATCCGGACAATGAGGGGAGGAGGGAGAGGGATAGGTGATGGATCAGGACACCCTGGGAACAGTCACATGGATGACCCGGGAGAGGGGGGAGGAGGAGTCGAGATACCTCATGGCTTGGGACACCCTGGGGGGACTCCCGGGGATGCCCACAACAACTCCTAAAACATTTCAACTAAATGAAGGGGGACTCTGAAGGTGAGGGGTGTCTGAAGGGGGACTCTGAGGACCCATTTCACAGACTAAGCCACAGCAACGTGTGGCAGGGCCAGCTAGTTATAAATGCAAATGTTTGGAATTAAGTAATTTCAAGAGGGGTATACTTTGTCTTGACTTAACTGAACTGCATCTTTTATCCTAAGGAGTTTTTTTTATTATTATTCCCAGAAAGCAAGCTTGAATATGATCCCTATTAACTATCAAACTAATTTGTCATAATTTAGGCATTTTTAAAAAATGAAAAAAAATCTTTTTATTGATTTATTCTCCTTTGGAACTATTGGACAACTAAAACCTAATGGATCTCTTATAATGTACACATGGAATTCATTAGGGTAAGCAATATTTTAAAAGAAATCAAGTGTGTAGAAGTCAAGCATGGGGGTGAGTGGGATGGGAAAGAGACTGTAATACCTTCTTTTAGTTTCTTCTCTGTAAACGGCTTGGTAGCATTGAAGGAAACCTTGTATAAATAGTCACAAAGGAAGGAAGAAGAATCTCGACAGGAAACATTGTCCGAATGAACTTCATAATTAGGAAAATCTGTAAAAGTCACAAAAATTATAATGAAAAGAGCCTGTTTCAGTGACTATGAAACACGTATCAATAAAACAAAAGAAAATTTATTAGCTATTAGAATTTAATGTGAAATTTGTGGAAATTTAATAAAATATATTTTTAAAAAGTGTATACCTCAATTTCTTTCTCCATCCAGGCCCTCTGCCCCTTCCTTTTTTCTCTTTCTCCCTCTCTCTCTCCCTCCCCCACCTCTCTCTCTCACACACAAACACATGTCCCAAGGCAGCAAGGTGCCAAACCCAGGAAAGTACAGTCGTACTTGGAAGTCGAACGGAATCCGTTCCGGAAGTCCGTTTGATTCCAAAATATTCGAAAACCAAAGCAGGGTTTCTGATTGGCTGCAGGAAGCTCCTGCAGCCAATTGGAAGCTGCGGAAGCCCCATCTGCCGTTCGGCTTGCAAAAATAGTTCACAAACTGGAACAGTCACTGGGTTTGCGGTGTTCAGGAGCCAAAACGTTCAGGAACTAAGCTGTTCAAAAACCAAGGTACGACTGTAAAAGGGAATTTACCTGCAAGCATACAGGATTCATGATTTTTATCTAGCTTACAAAAATCCAGTCATAGCATCCAATATACATCAAATAATTTTGCAAGGCGTGCTTGGACATAGTGCTGCCACATCTCTCCGTTTTGTCATTATTTGATCTTTTAAATCAGTATTCATTTAAAATGCATTGCACCATGCAGCCACACACAGAGAGAGAGAGACTTCCAAATCTGTACCTGAAAACTTATTGTGGTGGAGGAATTCCATCTGCAGCCTTTGTCCTGATTTCTTGGCTAACAAGTATGGGGTACTGTACACAGGATCTCCTGTAGCGCACATCACATCTGCTCCGCTAAACAACAGCATCATTGTTTCCAATACGTCCTGCTTAACCACCGCAGCACACAGGGCCTGATCATAAAGATGAAAAGCATGAGCTACAAGTAGAACACCAAACAGGAAGAAATTAATGTCTCTTGATGTAATGGGCAATCTCAGCAGTCTCTTCGCACTGTAGCCGATGCATTCAGCTAAAATTCACCCAGCAAGGTCAAAGCTCGCCACATTTCACAGGCAACTATCAAATCACAATGTGCTACAATTATTGGGGGATTCGTAGGTCTGGACCAACATCCATATTTAAGACAGCTTACCTTGTACAGGAGGGGACCAGGTGGCGCTGTGGTTAAACCACTGAGCCTAGGGCTTGCTGATCAGAAGGTCGGCGGTTCGAATCCCTGTGACGGGGTGAGCTCCCGTTGCTCGGTCCCAGCTCCTGCCAACCTAGCAGTTCGAAAGCACGTCAAAATGCAAGTAGATAAATAGGAACCGCTACAGCGGGAAGGTAAACAGCGTTTCCATGTGCTGCTCTGGTTTGCCAGAAGCGGCTTTGTCATGCTGGCCACATGACCTGGAAGCTATACGCCGGCTCCCTCGGCCAATAATGCGAGATGAGCGCGCAACCCCAGAGTCGGACACGACTGGACCTAATGGTCAGGGGTCCCTTTACCTTTACCTTGTACAGGAACTATTACTAGCCCAGTTCAGTAGGTGAATGGGTTATAAAAGGTAAAGGTAAAGGACCCCTGGATGGTTAAGTCCAGCCAAAGGTGACTATGGGGTTGCGGCGCTCATCTCGCTTTCAGGCCGAGGGAGCCGGCGTTTGTCCACAGACAGCTTGGCTAAGGCCAGCATGACTAAACTGCTTCTGGCGCAACAGAACACTGTGATGGAAACCAGAGCGCATGGAAACGCCATTTACCTTCCCACTGCAGCGGTACCTATTTATCTACTTGCACTGGCGTGCTTGGCAGGAGCCGGGACAGAGCAACGGGAGTTCAACCCGTCCCAGGGATTCGAACCACCGACCTTCTGATTGGCAAGCCCAAGAGGTTCACTGGTTTAGACCCCAGCGCCACCCGCATTCATTATACTGAATGTATATGTACACGTACACACCTAACTAATAATAATTGCCATCTGTGATAATAATAATAATAATAATAATAATAATAATAATAATAATAATAATAAATAATCTGTATACTGCCCCATACCCGCAGGTCTCAGGGCGGTTCACAACATAACATCACAATATAAAACCACAAAATGTGTAATAAAAATGAAAACAAGAACCATCCAATAAACCACCCCCTCCCCAACACATTTTAAAAGAGCATTAGATGTCAATCAGCCAGGGGTACTTGTTTGCCTGGTGCCTAAACATGCATAATGAAGACTCCAGACTCCTGCCACAATTTTCACACATTCAGCTAGACTGCTGAGCAGAGCACCTGCTGTACAATTTGCAGGGCCGTCTTAAGCGCCCCTCGCGCCATGGTGCGCCGGATCTCTCCGGCACGCTCCCACCCCGTTTCCCAGCGCAGTGGGTGGACGGGCAGGCACAGCACGATCTCTCCAGCGCCCTCCCGCCCCGTTTCCCAGCGCGGTGGGCGGGTGGGCACAGCACGCTGCGCGGCGGGCGGGCGGGCAGGCACTGCGCGATCTCTCCGGCACGCTCCCACCCCGTTTCCCAGCGCAGTGGGTGGACGGGCAGGCACAGCACGATCTCTCCGGCGCCCTCCCGCCCCGTTTCCCAGCGCGGTGGGCGGGCGGGCAGGCACAGCGCGATCTCTCCGGTGCCCTCCCGCCCCATTTCCCAGCGCAGTGGGCGGGTGGGCGCAGCGCGCAGCTGTGCATCGAACCGGCGGACCGGCCGGCCAGCGGGCGGGCACAGCTCACGGCGCCCTCCTGGCAGGCCGGCACCATGGTGCCCTGCGCCACCCAGCCTATACGTAGGGCCGGCCCTGACAATTTGTATGTGCACAGGTTCTCTCTCTTTTTTCAGTGTCCCTGATCATCATGCATGCAAGATGCACATGTGTAGGCATTCTACAGGGATTTGAGCCAGTATGTGGATGCGAACAAGGCACCATAATACCACCTCTCCTCTGTACAGACATTTATTTGCCATCTGAGCAGGGCTTCTATCATCCATGGATGAAAATGAATGACACTTGGGTTCAGCCACAAATGTAGTTCACAAATTTATGGGGTTATGCAAATACATATTTTTCTTTTTTCTCTTTTGAGCAACCGGGCTCTGACTTCTCAAGGCAGATACAGTAAGAAAACCTTATAAGGCGTTATTAAAAATGCTACACAGGAAGCACAATCATTTTACTATTTGTTTCAGCAATACTGCTGACACATCGATGCCTCTAGAGGATACTCTAGCTCAACTGATAATTTTACTGGTACTTGTCTACCTCTGCAGATCAAAAGAAAATCCTTTCTGAACACTTACATTTAGAAGTCACAGAACAGATGGAACAAACTGAAATATCTTCATTTAACCTTAGTAGTTTAACTACTGTCACTTGGCATTCCGGAATAAAATTGTAATAGTGCTGCATGCCCTACATATAAAATACAGAGCTCTCTTAGGTGAAGCCAAGGTCTTCCTTGAAGTTGTAACATTCCTCCCCACTTTGAACAACAGACCTTCATGCCATATAACAAGCTATCTTTAAAGCTCTACTCCATTTCAAAAGCAATTTGTCATACAGAGCATGAAGACCACTGGAAAATTACAAGTTCAAAGCTCCCTTGGAGGTATAAAGGTAAAGGGTAAAGGGGCCCCTGACTATCAGGTCCAGTCGTGTCCGACTCTGGGGTTGCGGCGCTCATCTCGCTCTATAGACCAAGGGAGCCGGTGTTTGTCCCCAGACATGACAAAGCTGCTTCTGGCGAACCAGAGCAGCACACGGAAACGCCGTTTACCTTCCCGCCGGAGCGGTCCCTATTTATCTACTTGCACTTTGATGTGCTTTCGAACTGCTAGGTGGGCAGGAGCTGGGACCGAGCAATGGGAGCTCACCCCGTTGCAGGGATTCAAACCGCCGACCTTCTGATCAGCAAGCCCTAGACTCTGTGGTTTAACCCACAGCGCCACCTGGGTCCTTGGAGGTATAGCACTACCTATGTGATTCTCTGTATTCTGGCCTTCATAAATTGCTTACAATAAAATTAATGATTAATTGAACTATTAATGTGAGTTCATCAACATACCTAACAAAAGCCAGAAATAATTGGGGGGGGGGTTGATTGTATCTAATGTTAGTCCTGCTCAGATCCTCTGGCTCTGGGATTTGCTGGAGGGGGTGGGTTGCCCACTGGAATCATGACTTGGGTTTGATCAGAGATGTTTCCTAGGATTTGGGGTCCACCCAGGGACAGCTGTGAGCAAAGGCTTCCTGCATTGCAGGGGGCTGGACTAGATGACCCTTGGGATCCCTTCCAGCTCTACAATTCTATGAGTCTATGAGCTGTGGTCTATATATGGGCTATATACCAAAACACCATTTGGCATCAGTTGAAGTTTGGACAGTGATGATATATCTATTTGATCACTTTGGCAATAAAGCAAAACAAGGCTTTGGCTAGTCATTTTTATTGCATGTCTGTTTGGCTGTGCTTTTTTTTTTTTAACACCTTCCTGTAATCTTTCTTCTCCTGGGTGTGTCAATTGAGTTGTGACAGAGAGCATCAACAGAGGACACAGACATAGGACAGTCCAGTTGTGTGTTCAATTAGTTTGGGCTACTTAGTCCTTTCTTTACATAGAGATGACCATTTAATAAAGTTGTGGCCTATTTAACCCCACAATTCCTCTAATCTTTTCACAGACAGACTCTAATCTGCGAAAGCTTATGCCACTCATGACCAATAGTGAGGGGTGAGGGGAGTTATGGTTCAAAACAAAATTGGTGTTAGTCTTTATTATGCCCAGATTCTTTGTTTTATATAGATAGATAGATAGATAGATAGATAGATAGATAGATAGATAGATAGATAGATAGATAGATGATAGATAGATAGATAGATAGATGATAGATAGATAGATCTATACACACACACCACACCCCAACATTTCTGCCAGATTTACCTGGTTTAATTCTTCTTTGGTTTTGTACAGCAAAGTGCTTTTTCTGAATCTTCCCTCTTTATATTTCTGTGTAATAAACGTTAACCTCCGGTCTGTTGGGGCATCCATACGCAACTCCTCATCGGGCTGAATGTTTCCTTCCCAAAAGCTATTTGCGCTCTTGTTCCCTATCACAATAAAAAGCTGCAGAAGGAAGAAAGCAAACTTAGTAAACATCTAACACTTTGCTGCCTTTCCATGACACTCAAAATCAGCCGCATGAGGAGGCCGTTTCACTCTGTAAACATGGGGCTTGCTTTGCTGCTTCTCCTAGTCAAAGGGACTGCAATTGAGCCAAACCTCATCCTTGAGGATGGGGAAAGGGTTGTAGATGAGTGGTAGAGCATGCAGAAAGTCCTAGGTAAATTTGCAACATCTCCAACTGGGGCTAAGAGAGAACCCCAACTGAAATCCTGGAGAACCACTACCAGTCATTGTTGACAACCCAGAGCTATATGGAACAGTGTTCTGACTCTGTGTAAAGGCAGCTTTCCCATGCTTTCTTAGCATCTTATTCAACAAAATCTTGTTCAGCAGTTCATGTGACTTCAGCAGGCATTATCTGCACACATCATCAAGCACATCAGCAGAGCCATATGGCCTAGATCAGGGTTCCCCAGACTACGGCCTGGGGGCCGGATGCGGCCCAATTAGCCAGCCAATCCGGCCCGCGACGACCCCCGCCGCCCGCCGCCGCCCGCTCTTACGGCGCGCAGCGCGGCAGTGCTCTTCCGGGTTGGGAAAAAAGCGCCGAAAATCCTTTCTGCGCATGCGTATGGGCCTCTCCCGACCCGGAAGAAGTCATTTCTGGTGCACTTCCGGGTCGGGGGAGGCCCACGCGCATGCGCACAACGGATTTTCGGCACTTTTCCCACCCTGGAAGCGCGCCACTGCGCCAGTAAGCGCCCGTGTGCATGCGCACGGGCGCGCCCTCCCCGCCCGCCGGCCCGCACAGGCGCACGCTCCCCCGCCCTCCGGCCCGCCGCGCGATCGGCGCGGTGGGAACCGGCCCAAACGCCGGTAAGTCTGGGGACCCCTGGCCTAGATATACACTTTTTAAAAATGAAACTCTCAGGAAGCTGAATTCTGTGCTGTGCCACGCATTCTGCAGCTTTCCTGTGCTCCTATCGAACCACATCATACGCATAGCCCTAGCAATATCCCAACACAGGATCCAAGGAAAATGATGAAATACTTAGAAGGTACAGATGAATTAAGGGACATCCGTATAAAACCAATTATGTACCCCAACATTCCTTACAGACTGACATTTTGCCATTCTGGAAACTGGAAAATGTGGGCAAATAAATTAAAGTATTATGTCAGTGAAAGTTATTTAGAAAACAACAGCAAGTTGAAATAGCTTGGCATTAAGGAGAACCTTTCAAAGTACTGAAGTCACTTAAGAAAATAAAAAGAACGTGTTTTATTTAATATGTGGTGACAATAAGCTTCTATTTCCACAGTAAAACGTAAAACAGCCTTCCTTTTTATGTTAATATATTTATCCCCCACACTTTCTATTCGAAGAACCCTGGCCCAACACGGGGGTGTGTGTGTGTGTGTAAATCCCCACTACCACGGATCAATAAAAAGCAATAACCATTTTTAAAAATCAGCATGAAACAATGAAGCACAGCAGCATTTGTATCAAGTGGGAAGGGATTTCAAATGAATAGACAAATTCCTCAGGAGCATCATTACATGCCACAAAACTTCACAGTAAATGTTTACTTTCCCCACTGATAAGGCTCGGCTCTCCTATTCCCCTTCCGCCCTACTCTTTCCTACCTCAATGAGTTCATTACTCCAAATGCTGGCATCCATTTTTAGGCTTCGGACCTTCGAATCTCTGGGTCCTAATGATCTGTGTTGCCCTGGGTCAAAATAACAAGATGTAGCACGTTTCAGGGGTTAGAAATTGGGGACAGAAATTTGATAATCAGACAAAGAAAGGGGCGGGCCTACATCATGTGGCTTACAATATATGGCTGGTGGGCTAGATCCTGAACTCCTTCACCTTTTGTGGATCATTTTGGCAAGTAGGTTGGATCATCTACTTGTCTATTACCTGACTAAACCATGTCATCAAGTAAACTATTTTTCCTTCGCAACCTAGCTTGAAATCAAGCCATGTTGCAAAGGAACATTTGTCCTTGGCAAGGTGGATTGATTCAAGCTGGGATGTGAAGGGGAAAAGGCCCTTTGAAGGTATCAATTGGATAAACAACAACATCTCAGCAGTGGCTTCAAGCTCCATTTTCAGCGGGGGTCGGCCACACTCTATAGAGTTCCCAATCAGGGAGTCCAGCGTAGCCAATCCTAGGAAGTGCCCAAATTTAAAGGTGCTGAATTCAAGCCCTGCTTGCGAGGGAAAAATCAAGAGCACACATTCCTTTGCAGCCACATATTTACCTGTTTCACACCTGAGGTCAAATATGACTTCAGGTGTAGGGCAGGTGGGCTTCATAACATCGCAGAGTTGGGAGGGACCTTATGGGGAATCTCAACTAAAGCATCCATGACAGATGGCCTTGACTTTGGGAAACAGCTTTATGGGCCAAACTATGATCCCTACTGGATGTAATTTTGCCCCTGGGCTGGAATTTCCCTATGCCTTCTTCAACTGGTCTGTAGGTTAAAAAGGTAAAGGACCCCTGGATGGTTAAGTCCAGTCAAAGGCTACTAGGGGGTTGCAGCGCTCATCTCGCTTCAGGCTGAGTGAGCCGGTGTTTGTCAACAGACAGCTTTTTGGGTCATGTGGCCAGCATGACTAAACCACTTCTGGTGCAATGGGACGCCATGATGGAAACCAAAGTGCACAGAAACATTGTTTACCTTCCCGCCACAGTGGTACATATTTATCTACTTTCACTGGCATGCTTTCAAACTTCTAGGTTCACAGGAATGGCGATAGAGCAATGGGAGCTCACTTCGTCACGGGGATTCGAACCTTTTGATCAGCAAGCCCAAGAGGATCAGTGGTTTAGACCACAGTGCCACCTGCATCCCTGCTCTGGTCTGTAGAACCCTTTAGGACATTGGGAGTCATTTCAGATCCCACATACTATCCCTGCAAAGCTGTACAATAATTTCCCAAATGATTTCATATGCTACACTTAAAAGGGATTTATCAAATATATCACAATTTTGAAAAATTAAACTGGGCTCTTAAAGCTGTAATAGGATTAAAACCTTTGCACTAAATCAGAAATAAATATGGCTGAGACACACCATGCCCTTTAAGGTGGGCATGTTGTCTGATGGAACACTCAGTTTCTTAATTACCTGCACACTTCTTACAAATGACAACACAGAGATTGATGGATGCCCAGTCAGGATCCGGTTCCTTGCAGTCAGCACAGGACCTGTTTGAGTCATTGAACCAGATCTTCTCAGCTACTTCATAGTCGGAGAGAGTTTCTGCAATAGACTGCTGTAGTGCTTCGATCCACTCCTGCTTCTCTTTTTCAGACTCTGCCGTAAAGCTGAAACCCATTGACAAAGGGTCTTCCAATTAAATACAAAACAGAACAGGCCTATTTTTTTTGCCAGCTATTAAGAGATGTTAGCTGCATGAAGATGAGAGCTGAGCATCAAGATAATCAAATTAATGCACATTAAATGAACCTTAAAATAAAAACCCTGCTTTTCTTTCTCACCTCAGTTAATATTTGCCAACTTACACCCATCACCCTTATATATCATGCTTATGATCATATTTTATTCTCTTCTTAATTATGCTGTTTCAAACATGCACTTTATATTTGACTTCACTTGGCAATGGTTTTTTAAAAAAAGTTTAAGATTTTTTTTAACTTTGTGTTAATTATGTATTCTGTAGTTTACCTCCTTTGTAATGTTTTGTTTTGAAATCTTTAAGATATTTTAGTTTTCTGTTTATTATGTTGCTTTGACTGTATATATTTGACTTTCTTCAGATTGTTTTATTGATGTTTTAATATTCTGTATTAAAGGATAAATGGACATAAATGGCCAAAGGATAAATGGACATAAATCTGACATCAGGAACCAGAAGACAGAAAAACCAGTAGGAGAACACTTCAATCTCCCAGGACATTCTATACAAGATCTCAAAGTAGCTGTCTTACTACAAAAGAATTTCAGAAATAGACTGGGAAGAGAAGTTGCTGAATTGCAACTTATCACCAAGCTCAAAACCATGGAGGGACCTGGTTTGAACAGAGATATCGGGTTCTTATCTCATTATACATGATAAGCGATCTTCAGCCATCTCAACCCTTGCTTTTTCATGCAAAACCATTTGCAGTCGTTTGCGGTCATCAACAGCTATCAGTCAGTCAATCACCCATTTCCACCACCCTTCTGAGTGATCCCCCCTCCCCATCCCCACCCCTCCCCACCCCTTCTCTACATAAGTGCCTGGAAACTTCCATTTCACTGTATCTGAAGAAGTGTGCATGCACACGAAAGCTCATACCAAAATAAAAACTTAGTTGGTCTTTAAGGTGCTACTGAAGGAATTTTTTTTATTTTAATATTCTGTAAACCGCTTTGAGATTTTTATTAAAAATATAAGGCGGTATAGAAATGAAATAAATAATAATAATATACTAAGGGTGTGCATTGGGTCTGTGAGGAAACCAAATAATGAAGCAAATCCCCACTCTCGGAATCAAACTGTGATGTCAGGAAGCTTCCTCAATGCAGCTCTGGGGTTCCACAAAGCCTCATATGTTGCTTTCTGTCCTTACTGTCTTGTATACAGTGGTATACAGTGGTACCTCGAAGTGCTACCTCGAAGTCGAACGGAATCCGTTCCGGAAGTCCATTCAACTTCCAAAATGTCCAGAAGCCATGTTGAACATTCAGATTCCAAAGAACATTCACAAACCAGAACACTCACTTCTGGGTTTGCAGTGTTCAGGAGCCAAAACGTTCAACTTGCAAGGCATTCAGGATCGAAGGTACGACTGTACCTCTATCCTCTTCTATATCTAAGCTTTGCAAGAAGTGAAGTTGTTTAAAATATGGTACACTTAGGAGTTCTGGATTTACTTCCCTTTGTCAAAACACAGCAGAGGACTTAAACAAAATTTTAAAAAAGTCAATAGATTCATTTAAATTTTTCGTTAAAAATAATAGTTCCTATCCTGCCGTTTCAACAAAAGCAAAGAAAAAGCAAAAAAGCAAAACAGAGTTCTGAATTCTACAGGCTCGTGCTGTAAGTCGCATTGGAAGCCTACCAGAGGACACAAAACAAGGATCGGAAAAGATCTGCCCTCCCATAAAAGCCAGCAAGCTGGAGAGAGGGTCCACAACAGTTGATTTCTGTTTGGAGCCAAAGCGAAACAAGACTCTCTTGGCGGGGTTGATGCTGTGAACCACTCTGTTGTGGGCTCAGGTTGTATGGTATATATGTGTAAATAAACCATATATCATAAAGATACTACAGTCTCTTCTGTTCCTCACTCCCAAAAGGAAACACAAACCTTAGGTTACCATGCCTGGAACCTCTAGAATCCCTTAACACTCAGAGATTGGAATGGCATGCAACACTATTCTTTCTCTATAGAACTGGGTTGCCATACATCCGGGAATTCCCGGGCATGTCCTCTCTTGGGGGTACTACATACCCATCCAGGGGGAATTAAACATTTTTAAGCCTGGATTTGGGGTTTAATAAAAAAGAACTGTGTGCACAGGCAGCTCTGGGTTCAGGCTCAAATTCTGCCATGGGGGACCCGGGCTCTGGTTCGGGCGACCCGGGTTCTGGTATGGGGGGGCTTTGGCTTGGCGGTGGCGGTAGGGGGCTATCAGGCAAATGCCTTAAAAAAGCTCAATGACTTTTTGTGTCTAGATTTTTACCCTCTTGAAATATGGCAACCCGATGTGACAACAGCTGCACAGATGTTACTAGCCCAGAGATGGAAGGAAGAAACAACGCTGCCCATGGAAGAATGGCAAACCAAGTTGATGGACCATGCTGAAATGGCAAAATTAACTGGGAAGCTCGGAAACCAAGAGAAAGAATGGGTAAAAAATTTAATAGATCTACGAGACCATTGTAAACAGATGAAAACATTAGCATGGTTTTAACCACATTTGTAAAGTAACAAAAACTATGGATAATTTAGAGGGACAAAATATTTGGATAATTAATTGATATGCAGTGTAAATATTAGCACTAGGACCCATGGAGGTGGTGGGGGAAAGTCACAAGATTCAGAGTAATCTCTGTATATGGACTTTAAAATGATTTTGTTATATGTTGTTTATTTTTTAAAATCAAACAAAAATTATTATTATTTTTTTAAAAAGAAATATGGCAACTCTACTATAGAATAAGAATAATACTTCATCTGGCAGTTTCAAAGGTTCTCAGAAATACTTTCCCTACAATTATTTATGTTTGCATTATCAAAGCAAGTGTTCCAGGGACTTACCTAAAGCTCTTGTAAGGTGTGATTATTTCGAAAGATTGTTTGGCTGTGCGGTCTACCTGTCTCACGTTGGCCACGTTCATAGGGATTATAGTGATGCCATATCCAAGTTTAAAATCCTAGAAATGGGTGTGGAGAAGGAACACATAATTATGAAATAGCATATAATAGCTTTTAACAGAAGTGATTTACAAAGAATGAGGGAAGACAGTAATTGCCCACACAGTTCCAGGTGACCTTGCTTGCCTTCCTGGGAAACACCTGTATCAAAGATCAACTCATTGGGAAGGCAAGAATAAAGCTGTTGTGATTCCTTTCAGGACTGGATCCATTGAGCTATAAAACGAGGGTTGCAATAGGTCTGGAATTTCTTGGAAATTCATCCCTCGCAAACAGCTGGAATGTCTGGGATCATCCAGTCAGTAGTATAGAGTTTGGCAATTTTCCTTTAAAAAAGCTAAGAAACTTTTTTTTGCTCAACAACTTTGCCCCCCCCCCCAAAAAAAGCTCAAAAACGTTTGTGTCCAGATTTTCACTTTTTGAAATATGGCAACCCGAATAAAAGACCCAGCTCAGATAGTGTGCCAGGCCAACATGGGTGAGCCAATCTCAGCTTGTTGACCCTGAAAGACCACATCAAGTCTCCCCCCTGGAGTCACCATGAGGATGCCGCCTTCTTCTTTGAACTTAATTTGAGTACATTTACTTAATTTATTCATATACTGTGTAATACTTAAGACAGCTCCTGCCAACCTGGCAGTTCGAAAGCACGTCAAAGTACAAGTAGATAAATAGGTACCGCTCCGGCAGGAAGGTAAATGGTGTTCCATGCACTGCTCTGGTTTCGCCAGAAGCGGCTTAGTCATGCTGGCCACATGATGACCCTGTCTGCGGACAAAACGTCAGCTCCCTCGGTGGGTAAAGCGAGATGAGTGCCGCAACCCCAGAATCGTTTGCGACTGGACTTAACTGTCGGGGGTCCTTTACCTTCACCTTCACCTAGGTATGCAAAATTTTCAGTCTGAGAGTCCTCTTCGTTACCTCCATTCATCACTTTGGGTGGCTCATTTTTCCATTTCCTTTTCTGTGTTGCTAGTCCTCACTCACTTTTATGACTCCAATAAAACTCTCTTCTTTTGCCTTCATTTATTTCTTAAATCAATGGCTATCTACCTGATGTATCTGCTCTGGTACAACACAACAATTTCTCTGGAGACTCCATAGAGGCTTATTAATCCACTCCTATCAGTCCTATGGGTGGAGAATCAGCACTACAATCACCTGTCAGCTTGAACTTGGCAGCACATTATGTAGCAATGATGTGTGCGCTAAGAGGAGGGTAAACCAGACATAATATATAGACATGGTCAAACTAGAAAGTATGAAGAAAAACAGAAAGTTCCTGGGATATATAACCACAATCTAAGCCAGCAGTGGCCAAACTTGACCCTCCAGCTGTTTTGGGACTACAATTCCCATCATCCCTAACCACTGGTCCTGTTAGCTAGGTATGATGAGAGTTGTAGTCCCAAAATAGCTGGAGGGCCAAGTTTGGCTACCGCTGATCTAAGGCATGGGTGATGGTTAATTACAACAGAGATGAGGAACCTATAGCTTTTCAGCTGCTGTGGGGCTCCAATTTCCATCTTCCAAATCAGAAAAGCAAATGGTTTGGGGTGATGGGAGATGTAGTCTGAAGGGCCACATTATTGCATAGGCAGACAGACAAAAGTAAACTATATAAGATAGCTGAATACATTAGCTGGAGATCACTAGAAGTCTTCTAACAATCAAAGGAATAGGAAATTGTTAAGTTATAACATCATTTATTTCCTCTGCTTTTCTGGCACACTGCAACATGAATGACCACAGGATTTTATCCCTTTGCATTTATGATCTGGCACAGGGATGACCTACTGGTTCCTTGTAGACCAGAACCAGCCTCTGCAGTAATCTTATCCAGTCCCTGCTACTCACTCCAAGTTTGGATCAAGATACACAGTAAACATCTCTCCACAATTTGCCAAGAACTGTCAATCACTGTCTCTGGCTCCACTTACCATTGGCCTCCTTGCCTTCTGCCCTGCCAGACTCAATGGAGACCAGCCACCATGGTGGACTGATTGTCAGAACCAATATAAGAAGTTTCCTAATAAGCTATTAGAAGCAATTTCAGTTGTCTTTAAGCAACCTCTTCTTTATATAACTATTATTATGCAATTATTTCACAGACTAATGCTACTAGATTATCTACAAAATTAAACTGTATTCAGAGCATGGAACTTGAAACCACAGTTGTGGAGGCCATTCCAAGAAAACAATACCCACCCTATGCTGAGATCTCACTTTCATAGGCTCAGAGTTCTTTTTTTCCTTGTTTTTCCCCCCCACTATACAGCAAGAAAACATCACATTTTATCTCACTACTCACATTTCAGGGTGCAGAGAGCTGCAATCTTTGGTTTAAAAAGCCAGGTCTATGGCATATTTTCTGTACCGTAATTCCTTTTTAAAAAATACACGTTAACTTTGCAGTTTATACTTTTAGCCAGGGATTTTTATTTAGCCAGAACTCGCTGTAACTCAGTTCCAGCACCTCTCAGGTGGGCACCATTGCCATTATAAGAGAACAGGGGAGGCATTCATGGTATGTTCCGGAACCTCTTTTTTGAGAAAAATAGCACTGCTTTTAGCTCTAACACTGCAGTATCTTTTAGATTTTGACCACCAGTAGTAACCATTGCACAAATCTGATGCAACTCTGAGATCAAATTGTAACTAGAGGTTTTCCAGTACACAGGTCACACATTTAAACAGTACCCTATACCAGCTATCAGGTACAAGCCAGAAGTTAAGGTTAAAAGTGAATAGAATTCTCTGGAGTGATGAGGATACCAAACAATAACAGAGGAAACACAAACATACAGAACATAGTAATCATGTTTACTTCAAAAATAACAGAGTACAGTCGTACCTTGGAAGTAAAACGGAATCCGTTCCAGAAGTCCATTCGACTTCCAAAACATTCGAAAACCAAAGTGCAGCTTCTGATTGGCTGCAGGAAGCTCCTGCAGCCAATCGGAAACCCCGTCAGACGTTCGGCTTCCAAAAGAACATTCGTAAACTCACTTCCGGGTTCCGATTGGGAGCCAATTTGTTTGGGAGCCAAGGTGTTCGAGATCCAAGGTAGCACTGTATTTCAAGAAGTTTGTTCCCACAAACTTTCAAGGAAGACACAAGACAGTAGATCAAGAGGCACCCTGGACACTCCACTCATCAAGTACACAGTACACAGATCAGTTGTCTTGCAAACATCCCAAATAATCTCACATAAGCAATAAGCAGAAGAGGATAACAACAGCCAAACTAGATAGCACGCAGCAAGAAGGGCAACATACCGATGCAATTGAACAATCCCCATTTGCACAACAAGAATGCAATTCCCTCTCAGCTGGGCTTCTCTAGTACAGGAGCTAGAGAACAGAACACCATAATAATTAAATGGAGCTTATTCAGAATTTCACACTCTGGTGACTAATGGACTCCAGAAATTGTGATCACATTACGTCCCCAGCTCTGTTCATTTATATTCAGATGTCTGAAGAGTCAATATCAATGACTGGCATTTGCTTAACAGCTAGCAATAATGAAAAGATTACAGAATCAAAGACCCATGAAAAGAGTCATTCCGTCCAGCCCCGTCATTTTGACAAACCCCAAGATGTTCATCCCACTGGGCATTCATGCTGGTTGTTTAGAACAACCTCAATCATGGTCATGATATCTTTGGGTATGTCAGGGGAAAGGGGAAAATAAGCTCTCTGACACTCCTGTGAAATTTTCATGGATAACCGCAACCAGTGCCGCAGCAAATTTGTTTTATGTCTGAGCTGCATTTAGCCATTTCATTATTCCAGTCCCATCTCTCTTGGAAACAAACCTCTGTTTCATGGACAGAAGCATCAATAATGCTATGTACCCTACAAAAAATGTCCATAGGGCATTTCAGTTCCCTCCTTCCAGCAGCACCCCAGAAAATCACCCCAGGATTCAGAGGAAATGCAAGGGGATGGCAACAGAAGATGAAATTTGCACCCTTATCTCAGTGCTTCTGTAGAAAAGCTGTGTGTCCTGCTCCTCCGTGGATCCCTGGCAGACTCAAGCAGCTTTGTTCATCTGTTTACCAATTAGCATTCCCTTAACAAAACTATTATATCTGTCTCATAGCAACATGAGTCATGAAATCAGTTCCTTCAGGCCTCATTTGTTTGGTTCCTCTTCATCAAAACTCCTCAAACTTCATCGGCTAATGTTGTCCTCAAAAACAAGCCCAAGGTCTAAAATTGGACCAAACAGATTGGGACTTGCCACTTCTGAAAATGTATCAAACACCATCGCTTCCCTCCCACTTGTCCTTCCTCCTCCCAGGATTGTAACCCTCAAAATGCATCTGGCTAAGCTGTCATTTTGATTATTCCATGCATCTCCTGCCTGGCCTCCATCCTTGTTACCTCTCTAGTCGATCAAGTACACAGCTGCTAATGGCAAAGTCCCTGTCCTCCTCTCCCCATTCACTTGCTCCCTGCTTCTTTTTCCTGCTGCCAATCAAATGCAGGCTTCTCACTCTCAAGAACCTCGTCAAATCTCCATTTCTATTGCACTCTATTGCGGGGAGAGGAAGGGAGAGTTTTAAGATGGCAATGCTTTATTTTTTAAAAAAAGAAAAAAGAAAGAAACGTTTGTCACTATTTGAACATTAAGAGAACTTTCTTAGTCAGCTTAATCAACAAGCACAAATTGAACAAAATCTAGTGGCACTTTAAAGAAGGGGACCTGTGGGCCTTCAGAGGTTATTGGACTCCATCTCTCATGAGCCCCAGACAGCACAACCAACACTCAAGAGATGATGGGGGCACTGAAGTCCAACAACATATGCAGGGCCATCCATAGGTTCCTCATCCCACAAAACATTGTGACATATGACTTTATGGGTCAGAGCCCACCTACATAGTGGCCCAAAACCAGAAAGTTACACTTGGCATAATATTACGAAGCATTACTTTTTAGCATGAGAACCCTTTAACAACACGGTGCGCATATTTGCAAATCCTCAGTAGATAGTAAAAGCCAAACTAAAAATCTCAGTGAATGGTTAGGCCTAGATGGAAAGACATAGTAACTTAGGTAAGTCAGTCCCATGGTGTTCAGGGCTTTATATGTCAGCAACATCACCTTGAACTTGACCCAGTAGCAAGTTGGCAGCCAGTGCAATGCTTTAAGCAGCAGCATCAAATGTTCTGTGGGGATGTTTAGGGAGGCAGGAGAGGATATATTGTTTTATGATATCCTTCCTAACTTGCATCAGCAAGTTCTATAACTTAGCAGAGTCTTTTATATTACACAGCGGTTAGCTAGTTGCAGGCTTGTCTGAGCCTCACTATTTAGGATTCCTGGTACAATCCCTTTATACATCCCTCCTAAAAGAATAGACACGACCATCTGATTAAAGTTAATATAAAACTAGTTTACTTACAATCATCCAGTTCACAATAAGAACCCTGAAGGCAGACTTAATTTACAGAACAATATAAAACTATGTGAACTATGCCAGAAGGGAAATAGTCTCAAGTGACCGCGACTCACTTCACCTAACTCTCAGAAACACAAAATGGAGAACAAGAAAAGCAGAACATGGAGGCCGTGTGCTTCTCTGTCCAAGAACAGGCCTCATCCACATTAAGTCACATGCAAAGGAAGTCTGTCCCATCTCAGGAGGAACTAGCAAGTTTTCTTCTGAGTGATACAGTACGAAGCATTCCCCAGAATGTGCATTGCAGGAATGTTGTATTTGACTGCAATACGTTTTTACATCCCACAACTGGGTTCTGCAACACCATTCTGGATCAACACCAAGGACAGCTCCCCATGAACAGCTTGTTGTAATCCAGTCTTGAGGTTGGCTACGCCCAAGTCATGGTGGAAAGCCTGTCCTGGTCTAGGAGTGGCTGTATCTGGTGCAGCAGGTGAAGAGGCTTCTTGCCACTGGGGCCATTTGGGCCTTCAGTGACAAGGATGGAACATGGATCGCCCCCAGAGTCCACACTTCATCCTTTGGAAGGAGTGCAGCCCCATCCAGAAAAGACAACTCCCAGGCCCAGGAATCACCCGTCGACAAGACCTCCTTCTTGTTAGGATTAGGTTTCACATTATTGACCCTTGTCCAAATCACCACTGAATCCAGGAACTCATCCAAGACCACACCCAATTCAAACATAACTGAGAAACAGAGCCTCGTGTAAGCATGCAAATGAACAAGCACTCCAAATCCTTTGGTGCCTGTTCACTGACCCCCCTAATAACATCCCTAGTATGATTTTTCAAGCACAGAACCTTTTTAAAAAATTAAAGTTTATATTTTAAACCCTTATCCTAATTACTAATTAACCTAGAAATGATTATCTCCAAATCTGGAAGAGTTGTGTATAGCTATTAACCAAATGAAAAACAACAAAGCCAGCGGACCTGATGGGATACCTGCCGAAGTCTTCAAAGTGGGTGGAATTGAACTTACACAACAACTTCACAAGCTCATCGGGAAAAATCCAGAAAAGAGAGGAGATCCCAGCAGACTTTAGGGATGCCAAAATTATCAAACTCTTTTATTTTATTTTATTTTATTTTAAAAGGTGATTGTGTAAACTATCAAGGCATTTATTATCTATCAAGCCTTTATTAGCTGCAGCCAGAAAAAATTATTGCAAGGATCTTAGCAAACCGTCTCCTAACAATATCCGAGGCTACCCTTCCTGAATCCCAAAAATGGTTTTCAACCTTCTAGGGGGACAGTGGACATGATTTTCACCACTCGACATCTTCAGGAAAAATGCAGAGAGCAAAACCAATCCCTGTATATGGTGTTTGACCTGACTAAGGCCTTCGACACTGTAAATCTTAATGCCCTGTGGACTGTCATTCTGAAAATTGGCTGCCCAGCTAAATTTTTGAACATCCTTTGGCTCCTCCATAATATGACATCAGCCATCGCGGATAACAATGGACCTCAATATGAACCATTCACAGTGAGATCAGGTGTTAAACAGGGATGTGTTATCGCCCCAACTCTATTTAGTATTTACATTGCCATGATCCTACACTTTGTTGAAGAGAAACTCCCCACTGGAGTAGAAATCATATATTGAACAGATGGAAAGCTGTTTAATGTGAGAAGGCTGAAAGCAAAGAGTAAGATGACCATAACTTCCGTCTTAGAGTTTCAGTATGCTGATGACAACGTAGTGTGCGCACGCTCAGAGGATGACCTCCAAACCATCCTAAATATCTTTGTAGCAGCTTACAAAAAGATTGGCCTATCACTCAACATCCAAAAAACCAAAGTGCTGCACCAACAAGCACAAAACAACCCCTCTGCGGTGCCACATATCCAACTCAATGATGTAACATTGGAAAGTGTCAATCACTTTTCCTACCTGAGCAGTTATCTTTCCACAAGGACCGACATTGATGCCAAAATCCAGCATCATCTGAGCCCTGCAAGTGCAGCTTTCTCCTGAATGAAGTGCAGAGTGTTTGAGGGCCGGGACATTCGCAGGGAAACCAAAATGTGCTTGGTTACAAAGCTATTGTACTACCGACCTTACTGTATGCTTGTGAAACATGGACCACTTATAAATGCCATCTACAACTCCTAGAAAGTTTCCATCAATGGTGTCTCTGAAAAAAAAATACACATCACTTGGGAAGACCAGCGAACAAATGCCAGTGTACTGGAAGAAGCAAAGAACACCAGTGTTGAAGCAATGATTCTTCAATATAAACATTGTTGGATTGATCATGTTGTTCGGATGCCTGATTATCATCTTTCAAAGCAACTACTCTATTCTGAACTTAAAAATGGAAAGTGTAATGCTGGTGGTCAACAAAAGAGGTTTAAAGACTTTCTCAACGCAAATCTTTAAAAATGACAATTGGGAAACACTGGCCTGCGAGCGCTCCAGTTGGAGAACAGCCTTTACCAAAGGTATCATGGACTTGAAGACGCTCAAACTCAGGACGAAAGGGAGAAACGAGCTAAGAGGAAGGCACGTTTGGCAAACCCTCACCATGATCAACTCCTGCCCGGAGTGGAAAGACTTGTGGATCCAGAATTGGCCTCCACAGTCACTTACGGACTCACTGTTAAGATTGTGTTCATGGAAGAAAATCTTACTCAGCTGTGAGTGATCGCCAAAGAAGATTTCTGATGTTGCCAATTTTTAAGTGCAGGTATTATCAGAACAGCTAAGAGTGGGAAAACACACATGCAGGATATTATGTGTTCCTAACACATTGAGAATATATGGGTCAGTTTGTTCTGCCTGAGATAATTGGTCAAAGTGACTTCCCAAGGGAGGTAAGTGTCATCTCGCAAAGTAAGCAACACCCTCACCTAGTCAGCTGTGACAAGCACTCCAGGCCTTGTGGGGCTTCCTTGCCATGGGAATTAATGGCTATATATATCCAGGCCACGCTTTTGAAGAGACTTGGAAGGGACCTTAAAGCTAGGACAGTGCCCTCTGCAAACTGCCTCCACTCAGAGGAAAGTCAGTTAGGTCATGCTGGCAGTGAAAATTTGGTCTAAGGGGACTCCAAGTTATCTTGTCATTTCAGCCTATGTGCTTCCACTTGGCATTTTCTTCTTCTTTTAAAGAGGAATTCATCTCGGTTTGATGGGAAATTTTCAGTTAGGGCAGTGCTACCAGAATAGGGTGTGCACCCAAATTTCCCCACTGTAGTCGTGTTTACTACTGAAGAAAAAGACTAGTCCCCATCCACAAAGCTAAAAATATTGGTTTGTCATGAACATTCTTCATGGTTTAACTCCAGAGAAGTGTACTCACATCTGAATCCCAAATCAACAGTTAGGCAACACCTTCATTAGGACCAACTAAAAGGGCACATGATTTTGAGAAAAACTGAGTTCTCCAAAAAAAAAAAATCTGTCAGGCTTGATGTTTTGCAAAGCAGTGAGGAAAGGGGAGGCATAAAAAGAAAACATTCATAAGGTTACAAATATAGATTCAGTCACAAGACAGAGATTGCATAAATTCCTCTGGGTGTTGCAGTTTTGTTATACATACGATTCAGAGAAAAAGAGCAATGGGTGATCCCCATTTTTGGAAGCAAATCTCAGAGGTTCTTTTTTTAAAAAGTACTAAAGTTTTCTAGTTTACAAAAGTACATGCATTGTCTCCTTTTCAGGTTGTGTTTTCTACAGATCTATTACATTTTTTGTGAGACATTAGGATTATATGTGGTATAAGATTGGGAAGAAAAAGAGGGGGGGGGAGGTTCTTTGCTAGGCACGAAGCAAGCATGATGCTCCCTCCTTTATTTCTTACCTTCCCATGCCAGGAATAGAAACTTTTGGTCTCAGTATGTAGCAAGCCATAGCTCTTTGCTTTAGCCAAACTCAACAAAGGATGATTTCCACAAACCCACTGTACGCTCACAAACCAGAAGGGCAAATCATAAACCATGGATTGCATTACTGCTGCTATAAATTTACACAAACCATAGACTGCCTGTTTCAGACAAAACAATTAGGTTTGGCTCCAAATGAAGATTAGAAGTTTCTGACCTTAGCTTAAGAGGAGAGGGAAAAGACAGGGGGAAAGCTTGAGAGTTCAGTGTTTTGTAGTACGTGTGAATAGCCTTAAACACAGATTGTATACCTTTGTTCACGTAATATAGCATGAGGAGGTAAAAGTAACTTTTATTTGCCCCTGATTGGGAAGAGTATCCAAAATAATGGTGCTTCCTCCGGACAACACAGAATAAAGGGGAAATTGCTCTGTGATTTTTAGATTCTCTTTCCTTGCTATGGCATCAATGAGATAATTTTGATTTATCTCTTATAGATTGAATGTGGCTAAAATCAAAATCTCTTTAATGCCATTTGATACATATTTAAGTTACATAAGCATTTTCAATATATTCATGTGATTTTACTTGCCTCAACTCATTTACTTCCAGAGCTTGAAATGAAATAACCTTGCTTCCTCCTATGCTAAGCATGGAAGGGTTACAGTCATGTGATCCATGTTATAATTTATGTTTATGAAAACCTATGTTTCAAATTCATAAGGTACTCAACAGAATATGTTCAGATTAGAAATCTCTCTGTGTTGGAAGATTTTACCTTATCAAAAACTCTGAAGTTTGAAATTATCCTCAGACATGAAGCTGCATTATCAATAAACTTCAGAATGGACATGGGATTATGTTTAGCTTCATACTTTTTTAAAAAAATGCTGCAATATACTTTTGGACTTTTACCTATCAAATTTAAAAGCCATCAGTATATCAACTTGACCTCTTCTGCTTTCAACACTGTTATTAATCTAGACAGATGTCTTAACGATACCATTAAAATAAACCTATGGGAGATACCATGGGAATAGTTCCCAGATAGATAAGGATTTCTCGCAATGCTCAGTATACTTGCCCAAGTATCAATCAACAGAATATACTACCTCTTTCTAGGAGAAAAATAAATAAAAACGCTAGATACCTTTAATAGCATCTAAGATATATTGGTTCTCCAGTTATTGTATGGATACAACTCCAATCATCCCTGGCTATGGGCCATGCTAGCTGGCGCTGATGGGAGAGGAGGAGGAGGAGGAGGAGGAGGAGGAGGAGGAGGAGGAGGAGGAGGAGGAGAAGAAGAAGAAGAAGAAGAAGAAGAAGAAGAAGAAGAAGAAGAAGAAGAAGAAGAAGAAGAAGAAGAAATGTTTCTATTCCCAAACTGATGAGATGTTGATGAACTCCATTCTCCTTCTCCAACATGGGCAATGGTCGGGGATAATGGAAGTTGCAGCCCAGCATCAAAGAGAGGTCACAGGTTCCCCATCCCTGCCTCAGAATTTGGCCAAGGAAGCATTTGGCCAATATCTAGTGATGTACGGAAAGCAAAAAAATCAGAGAACAGGCTAGGATTATGCTTACCTTACTAAGTTACTGTGAGGGGGAAACAGTACAGACAGCCCCCTCCCATCTTGAGAAGCAGCTCTTCCACCAGCAGCGGAGCCAGCGGGGAGGGGGAAGAGTCCAGTGGGGAAGGAGGAAGTAGGATACAGGGCTCTGGCAGGATAGCAGAGCCTCTGCTGCACGTGAGAGAGGAAGAGAGAGCGGGAGAAAGGGGGGAGAAGGAAAACATGGAAAGGAGACCCTTTTTCCCTCCGGTTTCGGAATTACGCAGGAGGAAACGCGGAAGGAGATTTGGGGTGCCCAGACTCTTATGTTGGAGGAAAACGCGGGAAGCGTCACTCCAGAGTTCTGGGTCAGACTGAGAACATGTGCCCTGTACAGATCTAGCACTGTAAATAGCCTGCACACAATAAAAGCATGAAAAGGCAACGGTCTGGAGAGTCGTTACTTTAGAGTAGTCACAGCGCATCCTCTGTGACAGTTGCCAACTCCTCTTATGTGAATCTGCCTGTCCTTTAAGATCAGTCCTTTTGCCCCTCTTTTGTGGGTGACTGTGTTCTGAGTCAAGGTTGATGGCAGCGCATGAGAGGATTTTCTCTGTTGTGATGCCCCTTAATGAGGAACTCCTTGCCACAATTCCTTTTTACGTTTGTTCCAGCAGAAAATATTGAAAATTTTCCTTCTTAAATCAAGCTTTGGATTCAGTTGCTGCTTAACATAGTAGCTGAGAGCGCTGGGAGTGTTGCTCTTTGCAGCCTTGTTTCTATGCCGCTGTTTTTAGTCTGATAATCTGTCTTTTAATGTCTGTTTTTAAAATAAGCCATTTCGAGGTACACCTTTGTGGAGGGGGACAGCGGGAAATTGACTTAAGTACAGTGGTACCTCTGGTTACAAACTTAATTCGTTCTGGAGGTCCGTTCTTAACATGAAACCGTTCTTAATCTGAGGTACCACTTTAGCTAATGGGGCCTCCCGCTGCCGCTGCTCAATTTCTGTTCTCATCCTGAGGCAAAGTTCTTAACCCAAGGTACTACTACCAGGTTAGCAGAGTCTGTAACCCGAGGTGTTTGTAACCCAAGGTACCACTGCCATAAACAAATAAATAAAGGCCTCACTCACAATGCAATCAGTGGGAAGAAAGCAGTGTTTAAAAGGCCCTTACTGCATGTACCCCACCTAGCAGCTGTATGCCATTACTTTAGGACTGCAAAGGCTACATTATACCAAGTCAGACCAGTAGTGTCTATGTACCTCAGGTTAAGAACTTTGCTTCAGGATGAGAACAGAAATCGTGCTCCGGCAGCGTGGCGGGAGCAGGAGGCCCCGTTAGCTAAAGTGGTGCTTCAGGTTAAGAACAGTTTCAGGTTAAGAACGGACCTCCAGAACAAATTAAGTTCTTAACCAGAGGTACCACTGCATGGAGTTTTTTCCCCCCTGGGCATTCTGGAGATTGAGCCTACGACCTTCTGTGTCCAAAGCATATGCTCCGCCACAAAGCCTAGTGCCTTCCTCCAGATGTATATAGCAGGTGGCACTGTGGTCTAAACCACTGAGCCTCTTGGGCTTGCTGATCAGAAGGTCGGTGGTTTGAATCCCCGTGATGGCGTGCGCTCCCGTTGTTCTGCCCCAGCTCCTGCTTACCTAGCAGTTTGAAAGCACGCCAGTGCAAGTAGATAAATAGGTACCGCTGTGGCAAGAAGGTAAACAACGTTTCCATGTGCTCTGGTTTCCATCACAGTGTCCCGTTGCACCAGAAGCGGCTTAGTCATGATGGCCACATGACCTGGAAAGCTATCTGTGGACAAATACTGGCTCCCTCGGCCTGAAAGTGAGATGAGCGCCACAAACCCATAGTCAGCTTTGACTGGACTTAAGCATCCAGGGGTCCTTTACCTTTTTACATCGAGATTTATATATACATACAGCACTCCTGATATTTCAGTTGCACGCAGTTCTTTGCCGGATTATTGTAATTTCACATATGGAGTAGTGGAAAAGAGGTTTATCTAAGGCTATCAGATGAAAATCCATGGCTGCAGGTGAGATTTAATGTAGGGCCTGTTCCCCCGTAAACCACGTTTTCTCATAAGAAGGACAATGCCACTGTCATTCTGCATATGCTTCATACCTGTAAAGTTTGTGAAATATTATACAGCATTTTCATCTGGAGCACTAATACGATTACTGATTACGATTCAGGTTGAAAAAAAGAGAAAAGCCAGACATTTACCTGATCATTTTTGCAGATCCACACATTGTTTCCTTGCAGCAAGGTGAAGATTTTGGCTTTGTATCCTTTCAGTTCCAGGTACCCCCTTTTCTCAGGAGGAACAGCAGTTCTCACTCGAGAGATTTCAGGTTGCGACTGCATAGCTCTGAGTATTGTCGCAATCCAGTCATTTCTTTCATCTAAAAAAGAAAGAAAGAAAGAAAATGGCACAAAAACTACTCATTTCATTCAACATGATTTCAATGCTGAATTTTTAAAAATGTTTTGCTCATGACTTTGTTTCATAACACTGACACAAGCTTGGGGGACGCAATGTTGAAAGGCAGGACATTAATCTGAAAATAAGGTGGAAAAATGAACTTGAAACATAAGTAATCCTGCAGATGTATTGTGTCCTTAGAACTATGTATGTGAGACACAATTCATTCCATAATATACTGGTATATTGCAATAAATGCCACTTAGATGAGTATGTATCTCCTCTCCTGAAATATCTTTTCATAGTAGTGGTCTACTTGTGTGACCAACACAATGTCAGAAGGGAAGATTTATGAATAAGGAATTTGTCTTCCATGAATAGAGCCATATTGCGTGTATGTTTTTCTCCTAATCACAGGAGATATGTGCTTCTGAGTCCCCTTTCTCCATGATTCTATTGTCCATATCAATAGAGCACTTTCGCAGTTGCAATTTTCAAAGACCCTCTGGCTGCAGCAAAGAAGGATAGGGCAATAAGGTCTGCATTGACTCCAGCTACAAAAGCTTAGGCTGCTGAAAAGGCTAGAGATCCGTCTTGGCTGTTTCTTAGTGCAGACTCAGGTCATCAGTCCTGAGCTTCCACAGCCACCATTGGCAGGATCAACAACAACAGCCGCTTATGACAATATTTTAATATCTTGCTAATTGTCCTGTTTTAAATGTACACTCGTTATTAGACTTCCTTTAGTAATGTTTTCTTCTGAAATGTTTAAGATAAAAAAAATTATTAACTTTGCTGGGTTAAATGTGCATTTTGTAGCCGTCTGCCCTCTTTTTAATGTTTTACGTTGAAATCTTTAGTATACAGTGGTGCCTCGACTTACAAATTTAATCCGTTCCGAAGGCACCTTCGTAGGTCAAAAGAATTGTAAGTCAAAAAGTGGCATTGGAAACGCGATTTCCCATAGGAATGCATTGGAAACTGAAAATTTCGTAAGTCGAAGCAACCCCATCTAAAAATTTGTAAGTCGAAAAAATCCTATCTAAAACCACTGCAGTTTCCGTTCGGATGTCGAGAAATTCGTAAGCGTGCGGCCATTTGCCCCATTCATAAGTAGGAAAATTCGGTTGTCAAGTCGTTCGTAAGTCGAGGTACCACTGTAATACTTTACTTTCCCATTCATTATGCTGCTTTGAATGTATACTTTATATTTGACTTTCCTCGCTGATGTTTTATTCTAGATAGCTTAGTTTGATGTTTTCATGTAGGTTGTAAACCACTTTGATATTTTTTTCTTAAATATGAAGCAGTATAGAAATTAAATTAATAATAATAATAGTAGGCTTTAACAGATTTCTGGATACTGTAATAAACATTAACCAATTGTGCTTCTTTGGTTTTAATGGCATATTTAACTGAAAATCGTTTGGCTTAAATGACTATAAACACTAATGAAATTATGTCCACCTTTAGCAAACAAACAAACAATTCCACTGTGGCCACTTTTTGACAAAAGTGATATGGGTACCAGCACATATTAGCTACCTTGGGCAGCAAAAAAAGAAGCGGTGGTATTGCAACAACAACAAACACTAACCGCAACTATATCATTGCAAAAAGGCCATAGCACACAACACCTCTTAATGAGGAAGACAGGCAACACTCCAATTCTATAGCTAACTTAATGGGCAAAGGAAAAAATTCTGCATGCATCCAATCAATGAGAAGAAATGCCTTCTGGAAAAGCTAAGTTTATACTTGACAATGGAAGTCCTCAGCCAGGGGCCAGGCAAACTCAACAGAGAGGCATCCCGAAATGTTGGGTTGTGAGATTCCTTCTCCCCCAGTGGCACTGCCAGGTATCAGCAGACTGGAAACCTTTATGAGAAGGCTTGTTCAAAGAAAATGGGGGGGGGAGAGAAAACAGTCCCTTCCTCATTGCCTGTCTGGTCAGTCATCCAGTTTCCTTTCTCCAACTCACCGGGCAAACCACTACAGCAGCAATTCTCATTGAGGAGGGAGCATGCTTGTTTTCTCCTCCTGGAGGGTAGACTCAAACCAATGGCTTCAAGTTGCAAGAAAGGGGATTCCGACTAAACATTCATGAAAACTTTCTGACAGTAAGAGCTGTTCAACAGCGGAACACACTCCCACGAGAGGTGGTGGGCTCTCCTTCCTTGGAGGTTTTTAAGCAAAGGTTGGATGGCCATCTGCCATGGATGTTTTAGCTGAGAATCTTGCATTGCAGGGACTTGGACTAAATGACCCTTGGGGTCCCTTCCAACTCTAAGGTTCTATGATTCTTATTCTAGCCTCAGGCATGCAGAGGGGGACCTTTGAACCAATACAATAAAGCAATGCTTCATATAAACACAGTCTGTAAGAGTTGTTTGACAGTAGAATGTTCTCCCTCAGGAGGTTGTGGACTCTCCTTCCTTGGTGGTTTTAAAGAAGAGGTTGGATGGCCATCTGTCATGGATGCTTTAGCTGAGATTCCTGCGTTGCATGGGGTTGGACTAGATGACCCACTCCAACTCTAAGATTCTATGATTCATAGGGCCTTTGTGCATTGCTATAAACCAGGCACAGGCAACCTTGGCTCTTCAGATGTTTTGGAACTACAACTCCCATGATCCCTGACCACTGGCCCTGTTAGCTAGGGATCATGGGAATTGTAGTTCCAAAACATCTGGAGAGCCAAGGTTGCCTATGCCTGCTATAAACGTAGTAAAGCCCCAATCAGTCACACCCAGCCTCCTCAGTTCTCTGGACCCAAATGGTACTCCAGTACGCTGACCTTACATGTGATTTCCATGAATGAATTCACATCCAAGTAGTGCTTAGGTTAACTGCTCCTCCATCTTCCTGTGTGATTCACCTTTTGCCAGTAGAATGTTCAGGAGGTAACTAGCTGAAATGTTTCAACTCTTGTTCCCCTCTTAATACTCCATGGCCATCGGATTTCGCACACACACTCCATAAATAATTCAACCTGTACAATCATCTTCCATATTGATTCTGCGCCACACACGCGAAAGGTTAATAAATGAACAGAGAAGAAAATGCTCAGCGCTCCTTTGCTGAGCTTAAGCCCTGCTCTCAGTATCTTAAAAAAAAAGTTGCTGGAAACACTGCCAAAAAACGACAACATATTATCTGTATTTATCTATCTATATGTGTGTAAGTCACAAGAAAAGCTAAACCAGATTTTCTTCGATCTTCACACCCAAGCCATCAACTTCACATTGCTCTTTGTCAGTTCTGTACTGAACGGTGACTCACACCAGATGGCAGAAAGCACAGCTTTTAAGTGGTGTTAATACGTGCTAAAGAAGGTCCCAAGAAACTAAAACCATTTCATAAAAAGTCTTGAAAATGCTACTTTACTTTTCTATTGTGACTACACACTAGAGTTTTGCAAATGGTTAGTTCTCTCATGTATATTTTTCCTGGTTCCTCGTTCTTATATTGCAGTCAAAATTATTATTCAGACTTTACATGCCCAGAGATGATTATTTGCACTATCCACTCTCCTCTTCCCAGCCCTGGAGGAGCCAACAACAATAAAATAAGGCAAGGACCCTTTACCAACCAACCAGCTCCTATTGAGAGACAGGGCTTGCTTCTCTATAGATCCAGTGAACACATACAGTGGTACCTTGGTTCTCAAATGCCTTGCTTCCCAATTACAGGAAACACAGAAATAAGTGTTACGGTTTTCAAACGTTTTTCAGAAGCCGAACATCCGATGCAGCTCTTGGCTATTGTTTCTGGGGCGCCTGCACCAATCAGAAGCCACCCCTTGGTTTTCAAACATTTCGGAGGTCAAACAGATTTCCAGAATGGATTTAGTTCAAGAACCAAGGTACCATTGTATTTGGCGCTTTTGTTTTTGCTATTTATTTTGCGTTTTTGTTTGTTTGTTTGTTTTTGAGGCTTTGTCAGTTAATTTGTTTTTGTGACTGTCTGGAACCCAATTCAGCTACTGGTTGACCTATTGTGCGACTGCGGAAATGGCTAAAAGCCCCCCATCCAAACAATGACTATCATCAGTGCAAGTAAGAAAAAATAATAATTTTAATTTTTATCATTTACAACACCATCTTATTTATTTTATAGTACAGTACATTGATTATTGCTTTCATTTTATGGATCAATGCTCTCATTAGATAGTACCATTCATGTTAAATTGCTGTTTTAGGGATTGTTTTTAAAAGTCTGGAACGGATTAATCCATTTTGCATTACTTTCTATGGGAAAGTGGGCCTTGGTTTTGGAATGGACTTCCGGAATGGATTAAGTTTGAAAACCAAGGTACCATTGATCTTCTATCTAAGCTCTTGCAGAGACCTTGGATAGCTGCTTCTGCAGAACTCTGTGAACTGTCCAAGGTTCTGCAGGTGCTCCTGACTCAGAGGACCGATTTGACCTCTTGGCTCCTGCCAACTTTGACCTCTCACAGAAAAGGACAGTGAACAGACAGGAAGGTGTACTATCAAAAGGGTTTGGGGGCTCTGATACTTGGTAATGGGCCTCTTGCTGAGGCCTGGGTCTTAGCAGATGTCCAACGACAAGCCCTAACACTACTTTTATCATCTTCATCCCCCCCTTGCTTTGTAACATGTTATCAAGGGAGATGAGGAGATGTAAAGCTGCTGTTTTCAGTTACAGCCACATGTTTCAGGTTGTTGTTGTTTAGTCGTTTAGTCGTGTCCGACTCTTTGTGACCCCAGGGACCATAGCACGCTAGGCACTCCTGTCTTCCACTGCCTCCCGCAGTTTGGTCAAACTCATGTTCGTAGCTTCGAGAACACTGTCCAACCATCTCATCCTCTGTCGTTCCCTTCTCCTAGTGCCCTCAATCTTTCCCAACATCAGGGTCTTTTCCAGGGAGTCTTCTCTTCTCATGAGGTGGCCAAAGCATTGGAGCCTCAGCTTCACGATCTGTCCTTCCAGTGAGCACTCTGGGCTGATTTCCTTCAGAATGGATAGGTTTGATCTTCTTGCAGTCCGTGGGACTCTCAAGAGTCTCCTCCAGCACCATAATTCAAAAGCATCAATTCTTCGGCGATCAGCCTTCTTTATGGTCCAGCTCTCACTTCCATACATCACTACTGGTAGCGCCTAGTTATTGCAATATTATGCAAACCACTGCAGTACGGCACTTACTAAAGGATCATCAGCATTCACCAATATTCCTATGGTCTTTATCCAAGCCAAGTCAGAATGTTGACAACTGTCAAATTTATAAAGATGCCTTAAAATAACTGTTGGGCTATAGGAAAATCCCTCAAAGACAGAGGTCAATTGCACAGTAGCTGTATAATAGATCTAGACCTTATCTGTTGGGACTCATAAGACAAGCTACTCCAGGGCTTGGTGACAAATTGCATGTGTCTTTTCCTGAAAGATACAAAACCCAATATGACCAGAACCTCTTGAGTTCATTACAGGAATAAATGTTAGACTTATACAGAGCAAGCATCTCAAACACATCACTAAGGAAATCACCAATCGACTTCTCCCATTTTGTTCTGGACTTCAGATAAAGCTGTAATCCTTGAAGTGAAAGAAAAGCCTCCTTAGCTTCTTAAGAAATATCACCCGCAAAATATGCAATCCAGCACATGGAACACTTGGAACCAAACAGAAAAACAGAATGAACCAGCTATGGCCCTTAAATACATGCACCTTACCTTCCTTTTCAGCCCTGAAGACAAATACCCTGTGCGCTGTAACAACTTCAAGTTTGTTGTCCCCATGGGCTCTGACTGTAGACATAGCAGAGAGGAGGATTATTCCCTTAGAGTACACTTCCTGTATCAAATGCAACAAAGAGAGTCTATGAAGGTACAAGTTAGTCTCACTTGAAAAGCCCCATTTCAACTAATGGCACCAATGGCAAAGTGTAATTTTGATACAGCCTGCAAAAAGGAGAGTCTCCAATCACAATCAGCCTAGCCCCCTTCAGGGTGTTGCTCATGTGCTGTACCTACACATGCATAGGGCACACCAACAGGTTCCACCAGCTGATTGTCATCACATCCAGCATAAATGTCTGCAGAGAGGGAATCTTTGTGTACAGAGGGACACACACTAAGTCTCCCTCCTTGGAGATGTTCACACTGTATGTGTGGGTGCCAGTGGTTTGGGCTAGTTGACCTTAGCCCTTTCCCTACTCATTCATGCTACAATGTGCATGGAACACTTCTGAAGGGCCTTCTATGTGCTTTAAATGTCCAAACAAGCTACTGATGTTGTACAGCAGAAGAGATGAGCTCAAGGTGCAGTAGAAAAAATGCAGCAGAATGGTTGTCTTGTCTTACAGTGAAAGTAGTCGCATGAGCAGAGCTAGCAGTCTGAACTCAGCATTACCTACCAGCAATAACAGCAATCATTATGTATGGGGGGGGTTATTGTACGCTACATGTACTTTGTTATTTTTCTCAGGGTAAAATTGGTTGCCGGATGTCAGGGGACCGCCGTATAGGGAGCCTCCGCCTCTCCTGCTGACCAGCACATCGCCTAGTGAGAGCAATGAAAGCAGCAGCAGCAAGGGAGGGGAGGGGGAGGAGGAAGTTAGGGTGATGGAGGAGAGAGGGCTCAGAGATGCTGCAGAGCCCTGGCACTGCCCCGGCCAATGGGCTAAGGAAATGGGGCAGCCACTTCCGCCGCCCCAGTTAAGGCGTGGTACTAAGCGTAAGGAGGGGAGACGGTGTTTCGGGGTGCCCAAGCTCTTATGCTGGTCACGTTACTAGAAACGTCCACTCCTGGATTCTGCAAGTGACTAAGGTCATGTTTCTTGGCATCTCTGCACTGTAAATACTAGGTAAAGGTAAAGGGACCCCTGACCATTAGGTCCAGTCGTGACCGACTCCGGGGTTGCGGCGCTCATCTCGCATTATTGGCCGAGGGAGCCGGCATATAGCTTCCAGGTCATGTGGCCAGCATGACAAAGCCGCTTCTGACAAACCAGAGCAGCACATGGAAATGCCGTTTACCTTCCTGCTATAGCGGTTCCTATTTATCTACTTGCATTTTGATGTGCTTTCGAACTGCTAGGTTGGCAGGAGCTGGGGCCAAGCAACGGGAGCTCACCCCGTCGCGGGGATTCGAACCGCCGACCTTCTGATCAGCAAGCCCTAGGCTCAGTGGTTTAGCCCACAGCGCCACCTGGGTCCTTACTGTAAATACTATAAACCTGTTAAAGACAGAACGGGCTTTGGCGTCTTTACTCAAGAGTAGCCATACACAAACCCTGACACCAAACATGAAGCATCATTGCTGTGGATTTCACCATAGCGGACTAGTTTGATTATAAAATTCCTGGCAGCTCTGCTTCCAGAAATTATGTACTGGTGTCTGCAGACATCTACTGCATGGATTTGGTACTGCTGCTGCATTACAGTCACAGTGAAAATATCCAGCACAAATATGAGAAAGCTACTGAGGATTCCCCTTCCCAATTTTGAAATGCATCCTTTAATCAAAATTTAAAAAAATTGCCACACACACACACACACACACACTTAAAATCAGACCAGAGTCTCAACTGCTACAGAACAATGCTTTCCACAAGTCTTTAAAATGAAACCGTAAGAGAGGTTCCTTTTCCAACATGTGAATAACTAAGAATGAGACTGTTACCATTATTAGTAGGGCATGAAATCCTACAGCCCAGGATTGTATTTTAGAACTGTTTTTACACTATTTTTCTTAATAACCATGTGTGTGATTTTGCAATTGTAAGCTAACATCTGGAGTCTCCTCAAGAGGATGGGTATAAATGTTTTAAACCAGGCATCCCCAAACTTCGGCCCTCCAGATGTTTTGCACTACAATTCCCATCATCCCTGACCACTGGTCCTGTTAGCTAGGGATCATGGGAATTGTAGGCCAAAACATCTGGAGGGCCGCAGTTTGGGGGTGCCTGTTTTAAACGGACAAAAAACGTAGGATTATGGGGCTGCCATCCACTATGGCAGAGGTGGGAAACCTCAAGCCCAAACCTCTCTAGTCAGCCCTCCAAACTTTCCCCAGCCCTGCTCTTTGACTTGCTTGAGTGCTTTGACTGCAAAATGCCCTCGAACTCTGATAGTGCTTCTTGCTTGCATGGACAGAGGGAGGTGTGTGTAGAAGCCTCTGTCCTTTGTGTGGCTGGAGTATATTATGGCCTAGTCTACTGAAGTTGAAAGTCATCTCTTTCGCCGCATACACTTTGGCCAGTGCTCACACACCACTGGAATACAGCTGCTGCAAAGTTGCCCATTAGGAAGTGCATCCCTTGGGCTGAAAAAGGTTTCCCACCGCTGTGTTATGGCAACTGCTTCTTTCACCCTTCAATGCATATTTTGCAGAATTGGAAGGTGTGCAACATTCCCCTAAGTTTGTACAACCAGTAAGCTGCAACTAAGTACAGTGGTACTTTGGATCTCAAACGCCACTTGGCTCCTGAACAAATTGGCTCCTGAATGATCGAAAACCGGAAGTGAGTATTCTAGTTTTCAAACATTCTTTTGGAAGCTGAATGTCCGATGGGGCTTCTGCAGCTTCCGATTGGCTGCAGGAGCTTCCTGCAGCCAATCAGAAGCCGCGCTTTGGTTTCCAACCGTTTTGGAAGTCGAACGGACTTCCGGAACGGATTCTGTTTGAGTTCCAAGGTACGACTGTACACACTAACAGATCTGATCGAGTACATATTTTCTGATCAGCACAAACTTACTTTGTCATTATTGTAATAAGAAATGCTGTCGCCGTCAAATTTTACCCAGCGCTTCTGAAACACATGTTTTCTGTGTGCAAATCAAGAAAAAGAAAAAAAAAGTTATTTGGGAAGGTGAAACAACAAAGGTGCAGATGAATCATCATCATCATCATTTTATTTGTATGCCGCCTTTTCATCGTTCAAGGAGGCTTACAACATTAAAAGATTTACATAATTACAAACATTAAAAAGCATAAAAATAAAACACACCAGAAAGTACACAACCAAAGCAAAACTATTTCCACGTAAACCATAAGAAGATGTAAAAATAAAGATACAAAGAATTGTTTTTAAAAGGGCTATCTAAGGTATCTAACTGTTGGAGATGCAATAGGGGTAATGCTTCTGTAAAACATATGTATTTTCATTGTCCTATATTGAAAGAGTTTTTGGCAGAAGGTACCTGAAACCATTGACAGAACAGTATGGAACAGCCTTACCTTTACATAGCAAAATATCCTCTTGAATTATATACCCAGCACATGGAACCTTACCAATACGAGTGGGCTCTCTGTGCCCTTACCACAGCAAAAAGACTGATACTGATGAATTGGAAAAAATTAAAATGCATCTCCCTCCTACGATTGGATAGAAGACTTATGCAAACTCACAACATACAGACAACTTGCATACAAACAGAGACTTGCCATGGGCAAATTCAATGATATTTGGAATCCATTCTTACAAATACTGTAATAGGTTAAGATCTGGTGAAGTACAATAACAACCTTGGAAAATATACAGTTTGGGGTTTTTTTCCCCCTTTGTTTTTCCTTCTGCACGGGTTCTGTTTCTCTTTTTCCTTTTCTCTTTTTTTGTCTGCATCTCACCATGTTTGGGGCATATACAGTGGTGCCTCGCTAGACGAATTTAATTCGTTCCACGGGTCTTTTCTTAGAACGAAAAATTCGTCTAGTGAATCCCATAGGAATGCATTGAAAAAAATGTGAAATTTTTTTTGCCCATAGGAACACATTAATTGAATTTCAATGCATTCCTATGGGAAACCGTGATTCGCTAGACGAATTTTTCATAAAATGAATTCGTCTAGCGAGGCAACTTCCGCTCGAAAAATCCTTTCGTTAAGTGGAAATTTCGTTAAGCAGGGCATTCGTTAAGCGAGGCACTACTGTATAGTTATGCGCTTTTTGAACTTTCAATAAAGATGTTACAAAAAAAGAGAGAGAATTAATATCAATTACAACAATCAGCTGCAATCCTTTGCACACCACAGTGGGGCGTATTTCTGAGTAAGCATGAAGCGGAGTCTGCTGACAGGCTGCAATCCTAGCCCCAGTTGATTGGGATCATACCCCATTGGGTTCAATTGGATTTATTTCTGAGGAGACATGGTTAGGATTGTGCTGTTTATCTACCATTTCTTACAAAGCTATTGCTGCCCATTAACCTCTCAGCCTTTTCAGAAGATAAAAAAAAGGGAGAGCAAGCAGGATCAGTCACCTACTGTTTACATGTTACAAAGTCCCATTAAGAAACATTCTCCAAGTTAAAGATGACATACCCCTGAGGAGACAACTTATCCAGCCATCCTTCTTTAGCCTTCTTTCCTGCAGGACCATAAAAGCAAGCATAGGGTGATATTGAGTCTTTGGGGCTACTGGCCGATTCTTCAACTCCGCCATGGTGGGAAGAATATATCGGCTCCTTAGCACTGAGGTCGAGCTTCCCACGTCTGAGCCTTTTTGATGTTTTATATTTTCCTTTCTGTGTATATCGAGCATATTCTTTCACTGAAGAGCATTCCGATTCCCCAGCAAATCTGTTTGGCGGTACAAACGTATCCTCCTGGGGTACTAATTCATTGTCCGCCACATCTTCAGCCGTTTTCTGTTTCTGATTATTAAGAGTACTGAAAGCAAACACACAAAGTAACGCTACTTCAGACAATCAATCTTTCTCTTTTGCCACAGGGCATTGCAATTTAATTTGGAACAACAAGCATATGAAAACAACAAAACATCCCACATAAATGTCGTAAAGAGACCTGCTGAAGTCCGCCGTGCTTTTGAAAGAAAAGAGAACCTTTTTTTTTTTCAGGCTGAGGGCTAAACTCCAGAGCCAGAGGCACAAGTGACCACAGCAAAAAATGTAAATTTTACCTTTTCTCAGGGGGCTGGTTTCTGCACACACACACACACACACACACACACACACACACACGCCTCTGTCCAGGAAAACAACGTCACATTTCCAAGAAACATTCCAGCTAGGCAAAAACACTCAAGGGGGGGGAGTGCAAAGCAGAACTGGCAAGGGGTGTCAACTGGGGAGGGGAGTTGTGGTTCAAGAAGGAGGTTAGCTTGGGAAGACTCCACATTACAACTGTAATGAATGGTGCCTCCAGCTGAAACATACAGGCCAGGGGTCAGCAAACTTTTTCAGCAGGAGGCCGGTCCACTGTCCCTCAGACCTTGTGGGGGGGCCGGACTATATTTTCAAAAAAATATGAACGAATTCCTATGCCCCACAAATAACCCAGAGATGCATTTTAAATAAAAGGACACATTCTACTCATGTAAAAACACCAGGCAGGCCCCACAAATAACCCAGAGATGCATTTTAAATAAAAGGACACATTCTACTCATGTAAAAACATGCTGATTCCCAGACCGTCCGCGGGCCGGATTTAGAAGGTGATTGGGCCGCATCCGGCCCCCAGGCCTTAGTTTGGGGACCCCTGATATAGGCAGTGCTATGCAAATATGTTTCCTCCTGTAGGTAAAAAGGTAAAGGTAAAGGACCCCTGGATGGTTAAATCCAGTCAAAGACAACTATGGGGTTGTGCTGCTCATCTCGCTTTCAGGCCGAGAGAGCCGGCGTTTGTCTACAGACAGCTTTCTAGGTCATGTGGCCAACATGACAAAACCACTTCTGGTGCAACAGAACACCGTGATGGAAACCAGAGTGCACGGAAATGCCGTTTACCTTCCTGCCACAGCAGTACCTATTTATCTACTTGCACTGGCGTGCTTTTGAACTGCTAGGTTGGCAGGAGCTGGGAAAGTGCAATGGGAGCTCACTCCATCGTGGGGATTCGAACTTCCGACCTTCTGATTGGCAAGCCCAAGAGGCTCAGTGGTTTAGACCACAGCGCCACTTGCATCCTTGTAGGAGGAACTACCTACCACCATGCAGACCAAACTGGAAGTAATAGACAAGCCTTGAAGCCCAACTGGAGCTATAAAACAAACCTCAGGCTACTCTGAGATACCTACAGGGTTGTACAATCAATTTCAGGCAAATAGGAACTGGGATGACATTTTAATAACAACAACAACAACAACAACAACAACAGGGTGGGGTGGCCATATTTTTGCTCAGGTCTATGATTCTACATCCCTGCTATATCTTGTATTTAGAACTTTGGCAACCGATTGTTGGTCTCTGTTGTCTAATATAACGTCTAATGTTTTAAGATTACGTAAGGTTTTCATTTTTATATCGTTTTATATATTGTTGCTCTTCAAATGAAGGTCAGTCTAGAAAGAAACCACTACGAATACATGGGATGCTACTAAACAGTTCCACTAGCGCAAGTACTTTTGGCTGGGCAGTGGAATTTCTTCTCCCTCTTCCCTTTCTGTGAACCCCCTAACTATGTTCAGGGGGGTTCTCCCAACCCTCTGGAGAATATTTAGGGGGCACACAAGGAGAAGAAGTTCCTTTGCACCGTGAAAAGTGCTTGGGCTAGCAGAATTGTTTAGTTGGATATCGCCCAATGATAATAAATACAGGGCCTATTTTATGGGTGGTAGTACTGGTGACTGTGAACATGGATTATCAACGTGCGTTTTTAAAACCCTATTTACTACTATTTTGAACCAAAAAAATATATGATGAAAGCAATAACGCCAAGTGAATGTAACTCTTCTCCAGTTTTCATCTTGTAAACACTTAGATCTGCTCCTAAGCATGTTTACTGTAACATAAGCCCCACAGAATTCGGTGGAAATTACATCCTAGTAAGTGTGCTCGGGAGGACAGGCACTTTGTACAGGGAAGCGGGGAAAAGGCAGTCAAAGATAGTAGTATTTGCAATGGGAGGATATTAATCTGAAATATACAACTAGCAGAGTTCTGGAGAGCCAGTCTTTCTCGCAGCACAATTGTCCTCTGACCATTCCATTATTAAAGATGTGTGCCTTGGGCCATTTTATCCCTGCTTCGCTACGCACATCTTAAAGGGGCAAACAGGAAAAAATAATAATATTTGAAATAGCCCTAATCCTCACTTCCACACCAGGTTTACCAACTCAGAGGTGCCTCTCTTGGTTGGTAGTGATTCCCTAGAGCAGCGTTTCCCAAAGTGGGTGATACTGCCCTCGGAGGGGGGGGCACTGCAATGATCGGAGGGGCAGTAGTAACCTCAAGGTGCAATTGGGAGGCACTGAATAAAAATGGGGGGGGGTGGAAGCAAAAAGAAAGATAAGAAAATGGGCTTCACCCAGGCCCAGGAAGTGGATCACAGCTTGCTCATCCTTCTCATTGGGGTTATTTCTAATGTTATCCTCCGTTATCTTAATTTTCTGTATGTAATGCAAATGTTACTACAGTTGAGCTTAATAAATAATTTTATAACTTATAAGCTCCCAGTGTCTTATTTACAACAACATCTTTCTTTACTATGGAAATATAGCTACATAAAAGAACACAAATTTGTCACTGCATCTTTCTGTTTCCAGGGGGCGCTGATTGTTGTTGTTGTTTTTTTCCTCTGAAAAGGGCCAAATAAAGTTGGAGCACCTACACAGCTGAACACTTTTGACCATTGTCAGCTTCTGGTGTAGGATCAGGCGTCCACTTTAGCACAAACAATGGAAAAAGCTGAGATTTCTGAAAGAAGATTTCAGAAGATTTCTAGAAGAAGAGAGCAGCATCAGCACAGGGGTGTGTGAGAACCAGACCACATTGGCTTCCTGTGGCTATTCCCATACAAAGGCAAAAAGAAATTCATTGAAATACTGATGATGATAATAATAATAATAATAATAATAATAATAATAATAATAATGTATACAGGTTGCAAACAAGATGCAATTTCTCAGTATTAAAAAAAATCCTGATTCTGATACACATGTTCTAATTCCAAGCATTTAAATCAAGAGAGGGACGTGTGACGTTTAACCAAAAGTTATAATCCAATACCGTGTTTTGTTCAGAAGGCTCTCCCTGTGAGTGCTTTCATCGTCTCTGTTCTCTTCTGGTGTGCTTGAAAGTTCTTTGACGTAGTTTTCCTGCAAATAGAGATTCCAAAGCTGAACAGTTAAACGGGTAATTGTTGGAGAGCTAAAAGGCTTTCGGTTGCATCCAGAGATGTCCATGCACAAGCAGAAGAGGCTTCCAGTAACTCAACAGGATTTCATCCTCTCTTCCTTCCTGTGTACCCTCAAAATCTGCTTCTAAAGGAATATTTTTGGGAGGAGGATGAGAAGCTGGACCATAAAGAAGGCTGATCGCCGAAGATTTGATACTTTTGAATTATGGTGCTGGAGGAGACTCTTGAGAGTCCCATGGACTGCAAGAAGATCAAACCTATTCATTCAGAAGGAAATCAGCCTTGAGTGCTCACTGGAAGGACAGATCCTGAAGCTGAGGCTCCACCTCATGAGAAGAGATGACTCCCTGGAAAAGACCCTGTTGTTGGGAAAGATTGAGGGCACAAGGAGAAGGGGACGAGGGATGAGATGGTTGGACAGTGTTCTTGAAGCTACCAACATGAGTCTGACTGGGAGGCAGTGGAAGACAGGAGTGCCTGGCGTGCTCTGGCCCAGGGGTCACGAAGAGTCGAATATGACTAAACGACTAAACAACAACAACAATCAAAAGCTTCAAGGGAGGGGGGAGGAGTGCAAGGTGAAGACTACTCATGCAACATTGTATTCCACCCTTTAAAATCACTACCACAATCTTTATGTTACTGTATCCACCAGTTTTATTTTGGGTGGATATCTATGTAAAATGTGCTCTCTGGTATATATGTCTTCCTTGTAAAATAGTGAGTTCTTGTTCAGACAATTTTAGAACTATGTCAAATTTCTATACCATGAAACACAAACAGGGGGTGGGCAGATGTGGGGGACTCCCTGGTCCTGAATGGGGTAACTGTGCTTCTGAAGGACCAGGTGCACAGCCTAGGAGACATTTTGGACTCACAGCTGTCCATGGAGGTTCAGGTCAGTTCTGCATCCAGTTCTGCATCCATCTGGTATGCAAGCTGAGACCCTACCTGCCCGCAGACTGTCTTGCCAGAGTGCTGCCTGCTCTAGTTATCTCCCGCTTGTACTACTGCAATGCACTCTACATGGGGCTACCTTTGAAGGTGACCCGGAAACTACAACTAATCCAGAATGCAGCAGCTAGACTGGTGACTGTGAGTGGCTGCTGAGACCATATAACACCGATGGTTTCTGAACACAATTCAAAGTGTTGGTGCTGACCATTAAAGCCCTAAACAGCCTCAGCCCAGTATACCTGAAGGAGCGTCTCCACCCCCATCGTTCAGCCTGGACACTGACGTCTAGCTCCGAGGGCCTTCTGGTAGTTCCCTCCCTGCAAGGTTATAGGGAACCAGGCAGAGGGCCTTCTTGGTAGTGGCACCCGTCCTGTGGAATGCCCTCCCATCAGATGTCAAGGAAATAAACATCTATCTGACTTTTAGAAAACATCTGAAGGCAGCCCTGTTTAGGGAAGTTTATAATGTTTGATGTTTTATTGTGTTTTTAATATTCTGTTGGGAGCCGCCCAGAGTGGTTTAGCTTGTGAAATGTAAGTTCTTGGCCAGCCAAGATTTAACACAGTGGACAAATTTGGATCTATCCCAATGGCTGTCAGGCTGACTTTGTCCTGCAGGCCAGAGTTTGGACACCCCTGTCCTGAAGATTGACAACTTGCACAACTGAAGAAATTACGGCATCTTTCTTACCAGAAGATCTTTCTCTGGTTTATCATTGCACTGCTTTCTTTAACTGATGAGTATTCGGGGAGGGGGAGGGAGGGTGTTATTGGTGTATTATTATTTTTGTGTGAGAGAGTCTTTGTTTATACTACTGTGAAATAGATTTCTTTAATAAGCTTGCTGTGTAAACCACCTAGAGATCTTGCCTATTAATCAGTATATAAGAATTATAAATGAATAAGTGTGAAGTCATACACCCACTCTACAAAAAATTAAAAAGTTAAACCACAATAGGAAATGCAGAAGAGGAACCATTCTCCACCTGGCCTCACACCAGCCCAATCACATTTGCAGTGAGAACTCGCTTTATTTTCCTGTTGTCTATTCACAGTATTGACTGTTTCCCACTAAGTGATCCTTCAGACATGCAGGTCCCCACCCAGTAAGATGTCCCCATATGCAAAAACAGCTAAGCAATGCAATTATCCCAGTGTTTCACAAATTAACTGAAGCGGTTGAATATTTTCTTATTTTAAGGATCCATTAAAAAACAAATTTTGAGGGTTATCCAGAGTTGTAGTGATGAAGCTCCAGCTAAAAATGTAGCTCTGCTGGTCCAATACTGTAATTATTTATTGGCTATTAAACAATGCCTTTACTGTTGAGGATATTGTCACTTAGGTTGCTATCCTATGCACATTTTTTCCTGGGATTAAGTCCCACTGAGCACAGTGGGATTTACTTCTGAGTAAATATGCATAGGATTTTGCTGACAGTCAGGTTGTGTAGGAGGAGCACAGAGAGAAGAAACGCCATAGTGCATCTGCACTAGTAAAAACCGGACACCTTCATCTGCCCCAGCTGCAACAAAACATGTCTCTCCCATATCTGTCTCTTCAGCCACGGTAACTCTCCAATGGTTTGACTTTACCCCCAAGGCACACTCTTCCATTGTCTCCTGGGACAGACAGATGCCAACAGCAACAATATATATATAACTGCTAAACTAGTTCTACACATCCAAGTGCAGGGATTTTGAGATTGCGTCAGGCGAGGCAGCAAACCTCTGAGGGATATTTCCAAAACCAGTCTGCAATAAAGCCAACATGATGCCCTCCAGATGTTGATGAACTATAACTCCCATCATCTCTGACCACTGGCAATGCCAGCTAATGGGAACTGTAGTCCAACAAGATCTGGAAGGCACCACATTGTCTAACCCTATAATAAAAGGGTGAGAGGGTTTGCACTTCCGAATAGAGGGTGCGGGGATTTTAAAAAAACCAAACTGGGCAAATCCTATCTCAAGTATTGCTTTAGAACACGTAAATTGACTGCTTTAAAGGGCAGCATGTTGAACAAGAGGCTTTTTGTGACTGTCAACCTTGAGGTGGGGAGTATCATTGCTCACTGATTACTTCTTTCTTGGTGGAAATCACAGCCCAGTATCGCTAACATCCAAGCTCATTTTTCAGCACAGACAAACGCTTTAAGTTCCAACTGATTCACCTTCCTCCTTCAATTCCCCAGTGTCTCATTAATATGTTTCTCCAGGCATCCCTCCGATAAACTAAAACCTTCTGTTCTCCATGTCTGGCCCAATATCCTTCTTCAATCTTACATCTAACCACACAGAAAACCTGTGCTGTCTCTTGTCTGCAATGCCATCTTAGTTTCATATCATTTTCCCTGTCATTAATCCTGCAAATGAAACTTTCATAAAGCGATGACTGCATGGGATCTGGGTTTTATGCAAACTCAACAAGGCATCTATTTATTCTTAATATATGTTTAGGAATACAGTAGAAAACAATCAACCTTCAGTGGATATCTTTATCCTTGCTGGGCTGAAACAAGAAGTGAAGGCTAGGCCCAAGAGCAGGCATCCCCAAACTGCGGCCCTCCAGATGTTTTGGCCTACAACTCCCATGATCCCTAGTTAACAGAACCAGTGGTCGGAGAAGATGGGAATTGTAGTCCAAAACATCTGGAGGGCCGAAGTTTGGCGATGCCTGCCCAGACTGACAAGACAGTAGCTCTTCAGAAACAAATGGAACCCAGAAGCTGTTGCTACAGTTCCCAGTTCAAAAACCCTGGCACCCTAAACACATGCATCATTTCTTAGCTGAATTAAACAGAGTACAAATCGCCCAATTCGATCATAGCTCATTTTCTGTTATCTTCTTCTTCCCCTATCTTAATGAGTCCAGTCTTCTAGATTGTTCCATATAAAGAAAGTCAGTCTCTTTTAACTTTGTGGGCCTCCTAATAAGTAACACAGTTTATAAGTCAACTCCTAGCATTCCACTCCTTTCTCCCAATATTTTGTCACACTCTTATGTGACCAAGAAAAAGAACACAGGCCGGGACTAGATGGATGTTTGGTAAACAGTCTTGGCCCAGTATACCTGAAGGAGCGTCTCCACCCCATCATTCAGCCCTGACACTGAGGTCCAGCGCCGAGGGCCTTCTGGCGGTTCTCTTCCTGCGAGAAGCGAAGTTACAGGGAAGCAGGCAGAGGGCCTTCTTGGTAGTGGAGCCCACCCTGTGGAAATCCCTCCTATCAGATGTCAAGGAAATAAACAACTATCTGACTTTTAGAAGACATCTGAAAGCAGCCCTGTTTAGGGAAGTTTTTATTGTTTGATCTTTTATCGCTTTTATTATAATTATTATTAATATTCTGTTGGGAGCCTCCCAGAGTGGCTAGGGAAACCCAGCTAGATGGGCTAGGTATAAATTATTATTATTATTATTATTATTATTATTATTATTATTATTATTGTTGAGCAAGCTTAACACTAACTCCAGTAGTGTTCATGCACGAGCCCCTTTACTTTATTCCATAACATTTGTTGCCAAAAATGAAGTTCTGCACTTGACAAAATCTGTTCTGCAGTCTGGCACTGGGTGGCCCAGATGATGATGATGATTTTATTATTTATTGAATTTATATACCGCCCTTTACCCAGAGGTCTCAGGGCGGGTTCACAGATCTCACTAACAGGAGCTGCTACAGGGCATATAATGTGCTTTTATTATCTCCACCCCACCCCATTATGACAAAAGAAATTTTGCTAGTAAACGACAACTCACTGTGTCTTCTGGGCCGCTGATAAGGAAGGTTTCCCCATATGGAGAGATGGGAGGTGGCTTTTCTTCATCTGAGTCTCCTTTAAAAGAAAATAGGGTTTGCTTCAAATAGGCACACAGAATTGCTCAATTTCTCTAACATGATAACCTGCACACGGTCTCCCAAGATAAATGCATGCACTCTATAAAGAGAAGAGCATGGAGTTGCTATGAAGAAGAAGAAGAGTTTGGATTTGATATCCCGCTTTATCACTACACAAAGGAGTCTCAAAGTGGCTAACATTCTCCTTTCCCTTCCTCCCCCACAACAAACCCTCTGTGAGGTGAGTGAGGCTGAGAGACTTCAGAGAAGTGTGACTAGCCCAAGGTCACCCAGCAGCTGCATGTGGAGGAGCGGGAGACGCGAACCCGGTTCCCCAGATTACGAGTCTACCGCTCTTAACTACTACACCACACTGAAGTGGTACCTGTGATGGCTAATTCCCACTTGATGATACAATCCAGGAATAGCTCATGTGATGCCTTTCAGATGCTGTAGACTACAAGTATCATCACCTCTGACCATTGGTCATGCTGGCTGGGGCTGATGAAAGATGTGACACAAAACATCTGGAAGGCAACACATTGGCTAGTCCAAAGGCAACCAATAAATTGATGCACGCACGCAACTCCTAAAAAGATTGTCATACAAAAGTGTTCAGATTTTTTACATTTCCTATTATCAACCATCAACTCTTTATTTAAAGCTGACTGAAACACCATCAGTGTACCAATGATACCAATTTAAGCAGATGGTACTTGATCCAGTATTAAACTATACAAGTCTCCTTCAATATACACATTTCAGAAAATAATATGGGTACCCATTCACCTTATTTAACATTCATTTCACTAGAACCTGCTTCTAAGTAAGCCTCAGGGCTGCTGCCAATGTTAATTAAAACTTCTGCAAAGGTTCATGTTTAAACTCAGTGCCTCCACTTTCTCAGAAACCTATTCAGCACATTTTAATTACACTCTAGTGAGGCACATAGCAGTCTAAGGCAGTCTAAGGTTGCCTCTTTTTCCCTCTCAAAAAAAAAGAGTATCACAATGTGGTATCAAGGAATTGTTCCCCAGATTACCACTGTTTAGGCTGGGAATACTGTTGCTAATGTAGCCAGTATGACACACCACACAAGTGAGGTATCAACAGGTTGAGAGAACCACACAGTTTGGAGAAGTACAAAAAAATAGAGGGGGGAAACTTAAAAGGAAGAAGAACACTCAAATAGCCTAATGCTATTTGGGGGGACGTGGCAGAAAGACATGGAAATCCAAGTGGGAAAGGAATGGAATGGAGTAATGTAGAGGAAGATCTGGCTGGCTGGCTGAAACACCAGTAATGGGGCATGTGATGAACTACTATATTCTGATCTAGACCAAGAACACCATCTAGGGCATCTGGGAATCTGGACCCCTAGAGGGCAATCCTATGTGGAAGCAACAGCCTTGATTTTACAGTGGTACCTTGATTCTCAAATGCCTTGGTACTCAAACACCTTGGTTCCCAAACGCTGAAAACCCGGAAGTAAGTGTTCCAGTTTTCAAACATTTTTTCAGAAGCCAAACATCCTGTGCAGCTTTCGGCTATTGCTTCCTGCACCAATCAGAAGCTGTGCCTTGGTTTTTGAACGTTTCGGAAGTCAAACAGACTTCCGGAATGGTTGAGTTTGAAAACCAAGGTACCACTGTATTTGGTGCTTTCATTTTTGCTATTTATTTTACGTTTTTGTTTTTGAGACTTTTTTAGTTAATTTGTTTTTGTGACTGTGTGGAACCCATTTCAGCTACTGATTGATTGTGTGACTGCGGAAATGGATAAAAGCCCCTCATCCAAACAATGACTATCATCAGTACAGCTAAGGGGAAAAAATTAATTTTTATCTTCTACAATACTGTCTTATTTATTTCATAGTACAGTACATTGATTATTGCTTTCATTTTTATGGATCAATGGCCTCGTTAGTAAAATTCATGTGAAATTGCTGTTTAGGGGTTGTTTTTAAAAGTCTGGAATGGATTAATCCTTTTTGCATTACTTCCTATGGGAAAGCGCGCCTTAGTTCTGGAACACTTTGGGTTTGGAACCGACTTCTGGAATAGATTAAGTTTGAGAACCAAGGTACCACTGTATTTCCAATCCACTTCCCAAGTTAAATATCTTATTTTGCAGTAGCCGATTGGCTAGCTCTCTTGCAAAGGAAATGCAAACCCATCATAAAGGTGAAACCATTGTGAAAGAAAGTATATTTATGATTAGTTTCCTTGACCTTTCACATCACTGATGGAGCTTCTTGCTTCTTTGGTCCAAGCTACACTCTTTACTTAGAAAAGAAACCTGCTTCAACTCATGATAGATTCCATAAATGTGGGCTAGAGCGTCTTTGCTTCTTTGGAACCATGCAAGTAAGGTGGTCAGAGATGCTATGCAAGGGACTAAGATCATCTTTTCCAGCATCATGTTGACTGAATGAAGCTGAAGCTTTCCAGTCATTACTATTTCCAGCCAGAAAGCTGTGGATGTAAACTTTAAAAAAGAATCAAAAGGAAGATCAAAAAAGAAAAGAAAACCCACTGCCTTCAAAGTCATCTCATCATTTCCAGGGTGCAAAGGGGTGGGAGGGGAGGGGAAGTTGTTTCATGGTTTTTAAATGCCTACAGCTGACAGCAGGGTTATTTTGCAGAGCACAAAATGTGCCTGAACGTGTCCAGGTTAAGCCTTAAATATGAGCAGGCAGAAGTTCACTTCAAGCAGTTGTTTAGCCATTTTCAGGGGTGGGTGGGTTAGGAACGCTATTAACTCTCCTTAATCCTTTGCCCTCAAGGAGAGTGTCAGCTATTCAATTAAACACCAGAGCAAGGATTCAAACAGCCATGCGACTAGTTCCGCACACCCAAGAGAGATTCAGACTTTCCTTTGAAAACCAGGAAGAGTCTTAAAAAAAACCCCAAAAAAACCCCAGAGTGTCTAATGGAATAGGAAGGTTAAAGAATAAATGTTTGTAGGGGTGTGAGAGGGTAAACGAGGTAGGGGGGGCCTTTGATCTTATGGGAGGGCCCACCGTGTCAATCATTCTCTCGGTCTGGGCTCAGGAACCCTCTTGACTTTAAACAGCATTTTCCGATTGATGAGAATACATCCCTGCTGCTCTTGTTGTTTTGTCGTTTTCACTGTGAAATTTAGCTTTGATCTTGTGCTATTTGGATAGCTGGTTTAACACCAGAACATTTTGTAGGTGCAGTCCTCTATGCACCTTGGACTGAGGACTGTGTGAGAATGCTAATGAGCAGGGAAATGAGCCAAGAAAAACCCCTCTTTCTTTCTCTTTCTCTCTGTCTCCTCTCATTCATTCACACATACCAATTGAAACACATCTCAGTTTTTCCTCTGTTAAACACATGTCCTTTTGTCCCATCTAGTCATAGACCAAGAGGTTCTTTTTTATATACAATAGATTCTCATTCAGTTTTGAAAACCTCAACACATTAACTTCAAATTCAATATTCTTGCAAAATGAACAAGGTGATATCCCATCCTTACCTCTGTGGTGTCTTCATTTCCACCCATATTCTGCCGCTTTATATGTCAAACTATATCTAATACGTATCTCCTCTATTACATTTATTGTCATCCTCAATCCGCTGCTCATAATTCAAATCCTGCCTGTGATTTCATTTGACGACACAAATTATTCCTTTTTTCTTTTCTTTCTTTTTTTTTTTTGGTCCTGTTGCTTTGCACAGGAAAAGCCACTGTTTACAAGCGTTCATTGGATTTTCTGTAGGTAAACAAAGGGTTTTCCCAGAGAAAGTGGTGGGATAATTTATTTTATTTTATTTTTTAAAGACCTCTTGGATCTGTGAGTAGAAATCAAGGGATAAACAGAAGAAATCATGGGACAAACAGAATGAGCCCCAAATTTGCTCCGTCACTCTGCCCTGCCTGTATTACACTTTACGTAGCATCTAATTTGGGGTGACAACATTATGACCTGCATGTTTAAAGGGTCAGCTGCTCAGAAGAATTTTGGAGCAAAGTTTTACCTCCTGAAACTAGTTTCAGAAGCAAGCCCTGACTGGAGAAAAGTAGGATGATGAAGAAGCTTTGAGAAGAGAAACTGGGGAAGAGAAGAGTTTAGCACTGCCGCCTCTTTGTATGAATTATCCCCAACTGCCTGCCTGCCTGCCTGCCTGCCTGCCTGCCTGCCTGCCTGCCTGCCAGCCAGCCATTGTCTATCTGGTGGCACACATTTTTCTGAAAACAGATTCTGCTACCGTCACACATACTTAAGACTATACAAACACTCCCCTAGCATATATCAAAGAAGGAAGCGATTAAAGGTTACTGATAAGTGCACAGGGTACAAAAATGTGATGAGAAAGCAGCATCAAAGAATCCACATGTGACTCACACATCCTGTTTCTGTGCTTCTTGGGTTTCACACCTGAAACAAACCTCGCACATGTTCCTCCACAAAAGAACAGTAACAGTAAGCACATTTCTCCCCGGGGGAGATACAAGACATTTGAGCTATGCTCAAGCACTTTTCCTTCATTACAATCGAAGCAAATCTACACTATCCCAAAAAAAGAGATATTAAGTAAAGCTAGCATCTTTTCTTTATTTGAAAGAAATAAGTAATTCAAGAAATGTATGATGTGCCAACTTATCATCTATAAAGATATTTTATTTATTAAGATGTCCTTCTCGATGTTATCATGCTATATTTCCCAAATAAGAAATTCAGTCTTTCTTCTTACATTTTCCAATAACTCAGTTTAATTTAAGGGACGCGGGTGGTGCTGTGGTCAAAACCACAGAGCCTAGGGCTTGCCGATCAGAAGGTCAGCAGTTCGAATCCCCGCGACGGGGTGAGCTCCTGTTGCTCGGTCCCAGCTCCTGCCAACCTAGCAGTTTGAAAGCGTGTCAAAGTGCAAGTAGATAAATAGGTACAGCACCGGCGGGAAGGTAAATGGCGTTCCGTGTGCTGCTCTGGTTTGCCAGAAGTGGCTTAGTCATGCTGGTCACATGACCCGGAAGTTGTTTGTGGACAAACACCGGCTCCCTCGGCCAATAAAGTGAGATGAGCATGCAACCCCAGAGTTGTCCATGACTGGACTTAACAGTCAGGGGTCCCTTTACCTTTACAGTATAATTTCCTCATAGCTGCAAAGTTCAACTTACTTCTTTGCGAAATATGGGTCTCGGAACAAAGGATACTTAAACCATTCACGTTTCTTCTTTCCTGAAGGGAGCTGGAAAAACACCAAAGTGAAGAGATAAATATAAGGCAGAACATGCATCTAGTTTCTCTGATGGAAATACAGTATAGACTTTAAATCACCAGATTAAAAAAACAACAACAACCAGTCATGTTTATTCACAAAATGCTAGCACTAATGTTATGCACTGCTTTCCATTTTTCAGCACAGTTAATATTTTGCCATAGGGCTTGTCCACACTTCATAGGTCCATCAGTAGAGCATGAGACTCTTAATCTCAAGGTTGTGAGTTTGATCTCCATGTTGGGCAAAAGATTCCTGCATTGCAGGGGGTTGGACTAGATGACCCTTGTGATCCCTTCCAACTCTACGATTCTATGATTCCAGTATTCTGCTTGTCCTAGGCAAAGGTCTTAGCAGTTTTGCCTTTGTCCCACTGCTTTTTGCTAGATTCAGGTAGGTAGCCGTGTTGGTCTGACACAGTCAAAAGAAATTAAAAAATTAAAAAAATTGTCCAGTAGCACCTTAGAGACCAACGAAGTTTGTTCTGGGTCTAAGCTTTCGTGTGCATGCACACTTCTTCAGATAGCGCTCAATTGCAGCAAATCCTGAGAAAACCCAACCCAAGGTTTTCTCCTATTTAGCAGTAAATATCAGGTTTTCTTAGTGTTAGGGTAGGTGGAAGTGCAGGTGAGCCCCCATTTTTCTAACAGCACATAATTTAAAGGCAGCGCCGAACTACTGAAACAAATAACTAGGAATTCAATGAATATCCGTGATACTTTTATTCCAAAAGGCCACATTTGCACTTCACACTAAATCAAAGTTTAATAGTTCACAAGCCTCAATGGAAGGTGGGTTTGTGTGCTGCCATTTTTTCTCCTTCCCCATACAGCTGGGAAGAGAAATTTGGGCACTTCTGCATTTAATTAAGCACAGCTTACCATACTATCTCCAGCCAGAACTGTGGTCAATACCAACTATAGTTGGGTTTTTTAAAAAAAGTGCTTTCTAACCCATTGTTTGAGGTTGGTTGGTTTGAAATTAACCACTGTTATCACTGGTCAAAATACGTCACTCGGGGCAACAGGACAAACCATGGCTAGCCAAAAGGAAAAGCTTCTGAACTCCTTCTGGCTATATGGGAGAAGTAATAATGATAATAACAATTTATTATTTATACCCCGCCCATCTGGCTGGGTTTCCCCAGCCACTCTGGGCGGCTTCCAACACAATATTAAAAACATAATAAAACATCAAAGATTAAAAACTTCCCTAAACGGGAAGTAGAGGAGGAGGGGTGTTCATGGTACCTTATTCCTCCTGCATGTCATGCTATGGTTTAGCATGATATGCAAAGTGACAATAGAATATTAACAGCTATTGATACATGTGCTGAACAAGGGATAAGGGCTGGATCTAGACATGTCAAAGAAGTGTTAAATGCATTGTAAACTTTGTATGAGAAATCAGGTTGGCGAAAACGGAACTCCACAGCGCCATCTGGTGTCACGGGGTTATAATGTACACACAACGCATATAAAGCGTTTTTTCTTTGCCAATGTCTCTGAGTCCAAAGTCTCCAAATACTTGTCACACATACGCTAAAAAGCAAGAGTTTTGATACATAGTTAAGTCTATGGCATAGAATGTATAACAATGTAGAATAAAACAGTCTTATTCAACGGCTCATGACCGTACACAGAAATCAGCCAGTCACTTTGACAGGAAACATGATAAGCATCATCTCAACATCAAATGCAACGGCAAACTGATCAGCACTTCGGATGCATAACAATATATTTATGCAAAGTTGCAAACCAACCATTTCAAAAATCCATTTGAAAAATGGCATGTCTGGGTTTTGTGGTGTGTGTGTGTGTGTGTGTGTGTGTGTGTGTGTGTGTGTGTGTGCAATGTCCCACACAGGCTATGTTAATTTTCAGGTGGAAGTACGTTCTGAATAATGGAAGCAGCATTATTCCTCAGCAATACATATTGAAAATAAAGATCCATGCCAAGAATACAGAAAGGTAGGGGGAAAAAATATAAATCTTGTCAACAAAAAAAGGTTCTTTAAAAAATAAAAAAGCAGTTTAAAACCCAAAACATATGCTTCGACATATGTAATGGGATGAGTGGAGGGAAACATGTGCAATTTGCCCTTACTTCCTTGAAAGAAATGCAGAATAAAATCTGTGATAAAATAAAAAAGCTGGCTTCCCAGAAAAGTCTTCACATAAAACTTGTGAACCTCTTTATAACCCCCAAAATAGTATGATTCTCCAGAATTACACTGATAAAAGTCCACACAGGATGGGCATTAATTAATTAACTTTTAGCTTGCTCTTTCTTCCAAAAGGTGCCAAGGTATCTTAACTTGTCCCCTTGTGGAAAGGGGGGGGGGACATAATGGACTCAAAAATATGTGTATCCCTAGTTTCAAACTACAATTCCCATCAGCCTCGTCAACCTGACTGGAGTGGATTGCAATTGCTGTACAAAACATCTGGAAGTTGAGGAAGGCTAACTATGGAGTTTAGAGTATAAATTTGGCCATATTCACAGCTGTTGTGCAAGTGAATCTGCTGTGGCCCTTCTCTGTTCCCATAAACTAAAAGGTGTTTTTTTTTTAAGTCCTCAAAAAATTGCAAAATAAATCTCTTCATGTAGGCAGCATGTCACTTTGATATTATCTCAATTAGGTTTCTCAGACAAGGAAACTCTTGACTCATTACTTTTATTAAAATTACAAAACAAAGTCTCTCTGAATCTTCTTAGGAAACAAAGGCAACACTCACATCATGTCAAACCACTCATGTCTTGTAACATAACCAAATACAACAAGACACTCATGAAATTCTGAGTGCTAGTGCTATCAATATGCTCTTTTCAAAACACCGCATTAGAGTTTCTGAAAGATTTAAAATCAAAAAGTGATGTAATGCAGAAATGAGAGAGGATCTCTTTACAAATGCACCAACGAAAGGTTAACTAGCAGTGGGTAATGTTCCCGGTCTCAAAATTCCTATAATCCACCCAGTGGCATAGCATGGGGGCCCGGGTGCAAATTTTTGAAGGGTACAATGAGGTGCAAGCAAGTGCCACCCTGACAGGCTCCCTCATCAAGGCCTTGCGAGGAGGCAAGCCAAGCCGTGTCCAGTACAGCTAAACTGGTGTGCAAAAAATAAAAAATTCATCACATTCACAGGTAGAATCATAGAATCATAGAGTTGGAAGAGACCACAAGGGCCATCCAGGCCAACCCCCTGCCAAGCAGGAAACACCATCAAAGCATTCCTGACAGATGGCTGTCAAGCCTCTGTTTAAAGACCTCCAAAGAAGGAGACTCCACCACACTCCTTGGCAGCAAATTCCACTGCCAAACAGCTCTTACTGTCAGGAAGTTCTTCCTAATGTTTAGGTGGAATCTTCTTTCTTGTAGCTTGAATCCATTGCTCCGTGTCCGCTTCTCTGGAGCAGCAGAAAACAACCTTTTACCCTCCTCCATATTACATCCTTTCATATATTTGAACATGGCTACCATATCACCCCTTAACCTTCTCTTCTCCAGGCTAAACATGCCCAGCTCCCTAAGCCGTTCCTCATAAGGCATCGTTTCTAGGCCTTTGACCATTTTGGTTGCTCTCCTCTGGACATATTCCAGCTTGTCAGTATCCTTCTTGAACTGTGGTGCCTAGAACTGGACACAGTACTCCAGGTTCCTTCTCCAAAAGGGGAGGGGGAGCACATGAACTGAAGGACTGTATTGGCCTGAATATAAGCCACACTTTCCCCTCAAATTCCGATTGTGAAATCTTAAAGTGCCGCTTATATTCATGACCTTAGGTTATCGCTGCTGAAAGAGCTGCCCATGAGGGCCATTGGGAGTGCAGGACAATGGCGCCTGCCCCGACCATGTCTCCCAAGACCCCCAGGCGCCTTAAGGAAGGGGGAAAGGGCAGTGGGGCAGCGGCACACAGCCCTCCCACCGCTCCCATGCCTCCCCCCGGCGCCAGCTTGGGGAGGTAGTGCCGGGAGGCAGTAGTGTTGGGAGATGGGCTCATAGCTGCCAAGTTCCGGCCTGAGAAATAAGGGACTGGACCGGAAATAGCAAACCGGAAGTAGCGCTGCCGCCATTTTGGAACTGGGCGGAGCGTGCTCAGAAGCTACTTTTGATGCTGCTCTGCCCTGTTTCAAAATGGCCGTCGCATCAGAAGTCATGCTGCAGCCATTTTGGAACTGGGCAAAGTAGCATCAAAAGTTGCTTCTGAGCATGCTCTGCCCAGTTCCAAAATGGCCGCCGCGTCAGAATAAACCGGGAAAAAACAAAAAAATCCATTTTTTCGGCTGGGGACAGCTGGAAAAACAGGGGTTTCCCGGGGAATACGGGAGACTTGGCAGCTATGGATGGGCTCGCCACATGCTCAGAGCTGAACTCCGCCACCGGCTTTGGGAACAGGGTGCCAGCCGCTCCCCGTTCAGAGCGGTAGTGGCAGGAGGCGGGCCGCACCTGCAAATAAGCTTTGAATTTTAAAGGTGCGGGTGCGCCTTATATTTGGGCCAATGTGATATTTAAGGCATTAATAACATCAAAACCTGCTAGACCAGGCATAGGCAAACTCTGCCCTCCAGATATTTTAGGACTACAACTCCCATCATCCCTAGCTAACAGGACCAGTGGTCAGGGATGATGGGAGTTGTAGTCCCAAAACATCTGGAGGGCCGAGTTTGCCTATGCCGGTGCTAGACTATCCAGTCCAGCATCCTGTTTTCACAGATGGGAAGCAAAAACTCTGTGAGTTGCTGTGAAGAAGCACTTTGTGGTGTCTATCTTTCAACATCCAGGATGTCCCCCAAGTTCTAGTATTAAGAGACAAGAAGAAAGACTTTTTCCCCCTCTATCCACTTTCTCCATGAATATTTTTTATACACCTGTTTCATTTCGCCTTTTCTCTAACCTAAAAATCCCCAAACGCTGTAACCTTCCCACGGCATTCAAGCTACAAAGTAACAGTCGATTGGAATGCAGCATTCCAAGTAACATATTTTGTTACGTAATAAGACACCAATTAAACAACACAGTCCAGGCTCTAGATAGAAGTGGGAGGGGGACACACAGAGTTATTTGCTCAGTGCGGCTACTCTGCATGACAGATTCAGTATTAAAATTTCAGTGAGGACATTTCTCTTTTAAAAAAAAAAAATCTCTGCAGCACACTTTAAATAAGAGGTGACAAAACATGAGCTCTCTGTTGAATTCATAGCCATACTGCTAGCACCGCTGTGCTGTTCCATATCCCCAAAAGTTCCTTTACATTTCTAAGGACACACAGACTTCTATAATCTGTGCTTAACAAGCTAGAGGCAATTTTCAAAGACAGGTAAAGGTCTCAGGGAGGCGGGGGGGAGAATCTGTCCCTTAGCCGTATGTAAGGAGAATAATAATATAGAAAATTTCTTTTAAAAATCCAGGCATGAAAGAACACTAGATAAGTGCACTACACAAGGACACTAAACTTTTTCAGAGCTTGGGGAGGAATCTAAGCACTAACAGACAAGCAGCAGCATTAACTATAAAGCTTCAAATTCAGCAGTCTGCATCTCTTAACAAATCTCAGTGTCTGTGCATGGCATTGAATACAATTAATTGAAAAACAAAGGGTGACCACAGTTCTGCGGCTTGTGCATCAAGACCACAAAATTGAGGGCTATCTGTTTCAGGGCAGAGGTGAATAGAGCGGCTTACAAAAATGGTTTGAATGCGGTTCTGGTCTTCCCCTCTGAAATGTCTAGTTCAACCTCTCCCATATCCTGAAGTTATTGCAACGAGCATTGCCCATTCCCCCACTTCATGCCACTGGCAGCTGCTGAATGGGCATGGAAACATATCTGAGATCATGGTCAGAGCACATCATCTCTTTGAAGGTGACCCGGAAACTACAACTAATCCAGAAGAGTGGGACAGAATACCTCCTGAGATGTGTGCAAACCTGGCGGCCACCTACAAAAAATGTCTGACCTCTGTAATTGCCAACGAGGGTTTTGCCACCAAGTACTAAGTCATCTTCTGCAAAGGGATCAAATACTTATTTCACTCATTATAATGCACATCTATCTCTGACTTTTGTCTTCTGGGTTTCTGGGGGGTTTTCCTGTTGTTATTCTGTCTCTCACAGCTACAATAAACCTACCATTAAAATTACGGACTGTTCTTTTCTTCGTCAGAGGGCAAACGGACAAATTTAGCAGGGGATCAAATACTCCCCCCCCCCTTAAAATCACTATTTCTGGGTGAAGCTCCATAGTTTCGGGGTCTTCCTGAAAAAAGCTCAACAACTTTGCGGGTGTCAGAAATTTTACTTTTGAAATATGGCAACCCTACGGTACATATGTTCTCACAAGTTTATCCACATTTGTGCAATAAGCCACACTGGCCCCATCACCATCCATGTTCTTCAACTAAAGAGCTCAGTCAAGAGACTGAGGTGAAAAGCAATAAATTCCTGGTTCAGATACTGAATCAGCCATGGACTCACTGGGTGACCGTAGGCCTCAGCCTCCCTGTCTGGAAATACACAGGTTGTTGTTGTTGTTGTTGTTGTTACCCCGCCCATCTGGCTGAGTTTCCCCAGCCACTCTGGGGAATAAAACTGACTAATCTTTAAGAATTGTAAGGATTACGGAAACAGTATACATGAAGCTGAGCCGTATATAGTATACATACACTGAGCACTCCAAAAGCACCACAAAACACAGAAATTTATTAAAGTTTACCTCATCAAAGGCTTCGCCGCTGAGGAAGAGCCAGGTAGTTCGGGAACAGGACGGTGCCTGAGCATGAAGGAGCGTGTTGGCCTAGAAGTTCCCTTTGTACTCTGAGTGCAAGTGCGGTACAAATCGTTCTCTACCATTTCGCCTTTAAACTCAAAGAGTGGGGAGTCTGGCGGAGTATCGGACAAGCTTTCCAGCTCCGAAAACTTCAAGTGCTCATCTCTGCCAGACTTCATTTCAGATGAAGAAAAACCAGAGGACAGAAATGATGTTTCTTCCGGTGTGTTACCTGGCTGAAAATCGATGGCTTCTGAGTGCCCTTTTCCGCTGAGTGAAAGGGGTATCTTTTTGGACATCGCATTTTTCACTGCATTCCTCGGAAGAGAGGCAACATCTGTTGAGCATTTCAAGTCCTGACAGGATGAGCTAGGAGAATCTAGACCTGAAGACGTGTCGTCTTTGACTTCTAATGACTCATGGTCTGAAAGTTTGCTATTATCTTCACACGTGTAATTACTGCCACAAGCTTTATTGGCCCATACACTGGGCATCCTGCTTGTTTCACCGCCGTTTGGATTTAGGGTGTGTGTGCTGGAACTGCGGCAAAATGGCTGTGAACAGCTATTTCCCAACTCTTTGGCATCATCAGCTTTCTGGCTTTCAACAGGCACAGATTTTTCGAGCATTTTTGCAAACATGACCTCCAGCTGCTTGAGAATCCTTCTGCGGTGCCCAGTAGGAGTTATTCCAATTTGCTGAAGCGCACTGTTGTTTATCCCCATGCAGTCTTGCAAAGCATTATAGCCGAAGTCTTGGAAGTTCTGAAAGTATTGCCCCAGGTTGATGCTCACTAGGAATTCTTTTATATCCACATCAATGTCCCTGAATGACATACTGGCAACTTCATTCCTCACTTTCAGAGCTCCAAAACAGCATACAGTGCTATCCACACATATTCAGAAGCGAGATAAAATTCTTCTTTAAGCCCCCTGGACAGAATGAAATGTCTTCCACGAGCAGGAACAGCATATATAAATTCAACGCACGCCTTCAAATCCTACAGTGCGTGGGGAGGAAAAGAATATAGGTATTAGAAATGGTACTTCATAGTCCACGTTCAGCACATTTTTATTGCTATAAATAAATAACTTGAAGCCCTTTGAATGCTTTGGTTGTGGAGTATGTATCATCACAGAGCAAATAAGCATCTGGGCTTTTATTTTGTGCCAGGAGATTTTAAAAACAGATATCGGATATGTGCTACTTCTCCTCTTAACATTGGCTCCCAAAAGCTTGCACAATTATTAAAGAAAACAACAAGAAAGGAGTGAACACAAGCTTGCAATTAAGCATGCAACTGGTTGCCTGTGGCGAGGAGGTACCCTCTCCAAGCCTTTCTAAATTGGAAGAAACTGAGTTCTCTTTTTCTTCCGACAGGTCCAGTCTTAAACAAATATATATTAAGGAGGGAGGGCAAGACGCTTAGGGATGTGGGGAGGGAGTCTTTCGGAGATTTCGTAGAAGGTTGCAGCTAAGAAAAAGCTCACGCAACCAAAAGAGCTGCATATGGCTTTCCTGTTCAATCCCCTTGACTCCACTTCCTCTTAATATCATTATGAATTTGCGGGTGCCAGACCAGTTTGTGGGTGGGTGCGGGGGAAGTACGCTGTATGTTCACAGATTCAATTGATGTAATAGCCAGCCGGAGTGATGTTCAATTAAGAGAACAGAGAAAAGGGGGCTCTGTGCCAGATGTCAAATGGGTGGGGGCCCTCTTCCAGCTCTCAGTTAGTTAGAAAGACAACAGCCAGAATGCGGCAGCTAGACTGGGGACTGGGAGTTGCCACCGAGACCACATAACACTGGTCTTGAAAGATCTACATTGGCTCCCAGTATGTTTCCGAGCACAATTCAAAAGTGTTGGTGCTGACCTTTAAAGCCCTAAACAGCGTCTCCATCCCCGTCGTTCAGACCGGACACTGAGGTCCAGCTCCGAGGGCTTTCTGGTAGTTCCCTCCCTCCGAGGTTGCAGGGAACCAGGCAGAGGACCTTTTCGGTAGTGGTGCCCGCAGTGGAAAGCCATCCCATCAGATGTCAAGAAAATAAGCAACAATCTGACTTTTAGAAGACATCTGAAGGCAGCCCTGTTTAGGGAAGTTTTTAATGTCTGATGTTTTATTGTATTTTTTATATTTTGTTGGAAGCCATCCAGAGTGGCTGGGGAAACCCAGTCAGGTGGGCGGGGTATAAATAATAAATTATTATTATTATTATTATTATTATTATTATTATTATTACTACTACTACTACTACTACAACTAGTACTGCTGCTGCCTGCCTCTTCCCCACCCAACACACTGCTGCCAACTTCAACCTCAGTCCCTCCAAGGGTCCCTATTTTCCAGGGACAGTCCCCGATTTACAGAACCCCTCCCAGTTTCTGATTTGATCCTGGAACGTCCTGCTTTAAAATAGGACATCCCTATTTTCATCAGAGAAATACTGGAGGCTACACAAACCTTGGTGAAGTCATAAGACGGCCCCATGGCTACCACCAAGAACGGAAGAAAATGCACAAGGGAGAGAGGATGGGAAAAGAATGTGAGTGACCTCTATGGGGCACTTTGGATCTTTAAATATTATGTCTGCAACCAGCCACGGACTCATAGAATCGCAGAATTGTAGAGTTGGAAGGGACCCTGAAGGTCATCTACTCCAACCCCCTACAATGCAGGAATGGTTCTGTGATTCTTTGGGGAAAGGATCATTGGCAGCAATCAAAGCCAATCCAACATTTGCAGGTCCCTGATCATCAGAAAAACTGATTTCATGGAAACCCAACAGCAAGATCCAGTTACGATCTTAGTCTTGGGAATCATGGGTGCAAGCACATGATTTGATTCCATGTGCCATGCAGACTGCAAAAAGAAAACACCTAGTTTCTTGCTAACGCAGTGCAGTCATACCTCGGTTTGCGACCACCTCTGTTTGCGACCGCTTCGGTTTCCGACCACCGCGGACCCGGAAGTGTTTACATCCGGATTCCACAGTGTTCGGATGCGCAGAAGCGATCTGCGCAGTGTGTGCATGCGCAGGAGTGATCTGCGCAGTGCACGCACATGTGCAGAAGTGTTCTATCGTGCTTCGGGGAGCGACCGATTCGGGGAGCGACTGGCTCCCCGGAACGGATTGCGGTCGCAAACCGAGGTATGACTGTAGCAAACAGCTTCCCCAGTAAGGACCAACTTCTTTAATGCCCTATTTTGCATCACTTCCCTCTTTTATGGAAAAGAGGCAGGTCCTACCTGTAGCAGTTTGCAGAAGGGTAGGTAGTTATTGAGCAATATAATCATAAGTCTTTAGGAAGTACCTGAAATACTTGCCTCTCGCCCCCCCCCCTCTCCCCAATACTGTATATATTATTTAAACTATGGGTAGGCAAACTAAGGCTTGGGAGGCAGATCCAGCCCAATCGCCTTCTAAATATGGCCCGCAGACGGTCCGGGAATCAGTGTGTTTTTACATGAGTAAAATGTGTGCTTTTATTTAAAATGGATCTCTGAGTTATTTGTGGGGCATTGGAATTCATTCATTCCCCCCCCCCAAAAAAAGTCCGGCCCCCCACAAGGTCTGAGGGACAGTGGACCAGCCCCCTGCTGAAAAAGTTTGCTGACCCCTGAGTTTTAAACTCTTGATTGAGAGTTCAAACAGCAGCCACACAGCACTGCTTTCAAAGATCACAGTCACAGAGACCAGTCTAGCTATCCAGTTTAGCTGCCTAAGAGAGAAAATGCTGCCCAAAGGGGAAAATTCTACGGCTTCCACTTGCTTGTACCTCAGCTCCCAATGGCTACAATTATATTCTTCATTGCCTTGGCAATGTTGGCAGCCATATTTGTAGATGCAAAAAGGCAAATATTTCCATGCTGTTTGCATTTCACCACAGTGCACCTTCGGGCATAACCTGCATTATCTGTGGCAGAATTTTACATAGCTGATTGCATTATGAACATGTTATTCCACACCATTCATTTCCCAATGAAACAGAAATTGAATGCATGGGTTGAGGGTAGGGGAACCATAATCAATTTCATATAATTTGAAGAACTGAAAACAACAAATGCGAATACCAATTGAAATCCTTGAGTTGATTTCTGCTCCGGACATTAAACGAATAAGTGAACATTGACCATTTCCCACTAGAATTCTCTGACATCTCTAACTCACCAGGGAGACTCTCCTGGCACCTTCGTTACACACCAGGCGAAAACATTCTTCTCCCAGACCTTTGGCTGATTAAACAATCTATGGGCTTTTAAACTGTGGGTGGGGATATTATTTTGTTTGTTATTATGTTGTGTATGGTGCTGGAGGAGACTCTTGAGAGTCCCATGGACTGCAAGAAGATCAAACCTATCCATTCTGAAGGAAATCAGCCCTGAGTGCTCACTGGAAGGACAGATCCTGAAGCTGAGGCTCCAATACTTTGACCACCTCATGAGAAGAGAAGACTCCCTGGAAAAGACGCTGATGTTGGGAAAGATTGAGGGCACTAGGAGAAGGGGACAACAGAGGACGAGATGGTTGGACAGTGTTCTCTAAGCTACCAACATGAGTCTGACCAAACTGCGGGAGGCAGTGCAAGACAGAAGTGCCTGGCGTGCTCTGGTCCATGGGGTCACGAAGAGTCGGACACGACTAAACGACTAAACAACAACAACATGTTGTGTATGTTTGTGATTTTATGCTGCAAACTCTCCTGTGATTCTCAGGTCAATGGCAGTATATAAATTAAATTAAATTAAAAGATAGATCCTGAAGGCAGGGCCGCACATATAAGGTTGCATATGCTTTATATGAACCCAACGGTATCTGCACAGCTCTCCTTCCTCAATTTTTATTTTTATTTTTAAACTAGGAATCACACAAAGAGGCCTTGCACAAGACATTGTCATATGTGTATGATGGAGTTGCACACTCCCAGGGTGAAGAGGTTATGTAGCCTAGGAAAGTTTATCAACGGGATTGAAATTATCAGCTGATGGTGGGTAGCTAACAACATCAAAGCATCCTGGTTTATCATCACTAGATTGTGCAACAGTGCTTCTCTACCAGTTGTGTTTGCATAGTGCTCTGATTCTTCAAGTTATTTTTATAGGTTTACTGCATTCAGGGCTGTCTTAAGCGCCCCTGGCGCCATAGAGCGACAGATCCCTCCGGCGCCCCCCCCCCGCCCCATTTCCCAGCGCGGTGGGCGGGCGGGCGCAGCGCGCAGGCACAGCACAATTGCCATGGGCGCAGCTGCGTGGCGAACTAGCCGGCCAGCGGGCGGGCGCAGCTCACGGCGCCCTCCTGGCGGGCCGGCGCCGTGGTGCCCTGCGCCACCCAGCCTGGCCGTAGGGCCGGCCCTGACTGCATTTTCATTTCATTCCTCAACAGCATCTACAGTTATTGGGACACACAAAAAGCAACCAGAATACAAAACACTGTTTCCTTGAAACATAGCTTTAATATATCCAAGAGTATGCTTCTGAACTTTGCAAGGAATCTTATTCCAAGACTGAAATGGTATCACTAGCTTAACATGATAGGTATATAACAAAAACCACAGCTATTTATTATGTTTATATCTTGGCTTTCCACTAAGGAATTCAAGGTGGTGTTATTTCATTCTCCTATTTCATACCCGCCAACATTTCACCAATGAAAAGAGGCAGTGCCTTTTTTCTATTAAAAAAAAAAACGTTTAGGTTAGGGGTAGTCTCATTTTGACTCAAGAAAATCACTATTTTATAGTTCAAATTGGGGAAATAAAAACAGTAAATGGACAAAAGTACAAAGATTCACAAAATGTTTAGGAATGTCCTATTCAACAACAACAACAACAATTTTTTTATTTATACCCCACCCATCTGACTGGGTTGCCCCAGCCACTCTGGGAGGCTTCCAACAGATATAAAAACATAATAAAACGTTAAACTTTTTTTTAAAAAAAACCACCTTCCCTAGTATACAGGGCTGCCTTCAGATGTTTTCTAAAGGTTGTATAGTTACTTATCTCGTTTAGAAGGAATCTGAAGGCAGCCTTGTATAGCGAAGGGGTTTTTTTAGAAAAAAAAGTTCAATGTTTCATTATAACTCTGGGACTCTTCCTGGAAAATAGGGACGCTTGTTAAGTCTGTTTTTTTATCCTCACAGCAACCCTGGGAGGGGTAGATTAGGCAGATAGAGGCTCAAGAATACCCAGTGAGCTTCACGCCAGAATGAGATTGTGAAGCTGGGCATACATACATAGTCCTTGTCTAACACGCTGGCCTCTGATGACAGCCATGTGAAGCAACTTAGGCAGCACACACACACATGCTATCAAGGACCGACATGAATGTGCAAATGAGCTATCATGAATCCAACACAACAAATGCTCTGAATTCACCTTCCACACAATGCCCTGTAAGGAGGGAGCAGTTCTCTCACCAAATATTGCACGGGCATGTGTGAACCAGCTCTTTGTCTCCACTGAGGATGAGGCATAGGTGCTAGAGACTGCCTTACACCCACCTAAGAAACATTAAAATATTACTCAGCAAGATTGCTGCTCCACCCCTCTAACACACCACACACACACACACACACACACACAGAGAGAGAGAGAGAGAGAGAGAGAGAGAGAGAGAGAGAGAGAGAGAGAGAGAGAGAGATTTCCTGGCACCAGTACAGGAAAGGAATAACTTTATCAGTCCTACTGGCGGAACTCAATTTCACACCATCCCACCCATGTAACTGAAGAGCCTTTTATTCCCCTGACAACGTTTAGGACATTGCTTGCAGAACGTATTTGCCAGCTCTGATAATCAGAGTCATTTGATTGGTAACCATGACACCCACCTTCTTTTCATCTCAGCCCCTCCCTAAGAAGAAAGCAAGTATTCAGCCTGCACTAGTGCTCCTTCCCACGTTTTCTAGCTCAGCAAACCAGCATCTTACTCATTACTTTTTATAATGGATTTTAGAGAGTCGTGGAAAGAAGGGTGCTGATTGAAATTAACCCAGCTCTACAGCTCTCCGTACGGTTTGCAGAGTTTCTAAAGGCGCCGTCTCGTCTTAGGCGAAGCTTCGAAGAAAAGTTCAATGGTGCTTGAAAACATAGGGAAATGTGCTTCTTGCGTAGTTCCCACAATATATAGGAACTCCCTTTATATGCAGGCAAGCAAACAGGAAGACTCTGCCCATTGTAAATTACAATAATTTAACTAGTAATATAATGTTTATTGGGACGTGGGTGGCGCTGTGGGTTAAACCACAGAGCCTAGAGCTTGCCGATCAGAAGGTTGGCGGTTCGAATCCCCGCGACAGGGTGAGCTCCTATTGCTCGGTCCCAGCTCCTGCCAACCTAGCAGTTCGAAAGCACGTCAAAATGCAAGTAGATAAATAGGAACCGCTACAGCGGGAAGGTAAATGGTGTTTCCGTGTGCTGCTCTGGTTTGCCAGAAGCGGCTTTGTCATGCTGGCCACATGACCTGGAAGCTGTATGCCGGCTCCCGCAGCCAATAACGCGAGATGAGCGCCACAACCCCAGAGTTGGTCATGACTGGACCTAATTAGGTCAGGGGTCCCTTTACCTTTATAATGCTTATCAGTGACAGGCAATGCAGCATGAGATAAGGACATCCAACAGTCATGAGAAGAAAAAGGAAAATATAAAGTCTTATAAAGTGAAGAAGTCTTTCAACACAGATGAAAGCTAGAGTTCATTTAAATGCGCTCAGGGGCCCTCAAACACAACAATAGTTTTGGAGCTTTCAAAGCTGTAATTTATGTTCCAGCACCTATTCACATTAACAGGTTGAGACCTGCTCCCAAGAGGTGCTAAAACCTGACTGTCAAAAGGTCCTTGCCAATAAGGTGAAGTTAGCAATCATAAACTTTTTTTAAAAAAGAAAAGAAACAGCAAGAGTTATGCTTTGGAATGTGCCGTCCATTGGCAAGCACATTTGAATGCAAAAGATGCTCCCAGACGACATCAGCTAGAAACTTCTGCTATACTGCTGCCGGTCTGATTCCTTGGTGATTGTGCATTATCTAGTTCTCATCTTGAGAAAAACAAGAGGAACACTGTGCTCTCTATGCCAGCAGTACCACCACACATTATCTCTGACCACCACCATTTTCGTAAAATAAAAGCAAGAGGGAAAGGATTGGAAGATCTTCCATTTCAGCCCATTCCCTGGAGCGGAGCAAGAACATACAGTATTATGTTTTCGTAAATGCTGGAAGCTGCCTAGAGTGGCTGGGGCAACCCAATCAGATGGGTGGGGTACAAAGAATAAAAATTATTATTATTATTATTATTATTATTATTATTATTATTATTATTATTATTAAACTTCTGCCAGCCACACAAGGGCAATGACTTAAGACTCCACCATTCATTCCCTGTTATATTAAAGTAAGGTAGATGTCTCTATGATTATATTATTATTATTATTATTATTATTATTATTATTATTATGGATGCGGCAGCTTTATATTGCTTTGCTTAATTCTCCAAAAAGGCCCCTTGCTTCCAGGGTTTCCCAAACATGGGTCTCCAGCTCTTTTTGGACTACAATGCCTAACATCCCTATCTAACAGGACCAGTGGTCAGGGATGGTGGGATTGGTAGTTCAGAAACACATGGAGACCCAAGTTTGGGAAACCCTGCTTTAGCCTAACAGAGCTGCTCCACTGCCCTTAGACCACCCGACAAAACACCCTCCACCACCCATCGCAAGTCCTTGGGCCAACAGCTATCAGCGAGTGAAGCGACACTTGGGCTTCTATCAGCCCTCGCTTGGTCACAGTGTTGGCAACTATCTGAGAATGTGTTAGTCATGCAGGTGACATTCAAATGCTAGCAGTGACTAACTCCCATGTCCATGTGACAAGTACACAAAGTGGAAAAGGAGTTAGGCAATCGGTCCAGAGAGTGACCCAAGCAGATGTGTTGACTGAGGACTCTAGTAGATTTTTGAGTTCCATACCATGCCATTGCAATCAGCTCCCCAAAATCACCTGGTTTAGCACTAGCCTATGTACAGTGGTGTACAGTTGTTCAAAATTAGGACTGCTCAGTAAAACATGCACAAGACTGGGAGCAGCCACCAGGATCATGTAACACCGGTCCTGAAAGACTTACATTGGCTCCCAGTACGTTTCCGAGCACAATTCAATGTGTTGGTGCTGACCTTTAAAGCCCTAAATGGCCTCGGCCAAGTATACCCGAAGGAGCAGGTAGGTAAAAACGGTAATGGACCCCTGGATAGCTAAGTCCAGTCAAAGGCGACTATGGTGTTGCGGCGCTCATTTCATTTTCAGGCCGAGGGAGCCGGCATTTGTCCACAGACAGCTTTCCGGGTCATGTGGCCAGCATGACTAAACCACTTCTGGTGCAACAGAACAGCGTGATGGAAACCAGAGTGTACAGATATGCCGTTTACCTTCCCACCACAGCAATACTATTTATCTACTTGCACTGGCATCCTTTCGAACTGCTAAGTTGGCAGGAGCTGGGACAGAGCAATTGGAGCTCAATCCATCATGGGGATTCGAACCACCAACCTTCCAATTGGCAAGCCCAAGAGGCTCAGTGGTTTAGACCACAGTAGCACCTGCATCCCTCTATACCTGAAGGAGCATCTCCACCCCATCATTCAACCCAGACACTGAGATCCAGCACTAAGAGTCTGCTGGCAGAAGTGAAGCGAAGTCACAGGGAACCAGGCAGAGGGCCTTCTCAGTGGTGGCACCCACCCTGTGGAATGTCCTCCCATCAGATGTCACATCTGAAGGCAGCTCTGTATAGGGAAGCCTTTTAACATGCAATGTTTTGTTTTGTTTTTATATATATGTTGATAGCTGCCCAGAATGGTTGCGGCAACCCAGTCAGATGAGTGGGGGTACAAATAATAAATTATGATTATGATTCTACTCTGGATGAGCAGTTCCCATTTCACACACGTGGCCCCAGTAGCAAAGAGAAGAAAATGGGTGAATTCTTGGTTCCAGCACCACAGAGATATCTATAGCATGGAATGATGCAGCCAAGAAAAGAGACACAAACTTACTGGTTACCTCTGCTTAATGCCTTAATAAAACATGGGCAGCAAATCTTTATATGCTGGCCACATGACCCAGAAAGCTGTCTGTGGAGAAACTTGGCCTGAAGCGAGATGAGCATCACAACCCCATAGTCGCCTTTGACTGGACTTAACCCTAGAGGAACATCTGCAAAGGGATTGCTCCACTGCTTGGTCTCGGGCCTGTCAGCAACCCAAAATATACCACCCACATCCTGATTCAAGGTGTTTATTAATAAAGGTCTTTATCTTTCCCATGAGAAAGAGCTTACAAGAACCACACGTTGCTGCAAGCTAAATACTGAGATGTATTTCTCAATGAACAGGGTGCCTAACAACAATGATATGGGAGTTTTACCTACTTACCTGGGGAAGAGCCTCATTCAGCTCAATAGGACTTTATTCAGAGTAGTAGACCTGCCATGTGTACGATTGCACTGTTAAGCATTTCCTCAGACTTTCAAAACATGTCAAGGGGGCTGATATTTGTGGCCTCTGAGCAGGGAAACATGTTGAAAGAAATCCCAGGGAAACTAATCCCTGAAGAGGAACAAACAAGAATTAAAGAGACGGCTCCCTGTGAACAAGCAGCAACTCATCTCAAGAGCGGAGATTGCTTAAGTGCTGCCACAGTCTGCAGCGAAACTATATGAGCTCTCTGTACCTATATTCCATATGAATGGTACTGCTCAGTACAACAGGTTGACATAAAAGCAAAAAGCTTTTTGAGAATACAGCCTCCCCTCCTCAAAGATAGTATGTAGAAACAGCAATGCGGGGACTCAGTAAAAATATCGCTCTGCACATGCTCAAGAACACTTTCATATATCCAACTGAATTCTTGCAGTGCCATAAGCAGATGCCATGGCTGAGCCCTGGAGAACCACAAAATAAATTAAGCCCAGGCCACCATTAGCCAGTCAGAGCAGAACTGTGTTCAGCTTTCAGATATACCAATTGCAACAAGTCTCCAAGAAGGCTGGAGGGACATGCTGCAACTTGCAAATCCTATTTGATGTTACCTCACTGCCCAACATGCAAATACCAGAAGCAGGAGCAGCCAACTTGTTTTAATTGCCCCATTCCTCTATCTTTACCTTCACATAAGGAAAAGCTTCACCTGTTAGATTTCTGAAAGAAGGGTGGAAAATTCTACACATGAAGGGGCTCAGTAAAAGTATATTTTAAAAAAGGTAGCAGCTCTAGAAATCATTGTAAAATCTTGCTTTAGAGTGCCTTTGAACTAAGCCATGAACTCTCAAGCTGCTTTCTTACCTTCAGCTTTTCCCTACAGTTTGGGGATATTCACACCATCCTTCCTACCTTACAGGCTTGTTGTAAAAGGTACTGATATTAGGTATGCAAAGAGCTTGAACGCTCTGAATCAAGCAGCTAAACTCCAAGCACAGTTAATAAAAGTAAACAGAGGACTCATTAGAGCGTGCAGATTTTGAGGGGGAAATCCATCTTTTTATGTAGAAATCTAAATTTCCTATATTGCCCAATGGCTGCTAATCTATGGCTCATTTAACACTAATAGTTTTGCAATTCCGCGCCGCAAAGTTGACTGAATCCCTCAGCCGTGCCCTAAATTAGACCATCTGCAACATCACCGTAAACAAGCTGCCGCTTCTCATTAACTGCGGCATTCGTCTCGTTAAAGTGAGCTACTTTTCAGACCCTCCAATGAAAACGTAAGAATGTAAAAGAGAAACGGAGGGGTTAGGTGTATATTTTCCTCTGCGGCAATCCCACGGGTTAAACGCAAGTCAGCATTTCCCGGGACAGAGGATAAGGAAGTGGGTCGGATTCCAAGAAAACTCCCCAACCATGGGGGGAAAACGACGACTCGCTGCCAGAAAAAATTGGCAGTGATTTTTTTTTGTTTTTCTTCATCCCCCCTTTTTCTTTCTTTTTAACCCAAATCCACCCGCCCCTTTTTTGCAAACTTACCCCAATAATTCGGATCCGGCAGGAAGCGAGGAGCTGAACTTTACGCTCGCTTTCTCTTTTTTTCTTTTCCTTCTCTTCGCCGCTCCTTCCTTCTGATTTGCTAGCTGGGCTTGGAGAGGCGCTCCTGCAAAGGGCTGGCTGGCCAGGCACGCAGATAGGCAGGCAGGCAGGCAGGTGAAGGCGGAAGAGGCACCTGGAGCAGCCGGGCTGGAAGCGCAAAGGCTGCAGCGCCGCCAGGACGCTCTCCTGCGCGCAGGGCCGGAGAGGCGGCGGCCGCGGTGGCTCCTCCGTGGGGCGGTCTCGCTCGGCGGCGGAGGGAGGAAGCAGAGGGGAAGCGGAGGTTTTGCAAGCTGAAGAAAGCGTGCTTGTCCTGCCGCTTTCTTGCTGGCCCTGCTTCTGTTGTTCCAGCAGAATTTCTGCCTAGAATACCAGGCAGAAATTCAACAGGTGAAGTTTTTTCTCCTCCCTCCCTTAAGATGAAGGGAGAAACTTTCTAACGCAGAGTAGGTGAACTTGACTAAATTATTAATTTTTTTCAATTTAATCTTTATTGGTTTATAAACAATCCATCCAATCCACTTGCAACACCAAAGCACCAAAGCATTACAAGCAGGCCACCACCAATACCAGAATGGAGAATGTATCTCGAAAAGGAAAAAATAAAGTTCGTTTCCTCCCCGCCTGATGACTTCCGACCTTTTCTGCGTGGGTCCTTTATTTCCTTGTTAACTGCATCTGTTTTTCAATAAACTTAACCAATATTACATGTTGTTTACCATATATTCTTTTTAGCTTGAGTTATTACAAGAGGTAAGGGACGCAGGTGGCGCTGTGGGCTAAACCACTGAGCCTAGGGCTTGCTGATCATAAGGTCTGCGGTTTGAATCCCTGTGACGAGGTGAGCTCCCGTTGCTCGGTCCCAGCTCCTGCCAACCTAGCAGTTCGAAAGCACGTCAAAATGCAAGTAGATAAATAGGAACTGCTACAGCAGGAAGGTAAACGGCGTTTCCATGTGCTGCTCTGGTTTGCCAGAAGCGGCTTTGTCATGCTGGCCACATGACCTGGAAGCTATACGCCGGCTCCCTCGGCCAATAATGCGAGATGAGCGCGCAACCCAGAGTCGGTCACGACTGGACCTAATGGTCAGGGATCCATTTACCCTTTAATGATGTATCATAATATTTAAAGGGGCCCCTGACCATCAGGTCCAGTCGTGTCCGACTCTGGGGTTGCAGCGCTCATCTCGCTCTATAGGCCGAGGGAGCCGGCATTTGTCCGCAGACAGCTTCCGGGTCATGTGGCCAGCATGACAAAGCTGCTTCTGGCGAACCAGAGCAGCGCACGGAAACTTTGAGTGCAAGTTCCCCGCTCTTAACCACTACACCACACTGGCTCTGGCGTTTCCGTGTGCTGCTCAGATATGCAGATGACACAACCTTGATGGCAGAAAGTGAGGAGGAATTAAAGAACCTTTTAATGAGGGTGAAAGAGGAGAGCGCAAAATAGGGTCTGAAGCTCAACATCAAAAAAACCAAGATCATGGCCACTGGTCCCATCACCTCCTGGCAAATAGAAGGGGAAGAAATGGAGGCAGTGAGAGATTTTACTTTCTTGGGCTCGTTGATCACTGCAGATGGTGACAGCAGTCGCGAAATTAGAAGACGCCTGCTTCTTGGGAGAAAAGCAATGACAAACCTAGACAGCATCTTAAAAAGCAGAGACATCACCTTGCCTACAAAGGTCCGTATAGTTAAAGCTATGGTTTTCCCAGTAGTGATTTATGGAAGTGAGAGCTGGACCATGAAGAAGGATGATCGCCGAAGAATTGATGCTTTTGAATTATGGTGCTATGGACTGCAAGAAGATCAAACCTATCCATTCTGAAGGAAATCAGCCCTGAGTGCTCACTGGAAGGACAGTGGTACCTTGGTTCTCAAACACCTTGCTTCCCAAATACCGAAAACACGGAAGGAAGTGTTCCGGTTTTTGAACGTTTTTTGGAAGCCGAACATCTGATGCGGTTGTCGGCCCTTTTTTCCAAGGCGCCTGCACCAATCAGAAGCTGTGCCTTGGTTTTCAAATATTTCGGATGTCAAACGGACTTCTGGAACAGATAAAGTTTTGCGCTTTCATTTTTGCTATTTATTTTGCGGTTTTGTTTATGACGCTTTTTCGGTTAATTTGTTTTTGTGACTGTGGAACCCAGTTCAGCTACTGACTGACTGATTGTGTGACTGCGGAAATGGATAAAAGCCAAACAATGATCAATGATTTTTCGGCTATTATTATTATTATTATTATTATTAGTAGTAGTAGTAGTAGTAGTATAATGCTGTTATAAGGGGGGAAAACTGCTCCTTTTCCTTATGGGGTATTCCAGAGCCCATATACTGCAGAGGAATATTTGAGAGTCAAAATGGCTTCAGGATTGCTCTCCCATACTATTTCAGACACATGGTCCATATATTTAGATATCTGTGCATTTATGAATATTCTATATTTACAGGTAGGTAGCCGTGTTGGTCTGACATAGTCGAAACAAAATAAAAAAATTCCTTCCAGCAGCACCTTAAAGTTTTTATTTTGTTATGAGCTTTCGTGTGCATGCACACTTCTTCAGATATGGGTGAAATGGGTGATAGACTGACTGATAGCTGTTGGTCTCTCCATGGTTTGAACAGAGACGTTGGATTCTTATCTCATTATACATGATAAAGCAATCCTCAGCCACCTCACCCCTTGCTTTTTCATGCAAGTCCATTTGCAGTCGTTTGCAGTCGTCAACAGCTATCAGTCAGTCTATCACCCATTTCCACCACCCCACCACCCTTTCTCTACATATAAGCGTCTGGGGACTTCAAATTCAGTGTATCTGAAGAAGTGTGCATGCACACGAAAGCTCATACCAAAATAAAAACATAGTTGGTCTTTTAGGTGCTGCTGGAAGGATTTTTTATTTTATTTTTTTATTCTATATTTGATACCTTAAAATTCGTATAACAGTGCCCTATACCCACAGGTCACAGAGTGGTGACACACACACACTCAAAATCAAAACAACCCAATAACCACCTCCCCAACACATTTTAAAAGGGCATTGGATGTCAATCAGCCCAAGGCCTGGGCTGAATCTAGACACATCAAAGAAGTGTTTCAGTATAAAGTGTTGTAAATTTAACAGGGAACAGGTAGAGGAAAATGGGACTTTATATCACTATCTGACGGCACAATGCTATATCGCACATACAGTGCGTATAAATCACTTTTCCTTTACCTGTCTAGCTGAGTCCCTGATTAAAGAGGAACGTTTTTGCCTGGCGCCTAAAAGTGTATAATGAAGATGCCTGGCGAACCTTCCTGGGGGGAACATTCCACAGACGGGGAGCCACTGCAGGAAAGGCCCATTCTCGTGTTGCCACCCTTCGGACCTCTTGAGGAGGTGGCACACAAAGAAGGGCCTCAGAAGATGATCTTAGGGTCTAGGTAGGTTCATATGGAAAGAGGCGGTCCTTGAAGTATTGTGGCCCTGAGCTGTTTTGCTACATAGTTTTAGAACATGTGTACTTTACATCTGGTAGAATTCCTTCTCCAACTCTACAATACCCCTTTTAGGTGAATCAGCCAGAACTGTGCACAGTATCCAAAATGTGGTCGCACCATAGATTTGTGTAATGAAGTTATGATACGTGCTTTTAACCCATTAGACCATGTATTAGTATTTGTATGCCAGTTCTCTTTATTCCAGGAAGGCCACACCTATTTGTCACCTAGTAACTCCTTTTTCATTGTCAACAGTAAGTCAGTGTTTCCTTGCCAGGTGCTTATTTTGCTATAGGACAGGTGTACAGTGTTTCTTAGGCTTAACAAAAAAATACTAGAGGAAGAATTCTCTTCAAAAAAACTCTTCTTTGGTGAATCCTTTTGCTATTAGTTTATGAGCTTGCCATGGAAGCTGTTACTGATAATCCAGATCAAATACTGGAAGAGATCAGGCACCAAAACTTCAGTTTAGGAGAGCTTCTTAAAGATGTCAGTAAGGACAATGAGAAGATAGCAGAATTCCTTCCAAAACTGACTCCTCTCCTTCTAGACCTCATGAAAGCCTTCAGCCGGCAACTGGAAGACACTTCTAAGATTCTTCAAAATACCTATCAGCTGCTGGATGTTGTTCATGACAAAGGCTGGAAACAAGCTTCAAGTAAAGGCAAGTAAAGCTAAATATGTAAATCAAGGACAATGTAGCAGCCAATTGTTCAAATTCACTCATAGGTTCAAGTCTCAGCATACATAGTTGTATGCATTTTTGGAACTTGGTTTTCTATTACAAAAGTTCTAGAGAAAACAGCAAACAGATACAATTTATTGGCTTCAATCAGGCCCGTGGGTGAGCAGAGCTTAAGGAATTCACAGAGAGCATCATAAATAAATATGAAATGGCAAAAAAAACCCACCAAAAACAAGCAGTCTTAAAGTTGTTTAATTTACCAAATAATTTTAATAACATTATATTCAAAAATTGAAAACATGTCAAGCGAGATTTTTTTTAAAAAAATGTCCCTTGCATGTAGGTCTAAACACAAAAAGAAAATTCACATAAGGGATCTGTGCATCCTTCTCTATTTTGGGTACTAGTGTGTTACCAAGAAGTAACAGGGGATGCAGGTGACGCTGTGGTCTAAACCACTGAGACTTTTGGGCTTGGCAATCAGAAGGTCGTCGGTTCGAATCCCCACAACAGGGTGAGCTCCCATTGCTCTTTCCCAGCTCCTGCCAACCCCGCAGTTTGAAAGCACACCAGTGCAAGTAGATAAATAGGTACCACTGTGGCGGGAAGGTAAATGGCATTTCCGTGTGCTCTGCTTTCCCTCACAATGTTCCGTTGTGCCAGAAGCGGTTAAGTCATGCTGGCCACATGACCCAGAAAGCTGTCTGTGGACAAACGTCGGCTCCCTTGGCCAAAAGCGAGATGAGCACTGCAATACCATAGACACCTTTGACTGGACTCAACTGTCCAGGGGTCCTTTACCTTTACCAAGAAGTATCTAGAAAGCTTTGATTAAATACTTGAACAAAGTGTTAGTATGCTTGCTCCAACCCTTTGGAGTTCCTTTTACTGTCTCACAGAAAGTACTTCCAGAAGGCTCTTGGATCTGGACCTCAGTGTCCAGGCTGAATGATGGAGGTGGAGACGCTTCTTCAGGTATACTTGGCCAAGGCCGTTTAGAGCTTTATAGGTCAGCACCAACCCTTTGAAATTTGGTCAGAAACATATCGAGAGCCAGTGAGATCATTTTGAACTGGTGTTATGGGGTCCTAGTGGCAGCTCCCAGTCACTAGTTTGGCAGCCACATTCTGGATTAGTTGTAGTTTCCGAGTCACCTTCAAAGGTAGCCCCACGTAGAGCGCATTGCAGTAGTCCAAGCAGGAGATAAGCAGTGCATGTACCACTCTGGCAAGACAGCAGTCAGGCCGGTAGGTCTCAGCCTGCGTACCATGTGGAGCTGGTAGACAGCTGCCCTGGACACAGAATTGACCTGTGCCTTCATGGTCAGTTGTGAGTCCAAAATGATCCCCAGGCTATGCACCTGGTCCTTCGGGGGTACAGTTACCCCATTCAGGACCAGGAAGTTCCCTACACCTGCTCGCCCCCTGTCCCCCAGAAACAGTACTTCTGTCTTGTCAGGATTCAGCCTCAATCCGTTAGCAGCCATCCATCCTCCACCCGCCTCCAGGCACTCACACAGGACCTTCACTGCCTTCACTGGTTCTGATTTGAAAGAGAGGTAGAGCTGGGTATCATCCGCATACTGATGAACACCCAGCCCAAACCCCCTGATGATCTCTCCCAGAGGTGTCATATAGATGTGAAAAAGCAGTGGGGAGAAAATGGAGCCCAGAGGGCCCAGAGGTCCAAACACTCACTCCAGAACACCACTTTCTGGATGCAGCCCAGAAGGAAGGAACTGAACCACTGCATATCAGTGTTCCAGCTTCCAACCCCTTCTAGACAGTCCAGAAGGATACTATGGTCAATGGTATCAAAAGCCACTGAGAGATCCAGCAGAACAAGGAAACAGCTTTCACCTTTGTCCCTAGCCCACTGGAGATCACCAACCAGCACAACCAAAGCAGTTTCAGTCCCATGATGAGGCCTGAATCCCGATTGGAAGGGATCCAAATTGTCTGGATAGAGATTATTAATCATGTGAAATCAGTTCCAGAATTTTGCACATCAAATAATATTTAGGCTTACATTCAAATTGCAATAGGTTTTTGAATTAAAGGTTAAGTAAACTAGAGTGTAATGCACAGAAGAGCGGGCTGTAAAAAAGGTGTTGCTTTTGCTACAACCAGACAAACATCATTGCCCCTCTGGAAGTTGGGCAAAAAGAAACTGTCAAAGCAACAATTTGTCAAATAGAAATGGAAGGCTATTGTTTCATTGTCCCCACTTCTACAAATTACAGTAAGTTGTAGGTGTGGACATTGCAAGGTCAGATTCCTTCTGAGAGCACAGAAGGGGGGAATAGACAACTTGTAATAAATTGACTCTTTGCAAATGCACAGGTTGAGCAAGAGAGAAGAACTAGGCAGGCACACAAGCTAAGCTCCTGAATGACATCAATTCAGCTTGCCAGTATCTTGGTAGGTGCTTTGAGGAGTCCTCCACCCAGAGCTAAATCCAAACTGAGACTGCTTTTTCTTCTTCCCTTTATCTATGTGCAATGGGTCCCCCCCCCATATCCATTCAGACAGGTGAGATCATATTCCAGTTGGGATAGCAAGGGACCATCAAGCAGTCATTAACCAAGAGGATGCTGTCACCAATCATCCATCAACAAGTGCCAGGAGAGAGAGAGAGAGAGAGGAGAGAGAGAGAGAGAGAGAGAGAGCATAGCTGCCAAGTTCTCCCTTTTTTTAAGGGAAATTCCCTTATGCTGAATAGGCTTCCTCTTGAGAAAAGGGAAAACTTGGCAGCTATGGAGAGAGAGAGAGAGGTCTTGCTTACAACCTGATATCCATAATTTAATAGACAAACATGTTTTACCTAACTCAAAAGTTCTTTTATGCCTCGGCTTCTGAGTCATGAGCCTAAAGAAAGAAACAAAAGGAGCTTTCTTTTGAGAAAGTGGTGGATAAGATTCACCTTAATGTAGATGTTTGATCTGCATCAGTTCCTTTTTAGACTCTTCTCTGATAAAGTACTCCTGGACAAAAGCCCCGGTCCTCCTTTCTTCCCTCCCTCCCTGCCTCTCTTTTGTATAAAATACTCCACAAGAAAAGAGGAGATGAGAGATGAGAGATGAGAACAGAGTCTGCCATTGTGTTACGAAACTGGGCAATCAAGGTCGGAGAGGGAAAGAAAGCAGAGGCCTCAAAGGAGTTCGCATGATTCTGAAGAATAAAAAAAGTACTTTGCTTGCTTAGCTCTATAAAAACCGGCATATTGAAAGTGCTGCTATGTTGGCAGACAGAAGTGACAGGGAAAGGTCCAATTGAAAAGACCTCACTTGGACAAACATTCTGTAAAATTTAGATTTCCAAAACATGTGGGTCTCTTCCTTGGGAAAGGCTGTCACTACGGCCAATGGCAGTGGTACCTGGGTTCTCAAACACCTTGGTACTCAAACAACTTGGAACCCAAACACTGCAAACCTGGAAGCAAGTGTTCCAGTTTGTGAACTTTTTATGAAAGCTGAAAGCGCTCCGTTTTGAGTATTACGCTTCCAATTTGAGTGCCGCACTTCTGTTTTGAGTATTATGTCTGTTTTTGCTAATTATTTTGTGTTTTTGTTTTTGTAGAGGTTTTTTTGTGACTGTGTGGAACTCGGTCCCGCTACTGATTGATTGTGTGACTGCAGTACATTGATTATTGCTTTCATTTTATGGATCAGTGGTCTCGTTAAATGGTAAAATTCATGTTAAATTGCTGTTTTAGGGGTTGTTTTTAAAAGTCTGGAACGGATTAATCTGTTTTGCATTGCTTTCTATAGGAAAGCGTGCCTTGGTTTTGGAATGCTTTGGTTTTGGAACGGACCTCCAGAACGGATTAAGTTTGAGAACCAAGGTGCCACTGTATTTGCGAGTTGTCAACATTCAATCTCCTGTACTCTTCTAGCTTGCCCAAGAAATAGAATGGGGGATGGCTTTGCAGATTAAGATAAAGTTAGGGGACTGAAGCAATCTTGCTGAGCAATCTTCTGTTAATTACAGGTAAAGGTAGGGGTGCTTGAATAAATCCACTTTTTCTGCAGCCTCCTAAAAAAAAGCCAAAGGGCTGTAGAAAATAGATAAGGGAACCAAGTTGGGCAATGATAACAGTGTATAAAAATGGAAGGACATGCTTAACCGTTTCACCCGAAGAAATCACAAGTAAGGTATTGCCCGTCACATATATTTCTGTTTGCTTCTTCAGCAGGGAGCAGCCTTGCAGACTGGCTTCAGAAATTAAACAAGCTCATCATACATGTTGCCAAATACTTTGGAGACTTACAAAACAAACTGCTTGAGATGAGCTGCAGAAAATCGGATGCTGTGCCATTTGTTCCGTGTACCCCTTGGAAATCTGTGCGTGAGGCTGATAAAGAGAAAGCAAATGGCACGCAGTTATTGGCAGGTGTCAATCAGCCATTTCATGAACCGTCCTCTGTATGCAGAGGGGGAAACGGAACCCAGGTGACAGAAGACAAAACGGTGGAAACTGAAACGGGTTCATCCTCAAATGAAAATATAGCTGACAAAGAACAGGAATGTCCAGTACTTGTGAAAAATGAAGATCAGCAACAAAAATCCATTGCAGTGCCAAATCAGGACAATGGAATAGGTTCTCAATCAGTGCTATCTCCCACTCAGAAAATTTCAGAAAACAGAGATTTGGAAGACAGTTCAGGAAACAATGGGGGAAATGTAACTGTGTCCAGAAAGGTGGAAAACAGCAGTGTAAAGCATCTGCAGACGTGTCCTGATCAGGAAAAACAGACAGAGATAAAAGAGGCCCTGAAGCAGATGGGAAATGGGAATTGCAGGCTGATAGCTGAGCCAGGCAGGAGTGACAAAGATGTCAATCAAAAGAAGACAAGTAATGAAATTGCCCAAAGCTACCAAGAAAATTGTACAAGGTCAGGAGACTTGCATAAAAACAGTTCCATGCATCTGTCTTCCGGTGAGCTGGAAGGAAAGGACAATGAAAGTGACTGGATGACTAAAGAGTAAGAGCAAGTGGTTTTGGGGGGGGGAGCTCAACAGTAGCCTTCGGGACAAATTCCAGAGGGGGGTCATTGTTAGTCTGTTACAGCAAAAGCAGCCAATAATAATAATAATAATAATAATAATAATAATAATAATAATATATTTATTTATTTATACTCCACCCATCTGGCTAGGTTTCCCCAGCCTTGGGAGCCGAACATTCCAGCTCCCGAACGATCAAAAACCAGAAGTGATTGTTCCGGTTTTCGAACTTTCTTTGGAAGCCAAACGTTCGGCACGGCTTCTGTGGCTTCCAATTGGCTGCAGGAACCTCCTGCAGCCAATCGGAAGCCACGCCTTGGTTCCTGGACCGTTTTGGGAGTTCAGCAGTAGCAAATTGATTCTAGCTATTGGTCTTTACAGAAAATATGCATACTATTGTATTCTGTCTGCAGGTTTCTTGTGAAAGCGAATGATCTGAGTGAACCTGAAATAGCCTGTTGCATTCGAGCCCCTTTCAGTGTGCTGGAAAATCTAGTCATCCGACTTGTCAATGATTTGAGTTCATTGGTGGTGGATGGTTCAGAAGAACTGGTCAGCAACGTCATCCATGCTGAGTGCTGCCCTTCTGTTGGCCCACCAACCATTCATTCCATCACCATCGCGATCCCGTTTATTTCACGTTACAGAGGAATGTACAAAGACATTATGGTGAAGGTGACTGATGTGAACTTTCGGTCAAGGTATTTGACTCCTGTCTCCCTGGAAGGGCACCAAGGAAACCAGAAGGTTAGTGAATTATTGTCAAGGTTTGGTGCTCAATCAATCAATCAATCAATCAAATCTTTATTACGGTCATAGACCAGCATAAGTAGGGTGGGGTACAATCATTGACAATCTGTAAAACATTTCGGAAAGCTAAAATTATTAAAACAGAAGGTATATATAAAAGACTATAAGAATCTAAAAGAGCTAAAATATTCTAAAAGAAGGGTTAGGAGCATTCAACTGGTGTGGAAGAGCATAAAAGGTTAGTACAGTGGTACCTCTACTTACGAATAACTCTACTTACGAATGTTTCTACTTACGAACGGAGCTCCGTCCGCCATCTTGGATGCGGTTTAGATAGGATTTTTTCTACTTACGAATTTTTAGATAGGATTTTTTCTACTTACGAATTTTTTCTCCCTGTGCATTCCTATGGGATTCGACTTACCATTTTTTTCTACTTACAAATGTGCGTTTGGAACGCATTGAATTCGTAAGTAGAGGTACCACTGTATATAAAAGCCTATGACTATCAATTTACAAAGCACTCTGATATGGGTGTTCATCAAATCTAGTTTGTGGTGCAGGACATCAACCAACGAATTTTGAACGCTGCTATTCAGAACCTGGCAACATTGTATGTTGTAGTAGGGTTGGTATCTGAAAGCAGCAGGGAGGTATAGAATTGTCCTGTGTGCCCTGGGTATTTATGGAGTAGTGGGGAGATGAGGTGAATACAGATGTCTCTATAATATACGCACATAATATAGGCACATGCTCTATTGTTTCTATCTGTCCAGAATCACAGGGGCATTGTCTCTCCGAGTAAGCAATCTTCCTATATCGACCTTCAAAGGTTTGGTGCTAACGTTGAGGGACACCAGAAGGCTTTAGATAAAACCACTTCCCGTTTTTAATTCATTGGAAGAAAGCAGAGCTATCAAACACCCTGAACCACATGCAATGGAGCTCACACGAAACAGGGAAATTGTTGAGGTCCTCCTCCCCCCCCCCCGGCCACATGTAGCTTGTTTTACATGTGGTCTCCTAGAGCATGTGCAGAGTATCGGTGCCATCAGTGAAATCCTCCAAAAGCTCAGCAAGAAACAAGCAGTTAGTCATGCGACAAATTGCAGCAGCAGAGTAGGGAAACGCCACAAAGGTGTTATTTAAGGTAGTAGGGGACACGGGTGGTGCTGTGGTCTAAACCGCTGAGCCTCTTGTGCTTGCCGATCAGAAGGTCGGCAGTTCGAATCCCCGTGACAGAGTGAGCTCCTGTTGCTCTGTCCCAGCTCCTGCCAACCTAGCACTTCGAAAGCACACCACTGAACATGGATAAATAGGTACCACTGCGGCGGGAAGGTAAACAGTGTTTCCGTGTGCTCTGGCACTCGTCACGGTGTTCCGTTGCACCAGAAGCGGTTTATTCATGCTGGCTACATGACCCGGAAAGCTGTCTGCGGACAAATGCCAGCTCCCTCAGCCTGAAAGCGAGATGATCACTGCATCCCCATAGTCGCCTTTGACTGGACTTAACCGTCCAGGAGTCCTTTACCTTTTTACCTGAAGGTAGTTCCTATCCAATGAAAACAATGAGAATGCGCCCCTGTCTTCCACTGCCCCCCATCACTAATCTTTCAAAAAATCCTTCCATTCATGAGCAGTAAGAGCAGATACGCAATTCATCAGCGACATCCTTGTGCAGCGCTGCCGTGACCTTCCTCCTAGGACCTAGGAGCAGAGCTGTAGCTTAGTGTGTGCAGCCCTGTACAGGAAAGAGGCAGTGCCATGGCAACACAGCTGCTATTATTACTATTACAGTGGTACCTCTGGTTAAGAACTTAATTCATTCCGGAGGTCTGTTCTTAACCTGAAACTGTTCTTAACCTGAAGCACCACTTTAACTAATGGGGCCTCCTGCTGCCGTCGCACCGCTGGAGCACGATTTCTGTTCTCATCCTGAGGCAAAGTTCATAACCTGAGGTACTATTTCTGGGTTAGCGGAGTTTGTAACCTGAAGCATTTGTAATCTGAAGCTTTGTAACCCGAGGTACCACTGTATTATTATTATTATTATTATTATTATTATTATTATTATTATTATTTGAATTTATATACCTCCCCATACCACAAAACCTATAAAACCACAAAATAGGTAAAGGTAAAGGGACCCCTGACCATTAGGTCCAGTCGTGACCGACTCTGGGGTTGCGCGCTCATCTCGCATTATTGGCCGAGGGCGCCGGCGTATAGCTTCCAGGTCATGTGGCCAGCATGACAAAGCTGCTTCTGGCAAACCAGAGCAGCACATGGAAACACCGTTTACCTTCCCGCTGTAACGATTCCTATTTATCTACTTGCACTTTGACGTGCTTTCGAACTGCTAGTAGGTTGGCAGGAGCTGGGACCAAGCAACGGGAGCTCACCCCGTCACAGGGATTCGAACCGCCGACCTTCTGATCAGCAAGCCCTAGGCTCAGTGGTTTAACCACAGCGCCACCACAAAATATATAATCAAAATAAAAACATTCAACCCAATACCCCGCCCCCCCAAAAAAACACTTTTTAAAAGGGCTTAGGATGCAAATCAAATCAACCAAAGGCCTTGTTAAAAAGGAACGTTTTTGGCTGGCACCTAAAGGTATATAATGAAGGTGCCAGGCGAACTTCCCTGGGGAAAGCTTTCCACAGATGGGGAGCCACTGCAGAGAAGGCCCGTCCTCATGTTGCCACCCTCCAGACCTCTGGAGGAGGAGGCACACGAAGGAGGGTCTATGAAGATGATCTCAGGGTCCATATTGACCCTAGGTTCTTCTCCACTCCACCCTTGGGTCAGACCCAGCAGAGCTGCCACTCAGAGCCAGGCAACAATGAGGGAGCTGGGGGGTGCTTGGTTGTGCCCCCTCTGAAAAATGTGCCCATGCATGTGACAGCAGCACACGCCGTAGGCATGCTGTGCATGGCCCCGGGCACCCATGGTCCCGGGGTCAAGTCGGTGGGCCTGGTCCCCAGATATTGTTGGACTACAACTCCCATCATCCCCAATCAACCATGCTAGGGATGATGGGACTTATAGTCCAACAACTTCAGGGGACTCGAGCTTGAGAAAGCTGATCTACAATAAGAGATGTCTTTAAATAATGTAAATATTGACCAACCAGGGGCTGCCATTAGTGTCACTTCAAAGCATTGGGGAAATTAGAATGGAGGTTCACAGACCCCACTAGCAGGGGAGGGATCCGCACTTTTGAACCTACTGGGTCTCAAATAACTGCCCCACGATGCCAGGTGCTGCTGCCATGTCTGGGCATACCCATATCTCTGCAGCAGCTAAAACCGCAAAGCAGCTACTTACATTTCTGTGGCTGTCAGATAAAGTTGCCCAGAAATACAATGGAGAAAGCAATCTTTCTCTGTGGTTAACTCTCAAGTTACTTCCCTTTTATACCTCTGTTTCATGCTGGCTTCCCAGGTTAGAATTCGTTTATTTTTATCCACTTCAGCATCTTTCACTAATTTCTATTACACAGGGGACTTTTGCAGAGGTGAAAACCAGCCAGCTTGGTATTTTTTCAGTGGTTTCATGCTTAAAGACGGAAACAGTCACCATTCCAAAGAAAGGACTTTCACGAAAGCTAAGTATGGATCCCAGAATTTCATTTTGCTGGCCTCCGTCAACTTTTACCTCTCGTGTAACAATGCACCTAAAGGTATGCTTTTTTTAAAAAAAAAAACCATTTGCTGGGGGCAAAAGGGGATAAAGACCTTGCTTTATTAGCAGAGATTGGTTGCAATCAGGGAATGGATATAGGAGAAGCTGGGCCAAAGCCCAAAATGGGTAGGAGTAGCTCATGGGCAAAATGGTTCCAACGGTGGAATGGCTCTTGGCTGCCCTATCCACCTAAAGCCCTCATGAGATCCCTCATCCTCCTATGGGATCCTGTGAAAGCCAGCTGGGAGGATCAAACCCCCTACAGTGGTACCTCTACTTTAATGCGTTCCGAATGCACAATTGGTAAGTCGAAAAAAATTGTAAGTCGAATCCCATAGGAATGCATTGGGAGAAAATTTTTTAAGTCGAAGCAACCCTATCTAAAAATTCATAAGTAGAAAAAATCCTATCTAAACTGCATCCAAGATGGCGGACGGAGCTCCATTCGTAAGTAGAAACATTCGTAAGCAGAGGTACCACTGTATTTCCACCCCACCCCTCCAGAGTAGAGAAATGGTGCCCCACACTCAGGATACACAGAGCTGTGGCTTTTCAGAACATATTGGTAGGCTACCATTCAAGAAACAAACTCAAACAATGTAGAACAATTGTGCATTTCTTTCGACTTCGGCCAACATCTCAAGGAATTCATAAAGGCAACTGCCAATATGTTGCTAATCTTCCTTTTAGCACAGTGGCTAGGAGCCTATGTTGTTGCTGTTCCTGTTAAGGGATTCTTGATATTGAGAAATAGAGGCTGTCATTCACTTCATCCCTTGGTGGCAGTAAAAGCTCGGGAAAGAACTGCTAGGCATTTACCATTGCGTATTTATCCTGCAATGTTAAATATGCAGTTCCTTGTTCTGCTCCTGCATGGCTACATTTTTCCTGGGGGGTATGTTTGGTTTGTCTATCTATCGTCTTTATCATTCAATCACCTTCTTTTATCATGCCCTACATTTCTGGGAGCCTGTCTGTGTGCTTGCTTTCTCCTCCTGAGACAGTTTGCTGAAGTTGGTTGGACAGTTATTGCTGGAACGGGCAAGCAGCATGCTGTACTGTGTTTGGATAACCTACAGGTGAAATAGCTCTTCAGGTCCATTGTTCCCTAAGGACCCAGGTGGCGCTGTGGGTTAAACCACAGAGTCTAGGGCTTGATTATCAGAAGGTTGGCGGTTCGAATCCCTGCAACGGGCTGAGCTCACATTGCTCGGTCCCTGCTCCTACAAACCTAGCAGTTCAAAAGCATGAAGTGCAAGTAGATAAATAGGTACCGCTCTGGCGGGAAGGTAAACGGCATTTCCGTGTGCTGCTCTGGTTCGCCAGAAGTGGCTTTGTCATGCTGGCCACATGACCCTGAAGCTGTCTGCGGACAAACGCCGGCTCCCTCGGCCTATAGAGTGAGATGAGCGCCGCAACCCCAGAGTCGGACACAACTGGACCTGATGGTCAGGGGCCCCTTTACCTTTACCTATTTATCCTGCAATGTTAAATATGCAGTTCCTTGTTCAGCTCCTGCTGCATTTTTCCTGGGAGGTATGTTTGGTTTGTCTATCGTCTTTATCATTCATTCAATCACCTTCTTTTATCATGCCCTACATTTCTGGGAGCCTGTATGTGTGCTTGCTTTCTCCTCCTGAGACACTTTGCTGAAGTTGGTTGGACAGTTGTTGCTGGAACGGGCAAGCAGCATGATGTACTGTGTTTGGATAAGCTACAGGTGAAATAGCTCTTCAGGACTCGTACTTGGAAAGAGCTCTGACAAATAGCAATGTTGCTCCCTGTTTCAGGGAGCCATCAATTGCACCAACCCACACCCTCCTATCATACCGATTTACATGTTTGTCCAGCAACTCTTAACTAAATAAAGTGAGGAAAGACTGCCAAGCAGGGCCGGGCCAAGATATTTTGGCGCCTGAGGCAGACCGCAAAACGGCACCTCTCCTTCCCACCGGGGAAGAATCGGTGATGGAAGAACTATATCGGGAACAAGGAGGGTATAAAGATCTACACTGTTTAGTCAAGAAGAGGATGTCCAGAGGAACATTTGAATGCATAGATGTGGACCTCCAAAACCCACCCAACCCCACCCACTCTATGACATGGTAAGGGTCAACCCAGATGTGACAGCCCCGAACTCCTGGCTGAGCTATTGCAAATTAGCCCCAAATGATATATCAATCCCCCCCCCCCCAGAATCAAGGGGCATACCAGCACCGCTGAATGGGCTCCCACTGATGGAATGAATGGGAGTAATTTTTTTAGATAAGACAAGGTGGAAGCGACGGGTATAGAGCCCGGAGGGAACAGGGATTAAAACTGATGTCTTGGAACATTGCAGGCTGGCACTCAAAGAAGAACAACAAACACCTAATGTTCTACTTTGAGCGATTTGACATCATTCTCCTGCAAGAGACAGTGACCCCATAATGCTCAATGGTTATAAACGCCATTCGTTGACAGCTACTCCCTCAGCGAGGGGTGGAAGGCCCAGTGGGGCTCTAGCTCGCCTCATCTCTACAGCGCTAAATGCTACCACAACATCTATGACCCCATGCAATCCGTTCGCAACTACTGTCCTGGTTAAAGTAAGGAGAGCTTGTCTAACACTGAATAACGTTTACATACCACCTTGTCAAAAAAACAAAACAAAACAAACCTACTATAAATGCTATTTGGACAGAATTAGAGAATTACATAGACTCCCTCGAATTCACTTACCCTGCAGCACTGCTTATCATTGGAACGGACTTCAATGCACATATGGGTATTAACAACGTTAACTTATACACCCAATATAATCAGTTTCTGGAATCTGATACTTATTTAGATGGAGGCACCTCCCGCCTATCCAGAGATCACAGATGTAACTACTCAGAGCTTTGTCAAGGTAAAGGTGCCCCTGACCATTAGGTCCAGTCGTGACTGACTCTGGGGTTGTGGCGCTCATCTCGCTTTATTGGCTGAGGGAGCCAGAGTACAGCTTCCAGATCATGTGGCCAGCATGACCAAGCCACTTCTGGGACCGAGCAATGGGAGCTCACCCCGTCGCAGGGATTTGAACCACCAACCTTCTGATCAACAAGTCCTAGACTATGTGGTTTAGACCACAGCGCCACCCACTGTCCCTTATCCTCTAGGGTTAAGTCTAGTCAAAGGTGACTATGGGGTTGTGATGCTCATCTTGCTTCAGGCCAAGGGAGCCGGTGTTTCTCCACAGACAGCTTTCTGGGTCATGTGGCCAGCATATAAAAATTTGCTGCCCATGTTTTAAGCGGAGGTAACCAGTAAGTTTGTGTCTCTTTTTCTGGCGTCATTCCATGCTATAGATGTCTCTGTAGTGTTTGAACCAAGATTTCACTCCGCATCCCAGAGCTTTGTCTAGCCTAGGCTATAAGGCGGAGGGATCTCTGCCCCTGTGGATTCTGCTGCCTGAAGCAGTTGCCTAACCTTGCCTCATAGATGGGCTGGGCCTGCTGCCATTATTAACGGAACTGGAACAAAGGGTCGATAAACTATTATAAGGAAGGGAGCAACAGTGCAGCTGCTCTGCAGATATTCCAGCCATTTGGTGTGCATTTTATTAGCAAACCAATAAGAGATAATTTGACTCAAATGAATTCTTTATATTCCACGTGCTTTGGCAGTTGGTAATTCTCTGTTGCCTGTTTTAATCTACATTTCGCTTTACAGTAGGCAGCAAAAAGAGAGCAGAAGTTGTTGCTCATTCCATTTGGCAGATGCCCTCAGGAACTCAGTCCCATCTGCCAGAAGTATAAAGGGAAGTTCTCCATGGAGAGATGGGGGATTCCCCTCTGTGCATTCAGGCCATTCATTCGCTTATAGAAAAGGGAAGTCCTTGTATGTACTGTACATAAGAACATTGGGTCATGGCCTGTGGCCATCGTTCTGTTCAGTTAGTGAGCTTTTGTCATGTGTAACGGGAGAGCAGCCGCATGCGTTGCTTCATGATGGCCTTAAATCAGAGGAAAGGATGGATTTGGTAAAAATGGCAAGTTTCTGGGCTGTTATTTTTAGTGAAATGATGCATCTCAAAATGGAGAACTTGAAAGTAGCCCAAGGGGCTGGGGATTGCCACAACCTTACCTTGACCTTATGAAAGTGACCTCCCACTGGCAACAAAATGAGCTGCTGAACAGAACTTTGGATTGCAGTTATCTGTGTGACAAGGAGTACCGTTTTGCTGGTGTTATTCTCTATTATTAGATTTTAATTTGATCCTGACTTGTTTTTAGCAGGTAATTTAATTATTGTTTGATTTTATACCAATATTATTTATTTGATGTTAGCCGCTCTGAGCCCGGTTTTGGCCGGGGAGGGCGGGATACAAATAAAAGTTGTTGTTGTTGTTGTTGTTGTTGTTGTTGTTGTTGTTGTTAAAGCAGTGGCGTTCAAAGGGTGTGGTGCATCACACTGGTGTGGCAGGAGAGGAATGCAACTGTAGCAGGAAGATTCAAGGACAATCAAACAAAGATTTGAACATTTCATCGTACAGTCAAACCTCGGTTGTCAAACATAATCCGTTCCGGAAGACTTTTCGACTTCCGAAACGTCCGATAACCAAAAACTGAAAGCGGAAGCCTCAATACAATAGGGAAACTCAAAATGGAAGCTGCATAGCACATTTGGCTTCTGAAAATCGTTCAAAAACTGGAAGCAGTTACTTCCGGGTTTTCGGCATTTGGGAGCTGAAATGTTCCAAAACATTTGGAAACCAAGGTTTGACTGTAACGTATAGTATAGTTTCAAAATGAGAGCAAGAGCATTAAGTGATACTGAGGACAATCCTAATGTTTTTCAATGTATTTCTTTTCAATAAGAAATTCAGTGTGCTGTGAGCAAATTTTTATTCTGAAAGTGTGGCCCAGAGAAAAAAAAAGTTTGAGAACCATTGTTTTAAAGCACCATACTCATACAGCAGTATGGTGTAGCGGTTAGAGTGCTAGACCAGGACCTGGGAGACGAAGGTTCAAATCCCCATTCCCAGACGCTCCAAGTGTCCCTATTTTCCAGGGACCGTCCTGGATTTACAGAAGCTGTCCCAGTTTCTGATTTGATCTCGAAATGTCCTGCTTTTCCTTACAGCATCACTATTTTCATTGGATGAATGTTTAGGGATATGATAGGACGTCCCCGTTTTCATCAGAGAAATGTTGAAGGGTATGGAATAGGATGTCCCTATTTTCATTGGAGAAATATTGGAGGGGACGTCTCTATTTTCATCAGAAAAATGTTGGAGGCTATGGGCTCTGCCACAAAGCTCAAGAGGTGACCTTGGGCCAGTCACTCACTCTCAGCCGAACCAACCTCAAAGGGTTGTTGGGAGGATAAAATGTGGAGGAAAAGAAAGATATAGGGCACCTTGAGCTTTCTGGAGGATATGTGGGGCATCAATGTAATAAATAATACAGGACTGGTGGCAGGTTTGGCAGGGTTCTTTGGCACCCCCCCCCCCCAATGGTGAGGGTAGGCAGGTGCAATAACAACACACACACACAAGTCAGTCTAGCTGGCCCTGGCACAGATGTTGGGCCTGCTTGACTGTGAAGAATGATCAATAATAATGGTAATAGCATGGACAATTCTCCTATTCTAACTCTATTACACCAATCAGCGCTTTCTGCTGTACTGCTCTTTTAAGCTAGTTTCCCTAAGTCTGGTAGATATTTGCTCCACAAACAGGCTGCAATCCTGTGTAATCTCAGAAGGATGTTCCACTATGTCCAATGGGGTTTACTTCCTAGTAAGTGTGTTTAGGATTACAGCTGTAACCTATTGATACTATAACTGTGCAACTAATTAAAAGCTGCATTGCATCAATACAGCCACATTGTGAAGGTTTTATTAAAACATGCTTCATGTTGACTAATTAAATATAGATTTAAAAAAATTCCTTCCAGTAGCACCGTATAGACCAACTAAGTTTGTTATTGGTATGAGCTTTCGTGCGCATGCACACTTCTTCAGAAGTGTCTCTAAGGTGCTACTGGAAGGAATTTTTCTATTTTCTTTCGACTACGGCAGACCAACACAGCTACCTACCTGTAACTAAATATTTGTAATAAGATGAATTAAAGAGGGCGAGGAAGCATTTATATTCCACTGGTATGGAGGCAAATTTCAGAAATGTAGATTTTTCTGGCAACAAGTGATGCTGAAATCATAAATCATAAAACCACAATATTCATGCAGGTACAACCAATTGAGCCATCTCTAATTTCCACGTTAAAAACAAAGAATGACGTGTACCATTCAGTGGTGTCTACTAGCCCTCTGGTGCACCTGCAACATCCTTCATCACGGCCATTCAACAAATCCATCGCAATTATTCTGCCTTGCCCTCCAAATCAAGAAAAGAAGACGGAAGGGAATGAGAAGGACCCAGGGAGAGCTATGAGTGCATCCATACCCAGAGTTACAACTGCGCATCAATTTCGGTGAGACAAAACAGTTCCTTGGAAACTATGCATTTATATATTTGTATTTTTTTTTTAAAAAAAATACAACAAGCAACATTAAGTAGTAGTAGTAGTAATCTTTATTACGGTCACTGACCAGCACAATAACTGCATTACATCATTAATGTTTAAAATATTTAAAACATTTAAATAAACTAAAATAACTTATCTAAAAGGGATCAATCAACCTTTGATCCTTATTTTTATATTAATTATTTACTTTGCACCATGAAGTATAATGGAATCTGTCTGGCTCTGTTCAGGAGTTAATTTAAGTACTTCCTATGTAGGTGCACTGAATTCTGATAGCATTTGCACAGAATCTTGCCACCATAGCAGTGACCTTTGGGTTAGAGTCTGAAAGGAGATATTTAATTTGCAATTCTTCAGATCGTCCAGGTAACTCGTCAAATATCATTTTGGAGGTCTTTGCAAAGGGAGCAACGAAAAATATATGGGTGGTGGTCTCTATTTCTCCAGAACTGCACGGACAGAGTCTGTCTTCTTGGGGAACTTGTCTAAACTTCCCATATAGAACCGCTGACGGCAGTATATGAAACCTGGCCAGAGTAAACGCCCTTCTGTGTGATGGTATCTCTAAATGGGTTAGGTAATCAGCTGGAAGTGACAGATATCTTCGGGCTTCCGATATCGGGAAAGATGGAACTTTATTTAAATCATTCTGCCTCTCAATGTCAATTATGCTCTGTTTGACTATATTTTTGGCTACATTGTAATTACAGGAGATGAGGTGAGTTTGTTTATGGCCTATGTAACTTATTTTCAATGGCTCTAGTCCATGGTGAACGATAGTTATCTTTCAGTATCCACCCGTATCGTTCCTGTTTCCATTAAGTTTCCAAGCTTTGAATGGGTTTTTCATAGTATGATAATTCTTTTTTCCCATGTTGTTTTTTAAATTTCCTCTTGCTGTCAGTTTTTATTGTATTAAGATGTATGCTTACGTCCCAGATAACTTTTATACGCCAAAAGCTGGTATATGAATACAGTGGTACCTTGGTTCTCAAACTTAATCCGTTCCGGAAGTCCGTTCCAAAACTAAAGCGTTTCAAAACCAAGGCACGCTTTCCCATAGAAAGTAATGCAAAACAGATTAATCCGTTCCAGACTTTTAAAAACAACACCAAAACAGCAATAGAACATGAATTTTACTATCTAACGAGACCACTGATCCATAGAATGAAAGCAATGATCAATGTACTGTACTATAAAATAAATAAGACAGTATTATAGATGATATAAAATACAATTATTTTTTTTTCTTACCTACACTGATGATAGTCATTGTTTGAATTGGGGGGGGGGGGTTATCCATTTCCGCAGTCACACAATCAATCAATCAATCAATCAATCAGTAGCTGAACGAACACACAGTCATGAAAACAAATTAACCGGAAAAGCCCCCCAAACACAAAATAAATTTCAAAAATGAAAACCCCGAACTTTATCTGTTCCGGAAGTCCGTTTGACTTCCAAAATGTTCAAAAACCAAAGCGCAGCTTCTGATTGGTGCATGTGCCCTGGAAAGAATAGCCGACAGCCACATCAGACGTTTGGCTTCTGAAAAAATGTTTGAAATCCGGAACACTTACTTCCGGGTTTTTGGCGTTTGAGTACCAAGGCATTTGAGAACCAAGGTACCACTGTATTCTTTTTCTCCCATGCTGTTTTTTAAATGCTGTTTTTTTAAAAATTTCTCCTGCTGCCAGTTTTTATTGTATTAAGATGTATGCTTACATCCCGGAGACCTTTCTTCTGCCGAACGCTGGTATATGAATATTTTTAATGAAATATATACTGTAAATATTTCCAACCCGTTCCTGCAGGTACTCACTCTGCAGAGAGGGCAATGTTTTGTGTGTGACAAAGCATCAGATATTACTGGACCCTAGAGCCAATTAGGGGTACATGGGGGGTTAGGGAAGGGATAGAACAGGCATCCCCAAACTGCGGCCCTCCAGATGTTTTGGCCTACAACTCCCATGATCCCTAGCTAACAGGACCAGTGGTCGGGGAAGATGGGAATTGTAGTCCAAAACATCTGGAGGGCCGAAGTTTGGGGATGCCTGGGATAGAACCTTTGGTGGGGAACACGTCATGCTTCTTCTGGGGGTAGTTGATATGGGGGTAATTGAAGGGACCCAGGTGGCGCTGTGGGTTAAACCACAGAGTCTAGGGCTTGCTGATCAGAAGGTCAGCGATTCGAATCCCTGTGACGGGGTGAGCTCCCGTTGCTCGGTCCCAGCTCCTGCCAACCTAGCAGTTCGAAAGCACGTCAAAATGCAAGTAGATAAATAGGAACCGCTACAGCGGGAAGGTAAACGGCGTTTCCATGTGCTGCTCTGGTTTGCCAGACGCGGCTTTGTCAAGCTGGCCACATGACCTGGAAGCTATACACTGGCTCCCTCGGCCAATAATGCGAGATGAGCGCACAACCCCAGAGTCGGTCACGACTGGACCCAATGGTCAGGGGTCCCTTTACCTTTTATGGGGGTAATTAGCCCTGGCAGACTCCCCAGGATGGGGGAGGACTGTCTTGTAGACCCGGAGATCATCTAAGATTGTCAGCTGGCATCAAGGTGCAAGCGGCAGGACGCTGGGTCCTAGAGCATGGCACGGATGGCAACCTTTCCTAGCTAGCTTCTGCATTTGATTTTATTTTTTCCTCCTGTAATCAAATTAGATTCCCCACCCTCTAAAAATAGCACCCAACCTGCTAAAAGGTGTGGCTTCAGATACATTCCAGAAAGTGGTTTTATTTCAACAAGAGGGACTTAACAACAAAACACTGCAATGTGGAATGCTGCCATTCTGGATTCCAGCCACTCTGTTCCATTACACTCTGTCCTCTCAGGTTTCCATTGCCCCAGTCAACAGTTGGTCATCATTTTACAAGGTGTGACCGGAAAGTTCGCTAAGTGGTCACAGAAATCGGACAGCGAGAAATATTCGAACGTACAACCTTGCAGGCCTTCAAAGTAGGCCCCCTCTGATACAATGCACCATTGACAACGTTTCTAGAACTGTTGGGAACTTCTGGAGAAGTCCTTTTTTTCATACTGCTTAATCTTAGGGTTATGGGTTCAAATCCCATGTTGGGCAATAATTTTTTGTGTGACGGGGTTGGGCTAGATGACCTTCAGCGTCCCTTCCAACTCTACAATTCTATGAACACAGGCTATATAGCAACTCACGCTATTTTAAAGAAAGAGATTTTCCAGATTCTCACAAGTGTTTTAATTTCCAGAAAGCTGTGGTTGCTGTTGTTTTCAAAGTAACCTTTGAGCCTTGTGGTTCTCCAGGGCAATGAGTGCCTCTCCGAGAAAGCATGGGGAGAATCTCCACGAATCCTTGAAATTACTGGGGTACAGAAGCAGAGAAGAGGAATGGGCCGTGTTGGATGATATCGCGGTGCAGAATGCACGGAATGGCCTCGTGTCATTTGAACTAGGCGAGCCCTTAGACAGGTGAGACAAAATCAAATCCTCTCCATCTGAAGATGTGGCAGTGGATTTGCTGGGAGAAGACATTTGTCCTTGGGAGTGGGGCTAAACCATCCACCTTCACTCTTGGCTTGATAATGTCTAAATATGGCTCAGCTCCCATTTGCATAAGAAAGTCACCACTAGGAGGCTATAGAAAATGAATGAAGGAATGTGAGAACCAGCCCTGAAATTCACAGTGTACCAAGTGTGTTGGACACACTTCAGATTTATTTATTTTTAATAATGTTCTTTAATTGAATGGTGCCCCTTCTTAATATATTTAAACACGGAGACGGTAGAATGTACAGAGAAATGTTCTTGATCTACGTATCAGATAATTGAAGTATAGGTTCTAGCTTGTATACGTAATAGCTGGGGACGGTGGCCTATGAATTAACTCTAAGAATTATAACATGCCATTTGGAGGTACTGTATTTGTTTATTGTAAGAATATATCTAATTTTAAAATGGGATTAAGGATATAATCTATAAGTGTGCTCCCAACTGATATAGCTTTCTTTAATATTGGATCTGATTTACCGTACATCCTATTCCCTTTGAAAACGTATTTTTTTTGGGGGGGGGAGCTTATTGGGTTGTTGTTTTTATTTTTATTATGTATTTTGTGGTTTTAGATCTTGATTTTATTCTGTGAACTGCCCTGAGACCCCCGGGTATAGGGCGATATATAAATAATAATAATAATAATAATAATAATAATAATAATGCACCAATGAAATGGTTGAACGTAGCGAAATGGTTTTCCTAGAGACTTGACGCAAATGAAAACTGCATGGATCACAACTGACAGTTTTGTTTGCTTGTTTCAGCCCCAAGAACACACACACGTTCAGATACAAATATATTTTCTTTCTCTCTTTATAAAATGCAGCTTTATTATCCTTCGCCTGTCCTCTTCTGTGGATAACGCACATCTAGTTCAGTTCGTTAAAAATATGGAGAAAGACATCTACACCACGATGGTGAAAGTGGTGCTCTATCGGAAAAGAGAAGATCCGTACAAGGTCGCTGTCTTACTCGTTCCATCCAAGGAACTGAACTTGGAGCTGCAGGCTCTGCGTGAGGAGGGTTTCTCTGGCCCTCCTGATCCCTCTCAGCAGTTCAAACTGAGAGAAGGGGAGCAGGTTTATTTTAGATTTAGCGGAAATATTCATGCTTCAGGTAAATCTTTCCTGCTGCGCAACTACGGTACATTCCATGTAAGTGGCCCATTCTGAAGCGTACAACTGCAGGAGTGGGTAATGGGGCCACACAAACTAGCCCTGTCCATGTCGCCTCCCACTGTGGCCCTACACGCCTTTTGTCTGAGTTGCATGTGAATGGACACAGTGTACTAATAGAGGAACACACCTAGGACTCAGCTACATTAGGAAAGAAACAGCGATTTGAATGCACTATAAACACACAGCACCAGATGGCGCCAGAGAGCAGGAAATTTAAAAACACGGTTTTCCATAGGGATTTTTTTTATTTGTTAAAACAATCTAATTTCTGCCTGTGTTTAGATCCACCCATAGAGGTCCGCTAAAGAAGGTAGGAGCTGTAGGTTCATACAGCCCCTTCAGAATGTGTGGGTGGTGGTGAAGGAGAGCAGTTGTGGGATTTGGGCATCAAGGAGAGAATGATTGAAGGGAGCTACAGCCAATGAGAAAACAAGTAATATTTGGAGGTTGGAGGAGGGTTTATTTTGTGTGCTAAAAAAGCATGCATGTAACTGATCTGTTGCATCAACTTAATCTTATCTCCTTCCCCCAACTTTCTCTTCCCCATGGCGTATATTCAGATTATGGGGCGGCCTTTGGGAAAAGCTACAAGCTTACTTTTCATGCACAGAAAAAGTCACGGCTTGACCTGCAAATCAAGGAGGTGGATGAATTTGGCAATTACAGCTCACCGCATTACAAAGGAACCGCCTTATTCTACAAAGTGAGCAAAGAAGCCATTGCTAAAAGCTGGGAACAGTCTCTTTTGCCTGAAGGCTACCAGCAGGAAGACCTTCTCTGCAAATTGGCTCTAACCTTGCCAAAAGTAAGTTGTTTACCCACATTCTAAATCAATTTATTTGTTTATTTACTTTATTGAATTTATATACCGCCCTATACCCGCGGGTCTCAGGGTGGTGAATAAAAACTCAGGGGGAATAAAATCAAGATATAAAACCACCAAATGCATAATAAAAATAAAAACAACAACCCAATTGCACACACACACACCCCAAAAAACCCCCACACATTTTAAAAGGGCATAGGATATCAAACAGATCAACCAAATGTCTGGTTTAAAAAATGAATGTTTTTGCCTGGTGCCTAAAGGTGTATAGTGAAGGCGCCAGGCAAACTTCCCTGGGGAGAGCATTCCACAGATGGGGAGCCACTGCAGAGAAGGCCCTATTATCGTGTTGCCACCCTCCGGACCTCTTGAGGAGGAGGAGGCACACGAAAAAGGCCTCAGAAGATGATCTCAGGATCTGGGTAGGTTCATATGGAAAGAGGCGGTCCTTGAGGTATTGCGGTCCTGAGCCATTTAAGGCTTTATAGGTCAAAACCAGCATTTTTAATTGGGTCCGGCAACTACCGGTAATTGGTAGCCAGTGCAGTCAGACCAGGATGAGCAACCTGGCCACTGAAATCTGCACTAGCAAGTTTCTGAACTGTCTTCAGAGGCAGCCCTACGTACAGCGCATTGCAGTAATCTAACCTTGAGCTTACCAGAGCATAGACAACAGTAGTTAGGCTACCCCTGTCCAGATGGGGCGAAGCAAGTGTTCATTTTTCCTAAAAGGAGGGATAAAACTCTTTCTCTCTTTTGGGGGGGGGGTGAGGTATGTTGTGCACACTGCTAGTCCGCCACAAAGCAAAACACACTTCATTCTTGCAACCCTGCACCGCCTCTTACATTTAATGCTTTCTCTCATTCATCAAATTCCTGGATATGATCAGCATGTGCTTTCCAAGACAATGCAGCGGAGATGGCCTTCCATTGGCAGGTGCCTCCTCCTTGCCACTTAAAAGTGGGGAGATGGGCAGTAGGAAGGGGGCGCGGTAGCCAACTTTCCTGTTCAATTGCTGTTTTGGGGGTTGATTTTAAAAGTCTGAAATGGATTAATCCGTTATGCATTACTTTCTATGGGAAAGCGCGCCTTGGTTTTGGAACGCTTTGGTTTTGGAACGGACTTCCGGAATGGGTTAAGTTTGAGAACCAAGGTACCACTGTATAGAAAAACAGTCTGCTCACAGGGGGGGGGGTGGCTTCCTGCCATATTTCCCCTCTCAGTTACCGGCAGCAGACTCCATGTTGGGAAGCCAGGAACCAAAACTGCTCCATTCTGCCAGCTGAAAATTAGGAGAAATAAAATGTAATCTACAAGCATATGTATCTTAATCTATACAGCTTCAACAAGATCATTGGCTTTTTTTTTTTTTTTTGGTCTTTAGCACGAATGCCCCCATCTCCTTTGCTAAAGCAACACCGACTATTGTTTGCTTCATGTTTGCTCGTCTAATCCCTCAGTAATTATTGTTTCCCTCTCTGAACACCTTTTCTTGTGCAGAGGGAAAAGCTTATCGTTCGTCCACAGAGCACAAAAATAACCTCAACTGATTCATCAGGTAAGAAGACTCCCTACTCCCACCTAGTGATGGGAAGGCCGGGGGGGGGACCAGAAAAGGGGGGCAGATTCCCCCACCCCCTTTCCCCCCCCAAGCCCTTTTTTTCTGGAAAAAATATGGGGGAGGAGTGTGTGGAATATTCAAACTATATCAGGTTGTTTTGTTTTGTTTTCAATTTTTCCAGGAAAAAAAACGTCTTTGGAAAAACCTGGAAAAAACTGGTTTCCCCCTATTTTTCCCCGGGTTTTTTTCCAGGCCTTCCCATCTCTACTCCCACCCTAGCAAATGGTATGCCATGTTTTCACGCATGTCTCCTCTGAAATCATACCCTGTGAATTTCAGGACGGTCTGAATCCTAGCCTAGTAGCAACAGGATATGATGAAGGGTGGATCGCAATTCTGGATCACATTCCCAGTGTTCTTATTGTTTTAACCTCAAGGATGAACGCCATGTTATTCAGTCAGCTTGCGTCATCAAGTCCTTGGTGGAATCTAGACACATATAAAAAACGCTGTGAAAATGCTTTTTTAAATAGCATTTAAAAATCTATACCGTATTGCCCAAAATATAAGCTGCACTCCCCCCCCCCAAATTCCTACAGGGAAAACCTAAAGTGTGGCTTATATTCAGAACCGAGCGCTGGACGCCCACCTTCTGGCACTACCACCCTGAATGGGGGATAGGAGCAGCCGGCGCTGGCATGGGGAGGTAGTGCCAGGAGGCGGGTGCCCAACACACTCAGAACTAAGTGCTGGCCGCCAATCTCGTCCCCCGTCCCCCGTTCAGGGTGGTAGTGCCAGGAGGCGGGCCCCACCCACTGCTTATTTGCGGGTGCATCTTATATTTGGGCCAATACGGTATATTGAATTTGCCATAAGCTCACAATCGCCATCTAGTGTCACATTTGTATAGTGCACTAAAATGTTTTATTTGCAGCTGTATAGCTGAGTCCCTCGTTGCTGCTTCTTAGCTGCAAAATAGCTGCCCGAGGAGGGCATGTTTTGCAAAGGGAAAATGGCAGGCAGGAGGTTCCTTCCATTACCCCCTGTTTTTCTTTCTTCCTGTGTGACTTCAACAGCACTTTGCACAGGTGGCGCAGCAATGGCCCTGAAAACAGATGTGATGATTGTGCAACTGGCTATTGTGTGAATGTGGTTTGTATAGTAAATAGCAGCCACGATAGGGTAGAGGGTGAATATGAATCAGGACTACACTGAGGGGAGAGAGGGGAACAGGTTTTAACCATTTGTTCCCACCGTGGTCCTGATCTAAGTTAGGTCCACCACAGAGCTGCAACCACAGCAAAGCCAAGCAACCACAAAGGAATTGTGCAAAAAAGCCAGTTGTGTGATTGTCGCCATGTTGGCCTGCTCTGCCCTTTCTTTCAAGAAGCAAAGAGGCTTAATTTCCTTCAAATCTTTTAAGCTTATGATTTCTTCAATCCTTTAACATACGATTCAGTGCCTTTAAAACAAAACAAAACAAAACCCTTAGCCACAAACTAGATTTAATGAACACTAACATCCGAGTGCTCTCTAAATTGATATAGTCTTTTATATACTAACCTTTTATGCTCTTCCACATCTGTTTAATGCTTGTAACCCTTCTTTTAGATTCTTTTAGATTCTTTTAGATTCTTATAGTCTTTTATATATCTTCTGTTTTAATACTTTTTAGCTTTCCGAAACATTTTACAGATTCTAAATGATTGTACTCCACCCTACTAAGGGTTAAGACCGTAATAAAGATTTGATGATGACTGTCTTAATATTTTTACTCGCAGATGCACTGTGGGACAATTTACTGTATTGGCTGTCACACGAGCTGTCGGAAGATAACGCTTCTTGCCTCGCTCTCTGTCTGCCTCTCCACCGAAGCACTCTTCCATTTATTAAACTGAGGTGCCCTGATAATCTCACTGAGCAGATCTACGAGTTCCTGTGCTTCTGGAAAAGGAATCTTCCGCGATCTGCAGACAAGCTCCAGCTCCTCTCTCGCTATCTCTATAAAAGCGGCAGAAGCGATCTTGTCAAGGATCTCCAGTTCAAATGGAAGAGCAAAGTTTTCTGGAGGAAAACTCATGATTTCTTTAGTAGGCCAGTTGGGGATGGGGAGTCTATGTAATTGTCTTTTTTAAAAAAAACTCTTTCCGAACAACTGCTTCATTTCAGTAGTGAAAAATGGAAACCATTCAGGAGGGAGATGTCAATTGTGAGATACGTATATTTTAACACCGCTTCATTTGCTCAGCAGTACATTTCTCTGCCAAGCCTGCAGACAGAAATTGTACCTATGTGTGGTTTTGATAGGGCCCCCAAAATCCATGGGGGCACTGGGTGCTTGTCAGCAAAGTTGTACTCAGAGCAGACATATTTAAATTAACGAACATTACAAATTTAGGCTTATTAATAGGTCTGAGTAAAACCTAGTTGAATACAGTGGAACCTCAGTTGTCGAACACTTCAGAAGCCAAACAATTCGGAAGCAAAATGCCAACAATCCGGAAGTGAATGCTTCCGTTTTCGAACGTGCCTCGGACGTCAAACAGCTTCTGAAGGCGCATTTCTCCATTTTTTAAAAGGAATTTGCCGGCCGGCAATTGCGCCTCAGTTGTCGAACATTTTGGAAGTCGAACGGTCTTCCAGAACGGATTACGTTCGACAACCAAGGTTTCACTGTATACCACCACTCATTGCAAGCAACTGTAAAAGCAGCTTAAAGTATACTTATATTAAGGAATGCATTTGCAATCCTATACCAACTTTCCTGGGTGTAAGCTTCATAGAACTCAGCAAAACTTACTTCTGAACAGTGCTTTTTTTCTGGGGGTACGCAGGGGTACGCATATCCCTGAACATTTTGTGAATCTTTGTACTTTTGTCCATTTACTGTATTTATTTTCCCCGATTTGAACTCTAAAATGGTGATTTCCTTGAATCAAATTAAAAGTACCCCTAAACATTTTTAAGAAAAAAAGCACTGCTTCTGAATGTCCACTTTAAACAGTTGTAGACCCTCCCCCAAGAATCTGGGGGGGGGGGCTGTAGAGTGGTAATAATTCTTAGGGGGGCCCTATTCCCCTTACACAGAGACAATTCCCAGACTTCCCTGGAAAGAAGGATTGGTTATTAAACCATCCTGGGGATTTTAGCTCTGAGTGATTTTAGCTCTCAATGAAGTCCCCAATATTTGAGCAGTTTGTTCCCAAGTGCCTTTCCTCAAATACCCCACATACCTTCCAATGAGCTGGGAATTCATCTCATCCTGAGCCCCTCGACCCAGCAGAATGGAGCTCAGGATTTTTCTGTAGATGATACAGCATGGAGCCCAACCATTCATGAGAAAGGCCATTTAAAAAAGTGGCAAAATACACTTCCAGACCCAATCTGGGAGAATAGAGAAGCCCACAAAAATTGGATTTTAAAATTCAGGTAAAGTTTTCAGCTTTCATTTAGATGTACTCAGTGCTTCATTTAGAAGTACACAGGGGAAAGGACTGGGCAGGAGTGGGTCAGAGTTGGGATTGGATGAAAAATTGATGTTTGTTTAATTTTTGGACGGATTAAATTGGTTGGAAATGGATAATTTTAAGGAGCTAGTTGAAGCATCCGGGAAAACCGGAACTGGGGGGGGGGTTGAACTTAGAAGTAAAAGAGGAAAATATAAGGAGATTTGATAATTTTGTGAATCATTTTTGAGGGAAAATTAGAGGCCAATGGGGAATTATAATAGATAAATAAGATTATAATGTTTGGATTAGGGGAAAAAATTGGAATTGTTTTAGATTGGAAAATGAATGTAAAAAGTTGTATTTTTAAAATGAATTGGAAGTTGCATATTTTGGGGATAAAAAAGGGCTCGGAAAAGAGGGGTCGGGGAAGTCGGAATTGATTATAATCATGGATTATAAATTAGAATGTTTTTCTTTTTTTTCTTTTTTCTTTTTTGAAGTGTTTTTTTTTCCTCTGTGGTTTTTTCCCTTTTTTTCTTGTTGTTGTTTTTATTTGTATTGGCTATGTAAAATTGTTTTTCTTCTATTTTGTATCAAAAAACCTTTCAATAAATATAAATTTTAAAAAAAACATTTAGAAGTACACAGGGGTATGCATACCCCTAAACATTTTGTGAATCTTTGTACTTTTGTCCATTTACTGTTTTTATTTTTCCCAATTTTAACTATAAAATGATGATTTTTCTTGAGTCAAAATGAGAGTACCCCTAAACATTATTTCTTTTAAGGAAAAAAAAAGGCACTGGAAGTACTTGTGTTTAACCACAAGATGGCCTCGGTGTCTGCTTTTTCAAAGAAAAGCGTGGTACAATGCCGATACAGAAAGCTGAAATAAAAAAGGGAACTTTCCTTTAAAAAGAAGAAGAAGAAAGAAATCCACCAAGATGTTTTCCACAAGTGTTTTGTAAACCAAATGGTCATTTACACTGACAATGAAACAAGCAGTATAAACGAACTTCACAATTGTGGTTTCAGGCTTGAAAAGGCTTTTTGTGAGTGCAGTGGAACCTCAGTTTATGCACACCTTGGTTTACGAATTTTCGGTTTACGAACGCCGTGGACCCATCTGGAACGGAGTAATTCACTTTCCATTACTTTCAATGGGAAAGTTCGCTTCAGTTTATGAACGCTTCAGTTTATGAACAGACTTCCGGAACCAATTGTGTTCATAAACCGAGGTACCACTGTACAGCATATAAAGTGCTTCAGAACACAACCCTGGTGTTCCTATGTGATAGGCTTTCTTTAACGTCCATTGAGTGCTCCAGAAGCAAACAGTGTCATAAAAACCTGCATCTAGCCTCAGTGGATGCATTCAGCATCCCTTCTTAGATGGTCAGATACTCACATGTGCCAAATAGATGCTTGCATTCATTTAATGCAAATGAAACTGACTTAAAAATCCACTACAAAATAAACAAATTCCTTCCAGTAGCACCCTAAAGGTAAAGGGACCCCTGGCCTAATTAGGTCCAGTCGTGACCAACTCTGGGGTTGCGGCGCTCATCTCGCATTATTGGCCGAGAGCCGGCATACAGCTTCCAGGTCATGTGGCCAGCATGACAAACCCACTTCTGGCGAACCAGAGCAGCACACAGAAACACCGTTTACCTTCCCGCTGTAGCGGTACCTATTTATCTGCTTGCACTTTGACGTGCTTTCAAACTGCTAGGTTGGCAGGAGCTGGGACTGAGCAACGGGAGCTCACCCTGTTGTGGGGATTCGAACCGACGACCTTCTGATCGGCAAGCCCTAGGCTCTGTGGTTTAACCCACAGCGCCACCTGGGTCCCGCACCTTAGAGACCAACTAAGTTTGTCATTGGTAAGAGCTTTCGTGTGCATGCACACTTCTTCAGATACACTGAAACAGAAGTCACCAGACCCTTACATATAGTGAAAGGGTGGGGAGGGGTATTACTCAGAAGGGTGGTGGGAATGGGTGATTGGCTGATAGGTGTGGTAAACCTGTTGACGACTGTTAATGACTGCAATTGGTCTTACAGGAAAAAGCAAGGAGTGAGATGGCTAACCGTGTATAATGAGACAAGAATCCAATCTGGTAATAAGTTGCAATTCAGCAACATCTCTTTCCAGTCTATTTCTGAAATTCTATTGTAATAAGACAGCTACTTTGAGATCTTGTATAGAATGTCCTGAGAGATTGAAGTATATTCTTCTACTGAAGCTTTGTGATTTAGGGCTTTCTCAGTTGTTTTCTATAATAGGTGGATCTAAGTATTAAGTCATCAGGGTGTGCATTTAACCACTTTGTAAGATGATGTTAACAAAAATTAATACAGTGTAGATAGGAAAGGAAAGGAAAGAGGATGATGAGCAGAAGGAAAAAAGTTCTGGAGAAATAAAGATTAAGAGTGTTTCCCAATTATTTGCCATTCATGATCATTCATTCATTCACAGTCATTCCCTTGAGGTTACATGTTCCAGCTCTGCTGATATTCAGATTTTCCAAAAATGGATGAGCTGTATCGGTATCTGAAAAGAGTCATGCTCCAAACAGCATACATACCTGTTGCTAGTTCTACTTGCTTTCAAAATAAGTATGTGCAGATTAAAATAAAAAGAAATCCTTCCAGTAGCACCTTAGCGGCCAACTAAGTCTGTCATTGGTATGAGCTTTGAAGATTGTATATTAAAAACACGAAGCAACAGGATGTAATGGGATAAATATTCAGTCTCTTTGTTTGCATCTTTAACTTTAGGATCATGGTTCACAAAAACATTAGTATATCCTAGGGGTTGGCAAATCTACCCATCTCTGTTTCTCTCATTTTTTCCATTCCTAAATTCAGTTCTCTACATTTCCACATTCATTTGTGATTTTTTTCTTTAAAGTATTCATAAAAACTCACCAGCATTTTAATCCAAATTTCTCCTAATACACACATTTTTTGCAATTTTACCTAAAATACACATTTTTTTGCAAGCAATCATCCCTAATATAATGCATTTTTGCAGACATTGCTTAACTGGAGAACTGCATTGCAAAAGAGTGGAGAGGAGCAAATTCTGAAGGACGGCTCTGTTTTGGTTCATGTATTATTTTGAAAAGTATGAATTAGGTAGGTTTGCCTTTAAATGCAAACTTAATTTAATATTGCCCTATCTCTACCTTCGATTCACAATCAGTGTGACCATTTGTCTACTAATCTTGTCCCAGCAATGATATGAGCTCTGTGGACAACAGTGATTTCAGCGGCCAGGTTGCTCACCGGAGCAAGACGGTTTGAGCATATTACACCAATCCTGGTCCGACTGCACTGGCTACCAATTAGTTTCCGGGCCCAATTCAAAGTGCTGGCTCAGGACTGCAATACCTCGAGGACCACCTCTTTCCATATGAACCTACCCAGACTCTGAGATCATCTTCTGAGGCCTTCATGTGCCTCCTCCTCAAGAGGTCCAGAGGGTGGCAACACGAGAACGGGGCCTTCTCTGCAGTGGCTCCCCATCTCAGGAATGCTCTCCCCAGGGAAGTTTGCCTGGCACCTTCATTATACACCTTTTGGAGCCAGGCAAAGATGTTCCTTTTTAGCCAGGGGTTGATCTCATTGACATCCAACACCCTTTTAGAATGTGGCTTTTGGGGGGGTGTTAATTGGTGTTGGTTTGATTTTATATGTTGTGGTCTTGTTTGTGAACCACCCTGAGACCTCCAGGTATAGGGCGGTGTATAAATTGAATGAATAAATAAAATAAAAAATAAATTTCCTTCCCAGGAAAGGCAACATTCACTGAGGAGCACTCAATGGCTTGCCACTTTCTACTCATTCCACTATGGTAAATAAAGGGGGGGGGGAGTTTAGGCAGGCTGCAGGAGTTCCTGCCTGCCAGAGCATATTTCTTTCAGGCCCGGTTTGGCAATCAGAAACTATTACAGGCTTCTCCGTTTCCCAAGTTCCCTCGCCTGTCGATTCACTGGAGGAAGGAGGAAAACAGCCCACGGTAGTTCATGACTGCCACCCCGTGATCAGAAGGGACATGGTGAGCCTACAGTCAGGAAAGGGGACGAATCGGTTTGAGGCTTGTGGCTGGACCTGGGAGGTTGTCGCTGTCCCTCTTGCCCTCTCGCAGGCTTTGCCCGAGGCCACCTTTAGGTCTCTGATGCAGATCTAGAGTGGCACGCTATCATTCGCAGCTGCTGGCGGGCAACATTTCCACGCGGGTGCCTCCGCCAACTGATTCACCCAGCGCTCAAGCTTCGCTGCCAAACGCAGAGATGAGATGGAATCCCTTTCTTCAAGGGGCTGTTCTGATGACTCAGAGGACCAAAAAGAGAGAGAGGTCGCTTGGAAATGACTCTCTATAGCTCAATGTCAAAAGCAATGGACGCAAGTTAATACATTATCAGGATTTTTTTTTAAGTGTAATGTTATAGACCATGTTTAGATTCAGAGGTAATTAGAGATAAAGATTTTATTGACATGCATGATTGAAGATAATACAGAGGAGCCAGGGGAGGGAGGGGAGGGAAGTCAATTCAAGTAATCCCAAAATGTGGATTTAACATGGATTGTGTATGCAGTTGTTTTAAATGTTTTATTTTATGTTTTCTTTAATGCAATGATTTTGTTTTTTGTGAAAATTAATAAAAATATTATGCCCCCCCCCAAAAAAGTCAGGCTGTTTCTTCCAAGTGAAACAGGTGCATTGTGTTCTACACACACACAAGAAGAAAAGGCTATTTTGAGATTAAATAGGACCCTCTCACACTGGTGCAGGACAGTCCTGGATTAAGATGAATCCTCAATCTGAGAGATCCAAAAGGACTCTCCTTATGTCAATCAAGGACCCTTCAAAAGTTTTGGCCAGCAGCTCCCAGCGGGGATGGGAAAGGCTATCTTATGTTCTCAACATTGTCCACCTCTATTGAAAACTTCAGGTTTAACAAGGTCATTGGCACTTTGTGCATCTCCTGATAGCAGATGTGGAGTTACCCCTTCCTTGTGTCAGAGGACCTGAGTGGGAGCTATTGCCTAGCAACACCAAGTACCAACAAGAAGGAGATCCAGCTGCTCCCCACTCCCATTGCCCTCCCATTGCCTTGGAGAACAACACCAAGGAAGGTCAAAGGTGGACCTACATTCAAAACCAATGTGTAGCACAAGAGAGAATCCCAGAAAGGGGCAGAAATGTGGAGGTAAGATACTGCATTCCAGCAGTGGAAGAGGGGCCAGGTCCCTAATTTTCCATGGTAAATAAAAGCTGAATTGTCTGGGGATGGAGACAGGGTGTGGCAGTTGAAATTGACCAAAATAGATCCCATTAGAGTCAGGCTCAACTGGATCCAGGGCAACACCAGGAACCTATTGGAAAACGTTCAGAGATGAAGGATGGGCATGTTATCAATGCAAAAAATCTCACTTGTTTTGGTGCTTTAGCAGCTCTTGTTATCTATATTGCACAGTAAAAGAGCAGAGTTAATTTGTGTCCCAAATCACACTGATTAATTTGATTCATGGTTTCCAACAGATAAGACTGGGTAAGGGGTAAGCACAGTTTAAAATAAACTGACTCTTTATCTCACAGCATCAAAGGATATAGCAAGCCTTGTTTACTGTACCTACTTCTGTGAGCTCCTCCAGTTGTTAAACACATTGACTGGAAGGCTTAAAATTGACAGGATAACGTTAATAAATAACAATGGGCAATGTCGGATGGAATAGGCTCTGCACAGATGGTAGAACAACATACTTGTCTTAACTCACTGATGACAAAAATAGAGTTATGAGTTTCTGGGTGCAGACACTGAACCTCTGGCTTCAGCAAATGTTCAGGCCAGTTTCCTGATGAGGCAATCACCTGGGAGATGAGCCATTAGGAGAAAATAGAAAGTGATGAGCCATTAGGAAAGCCAAAGAGAGGGGGCTCTGTGCCAGATGGCAAATTGGAGGGGGCCTCTCCCTCAACTCAGAGTTCGAAGACAAAGGGGGAGTTTTAACCAGAGTTTTAGAGTTGGCTGTGATTTAACCTGGAAGAGAGGAAAAAGGTGGCAGGCTGGAGAGAGAGTCAGAGCACGATGGCTGATTTCTGTTGGAATCCACTGCTGCAGCTATGGAAGAAGCAAGCTCGTCTTGAAGTGTCAATGCTGTGAACCCCTCCATCATAGACTCAGGTTGCCTATGAACCATATATCATAAAGACACCACAGTATCCACTCTGCCTCATTTCCCAAAGGGAACATGGACCCTGGGTAAGCACCTGGAACCCCTCTGAGATTGGGGTTGGGTGCAACAATAGACTTCACACATACTCATTTTATCACAGAACAATTCGAACAATAACATTTGTTCAATGTAACATAGATACATCAGTGGAGGGGACTTTGGTGTTCTGTGTACGGTTTATTAAAATTTATGCTTGATACAAGATGAGTTTTAATTGCTATATTTATTAATATATAAATATTTATGATATAATCAAATAATAACACATGCAAAAAGAATTCCCCACCTGGGGCACAACTGTTCTCAACATTTAAAATTAAAATTGAAAATGTCTAATATATTTTTCCCCCACATAAGAACTAATTTGGAGCCTGGTTGAAAAGATGCCTTTAATTGACTGCTCTCGAAACATAGAGGGTCATATGTTTTGAAGGAGCCTTGCCATACTAATTTGATGTATGAATATGGGGAATTGAATATAACTGATACTGCTTTAATGTGTTTTTCTGTGAAGCTGGTAATGTTGTGAGGTGTGTGTCTTTATCTGCAAGGTGGTTAACACTACTCACAATGTGATTTTAAAGACCAACCTGTATATATCCAAGGTGGCGTTGGGAATGACTCCTGAGTGAAACCCCAGAATGTTGCTGACAGTTAGTGTAGACCAGGGGTGAAAAGGTAAAGGTAAAGGACCCCTGACAGTTCAGTCCAGTCACAAACGACTCTGGGGTTGTGGCGCTCATCTCATTTTACAGGCCAAGGGAGCTGGCGTTTGTCTGAAGCCAGAGCAGTGCATGGAAATGCTGTTTACCTTCCCACTGGAGCGGTACCTATTTATCTTCTTGCACTTTGATGTGCTTTTGAACTGCTAGGTTGGCAGGAGCAGGGACCGAGCAACGGGAGCTCACCCCATCAAGGGGATTTGAAACGCCAACCTTCTGATTGGCAAGCCCTAGGCTCAGTGGTTTAGACCACAGTGCCAACCTTTTTATACCTACCGCCCACTAATGCATCTTTCCTGATGGTAAAATTTCCTTACTGCCCACCAGTGCTCTATGGAAGGAGGATTCAGCTTGTGCCATAGAACCCCCTACCGCCCACCTAGAATCCTGAAACACCCACTAGTGGGCAGTAGGGACCAGGTTGACAACCCCTGGTGTAGACAATACTAATCAATTTGTGACAAATTGTACAAAGGAGTATGAATAGCTTATTGAAAATTCATAGGACAAAAGATGGAAACTTAGTACAGTAAATGCATCCCTAGTTCTCCAGGTGGTGAGTGTCAGGGACTGTTACTGGGCAGAGGAGGAATGGTGGAGACCACTTTCCCAGCCTAACCCTTCCAGAGAAGAAAAAGACAGTTCAGAATTACAACACGGGATTGTGGGAGGTCACAGCTTAGAGGCAGATGAGGGGAAAAGTTGGGAAATAATGGGAGAGGAGGAGGAGGAAGAAAAAGAAGCACCAGGGGACAGACAGCTGATGGACTCGGTGTCTTTAGAAAGCATTCCAAGACCCCCCCTCCCAGAACCCAGTGAGCCTTGAAAGTAGGAGAGCAAAGAGCTCAAAGGCAGAGGGTGCTTGTCAGCACCCATAGGGATGACACAGAGGGAGTGGGAGAGGCGGTGGTGGGGTTTCACTCAGAGCAACACCATTACTCCAAGAGGCTGCATTTCTAAGCCTCTCTCTGTGACTATTGAATAAAAAGCACCGGTAAGAACTTTCCTCGTTTTATCTATTCCTGGCAACCTACCGTGGGGGGTTGGATCCTCTGACACCTGACAGTGAGCGATTTCAAGGATCCCAGAACATACCTTGGGTTTGGTTTCCTTGGAATGAAGGTCACTGGGGATTGGTGGCATGTCTGTGATAGAACTAGGGTGGCCAATATAGTGCCCCCAAAGTCCTATCCATCCCAGCTACCCTGGCCAATGATTTAAAAATGATAGGAGTTGTAGTCCACAATGTCTGGACTACCCTTGAGCTAGAAGAAACATTTGAGGGGCTGCATATTGGTGCCATAAGCTACTCATTCCAATTCTGAAGTAGGAGGTTGCCTTGCCCTGCATTGACCACAAAGATGTGGGACATAATATACTAATGATGGATTGGGAAAGGCTTTGGAAGTCAGATATGGAATTTACTGCATGTACTTTACTGAAAGAGAATTACATGAAAATTATGTATCGATGGTATTTAAGCCTGGTTAAAGTAGCAAAAATGTATAGAACAAGATCTAATAAGTGTTGGAAATGTAAAGAAACAGAGGGTACGTTTTATCATATGTGGTGGGAATATAGGAAGGTTAAAAACTTTCAGGAAATGATTTATAACAAAATGGGGGAAAATATGTTTAGAGTAACCTTTGTTAAAAAACAAAAAACAAAAAAACAAATCAGAAGCCTTTTATTAGGTATTGTAGGAACGGAGATTCCAAATGACCAGAAAGAATTGTTTATGACCACCGCGGATACTGTTAGCCCAAAGGTGGAAAGAGGAAGCAGTCCTGACCAAAGAAGATCGGCAAACCAAGTTAATGGACTATGCTGAAATGGTGAAACTTACTGGAAAGCTCAGAAATCAAGACAACAAGAAATTTAAAAAAAGAATGGGAAATGTTTATTATGCATTTGCAAAAGTATTGTAAACAGGTTAATACATTGGCAGGATTTTAAGAACACTTGGAATTTTGGAAATAGTAACAATAATTTGGAGTAGAAATGAAATGCAGTTGACAAGAAAATTCAATGAACCGTGGGGGGGGGGAGTCACAGGATTCGGAAAATCCCATTTTATGAATCTGATATTGTTTTGTGTATAGAATCATAGAGTTGGAGGAGACCACAAGGGCCATCCAGTCCAACCCCCTGCCAAGCAGGAAACACCATCAAAGCATTCCTGACAGATGGCTGTCAAGCCTCTGCTTAAAGACCTCCAAAGAAGGAGACTCCACCACAGGTATATTTTTCTTTGTGGTTGTTGTTGTGTTTGTTTCTTTATTTTTTATTTTTGTTGAAAATTTAATAAAAATATTATAAAAAACACATATGTGTAAAAAAACAACCATCTATCATAAAGACGCCACAGTCTCCACTGCGCCTCATTTCCAAAAGAAAACACAAACTCTGGATAAGTGCCTGGAACCCCTGGAATCTTGCACTGCTTGGAGATTGGGGTGGCATGCAACCATATTTACACTTGAGGATTCATTTATTCCTATGTCAACATTTCCACTGCATGGATCACCCACTGTCAGAATGTTTATTTTTCATGCACTTCTGCAGGGTTGGAAACTCCAGTCTAATGTGAATGTTCTTTGTGTTCTGCCTTATTGAATCCCTTCATTATTTTGAACACTTCTGTCAGCGTGCGTCGAGAGCCTCCTTGTTCCCATTCAATATATACCTCATTGTCTTTGCAGAAAAGAACTGACTTTGTGGGAAATGACAGGAGCAGGCATCTAATTTGGCCTCGTATCCTCTTTGTGAGGAGCAAAGCATTTGTCCGTGCTTTACATACTTCATCTCCGCTTCACTAGTTCAAGGTACAGTGTTACTTTTATTGCCGCTTTCAGAGGGGGGAAACAGATACAGATGTTGTATAAGAAAACAGATTTCTCCCAGAACCAACACGTCAAGGCAATGTCACCCCTGTTTTCTCAGTAGTGGTATCTCAGATAAAAAGAGACAGCAGACATCTTTTATTTCATGCCTCATAAACAAACAAGGAACACCGTGGGAATTTCTTTTGTAACATTCCCTTGCATTGCTTTTTTAAGAACAATGAACAAGGTGCATCTTTACATCACAGTGGGAGAAATTTTTATTAAAACAGATGCACTAGTTCACCTTTACTACTATCTGAACTGGTTCCTTTATTATTATTTTCCCCCTCCATTTTCCCCTTCTATTGTACAATATTTTAAGTACTACCGGTATCAGATCCCTAATGTTATTTATAGTTTGGTTTAAGCAGCATGATAAATGTCGCTAAGAACTTATCAAGATCCTTTTACAATCACACTTAAACTTTACTGCCATGACTGGCAATGATGATTGTCAGAGGTTATTGCGGCTACTCTTGAGTAACGGCGCTCCACACCTGCTTGTCTTTAAGGTGTTTTTATTGTGCATTCTATTTACAGTGCAAAGAGTCTGGAAAACATGTCTGCTTAGTCTGAGTCAGAACCTCGCAATGGCTTCTTTCTGTTTCGCGCCCAACATAACAGCTTGGGAACCCCAAAGTGCCTCCCTCTCATCCTACGGGGTGCCGAGCACCTCAATTCAGGCGTCAGGGGGGCATCCTTCTGACTGCTCTCCTGTCATTTCCTCCCCAGCTGCCTCCTTCTCTACTCAGTGTTGAGGCTCTGTGATGCTGCTAGAGCCTCGTCCCTCCCTCCCTGCTTCCTGACTTCTGTAATCTGATCCGCTCCCTCCCTCCCTGCTTCCTGACTTGTGTAATCTGATCCGCTCTGAGAGGAACTTGACCTGATGAGGGGGGGGAGCTGTTCCCTATAAGCCCTCCCCCTTACAATGATGATCATAATTAGTATCTGACTTTTCCATAAAACTCAGAATAGACCCATTGAAATTCATTGACTCAACTAACTGATGTTAATTAATTTCATGAAGCCCGTCCTGAGCACAGCTTAGATACAGTGGAACCTTGGTTCTCGAACGTTTCCATTGACGAACGATTCAGAACCCGAGCACCGAAAACCCGGAAGTAATTGCTTCCATTTTCGAACATGCCTCAATATTCGAACAGCTTCCACTGCATGTTTTTCCTTTTCTCCCAATGGATTTTGCCAACCACCCATTGATCCTCAGTTTTCAAAAGTTTCAGAAGTCGAACGGTCTTCCGGAATGGATTACGTTCGAAAACCGAGGTTCCACTGTACAACACAACAATGATAATAATTGGAAGCAACTTCAGCACAGGCTCCCACTATGTGGATCATCCAAGGACATCAAATGTTTCTGCATTTGATCCCATATCTAGAAGGGGGGGGGAAGGGGCATCTGAATATATGGTGCCATCTTCCACTGAACCAATGACACTGGTCCATATAGCCCTAAAACATTTAATTTGTCCATTATTGACTCCCCAGAGACATAGGCTGAAACCTTTTCTGATATTTTTAAAATAGAAATATTGAACCTTGAACATTTTCTTCCCTGTTACTAAACTAGGGCTCCTCTGAACCATTAAGGCTTTCCCCCATTAGCCTTTGGCTGTTGGTCTTACTGGGAACCAGAATGTAACCACCTGCCACAGTTATTGTGTTTAGCCTGGATGTGAGAAGTCCAGCTTCAAATTCTCTATTTAGTCTTGAAGCTCACAAATGGCCTTCTGGCAAGTAACTATCTCTAATACTACACATGCTATTGGGTGGTTGAAGTGCAGCTATGATCTCCTTAGAAGAAAGCTGGGGTATAAAATAAAGAGCTGGCTGAAGAGGGAAAACCGTCTTCATTAACTGAAATAACCCTTTTAAAAAGGAAACAAATAAACCCAACTGAAAAAAGAATAGTCAGGAAACAGTTAATGTTCTACTGAATGCCATTTCCACATTTTATTAAAGTCAGGGTAAATTAGTCTGCTGCCTGAATGTTAAATCCCTTACATTGCACTGGGCTCCTTCTGATTTTATTATAAATCATGTATAAAATTCAATATCACTTAGCCAAAGAAATGTATGAAATCCAATCTTCCCAATTAAAACTTGTGAACATTGTTGGAGACAACATTCATCTTATATAGATTGCAGCTCCTCTGTACACAGATATTTTCTTAATGCTCAAATAATATGCATTTATGTCTAATTAAAATAAATGAAGTAAGATGGCAGGCAAGACTATCAGAACTGTGTCCTCAAAATGAAAGAGAATGCACAGAAGACCCAAAATACTTCAGATGTGTTCAGTCATTTGAGGACATATGCTCTCTGAAGGAAAGAATGTAAATAAAATTTGGCCAAATATAATTCTTCCTAGGCATAAAGTTGGTCCTCCAGCTTTTTTCTTAAACTTATGAACTTACTCCCAACATTTGTGCAGAACTTATTATTATTATTTAATTTCAGTGGTGGTGGGAGTATGTGTCCCTTAATTAAAGCCAGAAGCTGCTTAGTCATGCTGGCCACATGACCCGGAAGCTGTACGCCGGCTCCCTTGGCCAGAAAAGTGAGATGAGCTGTGACTGAACCTAACGATCAGGGCTCCCTTTACCTTTACTTTTAATGCCTATCCAATACTTCCCCATGTCTGTATATCTTGGGGCTACAGATGTTGTTGGGCGGCAACTTCCACCATCCTTGGTGGAAGCCCAAGAATCCCCTTTGGTCAAGGTGGGCGAGTCTGAATGGGGTCGATGAAGGAGCACAGAAGCGGTGGGGATGCGCCAGAGCCCCACAAAAGGGGGCCCATCTTCACCCTAAACGAAGCGGTGAAGCAAAACAAGGAGACCTGGCTGGTCATCAGCGGACGCATCTATGACATCACCCACTTCCACAGCAAGCATCCAGGTGGAGAGGAGGTTCTGCTCGAACAAGTTGGTAGAGATGCCACTGAGAACTTTGAAGATGTTGACCACTTTTTGGATGCCCAAGAGATGCTTGACCAATACCTTATAGGAGAGGTTCATCCATGTGACCGTAATCCTAATGCTTCCAAGGTTCCAAACAAGTCTCCCTCTAAAGAATCAAGTTCTGGACAGTGGCTGATCTCTGTTTTGGGAGCCCTAGTCTTGGGATTGATGGGAAATCCTCCTGATTTGACCTTGCTGAACCTTTAGGACCGGAAAGCCACTGAAAATGGTGGGGTTTTTACTAAATTCTGATGAATGCCTAGATGTTGTCCTTCACTTGTTTCAGTCAGTCCAGCAGCCCTGGTGTCTGCAAAGCCAAGCGGGAATTTGGTGGTGCCCTCTGTTATCTTTCTTGTAACTGCAGAAACAGCAACTTCCTGCCATTCCATGGCTTGGCATTTCTGTCACCATTGGCCATGAGTCACTTTTCATCCAGCAGCTTCTGGTTTGTCGTTTCAACAAATCCTGCATCTATGGGTGTAAAATAAATTGCACACTGCTAGTTGACTCACTGATTTCAGAGCAGATTTGCAGATAATTTTTATTCTGACAGATGCAGCTTTATTTATAGTGCCAAAATAGAGCACTTTGCCAGTTATGTTTATTTTTGAAATCTGCAAACACATCAGCAGCTTCCAAAAATGCACAAGAAGCCTTGGGAACTATTTTCCCAACAGCATTTCCCTTTTCTAGCTGAATATATTTTAGGAGTCCTAATTAGATGAATATTTGTCCGTCAGATTGAAACGATAGCAGGTGCTGGCTTTTCAGCTCCCCTTTGGAGTGGAGGCAGGAAGAGAGGAGCTACTAGTCGTGAGCAAACGAGAACATCTGCATTTAAGCAACCAAAACATGTCTTCCTTTGTGACTAATTTGTTGATTTGTCCATGTAGAAATCATTTTGTTACATCTTCAAAACAAATCTTTGAACACGCAAAGGCAAGCCCGGTGCTACGATGTGAGATTAATGTATTTATATACTTAATCTTGTCTGTGCATAACTCCAAGGTAATTAAGTTGTCATAATAATAATAATTCCCATATTAGAATCCTCCAGTTCTGAAGTTACGAGGACCACAGTTGTCCTCATCCTGTGTCTGTTGACATGATCATTCTGCCTGTGTGGTTAGCTTTGCTGTTAAACATTCTCCCCTGTTGAGAGCCTGAGGGCCCTGCCTTGCCTCTCTCCACCTGGCTTAGGGAAGGGACTGGCAGCCTGGAGCAGCTACTGGTGGACAGGCCACTGGCCACTGCTGTACTTCCTGGTCGGCCTCTACACCAAGTGCAGTTGCCACTCGCTTCTGATGGATAGGCTTATCTTGTAGTTCCTCAAGTGGGAACGGACCTCCTGATTATTGAAAGCGATGTGGGCAAGTTCCTCCTCAACAGTGCCTAGGCAGGCTACCTGGAGTCAACATCCACCTTACCACTGGCGGTAGGCCTGAGAGCCCCACCATCGCCTGCTACTCGAGGACTCCAGCCAGCACCGGATCTGGTTGAGCTGGCTTAACAATAGGCATTATGTACATTTGTGTATTTTAAGGAACTGAACAGAGTGAAAGGTTAAGAGTCATGGGGGTGCAGAGATTGTGTGGATGAACTTAGTGCTTAACTGATAATTTTTGTTGCTATTTTGTTAATGTTTTTAATATTGTTTTATAGATTCTAAATGCTGCATTGATTTGTTAATCACATGGCTTGTCATAATTGTGAGGTTTGGCTTATTTTTTTAGTTGCTGTTTTGTTATGTTTTTTAAAGATTGCAACTGTTTTATTGACAATTGGTTTAATTGTTTTATATGATGTACACTGTATTCGCGATGCGCTATTATGCTACGGTTATTTATTGGTTGCAAGCCACTTTGAGATCCATTTGAATGAACAGCGACACAGAAATACAATAAACCAATCAAATCAAGTCAAATCAATCAATTTGTGCAGAGATCAGTCTACCGAAAAAAGGGGAGAGGAAATTAACATATAACAGCAGCTAGCTAGCACCAGTGATCTCTATCAACACATGATAAGACCTGCAAGGGGGGAAAATGGTTAAATGACATGCTTGTCCTTTCCATGTCTCAGCTGAGTATGTAGACCATCTCACAAGGAATATATGCCTCCTGTTTCTCAGAGATAAGCATTGCATTCCTGAACTGCATACTTTCTCAGTATCTGATCAGTGGACTTGTTTACCGCCATGCTCATTAGTTTCTGTTTAATGGACCGGTTGGCTGAAACAGTGTCTCAAAATATGATGTGCAAAAACAGGCAGAAGCTTCATGTCTGTGGTTGCCTGCAGACATTTACTGAGCTTTTGTCATGATTTGTTTTCTTAAAGTTAACAGGGAGGTTATATGCTGTCACGCTTTCCATCTGATAAGTCAGTGTACTGGTTTAGAGTATCAGACTAAGACCTGGGAGACTGTGAGTCAAATCCCTACTTGGCCCTGAAGCTCACTTTGTGACTTTGGTTCGGTCACTGCCTCTCAATTTAACCTCCCTCACAGGGTTTTTCTGGGGATTAAATGAGGTGAGAACCACATACTTCTTAGAAGAAAAGGTGGGCTATAAAAGGAAATAAATAAAATGTATTCACAAGAGATGCTGGGAAACACATCAATATTTATTAAAATGTTTAGAAACAATGCTTTCAATATTCTGTAAAGTGGTACTTTGTTTCTCAAATGGCTTGGTTCTCAAACGCTTTGGTTCCCAAGCGCCAGAAACACGGAAGTAAGTGTTCTGGTCTTCAAACATTTTTCGGAAGCCAAACATCCAATGCGGTTGTCGGCTATTGTTTCCGGGGTGCCTGCACCAATCAGAAGCCGTGTCATGGTTTTTTAACATTTCGGAAGTCAAACGGACTTCCGGAGTGAATTAAGTTCAAGAACCAAGGTATCACTGCATTTGACACTTTTGTTTTTGCTCTTTATTTTCCATTTTTTTGTTTTTGAGGCTTTTTCAGTTAATTTGTTTTTGTGACTGTGTGGAACCCAGTTCAGCTACTAATTAATTGATTATGTGACTGTGGAAATAGTTAGAAGCCCCCCATCCAAAAAATGACTATCATCAGTGCAGGGAAGGAAAAAATAAATTTTTTAATTTTTATCATCTACAATACTGTCTTATTTATTTTATAACACAGTACACTGATAATTGCTTTAATTTCATTGTCTCGTTAGATAGTAAAATTCATGTTAAATTGCTGTTTTAGGGGTTGATTTTAAAAGTCTGGAATGGATTAATCCGTTTTGCATTACTTTCTATGGGAAAGCGCGCCTTGGTTTTGGAATGCTTTGGTTTTGGATGGAGTTCCGGAACGGATTAAGTTTGAGAACCAAGGTACCACTGTATATAATACTTCAAAACACAAAAAAACCACAACAGGTATCAATATAGCATATCAATAGCATATCAATAAAAACTGGTTACTTAAGAAAAATACTTTCTAGTCTGAACAGTATCATTTTTAAAAGACATCCAAAAGAAGAGATGAGTCCTGCCAGACTTCTATTGGCAATAAGACTCACAGGGCAGAGTCAGTCACACTAAAGACTTGGTCCCTGGTAAAAAGCAACCAAACCTTAGGGGCATTGAGTGTTGCTGCAAGCAGAATCCCTGATCTGGACCTTGTGCAGAGTAGAAAGGAATACGCTTCACCCCGAGAATGCATTCCAAAAAGTTTTACAGTACTGTACTGCAAAAATGTTGTAAACTAGTTACAAAATAAAACATTGCAGAAATACAAAGTAACACATTGCTATTTAACAAACTAGCAATGTGGTCCAGTCTTCTTTTTACGGTAGTTCTTAATACAGTTCAATAAACTTTCCTCTCTCTGGTCCCAGAGAGAGCTCCTATGCAAGCCTCTTGCTTATTTGGGATCACTGATGAGCTTCTATTGCTTTCGGCTCCAAGAACTGACTAAGATGCTGAGTTCTCAGGTTGTACCATCCTGCTGTGAGAGATCTCTGCTTAGGTTTCTGGGGTGAGTTTTCAATTAGCCTTAAACACTCTCCTTACCACATAGTTAAATCTCCTGCCTAATGCAAATCTCCCTGCATATCATTTTATGCATATTAAACAAATCTCTAACATGGGGGACCTCAGTGATCAAAGGAATCAGGTGGTTTAAGGCACTTTGAAATCAGTGGTTTAGGTCTTTGTGAATAGACAAACACTAAACCTAGCCTGGAAGCAAATTGGCAACCAGTGTACAGTGGTACCTCGGTTTTAGAACACAAACCGTTCCAGAAGACCATTCAGGTTCTGAAATGTTCAAAAACTAAGGCACAAAGGGTGGCCTGCAAATTTAATTGAGAAAATTGAGAAACACTTAGTGGAAGCCATTCGACTTCCAAGGCACATTAAAAAATGGAAGCATTTACTTCTGAGTTTTTGGCGTTCAAAAACTGAAATGTTTGTCAATGGAGACATTCAAAAACTGAGGTACCACTGTAGTTCTCTCACAGGAGTGCACTGCTCCTGTGAGTACCTTGGCCACTGCAGTCTTCACTAGTTGTACCTTCCAGACCAGATGTTTTGGATTTCAACTCCCATCAGCCCCAGCCAGCATGCACAATGGTCACGAATGATGGGAGTTGTAGCCTAACACTATCTAGAGCAGGCATGTCAAACCTGCGGCCCTCCAGATGTTTTGGACTACAATTCCCATCTTCCCCAACCACTGGTCCTGCTAGCTAGGGATCATGGGAGTTGTAGGCCAAAACATCTGGAGGGTCGCAGGTTTGACATGCCTGATCTAGAGGGTACCAGGACATGTGTGGCACTGTGGTCTAAACCACTGAGCCTCTCAGGCTTGCCAATAGGAAGGTTGGCAGTTCGAATCTGCTCAACAGGATGAGCTCCCACTGAGCCTCTCAGGCTTGCCAATAGGAAGGTTGGCAGTTCGAATCTGCTCAACAGGATGAGCTCCCATTGCTCTGTCTGAGCTTCTGTCAACCTAACAGTTCGAAAGCATACCAGTGCAAGTAGATAAATAGGCACCGCTGTGGTGGGAAGGTAAACGGTGTTTCTGTGCGCTCTGGCACTTATCACAGTCCTCTGTGCACCAGTTGTTGTTTAGTCATGCTGGCCACATGACCCGGAAAGCTGTCTGCGGAAAAACGCTGGCCCCCTGAAAAGCAAGATGAGCACCTCACCCCATAGTCACCTTTGACTGGACTTAACCACCCAGGGGTCCTTTACCTTTACCTAGAGGGTACCATGTTGTTTACACCTGGTCTAGTGGGCTACAGGTATAAACCCCTGGTGCACACTTGGTGTGTTCCAACAGACTGAAATGTTTCTATCCTGTGACAGCAAAGATAGGTAAAAGGACACTGGCCCTCAGCTGTTGTCCAGATAAAAAAGGCCTGTTTGGAAGTGAGACCCCCCCACATGATAATTTCTTTAGTGTGCCCCCTTTTTAATGTCCAATTTCAAATATTTTTGTAAGCTGATCAGAGCCTTTAAACTACAACATATGTATGAACATGTATACAGATTAAAACCAACAAACAAATAAATTGCCATAAAAATCTAAGCAAGATAACTTTCAGTCTATCATTTCCAACATACTCCTTGGAATCAATTTCCCATTTAAGCCCTACGGAAGCTATTCTTATCAGTGCTTTGTAACAGCTGCCTTCAAAGGCTTTCTGGGGGGAAATGCAATTGTACTTATTTTGCAACTACTGTTTCTATTTCCCCTTTTTGCAGTTTAGGCCTATTTAAACATGCATTATTCAAATCTCCTTATCAGTTGGCTTAGCTTGACATGAAACACTACAAACAACCTGACAACTTCTTGAAAACTGGAAAATTAATAGATTTAGGCTGGCATGCATTAATATTCCAGAAAGATTCTCATTTTCAAATAAATGGCATTTTGCCAAGATTTAGAAGGAATTAGTCTATGCTTAAGGAGCCCTAAATGAGGACATTTTGCTTAAGTTTGTGAGCTTCAGATGTGATTCACTGCATTTCATTGACGTTTTAATGCAAAAGGTTTGAAAAGCCAAAGTACAAATGGAAAGTGCCATTTTACAATGCACAATCATCCATGAGTACACATTCTCTACTACGGTCACAGCTAATTTCACTTTTTGTGCTCTGTTGCTTGGTGGATAGCAACACTATTAATATATTCCTATTTAGAATGAGTCATCTTCTCACATGGCTTGCAGGTGTTATTCAAAAGAGAGTGTTTGGTTAAAAACTTTGCCATCTGTTTCCACTAGCAAAGGGTCAGGGCAATCACAAGCACAAAGTCACTTCTACAGTGAACCCAAAATTTAATACCTCGTTTACAAATAAGGCACAAATGAGGCACAACAGCCTGCAATAATAATAGGGATCCACTTAATACCACACACATAATTATCTAAGCTGCTGTACAACTATAATTTATTTGTGATTAATTCATGGTCAGTTCAATCCCATGCACGTCTACTGAAACATCACTTCTATTGAATTCAGTGGGACATACTCCCTGGTAGGTGTGCATAGCCTGATTTTCATTTCACTGGGAGAAAGCCCGATTGAACTCAGTTTGGACTTAAACTTCATGCAAAGGATTGTGCCTATTTTTTTATAGGAACAATAGGAGAACACCTCAAGGGAGAGCTGCCTTGAAAACAGAATTAAGACTGCAATCAAAACCTTGTCTACGAAGAAGTAAGTCCTACTAAATTCCTGAGTGGGTTTAGGATTGCAGTCTAAATTGTATTTATCCTATGGCAACTTCTACCAAGCTGGTGGCTTCCAGATGTTAGATTACTACAACTCCTATCAATCGCAGTCAGCACAGCTATGAAGGCAGGGGATGATGGAAGTTGTAGTCCAAAATATCTGAATTGGCATAGCTGTTCCATGGCCTAAAACAAGTATACAGGTAAATCAAGCCCCATGCTCAAATAATATAGACTTTCAGTCACATTATAAATTTCAGTTGGAAAGGGTTGTTTCTGCCAAAGACATTCAAATGTACAAAGAACTATACACCAGACACCAGAAGACTTTGACTAGTAGTTATAACACTCAGGAGCTGGTCTATTGCCCCTTGAACTAACAGGGTTACTGCTTCAATGCATGACTGTGGTGTTTCACCTCTAGAGGGTCTAGAAAGAGTTAAGTTGCCAGGGAGGTAAACAGCCAATGGGAGCTCTCCAGGCAGAAGCTGGGGTATATAAGGGGAGATAAAAAAGGGAGATAAAGGAGTTGAGTTGAGGTGGATTTGATGAGAGAGGATTTTGAAATAGAGGGTTAGAGAAGCTAGAGGTGAGCGGTGGGGCAGAATCTATAAGAGTTAAGAAGAGAATTTCAGTCAGGGAGAACAAGGGGGAGAACTAAGACTAACGGTTCAGCTTAAAGTAAACATAACTGAGAAACCAATAAGAATTGAGATGCTTGTAAGATCTGCACAATAAATAAACTTAATTGTTTTGTTTCACTGTTCAACTGACTGAGTTCAAATCAATTGTGTACCAGTACACAGATATACTGGTTGGTGGCAGCAAAGGGAAGAAATAAGTGAGGGAGGTATAGGGTCAATAGACCGTCAAACGTCCGGGGACCCTTTACCGGTGTAACTCGCCACAATGACCTACATCTCAAAGTTGTTAAAGGTATAAGTTTAATATACATAAAATGCAATGTTTGTTTGCATTGTGTTGGAAAACATTTTGCAAAGAGAAGTTTGCATTAGGTTTCACTCTGACAAATGCGGCAGAAAATGTTGGATGTTTCCACTTCAGTACTGTATTTAGGCAAACTGATGACTCATCCCGGAAACCCAAGCTGCAGCCTGAGACCTCAGTGTCTTTATCAGTGAGGAGCCTGTAGCAGTAGCAGTTGTGGCTAAGCTCTGCGATTATGAATAAACAAGTTGCTTAGGATCACTCTCTCTGGGACCAGAGAGAAAAGTTTATTGAACTGTATTATGGACTTAATGGAAGTCTAGACTGCATTAATCACTGTTTAGAGCAATGTGTTATGAATAAATGTTACAAAAATACAAAGTAACTGTTATATGACTGTTTTGCAGTAAAGTGTTGAAACTCATTTTGGTGGCAAAGATCAAATAAATTTTACTCTGTACAAGGTCTGGATCAGGGATTCCATTGCAACAATTCTAACAGAGTTGGAGTTGGTTATCCCTGATCTAGGCTATCCCTGATCTAGGCAGGTCAAATCATGTGGCTACTTTTCAAGCTTGTGCCCCACTTTCGTTTGGACCACAGACATTATAATGGGAAGAACCTGCATGTTCCAACCAATCCACATGAGAAAAGCTTACAGCATCACCAGTGCGCTATCAGAGTTGACTATGGCGGGGAAGATTTTGCAGCAGCAAGCACATGGGTAATGTCTGGATCAGACACTTACAATTACATATAAATTGGCAAGTAGCATTGTGTGGAAGTGTCATAATCTGGACCTTGAGCAGAAGCCAGGACTTTGAGGCAGGGGAGGAGGACTCAGACGGGTCAGGAGCCACAATCCCCTTGAACTAGCACTCCTTGAGACAGATTCTCCTGACATGAGCTGACTGAAAGACAACAGCTCAGAAAACTAGACCTTTAAGGCCCACCACTCCCCAGGCCTAATAGGAGTATTTGGGCCAAAAGGCCTCAGCTGAGCTCCAGCAGTTCTCTAAAAGGTTTGTTACTGTAACTGGAAACTTCTGTGTTGAAGCCACATGCTACTTGCCAGCCATTTTTTATTTGTACCCACCATGAAGACACCTTTTCCATGTGCAAATGGTCATGGATGATTTTTTTTTCTACAGAGCCCACACAGATCTTGACACCTGCAGCTAGTTGGTGAATGGTTATTCAGCCATCTTCCAAAATGGCGGCCTCCACTTGCCGGACGGTGTCTTCATCAATGGCAGACTGTGGTCACCCAGGAATGGGAGCCGTTCTGCCAAAGTCTGACCACACTTGAAGTGACGATGCCAGTGCTTGACTACATCATACTATGGGGCATCCTCCCCATAAGTCCCTTTCATCTCATCGAATTTCTCCCGTGGTGTGCGCCCTTTCAAGTACGGCAACCTGATGACAGCTCTGCATTCAACTGGTTACATTATCAGATGTTACTCCATGTTAGCACCTGTAGCAGATAATCCGTTAGGATTTCAGAACTACAAATTACTTTGTTACCTATGGAGAGATGTATCATTATACATGTGCAATTTCATCTTCCTACGATAACCGGAAGTGGGTCAGCGGAAATCTTTAATGAGTGACCCTCGTATTTCCATGTCCTGTGCACAGTGTTTCTGAATATCCCCTTTCTGTAAGTAGCCCATCCTTTGGATTTGGCCTTGAGAGAGAATGTCGCTCTTGGGGAAGAGGAAGAGGTGAGACGAGGAGGAGGAGGAGGAGGAGGAGGAGGAGGAGGAGGAGGAGGAGGAGGAGGAGGAGTTTGGATTTGATATCCTGCTTCATCACTACCCGAAGGAGTCTCAAAGTGGCTAACATTCTCCTTTCCCTTCCTTTCCCACAAGAAACACTCTGTGAGGTGAGTGAGGCTGAGAGACTTCAGAGAAGTGTGACTAGCCCAAGGTGACCCAGCAGCTGCATGTAAGGAGCGGAGACATGAACCCGGTTCACCAGATTATGAGTCTACCGCTCTTAACCACTACACCACACTGGAGAAGACTGTTGAGTATGCATACACCAGCCCTTGAGTGGCCTAAAGGGGCTCTTTGTAGCCTATATGTTTTGCTTTCAGTCACCCTGTCTAAACTTCTCTGTGTGCACCTTTCTGTTGATGCTTTTTATTAGCATGGACATCTCATCCTAGTGGACAGATTCCATTTTTAAAGAGCCTTCTGGTAATGAATGTACAGTACTTCGGCATTACATAACAGTCCAATACGGATGACATATTAATTTCCTTCCAGTTATGTTTTTTTAAAAGCTTCTTTGATTCATGTTTTTCAAATACAGAAGTTTCATCTTTAGAAACTTTGCATGGAGAGTAATTTCCTTTCCTTTCCCTTTTTGCAATTTAATCTTTATCGATTTTAAATATTGAATCCATTCACCACAAAAAGAACCAAAGAAAAAACAAATCGCATCAAATACAAAAAAAAGGTTACATATAAAATAAAGTCCTTCCATACATTGAGACTTCTCCCTGGTTCTCTGTAACTTGGCTTCTCACAGCAAGGGAACTGCCACTGGACCTCAGTGTCCGGGCAGAACAATGGGGGTGGAGACGCTCCTTCAGGTATACTGGGCCGAGGCCGTTTAGGGCTTTAAAGGTCAGCGCCAATACTTTGAATTGTGCTCGGAAACGTACTGGCAGCCAATGTAGATCTTTCAAGACCGGTGTTATGTGGTCTTGGCGGCTGCTCCCAGTCACCAGTCTAGCTGCCGCATTCTGGATTAGTTGTAGTTTCCAGGTCACCTTCAAAGTTAGCCCCACAGAGAGTGCATTGCAGTAATCCAAGTGAGAGATAACTAGTACCTCTCAGTAATTTCAACTAGTTGTACTTATTCCTAACCTGACTGTTGTCAGCACATGAATTTCCTGTACACATCTCGATAAAAATGAGTGAAATGCGGACCCCCTTTTAAAAATTAATACTGCTGCATTTGGGATGCATATATGCCAACGGGATGCCTTTATTAATTACTCTAATGGCTGGAATTACTTCTGTGCTGACATTTTAAGATGATGACTCAGCCATGATTACTTTAATGACCTAGCTGGAGCTGCGCTAAGTAACTGTTTGACCCCACAGTAAAGCCACTTTTTAGAAACATGTGGTAGATACTGATGTGCTGCTTCTTTAGATTAGCAAACTGTTGGTGGCTCCATCACTCGGGACTTCTTTGAGTGCTATGCATGGAGAGTGTGATCATACTTAACGCAAGCCCATGTCTAAATCATTGTCCTTCTCACTGCCCCAGGCTGTATTGTAATCCAATTAGCTAAAGCTTCCCGAGTCACATTTTCATCGTTTATAAGTTGCCAGAACAAAAGCCTTGCTACACAGATGTGATTCCCTCATTAGATTTTCCCTTTCGTGACAAATTCTATTTTATTTTGGTTATTTTACTATTTTAAATGTTGTGTAAGAGCAATTTCTCTCCACTGAACCTTCAAAGCACTACCAGTGCTATTTGTTTCATTTCATTTCAAATTTATACTTCATCTGATTATTTTAAAAAAGTGGTTTATTCACTTATGTGAGTTGGAGCATTGTACAATTATCAACTGAAGCTGAAACAAGGGCACTGCAAAGGTATTCTGTGCCAGAAGCTAAATCTCAGATGGTAACCCTGAAGAAACTTCTGGAGATTAATCTAAGATGTGGCGTTGGTTAACTCTATAAAACTTACTGTTTTTTAGCCTTGTTCAAAACAATGAAGCCTTGATTATCTACAATAAATAAATTAACCTCAACCAGAAACCTTGACTGAACTCAATTTTGGGACCAGAGCAAAAGCTCTAAATATAGCTTCAAACTGAGAAATAGCACAGTATATATAGACCCTTATAAACAAAACTGTAGGCTTAGACTTCAGCTGAATCTCAATTCAAGCTTAAACTGCACTTTAAGCATAAATTAATGATAATTGTAGACCTTTTTTAATTAAAAAATTAATTTTAATTTTAAAAATAGCATCTTTGGGAAAGGATCAGTTAAGGCAGGCTTATTGTGAGTCAGACCGTTTATATTCCCACAGTGTCTCAAACTGTCAAAATCCTCTTTTTAATCAGGACTCATTGTCCACTTTCCAGATTAAAAAGAAACATCATTCCTAGGGGGCTCAGCTGACTCAAAAGTCCTTTAAATTGCATGTCACTGAAGTCCTCTCTGGAAATACTCCTACATTTCTGCCAAAATTTCACAGCATGTTTCCTCCTTTCATCAAGTAATTCATTTATCCATATACATAATTCCCCCAAATTTAATTTGTTTTTGTTGTTGTTGTTGTTGTTGTTGTTGTTGTTGTTTAGTCGTTTAGTCATGTCCGACTCTTCATGACCCCATGGACCAGAGCACGCCAGGCACTCCTGTCTTCCACTGCCTCCCGCAGTTTGGTCAAATTCATGTTGGTAGCTTCAGGAACACTGTCCAACCTGGAAAAGACCCTGATGTTGGGAAAGATTGAGGGCACAAGGAGAAGGGGTCAACAGAGGATGAGATGGTCTCAAAGCTACCTACATGAGTCTGACCAAACTGCGGGAGGCAGTGGAAGACAGGAGTGCCTGGCGTGCTCTGGTCCATGGGGTCATGAAGAGTCGGACATGACTAAATGACTGAACAACAACAACAACAACTATCATTAACTGTTGTCCCCTTCCCTTTGTGCCCTCAATCTTTCCCCCACATCAGGGTCTTTTCCAGGGAGTCTTCTCTTCTCATTAGGTGGCCAAAGTATTAGAGCCTCAGCTTCAGGATCTGTCCTTCCAGTGAGCACTCAGGGCTGATTTCCTTCAGAATGGATAGGTTTGATCTTCTTGCAGTCCATGGGACTCTCAAGAGTCTCCTCTGGCACCATAATTCAAAAGCATCAATTCTTCGGCGTTCAGCCTTCTTTATGGTCCAGCTCTCACTTCCATACATCACTACTTGGAAAACCATAGCTTTAACTATACAGACCTTTGTTGGCAAGGTGATGTCTCTGCTTTTTAAGATGCTGTCTAGGTTTGTCATTGCTTTTCTGCTAAGAAGCAGGTGTCTTTTAATTTCGTGGCTGCTGTCACCATCTGCAGTGATCATGGAACCCAAGAAAGTAAAATCTCTCACTTCCTCCATTTCTTCCCCTTCTATTTGCCAGGAGGACATTTGCCAAGTGGCCATGATCTTAGTTTTTTTGATCTTGAGCTTCAGACCATATTTTGTGTTCTCCTCTTTCACCCTCATTAAAAGGTTCTTTAATTCCTCCTCACTTTCTGCCATCAAGGTTGTGTCATCAGCATATCTGAGGTTGTTGATATTTCTTCCGGCAATTTTGATTCCGGTTTGGGATTCATCTAGTCAAGCCTTTCGCATGATGAATTCTGCATATAAGTTAAATAAGCAGGGAGACAATATACAGTCTTGTCGTAGTCCTTTCCCAATTTTGAACCAATGAGTTATTCCATATCCAGTTCTAACTGTAGCTTCTTGTCCCACATAGAGATTTCTCAGGAGACAGATGAGGTGATCAGGCACTCCCATTTTTTAAAGAACTTGCCATAGTTTGCTGCGGTCGACACAGTCAACTGCTTTTGCGTAGTCAATGAAGCAGAAGTAGATGTTTTTCTGGAACTCTCTAGCTTTCTCCATAATCCAGCACATGTTTGCAATTTGGTCTCTGGTTCCTCTGCCCCTTCGAAATCCAGCTTGCACTTCTGGGAGTTCTCGGTCCACATACTGCTTAAGCCTGCCTTGTAGAATTTTAAGCATAACCTTGCTAGTGTTGAAATGAGTGCAATTGTGCAGTAGTTGGAGCATTCTTTGGCACTGCCCTTCTTTGGAATTGGGATGTAGACTGATCTTCTCCAATCCTCTGGCCGCTGCTGAGTTTCCCAAACTTGCTGGCATATTGAGTGTAGCACCTTAACAGCATCATCTTTTAAAATTTTAAATGGTTCAGCTGGAATATCGTCACTTCCACTGGCCTTGTTATTAGCAGTGCTTTCTAAGGCCCATTTGACTTCACTCTCCAGGATTTATTTAGCCAATCTTTAATCTGACTCCTGTTCCCTTGCCACGTTCAGGCTTGTTGTATACAGAATACTGTTAATACAATTTTAATAAGTCTGCTTCTTATATTCCCAAACCCTCTGCTCCTCAAGCAAACCTGGAAGCTAGGCAAACCCTGGAGGTTGTAAACTACACAAAGAGAAAACTGAATGAAAAGGAGAAAGTTGCCACCCCACCACTACCTTCTAGCCTGACTGCAGCTAGCTGGGAGGCTATGGAGTGGTGGTAGTTCCTGGGAAATAATTTACAATGAATTTAAAAAGATATTTTTTTTAAAAAAAAACCCTTCCCGAAAAAGCCTGAGGTATTCCTTTTGGGAATGGTAACAATAAAGGTAAAGGTAAAGGGACCCCTGACCATTAGGTCCAGTCGTGACCGACTCTGGGGTTGCGCGCTCATCTCGCATTATTGGCCGAGGGAGCCGGCGTATAGCTTCCAGGTCATGTGGCCAGCATGACAAAGCCGCTTCTGGCAAACCAGAGCAGCACATGGAAACGCCGTTTACCTTCCCGTTGTAGCGGTTCCTATTTATCTACTTGCATTTTGACGTGCTTTTGAACTGCTAGGTTGGCAGGAGCTGGGACCGAGCAACGGGAGCTCACCCCGTCACAGGAATTCGAACTGCCAACCTTCTGATCAGCAAGCCCTAGGCTCAGTGGTTTAACCACAGCGCCACCTCGGTCCCTCCCAATGGTAACAATAGGAGTCCTTAAAAAACAAAAGAATTTATTACGATATGCCACCACTGCGGCCAGATTCTTATTGGCACAAAAGTGCAGAACGGTACCCACCAAGGAAAAGTGGCAGTTTAAAAATTCTTGAATATGCTGAATTGGCAGGTATAACGAATAGGATAAAAAGAAAAGGATGATAAAGAACATAAGGAGGATTGGAAAATGTTTGTTGAATATTTTAAGCACCAGTATAAACAAGTAAATAACCTGGCAGATCTTGGGTAAATCCAGCACAATAAAAGTTACTAGAGTTTTACAGAGGAAGAAATTTGTAGGTTAAAAATTTGGAATATGTGATTTAATAGAAAAATAAAGAAACGAGGAAAAGGGTGGAAGGGAATTCACAGGGTATTTAGTTGCATGTTGAGATTGATATAAAAGTTGTACAACTGGGGGGGGGGTGGAGGGAAGGGGATGTGGAATGTGTGTGTTTTTCTTTTCTGTCTTTGTATTAAATAGTGGTAATTTTAAAAAATATAGAGTGGTGTTCGTACCATCCTGGCTTTTCCATAAGATTGATGTGTAAGAAATATACTGTTGGCAAAGGAGGGAAATCTGACCCTATCATATTAAAAACCCATGGGTAGTTTCAGCTCGATCTGTCCTTCCAGTGAGCTTTGACCACATCCAGCTTACCGTTATCCATGGTTCTTACATTCCAGGTTCCTATGCAATATTTTTCTTTACAGCATCGGACTTTCGTTTCCAGGCATATCCGCAACTGAGCCACCTTTCGGCTTTGGCCCAGCCGACAGATTTGGACAGATCGTGAAGCTGAGGCTCCAATATTTTGGCCACCTCATGAGAAGAGAAGAATCCTTGGAAAAGACCCTGATGTTGGGAAAGATTGAGGGCACTAGGAGAAGGGGACGACAGAGGACGAGATGGTTGGACAGTGTTCTCGAAGCTACGAACATGAGTTTGACCAAACTGCGGGAGGCAGTGGAAGACAGGAGTGCCTGGCGTGCTATGGTCCATGGGGTCACGAAGAGTCGGACACGACTAAACAACAACAACAACAACAGTTTCAGCTCAGCCTTCTTTTCAATAAAATTAGAGAAATCTTATAGGGTGGGCACACATTTCTCTTTATATGTAAACCCCCACCCACCCACCACCACCCCCATTTATGTGGGGTTACATTCCAAGGCACCGTGCATTTAAGTGAAAATGTGTATACAGTAATACCTTGGATCTCAAATGCCTTTGCTCCCAAACAAATCGGCTCCCGAATGATTGAACCCCAGAAGTGAGTGTTCCAGTTTTCGAATGATTTTTGGAAGCCAAATATCCGGCGTGGCTCCTGCATCTTCTGGTTGGCTGCAGGACGCTCCTACAGCCAATCAGAAGCCATGCCTTGGCTTTCGAATGGTTCCGGGAGCTGAACAGACTCCCAGAATGCATTCTGTTTGAGAACCAAGGTATGACTGTATTTGAAACATCATTGAAAAAGTCTGCAAACACCATGTTTCGCCCCCTCCCCACCCCATTGCTCCCCTTTTCGTGACATTTTTGGGTTGTATTTCAGGACCAGTGAGTGGGTGGGGCTTGCGGGACAGTGGGTGGCACCATAGGGTCCAGAAGGCACACCCAGGCCCCAGACTATGTGATCCACAACCTAGGAGCTGATCCTAAATAATTGTGAGGATTGAAAAGGCTTGTGTCCATGGAGCTGACGCAATCCTCTTGATTGAACAGATTGAATCACTTGGACAGCTCTAACAGCATTCTGCCCTTCATCTTATCATAGCTTCCAAAATCTCCATCATTTTAGACTGACAGCTGTGCCACTTTCCCAAGTGGCTTTCCTGCTACTCCATTGCAAAATGACTGTTTATTACATATTTCTGATTGGCATTTCCACAAGTTTGCTTTGATATGTGCTTTAGTATAAAATTATACAGCTGACATTCTGCCTGTGTGACTTTTAAGCATTGCTTTCTCATGTTCTTGTCGTATCTGGGGGGACGGGACACCGTTTCACCTGATGGGTTTCCTCCCCCTTGTGCATTTCATTCCAATGAATGTACTCTACAATAAGTACTGACAAAGTGCAATAAAAAAATATCTAACCACATTTTGCTTTTATGAGGGTAAAGGAAAGTTCAGTTGGAAAAAGATCTACCTTGGTAATGTTCGAGTATGCCCTTAGGGTGTTTTGTTTTGTTTTACCATTTCTAAAACCTTTTAAGCAACGGTGGTTACTATAAAAGACATGTGTAGGCTTATTTTTATTTTACAGAAGAGTATAACCCACATGGATTTTCCGTGTGTTATTGGTCTGAGTTGAAATATGGATACTGCTAATGAAACAATCGGCAATTGACCCATCTTCTTGACACACAAGAAGGAATTATGCATGACTTGTGATATTAGACTGGGTATATGGATATGTGAAGATTCTTATGGATTGTTATCTAGACTGTGGATTCTTCCAGACTGGCATTGATGAAATGGCATTGGAATAGCATATAAATAGTACTGGAAGCAAGATCATGTCTAACCACCTTCATACCGTCATGAGGACATTGTCACGAATGCCACTTGAGAGCCCTTTGCTGCATGCCCTCTTTTGCAGGCCCCCTCCTCTTGCTCTTCAGAGCCCAGAGAAATTCCTCCTGTTTTTGGAAGTTGAATCTATAATACCTTTCTCTGGTTTTCATTGGGTATTTGACAAGACTCGGGGCCTGTCCTGTAATTAGGCAGAATGGGATGGCAAACGCTAAGTGTCAGGCTTTGGCGAATCGGCTTCCTCCATCCATGACAGTAGACTAGAAGAACAAAGAAAGGAACGTCTTACCAGTTAGAAACTTTAATAATCACAGCGAGAGAATAAAGAACACATCTCCCAGAAATGGGGGTGCTCCCAATTAAGGATCACACCCCCTTCTGTCCCTATTAATCTACATCACTCCTACGTCTTGTAATCTGAGTTTGTACCCTCTGTGCTTTCTGTTCTGAGACTTTCTGAGCTCTTCTTGACCTTGGGCTGAGTGGAGGAAAGCTGTTCAGAGACTGTGAATCTGTTAACCTTCTCTCTTCCAGTGTTTCTTCTCTTAGCTGTTCCCCATGCAGTATTTCCCAGCTTCTGCCTTCTGAACTATGCCCCTCTGCAAACCACTGTTCCAAATCTAGACTGTCCTCCTCCTCCTAGGAAGATTCAGGAGCAGGGGCAGGAGCTGGGGGAGGGGGTGGCTCCCACCATTCTTCCTCAGTGCTGCCCTCTTCAGCATGGTCCCTGACACTAAGGACCTGGGGTAGATAGAGCATTTGGGGGCCATGTGACCTTCCCTGCACCCCCTGTGTTAGCCTCCTTACCTTGGGCATAATGGAGGACACTGTCCCATTCTCAATGCTGAAGTAAGAATCAAGTGCCTATTATTATTATTTACTGTCGTCATACTCATCACCATCATTTATATACCTTTTTCTTCCAAGGAGTTCAAGGTGTACATGGTTCTCCATTTCATCCTTCCAACAACCCTGTGAAGTCAGTAAGGCTAAGAGTCAGCGACTGGGCTTCATGACTTGAGTGGAGATTCAAACCCCTGTCTTCCAGGTCATTGTCCAGCACTCTAATCATTATATCACAGTTGGCTTCTGTATAAAGAATGGATGTGGGCATCATCTTGTCTTTTGCCTCAGACAGCAAATTGTCTTGGAAGCCCTAGAGACTGGCTGAAACTCACAATCAGTTGTCAATCACATCTTCACATTGCTCACATATTACTGTGTTCACTCTGCAGACACGGGGTGTTCCCAGATTTTAAACTGTTTTCTGGTCGGATTTGACCATGCACCAACACAATCAGGTTACACAATTACTGTTGATTTGGGAGTCCTTGTGCAACAAACCTGCTTCTCCCCCAAACCAGACTTTTGCTGATAACAAAGGTGACAAGGAAATGAACTAGAATGTGTGGGATACCACTTGGTGCAATGTCAACTAATAACTGAATGCTCACTGAATAGCGAACATCATCTAGCCAAACAACTCAGGATGAATGATCAAGAAACAGGTCATCAGCCAACTAGGAAAAAATATATATCTTAAAGCTACACATCTTAAGTGGAAAAACCTCAGAGTTTCCATTTTGAATCCAGTCCTCAACCCAAAGACTGTTGGGATTTCAACCCCAGCTCAGATCTTCACCCCAGTGTCAAGATATGGTAATCCCATTTCTGTGTAATGTGTGAACTGGGCCGGAATCTACTTACGAACAGTTACAAAACAGAATAAAGTCTTAATGATGCTATAGTCTTATCAGTGGCTGAATCCTTTTCAGTATATATCAATACATGCGAAAATTGCAGTGTAAACAAATCAACAAGCATATCCTTGGATGGCATGAAAGAAAGTGTCAAGAAACATGACTCATTTCTTTTCTATCGATTCAGAATGTTTTGCTGCCAAGTTGCTATTCCTAATGCAATTGTCTAACCTTATCTATCATGACATCACATATATCAGTGTCTTTATATAGCCTAAAAACCCGCTTAGAGGATTGAAGCAGAAAACTAATTAGAGCTGCAATAGCACACAGAAGCTAATAGCAAATCTTTTGACACAAGCCTGCCCAAACTTGATTTTTTTTATTTTTTGCCCTTTTCCTGGAATTTTGCAAATGGAGATTCTTAAGAAGGGATATTTGTCATGTTACAGAGAAAATAAGGAAGTCTATTTCATTAATTGCATTTCATCTGAGGAAATGAGATATTATTAAACTAAATGGAGCTTCTGAAAGAATAATATATTCCAAGACGGAGTGGCACAGAATTCGTATGGCAGTTCAACACATGACATGAGCAGGCCTTGTAAGCGATGCCTCTTGAAAAACATGATCCTCATTGATGTGTTCTCAGTGCTACCAATATCTGGGCAGAGCTTCAAGTGCAATGAGGTACAGTCACTCACATAATTGTTCCATCCTGGACCAGCTACTGTCAGTAAGCCTGTGTCTAAAGAGTTGCCTTTGGCCCTTGATTTGCCTAGTGAAGGGTCAAGGGTGCAGTATTAATGCAAGGAGATGGAGTGTGGACATCTAGGGCATTCTTAGAAGCAGAGGGAGCTGCTTTATACAGAGTCAGACCGTGGGTCCATTTAGGGCTCTGCCAGATAGCTTCTTTGTGTGGGAATGTTAAGGATAGTTGTTGTTGTTGTTGTTTAGTCATTTAGTCATGTCCAACTCTTCATGACCGCATGGACCAGAGCACACCAGGCACTCCTGTCTTCCACTGCCTCCCGCAGTTTGGTCAAACTCATGTTCGTAGATTTGAGAACACTGTCCAACCATCTCGTCCTCTGTCATCCCCTTCTCCTTGTGCCCTCAATCTTTCCCAACATCAGGGTCTTTTCCAAGGATTCTTCTCTTCTCATGAGGTGGCCAAAATATTGGAGCCTCAGCTTCACGACCTGTCCTTCCAGTGAGCACTCAGGGCTGATTTCCTTCAGAATGGATAGGTTTGATCTTCTTGCAGTCCATGGGACTCTCAAGAGTCTCCTCCAGCACCATAATTCAAAAGCATCAATTATTTGGCGATCAGCCTTCTTTATGGTCCAGCTCTCACTGGACCATAAATCTCACTGGACCATATCCCTGTTAAGGATAGTAGGAAAGGATATATTGAATAAGTATCGTCCTTCCTTCACTCATGCTAGTAAGTGATGTAACAGAGCAGATTCAACTCAATATAGCTGGAAGATAGTTTGCAGATTCATTTGAATCTCTTAGTTAAGATTATTTCCTGGTGTCCCCTTTGATCCCTCTTAAAAGAATAAAGACACAAGAGTCTTTCTGAGTAAAGTAACAAATGTTTACTCACATTTCAGTTCACTGAAAGGCAGACTTTTGTATTATTTATTTATTTATTGTTTTTATTGTTGTTGTTATTATTATTATTATTATTATTATTATTATTATTATTATTATACCCTGCCCATCTGGCTGAGTTTTCCCAGCCACTCTGGGCACCTCCCCCCAAAAAATTAAAAACAGAATAAAACTTAAAACATTAAAAACTTCCCTAAACAGGGTGGCCTTCAGATGTCTTCTAAAAGTCAGATAGTTGTTTATTTCCTTGACATCTGATGGGAGGGTGTTTCACAGGGCGGGTGCCACCACCAAGAAGACCCTCTGCCTGGTTCCCTGTAACCTCACATCTCGCAGTGAGGGAACTGCCAGAAGGCCCTCAGAGCTGGTCCTCAGTGTCTGGGATGAACAATGGGAGTGGAGATATTCCTAAGGCATACTGTGCCAAGGCTGTTTAGGGCTTGAAAGGTCAGCACCAACACTTTGAATTGTGCTTGGAAACGTACACAAAGAAACTGTGACTTCATCTCATGGGGAAACTGAACTCATGTGCTGCTGGCTGAGAGCCAGCAGACAGCAAAATTTCCATTAAGACAACAAAATGGCTGCAGGAGAGCAGCATGGCAGTAAAAGAATAGCAACAAGACAAAAGCAGTATCAAGACGAACTGAGAAAATGGCTGCATGACTTGGCTCTTTTATGGAGTCAGTCAGAGCAGAGCCATGCCCATAACCCAGGTCACATGCAGGGGGAGGAAGCTCCAGACCAGTGGAACAGGAATTTACAGTGACTGGATGTCCTCCTGCATGTGCCCACTCTAGGAAGGAATGTTGAAATTGACTGTACCACCAGATGTCAAAGAGAAAAACAACTACCAGACTTTCAGAAGACATCTGAAGGCAGCCCTGTTTAGGGAAGTTTTTAATGTTTTACACAGCATTGTATATTAATATATTGTTGGAAGCCACCCAGAGCGGCTGGCGAAACCCAGCCAGATGGGTGGGCTATAAAATAAATAAATAAATAAATAAATAAATAATTATTATTATTATTATTATTATTATTATTATTATTACCACTACTACTACTACCGGTACTACTACTACTACATCCCACACTTTGTTCAACAATCATCCTAACTTGCTTGCACAAAGCTTATGGGAAGGTTAGATCATCTTCAGCCTTTACTGAGCATTTATTCTGATTTGCTTATGGGGAAGTTCCATGGTGTCAGGATGCTGTCAGCGGCTCTTGGCTGGTTGCCCAGGAAAGTATAAAGACGAGGGAAAGTTCTTACCATCCTTTTTTATTTCAATCTTTACAGAGAGAGGCTATAGAACCCAGCCTCTTGGTCCAAGTGACTGTCCACCGCCTGTCTCTCCCACTTCCTCATTTGTCGTCAACATCATCTCTTCTATGGGTGATGCTATGTGCCATCTGTCTTTGAGCTCTTTGCTCTCCTACTTTTAAGGCTTGCCAGGTTCAAGGAGACCGTGGGTCTGGAATGCTTTCTAGTGACAACGTGTCAGCCAGCTGCTGCTCTGGCCTTGCCTACTTCCCCTCTCCCATTACCCCGCAACTTTCCCCCTCATCTGCCTCTGAGTTGTGACCTCCTGCAAACCACCCTTATAAATCTATACCATCTTCCTCTTCCTCCTCCCTGGAAGGGTCAGGATGGGGAGGTGGTCTCCACCACTCCTGCTCCTCTGACACATGGCAATGAGCATCCATCATTCATCTTGATTTGCTTGTGAGGTGTTTATATGTCTTTCCATTAATAATGTGTTCATCCCATGCTTCTCAGTGTTCCTTTCGTGTGGGAGAGGGAGAGGGAGAGGGAGAGAGAGAGGGAGAGGGAGACGTTTCCTGCTTCCTGCCCTACCAGTCCCATTGGGCATTAGCCACCACTGTTTGTGTGTATTTCCACCTTTTAAATGTCAGGCAGAGACATGGAATAAAACATTTGGGGTGGAGGAAGAACGAGCTTATACTGTCTCTATTTAGGTATTGTGCTGTTGAAGTGAAGCTCTGCTCTGTTTCATAAACATAATTAAGCATGTCAAGGCTTGCCAAGTTTTGAATTTAATAAGGCAGTAATGTCGTTTTAAGATTTGGCCAGTAACATAAATATTATGCTGTTGAAGTGTGTATCTATATGGGTATTTTTGTAAGATACACCGGTACTTTTAAGGCCCCTGCATTCTCTTCTGGAAAAGCTTAAAGCTAATTTATTCCCACAAATTTGACCTGTGTAGCATCACATTGCGGAAGAGAATTGTATGCTGCGGAGTTAGGAGTTAGGTCAATTCTCCCTTGATGCCTCTGGAGGAGGGAGGCCTAAACTGGTATGGATCTAGCATTGCTTTAAAACTATAACCCAGTGCTTGCTGAAGTTATTACGACTCTGTATATTCAGCATTTATTCAGTAGAAAATTGTAGAATGCGCCATGACAGGTAAAATATGAAGAGTAATAAGCTAACTGGGAGGTTCAAAGGCTGCAACTAGCTTGCCTTTCACAGACAAACCTTGAGTTTGACACACAATGTTGCTTTTAGTTCAGAGCTAATAGAAAATCTACAGCAGACTTCCCCTTTTCCCCAGGAGTGCAAAATGAATGTTACGGCCAGTGATGTATAGCCCATATAGATGTGACATTTAAGCTCACATTCCATTATATGACATAATACATGTTGTGGTGGTGGTGGTTGTGGTTGTGGCTGTTTTCTACCCCAACTTTTTCCCTGACAGGGACTCAGACACACTCATCTAAAGCATCTTTACATAAAGTTGACCCCTTAAAAGTCTCAGCCTTGAAGGTCCAACAGAAGTAGATATACAAGCACCAGAGAGAGAGTCGTTGATGCCACTTATCTCTGCATATATAGGTGGGGAAGTTGAGACCCTCCAGGTCTTGCTGGACTCCAGCTCCCATCAGTCTCAGACAGCCTGATCAATAGTCAGGAATAATGGGAAATGTAGTCCAGCAAGTGGACTGGAGGGTCACAAGGTCCCCACCGGTAGGCGACACTGTGGTGGAGCAGAGACGCTTCCCTGACCTTGTGGCAGGTGAGTCGCTGCTGTATACTAGGAGGTGGGTAGCATGGTGCAACCACACTGGCAGGATCCCAGGATTGGTGCATTTGCACTGCAGTGCCTGTACCACTGCCTCACCCCTCCCTTCCCAGTAAGTTGCAGTGACTCACTCACTGGAAGGCCAGCTAGGTGCCTCCACCCCAACATGTCTTCCACTACTAGTCCCCACATTATAGGATGTGTCTGGGAATGGCCCGAACTGGAGGACTAGGAAGTGTATCCTCAGTCAGATCAGCTTCTCTTAGAAGAGGAGGAGGAGGAGGGCAAAGATTCACCCCCCTTCTCCCCAGCAGTTTCAGTAGGGGAGAGAGAGAGGAGAATGCTACACAGTCTCTGCAGGAGTTACCTAGTTACGAGATAGTGGAAGAAGAGGGGGAAGGGAGGGAACAGCCAGTAGATACCTCTCTAGAGAGCCTGGGCGATCCTTGATCCCCTCTGGCTCGTAGGTCGCTCCGTATTAGAGAACAGAGAATGCAGAGGGGGTGGAACTTCCTGTTGGTGCCCATGATGTTGCTGGGGTTGGAAGGGGAAGGGTTCAGAGTAGCCAACACCTCTCTTTGTGGAGAGATATGGATTCTTGCTTTGCAGATGACTGAATAAAAAGGACTATAAAACACAAACAGCTGGTGATTCTTGCCTATGAAGTTACCGGGGGAGGAGAGGACTCTCCATGCCTGACAGCATACAAGGATACTGTAACATTTTGTTGCAGGTTCCACTTGTATTGTATTGAGTAGTGTTTTGCAGATGATAGGAAATGTATTGATACTTTTATAAACATTATATAATTTAGGAAATTCCATTAGCATCTGTTAAGATCTGAAAGATAATGTACAATGATGTTTAGCAACTAGCATATTTTCAGCCAGAGAAAAGATGAGCCACTCACATCAGTCAACACACCTTTAAAAATGTAGAGACATGACATAGCATCATGGGGAAAGGCTCATTAAAGAGAAAATGTATTACCTGCCAGACTCCCAGTTACACTATGAAAGGGTCTGAATAATTAATTTAGGAGACAAAAGTGGATGGAACAAAGGGTGAGGATACATTGCTTCATTCATTAACTAGGCAAGTTTGAATATTCGTTTTGACAGGTTCGTGCTAATGTGACTGATCGTATGCAAGCTCTTAGAGGAGGTACTAAGATTGAGCTTGCTTTTAATTAGAGTTGGCAATCTGGAAGGAGAACATATTAAAGCTGGAAGCTTCTAAAGTTCATGATGTGTTAGGCCACTCGGGGAGCAAATTAAACTTTCAAAGAGTTCTCCAGTCTTCTAGGAACTTTCCCCCTCCGTCAGTAACAAAACTGTTCACTTCCATGGTGTAGAGAACCTAACTGGGGAATAAAAAGAGATTCAGTGCTTGAATGCTGATCACAGACCGTCCAAGTGTCCCTATTTTCCAGGGACGTTCCTGATTTAGAGAATCCATCCCAGTTTCTGATTTGATCCTGGAATGTCCTGCTTTTCCTCAGGATGTCCCTATTTTCATGGAGAAATATTGGAAGGTGTGGAGTTATCTGACCTCCAAGCCATCTGAAGGCAATCCTGTATAGGGAAGCTCTTTAATGTTTAATGTTTGATTATGCTTTTATATATGTTGGAAGCCAACCCAGTAAGATGTGTGGGGTATAAATAGTAAAATAATCCTAATGGAATGGGACGTCCCTATTTCCATCAGAGAAATGTTTGACGGTATGAGAACCATCTTCTATGAAAACCTTGTGATAAACAGGGGGGCACCTGGAATTATTTTTGACCCTCCTGTGTGATGATTGCTCAAACAAAACTTTCATGTTGATATTAGCATTACCACTACCAGTTTGTTTGTTTGTTTGTTTGTTTGTTTGTTTGTTTGATGTTTGCTTGATGTTTGTTTGTTTGTATCCAGCCACCTTTGACAAATTATCACAGTGACTTATTATCAACAAAATAACATAGTGGAGCTGGTATTCATGTACTTTTAGACTTTTAGAAGACATCTGAAGGCAGCCCTGTTCAGGGAGGCTTTAAATGTTTAATAGATTACTGTGTTCTATTTTTCTGTTGGAAACCGCCCCAATTATTATTATTATTATTATTATTATTATTATTATTATTATTATTATTATTATTATTTAGCATCAATATACATTGCATTATCAAGCAGAAGGCAGGTGCTTTTTACAAGGACATTACAATAAACGTTTTCGAATGGATTAAGGAAAATACGAGAGAATAGGGCAAGGCAAAAATACCAGGAAATTAATAAGTGAAAATGCCGTTACACCAAGTTAGGCTTTGTTTCAGTTGTGGCTAAGAAAAGAGAGATTAAACTAACTGAGCTTCATGAAAGTGGTCAGGGCAGCCCAGTAAGATGTGTGGAGTATAAATAGTAAAGTTATCCTTATGGAATGGGACATCCCTATTTCCATCGGAGGAACGTTGGAGGGTATGCGATCACTTTAACGTAGCAAGCTAAATGTGAAACTGGAACTGGAACAAGGATTGCATTTCCCAATAGAAATGGAAGCTGAGCAATTATTTGAAATTATCTACGGCTGACCAGAGTAGCCAGGTCAGAGATCTCCCAGGCCAGGGTACTTACTCATGGTACCTTTATAATGTGGGAGCTGCTAAAGCAGGCATCCCCAAACTTCGGCTGTCCATCTTCCCCGACCACTGCTCCTGTTAGCTAGGGATCATGGGAGTTGTAGGCCAAAACATCTGGAGGGCCGCAGTTTGGGGGTGCCTGTGCTAATGTGTGTATCTGACTACCTGACTTTTAGATGACATCTGAAGGCAACTCTGTTTAGGGAAGTTTTTGATGTTTGATGTTTTATTCTGTTTTTAATCTGTTGGGAGCCACCCAGAGTGGCTGCAGAAACCCAGCCAGATGAGTGGGGTATAAATATTATTATTATTATTATTATTATTATTATTATTATTATTATTATTATTGGGATGGGTGAAGATGGGGGGGAGCTACAATATGCTAGTCATCCCATGTGGCCTTGGGCAGGGATAGAAAATCTGTGGCCCTCCAGATATTGTTGGAATGCAACAGCTATCATCACTGACCATTGGTCATGGTACCTCTGGCTAATGGGAGCTACAGTCCAGCAACATTTAGAGGGCCACAGATTCCCAATCCCTGGCCTAGGTAGCAGGCTTCTATCTTTTCAGTCCTGCAAGCCACCTTGAGCTCCAATATGCATTTGAAGGCCTACTTCAGATTATTATTATTTTACTATATCTTTTCAAGGTGTTAGTGCCGCCATTGTTGTCAATTTGTTTTTAGCATTTGTTCTTATTTGTAGTTTTAATGACTATATGGCTCTAGGTAAACCACTTATGATTTTTTTTATTGATTGAGTATTATAAAAATATTGTCAAGTGTATATTTCTATGTCCTAGGAAGCAGACTGTGAAGATGGAGAACATGTCTCTCCTGAAACATGTCTCTCCTGCAACCATTAAAGTTGTCGTTGAAAATGTTTAAAGGTTAACATATAGAGAATGGTTTTCTTTTTTAAAAGTAAGTTTCCTTGAAAATGGACAGCATCTGTGGTGGTTAGGCTTCCAAAACCCCGGGCAATAGAAAGCAGAGATGCTGCCCGAGTTCGTAATACAAATTTTGACACTTAATAATAAACTTCAATCTGGGGCAGACTCTCCTCTATGTACAATGTGGTGGGGCAAGTACACTGGGGGCTCTGCCTTTCACCCTAGAATAATTCCAGAGAAGTATCCCATGGGTTCAATGACCTATAAAACAGGTGCCAAAGAGAGACCTTGCTTACCTCTGCTTCCCCATAACCGCTGCCAGATAAGCTGAGAGTAAGCTAGAGAATAACAGGGCAGGGCCTTCGTGTTAGAACTGGTAGGATTGGAGGATCATGTTGTGAGTATTTGAGGAAAGTGATCCAAAGCACAGTTGCACTCCACCCCTGAAAGCATCATTTGGAATACAATTGTACCTTGGAAGTCGAATGGAATCCTTTCTGGAAGTCCGTTTGACTTCCAAAGCGTTCGGAAACCAAAGCTCAGCTTCTGATCCAATCTGAAGCTGTGGAATCCCTGTCGGATGTTTGGTTTCCAAAAACAGTTTGCAAACCGGAACAGTCACTTCCAGGTTTTGATCATTCGGGAGCCAAAACGTTCGAGAACTAGGCTAACTACAACACACTCCTAGTGAATCTAATTAAAAACACTTATAAATCCAGAAATAAAGTGAAATTGTATTCCAGGTATGCTGGTAGAATTACATTAGTAAATAACTCGCCCATATATATTATGCATACAAAACCGGGGCCGTAAAATCTCTATTCTGTTCTGACATCAATGTTCTGAGAACGTTTTTAAAGTTAAGCTTGGGAACCAGTCCCTGCATGGCCGGCCTGCCCATGAGTCAAGATGAAGCCAATGCCTCAGTCTTGGAACCATCTGGAGGCACAGCAGATTTGGGCTTGCAAGGAGAATGCCACTCACTTCCTCCTCCGTACTGACACCAGCTCCTCCCCCCTTCCTGAAACAAACAGCAATGCCCCCCCTTGCTGCCTACTGACTCCTCCATCAATGCCTTGCTCATGCCTCCACTATCTCCTCTCACTCCTCTGACACACCAACGCCTCTTCTTCCAGGCCACTGATGACAACTCCACCTTCTCACTGACAGCAACTCCTCCTCTCCCTTTCAGCTTCCTTTTCCTCTACTTTTTCACATTGGCAGAGGCGGACTTGACATTGTCAGGAGGACAACATCAGGGAGGAAGGCAGTGTAGGCAGGAGACAGGCAGAACTTGCTTTGCCTCAGCAGAAAAATGTGCTGGGCCTGAACACTTGGACCCGATGGAAGGAGAAAGTTTTTTTATAATATTTGGCCAGTCTGGTCCCATCTACTCTATGCCCAGTAGGGTACCCCCGTTCCTCACCAAAAGAGCAAAGGGAAGCAAATGATTAGTGGAAAGTTGACAAGCTCTGGAACTCTTAATGGGGAAAGTGCACTTAGTAGAATGCAAAATTCCACTTGAATTATATTTTTAATTTGTGTCACAGAATTACATATGGAAAAAAATTACTTAACCTTGATCATAGCAACATATTACATTTCCAATTAGTGTGCAGAGTGAAATTAATTTTCTCCTGGACTCTTAATATGGCATTTACCTTAATTGGGGCCAACGTCTAATATGAACTGAAAGACAGAAGAGGATATGAATATCATTGATAAGCTGGATGTTTGGCATGTGGGAATCATGGAAAGAGAATAATTTTACTATAGACCTATTTCTATAACTTTAACTTGGAGGCATCCCCTGCAACCAATTAAAAAATGTTCAGGGTGAAATCTTTCATATCTTTCCCAACTGGTGTACCAGTGTACCAGTGGCAACTGCTTGTCTTGTCAATTCTTTTCGTATCTCATTGGTCCAATCTTAAGCTCCATTTGTCAAATTTCCAGTTTGGGGTTTTTATTCACAAAAGATTTTTTTCTGGTGAAAATGCATCAGCATTTTAGTGCAAAATTCTCCCAATATTCACATTTTTGTATGCAATTTTATCAAGCATTCTCATTTTTGCAAAACTATTTCCCCAAATATAATGCATTAATATATGCACTGGTATGCAAACCTGACCCTAATATAAACATTTTTATACAGTGGTACATTGGTTCTAAAATTTAATCCATTCCAGAAGTCCGTTCCAAAACCAAAGTGTTCCAAAACCAAGGTGCGCTTTCCCATAGAAAGTACCAATGCAAAATGGATTAATCCGTTCCAGACTTTTTAAAAACAACTCATAAAACAGCAATTTAACATGAATTTTACTATCTAACAAGACCATTGATCCATAAAATGAAAGCAATAAACAATGTACTGCAGTCACACAATCAATCAATCAGTAGCTGAACTGAGTTTCACACAGTCGCAAAAACAAAAACACAAAATAAGCAGCAAAAACAGACAGATCTCAGCATAACACTCAAACTGGAAGTGTGGCACTGAAAGCAGAGGTGTGACACTTAAATCGGAAGTGTAACACTCAAAACGGAAGTGTGGCACTCAAATCGGAAGTGTAACACTCAAAATGGAGCACATTCGGCTTCTGAAAAAAGTTTGCAAACTGGAACACTTACTTCCAGGTTTGCAGCGTTCGGGTTATAAGTTGTTTGGGTACCAAGGCATTTGAGAACCAAGGTACCACTGTACATTATTTATATGCCACCCATCTGACTGGGTTACCCCAGCTACTCTGGGCTGCTTCCAACAAATGAAAACGCATTAGGGCAGGCATCCCCAAACTGCGGCCCTCCAGATGTTTTGGCCTACAACTCCCATGATCCCTAGCTAAGAGGACCAGTGGTCAGGGATGATGGGAATTGTAGTCCAAAACATATGGAGGGCCGAAGTTTGGGGATGCCTGCATTAGGGCATTAAACATTAAAACGTCCCTGAACAGGGCTGCTTTCCAATGTCTTCTAAATGTCAGATAGTTGTTTATTTTATTGAGGTCTGATGGGAGGGCGTTCCACGGAGTGGGTGCCACCACCGAGAAGGACCTCTGGCTGGTTCCCTCTAACCTCACTTTTTTCTGTGAGGGAACCTTTCTATGAAGGCCTTTCTATAAGGCCCTCAGAGCTCGATCTCAGTGTCTGGGCTGAACAATGGGGCTGGCAGCTATACAGGGCCAAAGCTGTTTAGGGCTTTAAAGGTCAGCGCCAACACTTTTAATTGTGCTCGGAAATGTACTAAAGTTAGATGCATTGTATTTCTATATATAATATACTATTTCTATATTGCATCAATGCATATGAATTAGCATATGCAAATTTAATGCAAACCAGTGTCCTTTTTTTGTCCTCTTGGTGGTAAACAAGTTTATTAACAGAGGGTGCCTATGTCTCTGTCTTACCCTGCTTGTGAGCTCCCCAAGGCAGTCAGCTATTACCATGCCATTTTCTTATATTTTCTGTGGTGAGGCATCAACACTATTACAGTATAGGCCTCTGGCCAAGTCATCTGGGTACTGTCAGCAGTTCTGTGGCCAGGGGCAAGAGATGTCCCTTTAAAATTTCAGTACATTCTGATTTTTAAAACAAAAACCCAATCAAGACCAATTATGTGGAGATGATATGTCAAATTAATTCTGGGTGCTCTAAAAGGCAAAGTTGCAATGGAAATCCTTATAAATGCCCAGAGCTTATCAACTGGCTTTAAAAAAGGTTCTCTGTGAGATTAATCTGGAATGTCAGAGGAGGTAATCCATTTCAGGGAAACAACAACACACTAGAACATGTAAGCTCAATTGACTTGGAAGTAGGATGAAAGCTGATTAATTTCTTTCTTCCAATGTATCGGATTCTCTTCCTGTATTATTGGTGCTTTTCTTACCTGAAGAGGATGTTATTCTTTCATGTCTGTTAATCTCTATTTATTAATGGAATGCAAAGCTCTGTGGACATTTGAAATTACTCAATTCCCCGAAAGGAAATGAAAATATATCTGGAGATTTTGTTAGATGGCTCTCATTGTGTGTCATTTGACCCCTGCCCTGTCAAATGAGTTACTGTTTCAAACAGGTTCGCATCAAAACTATCACACCATAGGACCTGATTCGGCCAATGCTAGGCACATTTCTGGAAATTTTCATGTGAGAGCTAAGTGTGTGCTTGGGTCTCTGAAATCAGTGAGACATAAAATCAAAAGCTCTTCAAATAAAGGATGTGTCCCAAGAGAGGACTGTTCTCTTTAAAGCACACTCTAATTTTGATATGAGGAACTTCTGGACCAGAGGTCTAATTGGGCCTGTGAAGCGGTTTTGGCCAAGCCCTGTAGCTGGCATTGGGGTTGCCAGACTCAATAGAGCAGTGCTCCCCAACCTTTTTATCGCCGCGGACCAGTCAACGTTTGATAATTTTACCACGGCCCGCTGAGGGGGGAACGTTGATTGTTTATATTTTATTCAGATTGTTTTGATTTAATAATTTTAATTTAATTGTATTTAAATGTTCCTTGGGCGGCCCGGTACCAATTGATCCACGGACCGGTACCGGTCCGTGGCCCGGGGGTTGAGGACCACTGCAATAGAGGACAGGACTTCTGTGCCTTTAATTGCCCTGCTCTCTTCTGAGTCTGGAAACCTTAAAGAGAAACCAGCAGACCCTTTGTTTAATTTCCAAGCAAAGGGTCTGCTGGTTTCTCTTTAAGGTTTCCAGACTCAAAAGAGAGCAGGGCAATTAAAGGCACAGCAGTCCTGTCCTCTATTGAGTCTGGCAACCCTAGCTGGCATCAGGTAAAGATACAACTGAGCCAAAAGGAAGTTTGCAGGCTCTGCCCACCTGTCATACTTAGATCAAAGGGAATGAAGGAGATAAGAACCCAGCCCAGCAGCAGAATCCTGTTCAAACTGAACTGGGAAACTCAAGGACTGAGAGATTTCATGTATAGATACTTCAGGGTCTTAAAGGAACAGGTATATGGTATAATTGACAGCCAGTATGAAGGGACACGGGTGGCACTGTGGGTTAAACCACAAAGCCTAGGGCTTGCCAATCAGAAGGTTGGCGGTTTGAATCCCTGTGACGGGGTGAGCTCCCGTTGCTCGGTCCCAGCTCCTGCCAACCTAGCAGTTCGAAAGCACATCAAAGTGCAAGTAGATAAATAGGTACCACTCTGGCGGGAAGGTAAATGGTGCTTCCGTGTGCTGCTCTGGTTTGCCAGAAGTGGCTTAGTCATGCTGGCCACATGACTAGCCAGCTCCCTCGGCCAGTAAAGCGAGATGAGCGCCGCAACCCCAGAGTCATCCACGACTGGACCTAATGGTCAGGGGTCCTTTTACCCCTTTACCTTTACCTATTTTTAGTACACAGAGCTTAAGAGGTGTTTAAAGCAAATATAGCTATATGATTATTCTTCATCTAATCATTGCGAGAAAGCAAAAAAGCTTAGATTTAGCAACAGTCCATCAAGGGGGATCATTAATGCACACACACATGGTTTTAAAAAAAGCAGGCCTTGTTTCAGAAAGGTAGAGACCATCTTTCAGAAGAAGTCAGAAAGGACACCTTCAAATACAGCTATCATCTGACAGCCCTTGAAATAGAAGGTTGTCTTTGGTGAAGTAGGACATATAACCACCCAAAGCAAAATGTACTTTCAGTGTCGCATATAGTTAGCAACAGACCCAAAGCTTCACTAAGCATAAGCCAATGATCTGGCTGAAGACAGAGTGACTTTCCTCCACTGCTACAATTCTTGCCCAGTCTCATATGCAGTGGCCAAACAACCGAAATAATGTTTGTCACACTTGTAACAACTAGACCCAGCCAAGCAGGCAAAAGAAGAAAAAGAGTTTGGATTTTATATCCCACTTTATCACTACCCGAAGGAGTCTCAAAGCGGCTAACATTCTCCTTTCCCTTCCTCCCCCACAACAAACACTCTGTGAGGTGAGTGAGGCTGAGAGACTTCAAAGAATTGTGACTAGCCCAAGGTCACCCAGCCGCTGCATGTGGAGGAGCAGGGAAGTGAACCCGGTTCACCAGATTACGAGTCCACCACTCACAATTTATTCTCAAAAACCACTTAAAAAATCTCTGTTCTGTGCCTAGATCATCATCATCACTATTACTAATACAACCATTAAAACACAATGTAAAAAAGCAGTTAAAAGCCACTTAAAGTTACAAAAATAAGGTGTAGGGTTGCCAAACTTCAAAAAGTGAAAATGCGGACACAAAGGTTGTTGGAGTTTTCTTGAAAAATCCCCCCCACCGAAGGAGGAGGAGGAGATGGTGGTTTTGAGCTATTCCTAAGGAAATTTGCCAAAATCTACACTTCCAAAATGAGTTGCCATATGTCTGGATTTTCCCAGACATTTAAGTGATTGCTGCCTGGACGCTGTTTACAGGGGCCAAATCCCGCTATGTCCGGGAAATCCTGGACGTATGGCAGCCCTAACTGTCATCCCCTTCTCCTAGTGCCCTCAATCTTTCCCAACATCAGGGTCTTTTCCAAGGATTCTTCTCTTCTCATGAGGTGGCCAACGTATTGGAGCCTCAGCTTCACGATCAAGCCATGCCTTTAAGACAGGGCTGGCTGGAAAGGTATACTAGTAGACATGGAACTCATTTTATAATTGTGTGTTCCTGACGCTGTTGCTATTAGGTGTTATTTTAACTTGGTCTGGATGGAAAACATTATATTCTATCCATGCATATTTTAGCACTTAGCTCACATCAATTACATCCATTTAAATAAATTATACTCCGTTCGAATTTTAACCACATGAAAAGTTCACAGGAAGTCCCACAGGGATGTAGCACGTGGTTGCAGCCATGTCTCATGTTTGTGTTTCTGAGAGGAATCTTTCCCATTCACAATAAGTCCCTTCTGGAGACCAAAAGGGCATCCCATCTGTTCTTCATTCCGCCAAGGAATACATTTAACCTGGTGGCATGTAAGCGTTGCTACTGAATCTTAATTACTATGAAAGATAATCTGATGTAGAACTGAAACCGTCTTAATCAAAAGAAGAAAATGCAATGGTAACAGTCAGCCTTGCGCTCTCATAGACTGAATAAATGTAAAAGAGCAAAGTATTGAAAAATACAGGTACAATAAATCAGTCATGTTCAACGTTTCTGACTCCAGGATGTTGTTTATCAATCTCTTCATTTCCTGTGCATGGGATGCTGTTGGGTTGCTGACAATTCTGGTGCAAGTTTTATTGTGCTTATTCATTCCATGTCGGTATGTTGCAGGAGAGAATGAGGTTGTGCAATTAAGGTGGATTAAAGTGTTCTGTCACAATAGCGAAAGAAATCCCTTTTTTAAATAAAAAAGTAACAAATTCTATGTTGCTAGGAAAGTGAGGAGGAATTGCATTGAAAAGAGTTGCATGAATTCATGATGAAAGGGATCACATATAAACATGCCACAAGCAAATCAGGATTGAACAGGACAAATTTCCATTGTCATATAACCTTACTGTAACCAAATCAGAACAAATGCTAGGTAAAGACAGGTGATATAATCAAACCATGTGTCAGGTGGGAGTCTGGAGCAGGTGAGCAACAACTCACAAAGGTGTCACTGAAGTTATGGGATGTAATTATAACATTCCTTGTTTCCCTAGAGTGGACACAGACAGGGGGATGTTATTCCAGCAAGTATAACTTCTTGCCCCCCCCTGCAAGTGACTCGGCAGGTGGGTGTGACCCTGGACGACTCCATAAAAGGGCCAGTCATGCAGCCATCTTTTTTCTTGTTGCCATTTTCTACTCTTGATGCTGTTCTCTTGTATTTTGCTGTCGCACATGGGCTTCAATCCTTACAAAGGATGTAAACCACTCTTTTCTCTGTATCTGTAACGGCATGCCAAAGCCTGCCTTCAGGGATCATACCGTGAACTGATTGTGAGTAAACTCCTTGCTACTTCCCAGGAAAGACTCTTGTGTCTTTATTCTTTTGAGAGGGATCAAAGGGGATTTACCAGGAATAAAATCCAATCTGGGCAAGCCAGACTGGATTGCTTAACTAAAGAGATTCAAACGAATCTGCAAACTAGCTTCCTGCTGTATTGATGGAGAATGTGCTCTGCTACATCACTCATTAGCGTGAGTGAGGAAGGATAATATGTAATCAATATAACCTCACCTACTACCCTTAACATTCCCACAGGGGGGCCGATCACAGCAGGACGAGGAGGCTCCCCAGGTTCTTCAGAAGCCTATCTCATCTCTGCCTCTTGGCCCTCCTCCTCTCCATCCTCTGCTTCTGCCTCTGCTTCTGTACTGCTCTCTATCCCAGCCTCTTCCTGCTCACTAAACCCTGTTAACCTCATCAGCTTCTGACACCAATTCCTCCCAGTCTGCTCCCTCTTCTCCCTCCGACCACTCATCACCACCCCACCCCCAATCCCCTAGCTCAGAGCCTTCTTCTCTTGGGTGTGCTCTTTGGGGTTCACCAACTGATGCCTCCCACCACTCTTCTGCATCTTAAAAAAAAGTTTTTATTTATACTTTTCAAGTTTATACATTTCATTAGTTTTATAATCAATTTAACATTTCAAAGTTTGACTTCCTCCCCCCTCTTTCTGCATTTCCTTAATTTTTTAATATCTTCTGCATATCCAAATTCATTTAATTTGCTCATTTAATTATATTATATATACTCTTAAGAAACTGCAGGTTATTACAATAATCCTGTCAAAGTTTTTATCTGTTTGCAATTTATCTGTAAATATTCAACGAACCATTTCCATTCTTTTATAAAAAAAAGTTTGTTATCTTGATTTCTTATTCTTCTGGTAAGTTTCGCCATTTCTGCATATTCCATAAGTTTTTTGTATCAATTCTTCCTTTGCTGGGACTTCTGCTTCTTTCCACTTTTGGGCGAGTAGCATTTTTGCTGCTGTAATAGCATACATAAATAAATTTCTATACAATTTTGGTAGTCCCGTCCCTATAATTTCCAAAAGAAAAGCTTCTGGTTGTTTTACAAAAGTTATTTTGAACATCCTTTTCAATTCATTATATATCATTTCCCAGTAATCTTTAACCTTACTACAAGACCACCACAATAAAAAGGTTCGTTGTGCTCATCATTGCCCTGTGTGCACCGAGTATTTCCTGATGACAGCCCCCAAGGGGTTCAGATATTGTTAGTGTTGCCAATTATTGTTGTTCGTTTTTACAGCGTAACCCAAAATTAAGAGTCCTTCAAATCTCTGAAAAAGTTTCACCGGTTCAATGAATGTTTCGGTTCAATACAGAGGGTATGTATGTACCATGTATTCTGCCTGATATCATTTTAGATATGCTTTCTTCATTTTTTAAAACTTTCCTCTTCTTTCTCTTTCTGCTTATTCCTTTGATACAGTAAAGGTAAAGGTAAAGGGACCCCTGACCATTAGGTCCAGTCGTGACTGACTCTGGGGTTGTGCGCTCATCTCGCATTATTGGCCGAGGGAGCCGGCGTATAGCTTCCAGGTCATGTGGCCAGCATGACAAAGCCGCTTCTGGCAAACCAGAGCAGCACATGGAAACGCCGTTTACCTTCCCGCTGTAGCGGTTCCTATTTATCTACTTGCATTTTGACGTGCTTTCGAACTGCTAGGTTGGCAGGAGCTGGGACCAAGCAACGGGAGCTCACCCTGTCACAGGGATTCGAACCGCCAACCTTCTGATCAGCAAGCCCTAGGCTCAGTGGTTTAACCACAGCGCCACCTGGGTCCCTCCTTTGATACAGTACTCTTAGCCAAATGTTATCAAAATGAGAAACTGCTCTTGTCTCTGGCAGATTCGTCTAAAAAGCTGCCTTAATCTTTTAATTGCCTAAAGCTAGTCTTTATTAATATGCTACAGAGCATCGTGAGAGATTATAAAGGAGTATCTGACAACTAACAGAAAAAAACAAGAGCAGTTCAGAAAATAAGAATGTTCTAAGTGCACAGCACACTGATCACTAATGCTGTTTAATCAATCTGCCATCTTTCCTCAACAGCAGTCTTTGAAATTAAGTCATGTTAGTCACAAAAGCCTTATTGTGATTCAGAACATTCTCAGATATGGGTTGTAAGATTTATTAAATCAATCTAGGTCTATTAAGAACAGACTGTTGCATGAAAGAAGTGTGAGCATTTTTTAAAGAAAGCTGCCAGTTCTGTTATATGCATGTGTATGTAGCATGGATTTTAGCCCCTAAAACTGGGCAGATGAGCGAGTTAAAGAGGAGCTACTGTTGTCTCCTGTGCCATTCCCCACATTGTTGGGGGTTTCTAAAGGGAGAAACCCCTAAAAGTCACATGGCTAGGGATGGAGGAGAAATTTACATCAGTTTGCATTAAAAGGTGAACCTACGCAATTTTCTCTTTCTGAAAAAAATTGTGAACCAAAACTCAGAAATTCTCCAAAATTCATACTTTTCTGAATTTTGCTATGCCACTTAATGTGAATGTCACAGTGCCAATTAATGTGTACAGTAGTACCTTGGTTCTCAAATGCCTTGGTACTCAAAAAACTTGGAACCCAAACACTGCAAACCCGGAAGTAAGTGTTCCGGTTTGAGAACTTTCTTCGGAAGCTGAACATGCTCCGTTTTGAGTGTTGCGCTTCCGATTTGAATGCCACACTTCCGTTTTGAGTGTTATGCTGAGGTCTGTCTATTTTTGCTATTTATTTTGTGGTTTTGTTTTTGCGGCTTTTTTGTTTTGTTTTTGTGACTGTGTGGAACCCAGTTCAGCTACTGATTGATTGAATGAATGAATGATTGATTGATTGAGTGAGTGACTGCAGTACATTGTTTATTGCTTTCATTTTAATAATAATAATAATAAAATTTTATTTATACCCCACCCTCCCCAGTCAAAACCGGGCTCAGGGCGGCTCACACCAATAAAATTACAATAAAACCCAAAAAGCAATTAATTAAAATACAGATTAAAATACAGTATTAAAATTTAAAATGCAGTCAATAGTCAATGGTCTTATTAGATAGTAAAATTCATGTCAAATTGATGTTTTAGGGGTTGTTTTTAAAAGTGGAATGGATTAATCCATTTTGCATTACTTTCTATGGGAAAGCGCGCCTTGGTTTTGGAACGCTTTAGTTTTGGAATGGACTTCCGGAACGGATTAAGTTTGTGATAAAATGTATAAAAATGTTTATATTAGGGTAAAGTGTGCATATCGGTGCATATATTAGTGTATTACTATATTTGGGGAAATAGTTTTGCAAAAATGAGAATTGCATACAAAATGTATTCTTTTGTGAATAAAAACCCCAAACTGGAAATTTGACAAGCTGAGCTTAAGACTAGACCAATGAGAAACTAAGCAAAACTGAAATTGACATGGCCCAATCCCTAGTCGGTTAAACCACAGAGCCTAGGGCTTGCTGATCAGAATGTTGGCAGCTTGAAACACTGTGACGGGGTGAGCTCCCGTTGCTCGGTCCCAGCTCCTGCCAACCTAGCAGTTTGAAAGCACGTCAAAGTGCAAGTAGATAAATAGGCGGGAAGTTAAACGGTGTTTCCGTGTGCTGCTCTGGTTCCCCAGAAGCGGCTTTGTCACGCTGGCCACATGACCTGGAAGCTGTACGCCGGCTCCCTCGGCCAATAATGCGAGATGAGCGCGCAACCCCCAGAGTCGGTCACGACTGGACCTAATGGTCAGGGGTCCCTTTACCTTTAAGTCCAATTGATATACAAGGGAAAATGAGGTTCTTGGAACATGAGATCATGTTACAACAAGCTTCTGCATCTTGTCTAGATGGCGGAGACATGCACATTTCTCATGGATGAAATGCAGATTCCCTTCATAACAAAAATGCACATCTCACCAGAAAAGTGGGGCGTGCACAGAGGAGGCAATAATATTTCTAACCATCTCCATGGACACCATTAATTTCATACATTCATGCTTAAAACTGCAGACCCATGAAAATTCAGACAAACATTTGCTTCTGGGTCACGACAAGTCAAGATGAAACTGGGGCCATAATTTTATGAGATGTGGATCATATATTGCGCAGACCTGATCTAAAATAAACATTTTTGGAAAGGACCCCACCTACAGGGTGCTTCTGAAAGGAACAGCATATGTGGTAAAAACAAATGGAAGCGCTCCTAAGGGTGCTACCAGGGCAGGACTTGGGGGCAGCACCCCACAGGATGAGCAGGGGGGTGGGCTGACTGAACCACATTGTAGATTAAGGGATGTAATAAACATCAGCTAAACAAGGCACCCTCCATAAGAATGGGGTCTGTTTGTTGGTTGGTTGGTTGGTTGGTTGTTCTTCTCAGTTCAATCTTTATTGGCTTATAAACAATACATCCATTCACCTTGAAACACCAAAACACAAAAGCATTACAAGCAAGCCACTACCAATACAAAAAAGAAATATATAACTTGAAAAAGAAAATAAAGTTAAAAATAAAGTTTTTAAAATAAAGACCCACGCAGAGGAGGTCGGAAGTCACCTTTCCCCCTGCCCTGCCCTGCCCTTCCCCGATTCCTCTTCCCGCTAGCAAAATTCAGGACTCTGCAATGATATCATGAGAAGCTGTGATAGCTTAAGGGTTTTTTTGGCACTCCCAGAATTTTGGGGGGCAGTTGGAGACTATGTCATCCCTCACCATTGACTATGCATGCTAAGGCAGATGAGACACCTCTGGCACACCATAGGTTCCTGACACCTTCTATAGCAGGCACCCCCAAACTGTGGCCCTCCAGATGTTTTGGCCTACAACTCCCATGATCCCTAGCTAACAGGACCAGTGGTCAGGGATGATGGGAATTGTAATCCAAAATATCTGGAGGGCCAAAGTTTGGGGATTCCTGTTCTATAGGTTGTGAATGGCAGTTTGCAGATGTTTGGGACAGGGCCAGTTGCATGACCACACTGTTAGGAGTCATTCTGCAAAGAAACAGAAAAGAGGATGGTAACTTTAAGAACCTTTTCTGTGAGGTCTGGGTGTGGTTTTCTAGACTGATTAGACACAGGTGGTGATGTGTATAAAAGGAAAAGAAGTCGCAGTTTGAATTTTGCCTGCAGAGAGGGAACACCCACATGCTTTGTGTTTGTTGTTTCTGTATAGCTGTAATAAAAGCTTTGTTTTGAGTCTTTTACACTGGTCCCATGGTCTTGTGGTTCTGTTGTCGGCCACCAGAAGAAAAACCGCCTCCAACACACACACACCCAATAATTTTGTGCTGCCCCCTTCATGCCATTCATGCTTCCTTCTCAGTCTTATTGACTTCATTGTTGTTGTGCTAAAATACTGTTTAACTCCTCCTCCAAGGTTGTGATACAAACAGAACAAGCAAGATTCCTGAGGTAGCTTCGTGTTGTCCAAAAATGACCTCCACCCACCTCTTTAAGTGATCAAATTGTGCCCTGATAGAAACAGCAGGAATCTTCTGCCCAGAGCTCACAATTTCTCCAGGAAAGAAAGGAAGAAGAAAGATTAATAGCAATTCAGATTATCTTGAAAGCCATGTCAACCATTCTAGTTTCTCCTGCAATCAATTCTCAGCAGGCAGGCCTCATGCCTTATCTTCAGATTTCATTCCGTATATAAATAGTGGGAAAGGTTTGTTTATGAAAGGAATAAAGCACTGCGACTTGAAGGGAAACTGTATCTATTGCCTTATTACCCCCATTTTTTGGAAGAGGGAAGAAGTACCTTCAATGTTTCTGTGGGAACTGTTGCACAAATGCACGTGCTGATAGCTCTGCAGTCTTATAAGGTGATTTTGCGGAGCTGACTGTATAAAGCTCACAACTCAGAATATATGTCCAGGAGTAGCGTTATTAATAGGCTGGTTTTAGGGGCTATCCTGATCCCACTCAGCTCTATTTCTCCTTTACATTTGCAGGTGAGGCAGTGGAAGTGCTGGACTAGTGTCTTGCCTTGGTAATGGACGTGGCTAAATTCTGCACTTTAGCTATCAAGAAACGTAAATCCCTTCTATTGAATGACACATTGCAAATTCCTTTTGTGTAATTGTTTTATTTCTGGTGATGTTTTTGCTGATTTTCTTTCGTTTGGAATTATGATATTCTGTATTGCTGGCTTTTGCTGTAATAAAAATTGAAGAAGAAGAATGGACTGGATGAGAGTCAACAAACTGAAGCTCAACCCAGATAAGACTGAGGCACTGTTAGTGGATGGTTCCCTAGACCAGATGTCTGGGAGATTGCCTGCTCTTGATGGGGTTACACTTCCTCTGAAGAAGCAGGTTTGTAGGCTGGGGATATTCCTGGATCCTCTGCTGTCGCTCGAGGGTCAGGTGGTTTCAGTGGCCTGGAGTACCTTCCATCAGCTTCGGCTGGTGGCCCAGCTACAGCCCTATCTGGACAGGAATAGCTTAACTACTGTTGTCTATGCCCTGGTAATTTCAAGGTTAGATTACTGCAACGTATTATATGTAGGGGTGCCTCTGAAGATGGTTCGGAAACTTCAGATGGTGCAGAATTCAGTGGCCAGGTTGCTCACCAGAGGGATTCTCCAGCCAAGAGACATCAAAGTCTTTCCAGCTAAGTTGCTTGGAGCCCATGATGGTACTGGGAGTACATGACAAGTAGGGATGGAAGAGATATTTGGTTCAGATGCCATTCATGCCAAACCACCTAATTCAAAATTTCAAAAACAATATGTGAATCCAAACACAGCTATCCTTCAAAATGTGCACTTCTGCAAATTTTGCAATGTAGTTTTGCAGCCAAGTAATGTGTCCAAAATTGTGTGTGTTGCAGGACAGTGTGCATGAAAATCTTTATATTACGTTTTTTGGGGTGTGTTTTTTTAAACCATTCATGCATTACAATAGGGGAAAGCACTTGCAAAAATGTCTATATTGGGATAGGTGTGGGGGTTACATTAAAAGACTGATAGGAAAAATGGAATCAATAGCTTTGTCCATCCCTAGAAGGCACAACTTGACTAGGGTGTGTATATGCCAGTTTCAACTTTCATAAGTTAGACCTGTCAGTATTGCTGCTGGAACAATGTGGGAAGGAAGCCTTAGGGAATAAAAGCGCAGTAGGTTAAAATTGTTTTATTAGGGAAGCACCATCTCCAGGGGACTGTAGTTCTGGAATATGCACTGAGGGTACTTCACACTGTAATCAAACTACAATCTCCTGGGTTTCTTGAGGGAAGCCATGATTTACACAAAACAGACAAACCGTTGCAGCTTAAAGAGTAATATTTCCTTTTAATATTCTGCTGCTAGTTAGGTAGATGTTTTGTCTAGACTGATAGAGTTTGCTGTGCTTTCGGCTTTTTGCTCTACAAAATTAATCCACGGATTTTGTAAGCAGAATTCAAAGCTTCCATTTGCATTTTATTTATAGGGTGCATAAATGTTCTGCCCAAATTAAGTTAATGTAAATAAGTATCCGCTTTTGAAAAGCTGTGCCTGGGTTTCTATTACTATTATTACTCTAGTAAGTCTATTAAAATTGCTTACCCTCATCAAACACATCCTTTGGCCGGGAACTAATTTTTTGAAGCAATCTCAGGTATGCATTAATTGATATGTCAATTCCAAGTGTGATAGATTGAGCAGACTTGTCTAATAATGGATCTGTGTTCTAACATATGCTCTCCTAAATAGCCACAGATTCTGAAGAATGATGGTATGTTATCGCCTACCAGTCTACTCCAGTAGGGATGCAAAAGAATTTGTTTTCAAACTGTCTTTTTAATTGAGCTAATTCAATTGACACTTCTTTAACTGGTACGACGACTCAATGCTTTTCATACTTCTCTAAATGTTGCACTACACCAAGTACGTATTGAAATGCAAATTTTGGGTTTAAAAGTATTCAAAAATGTGCCTCTTAGGATCTAAAGTGTGCACAAAAATAATGTGTTTTAAAATGCAATTCTTAGAATGATACAGAAATGTGTCAGATTGACTTATGGACACCTTTGAAACTAATGTGAACCAGAAATAGATTGATTCATTCCGAGCTCCAGGTACTTATCAGCACTGCTACCTGAGTGCCTGGCAATAATAATCCACTTTGGGTATAGAGGCTTCAGTAGATTTGAATGTGTTCTATGGGATTAGGGAATTCTCCTTGCACTTGGGTTAACCTTGCTTAAATAACTTCCCAATGTGATTTTGAGATAGTGACCCAACTTCTTTAAATTTGCCTGTGCTAAATAAGTTATGAATTAGAAAGGCTTTCTCCCCTGTTCCATTTATCTTCTCAGTAGTTTGGCAATGAGAAACAAATTCAAAAATAAAACAACCCCAGATGGGGTGTTCTTAAAAAGAATAAACATTTACCAGGTACCAGTTTCTATTAAAAATGACAAAACCATTAAGGAAATGAATATTTTACAAGCTTATGAATATAGATGGGAAAGAACACTGGATAAAGCAGTTTTCTTTTCCCTCTCTGTCGATGGTCTAACAGCATGTGATTTAGTTGCCTGGTCTGTAAGAAAATGAGACAGCAGGTATTTTTTGATAACTATGAATCTCCTGTATTTACTTGCTGCTGCTCTGTGATAGCAGGGATCTCCCCCAATGTAAAATTCATGTAGAATCAAGCACCCATTCATGACCCAGGTTTCAATTTTTAATAGAACAGACTATGGCTTGGCTTGTACATATTAAGATAAGTAGAGAAACCTTTGGGACAGACTAAATAAAACATACTACACACCTAACTTAAAGCAAACTTTACAGACCAGAGGTGAAGGAAGAGGGTAGGGAGAAATCCACTGACTCAAATTAGTTCATACAGATCCTGGTTCACTCTGGACAAGCAAAAGGTCCCTCCTTTCACCCAAATCTGATGCATATCTGCGAACCCAATCCCCACATGTACTTTGTAAGCCACCACATCCAATTATCTACCTAATACTGTACATTGGAACCTGATGGCCAAGGCAAACAGAAAGTCACCCACTAAATGTTCCAACTGAAAAATGACACTTGCATTCAGTGCAAATGTCCTTTGCTTAACCAGAGAATCAGAAGCAGATTTAATAGTTCAAGTGAAAAGGCTGAAACAGCTGCCTAGCTTTTCACGTATGCGCACTGTGACAACTTTTTGATCTATAAATTAATCGGACACTTGAAAACAAATATTCCTTTTGGAAATGTCAAATGGATTTGCAGATGGGGTGGAAGAGATCTCTCATCAACTAGCTGTTAGTGAAGAGTTCAAAACAGGTGAAAGCTAAATATATAGTTTACATTATGCCCCAGCTGTTCAGGACTGGAGGCATCTGAGCTGGTAACCTTCATTAGAAAAGATTAGTGTGGTGGGTTAATTAATTAACATCTTGATTGTATATCATATTTTCCTCTACAAAGAAAGTGGAAACAGTTTAAAGCTCGGAGGGGAAGCAATCAGATGTGGGTGGGAAGGACAAGCTCCTGCCTCTTTAATAGTTGGAATTATAAAATGGAACTGTCTGTAATCTTGATTATAACGATAAATGATGGGTGAGCGAGGAGTCATTAGTATTATATAATTGGATATAACTGTAGAGTGACGAAATGTAACTTTCAAGCTCATAATAAAATAAAATATTGAAGTCAAAGAGAGAGGAAGGACTCTGCTTACAACTTGGAGTGAATTTTGAGGTGAGAGCTATCAAACCTCTGGTGTTTTTCTTGGAAAAGAATTGAAAAATTTTAAATGGAAGAAATAATCTTTTTAAAATCAAGATGGAAAACCATGGCAAATATAACAGGAAATGGGAACAGAAGATATGGAACTGGCTGCAAACTAATGAATACATAATAAATATCAATCAATCAATCAATCAATAAAGAACCACAAAATATTATTTTGATACAGTATATGATCACAGTGGATAGACTCTTTTGCATACAACGATGGAAAAACTAATTATTGTTTAATATGGTGAAGTTATTGGAGACAAAGTTGATACGTTTGATTAGAGAAAACATATCCATTTATTATTATTATTAATAATAATAATAATTGGAGAACCCTTTTGGACTTTTTTGTGTAAAAAGGAAAATGAATTGATCTATTTCGGTGGGACGATTGGGAGAATATTGCCTGACCTGAAAGTAGATTCATTGGGTGTCATTCTAGAGTGAATATTCTGAATAATTTATTTTATGTAACTGACAGATGGAAAATACGAAGTCCTTTGTATTTTTTTTCTCCTCTTCTCTTCTTCTATTTTATGGTTTTCTTTTGGTATTTTCTCTTTCTCTGTTTTTGTTTTTATTTAGATTAGTTTATTTTAGGTTATTGTATTATGAAAAACTTTAATAAAACAGGATTTGTTGGTGGAAACTAGCTAGCTTGAGGTTGCTTTTGTCGAGGGTGAAACTAATTCACAGAATATAGTACTATCAAAGCTATCCTAGTTACTCATGTTGACTCACTCGTTCATGACTCTCTTTGGGGGGGGGAAACAAAACAAAAAACAAAATCGTGCGTGCTCCCCCCCCATATGCCTTTTCTGGGTGAGAGCAGCACCCAAAATGGCCACCACAATCTCACACCAAAACCAGGATGTCCCTTTTTTTTTTCAGGGCATCACCAAAAATCTGGAACGCTGTTCCTCTCAAAATCAGGCATACGGCTACAACTCCAATATTTTGTTGCCTACTGAGAATGTTTTTGTTTTGCCAAACATTTTGAGAGAACAAATTTGATTCATGCATTCTTTGCTCTACGATTTTAAATGAGTTGGCACTTTATAAATATTCTTACAAGTAAACGAGATATTCTTTCCTTTTGCAGAACTCAATAGCATTCTCTGCCAGCTCCCCTAATAAACACTTCCCCAGTTTAGGACTGTGTGTGCTCTGATCCTGTTCATGTTTCCTCAGCAATAAACCCCACTGAATTCAGTGAATTGGACTTAAACATTCATAGGATTACAGCTTGCGCTACAAACGTCAAGACTAATTACATTATAGGAAGGAAGAATGCAAGAAGGCATTCCACAGGAAGAACTCGAAGAAAGCAAATGGTCTGTAGTATAGTTTGGCTGGAGGTTTAAGAATTTAAACAAATTGTTTTCTCCCTTGCTAGGACCACACAATTTATCAAGTCAGAGGCCTGGCTCAGTTTATTACATTATTTTGCCATGCATGAAAATCCATTTGCTGTTCTGTCTCTTATTGTAAATGGTAATTTCCTGGGTGGCTGCACAGCTGCTTTCCTATTTAAGTCCGGTATGATAAACTCAGCCATGCACCCTTTTCCTTTCAATAAGCCCTAAAGCAGGGACACCAAAATATCTCCTTCCCAGATAAAACTCCAGGTATACAAACAAAACACACACACACACACCTACCATAGTGTGTGCTGATAATTGAGCAGGGTGCAGTTATTTCTTCATAAATTTGTGTGTAAAACTGATATTTCACTCTGCCTGAACCAGAGCAGCACACGGAAATGCCGTTTACCTTCCCACCGGTGCGGTACCTATTCATCTACTTGCCCTTTGACATGCTTTTGAACTGCTAAGTTGGCAGGAGCTGGGACCGAACAACGGGAACTCACCCCGTCACGGGGATTCGAACTGCCGACCTTCTGATTGGCAATCAGATTGGCAAATTGGTTTAACCCACAGCGCCACCCGCTGTACTAAAACTCCCAAACCAACAATTGGGTAATGATTGCATATGCAGTGCACTGATTGGGTCTATGGCTGATTATCATGTGCCTACCCTTCAGGTGAAAGGTCAGGAAGGGTCAATGCCAACAGTACATTACACTATGCATGAATGTGTGGTCAAGGATTACTTTCAGTGACATTTAACTTATGGGTTACAACTTCCTTCTGCTACCACACGCATGCAGAGGAGGGCAGGCTTCAACACAGGATCTACTTTGTTTCTCCTGAGTCACTTCCAGACTGCCAGTATTTTGGGGGAGGAAATCGGTAGCCTGCTGGCAATTTAGATTTATTTGGTTAAAGTAAGTTGAAGCCGCTCCCTGTTACTCAGAAAAGTCATTTTATTTTGGAGCTACATCCATGAAGATGCTCAGAATATCTATAGAAAGAAACCACCGAGACATTCTTACTGAGCGTAGTTGGAAAGGAGGTACCACAAGACAGTGCAATGTAAATAAGAACTTAAATGACTCAAAGATGACGAGTGCTGGTGGAGGGGAGTCAAATGGGTGTGGTACTTCATCCTTTTTCTTCTTCTTACCCTTTCCCTTTACCCTCTTTGGTTTTTGAGGTTAAGTGCGTGTACCTTATTGTTTGTTTGTTTGTTTGTTTTTGTTTGTAAATATGTTAAAATAAAAAATTAAATTTTTTTTAAAAAAATTAATATTTTTTTACTAAAATAAGAAAATAACTACTTTTGCTGTTAGGAAAGTGATGGAGAAGTACATTAAAAAGTGTGGGATAAACTACTGATTCACAAGGGGGGGGCATATAACCATCACACAAGCACATGCAGATGAATGCTCATGGTTGTATAACTTCCCTGCACACAAATCAGAATGAATGAATGTTCACTAAAGACCAGATATAATCTAAGGTCTGAGTAAACTTTGTGCAAGCAAATCAAGATGAATGCTCAATGAACAGGCTACCTGGAGGAGCCAAGTGCAAAATGGTGACTTAGAATTAAGGAAAATGACACTTCTGTGTTATCTCAGCCCAAGGAATTATTTCTGTGAGCCAAAATTCAGCTTCGGATCCTTTCATACAGAAATCCAGCCCTGAGTTCCCACCAAGTTTTATTTCAGCAGCCTAATTTGGTTTGGGGAGAGTTATGGTCATTGTGTAACAACTGGGAGTCAGAAATCTTTGCTGATCTATGGGAAATCACTTCTGCCCACTACTACTGCGTAATCCATGCCATTCTTGTTATCACTGGTTCCAAAAAGATGTATGTTGCTAATATATATAGCTGAGTGGCACATGGCTGATATATATGTCTGAACATACTTAGGCTAGCTCTTGAATAATGAAAGGTTAGGGATATGCAGAACATTCTGGAAGGCTCTGTAACCAGCTGCTAATGAATCGGTAAGAATTCCAGCAGAGTGGAGATACAAATTGTGATGCAATTTATCCCCAGTAATTTCCACTTTCCTGATTATAATAACAGCAGGCAAAGTGTGCACTTGCTGTCTGGGGGATGTTCAGAGAACACTGAATGTGGCATTCAAGTCATTGCTTGATGTCAAGTTGCCAAATAAAACCCTCTCTTGCTACAATGCTGGAGTTACTTACATTACAAGAACCCATTAGACAGAAAATCCCAGTGTCTCCACAACCCACTTAATTTTCCTGTTCATTGGAAGAACCATGATAAATGAAGAAGGAATTCTCTGAAGAAATTGCTCTTAATCAAATCTGCTTTCAGAGGAAGCTTTGCGCTAATGCAGATCGACATTGTATGTTCCAAACATCTTTTGCCACGTATACTCCCACTGCACCCCATTTTCGGAAAGCAACAAAGTGAAATGCAGATGATATGCATGTGGGTACATACACCTGAACCTTGGCCCAATTTAGTGTCCCCCAGATGTGTGTACAGATACAGTGGTACCTCGGTTCTAAAATGGCTTGGTATTCAAATGCCTTGGTTCCCAAATGCCTAAAACCCGGAAGTAAATGTCCCGGTTTTTTAATGTTTTTTGGAAGCCGAACATCCGATGCTGCTGTCGGCTATTGTTTCCGGGGCGCCTGCATCAATCTGAAGCTGCGTCTTGGTTTTTGAACATTTTGGAGGTTAAACAGACTTCCGGAACGGATTAAGTTTGGTGCTTTTGTTTTTCCTTATTTATTTTGTGTTTTTCTTTTTGACACCTTTTCGGTTAATTCGTTTTTGTGACTGTGTGGAACCCAGTTCAGTTCTGATTGATTGATTGTGTGACTGCGGAAATAGATGAAAAAAAACCCATCCAAACAATGACTATCATCAGTGCAGCTAAGAACAAAATTAAATTTTGATTTTTATCATCTACAATACTCTTATTTATTTTATACTATAGTACATGCATTTTATAGATCAATGGTCTTGTTAGTTAGTAAAATCCATGTTAAATTGCTGTTTTAGGGGTTGTTTTAAAAAATCTGGAATGGATTAATCTGTTTTGCATTACAGTGGCCCCTCGACTTACGAATTACTCGACATCCGAAGTTTTCGACTTAAGAACGGGAAAAATGGTCGCACGCTTACGAATTTTTCTACATCTGAACGGAAACCATTGGCGGTTTTAAATGTGGTTTCCTCGACTTATTAATTTTTCCAAATTTTTTTTTCCTATGGGAAACCGCTTTTCGACCTACGAATGTGCATTCGGAACGGATTAAGTTCGTAAGTCAAGGGACCACTGTACTTTTTATGGGAAAGTGCACCTTGGTTTTGGAATGTTTTGGTTTTAGAACAGACCTCCGGAACGAATTAAGTTTGAGAACCAAGGTACCACTGTATTTAAAGGGTCCACACACTCGTTGCTATTTCCTGCAGCAAGCATTCCATGAGTTTGCAGAGAACACGGGGATAAGAGAAGGAAGGTTGTCAGCTACAAACAACCATTCCATCAGGCTTCTTGAGCTGCTTCCATCCCCACTGGTCACTATAAGAAGCAGAAGTTTAAAGAACTGTGTCAGAGATGCTTATGCGGCTACTCTAGAGTAACGACTCCTCACAGCATAGTCCTTTCAGGCTTTTATTAAGTGCTGATTATTTGCAGTGCTCAGAGCGATCTATATACATGTTGTCTGTCAGGTATCAGTACCTCCGAATGGAGGTTGGCGCGTTTTCCTCCAGCAAAGAAGCTTGGGGAGACCCAGCCTCTTCCCCCGACGTTTCTTGCGCAATTCCGGGGTCGGCGGGACTGGCCTTCCCCCCTTGCTCCCCCCTTTCTGTCCCACCTTGGTCAATGGCTCCGCTACCTTGCCTGAGCCTCGGACACCACTTCCTGATTCTCCGCTGGAGGCAGAATTCTCCCTGCTTTCCCCAGCGCTTGGGGATGGGCTGGAACTTAAGATGGGAGGGACCTCCCGGTATCCCCTGTCCCTCACATCCTGATCCCCGAGTTTGCTTTACTTTTCCTCCTCCCTCCCCCTCCGTTCTTCTTTGTGTGTCATGTCTTTTAGATTGTAAGCCTGACTGATTGCTCCTGTGACTATTTCTTTGGTGCCCTTGTGTCCTTGGCTGCTTCTTCTTCTTTCCCCTTCTAGATTAGTCATGTGTGTGATTCCACCCAATTAGGCATTAGAAAGCGAATGGGATCCTACAGTGCTGGGTGTCTAATCAATTTTGCCCAGGTGATATTGATTTGGTTAAATGAGGGCACGAGTGAGTGCATTCCATTTCACAAGGCGTGCCAACAATTATTTTTTATTTTTTATTTGCAGGCATTCCTACCGGTACTTCATGTTCCAACTCTTGACAGTTTTCCCAAATTACCAAGCATAACCGAAAGTATTTGCAGAAAACAGAATCATTTCAATGCAGCTCTAGCTTTAAAGTTGTTCTAAAAAAAAGTAATTTGGTTTTTGTGTAAAATTCTGCAGTGTCTCCCCCCCCCCAAGACCATATTTGGAAAGCGTACAGTCGCCTCAAACAAGACAAATGCTATCATACAAGAATAGCAAGTTATTTTTGAATATATATGAAAGCATTCTGCTGTGGCATTATGTTATATGCAGCTGTACTGTAAATTGGCATCCAAACCAATTTGATCTGCCCAGATCCAAGACAAATTTTGGCAAAGAAATCTTCAAACAAGCTCCAGGTTTATTCTCTCATGGTACCGTCACATGGTTGTATGTTTAATCTTGGTGTCTGCAAATAGATGATAGTCCTCCTAACTCTGCATCAGCCACTATTCTCTATGCATCCTCTTGCAAATATCACCGAGAGACGCTGTTATCTTCCACAGAAGGTGTGATGTCTCCAAGTGAACTGCAGGCAGAAAAGGAGCCATATGGTATTGAAAAGACACCAACTGACTAGAAGCATTTTGCCGTTGTTATTGGTTTCTTCCCAGATTCAAATGCTTGATGTTCTTCTTTGGTGAGCAAGTTCTACAAAAAGATTACAAAGACTGTTTATAACGTTCTGCAACTTTTTACAAAATGAGAGACAAAACCTTCTTGTCAAAAGGGATGGCTATTAAGATTTTGCTATAAAGCGAAACTTAATATCTGGGTGCTTCTCTGTTGTTGTTGTTGCTGCTGCTGTTTTTTGTAACAATGTCACAGGGCATCATGCCATCCCAGAGTAATAGGAATAATAATAATAATAATAATAATAATAATAATAATAATAATAATAATTTATTACTTATACCCCACCCATCTGGCTGGGTTTCCCCAGCCACTCTGGGCAGCTCCCAACAGAATATTAAAAACATGATAAAACATCAAAGATTAAAAACTTCCCTATACAGGCTGCCTTCAGGTGTCTTCTAAAAGTCAGAAAGTTGTTTATTCCCTTGACATCTGATGGGAGGACGTTCCACAGGGTGGGCACCCAAAAGGCCCTCTGCCTGGTTCCCTGTAACCTCACTTCTTGCAGTGAGGGAACCGCCAGAAGGCCCTCAGTGCTGGACCTCAGTGTCCGGGCTGAACGATGGGGGTAAAGACGCTCCTTCAGGTATATAGGACCGAGGCTGTTTGCTGCTTTAAAGGTCAGCACCAACACTTGGCGAGGCTGACTGGGAAGATCAGGCACCAAGAAGATAACAAATTTAATAGAGAATGGCATAACTTTATAGAATATATTAAAGAACACTGTAGAAATCTAAAAACGTTAGCAGGATTGGCATAGCACTTGTAATTTAAAATCAGAAAGGATAAAAATGAAGCATAATAATTTGGATAAATGTAATTAGGTGCAGTTTAAAAAGGAAGATGGATTTTGGAAGCCAAGGGAGGGGTGGAAGGAAGTCCGGGGGTTCAGGCAGCCCCATAAAGGTGCTGATAAGGACTATGGTTTTATGAAAAGGTGTGTGTGTGTGTGTGTGTGTGTGTGTGTGAGAGAGAGAGAGAGAGAGAGAGAGAGAGAGAGAGAGAGAGAGAGAGAGAGAGAGAGAGAGTTTGTGTGTGTGTGTGTGAAAATTTTGTTTTTTTGTTTTTGAAACTTTGAAAATATTTTTTTTTAAAAAAAAAGAAGAAGCACCTTCAGGTCACTCATTTTTACAACCCCACCCCATTATTTATCCATGGATTTTTTTTCTGTTTTTGCCAAATTTGTATTTTGAGTTTCCAAATGGGCTTTCCTTCAATTTAACTTATGGTGTGGTATGCTGGTTTGACAGCCATGGACAGAGAGTCGCTACGGAGGGTGGTGAAGACGGCACACAATATTGTGGGCTGTCCCCTGAGTCTGCTAGATGTTATCGCGTGAGACCGTTGCCTCAGAAGAGCAAGGAACATTCTCAGGGATGACTCACACCCTGGCCCGCACCTTTTTAATCTCCTGCCCTCGGGCAGGAGATATAGAATCATGATAAGCCGCACCAACAGATTAAATAACAGTTTCTACCCATGGGCCGTGAGGCTGCTGAATGGAAGACAGCAACATTGCAGCTGACGTTCAGGGTTGGTGGTCATACGACAGCACACAGAGTGTAACAAGGACTGAGAGTTTATGGGGGTAGGGGGCTCGTCTAATCACACTGTAAACAAGTGGTACAGTGACAATAAAGTATTTCTTCTATTTCTATAATTTAACTTAAAAAAAAGAATCTTCCTTCATCTTCCGTCACAAACTAGACAGACTCATTAGACTGACTCACTTGTTTGAGACATGTAAAGGGAACAGAGTAATATACATGTATAATGAGCCTTGGCTAGGGGAGGTCAAAGGGCGAGTTATTCCTTCCAACCCTGATTGCTCTCATCAGGAAAATGCTTATAAAAGCTTTGAACCCAATACCTTAGAACTCATTACTTCAGCTTCCACTAATGAATCTCAGGGAAAAAGCTGAGCCTGTCCTGAGATTTATTACCATAATGCAATTAACCTTCTCTCCCATTAATTCTGGGATACTTCGGAGGATAAGGAATCTCATAGTCTAAGTAAACACAAAGAGCGCCAAACCACATGGTAAAACTTCTCCCTCAGGTTGCTGACTGCTCCCCCCCCCTTTTTTTAAATCCTCATTGCACACAGAGAGCTAGGTGCCAGAAATGAGACATTCAAAATCAAGACTTCAATATTTCTGCCACATCCACGGACGTTCTAAAATTTCAGTATAAGCGTCTGAGATTGGTGTCTCTGCTCATTTTGTTTTTAAG